>NC_064822.1:75484322-76734322 GCF_024166365.1 Elephas maximus indicus | reverse complement strand
TCAACAGATACATAGACCAATGGAATAGAATTGAGAATCCAGATATAAATCCATCAACATATGAGCAGGTGATATGTGACAAAGGCCTAAAGTCAGTTAAATTGGGAAAAGACAGTTTTTTTAACAAACGGTACAGGCATAATTTGATATCCATCTACAGAAAAATGAAACAAGACCCATACCTCACACCATGCACAAAAACGAACTTTAAATAGATGAAGGACCTAAACATAAAATCTAAAAAGATAAAGATTAAAAATTTTTATGGAAGAAAAACAGGGACAACTCCAGAAGCCCAAATACATGGCATAAACAGTATAAAAAACATTACTAACAATGCAGAAGAATAACCAGATAACTGGGAGCTCCTAAAGATCAAACACTACGCTCATCCAAAGACTTCACCAAAAGAATAAAAAAACTACCTACAGACTGGGAAAGAGTTTTTAGCTATGACATTTCTGATCAGCGCCTGATCTCTAAAATCAACATGATACTGTAAAAACTCAACAACGAAAAGATAAGTAACTCAATTAAAAAATGGGCAAAAGACATGAACAGGCACTTCACTAAAGAAGACTTTCAGGTAGCTAACAGATACATAAGGAAATGCTCATGATCATCAGGAATTAGAGAAATGCAAATCAAAACTACAATGAGATTCCATCTCACTCCAACAAGGCTGGCATTAATCCAAAAAATACAAAATAGTAAATGTTGGTGAGGTTGTGGAGAGTCTGGAACACTTATACACTGCTGGTGGGAATGTAAAATGATACAACCACTTTGGAAATCGATTTGGCGCCTCCTTAAAAAGCTAGAAATAGAACTACCATAAGATCAAGCAATCCCACTCCTTGGAATATATCCTAGACAAATAAGAGCCTTTACACGAACAGAAACATGCACACCCATGTTCATTGCAGCACTGTTTACAATAGTAAAAAGATGGAAGCATCCAAGGTGCCCATCAATGGATGAATGGATAAATGAATTATGGTATATTCACACAATGGAATACTATGCATCGATAAAGAACAATGATGAATCCGTGAAACATTCCATAACATGGAGGAATCCGGAAGGCATTATACTGAGTGAAATTAGTCAGCTGCAAAAGTACAAATATTGTATTAACCCAATATTATAACAACTGGAAAAGCTGTTTAAACAGGGAAGAAAATATCCTTTAATGGTTATGAGAGCAGGGAAGGAGGGATGGGGTACTCACTGATTAGGTAGTAGATAAGAACTACTATAGGTGAAAGGAAAAAAACACAGTACAGGCGAAGTCAGCACAGCTGGACTAAACCAAAAGCAAAGAAGTTTCCTGAATAAACTGAATACTTCTAAGGCCAGTGTAGCAGGGGTGGGGGTTTGGGGACCATGGTTTCAGGGGACATCTAAGTCAATTGGCATAATAAAATCTATTAAGAAAACATTCTGCATCCCACTTTGGAGAGTGGCATCTGGGGTCTTAAATGCTAGCAAGCAGCCATCTAAGAAGGATCAATGGTCTCAACCCACATGAAGCAAAGAAGAGTGAAGAACACCAAAGACACAATGTAATTATGAGCCCAGGAGACAGAAAGGACCACATAAACCAGAGACCACATCAGTCTGAGACCAGAAGAACTAGATGGTGCCCGGCTACAACCGATGACTGCCCTGACAGGGAATACAACAGAGAACCCCTGAGGGAGCAGGAGAGCAGTGGGATGCAGACCCCAAATTCTCATAAAAAGACCAGACTTAATGGTCCGACTGAGACTAGAAGGACCCCAGTGGTCATGGCCCCTAGACCTTCTGTTGGCCCAGGACAGGAACCATTCCCAAAGCCAACTCTTCAGACAGGGATTGGACCCGACTATGGGATAGAAAATGATACTGGTAAGAGAGAGCTTCCTGGATCAAGCAGACACATGAGACTATGTTGGCATCTCCTATCCAGAAGGGAGATGAGAGGGTGGAGGGTGTCAGAAGCTGGCTGAATGGACACGAAAATAGTAGAGGGAAGGAGTGTGTTGTCTCATTAGGGGGAGAGCAATTAGGAGTATATAGCAAGGTGTATATAAATATTTGTTTGAGAGACTAACTTGATTTGTAAACTTTCACTTAAAACACAATAAAAATTAAAAAAAAAAAAAAAGAAATCAAATGACATATTGGGCAAATCTGCTGCAAAAGACTTCTCTCAAGTGTTAACAAAGATGTCACTTTGATGTCTAAGGAGCGCCTGACCCAGGCAATGGTATTTTCAACCACCTCATGTGCATGCAAAAGCTGAGAATGTATAAGGAAGACTGAAGAAGAACTGATGCTTTTGAATTATGGTGCTAGCGACGAATATTGAGGTTTTTTTTTTTTTTTTTTTTATGGATTCCAGAAGAATGAACAAATCTATTTTGGAAATAGTATAGCTGGAATGCTCCTTAGAAGTGAGGATGGCAAGGCTTTGTCTCACGTACTTTGGAAATGTTATCAGGAGGGTTCAGTCCCTGGAGAAGGACATCATTCTTCGTAGAGGGTCAGTGAAAAAGAGGAAGACCATTGTCTTAGTTAATCTAGTACAGCTACAACACAAATACCATAAGTGGATGCCTTCAACAAACAGTTAATTCTCTCACAGTCTTGTTGTTGTTGTTAGGTGCTGTGGAGTTGGTTCCAACTCATAATGGCCTTATGTACAACAGAACAAAACACTGCCCAAGTTGTGTGCCATCCTCATAATTGTTATTATGCTTGAGGCCACTGTTGTGGCCACTGTGTCAAACCATCTCGTTAAGGGCCTTCCTCTTTTTCGCCAACCCTCTACTGAGCATGATGTCCTTCTCCAGGGACAGATCTCTCTTGATAACATGTCCAAAGTATGTGAGACACAGTCTCACTAGCCTCGCTTCTAAGGAGCATTCTGGTTGTACTTCTTCCAAGACAGATTTGTTAGTTCTTTTGGCGTTGTGGTATATTCAATATTCTTAGCCAATGCCACAATTCAAAAGCATCTATTCTTTGATCTTCCTTATTCATTGTCAGCTTTAGCATGTATATGAGGTGACTGAAAACACCATGGCTTGGGTTAGGTGCACCTTAGTCTTCAATGTGACATCTTTGCCTTTCAACACTTTAAGGAGGTCTTTTGCAGCCCATCACCCAATGCAATGTGTCTTCTGATTTCTCAACCGTTGCTTTCACGGGTGTTAATTGTGGATACAAGTGAAATGAAATCCTTCACAAGTTCAAACTTTTCTTCATTTATCATGATGTTGCTTACTGGTCCAGTTGTGATAATCTGTGTTTTCTTTATGTTGAGGTGTAATCCCTACTGAAGGCTGTGGTCTTTGAACTTCTTTAGTAAGTACTTCAAGTCCTCCTGACTCACAGTCTAACTCCAGGGCATTGGCTTCAGGGAAAAGCTTTCTCTCTCTGTTGGCTCTGGGGGAAAGGTCCTTGTCATCAATATTCCCTGGTAGGGGAGCTTCTCAGTGCAGGGATCCCGGGTCCAAAGGACACACTATTTTCCTGATTCTAATTTCTTGGGGTCTCCATGTCTCTCTACTCGCTTTTCTCTTTTATATCTCAGAAGAGATTGGTTTAAGGCATATCCTAATATTGTAGATTGAGTTCTGCCTCAGTAACATAACTGCCACTAATCTCTCAATAATATCACAGAGGCAGGATTTACAACACATAAGAAAATCACATTAGATGACAAAATGGTGGACAATCAATCACACAATACTGGGAATCGTGGACTAGCCAAGTTGACACACATTTTTGGGGGAACACAGTTCAATCCCTAACAACCCTGGCAGTGCAGTGGTTAAGAGCTACAGCTGCTAACCAAAAGGTTGACAGTTTGAATCCACCAGCCACTCCTTGGAAACCCTATGGGGTAGTTGTACTCTGTCATGTAGGGTTGTTGTGAGTTGGAATTGACTCAACAGCAATGGGTTTGCTTTTGGTTTTATGTGCTATTTAGATATTTGTTATTTAGTTCGCAAATATTTGGGAAGATTTTACAGCTATCTTTCAGCTGTTGAGTTCTAATTTAACTCCATTTTGTTTGGGAAACATACTGTGCATGATTTAAAATAATTTAGGTTTATTTACACTTTTTTTTATGGCCCAGTTTATGGTCTCCTTTGGCAAATAATTTGTATGCAATTGAGAATAATGTATTTCCTGCTTCTATTGGATGAAGTGTTTTAAAATGTAAAGTAGGTCAAGTTGGCGGATAGCGATGTTCAAATATTCTATATCCTTTTCAATTTTCGGTGTACTTATTCTATCATTTATTCATAGAAGGGTGTCAAAGTCTCTGAATATAATTGTGGATTTGTCTATTTTCCCTTCAGGTTCTTTCAGCTTTTGCTTTAGGTAATGTGAGCTCTGTTATTAGGTGATAAATGCTTAGGTTTGTTATGGTTTCTTATGTTGAACTATGTGTGATGGCTAAGATTGTGTCAACTTGTCTGGGCCATGATTCTCAGTGTTTTGGCAGTTGTATAATGTTGTGATCACTTCCCTGTTGAAATCTGATATGTGATCACCCCCATGATGGAACTTGCTGAGTAGTACAGGCAGGGGCAGGGCCCGTGGCAGCTCACTGTGCCCCTTGACTTTCCTCTCTCCAACCTCCATCACCTACTTCCTTCCTGCTTGCCTCGCCGATGCTTTTGGCTTATTCTGGATCCTGAAGTTCCCTCTTGATTGTCCCAGGTGGCTTCTGATCCTGTTTTCGCCAGCCTCTGTGGCTACATGAATCAGGAGAAGCCTCTATCCTGATCCACAGACTTGGGATGTTCTAGGCTCTATAATCACGTGAGCTGTTTCCTTGATATAAATCTCTCTCTCTCCCTTCCTCTCTCTCTCTCTCTCTATACATTTTACTGGTTTTGTTTCTCTAGAGAACCCAGCCTAACACACTATGAAATGACATTATTTAACCATGGTAATATTTTGTGCTCTAAAATGTACTTATCTGATATTAATATGACCTTTACACCCATCTTTTGATTAGTGTCAACATAGCATATCTTTTCTCCTTTTATTTTTAATCTATTCATATACTGATATTTTAAATATGGTCCTTGTAGGGACCATATAGTTCAGTGTTTTTTGTTTTTACCCAATATGACAAACTTTACCGTTTAATTGATGTGTTTAGTCTATTACATTTGATGAGATTATCTATACATTGGGTTTATATCTATCATCTTGCTATTAGTTATTAATGTAAACCATCTCTTCTTTATTTTTTTCCCTTTTTTTGCCTTCTTTTGTATTAACAGCATTTTTAGGATTCCATTTAATATGGTTTATTATCTTTTTTTTTATCTGTAATTTTTACTTTATTATTGCATGCTGTAAGATTTATAGTATACATCTTTAGCATGTAACAGTATTTTTTTGTTGTGGCTTATTAGCTATAACTTTTGTTTTATTATTGATTGCTGTAGCATTTACAGTATACATCTTTAGCATATAACAATATCACCTCAAAAATATTGTAATGCTTCACATAGAGTATCAGAACTTTACATCAGTTTTCTTCCCCTTCTTCCCTCACTACCTTTTTGCTATTAAACTCTCTATGTTCACTTTTCTGGTTCTTTACTCAGAAATCCACTTACTTCTTGACTTTCTCTAATAGTTTTCTTTGACTGCTAAGTCACTTACTATCTGCCTATCTCCAATATTTCATCACCCTTACTTCCTCTCTCATCTATGAGTCCTTTAGTTAGCAGATCTTTTTAAAACATTTTCTACTATTCTTTTAGTAGGGATTGGGAAGGTAATCAGTACATGTATATAGTTAATGAATGGAAGCCTCATTTTATTTTAATACTTTAATACATGTTTATATTAAAATAGTTGTACTGCTTTGTAGGAAGACAACTTCATCCGCTATGTATTGCTTTAATCCAATGCTTATGACTCCCTACATTTTTCCTATACTTCAGTCCATTTCTAATATCAGTCCTTCTGCAAGCTCTGCTGTTTCCTAGAATAAAAACCAAATTTCACTACCAAATTCTTGGCATTTGCCTTATTTTTCCTATGAATGAAATATATATATATTTTTTTTATGAATGAAGCTTGTCTTTCCCTACATCTTGTTACTCACCTCCGGGCAACCATCCCAATATAGCTCTTTTTTATGTATCTATAGTTACAGGGTCACTATGAGTCAGAAAGGACTTGACGGCAATGTGTTCTTTTTTTCTTTTTTTTTTTAGTTACTGGTGACCGATACATAAAAAAAAGTTACTAGTGGTGCCCTTGTGGTGTAGTGTTTAAGAGTTTGGCGGTTAACCAAAAGGTTGGTAGTCTAAATCCACCAGCTGCTCCTTGGAAACCCTATGGGACAGTTCTCTGTTCTATAGGGCCACTATGAGTCAGAATTGACTTGAGGGCAATGAGTTAGATTTTTTTTTTTCCAGTGACTGGTAAGGATAGAAGATCAGTGTTTTATCATCTTTACTGATTGCATGTCATGTTATTATTCCATCCTTTTCCTATACACCCTGTTGGGGTTAATCAACATCTCTTCCTTTCAGTGATTCAGATCCTGGCTCACAGTTTTTCTCTTTACTCTTTCTCATTGATGGTAAGGGGGAAAGCACATTGATATTAAAGTCACACCCATCAGGAACTGAATTCTGGCTCTGATATTTACCTTGAAGGTGGTGTGACAGATTATTTTTACTGATCTTTCCAATTAATAGCATTAATGACCTGCGATACACAGATGACACAACCTTGCTTTCTGAAAGCCAAGAGGATTTGAAGCACTTACTAATGATGATCAAAGACCACTCAGCCTTCAGTATGGATTACACCGCAACATAAAGAAAAGAAAAATCCTCACAACTGGACAAATAAGCAACATCATGATAAACAGAGAAAAGGTTGAAGTTGTGAAGGATTTAATTTTACTTGTATCCACGGTCAATACCCACAGAAGCAGCAGTCAATAAATCAAATGATGCATTGTATTGGGCTAATCAGCTGCAAAATGCATCTTTAAAGTGTTAAAAAGCACAGACCTCACTTTAAGGACTAAGGTGTGCCTGACCCAAGCCACTGTGTTTACAATTGCCTTAGATGCATGTGAAAGCTGGACCATGAGTAAGGAAGACTGAAAAGAAATGATGACTTCCAATTATGGTGTTGGCGAAGAATATTGAATATACCCTGGAGTACCAGAAAAACAAACAAATTTGTCTTGGCAGAAGTGTAGCCAGAATGTTCATTAGAAGCAGGGATGGACAGATTTTGTCTCGTATCCTTTAGACATGTTATCAGGAGGGACCAGTCCCTCGAGAAGGACATCATGCTTGGTAAAGTAAAGGGTGAAAAAAGGAAGACCCTCAATGATATGGATTGACATGGTGGTGGCAACCATGGGCTCAGGCATAAAAACGATTGTGAGGATGGCATAGGACAGGCCAGTGTTTCCTTCTGTTGTAACATAGGGTCGCAATGAGTTGGAACCAACTCAACGGTAGCTATCAACAACAACATGAAGTCAACAGCTATGACAGACTTTGATAATTTTCATTTTAATATTGAATTAAATATAATTCAATGGTATAGACAAAAAATGTAAATAAAAAAAAGAGAAAGACTACAGGAGCACTGTAAGCTTCTTTGGGTCTGCCTGGAAGAGCCAAAGAAATTTTTCACCAGAATTGATTTTTGATGAATATTCTCCATTGAGATTTCGATTCTTAATTTATTATGTCTAGATAAGCTTAAAACAATAAGACTGTAAGTGCCAGTATGAACCCCTATGCTACATATACACAGACCAAATATCTAAAAA
Organism: Elephas maximus indicus; assembly: GCF_024166365.1. NCBI lineage: Eukaryota > Metazoa > Chordata > Mammalia > Proboscidea > Elephantidae > Elephas > Elephas maximus. The sequence goes on along the minus strand of NC_064822.1, from coordinate 76,726,494 downwards.
TTATCAAAGAATGCGGAGTAATAAAATGGACCTTTGAACATAACACTTTTTCTTCATCAGTTGTTACACTAGCCAGATAATTTATGTCACTTGCCTTCCTTTGTCCCAATACTCTTGGCCAGTCATTTCAAATCCCCCAAATTGTTGTTCCACTGTCTCTACCTTTTCTTTCCTACCCCTAAAGAAACTTTCTTTTGACTCTGAAAGCTCTGAAATTATTATCTAATCACTTTTCTTTATTTCCCTACCAAAATTATTATAAAAGTTTTTATATTTCCTAATTATATGTCCTTGTTGGTGTTGTTAGGTGCCATCGAGTCAGTTCCAACTCATAACGACCCTATGCACAACAGAATGAAACACTGCCCAGTCCTGCACCATCCTTAACAATTGTTGTTATGCTTGAGCCCATTGTTGCAGCCACTGTGTCAATCCACCTCGTTGAGGGTCTTCCTCTTTTCCGCTGACCCTGTACTCTGCCAAACATGATGTCCTTCTCCAGGGACTCATCCCTCCCGACAATATGTCCAAAGTATGTAAGACGCAGTCTTGCCATCCTTGCCTCTAAGGAGCATTCTGGCCACACTTCGTCCAAGACAGATCGGTTCGTTCTTTTGGCAGTCCATGGTATATCCAACATTCTATGCCAACACCACAATTCAAAGGCGTCAACTCTTCTTCGGTCTTCCTTATTCATCGTCCAGCTTTCAAATGCATATGATGTGATTGAAAATACCATGACTTGGGTCAGGCGCACCTTAGTCTTCAGGGTGACATCTTTGCTCTTCAACACTTTGAAGAAGTCCTTTGCAGCAGATTTACCCAATGCAATGCGTCTTTTGATTTCTTGGCTGCTGCTTCCGTGGCTGTTGATTGTGGATCCAAGTAAAATGAAATCCTTGACAACTTCAATCTTTTCTCCATTTATCATGATGTTGCTCATTGGTCCAGTTGTGAGGATTTTTGTTTTCTTTATGTTGAGGTGTAATCCATACTGAAGGCTGTGGTCTTTGATCTTCATTAGTAAGTGCTTCAAGTCCTCTTCACTTTCAGCAAGCAAGGTTGTGTCATCTGCATAACGCAGGTTGTTAATGAGTTTTCCCCCAATCCTGATGCCCCATTCTTCTTCATATAGTCCAGCTAATCTGTTCAGCATACAGATTAAATAGGTATGGTGAAAGAATACAACCCTGACACACACCTTTCCTGACTTTAAACCAATCAGTATCCCCTTGTTCTGTCCGAACAACTGCCTCTTGATCTAGGTAAAGGTTCGTCATGAGCACAATTAAATGTTCTGGAATTCTCATTCTTTGCAGTGTTATCCATAGTTTGTTATGATCCAACACAGTCGAATGCCTTTATATAGTCAATAAAACACTGGTAAACATCCTTCTGGTATTCTCTGCTTTCAGCCAGGATCCATCTGACATCAGCAATGATATCCCTGGTTCCATGTCCTCTTCTTAATCTACTTGAATTTCTGGCAGTTCCCTGTCGATATACTGCTGCAGCCACTTTTGAATGATCTTCAGCAAAATTTTGCTTGCGTGTGATATTAATCGTGTTGTTCTATAATTTCCATATTCGGTTGGATCACCTTTCTTGGGAATAGGCATAAATATGGATCTCTTCCAGTCAGTTGGCCAGGAAGCTGTCTTCCATATTTCTTGGCATAGATGAGTGAGCACCTCCAGCGCTGCATCTGTTTGTTGAAACATCTCAATTGATATTCCATCAATTCCTGGAGCCTTGTTTTTCGCCAATGCCTTCAGAGCAGCTTGGACTTCTTTCTTTAGTACCATCGGTTCCTAATCATATGCCACCTCTTGAAATGGTTGAATATTGACTAATTCTTTCTGATATAATGACTCTGTGTATTCCTTCCATCTTCTTTTGATGCTTCCTGCGTTGTTCAATATTTTCCCCATTGTATCCTTCACTATTGCAACTCGAGGCTTGAATTTTTCCTTCAGTTCTTTCAGCTTGAGAAACGCCGAGCATGTTCTTCCCTTTTGGTTTTCCATCTCCAGCTCTTTGCACGTGTCATTATAATACTTTACTTTGTCTTCTTGGAGGCCCTTTGACATCTTCTGTTCAGTTCTTTTACTTCATCAATTCTTCCTTTTGCTTTAGCTGCTCGACGCTCAAGAGCAAGTTTCAGAGTCTCCTCTGACATCCATCTTGGTCTTTTCTTTCTTTCCTGCTTTTCAGTGACTTCTTGCTTTCTTCATGGATGATGTCCTTGATGTCATTCCACAACTTGTCTGGTCTGTGGTCACTAGTGTTCAATGCGTCAAATCTGTTCTTAGATGGTCTCTAAATTCAGGTGGGATATACTCAAGGTGTAATTTTGGCTCTCGTGGACTTGCTCTGATTTTCTTCAGTTTCAGCTTGAACTTGCATATGAGCAATTGATGGTCTGTTCCACAGTCGGCCCCTGGCCTTGTTCTGGTTGATGATATTGAGCTTTTCCATGGTCTCTTTCCACAGATATAGTCAATTTGATTTCTGTGTGTTCCATCTGGCGAGGTCCATGTGTATAGTCGCTGTTTATGTTGGTGAAAGAAGGTATTTGCAATGAAGAAGTCTTCATTGCAAAATTATATGTCCTTAGATCCAAATTATTTTGTACCTTATTTATATCTGCCTCTCACCATTACTTCATTACTAACAGGGCTATGGTCTCTTGACCTCCCTTGCTCTTTTGTGTACTCTGTTTATCTCTCCATAGCTAAGACATTTACATAATCATAAACCATCATTTTGTTTTACTTTTGCCTTTTTTTTAAAAAAAAAAATCACAACTTTTTCTTTAAACATTTTTCTTTTGCATTCCACAGGATATTAAATTTTTAATTCACCTTCTTAAGGATTTCTTCTTGAACTTCTGTAGTTCTTTATTCACCAATTAATTTATTTAGCAACTATCCATGTTATCTCAGCCTGGATTTATGTAACTGTGAATAGGAGAGAAAAAGTCCAAGTTTTTTTGAGCTTATATCATATAACATACTAATAAGAAAAACAGAAGAAGACAAAATAATATAAGTCGTATAATAGAAATTACACAGAGGGCTGTGGGAGTATATGCAAGAAACGTATCATCCAAATTGGACAGCTGGAAGCGGTCAGAGGAAAGCGTGTCACTCAGGGTACTGGAGGGACATGGAAACCACTCAGATGGCTAAAATTAAAGAGAATTAGTGAGATGACTGCCTACAAAGATAAAGAAATATTTTCAAGGCATCCACAGACTACCAGCAGCAAAAAGCCAGTATGACTTGCAGGGTTGAAATAGAAAAGGGAAGAAATAGTGTTACTAAAGGAGCCCTGGCGGTGCAACGGTTAAGTGTTTGGCTGCTAACCAAAAGGTTGGTGGATAGAACACGTCCAATGGCTTTGCAGGCGAAAGATCTGGCTAAATGCTCTGGTAAAGATTACAGCCTAGAACTCCCAGTGGGGCAATTCTACTGTGTCTCATGGGGTCACTATCAATCAAAAATAGACTTGATGGAACCCAACAACAACAACAGGGTTACTGGGGTCTAGTGAGAGCTGGGGCTCTGAAGGAGGGCTAGCCCCATGGGAGACTTAGTTATAAGGATCACAGCTCCAGTACTGAGAGAGAAAATACACTAAACTCTCTCTTTCTCTATCCTTCATTTTCTCACTAGTGCCTCTAATTTGCCAAACACAACTAAAAGCAAACTGGTAAAGGAGCTCAGACGATTTTAAAAAACTGGTAAGGGAGCTCAGATGATTTTATATATATATATATATATACACATACACACACACACAATATTGTCAGATACTCCCATATATATATATATATACCAAAACCAAAAACCAAACTCAGTCCCATCTAGTTGATTCTGACTCATAGCGACCCCGTAGGACAGAATAGAACTGCCCCATAGAGTTTCCAAGGAGGGCCTGGTGGATTGGAACTGTCAACCCTTTGGTTAGCAGCCGTAGCACTTAACCACTATGCCACCAGGGTTTCCTATATATATATGTTGGTTATACGCCACCTTCTCCTAGAGAAGACCTTGCAATATTCCCCCATAACATGTTGGCATTTAGCTCCTTTTGTGGATCTGGAGGCAATGAGGGATGATGAGGTTATGTCTTAAAGAAAAGAGATAATTTTCATGCCTATTTGGGAGTCAGGTGCATCAGTCGCTGAAAGATATTAATGCAAAGGCAGATTTCATTTGTGGGTTGAAATGATCAGTGTATATCCAAATGTTCTTATGCCAATTCTCAAGGATCTATTTCTTCCTAATTGGTTCCCTAACTGTAACATGTAAGATACTCGATGAGTTTGTGCATTTAATTATAATACAATTCTACAATCCATATTATCAGTTTTTGAGTCTGATGAGTCAGACTCATGGCTACAGGAGAAAATATTTTTTTAAAAAAAGCATCCATAGAAGGATTCAGGTTCTGTACTTTAGTCCTGAATTGGACGTACAGTTCCTAAGATTATTTTTAAGCTCTCCAACACTAGCAGAAGAAATCAGCCCACCTTACCATCTTTATGATCACTACTGTTGTCAAAGCATTAAAGTGCAAAAGCTACAGGATCACCCAAAGATTCGTTCTCTACTGGTAATCTGTTCTAAACTACTACCACTGATAATGTGGATAATTGTGATGCAATTCATATCACAGATTATGAAACTCTCATTTTCTACTGGCATGGAGATCATTCATATTTACCTCAAACACTGAGCCATTCAGATTCAGAATCCCCTCTTGACAGTTTCGTGCGATCACTTCTGGTATCAACTAAGCATTTGCAGTGAAAAAATTAAATTTTACCCAAGCCCTATGACCCTGGAGAGCAGCGGCGGTTACACAGATTCCCACCCCCCCCCACACCCTTTTGTTCCAGAGAACTGCTTACTGTAAACTACCAACCAAGATGGACTTGGATCTCTTCTGTTTACATAAACATTATAATAGGCTTTTTCCAACCTTACTTCCCAGACCTGCCTCTCTTCCTCAGTCTTTACAATCTCCTAACCTTCATTTCTCTCTCCTTTCTTCCCAGGATCCATGTGGCCTTCTTACAAGAAAACATTCCTAATAAAATGTCCCTAATTGCAATCTTCATAAATTACTCGCTCATCCCAGTGATCAACCTCCTGTAACTTTCTTTTAAAAACCTCATAGTTCTTTGTCCCAGCAGACTAGGAACTGGTTTTGTTCTATGCTACCATAGTATCCTATTACAGTGCTCCTTCCCTCCCTTCTCTTAGTCCTTTCCCCTCTCTTAAAATAATTATTTTAGGATAAAGCCATCCTCACCTGTTTTAACAGCTTGTCTGGTGCAAATTTTTGTCAGTAGTGTAGAGAATTCACTCCAAAAAAGAGACTTTCAATGAATTTATTACATATAGAGTGTGAACATAGTCAAGGAAGCTGAGGGGCTCAGAGAACAGCAACAACAAGAAGTGGTTACCTTTTCTAGGACTGAAAGGGCAAAGGGGAAGGTATAGCCTTATTAGCGCCATAATCGGGACCACCTGATGGAAATTGATGCTATAGAAAGATACATCTACAGTCAGAGAAGTGATGTCAAAGAAGGGGTGCGAGAAGAAATGCTTTGACATCTCCCTATTTCTGCTGACTGATCTGCAGGTGCCTTCCCTTGGATGAGTGTAACTAAGAGCCAGAATACAAAAGACCCTTGCGATGTGGTCTTAAGGCCAGCCTCCAGGGCGCAGTGAAGAGCAGAAAAGTTTAGAGAGTAGATCAGAGGTAGAGCAACAAACAGAAATAATCCATTCTTAGGGTAACATTTATTTCAATACCTAAAATAAAAGAACAAGGATATGTTACCCAGAAAAATACTGGCAAGAATGTTCCAGGAAGGAAAAGCATTACGCAAAAAGCTGGGCTTTGAAAAAATGCATATTAGGAAAGATTGGCATGGCTGAGGCGAAAAGTTGGAGGTGATGAGAGGGTCAAAACCCATTGCCCTTGAGTCAATTCTAACTGGGTGGCAACCCAGTGTGTGTAGGTAAAACTGCTCCACAGAGTTTTCATGGCTGTGACCTTTTGGAAGCAGCTTGGTAGTCCTTTCTTCTGAGGTGCCTATGGGTGGGTTCGAACCGCCAACATTTCAGTTAGTAGTCATGCACATAACCATTTGTGCCATCCAGGGACTCCTAGAGACTGCAGGGCAGGGCAATTCTAGGTCATGCAACATCTTCTAAACCAAGTTAAGAAGTTTAGACATTTTTTTCATGATCAATGGGAAGACAATGAATGGTTTTAAGCAGGGGCATGATAAGATAATTTTTCATTTAAGAAAGGGCATTTTGACTATGTTGGAGAAAACAGATTGGAAAAATAAATGCAAGAAGATGAATTAGTAAATAATTACTATAATTTATATGAAAAATAATGGGATCCTTAGTAAGAGAGTAATTAAGGGAAAGGGAATGAGTAGATGTAATCAAAAGATATTTAGAGAATATAAACAGCAGGACTTGGAAACAGATATACATACACACACACACATGCACCCCCCCACACGTGCATATAAGTTGTTGTTAGTTGCAGTCGAGTTGATTCTGACTTATGGAGACCCCATGTGTATAGAGTAGAACTGCTCCATAGGGTTTTCAAGGTAGCAACCTTTCAGAAGCAGATCACCAGACCTGTGTCCCCAGGCCCCTCTGGCTGGGTTTAAACCATCAACCTTTCGGTTAGTAGTCAAGTGGTTAACTGTTTGCACCACCCAAGGACTCTCTCTTTCTCTAGATATAGATGTATACAGAATATGTATACAGGATATATATACAGATAGAGAGATAAATACATATATATATATATATATATCCTATATTATTCTTATGGTACCATCATTCTCCAAGTTTCTAATCTTGGAAATCTTAGAATCATCTTTCACTTATACCTCTCCCTTGACTTATCATATGTAATTAGACAAATCTTGTTAGATCTAACTTTTTACATCTCTTGCATCAGCACCTTCTTTGCTCTACACACTTTGACTCTATCTCTATCCTAATTTAGGTTCCCATTTCCTCTCAAATGGACTATTGTGATATCTTCTTAACTGATCTGTTTTTTCCATCTATTAGGTCAAATTAATATCTTTAACACACAATATTGGATATATTATTCTCTTGATCCAAGATTCTCAAAAACAGTCATTATACACTGGTTTAAGTCTATAATTGCAGTCTTCCCATTCATTACATTACTCTTCTCCTTTATAGTCAATTTTATTGAGAATTCCATTAAAACTTGTCAAATTTGTCCTTTGACTGAATAAAGAACTATTTGTCATAACTCAGTTGCTAACTATGTCTACTCTATTGAGTTAAAATTGTCTAATCACTTTAAGTATGAAAACTATTATCTATAATCAGAAATATCATAGATCTTCTACGTAATAAGATTTGATATGAACATATGATATATCCATAATAAGAACTATGAATATTAAGCTATATGGACTATATAGTTATTTAAATTGGTAAAACTAGTTTAAAAAAAGATTGATTCTGTTCTGTTTCTTCAGATAGAATTTTTCCCAGTGCTTCTTAACTTTAATAGCCTCTGTTAGATAGCATTATTATAAACACGAAGGAATTAATCATAATTACTTAGTGAGAAAACATTTGATTTCCTGGAAATGAGATTCTATATCTGTAAATGGAAATAACAGCACTTGCCCTACATACTTGGCAGAATTGTTTTGAAGGTCCAAAGAGATTTAATAATGTAGATGACTATAAAATCCAAACTATATTATATAATGATCCTTTATAACTTCAGTAATCTCAAACACATATGAGAATGAGGATCTGCTTGTTTTAATGGGAAGACTACTACTGTGTATGTATCATTTCTGAAATTACTAACTGGGATGTTGGGTAAAATATTTCAGCTCACTAAGTCAGTTTCTATATTTAAAAAATGTTATTGATATCTAATACACATCTGCAGAGTCACTGTACTGTGCTTGACAAATTCTCAGTAAATCTTAATTTATTCAAATCTTTCTGCGATAGACAAAACAGACCAAAATACATGAAATAGATTCCATGTAGTAAAGTTGAATCTGAGTATACTCACAGTTGATATCCATTAATTATTCCTAACTTTCTGCTATTTTGGAAAATTTCTAGCAGGTTTCCTAGCTCAAGTTTCTAACAAGTTTCTTATCCCAGGTTAGGTTAAAACAGTAAACAAAATGAACAGCTGCTTGAAGCAAGAATTATTTGAATTACAGAGAAAGAAAACCAGCACAAGAAATACAGTACAGATTTTTTTTTTTTTTTTTTTAACGTGAGGACAGGGTTAGCATTCTTCAAATTGCGTTCTTTGTGCCCCTGGGGCTCCATTGATGTACCTGAAGGCCACTGCAAGAGTAGCAGAGATGCCAGGAAACAGCACTGTGAACCCCTCTCCTGGCTTCACTCTAAGCAGTTTTTGTTTCTTTAATATAGACAGGCTCTTTTCAAATTTTTTATTTTGAGAAAAAGTTTCTGTTGCATGTTTTCCTCCCAGCTACCTCCAATAGACTCCCACCCTCTAAATATAAAACTGGAAAATCTTTCATAGAGGAAGCCATTTCTTTTCTGCCATGGATATTAATTTGTTACATCACACTGAAGTAGTTGATTCATAAAATGGTGATGTGATGTCAGTGAGAAAACAATCTATCAGAATGAAACAGTACTGTGATAGGCTGAATAATGGCCCTCCAATATGTCCACGTCCTAACTCTAAGAACCTATGATTGCTATCTTATATGGCAAAAAGAACCTTGCAAATATGATTAAATTAAAGATTCTGAGATGAGATTACCCTGGATTAACTGGGTAGGCCCAATGTAATCATAATGGTCCTCATAAGAGGGATTCAAGAGAAGTCAGAGTCAGAGGAGAAGGAGGTGTGATGATAGAAGCAGGGACTGTAACTATACACTTTGAACAGGGAGAAAAAGGCCACAAGTCAAGGAATACAGGAAGCCACTAGAAGCTGAAAACGGTGAGGAAATAATTTTTCCTCTCAGAGTCTCCAGAAAGAACCACCCCTGCGGACAACTTGACTTTAGCCTAGAGAGACTCATTTCAGACTTCTCACCTCCAGACCTGTAAGAAAATAAACTTGTCTTGTTTTAAACCACTAAATGTGTGGTAATTTGTTATAAAGGCAATAAGAAACTAATACAATATCTAAGCCATTTGAAGGTCTGTGGTTGTGGGAGCAGTATACATGCCATTATTATGACTTCATAGACAAAATGAAGTCTGACTCTGAATCCTCTATGGAAGTTTCCCATGACATTTTTTTTTTAAGTCATTCGTACATTTATTCAAAAACTACTAGTTATTTTTCCAGGTTCTACATTTTGCAAATTATTGTCCCCAAGTTCCGGAACTTGAGGGGGTAGGTCTGTTTAGAAGGGACAGATATTAAAAAAGTAATTATGGTAATGTGTTGCATCCTGTAAGAGAAGCACACATAGATGAACGTAACCCAATCTGGGAAAGGACAGAAAGACTTCATGGAAGTTAGGATATTTGGGTTGTTATAAAGGATTAGAAAAGGAATCTGGTGGGGATATTAAGTGTGAATAAGAAATATAAAGGAGGAAAAGAGCAAAGTACAAAATATGGAAACATGAAAGATTTTAGCCTGTTCAAGCAACTACAAACAAACAAAAAAGGAATTTGGGGAATAGAGAACGATTCCAAAGAAGATTGTTAAATGCATTGTTATTAGACTGATGGGTATCTGCAATGGACTACTATCCACTTATCTTTCTCAAGTAATTTAAAGATAAGGAAGTCATACCTCTTAAGTTATACATGATTTGGGGAGGAATGACTAATCTATTGCATGATAGAATAAAGACCAGATTGAAAAATACAGATTGTTTTTACTACATGAGCACCAATGTTCCTTCTAGCTATTTGCTTATATAATTCTATTAAATCTAAGTGGAATCTGTTTTAAATTCCTAAGCTGATAAAAATAAAGCTTTTGAATACATCCTAGAGAAAAATGTGTGTTTGATTAGAAGACTGTTGAGTTAATTTATTTTTAAAGGATCTATTATTAGCATATTTCTTTGCATGATATTGGCAATGAAAAATTTCAAATATTTATATGTTAACATGTATACAAAGCATCTGGGTGACTACAAGGACTTTTGTTGTTGTTGTTGTTCATTTATTAGCTTTGTTTTGTTTGCTTTGCCCTGCTTTTCATTAGGATGTTTCAGAATTATGTAGCTGTAGTCAAGGTCTTTATTCATTTTGTTCTATTCAGCATAACTTCTTACTTTGACACTGGTAATTTCACAATCCTCACTCCTTTATCCGCCATTCTTTTAGTGAAGTTTGAATGTCTATTGTTTGCCACTGCTGTTTTTCCTCTGATGTGAAGGCCACCTGTCATTGAAAACAGTTACCATGCTCCAGTGAGGCAGATAAGATGTTTTTAAATATATTCTAAGATTTATTTAATAGGTTTGACCTTTCCAGAAATTGTCCTTATCCATCATTATAGTACATGATCAATCATTTCATACTTCATCCTCTATAAAACAAGCACTAACAATAAGGGAAAGGGTTTACATTCTATTTTTCTCTAGAGATTTATATCAAAACAGTTTGGACAGCCTTGCTAATTAAGGATGGAAAGCTCAAAATGTGGACCAATGTGACTATCCTTAAAAGGGCCAGGGACTTAACTGAACTTTCTCTGTATTTATATTTTACTTTAGGCTTCAGGGATATAAAAGATGGGCCCAGCAATTTTTCTTCAGCTTATTCCTATGTGATTGGTCTATTTAAATAAATACGCCTAGAATTGTGAGTTCCTAATGAATTCTTCTAATGTCTTGGTTAGCTTAAAAAGCAGGTAGTCTTTATCACTTTTCAAATATATACACAGGTATAGGAAAGGCTAGTGAATCACCTATATTCTGTGGCTAGATGCTATTGAATATTTAACTGTTTTAGGGTTGGTTTTATTACTTTTTCCTGTCACCGCGATTCCACTCCAAACAATGGGTAGACTGTTGGAGGTGGTCTAATTATTGAGTTTGTATTTAGGATAAATAATTTGGAAAATATAAAATTTAACTTGGGTATTTTCCCAAATTAAATGTTTGTAAATTAAATTTAAAATTCTAAAGAAAAAAGAAAGATCCATAGACCCTTAAATTTGCAGGAACACTTCTTGAGCCTTAATCTGGTCTCATCTTTCCACTATAATTTACAGCAATGTCTCTTAGAATAAAAATAGGTTTTCTCTTAGCTCAATGTATGGGCGCACGAAACATTAGCAGACTTAATAAATGCCAGAAGAAAGTCTAAGATATCATTTTTATTCCAATGTGAAACTACCAGAAGAACAGTAGATAAAGAAACAGAGATGATCATTACATAAAAGACCTAAAATAAAATAAAACTGAACTGAAAACCAACCTCGTTACTCTTCTATTATAAAAACAAATTTAGTGAAGGAGAAAAGTCTGTTGCAGAGAAAGGGACAACTGGTCTCTGTTTCATCTGGGCCATTGCAGAGGGAATATGCAAATATGTCCTTTCTAATATACTTTTAAAAGTAATATGTATGTTTAGCCATGTACATCATCAAGCTTCAAATTTAAGGATAGAAGCAATATTCCTCTTAATGCTATGCATAACCTACACATGATCATCAAGTAGATAAAGCTCAAAGCAGAGCAGATCCCACTCTCTGCCTCAGGTGAAAAACTTTTAAAACTAAAAAAAAAACTCCCATGTTTGATATACTGGCATTTCACAGACTGATAGCAATGTTTATGACTTTTAAAAAAAAATCAGTCTATGTATTTACCTAAAATAAATATTTCTTCTGTATCTTCATTTGTATAAATCAATAGGTTAAACATATTTTTAATGTCCAGCAAAGATCACAATGGTTTTCATGCACTGTAGCTACTTTGATTGCTACCCAGATTATCTGTATAAGATTCTGGAGAAAAAGTATAAGCAATAACAGCAACAACCAGAAAAAAAAAACTCATCCAGATGTTTTTTTCTACACAATAACAAATATTTGAAAACATATGGATGACTAGATCTTTCACTTGTCATATAATGTGAATACAAAGCCATAATTAGACATGTTAATCTGTTTGTGATTGAGTTCTAAAATACATTCACGAGATAACAGAACATCCTAAATGACCTTGAAAGTCTTTATTTATTTTTGCAGGAAGCCTCTGCTCCAAAGTTATCTGTCTGGTATACTTTTGACTTTTTCTCAGCCTTTTTAGTAATCAACTAAAAACACATTTATATCTCCATATTGAGTCTCTCATAGACGAAGTGTAAGAATTCAACTTTACACATGAATCTGACACTAAACTCAGAAAAACAATAAAGAAAGACAAAGAATGTGATTGATGTTAAACTGATGAAACAGCTGTGAAATGCAAGGTATCCCATAGAGATACACCTGAATTCATATCAGTTATAAGCTTTCCCTTCTATATTTTGGTTATGTAAAAACAAAATTCCTCACTTCCGTAGTTTTTCCATTAGCATTCCATTAAACTTGCATACTGTTAATTAAGAATGTTAGTTCATGATATATGCTGCACGTTATAGTTTGAGAAGATTTTGCATATTTAAAACTTAGGCAGGGAATACTGCTTCATTTTTAGATAAGTAAACTAGAGCTTAAAGCTGGTCAAATAAATAATTTGATATCTAATTATCTAGTAGGTCACATTTCCTGTATTTGAACCCAGTTCTCTCCTATGCTTTCCTTTTTTGTTTGTTTATACAAAGAACATAACCATCTTATTTCTGTTTGAGACATAAATGTTTGGTGTGAGTGTTGAGAACCTGCCAAGTACTAGAGACAATGGCTCACTCTTTGTTCCAATAAATTTCAAAGGAGAAAGAGGCTAGATCTGGACTGCTTCAGTCCATTAATGTCCAGCTTATCAAACTTACAGCTTGGTTCTTCTTGAGCTGGACTGTCCCAATAAAGAAGAATGTGAAGACTGTCCAAGATGGAGATGGCAAATATGGAGAAGTCAACATGTATGTTCAGTTTAGTCTGATGTCTCCATACGCTCTCTAAAATTCCATATTTGGTCAGAAGTGGGAGTGAAATCAAGGTGCTGGCCTATCTTTGTTCCACTGCTCTTGTTTTGTAGAACATCGGGGTCTTGAAGGCATCTGGCTGCCTTGGAGGGAGGATAGGTCAAAGCACTTGTGAGCTTTTGGAGGCCATTTTCTTGGTAGCTTGCTGGGCTAACCAGTTCTTGTATGTTTTGGTATTGGGCTTTTCAAAGTTCCCCGCAGACATAGGCACCCTCACAGTCCATTTACCATCACTTCACACCAACACTCCCCCCACCGTGTGATGGGCTCTTCTGGTAACTTTTCGGCATGGTGAGACTACCGTAACACCAAGGTTCTTGAAGTAATGGCGGGCAGCTATTTCGCGGTTTAGCTCCCATGTTACATTGCTCTTCATCCCCACTTTCAGATGACAGCCTCTCAGAAATTTCACTGTTACTTCATGTTCCTTGGTTTGGATCTTGTCTAATTTTCCTTCGCGACTCAGCGATTTTTCCTCTTCAAACAGCTTTTTCTTTTCAGGGGATGCATATACAGCTAGTCCTTGAGAAGCAGTCCATTACCGCTCACAGACTTCTTTACTGAGGCCAGGTCGCGCCAGAATCCAAGTTCCTCCACAGATTGCGTGAGGATGTGCTCCAGGTTTTCTTTCCTTTCCTTCACTAGCTTGTAGACGTAGTGTCGCTGGTGCAAGCGCGGCTTCCTGCCTTCCCCCACCAGCTGCACCTTCAACCAGCGCCGCACGATGGCTGTACCCGGATTGTGAGAGAGGTTGACATCGCGCTCCCGGTCAGGGGTGCCGGCTCCAAGCCGCCGCTGGAATAGCTCATGGATTTCTCGCAGCAGCTGCTCAGTGCCCGCCCACAACAGAGCTCTGCAGGGGTCACAATGGTGGCCGCTGTCACGTTCTGCCTTTATTTTTTTGTGTTACACTAAGTAGCCTTTCAAAATAACTGAATATTAGACCATTTAAAAATTGAATACTAATATCCAAAGACATACCAGGATTTTTAAATTAGAATAATCAAATTAAAATTTGAAAACATTTAATGAACAAAAAATAATTTTTGTTATTATTGGATGTGAATAGAAAAGAACAATAGAAAAGTTTAAATGCTACCCCAGCTGCCTCACTGAGTGTGGACAATCGTCCCCTTGTAAAACTAGTTATTAAAGTGTAATCACCTCATACCTGTTGCCAGTCGATTCTGACTCATAGTGACCCTATAGGACACAGTATAACTGCCCCCATAGGGTTTCCAAGGAGTAGTTGGTGGATTTGAGGTGGATTGGAACTGGCTGACCTTTAGGTTAGCAGCTGAGCTCTTAACCACCACACCACCATGACTCTGCAAAAACCTCTTAGGTATGTCAAATAACTGCCAAATATCAACCTTTAGGAAGGATGTGCATCATGAAGAAAAAACAGAAATCATCTCTGTTTTAAAACCTCACTTAATATTGTTTTTATTTAGTCAATTTTGATAACTCCAAGTGAAGATTCTAAGAAGAACCAACATATATAATTTTCTAAACCTGGTAATCCTGATCTTAAAAAAAAAAAAATCAAAATAAGTTTCACTTACCTTGTGGGTTCAGGTTAATGCACTCCAGTGCCAAGGATATTACATCAGGTATAAACTGTGGTTTCTGAAATTGGCAACCACAAAGATAGATGTCTCAGCTTAATTAACACAGCTAGTTGGTAAAGAACTAAGACTTGAAGAGCCCCTGGAAAGGTACATACAATGATTAAATGAAGGGTCAGAGACTCAGGTAGTCAAAGATAAGGCATCAGCAACTCAACTATCCAAGGGAACCCAAGCCAACAACAACATTTAGTGAAAATAAACCCATTGCCATTGAGTCAACTCTGACTTATAGCAACACAATGTACCATCCAGAGTATTTCGAAGGCTGAAATCTTTATGAAAACAGCCTGTCATCTTTCTCCCATGGAGCACATGGCTGCTTAGAACCTCTGACCTTTAGGTTAGCAACCGAGTACTTTAACCACCAGGCCACCAGGGCTTCTTCACTGGAGATAAATTATAATAAATATAAAATAAATTTGGATTAGCTCATAATGTTGCTGTTAGGTGCCTTGGAGTTGGTTCCAACTCATAGTGACCCTAAGTACAACAAAACATTGCCCAGTCCTATGCCATCCTCACAATCACTGGAATGCTTGAGGCCACTGTTGTAGCCACTGAGCCAATCCATCTTGTTGAGGGTCTTCCTCTTCTTCAATGACCCTCTACTTTGTCAAGCATGATGTCCTTCTCCAAGGACTGATTGCTCCTCATAACATGCCCAAAGTACATGAGATGAGTCTCCTCATCCTCCCTTCTAAGGAGTATTCTGGCTGTACTTCTAAGACAGATTTATTTCTTCTTCTGGCAGTCCACGGAATGTTCAGGACTCTTCATCAACAACATAATTTAAAGTCATCAATTCTTTGATCTTTCTTATTTATTGATCTGCTCTTGCATGCATTTGTTGTTGTTAGGCGCCATCGAGTTGGTTCTGACTCATAGCGACACTATGCACAACAGAATGAAACAATGCAAGGTCCTAAGCCATCCTCACAAACATTGTTATGCTGCAGCTCATTGTTGCAGCCACTGTGTCAATCCATCTCCTTGAGGGTCTTCCTCTTCTTCACTGACCCTCTACCTTACCAAGCATAATATCCTTCTCCAGAGCCTGATCCCTTCTGATAACATGTCCAAAGTATGTAAAACGTAGTCTCGCCATCCCTGCTTCTAAGGAACTTTCTGGTTGTACTCCTTCCAAGACAGATTTGTTTATTCTTTTGGCAGTCTATGATATATTCAATATTCTTCACCAACACCATAATTCAAAGGCATCGATTCTTCTTCGGTCTTCCTTATTCATCATCCAGTGTTCTCATGCATATGAAGTGACTGAAAGTATATGGCTTGGATCAAGAACACTTTCATCCTCGAAGTGACATCTTTGCTTTTTAACACTTTAAAGAGGTCTTCTGCAACGGATTTGCCCAATGAAATATGTCATTTGCTTTCTTGACTTCTGCTTCCAAGAACAGAGCGTGTTCTTTGTACTGGGGTCCCTGTGCTGACACCCTTCTAGACCCAGGAGACAGAGAGATCTACAACACTGAAAACTGAAAAATTAGATACAATTAGATCATGTAGTTAAAACTTTTAGCACAATATCAAACATATAGTAGTTATTTCACCAAGTAGTAGAAAATCTAAGTGTATTTTTGGCTGAATTTGTAATAAATACTATTCCTGAAATAGTATGTAGATTCAAATCTCTGAAAAAAATGCATTTTTCAATTCAGATATCCATACTAACTCAATTTAAAATACATAAAGATATTTCTTAAGATAGAATTATTTTGTTTTTGAATATGCTGCAAAATTTAAAATAAACAACTTAGAGTTAATGTTCTAGTGGCAAATATAGCAATTCATTGTTCCAAAACTTCAAATATTTCATCAAAATACATTTGAAAACTGCATATAAGAGCTCATACGGTACTTGCAATTTTTTAAAATTTTAAGTCAGAATTTTCAAAACTGTTTTTTTGCAAATAGCTCAGTTACACCCACAAATCACTGAATCTATTTAGCATCTTTTGAAGAGGTGTAATTTTTTGAAAAATGTGACATTTGTTTTTGTGCCAGTGCATTTGTCAACATTAGTGTAATTAGCTCAAGTTTCATCAACTAGCTGGTGCAATCTGTTCGGAAAGCAACTTTGAATTTTGAATAGTCTTATAGATTCCATCCTATGGGATTTGATTTTAGTTCTTATATGTGAAAAATAAAGAATACCTTTTAATCAAGTCAGCATGATTAAAAACATCAGATTGGATAGTATAGAAAGAAGCATCAGAATCTTTGAAGTTTCAATAGAAATTTTAGGAAAGTATCCAAAGTAATCTCTGAAATCCCCAGTTACTTGAAATAAAACGATTACTTTATTACATAAGCAAATGATTACACAGTGTGCTATTAATGCATTTATTTTAAATGTAAGAATAGTCCAATTTTGCTGAAGACATAGGAAAAAAGTATGCTAAATATTATATTCATTAATGATAGGAATTTTTCTTCACCACCAGGCAGCAGAA
The DNA here is from genome assembly GCF_024166365.1 of Elephas maximus indicus. Lineage (NCBI taxonomy): Eukaryota > Metazoa > Chordata > Mammalia > Proboscidea > Elephantidae > Elephas > Elephas maximus. Next base: position 76,709,223 of record NC_064822.1, on the reverse strand, counting down.
GAAAAGCCTTAGGAAAAATATGAAATAACTATTTTATCGAAATACTTTTTTGAGATGGATAAAAGTAAGGTTTTACCTAGTCACATTCTTAGCATTTGTGTAGTTTGTTGCTAGGTGTTGTAGAGATGGTTCTGACTAATATTGACTCTATATGCAACAGAATGAAATGCTGCCCGAACCTGTGACGTCCTCACAATTGTTGTTATGCTTGAGCCCATTGTGGCAGTCACTGTGTCAATCCATGTCATTGAGGGTTTTCCTCTTTTTCGCTGACTCTATTTTACCAAGCATGATGTCCTTCTTCAGGGACTGATCCCTCCTGACAACATGTCCAATGTATGTGAGATGCAATCTTGCCATCCTTGCTTCCAAGGAGCATTCTGGTTGCACTTCTTCCAAGACAGATCCATTCATTCTTTTGGCAGTCCATGGTATATTCAACAGTCTTCACCAACACAATTCAAAGGCATCAACTCTTCTTCAGTCTTCTTTATTCATTGTCCAGCATTCACGTGCATACAAGGTGATTGAAAACACCATGGCTTGGGTCAGGCGCACCTTAGTCCTTAAAGTGACTGTCATAGATTGACTTACATCCTTCAAAAATACCTGCCAACTTGGCTAGGTCATGATTCCCAGTATTGTATGACGGTCTACCATTTTGTCATCTGATATGATTTCCCTATGTGTTGTAAATCCCATCACTATGATTAAATGAGATGGATTACTGGCAGTTATACTGATGAGGTCTGCAAGATTAGATGGTGTATTAAGCCAATCTCTTTTGAGATATAAAAGACAGAAGCGAGCAGAGAGACATGGGGACCTCATACCACCAAGAAAGCAGTTCTGGGAGCAGAGCACATCATTTGGTTCCTGCCTTGAGATGCTTCCAGACCAAGGGAAGACTGATACATCACAAGGACCTTCCTCCAGAGCCAACAAAGAAAGGAAGTCTTCCCCTGGAGCTGGCACCCTTAATTCAGACTTCCAGCCAACTGGACCGTGAGAGAATAGACTTCTCTTTGTTAAAGCCATCCTCTTGTGGTATTTCTGTTATAGCAGCACTAGACGACCAAGACGGTGACATCTTTGTCTTTGAACACTTTAAAGAGGTCTTTTGCAGTAGATTTGCCCAATGCAATAAGTCATTTGATTTACTGACTGCTGCTTCCATGGATGTTGATTATGGATCCCGGGAAAATCAAGTCCTTTACAATTTCAACGTTTTCTCTGTTTATCATGATGTTGTTTATTGGTCCAGTCGTGAGGATTTTCGTTTCATTTATGTTGAGGTGTAATCCATAGTGAAGGTTGTGGTCTTTGATCTTCATCAGTAAGTGCTTCAAGTCCTCTTCACCTTCAGCAAACAAGGTTGTGTCATCTGCATATGACAGGTTGTTAATGAGTCTTCTTCCAATCCCGACGCTGCATTCTTCTTTCTGTAGTCCAGCTTCTCAGATTATTTATTTCCTCAGCATATAGATTGAATAAGTATGGTGAAAAGATACGACCCCAACCCATACCTTTCTTGACTTTAAACCATGTAGTATCCCTTATGCTGTTCAAAACACTGCCTCTTATTCTAAGTACAGGTTTCTCATGAGCAAAATTATGGAGCAATGTTATCCATAATTTGTTATGATTCATACAGTTGAATGTCTTTGTGTAGTCAATAAAACACTAATGTACTAGAAGGAGGGATTTTAGAAAGTGTGAAATAAAGTCTTATTTTTTCTTTTCTGAGCCCGTGTAGAATATCCTTGGAGGAAAAACATAATGAGAAGCAAAAAATAGAAGACAGAATATCTGAAAAAAAAAAAAAAAAAAGTATGCTGTAGCTATATGCAATCTAACATATAAGTGGTCTCTTAGGTTCAGTTGGTAAAGCTAAATGGAACAACAGAAGTGGAAGACTGATAGTACTCCTTTTCTGTGCTGAATAATACAAAGTTAAGAATTAGAATTTAAAAAGAATCATACAATACCCAACACATTTCATATTTTCTGTCAACTCCCCTGTACTAGCATGGGAAGAGGATATCCATTCACTTATCCATCTATCATCTACCTACCTACCTACTTATCCATCTATCATCTCTCATAGGTATACAGGTATCTGTATCTATCTATCTACCTATCTATCTATCTATCTATCTATCTATCTATCTATCTATCTATCTATCTATCTATCTATCTATCTATCTATCTATCTATCTACCTACCTATCTACCTATCATCTATCTTTCTATCTATCATCTATCTCTCTCTCTCCATTTATTTATCTATACCTATCTATCTACCTATCTGTCTGTCTATCTATATCATGGTCCCTGTTTTTAATGTTCTTAAGTTCAAATATGTGAGAAAGATATGTGGAGGAGAATAAAATGCCTATTTTACCAATAAGTCCAAATAATATAACACAAAATGAAGCATCATAGAAGAGATTTCTCTTGAAGAATAGATCAATTATTTTAATTGCATGAAATGCATCTTTGGGTGAGAATTCCAGGTGAAAAGTATGATCAAAAATATAGAAGTGGGAAAATATTGAGTTCAAATTCTGTAAGTGTACCGTACTTGTAGAGGATGGTTAAAGAAAGGCCTTAGATACATTTGTTTATCCTGAAATAAATTTTGAAGGCCTGTTAATTTTTAGGCACTATGCTAATTTTTGATGCTAATTTTATGCCAAAGAGATGACTGGCATACCCTTATCCATTGAAATATTTAAAATCTTAAGACATGGAGAGGATGTGAATTCTCATCACCATATTTATAACAAAACATTGAGAAAATACAAATACAGCTATAATGTGATTTTGAGGATGGTGCAAATGCTTTCTACACAAGAGATCATGATAGAGGTGGCATTCTGAAGACCTTGAAGGGTAAGTAGGATTTATCTACAGAGAGGTCAGGTGTGATACATGTGAGTCCCCCAGTGTGCCACTGCCATCCTGACAGGGTTCCACTCATCCTCGTTAATTCCTCAGTCCTAAATATGAGTGTGAGGAAAAAGGGGCTTATTTAATATTTGGATAAATAGAAATACACCTACTCTTCACTCATAGACTTGGTTGGGTTCCAAAGACCAGGTTGTTAGGTGAAAATTGGTATTATATAAAAATGGAGGATGATCACATCAGATCACAAAAATGGAAGATGATTACATCATTACATAACTGCGAAATTACATCATTACATACCCACCAAATTACTTCATTACATAATTGACAGGCCACTGAGAATCATGACCCAGCCAAGTTGACACATAACTTTAACCATTACGGCCAACATTACTTTTACCTCACACCTTGGCATTCATTACTGCCAGATGAACATCATTAATGTGTTAAATAGTCAGATAGTAGATTTTTTATTATTGCCCTAAATGTAAAATGTCAGGCAACAAGATAGTTGATAAGTAGAAGTGGGTCTATAAAGAAATCATCAGCCTCTGTAGCATAAGAGTGGGAAATGTTGAATGTTGAATAAGAGTGGTGAGAGTGGACATCCCTTCCTTGTTCCAGACCTTCGGGAGAAAGCATTCAATCTTTCATCATCATGTATGATATTAGCTGTAGGTTCTTGGTAGATACGCTTTATCAATTTGAGAGAATTCTTGCTTTTACTACTTTGCTGAGAATGTTTATTAAGAACAGAAGTTATACTTGTTAAATGGTTTTTCTGCATCTATGGAGAAAACCATGTGTTTCTTCTTTATAAACTGTTAATATGGTGGATTATATTGAATGATTTTTGAATATTGAATTAGCCTTGAATTCACGGGATAAACGCCACGTGGTCATGCTATATAATATTCTTTTTATATATTACTGGATTTAATTTGATCATATTTTGTTGAGTACTTTTGCTTCTATGCTTATGAGAAAAATTGGTCTGCAGTTTTTTGGTTTGTTTATTTCATTGTCGTTGTTCTGTTTCTGTGCTGTCTTTGTCTGGTTTAGGTATCAGCGTAATACCAGTCTTATAAAATGAGTTGAGAAGTGTTTCCTCCTCTTCTATTTTCTGGAAGAGATGCTATAGAGTTGTTCTATTTATTCATTAAATGGAGCACTGGTGGTGCAGTGGTTAAGAGCTACAGCTGCTAACCAAAAAGGCTGGCAGTTTGAATCCACCAGCTGCTCCTTGGAAACCCTATGGGGCAGTTTTACTCTGTCTTATAGGGTAGCTGTGAGTTGAAATTGACAAGATGGCAGTGAAGCCATTGGGCACAGAGATTTTTTTTTAAAGAAGGCTTTTAACTACAAATTAATTTACTTAATAGTTTTAAAGACATTTAGGTAATCTATTTCACCTTGGGTGAGTTTCAGCAGTTTGGTTTTTGAGGAATTGGTTCATTTTACCTAACTTGTCAAATTTACGTACATATAGTTGCTTGTTATATTTCCTTATTATATTCTTCATAATATTACAGCAGTATCTGTAGTAATATTTTTATTAACCTTTTTAATAACATCACTGTGGGATCTGTAGTAATATTCTCTCTTTCATTCCTGTTATTTATACTTTGTTCTTTTTCTTTTGTCAGCGTTGCTAGAGGTTTAACATTTTAATTGCTCTTTTCAAAAAAAAACTAAGTTTTACTGATTTTCTTCATTGACTTTCTGTTTTCAGTTTTATTGCTGTCTTCTCATATTTTTATTATATTCTTTCTTCTTGATAGATTTTAATTTTGTCCTTCCTTTTCTAGATTCTATGGTGGAATCTTAGATTATTGATTTAAAGTTGTTTTAATATAAGCATTCAAGGCTATAAAGTTTAAGTACTGCTATAGTTGTGTCACACAAATTTTAATACACTGTATTCTCATTAAGTTCAGAATATTTTCTAATTTCCCCTGAGATTTCTTCTTTGACCTATGGAATTTTAGGACTAGATTTGATTTTAAAATGATTGGAGATTTCCTTGTTGTCTTTCTACCATTGAGTCCTACTTTAATTTCAATATGTTCAAAGAACAATATTTTATATAATTTCAAGTCTTTTAATTTTGTTAAGGTTTATGACTGAGGATATAGTATATGTGGTTAAATTTTTCTTATGTACTTGAAAATAATGTGCACTCTTGTTGCTGAGTCAAATGTTCTACAATGTCAGTTAGATTCAGTTGGTTGATGATCAGGTCTATGAATTTGTCGATATTTTCCTACTCCAAAAATCAAGACCAAACTCACTGCCATCAAGTTGATTCTGACTCATAGGGACCCCATAGTGTTTCTGAGGCTGTCAATCTCTATGGAAGCAGGCTGCCACATCTTTCTCCTGTGGAGCCACTGGTGGTTTTGAACCACCAACCTTTCAGTTAGCAGTCAATTGCTTTAACCACCAGGGCTTTCTACCAACAACTGAGAGAAAAATGTTGAGGTACCCAGCTATAATTTTGAATTTGTCTTTTTCTCCTTTTAACTCCGTCAGTTTTTGCATCATATATTTTTAAACTCCTTTAGTTAAATACATATATAGCATTGTTATGATTTTTAGTATGCTGGTACTCGACTCAATATGTAATGTATGTCCTTTTCTATCCCCGGTAAATTTTTCTGAGGTCTACCTTGTTTGATAATGATATAGCCATTCTAAGTTTCCTCTGATTAGTGTTTGCATAGTATATATTTTCCCATCCTTGTATTTTTAACCTATTTCTATCATTATATTTGAATTAAGATTCTGGAGCATAGCATATATTTGGGTCATTTCTTAAAATCCATTCTGTTAATTTCTGCCTTTTAATTGACATGTTCAGGTTGTTTACATTTAATCTTACTGTGGGTATTTTTGGAAATGTTTGTTGTCACCTGCTACCAAGTCCACTCCCAACCCATGCCACTCTTATGTGTTACAGAGTAGAACTGCTCCATAAAATTTTCTTAGATGTAATCTTTATGGAAGCAAATCTCCAGGATTTCTCTTCCGTGCAGCCACTGGGCAGGTTCAAACCATCAGCACACTTGCACCATCCAGGCTCTTTATGCTTGGAATTCGGTCTTTTTTTTTGTTGTTTTACAGTTTTGTTGTTTTCTGTTTATTCCATCTTTTTTATTCTTTGTTTTCCCATTTCCTGCCTTCTGTTCTTTGGGTGATTTGAATTAGTATTTTATTTAAATTTAGCTTTTTGATTTTGACTATATCACTTTCTGTAATTGTTTTAGTGGTTACTCAAGATACTAGAAAATTCATAATTCCCTTTTCAAAGACTACATCAAAACAATATTTTACCACTTCAATTTGAATACAGAAACACTATCACCATATAGGTTCCTTTGTTCTCCCTCATTAATGCTATAGCTGTTTTGTATATTACATCTACACCTACATTAAACCTACATTAATTCTCACTGAAAATCCCACAAGACATATTTTTTTTCTTTAAACTGTCAAATAAGAGTTTAAAAACTCAAGATGAGAAAGAAAGTTTATTAGACTTACCTAGCCATTTACCATTTCTCTTTAACCTTTTTTTTTTTAAGATCCTATCTGATGGCTATGAATTCTCTTAGTTTTCCTTCATCTGAGAATGTCTTGGCTTTAGCTTTATCACAGAAGGATATTTTCACTGAATAGAGAATGATGGATTTATAGTTCTTCTGTTTCAGCATCTAAAAATGTTTTGTCAGCTTTTATAACCTTCACCGTTCCTGACGAAAAACCCAAAATCATTTAAATTGTTCTTCTGTATGTAATATGTCCTTTTTCTCTTGTTGATTTTAAGTTTTTTTGTTTGTTTTATTTTGTATTTTAATCTTTTGTGTTTATTTTTGACAGTTTGATTTTGATGTATCTGAACACAGATTTCCTCTTTTCTCTCCTTCTTGAATCTGTAATTTTTTTCTTTTGCCAAACCAGGAAAGTTTTCTGTCATTATTTCTTGAAATATATTTTCTGTACTGCACTGTGTCTTCTCTTTCTATGACTACAATGACATTAATATTAGAACTTTTTTGTTCTTCCAAAGATATTTGAACCTCTATTATTTTGTTTTCTCTCTGTTGTTCATCCTGAAAATTTTCTAATGATCTATGAGTTTACTAAATCTTTTCTCTGTCATTTACAATCTGTATTGAGTCTACCTAGTGAGTACTTTTGTTTCAATTATTGTATATTTCAGGTATAAAATGTCCATTTTAGTTTTTCTTTATACTTTCCAGTTATTTGCTGGTACATTCTATTTTCAATATTTTTTCAGACTTTGCAACTGCTCTTTCAAGAAACTTTACAGTTCCAACAATTATGTCATTTAATCTTTGGCCTCAGTTGGCTATTTCTTCTTTTTCTCATGTAAGTTAATAGTTTCACAGTTTTTTTCATGCTAAATAACTTAGGATTCTACCCAGGACATTTTGAACATTGCTTTATGAGACACTGGGTCTTGTTTTGATTCTATGGAGAATGTTGATATTTTTGTAGTAGCAGTCAATTGACCTTGTTAGATTTAGCTGGAAAATTCCCCTCCCCTCCCCGCCATTTCTTTGGGTGGAGCTTTTAATGTCAGTTTAGTTTTCAGAGCATTTGGAGTGGTGTTCACATCTGCCCCATTTTGTGCCACCCAATGTTCAGACTTGAAGCACTTACTGATGAAGATCAAGGACTACAGCCTTCGGTATGGATTACATCTCAACATAAAGAAACCAAAAATCATCACAACTGGACCAATAAGCAACATCATGATAAATGGAGAAAAAATTAAAGTTGTCAAGGATATCATTTATTACTTGGATCACAATCAACATCATGGAAGCAGCAGTCAGGAAATCAAACGATGTATTGCACTGGGAAAATATGCTGCAAAAGACCTCTTTAAAGTTTTAAAAAGCAAAGATGTCACCTTGAAGACTAAGGTGTGCCTGACCCAAGCCATGGTATTTTCAATCGCATTATATGCATGTGAAAACTGGACAACGAATAAGGAAGACTGAAGAATTGATGCCTTTGAATTGTGGTGTTGGTGAAGAATATTGAATATACCATGGACTGCCAAAAGAAGGGACAAATCTATCTTGGAAGAAGTACAACCGGAATGCTCCTTAGAAGCAAGGATGGTGAGACTGCATCTCACATACTTTGGACATGTTAGCAGGAGGGATCAGTCCCTGGAGAAGATCATCATGCCTGGAAAAGTAGAGGGTCAGCGAAAAAGAAGAAGACCCTCAGGGAGAAGGACTGACACAGTGGCTGCAACAATGAGCTCAAGCATAATAAGGATTGTAAAGATAGTGCGAGATTGGACAGTGTTTCATTCTGTGGTACATAGGGTAGCTATGAGTTGGAACCAACTAGACAGCAGCTAACAACGACAACATTTCTAAGCAAGTGAAAAATCTTGATTGAAATGAGGAAATTGCTAACAATTCTGAGAGGAAATGCATGAGATCAGAGTAGAAGTTCAGAAACAAATTCAAAATTAAAATAAAGGGCAATCTACATACCTACTCAGATACCCAGTGAAAATTCTGAAATAGAAAGCCTATTTTTTAACTGTTGTACAAGTAACCTTTAATATTACCCATTCAGAAACTATACAAAAAATGTCCAGAAACCCTAACCAAGTTACCTTATTGATAAAATATATTCTGTTATTTGTTTAAAAATGTGTGCTGGTGCGGCACTTAATTCTGGAAATATGCTCTGATAATTTTCAGATGACTAAAGCCAACAATTTAGGCCATGTGGGCATACGTGCCATAGTAATTTTCAATTTTAAAAGACCAAGAAAAACAGTTTCTGACCAAATGACCACACCACACTTGGTTTCCACTTTTGCAACAGTGTTCTCTACGTTTTTCATTCCATAATGTCATTTATAGACATTTCTATCAGGCATACAGGTCCTTACACTGACAAAGAAATAAGCAGCCTCTGCAATGTCATTCTTAAATATGCTTTGCATGATTTAATTATGTTTTCTTTGTTGATGACAGTAGCTAGAACTTTGGTTTTTGTAATATGCTTTAAGATTTTAAGTTGAAAATAATCTTGATGTTTTATGCAGATTTAAGTATAACATTAGATGGATATTCCTCTTAAATGAAAGTTTCTTACATATATTTTGGTTATTATTTATATATTTTTTGTCACTTTTGGGTTAAATAAATTTATTTGCAAGTACATTTTCTAAACTCTTTTCTCATTTTTTATTTTTCTCTTTTATTTTCATTTCTAATTTTGTCTTTTTGTGACTTTTTTCTTTAATATTTTTAAGTTTTTCTTTTTTTTCATCTTGAGAATCAGGTCTTGAATTTACCTACTCATTTTTTATTTCTCTTTGCTAATTTATTATTTTGTGGGTTTCTCTTCGCTAATTCTTTGTTTTATTTTGTTTAAATTATTGATTTAATTATTTTATATGTTTATGTGACTACTAAGGTATTTCATTAGGCGAGTTCATCCCATTAATATTTAATATTTATTTTCTTAGTTTTATCTTTTCTTACACCATCAGCATTGAAATTTACTGAGTTCAATTCTGGAATATTTCATGAATTCATGAATTTCTGTCCATTATCAATTTAAGCCACCTTCAAATAATCTCATCTGACTAGTGTGTAGTCTCCTAACTCCTTTTATGCTTCTCTTCCACTTTTTTTGACCCATTTACAATCTTCCTCTATATAAAAGATTGAATAATCTTAAAAAAAAAAAAAGAAAAGAAATCAAGTTATGGCACTTACCTGCTTTAACCCCCCAATGGCTTCTCATACATGAATAAATTCCAAATTCTTTACCATGGTCTTCAAGGCCTAATATTCAGTGACTCTACCTATCTTCCTGTCCTCATATTTTACCACTCCCCCCAATCCTTCTTGACACTCATCTTCATTCATCTAACAAACTACTATTAAACTTTTAGTGCATGCCTGGCACTCACTTTTCTAGCATCTTGGGCTATATCAGTAAACAAAATTAAGTATATATATACATATATATAAAATCTGCCCTTGTGGAATTTACTTCCTAGTGGGCATGCGGTATCTAATAAATTAGTTAATTTCATAGTTAGAAGACTGTAGTGGCCCATGGGAAGAAAAAAATGGGGAGCAGGAAAAGGCGAGTCAGGAATGCAATTAAAAAAAAAATATGATCTTTTTCTCAATTTTAAGAGCTTAAGAAAAAGGGTTTCTGACCAAATGTCAATTCCACATTTGATTTCCACTTTTACAATAACATTCTCGAAGTTTTTCATTCCATAGTGTCATTTATAGACATCTCTATCAGGCATACAGGTCCTTACATAGACAAAGAAATACTCAACCTCTGCAATGTCAGTCAAGCAAAGATCATTCTTCCTCAGACCACTGCAGGAAACACTCTGCCCATATCATCTGATGACTGGTTCCTTTGCGTTTTTCAAATCTCAGCTCAAATATTGTCTCTTTAAAAAGATCTTCTTTGATAATCCAATCTAGATTAGTTTGTCCCCCCATCACATACATTACTCACCAACCTCTGTTGATTTGGGGCCCTGGTGGCCCAGTGATTAAGAGCTCCGCTGCTATGCAAACATCAACAGTTTGAATTCACCAGCCTCTCACTGGAAACCCTACGGGGCAGTTCTACTCTGTCCTTTATGGCTGCTGTGAGTCGGGAATCGACTCCATAGCAACGGGTTCTTTTGTTTGTTTTCTGTTGATTTGTTTGGACTTTGTGAGGACGATAGAAATTGCTGACTTCATCCCACCCTAGTTCCAAAGCACTTGAAAGATAGGACAAAGGAGTATTCAGATTTAAAAATACTTTATTACAAAAAAAACTATTGAAGAATGTGTTAGATGTGCCCCATCATGGGCTTTCTAATACTGAACACTAGAATCAGAGTTACCAGTCCATTCACAGGCAGCACGATAATGGCAGGCCATTCCTCTGGGTCCTGTCCTTGTGGATAATCTGATCAGTGGTCATTCTGTTCCAGAATAATAGAGCCTGACCCATTGTAAGTATTAATATTTATTGAATGAATTCATTAATAGCATTGTGTTTAATAGCATCCTTTCTATCGTTAATGGTTCATTCTCTAATGCTATTGAAATACAAAAAACATTTTTCTTTTCTGTATGTATTTTCCTTTAGATGATTTATAATATTTAATATTTTTCTAATTATTGTGATAGTTAATAGCTTTGTATAATAAGCTAAAACTATAATTTCTTGATTTATAAACTTTAAACTTCCTATTGAACATGGGGACCTAAGGAAATATTCTTATTTTCATCTTATCTCCTCCCCCTATAACCCTTGACTTCAGTTAGTTATATTTATTAGTTCTTTTAATGGTGGGTTTTTTTTTTTTTTTAACTTTTGAGTGCTTTATAAACAACTCTAATTTCTAAGGAAAAACTGTGGTACATTCATACAATGGAAAACTCTCCAGCAATAAAAAGGTAAAACTTATTGATACATGCAACTTGGATGACTCTTAAGTGCATTATGCTGAGTGAAGAATCTAGTGTTAAAAGTTTACGTACTGTATAGCTCTACACACATTCTGAAAAATGCAAAACTACAGGGATAAAGAAAGATTTGCCATCGCTAGGGGTTAGGACGGAAGGCAGAGACTGATTCTAGAGTAGCAGGGTAAGGTAGTTCTTCGGATTGTTAAAATTGTTCTGTCTCCTGAATGTGCATTTTGTCTCCTCATCTATGCATTTTAAAACTCACAGAACTGTACATCAAAAAATGTAAATTTTACAATAGATAAGTGGTAACACTGGTGAAGGGTAAGACAGTACTCAATACTGGAGAAGTCAGCACAACTTGTACAAGGCAAGGTCCTGGAAGCTCCATAGGCACATCCAAAATCTCTGAGGGACCAAATCATTGGGCTAGGTGCTGTAGGGACCATAGTCTCGGGGGACATCTAGCTCAATTGGCATAACATAGTTTATAAAGAAAATTTTCTACATCCTACTTTGGTGAGTGGTGCCTGGGGTCTCAAAAGCCTGTGTGTGGCCATCTAAGATACTCCACTGGTCTAAACCTTTCAGGAGCAAGAGAGAATGAAGAAAACTGAAGACACAAGGGAAAGATTAGCCCAAAGGACTAATGCACCACAACTACCACAGCCTCTACCAGTCTGAGTTCAGTACAACTAGATGGTGCCCAGCTACCACCACTGACTGCTCTGACAGGGATCACAGTAGAGGGTCCCAGGCAGAGCTGGAGAAAAATGTAGAACAAAATTCTAACTAATAAAAAAAAGACCAGTCTCACTGGCCTGACACAGACTGGAGAAACCATGAGTGTATGGCCCCTGGACACCCTGTCAGCTCAGTAATGAAGTCACTCCTGAGGTTCACCCTTCAGCCAAAGATTAGAGAGGCCCACAGAACAAAATTAGACTAAAGGGGCACATCAGCCCAGGGGCAAGGAATACAAGGCAGGAGGGGAAAGGAAAGCTGGTAATAGAGAACCCAAGGTCAAGGAGGCAGAGTGTTGACGTGTTGTGGGGTTGTTAACCAATGTCATGAAACAATCTGTGTACTGTTTAACGAGAAGCTAGTTTGTTCTGTAAACCTTCATCTAAAGTACAATAAAAAAAGAAAAAATGTAAACTTCATATGTAACTTAAAAAAATAATCTAAAAACTAATTTCCTTCACATGAATGAACCCTGGGTGGGCTGACTAAACCCTACCTATAGGGTCGCTATGAGTCGGAATTGACCTGACGGCAATGGGTTTGGTTTTTCGGTTTTATTAGAAACCAGGTATATGTTTTTATTGATGTCTTCGTTAGATGCTGTCAAGTCAGTTCTGACTCATAGCAGCCCTATGTACAACAGAATAAAACACCACCACGTCCTGCGCCATCCCCACAATCATTTTTGTGCTTGAGTCCATAATTGCAGCCACTGTGTCAATACATTTCATTGAGGGTCTTCCTGTTTTTTTACTGACTCTCCACTGAACCGAGCATAATGTCCTTCTCCAGGGTCTGATCTCTTTGATACGTTCCAAAGTACGTTAAATGAAGTCTCCTCAACCTTGTTTCCAAGGAGCATTCTGGCTGTACTTCTTCCAAGATAGATTTGTTCATTCTTCTGGCAGTCCACGGCATATTCAATATTCTTCGATAGTTCGAAGGCATCAATTCTTCTTTGATCTTCCTTACTCGTTGTCCAGCTTTTACATGCATATGAGGTGATTGAAAATACCATAGGTTGGGTCAGGCATACCTTAGACCTCAAAGTGACATTTTTGCTTTCTAACATTTTTAAGAGGTTCCAGGTATATACAATGCAAAAATTTAAATACTTTCTCCAATGCTCACACATTCTAAAAATATTTTACCTCCTAATTTTTGTTATTGATTTTTTCTTTCATGTTGCCTTTTCTCATCAAATAGCCATAAAGTTTTAAATTAAATGTATATCATGCTTACCACCAGTCTTTTGACACCTTACATTTACTTTTTAGCTAAAATTCATCCATTTTCATTTTTTCAAGCAAGGATTATGGGTGTTGTTATTCATGAATCTTCAGCATTTAGAAAGACTGTGTGTTATGTTTATTCTTAAATGAGGAGTTTGCTGGGAACCGTATTTTCCTTAGATCATATTTTCCACATATTTTTCTGTGAATTTTTTATGTATGTGCATGTGTTTTTATATATATCATCATCTTGGTTGTTAATGTTGTTGAATATCCAGTAACTTTTTCACAATATGCTCCTGGAATGCTTTTGTGTATTAATGTTTTGCAAGAGGAAACATGACATTTTACACTATAGATTGAGGTGTTTCTAATTCCAACAATGTTTTCTTCAAGTAAGTATATTTTTTTTTTGAAAGGGAAATATTTAAAATTTTAATCTAATTATAAAAATATTTTCTCTATGTATAAAATAAAACAATTAAGGTATGTTAGAGTATATACAATTTCTGCAGGCATGTAAAGAATTCCTGGAAATCAATATTAAAATAAAAAATGTAATGATAAAAATTGGCCAAATATATGAACATGCATTTTTCAGAAGAGAAACATGCATATTCATTAAAAGTCTGTGAATATACTTAACTCTGTTAATACAGAGGGAAGAGCATGTTAAAACCACAGTGAGACTGGATTTTATACCCATTCTTCATTGGTTGTAAACATTGCAAATAATTCTTTTCAGTGTATAGTTTGCCTCTGAAATGCTTATATGTCATCGTTTTATCAATGGGATACTGATGAACAGTACTTTGAAAGAAGTCAAAGCTATTAAACTTTTGCTTTATGGTTTGCACTTTTTGTTTATGAAATCCTTTCCTACTCTGAAGTCATATGTGTGTTGTCGTTTATTCTCTTCTGAAAATATACTCGAGAGATTGGTCAAAAATAAAAAGTCAGCATTAAGTATTGGTGAAAATGTGGTTAAAACTACATGCTCACACACTGCTGATGAGAGCATAAATTGGACATTTTTAAAAACAATATGTAAGTAGTATATCGAGTTTAGAAAACAATTTGGCATTATCTAGTAAAGAATTTTTGTATAACCTCGTGAATTGACATTTTTATTATCTATAGATATTTTCAACAAATTCCGAAAATATGTACCAGATGTCTTCTCAAAATGTTTATGGTATATTATAATCAATACATGTGAGTCTTACTAAAACAATACTAAGCCCCCATGATATATATATACACACACACACATATGCGTGTGTGTATAATACATGAAAAAATCATGTGAAGCTGCAGCTTTCAGAGACAACAGATGTCATGTCTTGTTTGTAACTATGAGACATTGAATAAATGGTTATATAATATATGTGAATGCATAACACGTGTGTGTTTTTGTGTGTGACTAAAAATAATCAATCAATAAATGTTTACGTAACACATTTACTCATTGCTGCTTTTCACATAATTGAGGTTGTTTTTGCTAATGTGTTGCAATTGAAACCATGCACATACAAATATATCATATGTTTTTTTGTATACATGTATAAACCACATACATGTATATATTCTAAAATTTTACACTATATATGAATAAATCATATCTATACATATATACACATATAAAGTTCAGAATATACTATTACTCTGTCCTATAGGGTCGCTATGAGTCAGAATCGACTCGATGGCAGTTGGGTTTTTTTTATGTACATACTAAAATATGTTTATACATAAATGTGTATGTATGTATGTATATATCAATTAAAAACATTTCCCTCATGTAAAACTAGAGCTTTGTTCTTATTGATAAAGTCTGTATTTGAAGAAGACATATTTTTATTTTAATATTTATATCAATATTTGTATAAACAGACAAAGCCACTATTATACGTACAGACTTCAACACCCCTCTATCATTAATTGACAGACCCAACAGGCAGAAAATTAGTAAGGATATCGTTGAACTAAACAGCACCATCAATCTACTGGATCTAAACTGACATTTATACAGCATTTCATCCAACAAGAGCAGAATACATATTCTTCTCAAGCTCACATGGAGCATTACCAAGACAGAAACATCCTGGGCCATAAAATACACTTTAACAAATTCAAATAGAAATCCTACAAAGTATACTCTCAGACCACAATGGGTTTAAACTAGATATCAATAACAGAAAGATAGCTAGAAAATCTCAAAATATTTGGAGATTAAATAAGACAGCTCTAAATAACCATGGATCAAAGAAGAGGCCTCAAAAGAGATTAAAAATACAACTTACCAAAATTTGTGTGGTACAACAAAGCAGTGCTTAAGGGATATTCATAGCATGTAATATATCATAGAAAAGAAGAGTTATCTAAATTTGATAATCTAAGTGTTCATCTTAGGAATTTAAAAAAGAACAAATTAAACCCAAAGCAATCAGAAGAAAATAAATAATAAAAATTAGAGCAGAAATCGACTAAGCTGAAAACAGGAAATTAATAGAGGGAACCAACGAAACTAAAACCTGGTTCTTTGAAAAGATCAGTAAAACTGAAAAACCTCTAGCCATGCTAATGAAGATGGGGGCAAAGGTGTGAGAGAGAGAAGACACAAATTAATAATAGTATAAATTACAACTGATTCCATGGACATTAAAAGGATAATAAAAGAATACTATGAAGAGCTATGCACAAAAAATTGATAACTTAAGTAAAATAGACTAATTCCTTGAAAGACACAACCAATCAAAACTCACACAAGGTGAAAGAGATAAAGAGACTGTATCTGTTAAAGAAGTTGAATTAATAATGGATAAGCTCTCAAAGTAGAAAGCACCAGGCCCTGATGGTTTCACTGATGAATTCTACGAAATATTTAAAGAATAATTAACACGAATACTTCTCAAGCTCTTCCAAAAAATACAAAAGGGGGGAACATTTCCCAATTCTTGCTATGAGGCCAGCATTTCCCTGATACCCAAACCAGATAAAGATATTACAAGAAAGGAGAAGTATATAGATCAATATAACTCACAAACAGGTGCAAAAATTCTCAAAAAATATTAGCAAATTGAATAAAAAAATGAATAACCAAATGGGTTCCTCTCAGGTGTGCAAGCCTTGTTCCATATTAAAAAACCAATTAGTGTAATTGATCATATCAACAGGCCAGAGCAAAAGAATCATATGATTATATTAAATGAAGAAAAAACACTTGACAAAATCCAACACTTATTCATGATAAAAACTCTCAGTGAACTAGGAATAGAGGAGAACTTCTTCAACTTGATAAAGTACTTCTATGAATGGCAAACAATTTGAACAGACACTTCACCGAAGAAGATATACTGATGGCAAATAAGCATATTACAAAAAAAAAGTTCAACATCACATATCATTAAAGAATTGAAAATTAAAACAATGATATGACTACAAATGCATTAAAGTGGCTAAAATTCAACACAGTAACAACATTAAATGCTAAGGAAAATGTGAAACAGCAGAACTCTCTCATTGCTGGTGAGAATGCAAAATGGCACACCCACTTTGGAAGACGGTCTGACAGCTGCTTACATAGCTAAACATAGGCTTCCCATATCCAGAAATTACACTCTTAGGTATATACTCAAAATGTGTGCCCACATAAAAACCTATATACGGATATTTATAGCAACTTTATTGATAATTGCTAAAAATTGGAAACAACAATAGGTAAATGAATAAACAAAAAATAAACCAAGTACATCCGTACAATGAAGAATTATTCAGTGATTAAAAAAAGAAACTATCAATCCACTGAAAGACTTGAATTAACATTATGTGCATATTACTAAGTGGAAGAAGCCAGTTTGAAAGACCTATATTCTGTATGATTCCAACTATGTGACCTTCTGGAAAAGACAAACCTATAGAGACAGTGAAAAAATAGTGGTTGTGGGGTTGGGGAGTATGACAGGGGGAGAAGGGGGTGATGAATAGGTGGAGCACAAAGCATTTTAAGGGCAGGAAACTTTTGCATGATACTGTAATAGTGGACAAACATCATGCATTTGTCAAAACCAACAGGATAGATAGTGTAAAACAATTGTAAACCTTAATGTAAACTACAGATTTTAGTTAATATAGTATATCAATATTGGTTCATCAATTATAACAAATATATAAAGAGAATGCAATATGTCAATAATAGGAGGAACTGTGCAGGGGGGTGCAGGGGGATGGAGTATAAGGAAACTTTTCACTTTCTGCACAATTTTATATAAACCTAAAACTGTTCTAAAAATAAAGTGTGTGTGTATGTGTATATATATATATATATATATATATATATACACACACAAACTCTGATGGTGTAGTGGTTAAGAGCTATGGCTGCAGCAGTTTGAATCCACCAGGTACTCCTCGGAAACCACATGGGGCAGTTCTACCCTGTCCTACAGGATCGCCATGAGTCAGAATCGACTTGAAGGCAATGCATTTGGTTTGGTATATATATATCCATAATTTGTTGTTATGCACATACTCAAATGCCTTTGCATAGTCAATAAACACCGGTAAACATCTCTCTGGTATTCTCTGCTTTCAGCCAAAACGATGTGACGTCAGCAGTGATGTCCCTTGTTCTACATCCTTTTCTGAATTCAGCTTGAATTTCTGGCAGTTTCCTGTCGATATACTGCTGCAACTGTTTTTGAACTATCTTCAAAATTTTACTTGCATGCGAAATTAATGATATTTTTCAATAATTTCTGCATTCTGTTGGATCGCTTTCTTTGGAATGGATACAAATATGGATCTCTTCCAGTCGGTTGGAGTAGCTGTCTCCCAAATTTCTTGGCACAGGCTAGTGAGCACCTCCAGTGTTGCATCTGTTTTTTGAAGCACTTCAAATGGTATTCTGTCAATTCCTGGAGCCTTTTTTTTGCCATTGCTTTCATTGCATTCAATACCATCAGTATCATCAGTTCTTCTTCATATGCTACCTCCTGAAATAACTGAACTTCAACCAATTCTTTTTGGTACAGTGGCTCCGTATATTTATTCCTTCCATCTTTTTTTTTTCTTTTTTGAGATTTCTTGCATCATTCAATATTTTGCCCATAGAATCCTACAGTATTGCAACTTGAGGCTTGAATTTTTTCTTCAGTTCTTTCAGTTTGAGAAATGCCGAGTGTGTTCTTCACTTTTGGTTTTCTGACTTCAGGTCTTTGCACATTTCATAATACTTTACGTTGTCTTTTCCAGCGGGCCTTTGAAACCTTCAGTTCAGCACTTTCACTTCATCATTTCTTCCATTTGCTTTAGCTACTCCATGTTCAAGAGCAGATGCAGGACTGGGCAGTGTTTCCTTCTGTTGTACCTAGAGTCATTATGATTTGGAACCAACTCGATGGCACTTAACAACAACAACAACAACTTTCAAGAGCAAGTTTCAGAGTCTCTTCTGACATCCATTTTTGTGTTTTTCTTTCCTGTCTTTTTAATGACCTTTTTCTTTCTTCATATATTATTCCTTTGATGTCATCGCACAACTAGTCTGGTTCTTGGTCATTAGTGTTGAATGCATCAAATCTATTATTCAGGTGGTCTCCAAATTTAGGTGGGATGTACTCAAGATCATATTTTGTTTTTTGTGGACTTGTTTTAATTTTCTTAATCTTCAGCTTGAACTTGCATATAAGCAATTGATGGTATGTTCCACAGTTGGCCCCTGGCCTTGTTCTGATGATACAGAACTTTTCCATTGTCTCTATCCACAGGTGTAGTCTATTTGATTCCTGTGTTTTCCATCTGGTGAAGTCCACGTGTGGTGTTGTTGTTGTTGTTGTTGTTGTTAGGTGCCGTCGAGTTGGTTCCGACTCATAGCGACCCTATGCACAACAGAATGAAACACTGCCCAGTCCTGCGCCATCCTTACAATCGTTGTTATGCTTGAGCCCACTATTGCAGCCACTGTGTCGATCTACCTCATTGAGGGTCTTCCTCTTTTCCACTGACCCTGTATTCTGCCAAGCATGATGTCCTTCTCCAGGGACTCATCCCTCCTGACAACATGTCCAAAGTATGTAAGATGCACTTTTGCCATCCTTGCCTCTAAGGAGCATTCTGGTTGCACTTCTTCTAAGACAGATTTGTTCGTTCTTTTGGCAGTCCACGGTATATTCAATATTCTTCACCAACACCACAATTCAAAGGCGTCAACTCTTCTTCAGTCTTCCTTATTCATTGTCCAGCTTTCATATGCATATGATGTGATTGAAAATATCATGGCTTGGGTCAGGTGCACCTTAGTCTTCAGGGTGACATTTTTGTTCTTCAACACTTTGAAGAGGTCCTTTGCAGCTGATTTGCCCAATGCAATGTGTCTTTTGATTTCTTGACTGCTGCTTCCATGGCTTTTGATTGTGGATCCAAGTAAAATGAAATCCTTGACAACTTCAATCTTTTCTCTGTATACCATGATGTTGCTCATTGGTCCATCCACGCATGTAGTCACCATTTATTTTGTTCACAAAAGGTATTTGCAATGAAGAAGTCATTGGTCTTGCAAAATTCTATCATGCTATCTCTGGCATCGTTTCTATCACCAAGGCCATACTGATCCTTCTTTGTTTCCAACTTTTGCATTCTAATCATCAATATTTATCAATGCACCTTGATTGCATGTTTGATCAATTTCAGACTGCAAAAGTCGGTAAAAATCTAAAATTTCTTCATCTTTGGCATTAGTGGTTGGCGTATAAATTTGAGTAATATTCATATTAACTGGTTTTCCTTGTAGGCATATGAATATTATCCTAACACTGACAGCATTTTACTTCAGGATAGATCTTGAATTGTTCTTTTTTACAATGAATGTGATGCCACATTCCTCTTCAATTTGTCATTTTTCACATAGTAGACCATATGATTTTCCGATTCAGAATGGCCAGTATCAGTCCATTTCAACTCACTAATGCCTAGGATATCAACCTTCATGTGTTCCATTTGCTTTTGACGACTTCCCATTTTCCTAGGTTCATACTTGATATATTCCATGTTCCAGTTATTAATGGATGTTTGTTGCTTTCCTTCCCATTTTGAGTCGTGCCGCATCAGCAAATCAAGGTCTCAAAAACTGGACTCCATCCATGTCATTAAGGTCGATTCTACTTTGAGGACACAGCTCTTCCTCAGTCCTATTTTGAGTGACTTCCAACCTGAGGGGCTCATCACTGACACTGTATCAGACAATGTACCACTGCTGTTCATAAGGTTTTTACTGGCCAGTTTTTTCAGAAGTACACCACCAGGTCCTTCTTCCTAGTCTGTCTTAGTCTGGAAGCTCCACTGAAACTTGTCCACCATGGGTGACCCTGCTGGTATTTAAAATTCCAGTGGCATTGCTTCCAGTATCACAGCAACACACAAGCCACCACAGACTGTAATGGGGTGTGTGTGTGTGTGTGTGTGTGTGTATATATATATACACACACATACATATGGTTAAGTGCTACGGCTGCTAACCAAATGGTCGGCAGTTCGAATCTGCCAGGCGCTCCCTATACACTCTATGGGGCAGTTCCACTCTGTCCCATAGGGTCGCTATGAGTCAGAATTGACTAACGGCACTGGCTTTGGTTTTGGTTTTTTACGTGTGTATTTTTTATTTATGTATACGTTTATGTATATATGTGTACATATAGGTATGTATACAAACACACATATGCAGCAACCTTCACTTTTCTATGTTCACGAACCAACCTGTTTGAGATTTTGTTTTTTTCTTGACTTGTCCATTCTGAACATTAAAAGTAGACGTCAAACAGTCTGATATCAGGTCAAATCTGTGCACTCTACAGTCAGGAGGAGCTACATTTCAATCACCATTATACAACTTGCTAGTTTTATGACATTTACTCAGTTGCCCCCCTGCATCTTAGCTGTCACTTTTGCCCCTTTATTAAATTTTTCCACAGAACACCCATTTTGAGTTCATCCTCTGTTTCTGGAACCCTGACTTTGTCCCTACATTAATGAATATAATAAAATTTTAAAACCTATGAAGTTTAATACTTGTTACTCTTACTCTTGGAAAAATACTAAATATTGTTTTCTATTACACCTGTGAGTTAGATTTAGGAAAAGCATATTGTACAAGTCATTAATTTACATATTCTTGCACATTAACATTGCATGGAAGGATGCCTCAGTCCAACGATGTGATGTTATTTAGAACATACATTCTTGGTGACTTTCATCAGCAATTCACAAGCGTCTTTGCTCCTTCCTGATTATGCTATGCATGTTGTATAGATTATTTACCCTGAGGGTGAACTGAGAGCCTAAAAAACACTCCATTTTGGAATTTCACTGAATTATTAAATGATAGTTGAATTATTGTGATAGTAGAGCATGACTAAATTATTAACTAACAGCTAGGAAATGAATGGCTACTTTATTGGCTCAGTGATTGTGAGATCAAGTGAGGTTTTTCATGTTAAGACTATAATTTAAAAGAAAAAATGCTATTTCATGGTAACTTTAAAACTCATATTTTATTAAAGCTCTTTTCTCTCTTTTTCCATCTCTACCCACTCTTTTCCATTTTTTCACTATTCTAATGCTTTATATTCTATCTCTAAGCTTATCACTTTTTTTTTAGGTTGCATTATTTATTCGAATGTGCTTAAAATTCAGTATGAAATTCCAAAGGAAAGACAGATTTGCAAAAGTTCACCAAATTATTTTCATTGCCAATGTAACACAATCAGTATAATACATCTTAGTATCCACTACAATTAAGAAATTAATCCATTACAATTAATGACCACAACTTATTTGTTAATAAACTCTGTATTTTAAAATAATTTTAGGTTTGTATACAATTTGCAAAGATAATACAGAGATATCCCTTGTACTCCTCTCATGTTGTTTTAGGTGCTATTGAGTCAGTCCTGAATCATAGTGACCCTATGCACCACAGAACGAAACGCTGCCTCTTGACTCTAGATCGATGTAGTCAACTGTCTTTAAAAAATAAATATATAACAGAACATTTGCTATTTCAACATTCTTCACATGTACATTTCAATCATACTTTTAATTTTTTGATATTTTTAACTGAATGTCTCTCCCTATAAAACATTCTCTGACTGTAAGGCCCATGGAGGCAGGGATTATTGTTTTTATTACTATTGAATGTCCAATAGTAATATATGCTTGGCACATATAAAAAAGTAGTAAATATTCCTTGAACGAACCAATGTATTAGAACATCAGCCACAAATAAACTAATAAACGGTAACTGCAGATTTTCATGCTTAAATTTAACCCATTTCCCATCTACCTCTCAGTCTGCTTTCACCACCAAGTACTTAATCCCATCATGTGAAATATTGACTCTTGATGACTTTGCTAGCAATTCTTTTATTCTTAACCTGGCAAGATTACCATAGCTCCAAGATCATTGGCCTTGTGATTCTTACCTATAATTAGCAATAAAAGATGAGAGCCACTTATTAGGAAAAGTTAGATCTGCCACTAATTCTGATAATAAATGGGTCACATTAGGTTCCTGTGTTACAAGTAAAGGTATTTCATCTGTCTGTAAGTACGAGGATGTGCCTCTCTTTGATGGAACTTACCACTTCAGAAGTGCAATCAAGTAACTTGGAATAGGAGGGTAAGATTCATCTAGAAAATAGCTTTTCCAGCACTCCAATCAAGAGTAAAATTACAAAACCACATTAAAGATGCTTTTAGGTTTCATAGAGGTGTAGAAATTATCTTATTCAAAAATTTATTCAATTGTATGGCATATGTAACTTGTTTATTTTTTCACCAGTCAACATCTTTCTAGAGGAAATGTAATCCAAATACAGCAATTACCACATGTTGGTATGGTGGCATAGTTACAGAATTAATTTACTCACAAAAATTAGTTTTTTGGATTTAGTTAGTTTTAACACTTTTTGAGGGGGGAGGGTTCTAATTGTCTTATAATTTTAAGCATTTATTTTAAAGGTGCATGTCAGGTCATTTCAAATGTATGTAAATCAAGAAGATACTTTGTGAAGAGAAGATACTAACACATAGTGGAGTGGACATCATGGAGTCAGGTTCAGTGAATATGTATTTTCTCAATAGTACAAATACAAAAATGATACAGAGAATAGCTTTCTGCCAACTTGGATAGAAAAGAAATGAGAATTGAAAAAGTTCTTATAAACCACCCAAGTCAATCTTTTTCTTCCATATGAGAGGAAAATGAGGACCAGGTAGGAAAAAAAAAAGAATTTCTTAAAAGCAAGACTCCACTATGTTAATATTACTGAGCTAAGATAATTTATACATAAAATAACTAAGAAAATATTTGCGTAGATGACTATACAAAGTTAAAAGTTAGCAATCTGACAAAACTTTGGCCTTTCAAAGGTAGTGGCTTGGGAATGACACCGCGTTGTCCCTCAAAATGAAGTATACACTAAAAAAAAAAAGAAGGCGGTGGTGGCCAGTATAAGGTGCCGTGTCCCTGATAGTTAGACTATGCAAGTCCAGAAACCAAGTGCTGGAGGTATGAATGAGATGAACGACTACTCTCACTGTCATTCCCTATGTTCCACTTACAGAATATGTGCTTCCTATCTCTACACTGGAAACCCTGGTGGCGTAGTGGTTAAGCGCTACAGCTGCTAACCAAGAGGTCAGCAGTTCAAATCCGCCCAGTGCTCCTTAGAAACTCTATGGGGCGGTTCTACTCTGTCCTATAGGGTCGCTATGAGTCGGAATCAACTCAATGGCAGTGGGTTTTGGTTTATCCCTACATTCTCAAGATCTGTGTGATTAAATGCATCGGTTCTTGAGGGATAGTGAACTCCCCTCTAACAGTACAATGTAAACTAAAGATATGGCTGCAGCTGGAGGTTCCCCTTGCCAGAAGACTAGTAGGCAAAGAGGGAGACAGTAGACTGGCAGAGGTCATTAGTCTTTATTATCATGAAGAGGCAAGATTGTTGCTACAAAAATGGGTGTAGAGAGGAGTTTTGTGTGGAACTCACTTAATTCACAGGGATGTTTCTTGCCTCAAAGATAGCCTTGAAATGGCAACTGAACCAGTCAATGCTAGACAGAACAAGGCAGTAAGTTCAACCCTCTTAGGGATGAAGATGTGGCTTGCCGTATTTATCAAACAACCAAATTACTGCCTGGGGACCAAATGTAGTAGTAGGGATCTCTAGCTTCTTCCAGGAACACTCCAGTTCTAACATTTTATTTATTTATTTTTTTACAAATTAAAACTAACCAGCACCTTAAAGAATCAGTGATAGATCAGAGCGAATGAACTTAATGTGGTTGACAAGCAAATCTCAGTTGTGCAAATGGTATACTGTAGCAGACACTATGCATCCCCCAAGATATCAATAGCAAGTGCTATTTAAATGTGCGCACATTTGACGGCTTTTTATTACAAATGCCTTTAAAGAATTGACTGAGGCTTCTCTCAGGCTGCCTGGACAAGTTCTACCGATGCTAGCAGAGAGAAGGTGATGTCAGAAATGAATTGACAGATAAATACAACAGTTTTCTCACAACTTGTGTGGGACAACTTTGAGGCATGCTCTCTATAGTCACCCAGATGTTCCTACGGTTATTGAGCCCTGGTAGACCACAGCAGTAACCTGCCCTTTAATGTGTCCTGTATTGGCATCCATCCCTTCCCTGTTTCACTTCTTCATTTCTCTACTGGTGCTTTCTGGGGTCACTTTCCTGCTAAACTATGTACTCGCAAATCCTTGTTTCTGTGTCTGTTACTGGTAAAATCCAACCTAAGGCCTAAGTCCTGTCAGATGATGAGTGGTGAGGAAAAAAAAAAAAAGCAGGATTGGGCAGGAAGTGGTAATGGAAACATGGCTGTGTGTTGAAATTTTAAATAAGTGTCTTAGGGAAAGCCAGATTGAAAAGTTTATATTTGAGCAAAAATCTAAAGGAGGTGAGGGAATCTGACTTCTCTGAAGAAGAAATATGCTAGCAGGGACTACAGTAAAAAAAATCACAAGGCTGGAAACTCTCTGATATGTTTTAGGAATAGTGAAATGGTCATGGATTCTGGAGTAGAGTGAGAGACGTGGAGAGTAGTAGACGAAATCAATGGAAGAGAGGAAGAGTTGAAGGAGAATGTACTAGGTCCCACAGAAACCTAAGGCCTTTGTTTTTCAGTGAGATCTTTGTTTTTGACTCTGAAAGGGAGAAGAAACCACGAGGATTCTGAAGAACTTGAATGATATCTTTTAAAAATTTTTTGGGGCGGGCCAAGATGGCGGACTAGGTGGACGCTACCGCGGATCCCTCTTGCAACAAATACTCGGAAAAACAAGTGAATCGATCACATACATAACAATCTATGAACTCTGAACAACGAACACAGACTTAGAGATGGAAAACGAACAAATATGGGCAGACAGCGATCGTTTTCAGAACCAGGAGCCAGCGTACCAGGCAGGTGACCTTCAGAGCCCGATCTGGGGCAAAGCCCGGGGGGCAGACGGCACAGACAAGGGGTCCAGCCCTACCCCCCGAACTCATCCCGGGAGGGAGCCTGGCCGGTTGGCGCGGGCGGTGTAGCGGCGCAGCCAGCGGGAGAAGCACCCGGGAGGCAGTGACTGATCTTGGAGCTGGGAGAGCAGCGTCCCAGCCGGGGAGCCGTCCCACTGGGAGTCTGGCGGGAAGCGGGCGTGGCACGGCGCGAGCATGGGGATCAGCTATATTTCCCTAAAGCGACCCCGGGGAGAGGCCCAGACGTTCATGCGGGCGACGCCCACCCAGTTTGCGCATGCGGTGCGGCGCACCGGAGGGAGAAGTCCCCGGAAGGAAGTGACTGGTCTTGGAGTGGGGAGAGCAGTGTCCCAGCCGGGGAGCCATCCCACTGGGATTCTGGCGGACGTGGGCGGGGCGTGAGCGCGGGGACCAGTTATATTCCCCTGAATTGACCCCAGGGGAGGGCCCAGCCGTTCGTGCGGGCGACGCCCACCCAGTTCTCGCCAGCGGAGCAGCGCGCCGGAGGGAGAAGTCCCTGGGAGGAAGTGACTGGTCTTGGAGCGAGGAGAGCAACGTCCCAGCCGGGGACCCGTCCCAACTGGATTTTGGCAGGCTCAGGCGGAGCGTGAACGCGGGGATCAGCTCTATATTCTGAAGTGCTACACTCCTAGCTCTCTGATCCCTCCCCCACCCTCCCCAGGTGGCTCCATTAACATCTGAATACCCTGAGCCAGAGGGAGAATTCAGATAGGGATCTGACTGCATTCTTTTTTAGCTGATTACCTGGAAAAACTAGTTTCCCAGTGATGGCTCGAAGACAGCAGTCCATATCAAACCACATAAAGAAACAGACCATGACAACCTCTCCAATCCCCCAAACAAAAGAATCAAAATCTTTCCCAAATGAAGATACAATCCTGGAATTATCAGATACAGAATATAAAAAACTAATTTACAGAATGCTTAAAGATATCACAAATGAAATTAGGCTAACTGCAGAAAAAGCCAAGGAACACACTGATAAAACTGTTGAAGAACTCAAAAAGATTATTCAAGAACATAGTGGAAAAATTAATACATTGCAAGAATCCATAGAGAGACAGCATGTAGAAATCGAAAAGATTAACAATAAAATTACAGAATTAGACAACGCAATAGGAAGTCAGAGGAGCAGACCTGAGCAATTAGAATGTAGACTGGGACTTCTGGAGGAGCAGGGAATCAACACCAACATAGCTGAAAAAAAATCAGATAAAAGAATTAAAAAAAATGAAGAAACCCTAAGAATCATGTGGGACTCTATCAAGAAGGATAACTTCCGAGTGATTGGAGTCCCAGAACAGGGAGGGGGTCAGAAAACACAGAGAAAATAGTTGAAGAACTCCTGACACAAAACTTCCCTGACATCATGAAAGATGAAAGGATATCTATCCAAGAGGCTCATCGAACCCCATTTAAGATTGATCCAAAAAGAAAAACACCAAGACATATTATCATCAAACTTGCCAAAACCAAAGACAAACAGAAAATTTTAAAAGCAGCCAGGGAGAAAAGAAAGGTTTCCTTCAAGGGAGAATCAATAAGAATAAGTTCAGACTACTCAGCAGAAACCATGCAGGCAAGAAGGGAATGGGACGACGTATACAGAGCACTGAAGGAGAAAAACTGCCAACCAAGGGTCATATATCCAGCAAAACTATCTCTGAAATATGAAGGAGAAATTAAGATATTTACAGATAAACACAAGTTTAGAGAATTTGCAAAAACTAAACCAAGACTGCAAGAAATGCTAAAGGAGATTGTTTGGCCTGATGACCAATAATATCAGGTACCAGCACAATACAAGGTCACAAAACAGAACGTCCTGATATCAACACAACTCAAATAGGGAAAGCACAAAAACAAACAAATTAAGATTAATTCTAAAAAATAAATAAATAAACAAAATAATACACATAACAGGGAATCATGGAAATCAATAGATAAACGATCACAAGAATCAAAAAGAGGGACTAAATATAGGAGGCATTGAACTGCAAGATGGAGAGTGATACAAGTCGATATAGAACGATACAAGTTAGGTTTTTACTTAGAAAAATAGGGGTAAATAATAAGGTAAACACAAAAAGGAATATCAATTACATAACTCAAGAAAAAAGCCAAGAAAAACGTAACGACTCAACTAACATAAAGTTAAACATTATGAAAATGAGGATTTCACAATCTACTAAGAAAAACGTCTCAGCACAAAAAAGTATGTGGAAAAATGAAATGGCCAACAACTCACATGAAAAGGCATCAAAATGACAGCACTAAAAACTTATTTATCTATAATTACGCTGAATGTAAATGGACTAAATGCACCAATAAAGAGACAGAGAGTCACGGACTGGATAAAGAAACACGATCCATCTATATGCTGCTTACAAGAGACACACCTTAGACTTAGAGACACAAACAAACTAAAACTCAAAGGATGGAAAAAAATATATCAAGCAAACAATAAGCAAAAAAGAAGAGGAGTAGCAATATTAATTTCTGACAAAACAGACCTTAGACTTAAATCTGCCACAAAGGATAAAGAAGGACACTATATAATGATAAAAGGGACAATTGATCAGGAAGATATAACCATATTAAATATTTATGCACCCAATGACAGGGCTGCAAGATACATAAATCAAATTTTAACAGAATTGAAAAGTGAGATAGACACCTCCACATTTATAATAGGAGACTTCAACACACCACTTTCGGAGAAGGACAGGACATCCAGTAAGAAGCTCAACAGAGACACGGAAGACCTACTTACAACAATCAACCAACTTGACCTCATTGACTTATACGGAACTCTCCACCCAACTGCTGCAAAATATACTTTTTTTTCTAGTGCACATGGAACATTCTCTAGAATAGACCACATATTCGGTCATAAAACAAATCTTTGCAGAATCCAAAACATCGAAATATTACAAAGCATCTTCTCAGACCACAAGGCAATGAAGCTAGAGATCAATAACAGAAAAACAAGGGAAAAGAAATCAAATACTTGGAAAATGAACAATACTCTCCTGAAAAAAGACTGGGTAATAGAAGACATCGAGGAGGGAATAAGGAAATTCTTAAAAAGCAACGAGAATGAAAATACATCCTATCAAAACCTCTGGGACACAGCAAAAGCAGTGCTCAGAGGCCAATGTATATCGATAAATGCACACATACGAAAAGAAGAAGGAGCCAAAATCAGAGAACTGTCCCGACAACTTGAACAAATAGAAAGTGAGCAACAAAAGAACCCATCAGGCACCAGAAGAAAACAAATAATAAAAATTAGAGCTGGACTAAATGAATTAAAGAACAGAAAAACAATTGAAAGAATTAACAAAGCCAAAAGCTGGTTCTTTGAAAAAATTAACAAAATTGATAAACCATTGGCTAGACTGACTAAAGAAAAACAGGAAAGGAAACAAATAACCCGAATAAGAAACGAGAAGGACCACATCACAACAGACCCAAATGAAATTAAAAGAATCATTTCAGATTACTGCGTAAAATTGTACTCTAACAAATTTGAAAACCTAGAAGAAATGGATAAATTCTTGGAAAAATACTACCTACCTAAACGAACACATTCAGAAGTAGAACAACTAAATAGACCCATAACAAAAAAAGAGATTGAAACGGTAATCAAAAAACTCCCAACAAAAAAAAGTCCTGGCCCAGACGGCTTCACTGCAGAGTTCTACCAAATCTTCAGAGAAGACTTAACATCACTACTACTGAAGGTATTTCAAAGCATAGAAAATGACGGAATACTACCCAACTCGTTCTATGAAGCTACCATCTCCCTGATACCAAAACCAGGTAAAGACATTACAAAAAAAGAAAATTATAGACCTATATTCCTCATGAACATAGATGCAAAAATCCTCAACAAAATTCTAGCCAAAAGAATCCAACAACACATCAAAAAAATAATTCACCCTGATCAAGTGGGATTTATACCAGGTATGCAAGGCTGGTTTAATATCAGAAAAACCATTAATGTAATCCATCACATAAATAAAACAAAAGATAAAAACCACATGATCTTATCAATAGATGCAGAAAAGGCATTTGACAAAGTTCAACACCCATTTATGATAAAAACTCTTACCAAAATAGGAATTGAAGGAAAATTCCTCAACATAATAAAGGGCATCTATGCAAAGCCAACAGCCAATATCACTCTAAATGGAGAGAACCTGAAAGCATTTCCCTTGAGAACGGGAACCAGACAAGGATGCCCTTTATCACCGCTCTTATTCAACATCGTACTTGAAGTCCTAGCCAGGGCAATTAGGCTAGACAAAGAAATAAAGGGTATCCAGATTGGTAAGGAGGAAGTAAAGCTATCACTATTTGCAGATGACATGATCGTATACATGGAAAACCCTAAGGAATCCTCCAGAAAACTACTGAAACTAATAGAAGAGTTTGGCAGAGTCTCAGGTTATAAGATAAACATACAAAAATCACTTGGATTCCTCTACATCAACAAAAAGAACACCGAAGAGGAAATAACCAAATCAATACCATTCACAGTAGCCCCCAAGAAGATAAGATACTTAGGAATAAATCTTACCAAGGATGTAAAAGACCTATACAAAGAAAACTATAAAACTCTGCTACAAGAAATTCAAAAGGACATACTTAAGTGGAAAAACATACCTTGCTCATGGATAGGAAGACTTAACACAGTAAAAATGTCTATTCTACCAAAAGCCATCTATACATATAACGCACTTCCGATCCAAATTCCAATGTCATATTTTAAGGGGATAGAGAAACAAATTACCAATTTCATATTGAAGGGAAAGAACCCCCGGATAAGCAAAGCATTACTGAAAAAGAAGAAGAAAGTGGGAGGCCTCACTCTACCTGATTTCAGAACCTATTATACAGCTACAGTAGTCAAAACAGCCTGGTACTGGTACAACAACAGGCACATAGACCAATGGAACAGAATTGAGAACCCAGACATAAATCCATCCATGTATGAGCAGCTGATATTTGACAAAGGACCAGTGTCAGTCAATTGGGGAAATGATAGTCTTTTTAACAAATGGTGCTGGCATAACTGGATATCCATTTGCAAAAGAATGAAACAGGACCCATACCTCACACCATGCACAAAAACTAACTCCAAGTGGATCAAAGACCTAAACATAAAGACTAAAACGATAAAGATCATGGAAGAAAAAATAGGGACAACCCTAGGAGCCCTAATACAGGGCATAAACAGAATACAAAACATTACCAAAAATGATGAAGAGAAACCAGATAACTGGGAGCTCCTAAAAATCAAACACCTATGCTCATCTAAAGACTTCACCAAAAGAGTAAAAAGACCACCTACAGACTGGGAAAGAATATTCAGCTATGACATCTCAGACCAGCGCCTGATCTCTAAAATCTATATGATTCTGTCAAAACTCAACCACAAAAAGACAAACAACCCAATCAAGAAGTGGGCAAAGGATATGAACACACATTTCACTAAAAAGAAGATATTCAGGCAGCCAACAGACACATGAGAAAATGCTCCGGATCAGAGAAATGCAAATTAAAACTACGATGAGATTCCATCTCACACCAACTAGACTGGCATTAATCCAAAAAACACAAAATAATAAATGTTGGAGAGGCTGCGGAGAGATTGGAACTCTCATACACTGCTGGTGGGATTGTAAAATGGTACAACCACTTTGGAACTCCATCTGGCGTTATCTCAAACAGTTAGAAATAGAACTACCATACAACCCAGAAATCCCACTCCTCGGAATATACCCTAGAGATACAAGAGCCTTCACACAAACAGATATATGCACATCCATGTTTATTGCAGCTCTGTTTACAATAGCAAAAAGCTGGAAGCAACCAAGATGTCCGTCAACGGATGAATGGGTAAATAAATTGTGGTATATTCACACAATGGAATACTACGCGTCGATAAAGAACAGTGACGAATCTCTGAAACATTTCATAACATGGAGGAATCTGGAAGGCATTATGCTGAGCGAAATGAGTCAGAGGCAAAAGGACAAATATTGTATAAGACCACTACTATAAGACCTTGAGAAACAGAAAAAAACGGAGAACACATACTTTTGTGGTTACAAAGGGGGGAGGGAGGGAGGGAGGGAGAGGGTTTTTTATTGATCAATCACTAGATAAGAACTGCTTTGGGTGAAGGGAAAGACAACACTCAATACAAGGAAGGTCAGCCTAATTGGACTGGACTAAAAGCAAAGAGGTTTCCGGGATAAAATGAAAGCTTCAAAGGTCAGCGGAACAGGGGCTGGGGTCTGGGGAACATGGTTTGAGGGGACTTCTAAGCCAATGGGCAAAATAATTCTATTATGAAAACATTCTGCATCCCACTTTGAAATGTGGCGTCTGGGGTCCTAAATGCCAACAAGCGGCCATCTAAGATACATCAATTGGTCTCAACCCACCTGGAGCAAAGGCAAAGGAAGAACACCAAGGTCACACGACAACTAAGAACCCAAGAGACAGAAAGGGCCACATGAACCAGAGACCTACATTATCCTGAGACCAGAAGAACTAGTCGGTGCCCGGCCACAATCGATGTCTGCCCTGTCAGGGAGCACAACAGACAACTCCTGAGGGAGCAGGAGACCAATGGGATACAGACCCCAAATTCTCATAAAAAGACCATGCTTAATGTTATGACTGCGACCAGAGAAATCCCGGAGGCAATGCTCCCCGGACCCTCTGATGGCACAGGACAGGAACCATCCCCGAAGACAACTCATCAGGCACGAAAAGGACGGGTCAGCGTGGGGGAGAGAGATGCTGATGAAGAGTGAGCTAATTAAATCAGGTGGACACTGGAGAGTGTGTTGGCAACTCTTGACTGGAGGGGGGATGGGAAGATAGAGAGTGAGGGAAGTCGGCAAAATTGGCACGAAACGAGAGACTGAAAGGGCTGACTCAATAGGGGGAGAGCAAGTGGGAGAAGGGAGTAAGATGTATGTAAACTTACATGTGACAGACTGATTGGAATGGTAAGTGTTCACTTGAAGCTTAATAAAAATTAATTAAAAAATTTTTTTTTGGCTGTTGTATGGAGAATATAAGGCCTAGCAAAGAGGTTATTGACAAAATTTAGAAAAGGTAGCATGATAGTTGCACCAGGGTGGTAACAGTGATAATGGCAATAAGTGTTTAGTTTCTGGACGTATTTTAAAGGTCGAGTCAACTGGATTTACTTAACGGTTGGAACTAATGTAGGACAGAAAGAGAAGAATCAAGGATAACTTCAGTGTTTTGGCTCAAAGAACTGAATGGAAACACAGGTGGAGGATATAGAGGAAGGAATAGGTTTTACAAAGAGGAGAACTGGAGGTCCTCTTTGGATCTGTTATATTTGAGATACTCGTTAGATATCCAAGAGGATATATAAAGTAGGCAATTGTATAGAAGTATGGACTTCCAGGGAAATGTCTGGGCTGGAGATATTTATTTGGAATTATCAGCAAATAATTGCCAGAATATATTATGTGTATGTATAAATGGTAAATATGCCAATGTTTTTAAAAGTTATTAATAGATTTAAACAATCTTTCATCCACTTTATACTCTCCCTTCAACTCAACACTGATAAATATGTGGCTTACAAAGTTAAATAGAGGATAAAATCCGTCACTTTTTAGTTAATACAAACTATTCCATCCTAAGAATGATAATAGGAATTCATTAATTTAGGGTGTTAAAATTTATTGAAGGTGGATAGTAATAATTTCAATCAGCTAAAGAGAATAAGCAAAAAAGTAAGGAACCATTGAAAATGGCATGATGTTTAGTTCCAAAGCAAATGTTATCTGGACTAATAATAAGAATACTAGAGAAGAGCCAAAACAATACTTACCTGCCCGCTGCTATCGAGTCAATCCTGACTCATAGTGACCCTATAGGACAGAGTAGAACTGCCACATAAAGTTTCCAAGGAACATCTGGTAGATTAGAACTCCTGAACTTTTGGTTAGCAGCTGTATCTCTTAACCACTACACCACCAGCGATTCCATAAAATCAACAGTAAAAAAAAACAGTACCTCCTAAATAACCACAAATTCCCTATTGGCTTTTGTTATGTCATCCTATCAAAGATTCATTCTCTTTGGACAAGTTCCTACTCCTAGATAAGACAGTTAAGCATGCACACATGCAGTGTAGTGGGTTTTCAAGTGTTTATGAAGAAAAGCTGTCATAGTGATGTAAACATAGGGAACGATTCCATATATCCATGGGGGAGTGGGCAATTTGGTATGTATGCACCTATTGTGAATCTAAGTAATTCGATTTATGTAAGTAATTCTATTCAACCTACTCCTTGACATGTTTTATCCAATAGTAAATAAAGCTGATCCAAACACCTAGAAGTGTCTCAGGCTGTATGTTATCTCCACGTCTGAGGAGGATCTTTTCTAGCAGTGTGGTATTACAGGCTACTGCCTGCTGTAGAAGCTACCACAGCGATGCACAACTCTGCTGCCTGACCCAGATGATTGAGGCTACTCTGACGCATTGTCTCTTTGAAGTCCCAGGATGGAATCATAGGCATCTTTTAATTTGGAATAGTCCAATGCTGAATTGACATCAACATTGTAGAACCAACACAATGAGAGGCCGAGAGAGTAGCATCAGGTCTCCTTCAAAGGAGGTGATCAAATATAATCTTTGAATTTGCCTGCTGTGGCATTCTAAGACGCTAATTTCTGGCTGCTTTTCTTGGAAAGCAGGAGATAGATCCTTCGGGGGGATTATATGGGCATGATATTCTTCTTATTCTTTTTACAGCTTATCCATGGGGGAAAATTGTGGAATAAGGCACAGAAGTTTTCTGTGATTTTTAGGCCCATTCTCAAAGTTAGGTGTTAATGCCATTTCTTCTTTACTTGTCCACCCTAATGTCTCCATTGTTGCTATGTTCTCCTGCTACTAGTAACAGAATTCAGACATGAATGGGTTTTCTAACAAATATTTCTATGTTGTACCATTAAGTGTTCTAATATATCAGTTTGGTGAGTAATTTTTTTTTTTTTTTTTTGAATTTAAGGTAATGCATTTGTGTCCATCTCTTGGATACTTGTTTCCCACTAAGCAGTGACTCTCTCATTTTCAGTCTTTAAGGAAGGGCACAACTGGGCCCGCCACCAACCCGGGGGTATGTAAAATAGAGAAATACATATGTCACCCCAAACTGTCCCTGTGTTTAATTAGACAAGGCAGGCATTGATGGGGAAATGTTAAGAGAAAGCATGCTTGTATTTTAAAGGAATTTAATTTGTAATGCCAGAGCTAAGCAAACTAAAGAAAAAAAAAATTGCTTTTATGTTATCCAGCTTAACTGAGGTTTTAAAACTCACCGAGGAAAGTGTGCCAACTTATCATTTTCATTGATTTTTCCTGACATTTAGGTAAAAGGTCTTAATAGTTTAATATGAGGACATAAATGATCTATAATGTAGATTTATAGTCATATACTATAAAAATCCATCAGAAAAACCAACTCATCAAAATCTTAACCTTTAAAACACTGGGTGGTCATGTTTCAAGAGAATGGGCACACTTGGGTAACCTTCAAGGTCTGAAAAGAAAGTTGTCATTAATGTCACTCTACAGGATAAACTGCTGAATCCCTGCTCCTGGTCATGCAATACTTCTAGGTGTGACAAATCAAGTCCAAAAATGAATTCTTGTAGCCATTTTTGTGGAGAAAGAAGAATCTTTAGGTTGTTAGTTTAAGACATATAAATTGGAAAAGTAAGGCTAACTTATGAGTTATCCTCTTTTACGTTACGTTTACACCAGCATGAGTAAACTAGTGCACACACTTTCTTTCTCCATTCATCAAAACTTAGAAGGTTTCGTGTTTCTATTAAATTTGTCATATATTTCTGCCTAATTTCCATCCTAGCTGCATCATGATTCAATTGGTCAAAAAGCCTTTCTTGCTATATAGTAGTTTAAATATAAAAAATGCAAATAATAATACACCCTGCATGCCACCAAGCAAATCATATCTTAGCATTCAATCTCATACTGCCATTTCTATGATGCACTGATGTTTTTATATTATTTTATATTTAAGTGCCCCCTCCCCAAATCCTTTGTGGAATATTACATGGAACAAATGAATACAATAATCAGAAATGTGTGTGCACTATAGAAAACATGGAATACACAGCCAGTTAGGAGGCTTTGTTTATTGTGTGTGTGTGTACATGTGTGTGCATATTTAAAGAGCAACAATCTTACCACAAATAAAAATCACATAAAACTGTTGGTATATTTCTTGCCCATCTTCTTTTTCTTAATTATGCTCTTTGCATAGTATTAACTATATTCCAGGGGGCACAAACTGCACTGACATCTGTGATACAATGATTCCCTCAATGATCATGTGTTTGCTCCCTTTTGTTTTCAGAAGGAAAGAGATTAGTATTGCTCCACTCATACAGCCATAGTAGAAAGTGAGCCAGTCATAGATTTTTTTCTAGGAAGACCCTTTTCATATGTGGAGGCAGATATAGTCATACACTAACACAGAGCTGTTAGGGGCATGATCCCTTCTGTGTATAAAATTGTGCCTATAAAATGAGAGCATGAAGCCATCATTCAAAGAGAAGGCAGAGAAAGAGATGGAAAGATTGGAAGCTGGAGGTCTTCTTTCCAGCCTTTGTGTTCCCTTATACTGCCTTGAATTCTATCATTCCTAAGAGGTTTGGTTCTTTAGGACTCTCTTCAGTTCTGTAAACAACTTTAAACTCTACCAAACATACCACCCAGAAGAGTCTGACAATAAAAATTCACATATGCAAATATGCATCCCGCTGTCCCTCCCAAGTATCAACCATGCCCAGTCTTTCTTAGCACAATTGATATCAAGCATGTTCAAGGTTGAACTTTTTTTTTGTTAGCATTAGAATGTAAGAATTTTTCCTTTTATTAAAGAAAATTAATGACTGTGTAATATGACATAATGTAGTTGTATCATAATTTAATTATCTCCATCTCGTGGGACAGTTTTTAGAAATAATGCTGGGATAGACATTTGTTTATACCTCTCTTTCCATATTTTAGGTTAATATCATAAGGTTTTTTTTATCATAAGACAGATTCTCAAAGGTAAGATTAATATGTCCAAGGGAATAAGCCTGTTAATGGTTTTAAATTCCTATTGACAAATTGCTTTCCAAAATGGATAAACTGATTTATCATCTGGCCAGGACTACTTTCACTATCAAGTGGTATTACTTTTTCAATATTTCTAATTTAGAAGGTAAAAAATGATAACTCATTCATATTTTATTTTGTATGTATTTGATTACCTATGAGGTTAAACATCTTTATATATGTTGTGCTATTTAATACATCCAGCTTATTTGTATAAAATCAAATACTTCTTTAATGAGAAAATCTGCTCATATACTCACTTTGTGTGAATAACGCAAGTTAATAGACAGTTACCTAGAGCTTTAAGATACGTTGAAAATACTGAATTTATCTCTTTTGTTAACAGAACTAAAAATTTTGACCTATATTTAGACATTAGTGACATAGGGAATTATCATGCAAATTTTCTAAACCTACTACCTATGCTGGAGTTCCTTGAGTGGATATGTATTGTTAAAAAATATTCTGACACATGTAGGTGAACAATAGGGGTTATTTATTCACGCATGAACAGAACAGATAATAATTCAGAGCTCCTTCCATTATCATGGGCATCTTAGTACTAAGAAAAGCATCACTCTCAGTAGCAGGTTTTAAAAAAAAAAGTCACTCTCCCTCCAAACAGCAGCGTGACTTTTGACACTTACAGGCAGATTAAGAACTGAAGTCACAGTGGGCAGCCATAAGAGTCTAAACACACTGAGCAATGGGTCTCTCAATTGGTGGGAGGAAATTAGTGACTAAAGCCCTTGAAACCATGGATCAATGATGGTGATGTGCTACAGGGAATCTATGAACAAGCTTCATTCTTTTCGGTCTCACAGGGGGCATCAGTAGAGTGTGATCCATTGAAGTCAATAGAGACCATTGTGAAAGCAGTGTGTATACGTGAATTTAAACTGACCTGAGATACAGCTAAGGGAGAATAAAATGTGTGGATAAATCTGTGGTAATTACTTCCTACATCTCTGGACAAAAAAATTTTTTTTTTTTAGATATCCAACAAAATTAGAATAACAAAAAATCCACAAATGTACAAATTCATATACTTTTTTTTTTATTTCTGAAATAAACTGGTTGTGAAATAATTTCATTTCAGGAATAATATAGAAGACATATGCTCTCACTTCTGACTTGATGGAAAATGACAGTCTCCAGGGTGTCATAATTGACATAGTATGCACTATAATATACTGGAATGCCAAAAGCATGGAAGCAAATTAGCAGCTGAATTCAAGACCAGATTGGCTACATTAAAATTTATTACAAGTTGGAAGCTTCCACTCTGTCGACGTACAGGCGAACCTTCGAAATTTTTCTATTCACCCCTCTCTTAATCTGAGTTCTCTCCTTGTGCCCACTACTTTTTCCTGGACATAGATAAGGACAAGACAGAAAAATACCTGTTGAGATAAAGACAATCAGCAGTGATATCCGTCATCCCACATCCTTTTCTGAATCTGGCTTACTGCTGTGACCACTTTTGGGATATCTTGAGAAAAATTTACTTGTGTGTGATATTAATATTGCTTGATAATTTCTGTATTCTATTGCATCACCTTTTTTTTTTCTGACGTGGGCACAAATATGGAACCCTTCCAGTTGGCCAGGTAGCTGTCTTCCAAATTTCTTGGTGTAGATGAGTAAGTACATCCAGTGCTACACTCGTTTGTTGAAACATTTCAATTGGTAATCTGTCAGTGCCGGAAGCCTTGTTTTTCACCAATGCCTTCAGTGCAACTTGGGCTTCTTCCTTCAGTACCTTTGGTTCTTGATCATATGCTATTCCTCTTCAAGTTGTCATTCCCGGCATAGTAGACCATATGATTGTCCTATTCAGAATGTCCAATACCAGTCCATTTCAGCTCACTAATGCCTAGGATATTGATGTTTATGTGTTCCATTTCATTTTCAACAATTTCCAATTTTCCTAGACTCATACTTTGTACATTCCATGTTCTGATTATTAATGAATATTTGCAGCTGTTTCTTCTCATTTTGAGTCTGTCAGTTTGTAATACCATGGGGGCTTCCATGTTGCTGTGATGCTGGAAGCTATGCCACCAGTATTCAAATACCAGCAGGGTCATCCATGGCGGACAGGTTCCAACTGAACTTCCAGACTAGGAAGAAGAACAGAAGAACCTGGCAGTCTACTCTGAAAAGAATTAGCCAGTGAAAACCTTATGAACAGCAGTGGAACATTGCCTGATATAGTACTGGAAGATGAGCTCCTCAGGTTGGAAGGCACTCAAAAAATGACTGGGGAAAAGCTTCCCCCTCAAAGTAGAGTTAACCTTAATGACATGGATGGAATCAAGCTTTCAGGACCTTCATTTGCTGATGTGGCATGACTCCAAATGAGAAGAAACAGCTGCAAACATCCATTAATTAAAGGAACATGGAATATACAAAATCTACAGGGGTTTACTGCCAAGAATGTAACAAATCTATCCTCTTAAAACTCTGAAGATGCTAGATACATGGTTTGATAAATGGCAGAAGCAAGATGGGGGTGAATGCCAAACCCACCTCTGGCAGTCGAGTTGATCCCAACTCATAGCAAGCTTATAGGACAGAGTAGAACTGCCACATGTGGTTTACAATGCTGTAAATCTTTATGAAAGCAGACTGCCACATCTTTCTCCTGCAGAGCGGCTTGTGGTTTCAACCTTTGGTTTAGCAG
The DNA here is from genome assembly GCF_024166365.1 of Elephas maximus indicus. Taxonomy (NCBI): domain Eukaryota; kingdom Metazoa; phylum Chordata; class Mammalia; order Proboscidea; family Elephantidae; genus Elephas; species Elephas maximus. Next base: position 76,669,384 of record NC_064822.1, on the reverse strand, counting down.
CTGAACACTTCAACCACTGTGCCAGCAGGGCTCCTTCGACTGTACGCAGTACAACTGAAATAAAATCTGTGTATGGAAGATGCTACAAACCTCCTTCCCCCATCATCAGGTTATACCTGCTTCAGCAGAAGTTCTGAGGTTTCTTTTCTAAAGAAACTGAAAAGAGCAAGGAAAAATACCTCTTCATTATGGCATTTGGAAACCCTCCCAAGAAATATTTAAGACCCTATCAATATATATTAAAAGGAACCCCTCTGGCTAACATGCCTCACCCATGTACACAGAATACCCAAATAACATTTAGTTCCTAAATTAAAAAAAAATAGTGAAATAATATCTGACATTTAAGAAGAGTCTCCAATTTGAAGAAGAGAGACTACTAATAAACATAAAATGTAAATTTATAGAGCAGAAAGAATACAGAATACTAAATGGAAAGAAGGGGGGTATTACTGGATATGAAGAAGGAGGAAGATACTGTATCCAGAATAGAACAATTAGAGTACAGTAAGTAACTCTTGGGAATTTAATCTATGATAGCTGAAATGAAAACATGCAATAAAAGAATTGGAAGGATTTTAATGAAAAAGGAAACCAACAAAATTTCATAGAAATTAGAATACAAAGAGAAAGTTAAAAAATATATACGTGAAAGAAATACAAAGAACAAGACACCAATCCGAGAGTTGTGATGCAGAAACATTAGGATTCCATTAAGTGAAAACAGACAATAGGTAGCAGACAAAATTATCAAAAAATTAATACAAGGCGATGTCTAAGAACTAAAGGACACACATCTTCTGAGAGAAGGATTACAAGTGCTTAGAAAAATAAATAAATAAAAATGCTCAAAGAATATAATTGTGATATTTCAGAGCACAGGGAATAATAGAAAACCACAAACGTTTATAGATAGGTCACCGAAAGAGCAATAAGAATCGTACTAACATTGAAATTCTCAACATACAGGGTCAACACGGAATTTCATCATCATCCGTACTGCCAATCAATTATATGAAGTAGATATTAGACATTCTCTGTCATGTAAAAACCCAGGAAATTTAACACCTATTTTACGTCATTTCTTAGGAAATAATTTGAGAACGTACTCTTGTAAAATAGGAAGGTAAATCAAGAACACAGGTATAGATGGTGCTATCGGTTGCCACTGAGTCAGTTCCTGCTCATGGAGACTTTATATATCACAGAACAAAATGCTGCATAGTTCTGCACCAGCTTCATGATTATTAGTATGATCAAATCCATTGTCAGGACTGTTGTGTCAACCCATTTCATTGGACATTTGCCTCATTTTTGATGACCTTCTACCAAACATGATGTTCTTTTCTAGTAATTCATCTTTCTTGATGACGTGTCCAAAGAAAGCAAGCCAAAATCTCTCCATTCTTACTTCTAAGGAACATTCTGGTTGTACTTCTTGTAAGACTGACTTGCTTGTTCTTCCAGCAGTCCATGGTATCTTCAATATTCTTCACCAACCTCACAATTAGAAAGCACCACTTTTTCTTCTCTCTTCCTTTTTCATTGTCCAGAAACATGTAAGCATAGATGCTATAGAAAGTTGATCAAACATAACATAGGAACAAAAATAAAACCTGAGATAAAAACATTGAGAAGACCTAGAGAAAAATTAGTCCAGTTTAGAGTAAGGCAACATCAAATTTTTGAAAGGAGTCTCTTGAAGTATGAAAACAGAATAGATAGTATAAGAGGACATTTAGAAAGGGCTGATGATAAGAAATCGGGCAAATAATAAAGGAAAGACAGTATATCTCAAGGAGAAACATAAAGCTGCATATAAAGAAATGTAATTGTAATATAACCTCTGGCTCTTCAGGAAATAATATTTACGTGATTGCAATCAAGTCAGCAATAATTAGTGATTTAACTGGAAGCAAGTATATCAACATTTATGAAGGATGAAAAGGAGGATATGGGATGGTGAAAAGCAATACAATTATCATCTGTCATTATTGGCAGTCAAATGACAATGTACAAAACTGATCGATCAGTTTTAGTTGTAAAACTATTTAATTAAAAAAAAAAGATGATGGTCACTCTTAGATGAATATACTAAAAATGTTGAAATTTTGTTCCTTTTGTAGTGGAACAAGGTGGTGTGGTCAGGAGCAATTTACTGGAGCTTCCTTCTCTGTTTTTCTTCTCTTACTTGATTTATTTTCAGCCTTGGCTGAAAGCAGAGAATACCAGAGAGATGTTTACCTGTGTTTTATTGACTATGAAAAGGCATTTGGCTGTGTGGATCATAACAAATTATGGATAACATTGCGAATAATGGGAATTCCAGAACACTTAATTGTGCTCATTTAGAACCTGTACATAGACCGAGAGGAACAGAACAAAGGGATATTGTGTGGTTCAAAATCAGGAAATGTGTGTGTCAGGGTAGTCTCTTTTTACCATATTTATTCAATCTGTATGCTGAGCAAGTAATCTGAGAAGCTGAACTGTAGGTAGAAGAATTCAGCATCAGGATAGCAGGACTTGTTAACATCATGCAATATGCAGATGATACAACATTGGTTGCTGAAAGCCAAGAGGACTTGAAACACTAATGAAGATCAAAGACTACAGCCTTTAGTATGGATTACACCTAAACATGAAACCAAAAAACCAAACCAAACCGAGTGCCGTCGAGTCTATTCTGACTCATAGTGACCCTATAGGACAGAGTAGAACTCCCCCATAGAGTTTCCAAGGAGCGCCCGGCAGATTCTAACTGCCGACCTTTGGTTAGCAGCCATAGCATTTAAGCACTATGCCACCAGGGTTTCCCCTAAACATAAAATAAATAAATAAATAAATAAAACAAAAATCCTCACAATAGGATCAATAAGCAACATCGTGATAAACGGAGAAAATATTGAAGTTTTCAAGGATTTCATTTTACTTTGGTCCAAAAGCAGCACCCATAGAAGCAGCAGTCAAAAAATCAAACACTGTACTGCATTAGGCAAATGTGTTGCAAAAGAACTCTTTAAAGTGTTAAAATGCAAAGATGTTGCTTTGAGGTCTAATGTGCACCTGACCCAAGTTATGATATTTTCAGCTGTCTCATATACACACAAAAGGTGGACAATGAATAAGGAAGACTGAAGAAGAATTGATGCCTTTGAATTATGGTGTTGGTGAAGAATATTGAATATACCATGGACTGCCAGAAAAATGAGCAAATCTGTCTTGGAAGAAGTAGAGACAGAATGTTCCTTGGAAGTGAGGATGGCGAGACTTTGGCTTACATACTTTGGACCTGTTATCAGGCGAGACAAGTCCACAGAGAAGAACATTACGCTTGGTAAAGTAGAGGATAGTGAAAAAAAGGAAGACCCTCAACCTCAACAAAATGGATTGGCACAATGTCTACAACAATGGGCTCAAACATAGCAACGATTATGAGGATGCCACGGGAGGGGCAGTGTTTCGCTTGGCTATGCATCAGGTTGTTAAGAGTTGGAAGTGACCTGAGGGCACCTAACAACAACAACGTGATTCGATTATATACTGTTTGTTTTTTACTGCACTATATATGAATTCATCTGTTTCACCAACGATATTGAAATTCCTGTTATTTGTGTCTGCGCACTCATTATTGAATGTAGCTTTTAACCAGAAAAGTAGAAGTAGAAATAATGTGTATTTTTAAAATAATTATCAAATGGATAAAATGATAAAATAACTGTGTTTTTTATAATTTTGTGTTCAATGTGAGCCAGCAGTATAATACAGTTGACCAAAAGTATTATTGCAGTCTTAAGTTAATGAAAATACAGTACTTGTAAAAAGGAAAGTAAATTTTGGCATAGGTCCAATCACATTTAGAAAATTGTACATCTAGAAGTCATGTTTCAATAGAAATATTAAGAAACATAAATATGGTATGTTAGGAAATGAGAAAGTGTAATATATACCAAAACCAAACCAATTGCTCTTGAGTGGATTCCAACTCACAGAGACGCTATAGGACAGAGTAGAACTGCCCCATAGGGTTTCCAAGGCTGTAAATCTTTACGGAAGCAGACTGCCGCATCTTTCTCTTGTGGAGCAGCTAGTAGGTTGGAACCTCTGATCTTTCAGTCAGCAGGAGAGCGCTTAACCACTGCATCACCAAGGCTCCTTGCATAATATATACAGATCTGAAAATCATGTTCATAGAAGGTCAGTTGAAGAAACTAGGAAATTTTCAGCCGATACATTAAAGACTCTGACATGATGGAGAGCTCCAAATATGTGATGGCTTTTGCTATGGATGTAGGGATAAAATTATTCTGAGTTCACCTCCAGAAGAAAACTCTAGACAAATGAGTAGTAGAATTTTAGTTCAATATGAGTAAGAACTCCTCAATGGGAACACATTACTTATGAGGAAATGACTTTCTCCTTCATAAGAGGTTCCAAATGGAATGACCGCATTTCTGAGATATATTAGGTAGTTTTAACACATTGCGTCAGAAGTTGGAAGAGTGCTCCAACTGTAAGGGGGCCTCTAATACCAATGTTTAGATTTGATATTGGAGGAATAAGAGGACTTAGTTGAACTGAGATGTCATTTGTACAGTAAAAGTAAACCAAAAAACCAAACCCATTGCTGTCCAGTTGATGCCGACTCATAGTGACAGTAGATAGTATAAGTAGTAAACTAAAAATTGTATGCAATCTACACACAGAGAATATATGGTATATATAAAATTTTAATGTTCAGAAAAACCTGTACTCAAAATTAAAATTATAAGAAACACTTTGGCACTACTACTTTATTTTATGTAATTATATGTTACTTTCATATTTATGTGTCCTTGATTTTATCAGATGATTTTAAAGAGTATTACAGGCTGAAAGAACCAAGGAAATGAATGGTCAAATTAAATAACTTTCTTAAGCCTACCCAGGTAATGAATGGATTATAATACTTATACTTTATATGCATGCTTTAAAAATCCCCTATTCATATGACTGACACAATGTGTAATAGTCAAATTATTATGTTTTAATCTAGAGGCAAAACTGCACTATAAAAGGATAATTCTGAGTTATTTCACATTTACAACCTTCTAAACTTATGTAAGACAAGCGTCAACTCTGCATTTCCTTTTACACAGAAGAAAATATACTATCTAATTTGCACTCATTATTAGACCTTAAGATTATTGATTATGAACACTTTTCTGCTTGTTTATACTAGATGAGTGAGCTAAATTTACATCTCTCTCAAGTTACTAACAAAATTGAACCCCTCTTCTTTCGATTGTTCCCAAAATCACTTCTGAAAAAAGGTGCTTTAATCTATCAAATTGTCTCTGTGACTTTAAAAAATATAGAAGCTTCTAAAATCAATTTGAATTATTCATTACAGTTAGAACATACTTAGTACTTAAGTTTTTCTTATAATTATATATACAATATGAGTAATCTATGCGCATTTGACACATTTGAATTTTCTTTTGATGACCCACATACTGAGTTCTACATCCAAAGAACATTTGGCAGAAAAAGCTTCTCTCTGAATTTTGATTTTTGTAGATAAGAGTCTGCACAAATCCCACAAGGTTACTATGCAGAGGCAGATGTTCGCTATAAACTACAGTTCAATCCTATACCCTGCCACTGTCTACTTTCCCTTCCATATATCATCACCAAAAAATAACAAGATAATAGAAAACAAGTTTTGATCCCAGAATGATTTTGATGATGATGAATGAAGCAGAATAGACAGCTTGATTTTCATAAGTTAAATTGAACTTGCAGTGCCAAATGCAGCAACAACAGCAAAAAGATTAGCAGACATGACAAGGGAAAAGAGAAGAATTTATGTGCAAAGGCATAATGCCATTTGAAAAAAAAGGAGTTATGAAAATGTACAAACACACATACACTGAAATGCTGGCAGGGAAAAAATACATTATCTAATATTGGAAGGAACTGTTAGAGAAAATCAGAGCCAGGTAAACAGAGCAAGGTAGTTTCAGGAAATAATTGTATTTGGGCTATAGAAGAAACCATATCTTGGTTATTTTGGCACACAATACAAGTAATTACAAGGAACTACAAAGAGCAATTTAGTATTCAAAGAGAAAATAGCTTCAGGTGGCATTCATGAATACTTTAACGCATATAACCAACATTCCCCTACCATCCTTTAAGAAGTATTAAGAATCCCAGCAAGGACACTGTCTTGAGGAAACACTAAACCCAAAAAACCAAATCGTTTGGTAGATTCCAACTCATAGCGCCTTATAGGACAGGGTAGAATTGCCTCAAAGGTTTTCCAAGGCTGTAATCTTTATGAAAGGAGCCCTGGCGCTATAGTGGTTAAAACGATTGACTATTAACCAATAGGTCAGCGGTTCAAAACCACCAAAGACTCTGAGGGAGAAAGATGTGGTAGCCCACTTCCATAGAGATGTACAGCCTTGGAAATCCTATGGGTTTAGTCAGAATCAACTCAAGCGTAGCAGGTTTTGGGTTTGGGAATTTTTATGGAAGCTGACTGCCACATCTTTCTCCCACAGAGCAGCTGGTGAGTTTGATCCTTAGGCTTTTGGTTAGCAGCTTGTTACCAGCTGAGCGCTTACCCACCACACCTCCAGGGCTCCTCTAGGATACACTATGAAGAGTAAAATGATAAAGTTTTCCTCTTTGGTCATCCAATTAAATGTGGTATTAGTTCCTTTCTCCATTTTGTGGCTTCTCAGGAGATAAACTGAAAATTTATTATCAAAATGACTTTAGAATGCAGATGTTAATATAAATATTCTTTACATTTTGCTCTAGTAATAGAATTATTGCATTTGTGTGCGCACGTTTTCTTGATCAAACAAGGCAGGTCAAAATAAGTTTATGGAATAGACTTTATCTCTCCGTGGAAGTGATGACAACTTTTGCCTTAGTCAATTTAGGCTAAATTTGATGCTATTGTTTATATTTCTCACATATCAACCCTCAACATTGCAGTAGTCTCTAAGTATTTGCATTAAATGATTTTAAAAGTATTGCAGCTTGTTCTCTGTGACAGTACACTTACTTGGGAAGGTAACAAGTTTGATTTTTAACTGAGGAAATTATAAATTTACACCAAGAAAATAGCCTAATATTTGAAAAGTCATTCTAGAAAGACTCATTGCGCATAATGTACAAGAAAAAAAAGTGACCAAAGATAGAAAACTTAAATCTGATCTTATTACTAGACATGATTCACTCCTGAAAATGTCAAAGCTAATAAAAAGGTGAAAGATAGTAACGAACTTAAATGTTATAGTTTGGAGAGAGACATTCTAGAGAGGAAAAAAAAATAAAAATATTTTTAAAAAGTAAGTAAAGTTTTGGGCCAGCATTTTTTTTTAAAATATCTGTCCCAACAATAATAAAATGTAAGGGTAGAAATCTGCTCTCGGTCTTGACAGAGCAATTGGTAACGTAATCTTCTTCCCACTATGAACAACAATAAAACGGGACAAAATATATGCAACTGTTTTCAGAATGAGTAATAGGCACCACAGGACTGTGATTTCCATGACAGGGGAAAGAGATGAGATTAGCCCCACGACTGGCCAGGGCCTCTGCCTAACAGCACTTCTGGATCAGAGCATTCAGTTGGAGCCCAAGAAGAACACTGTGGTCTTTCTGAGTTAATGAGGCAGAAATCAGATTTTGTGACTGCAGGGGGAGCTGGAGTTCGAGGGGCAGGACACTAGAGAGAAGGGGATGCATAAGAAGGAGTTACAAAGATCTTTACAGGGTGTCCTTGAGTTTTTGGCAGAATACTAACCTGAGCGTGCACAGGGAAGACTTGGAAGAGAAGAGCTGCTGGGAACAAGGAGCTGAACAGAGATTTTGGAGGCTGCATGATGCTGACAAACATAGTTCTGATCAGCCAAAAAAGAGGCACTTTTCTGAAGACCACTGAAAGCCATATCTCAGGAGTAAGGTTGCCCTAGATTTGTCTAACAGAACATAAAAATACACTTTAAAAGGAACATGGTAATCCACCAGTCAATTAATGGTTTGCCAACAAAATGCAGCATTCTAAAAATAAATAAATATAGATAGATAAATAAAAAAAATAGATAGCAATAAATCTAGACTACTGAAAATATAAGAAACATTATATCTAGCATAAAATAATAAAAAAAATTATTAGGCATGCAGAGAAACAGAAATGTGCTCTTTACAGAGGAAAAAAAAGAATTGATAAGAAAATCAAGGTGACTCAGATGTTGAAATGAATAGACAAAGACAGAAAAGCAGAAATTTTCAATTTTTTCAAACACTTAAAAGAAAACATAATGTAAAAGAGAACTGGAGTGGCTGTGCTAACATCAGATCAAATAAACTTTAAATAAAAAATGTTACTGTAAGTAAAGAGGGACATTTTATGATGATAGAATTGTCAATCCATCAGAAGATCTAACAATTAATTATTAACTTAAATGCACCTAACAACAGAATTTCAAAATATATGAAGCAAAACCTTACAGAATTGAAGGGACAAATAGACAATTATAAAAAACAGAGATTTCAGTAGCCCATTTTCAATAATGGCTAGAACAACTAGGCAGATAAACAAGGAAATAAAATACTTGGAAACACTATAAATCACTAGATCAAACAGACACCCTAAAAACACTCCACCTGACAACCACAGAAAACCTATTTTTCTCAAGTGCATAGAGAAAATTCTCTAAGATTGACCATATGCTAAACTATAAAAACAAACTTCAATAAATTTAAAATACAGTGAAACCTGTGAAAGCTGGCACTTGATGGAACTACCTTGTTTTTCTGGGTCTTGCAAGTTTTCTCCCTTTGACAGTGTGCGGTCTTACCTTTTCTCTATCCCTCATTTTAGTAGAAAGTATTTGAGTTTTCTTCTCCGACAGGCTTCCACCTTACATATGTTCTGACTTTCGCAGGTTTTACTGTAATTAAAAATATATAAAGTATATTCTCTGACTACATGAAATGAAATTAGAAATCAGTAACAGAAAAATTTCGGGAATTTGCAAATATGTAGAAAATAGATAATACACTCCTAAATAACTGACAGGTCAAAACAAATCATGAAAGAAATTAGAAAATATTTTGAGATGATTAAAAATGAAGATAATAACATAGCAAATCTGCATCTTTCCAGCAAGTACTATACTAACATACCCAAGTTTATGAGATGCACCTAAAGTTATATTTAGATTATATAGTTGTATCTAGATTATACAGTTGTAAATATATAACTGCAAATGCCTATGCTAAAAAAGAAAAAAAAAAACAAAACTCAAATAACTTTCAGCCTTGGGACACTTAAAAAACAAAAGGAGCAAACTAAACCCAAAGCAAGAAAGCAGGAAATAATAAAGATTAGAGTAAAACTAATGAAATAGAGAATAAAAAATAGAGAAAATTAAAGAAACCAAAATTAGTTCTTTGAACAGATTAACAAAACTGACAAATCTTTAGCTAGATTGATACAAAAAAGAGAGGAAGAAGATTCCAGTTGCTAAAGTCATGAATGAAAGAGGGGATATTACTATTGACTTAGAGAAATAAAAATGATTATTAAACATTTATAAAATGATTATAACAACTGCATTAAAAAATAGATAATTTACATGGCATGGACAAATTATTAGGGAAAAAAAACTACCAATTCTTACTCAAAAAAAAAAAAAAGGAAAATATGTTCTTATAGATTACACTGGAGTTTTTTGCTGAGTGCTATCGAGTCAATTTTCGACTCATAGCTACCCCATGTGACAGAGTAGAACTGCCCCACAGGCTTTTCTTGGCTTTAATCCTTACAGAAGCAGATTGCCAGGTCTTTCTCACTCCGAGCTGTTGGGTTGATTTGAACTGCCAACATTCTGGTTAGCAGCCAAGTGCTTAACTGTTGTGCCACCAGTGCTCCTCTTATAGATTATAATTCTCTAGTATAATTAATCTCTTCATCAACCTTTACCATCTCTTTTATTATTCTTTTAAACATACTAAGTATAGTTATTTTAAAGCTCTTTTCAACCAAGTCCAATATCTAAATCACCGTGTGTGAGTTTTTATTACATGATTGTTTTCATTTGGTTTTTTAGTCATGTGGTTCTGTCATTTGGCAAACATAGGCATTTTTTTTCTCTCTTTCCTAAACGCTGGACCATTTATGTAAAAAAACAAAATAAAAAAGTAACATTAAAGGATATCTTCCTCTAGAGATGATTTAGTCTTCCCATAGCCATCCTCTCTAGAGGAAGATATCCTTTAGTGTAGGGTCGCTATGAGTTGGACTCGACTCAATGGCACTGGGTTTGGTTGTTTTGGTTTTCAGCCATTATAATAGATTTATGGCTGATCATTTATACCCAGTTAGCTTCTATACTGAATCAAGGTTCTTTGTTCTTTATTCTATTTATCTTCCTGTGGAGAGTACCTCTGGTCACAAGACTGCTAAACAACTCTGATATTTTAGAGGTTTTTGGATTAGATTTTAAGCCTACATCCTATGCAACCCTAGTATTTGACAAGTATGATATGGAGAAAATCCAACTTATACTTGAGCACCCCACCAAATTTGCCTAAATCTCTGTTGGCATCTCAGTCTCTTACCAATGGTTGCCTAAGTTTACTAAGTATATTTTCAATTTGGTCAATTTGTTTTTTTTTGAAGACACAAATTAGTTTCGTAGAGATCCAATTACGGGCAGAAGGCAACAATGCACTGCAATTGAAGGAAGTGAAAAAAAAACTGTGGTTGTTGTTATTTCAAGGTTCTTTCTGCTTTTTAAAGTGTGTAGTTATAAAATAGCATAGAAATTCCAAACGAAATCAAAAGAGTATACTGAATCCACTCCTCCAAAGAGCCTCCTGTTTGTTTGACCTTCATCAAATTACTTAATCTCTTTGGGTCTTAATTTCTTCATCTGTAAAATTTTGAGGTTGGTTTGGATGATCCCTAATATCCACAATCAATCTATTAAGTCAATTTTCCAGAACAAGCTCAAGTACTGTCCTTTAAAAGTCAACAGAAAGTGTCTATTTTTATCATTTAGGGAAATTGTTTTTAGGTAACATATTCAGCTGAGAATCAAGACTGTGTTAGGACCTGTTTTCAGAGAAGCTATTGGTATGCTTTTATACGTCATTTGTCATTATTTCTTTTGATTTTCTTAAATATATGACAAAGAAGGGCAATGGAGTCTATAGTTTAAATTTTTCTTTTTTGAGATTTTAAAAAAAGGGATCTAAATCTGTTTTCTGCATCACAATGTTCTCACATGTATAGACACACACACACATCCGCTTGAGTATATGCTCCCACATATAACTATATGGAGAGAAAAAGTGAGTTATTTAGTTTTCATTGAAATGATGTATTAGTGTCTTTATTTTCCACAGAAATGTCATATATTCACATATCTATACATACTAAGATGTATAAACAAAGGCCAAAAAATCACTGTTTCCAATTTTGGTTTTGTAAGTAACTTTAAAATTACAGCTGAACTCTTCAATGCCACTATTGCCATCAGATAATACACTAGTGTAGAAAGGTCAAGACATAAATTATTCTCTGTTCCATTTTCCCTTTATATGCTGTTTGCAACAACTTAAAAATATGCTTATATGAAGTGTAAACTGACAATTGAAAATTAGGAATATATACAAAATCTCTAGTTGTCCCTGTTTGTAAGAAAACTAACTCTAACAACACACAGACAACATGAGACGGTTTAGTCTGATCATATGTATCACCAAAATAATGGACCAGGTACTTTATTAACCTTTTATTTTTGGATTTAACAGAGCATCCCTGATGTTTTACAAATTGTCAATTATTAATAATTGATGTTACAGTATTCATTTCCATTTGTCATCCCCTGCTGGCTAAAACGCTTTAAAAAACTTAATAACTAACTTTTTTATGGAGAATTTTTTGCATAAACCAAAACAGAGTTAGTTGAATGCACCTCCATGTACCTGCTCTCCAGCTTTAACTAATATGAGCCTGTGGTCAATCCTGCTTCATTTATACTGCAGCCCACTTTCTTGCCTTACATTATTTAGGCTTTAAAATACTTCACTGTAAATTCTTTCAAAATTTACCTCTAAATAATACGAAGATTGTTCTTTCCTTTAATTTAACCACAATAACATTGTCATGCCAAAAAAAAGAGTGTATTTTTTCCATTATTATCATTAGCAATTATAATTTTATAATCAGCTATCCAGTGCTTTTCATAGCTCTATAGGTCTTCTAGAGGTGGAGATTAAGAGTTATTAAGACTTTATTTATGCCCTGATTTTCCTAGTATCCTCTAAGGATAATTCATTTTGGGGGTGGTGTTCTCTTAATTTGACTCTATTATTAACCTAAGTATGCACTTTTTTCTCCTCAAGATGCTTCCTAAAACATAGCCTGGGCTTCTACTCAGGAGTTTTCTCTGAAGATCTGGTGACATAATGATTCTCTGTGTGATTCTTCACTGGCTGAGCGGATCTGGCCCCTTGTACAAGAAGAAAAAGTTGGATCCTATATTTGAAGGAAACTCATAATTCGTATTTGAAGGAAACTCATAATTAAGTATTAATTGGACTATAAGATGCTACATTCTAGAAATAGAAAATTAAAAAAAAAATTCTAAACCATTATACAAATTGTTTGGAGGAAACATAAGGTCATAAATAAGAGACCATCATAAGAAAAGCTAAAATAAAATATAAATACAATAGCCCGTTGCCTATAAATATAAACAAATAGTAAAATAAAATTTCTTATCCCATAAGAATAAAATGTAGAGTTATAAACCCATACTGTACCTTTTTAAGGCCATTACCATTCACAAATTTCAAATTTATTGCTATTCAAGTAAATTCAATAGAATTAGTTTAGAAATCAGCATAATTTTAGCTATATTTTTCAATGCTAATGTTTAATTTAGAGTTTCTGGGAATGATGCAACACCAGCAATTGACATTCTCACTTATTTAAAAAATTTATGAAACATGCTCATTTTCAGGCAAGATACCAAAAGTTTAAATGACACTGTAAAATCTGATTCAATGGCAAAGATTATTCTTTTGATCAAAATCTAAGTACTTTTTGTCTATAATTTAAATATAGATGAATATGAACTCTATTACATATGGTACCACACATTAGAGAATAAGGTCACTAGAAAGTAGTTTGGGACTACCTGAAGTATTTCATTAAAGAAAAACAAGATATTTAGTTGACAGTGGAATAAAAGATGGTTTCGTTTTGGGTGAACCATCCCCCGATTTCCAGGGTTTTCATGTTCTATATTTGATTATTTTTGTTATCACAAATCTTAAATAGAACCTTCATTTAAATATCGGTCTGGAGATAAATGATCTTAGCATGTTTTATGTGAACGATTTTGAATCAAGTTGACTAGTCTGCCTAGTGTAAATTATTTCAGAACCTAAATGTACACTGTCACCTAACAGTAAACTGGAAAAAGGATAGATCTTTAAAATACAAAAGCAGACAAAAAGGCACTGAAGACAAAAATCTAATTTGATTAGTCTAATTGCATGTAGATACAAAACATTAAAAAGCGTAATTCCAACCCAGTCGCAGAGGAAGGTAGGATTACAGAAACAAAAACAGACTTTTATGTCAGACTAGGAGCTTAAGAGGTTAATCATTACATTAAATTTATTTTGTGAAGAAATATACTAGATAGATAGAAATCAACATTCTATTTTATTAGACTATATATTTAGCAACTTATAACTTTCAACTCAATTTATAATCTCCAAAATGTAAAACAAAGCAACTTGACCACTGTCAAGTTGAGTCAGACTCACAGTGACTCCACGTGTTGCAGAGTAGAACTGTGCTCCATAGGGTTTTTAAGTTTGCGACCTTTCTTCTGAGGTGCCTATGGGTAGATTCAAGTCACCAACCTTTTAGTTAAAAGTTAAGCATTTCCGCATTTGCGCAACCTGGGGATTCCGCTTGTCTTAAATTTTGTTAACCTTGTCGAGTTACTTAGAGGTAGCTACTCTCTTCTCTCTATGAATTTTGTTACCAATGAAAGTTAAAATATAAATAATACATATGTAGATTCCTTTGGGGATGTGATTGAAATTTAGGTATAACTATGAATACCTGAGACTTGGTCAACAAATTCAAGTTCTTCTGTGATTTTTTAATTTATCAATATTCCTTTTTTTGTGTGTGCGTGGGTGTATATGTTTCAATTGTGTTTATGAAAATGTCAGCATTGAAAATGCTTGATAAAAATTAACTTATTCCATAAATGCTGAACACTTGGCTATCTAAAGTTTCTTCTATTAAAATATCCTGAAGACTGAAGAAAACTGATTGTATTCAATAAGAGATCATAAATTCTATATACATTCCAGAAAATTCTGATATCTATATAACCACCAGGACATGTGTTCTATGGTATATAATTTGCTATTTCCATATCAACAATTAAATGGTTGTGTAGTTTGATAAAAATTTGTGCCATGGCAAATACAACTACATTAAAATATTCTCTATGAAATAGATGTGTCAGAAACATATTGTAGAGGGAAGGTTCTATATGAACATGGAAACAGTCGCAATTCTTTTCGTTTCTGACAAGTAACTGTGAAACTAACTCCTGAACTTATTTCTATAGATGAACTCTGTTTCCTTCTTAGATTTTAATTCATGTTAACCCTACAAAAATCACTGCATGGTCTTCGTATTGATACACTTGTTAGTCTAGTCATAGTCAAGTAGCATGCAGAGATTTGATCAAACTTTCCGAGAAAATTTGGTGAATTTTACTAAGAAAACTCTCTCAATGTAAGAGAAAAAAGGCATTTAAAAATATTTAGTGCTGCTTAATTAGTCAAAGCCATTTTTATTTCAAATGTTACAGTTATATTTGCTTGAATTTTATGAGTATTTACTCAATTCTATATACTCATTGTGGGAACACAAATATAATTAAGACAAGGTCCTTGACCTGAGTTAGACCTAAAGTGAAATAAGAGCAAAAGAATGATAAGCAAATAGTATGTCGGGTTCTAAATGTGAGGATGTTAGCACTGAGAGTGGGCACACTTGACCTATTGGTTCCAATAAGGATTCCGAGAGGATATGACAGAGTCTTGAAGAGTGAGGAGTACTTAAGTTTGATACACTTGAGTGGAGTTAACTTCAGGGGAGAAATTTGCTTTTTTCCTTACTCTCAAGTTTTTAATATATTTTTTAAACTATACTATGCACTTGCTAAACATTCATTGTTAAAAGAAGTAATTGGGGCAAAAGGAACAAGAGGAAAGAGAGGGATCTTGAAATACTGTGATGCTGGGCAGATATACTAAAAGTTCCATGTTAATAAATGATAAAATTTGTCGTTGAAGGTGATGACAACTATCCCTTACATGAAAAATCCTGTCCATACTTAATCTCACTGATACAGAGTTGAGCAAAAGCCTTGTTAGTCTGTAGAAGCAGAAGCTACAGAGAGCTTTATAAGCAACTTCAACTTCTCCATCTGGAGTTACTAGATTCTTATAGGAAAAACCACATAATGAAACAGAGCACAACCAGAAATACTTATACTTTATTAAGTAAAGATAATCATATGACTAGAAAAATATTTTAAAATATCTTCAACATTAAAGTATTCTGACAATGAAGAAATGATTTATTAGAGATCTTAGAAATAAAAACATATATATGCATACACACACACATATATATATAACAATAATTTTTAAAATAACCCTCCAAAGGCAGCCTAAAAAGCAGAATATACACAACTGGAGATTAAATTATTGGCCAGAAATAGTGGAACAAAAAAATCATCAAGAATACAAAAAAGACGTGGGCCAACATAGTGGAATAGCCAGATGCTTCCAGCGAACCCTCTTACAATAAAAACCCAAACAAGTGAAACAATTATATTTATGACAAGCTAGGAGCCCTGAACATCAAAGGCAAAGTTAGAAAATGGACTCAGTGTCAGGGGGAGGAAGAGATGGTTCAAAAGCGGAGAGGAGTTGCCCCAGACCTGATTTGCCGGGATCCCTCAGGCACCATTCCCAGGAGTGGCTGTGGTGGGCTTGTAGTGGTGTTCAGCCATAGTTTCCTCAGGGAGAAGCAGCCAGCCACACAGCCTACTCACTTCTCTGGAACCAGAGAAGAATGATGCTCTCGGCAAAAGCTAAGAACTTGTGCATATTTTACTGAACCCCCTGCCCCCAAGCTGGCTTAATAGGCTGTTGATTTCCCTGGGTCTGAGATAGGCCCTGTTGAAAACCAGGAACCATTCTCCCAGCCTTAGAGAAGGAATAAACTCGCAATTGGGGGAAAAGATAACTTGCCAGCTCCACTAGCCTGGGGAGCTCTGGACAGAAGCAGCTCCTGCCCAGGTATAAACTGTCCATGGACTTTGAATATGTTTCCCCCTAGCATGGACCTGTGTGGGCCTATTTCAGGAGAATAGGGCCTTGATGGCTGACTGCAACTGTTTCAGCTGTGTGGTAGAGAGGTGGGTGTTCGATATTTGACACTGCTTTGTCTATTAAATAGGGTCCTCACCTACCCACATCAGGGACCTAAGAACTGGTGGCTCCACCCACGTCACCCAGCCACCCGCAACAGGGGTCCAATGATAACTGGTACTTCCCGGTCCTTACAACCAAAAGCGTTGGGTACCCATGCTCCATCTGCACAACCCACCCACCTGTGTGATCTAGGGAAGAGGGACGTGCTTCCCTCAGAGACACTTGGGGAACGATTCTCAGCCCCCTGCCTTACTCAGAGTGTGACCCCTGCTGCAACCAGATACTGGTTTGTACACCAATCACCCCTTCCCCTCTAAGACTGTAGGACAGAGCCTATACCACACACTTGATGACCAGCTACCTGGACACCTGAGCTGAATCCAAACAAGAAAAGTGAATGGACTACTAGACTGATATACCTGATAACAGCTCTACCTATCTGGTGATGGGATGTCCAAGCTTCTAAGGTGAAAATAATCAAGCTAGCTCACTTAAGCAACCTATTTAGGAATATCAAAACAAAGCAAGAAGCTAGGATACAGAAAGCAAACATAAAATAAACTAATATAATAACTTATAGATGGCTCACAGACAACAGTCAATATCAAATCACATAAAGAAACAGACCATGATTGCTTCAACAAGCTCTCAACACAAAGAATCAAGAGATCTTCTAGATAAAAGTGCCCTCCTGGAATTACCAAATGCAGAATACAAAAGATTAATATACAGAACCCTTCAAGGCATCAGGAAGGAGATCAGACAATATGCAGAACAAGCCAAAGAACACATAGATAAAACAGCTGAAGAAATTAAAAAGGCTGTTCAAGAACATAATGAAAAATTTAATAAGCTGCAAGAATCAATAGAGAGACAGCCATCAGAAATTCAGATTAACAATAAAATTACAGAATTAAACAACTG
Organism: Elephas maximus indicus; assembly: GCF_024166365.1. Classification (NCBI taxonomy): domain Eukaryota; kingdom Metazoa; phylum Chordata; class Mammalia; order Proboscidea; family Elephantidae; genus Elephas; species Elephas maximus. The sequence goes on along the minus strand of NC_064822.1, from coordinate 76,651,903 downwards.
AACAGAAAGTCAGAGGTGCAGAATTGTGCAAGTGGAAGGCAGAATTGGTGAACTTGAAGATAAAGAACTTGGGACCAATATAGTTGAAGAAAAATCACATAAAAGAATTAAAAAAAAAAAGAAACCTTAAGAATCATGTGGGACTCTATCACGAGAAATAACCTAAGAGTGATTAAAGTACCAGAACAGGGAGGGACAACAGAAAATACAGAGAGAATTGTAGAAGATTTGTTGGCAGAAAACTTCCCTGATATCATGAAAGATGAGAAGATCTATCCAAGATGCTCATCAAACTCCACAAAAGGTAGATGTTAAAAGAAAGTCACCAAGATATGTTATAATAAAACTTGCCAAAACCAAAGAAAAAGAGAGAATTTTAAGACCAGCTAGGGATAAACAAAAAGTCACCTACAAAGAAGACTCAATAAGAATAAGCTCAGACTACTTGGCAGAAAACATGCAGGTGAGAAGGCAATGGGATGACACATATAAAGCATTAAAGGGAAAAAACTGCCAGCCAAGAATTATGTATCCAGCAAAACTGTCTCTCAAATATGAAGGTGAAATTAAGACATTTCCAGATAAACAGAAATTTAGGGAATTCGTAAAAACCAAATCAAAACTACAAGAAATATTACAGGGAGTTTGTTGGTTAGAAAATCAACACCAGGGGTCAACCCAAGACGAGGACACTGGACAGAGCAATCAGACATTAACCAAGATAGAGAAACCACAAAAACAAATGGAGATTAAAGAAAGGCTCAAAACAGGGAAACAGCAATGTCATTACATGAGACAACATTAAAAAAATAAAAAGGGACTAAGAAATGTAGTCACAGATCTTTCATATGGAGAGGAAGAGAAGGAGATATAAAGAAATGTAATTAGGTTTAAACTTAGAAAAATAGGAGTAAATATTAAGGAAACTACAAAGAAGACTAAGTATCCTACACATCAAAATAAAATACAAGAAAAAAATAGACTCACCAAAAACAAAATCAACAACAACGAACAAGAGGAAAAGACAATTTATAAAGATAAACTACTCAGCACAAAAATTTAAATGGGAAAAAGAAACTGTCAACAACACACAAAGAAAGACATCAAAATGACAGCACTAAACTACTAAACTCATACCTACCCATAATTACACTGAATGTAAATGGACTAAATGCACCAATAAAGAGACAGAGAGTGGCAGAACGGATTAAGAAAACACGATCCGTCTATATGTTGCCTACAAGAGACACACCTTAGACGTAGAGAAACAAAGACTCAAAGGATGGAAAAAAATATATAAAGCAAACAGCAATCAAAAAAGAGCAGGAGTGGCAATAGTAATTTCTGACAAAATAGACTTTAAAGTTAAAGCCACCACAAAGGACAAGGAAGGACACTATATAATGATTAAAGGGGCAATATACCAGGAGGATATAACCATATTAAATATTTATGAACCCCACTGACAGGACTGCAAGATACAAAAAACTCTAACAGCATTGAAAAGTGAGATAGACAGCACCACAATTGTAGTAAGAGATTTCAACACACCACTTTCGGTGAAGGTCAGGACATCCAGAAAGAAGCTCAGTAAAGACATGGAAGGTCTAAATGCCACAATCAACCAAGTCGACCTCATAAACATATACAGAACACTCCACCCAACAGCAACCAACTATACTTTTCTTCCTAGTGCACATGGAACATTATCTAAAATAGACCACATATTAGGTCATAAAGTAAGCCTTAGCAGAATCCAAAACACTGAAATATTACAAAGCATCTTCTCTGACCATAAGGCCATAAAAGTAGAAATCAATAACAGAAAAAGAAAGAAATCAAACACTTGAAAACTGAACAGTACCCTGCTCAAAAAAACACTGGGTTATAGAAGATATTATGGAATAAAGAAGTTCATTGAATCCAATGAGAATGAAAACACTTCCTATCAGAACCTTTGGGACACAGCAAAAGCGGTTCTCAGAGGTCAATTTATATCAATAAATGAACACATACAAAAAGAAGAATAGGCCAAAATCAAAGAATTATCCCTACAACTTGAACAAATGGAAAGAGAGCAACAAAAGAAACCCTCGGGCACCAGAAGAAAACAAATAATAAAAACTGGAGCAGAACTAAATGGAGTAGAAAACAGAAAAACAATTGCAAGAATTAACAAGACCAAAAGCTGGTTCTCTGAAAAGATTTAAAAAATTGATAAGCCAAACTGACAAAAGAAAAATAGAACAGGAAGCAAATAACCCCAAAAGGAAATGAGATGGGTGATATTACAACAGATCCAACTGAAATTAAAAGAATCATATCAGATTACTACAAAAAATTATACCCTAACAAATTTGAAAACCTAGAAGAAATGGATGAATTTCTAGAAACATACTGCCTACCTAAACTAACAGAACAGAGGTAGAACAACTAAATAGACCCATAACAAGAGAGACATTGAGAAGGTAATTTAAAAACTCCCAACAAAAAAAAAAGGCCTGGCCCGGACAACTTCACTGCAGAGTTCTACCAAACTTTCAGAGAAGAGTTAACTCCACTACTACTAAAGGTATTTCAGAGCATAGAAAAGGACAAAATACTCCCAAACTCATTCTATGAAACCACCATATCCCTGATATCAAAACCAGGTAAAGACACCAATAAAAAAGAAAATTACAGACATATATCCTTCATGAGCTTGGATGCAAAAATCCTCAACAAAATTCTAGCCAATAGAATTCAACAACATATCAAAAAAATAATTCACCATGACCAAGTGGGATTCATATCAGGTATGTAGGGATGGTTCAACATTAGAAAAACAATTAATATATCAAATAAATAAAACAAAAGGCAAGAATCACGATTTTATCAGTTGAAGCAGAAAAGGCATTTGACAAAGTTCAACACACATTCATGACAAAAACTCTCAGCAAAATAGGAATAAAAGGGAAATTCCTCAACATAATAAAGGGCATTTATACAAAGCCAATAGCCAATATCATCCTAAATGGAGAGAGTCTGAAAGCATTCTACTGGAGATTGGGGACCAGACAAGGCTGCCCTTTATTACCACTCTTATTCAACATTGTGCTGGAGGTCCTAGCCAGAGCAATTAGGTTAGATAATGAAATAAAGGGCATCCAGATTAGCAAGGAAGAAGTAAAAGTATCTCTATTTGCAGATGACATGCTCTTATACACAGAAACCCTAAGGAATCCTCAAGAAAACTACTGATACTAATAGAAGAGTTCAGCAGAGCAACAGGATAGAAGATAAACATACGAAAATCAGTTGGATTCCCCTACACCAACAAAAATAAAATCTAAGAGGAAATCGCCAAATTAATACCATTTAAAGTAGCCCCCAAGAAGATAGAGTATTTAGGAATAAATCTTTCTGGAGATGTAAAAGACCTATACAAAGAAAACTGCAAGACAGTGCTATAAGAAAGCAAAAAGACCTACATAAGTGGAAAATCATACCTTGTTCATGTATAGGAAGACTTAACATTGTAAAAATGTCTATTCTACCAAAAGCTATCTATAGATATAATGCAATTCCCACCCAAATTTAAACTACAATTTTTAATGAGATGGAGAAACAAATCAACAACTTCATATGGAAGGGAAAAAGGCCCGAGATAAGTAAAGCATCATTGAAGATGAAGAACAAAGTGGGAGACCTCACCTGCTCCCCGCCCTGATTTTAGAACCTCTTATACCACCACAGTAGTCAAAACAGCCTGTTACTGGTACAACAACAGATACATAGATCAATGGAACAGAATTGAGAATCCAGACATAAGTCCATCCACATATGAGCAGCTGATATTTGACAAAGGCCCAAAGTCAGTTAAATGGGGAAAAGACAGTCTTTTTAACAAACGGTGCTGGCATAACTGGACAGCCATCTGCAAAATATGAAACAAGACCCATACCTCACACCATGCACAAAAACGAGCTCAAAATGGATCAAAGACCTAAATACAAAATCTAAAATGATAAAGATCAAGGAAAAAAAATAGGGACAACGTTAGGAACCCTAACACATGACATAAACAGTATACAAAACATTACCAACAATGCAGAAGAGAAACTAGGTAACTGGGAGCTCCTGAAAATTAAAACCTATACTCATCAAATGACTTCACCAAAAGAGTAAGAAGATTATAAAATCTACATGATACTGCAAAAACTCAACTACAAAAAGACAAATAACCCAGTTAAAAAGTGGGCAAAAGATATGAACAGGCATTTCATCAAAGAATTCAGGTAGGTAACAGATACATGAGGAAATGCTCATGCTCATTAGCCATTAAAGAAATGCCAATCAAAACTACAATGAGATTCCATCTCACTCCAATAAGGCTGGCATTAATCCATAAAACACAAAATAATAAATGTTGAAGAGGCTGTGGAGAGTCTGGAATACTTATACACTGCTGGTGGGAATGTAAAATGGTACAACCACTCTGGAAATCTATTTGGCTCTTCCTTAAAAAGCTGGAAATAGAACTACCATATGGCCCAGAAAACCCACTCCTTGGAATATATCCTAGAAAAATAAGAGCCTTTACAGGGACAAATATATACACACCCATGTTCATTGCAACACTGTTTACAATAGCAAAAAGATGGAAGAAACCAAGGTGCCCATCGATGGATGAATGGATAAATAAATTATGGTATAGTCACACAATGGAATACTATGCATCAGTAAAGAACAATGATGAAACCGTGAATCATTTCATAACATGGAGGAATATGGAAGGCATTATGCTGAATGAAATTAGTCAGTTGCAAAAGGACAAATATTATATAAGACCACTATTATAATAATTGGAGAAATAGTTTAAACACAGAAGAAAATATTCTTTGATGGTTACGAGAGGTGGGAGCGAGGGAGGGATGGAGAGGGGTTTTCATTAATTAGTAGATAAGAACTACTTTAGGTGAAGGGGAAGACAACACACAATACAAGAGAGGTCAGCACAACTGGACTAAGCTAAAAACAAAGAAGTTTCCTGACTAAACTGAATGTTTTGAAGGCCAGTGTAGCAGGGGCGGGGGTTTGGGGACCATGACTTAGAGGACATCTAAGTCAATTGGCATAATAAAATCTATTAAGAAAACGCTCTGCATCCCACTTTGGAGAGTGGCCTCTGGGGTCTTAAACACTAGCAAGCAGCTATCTAAGATGCATCAGTTGGTCTCAACCCACCTGGAGCAAAGGAGAATGAAGAACAGCAAAGGCGCAAAGTAATCATGAGCCCAAGAGACAGAAAGGGCCACATAAACCAGAGACTACATCAATCTGAGACCAGAAGAACTAGATGGTGCCTGCCTACAACCAATGACAGCCCTGACAGGGAACACAACAGAGAACCCCTGAGGGAGCAGGACAGCAGTGGGATGCAGACTCCAAATACTCATAAAAAGACTTAGTGGTCTGACTGAGACTAGAAGGACCCTGGTGGTCATGGTCCCCAGACCTTCTGTTAGCCCAAGATAGGAACCATTCCCAAAGCCAACTCTCCAGACAGGGATAGGACTGGACACATGGATAGACAATGATACTGGTGAAGAATTAGCTTCTTGAATCAAGGAGACACACGAGACTATGATGGCATCTCCTGTCTAGAAGGGAGATGAGAGGGCAGAGGGGGTCAGAAGCTGGCCCCGAATGGACACAGAGAGAGAGGAGGGAAGAAGTGTGCTGTCTCATTAGAAGGAGAGCAATTAGGAGTATATAGCAAGGTGTATATAAATTTTTGTATGAGACACTGACTTGATTTGTAAACTTTCACTTAAAGCAAAATAAAATTAAAAAAACTTTAAGAATAGAAATTAAAATAAAGATAAAAAATATGAAATAAAAGTTAATTTCCATGGAAGAAAGATCCTGAAGAGCTATTTTTCCTTTAAGAGGAATTTGCTTTAAGAAGGATTGAATAAAATATGGATAAATGTAATACTTAAAAAAATAATAACTCATTGACAATTTGTCAGATTAAATAAAGAATCTTTACATCAATAAGCTCATTAAGTTCCAAACAGGACAAAAATAATAGCAAAACAAAAGCATATCTTTATGCCATAATATACTTAAAATAATTAGGGGGTCAAGAGAAGAATGCTAAGCACTACTAAAAGTAAAAAGAGATTATTAGGAAACAAAACACCTGATAGACAAGTTTGGATTCAAAACAAACATTATTTTCAAAATGTTTGGAGAGAAGAAAATTGAATATGAAATCCTACATTCTGCCATTTGAAATGAGAAGTAAAGTATTTTCAGATACCTCAAGCCTCCTGCATATATTCTTTGAAATCGAGACAAATAATTCTTGCTAGAATCAAACTGGCCACACTTAGACATAATGAGGCGCAAAAAGCAATGGTAGGAAAATAATTGTTAAAAATCATATTACCTAAACTGGCAAAAACAAAAAATATTAAACAAATATTTGAATTAAAATCATAGTAAGAAGTAGAAAACTGTAAGTTCTGTATAAACATCTTCATGAAACATTTAAAGAAGTAACATTGGGAATAAAAGAGAAAAATTAAAAACTATTAAACAACGGCAGACAGATTTGGAACAGAATTAAATAGAAATTTTAATAATTTAATAAAAACATAATGATTGAAATTAAAAAATCAGGACTTATGTTTAACAGAAGATTATAGACAACTGAAGGGAGACTTGTTGAACTAGAAGGTAGCTCATCAAAAATTACTTAGAAGGGAGCCCCAAAAGAGAGGGAAATATTAATTTAAAAAACATCTGAAAAGTATTTCTTTTTTCTTTGAAAAGTAGTTCTATTCAGATTTCTGCAAATATTGTCTCTCCCAAGTACTTTTAGATTGGTATTGAGATTTATATTTATCAAATTTCAGAATGAAGACTTTTAGTGTAAATTATTCATAATGAAATCTCATACCCATCTATTTGCAATTCAATGATTATCTTTTATATTGATATAGTTTACAATGAAAATAAAAACTGTCAAAATAAAACATGTTAGTTTCAAAAAAAATAATAGAAACCTATTAAATTATTTATATATGAAGATAATTCAAGCAGAAAAAGAAGATAGTTTCCAAGTAAATTTTTGGTGTTTTTGAATCTTTTGGTTTTGGTTGATGATTCCATCTAATCTTGGCATAAGTTATCTGGAATTATTTCTCCCAAAACACCTATAAGATTTCCCACTGTAGTTACATCCATCATTTCAAAAATATTTCTAAAACAGATTTGGCTTACGTAATTTAAAACTATTCCAAAATCACAGAGGTTTAACACCACAAACTTTTATTTTTCACTTATCACTACGTGTCCATTTGACAAGGTTTTTGCTCATTGTCAAAAAAGCCAAACCCACTACTGTGGAATAGATTCCAACTCACAGCAACCCTAAGGACAGAATAGAACCGCTGCCATAGAGTTTCCAAGGAGCGCCTGCTAGATTTGAATTGCCGACTTTTTTTTTGGTTAGCAGCCGTAGCTCTTAACCACTACACCGCCAGGGCTTCCTTGCTTATTGCAGACACTCAGAATTCCAGGATGACAGAGGTTCCATCTTGAAACATGCCTCCAGATCACCATAGCAGGAAGAAGAGAACAAGGTGTATCACCCACTGTCCTTTCAACCTCTGTTCAAAAGTGACACGTCATTTCCACTCACATTTTTTATTGACCAAATCAAGTCACTCGGCCACCGCTAACTTCAAAAGGGGCAATTCTACATTATGGCTAAAAGTTGAGAGTCAAATATACTCTGTGAACAGCTATTATTACAATTTGTGATAGTTTTTGCCAGTAAAAGCAGAATGTTAGCATTTAATTTTTTCTCATAAATATTCTGAAGTGATATTACATTAAGCTGATATTAAAAACAGTTGCATCGAGTTGACTCCAACCCACGGCAACCCCTTGTGTGTGTGTCAGAGTTAGAACTGTGCTTCACACATAGGGTTTCGGCAGCTGATTTTTTTGGATGGAGATCACCAGGGGTTTCTTGTGAGGCATCTCTGAGTGGACATGAACTTCCAACCTTTTGATTAGCAGTCAAGCTTGTTAACTGTTTGCACCAAAGGGACATTCATATTGCTGCATGCTTAAAGACCCAATTTTGAGAAAAGATAAGCGACAGGAGAAGGGAGGAAGAAGCAGGAGAGAAAAGAAAAATAGTGAGAGAGAAACAAGAAGAAAATAAAATAAGGAAATGATAAAAAGAGAAGAAATTAAAAAAAAAATTAAAAGGATTAGAAAGAGAGGAAAAGAGGTGACGTGGCTAAGAATTCAGGCTGCTAACCAAAAGATCAGCAGTTCAAATCCACCAGCCGCCCCTTGGAAACTTTATGGGACAGCTCTACCCTGTCCTAAAGGGTCACTATGAGTCAGAATCCACTTGATGGCACAAAACATTAATTTTATGAATTTAATATCAAACTTCTGTACTTTTGGTTTAAAAACTACTAAACATAATTACAAAAATAGTTCCCTCAAAATGTGATATTTTTCCCATCTTGTGATATATTATTTTGCTCACTTCTAGACACATAAACATATGCTGATTTGTACCTGAGGGTTCTTTACTTAAAACATTAAATTTGGCCTACCTATTCTCTTCAAAAAAAAAAAATTTTTTTTTTTTATTCTGGGAAACCCTGGTGGCATAGTGGTTAAGTACTATGGCTGCTAATCAAAGGGTGGGCAGTTCGAATCCACCAGGCGCTCCTCAGAAACTCTATGGGGCAGTTCTACTCTGTCCTGTAGGGTCGCTATGAGTTGGAATCGACTCGACTGCACTGGGTTTGGTTTGGTTTTATTCTCTTCTGTGGAAACCCTGGTGGTGTAGCGGTTAAGTGCAAAGGCTGCTAACAAAAAGGTCGGCAGTTCAAGTCCACCAGGTGCTCGTTGAAACTCTCTGGGGCAGTTCGACTCTTCTACAGGGTCGCTTTGAGTCAGAAACTACTTGACCACAATGGGTTTGGGTTTTTTTTTCTTTTTATTCTCTTCTGTAGGCATTTTTAGTTGCTTGTTCATAGTCTGCATACCTACTTTTGTCTCCTTGCTTTCTGCTAACTCACAGATATGTAAAAGAGAGAAAACACACTGTCATATGGCATACTTAATAGAATATCTCAGAAGTTAAATGGTTGCATGTGTCTTAGTCATCTAGTGCTATAACAGAAATACCACAAGAGGATGGCTTTAACAAAGAGAAATTTATTTCCTCACAGTAGACTAAAATCCAAATTCAGGGTGTCACCTCCAGGGGAAGGCTTTCTCTGTCAGCTCTAGAGGAAAGTCAATCTTCCACTGGTAGAGGAGCTTCTCAGGCACAGGGACACCAGGCCCAAAGGATGCACTCTGCTCCTGGTGCTGCTTTCTTGGTGGTATGAGGTCCCCAACTCTCTGCTTGTTTCCCTTTCCTTTTACCTCTTCAGAGATAAAAGGTGGTACAGGCCACACCCTAGGGAAACTCCCTTTACACTGGATCAGAGAGGTGACCTGAGTAAGGGTGGTGTTACAATCCTACCCTAATCCTCTTAACATAAAATTATAATCACAAAATGGAGGACAACCACACAATACTGGGAATTATGGCCTAACCAAGTTGACACATATTTTTTTGGAGACACAATTCAATCCATGACAGCATCTTTCCCTGATAGTGGTTCCATTGAGTAAACTGTTCTATTAAAAAGGGCAATCCTTCCAGTTAGTCATGATTCTATAGATTCACATGCTGTATGGAAAGACAGGCGCCCCCGTGGCAAAGCAGTTAAGCATGTCTGCTAAAGGAAACATTGGCAGTTGGAACCCACTGGCTGCTTCTCGGCAGAAAGATGTGACAGTTTGCTTCTATAAATATTTACAGCTTTAGAAACCCTGTGGGGCAGTTCCTCTCTACCTTATAGTGTTGCTATGAGTCACAATCGACTGACGGCAGCCGGGTTATGGAAAAAAGTGTTCTTAGGCCAAGAATCATTCTGATTCCGTGATTAGGATGACACACCAAAAAAAAAAAACAAGAGTTTTATAATTTCATCAGAAAAAATGACTTCAAAATTTTAACCTGAAGGACTTAAAAATTAAGAAAAAAGCATTGATTTTAATACATGGTTATTTTCAAATTGGCACAGTTCTTTCTAACCTCTTGCATCTACATTTATCACATGAATTACAAACATGCTTTAGGCAAATTATTTACAATTTACAATTGAAACGTTTAAAATAACTTTAGTAAGATAAAAACTAAGGTAATAAATGCACACCTTAGACTGTAATTTAAATAAGGATAAAATTATATCATCTATCTCTGCTCCAGATGATATAATTTTCTTCTTATTATTGTTTTATCTCTACTCCATGAAGGCACCCTAGTGACGCAGGGGTTAAAGCACACAGCTGCTAATCAAAGGTCTACAGTTGGAATCACTGGAGAAAAATGTGGCAGTCTGCTTTAGTAAAGGTTATGTCCTTGAAAACCCTATGGGGCATTTCTACTCTGTCCTATAGGGGCACTATGAGCTGGAATCAACCTGAAGGTTTGTTTTTTGGTTTTAACTGTACTTCTGATTAAAATAGAAAATATAGATATGTCTTAGTTTACTCTCTTCTCTTTCCCTGTCACCACTGTTAAAATATCAGGAAGGTTCCTTGAAATAGAACTATAAAAAGGTTTTTAAAAATAATTGGTTGAGTAAAGTCTCTATATCAGACAACAGGAAAATTTTCAATTGCCTTTATCCTATTGGTTGTAAAACTTCTAAACTTCCCTAGAGTCCACCTAACATTACCTCTTGATTTCCTTTTTTAAGATTTAGTGTTAATGAATTTTTGATGATTTCTCATCTATAATTTTTCCTTAGCATTGAAGCCTACTTTTTTTTTTAATTTCAGAAAAATGACATTTTTGAACTTACGTTTTAGGAATGGTCTGCCTACCTAACTAATAAAAGCTCAAATTTACCTGTTATGGATTGAATTATGACCCCTCAAAACACTGGCTGTTTTTCTTCCAAGACAGATTTGTTGGTTCTTTTGGCAGTTCATGGTATATTCAATATTTTTTGCCAATACCACAATTCAAAGACATCAATTCTTCTTTTGTCTTCCTTATTCACCATGCAGATTTCACATGCATATGAAGAGATTGAAAACACCATGGCTTAGGTCAGGTGCACCTTAGTCTTCAAGGTGACATCTTTGCTTTTCAACACTTTAAAGATGCCTTTTGCAGCCTGTTTGCCCAGTGAAAAGTGTCTTTTGATTTCTTGTCTGCTGCTTCCATGGGTGTGATTGTGGATCTAACCAAAACGAAATCCTTGACAAGTTCAATCTTTTCTCCATTTATCATGATGTTTGGTCCAGTTGTGAGGGTTTTTGTTTTCTTTATGTTGAGGTGTAATCCATAATGAAGGCTGTGGTCTTTGATAGTTATCAGTAAGTGCTTCAAGTCCTCTTCACTTTCGGCAAGCAAGGTTGTGTCATCAGCACAATGCAGGTTGCTAATAAGCCTTCCTCCAATCTTGATGCCTCATTCTTCTTCGTATAATCCATCTTCTCAGATTATTTGCTCAGCAGTATCCCCTTTTTCTGTTTGAATGGCTGCCTCTTGATCTATGTACAGGTTCCCCATGAGCACAATCAAGTGTTCTGGAATTGCCATTCTTCACGATGTTACCCTATAATTTGTTATCCTCCACAAAGTCAAATGAATGCCTTTGCATAGTCCATAAAACACAGGTAAACCTCTTTCTGGTATTCTCTGCTTTCAGCCAGGATCCATCTAATATCAGCAATGATATCCCTGGTTGCATGTCCTCTTCTGAATCTGGCAGTTCCCTGTCAATATTGTCCAACCGTTACTGAATAATCTTCAGTAGAATTTCACTTGTGTACGGTATCAATGATGTTCAATAATTTCTGCTTTTCGTTGGATCACCTGTCTTGGGAATAGGCATAAATATGGATCTCTTCCAGTCAGGGGGCCAAGTAGCTGTCTTCCAAACTCCTGGCATAGACACGTTAGCACTTCCAGTGCTGCATCCCTTTGTTGAAACATCTCAATTGATATTCCATCAGCTCCTAGAGACTTGTTTTTCACCAGTGCCTTCAGTGCAGCTTGGACTTCTGTCTTCAGTACCATCGGTTCCTGATCATATGCTACGTCCTGATATGGCTGAACGTTGACCAGTTCTTTTTGGTATAGTGACTGTGTGTTTTCCATCTTTCCATTTTCCTTTGATGCTTCCTGCGTCATTTAATATTTTCTCTGTAGAATTCTTCAATATTGGAACTTGAGACTTGAATATTTTCTTCAGTTTCTATCAGCTAGAGAAATGCTAAGTGTGTTCTTCCCTTTTGGTTTTCTATCTCCAGCTCTTTGCACGTGGCATTATAATATTTTACTTTGTCTTCTTGGCCTGCCCTTTGATATCTTCTGTTCAGTTCTTTTACTTCATCATTTCTTCTTTTTACTTTAGCTACTTGATGTTCAAGAGCAAGTTTCAGAGTCTCTTCGGACATCCACTTTGGTCTTTTCTTTCTTTCCTGTCTTTTTAATGACCTTGCTTTTTTCATGTATGATGTCATTTCACAATTCATCTGGTCTTCAATCATTACTGTTTAGCGTGTCAAATCTATTCTTGAGATGGTCTCTAAATTGAGGTGAGATATACTCAAGGTTGTACTTTGGGCTCTTGTAGACTTGTTCTAATTTTTTTTAGTTTCAACTGGAACTTGCATATAAGCAATTGATGGCCTTTACCATAGTCAGCCCCTAGCCTTGCTCTGACTGATGATATTGAGCTTTTCCATCATCTCTTTCTACAAGTGTAGTCGATTTGATTCCTGTGTATTCCATCTGGCAAGGTCCAAGTGTATAGTCACTGTTTACATTGGTGAAAAAAGGTATTTGCAATGAAGAAGTCACTGGTCTTGGAAAATTCTATCATGCACTCTCCAGCATCATTTCTATCATCAGGGCCATATTTTCCAACTACCAATCCTTCTTCTTTGTTTCCAACTTTCACATTTCAATCACCAGTAATTATCAATACATCCTGATTGCATGTTTGATCAATTTCAGACTGCAGAAGTTGGGAAAATCTTCAGTTTCCTCATCTTTGGCCTTAAGTGGTTGGTGCATAAATTTGAATGATAGTTGTATTAACTGGTCTCCCTTGTAGGCTTATGGATATTATCCTATCTCTGACAGCATTGTACTTCAGCATAGATCCTGAAATTTTCTCTTTGACAATGAATGCAATGTTATTTCTCTTCAATTTGTCATTCCCTGCATAGTAGACTATATGATTGTCTGATTCAAAATGGCCAATACCAGTCCATTTCAGCTGCCTAATGCCTAGGATATCAACATTTATGCATTCCATTTCATTTTTGATGATTTCCAATTATTCCTAGATTCATACTTCGTACACTCCACGTTCCAATTTTTAATGGATGTTTGCAGCTGTTTCTTCTCATTTTGAGTCATGCCACATCAGCCCCAAAAGCTTGACTCCATGCATGTCATTAAAGTAGACTACTTTGAGGAGGCAGCTCTTCCCCAGTCATATTTTGAGGACCTTCCAACCCAGGGAGCTCACCTTCCAGCACTATATCAGACAATGTTCCACTGCTATTGTAACTCTATAGTGGGTAATTTTACTACTTAAAAAAAAAAAAAGAACATTAGATGATGTAATATATGTAAAGCTCTTAATACAATACCTGAAACAAGGTAAGTGCTATAGGTGCTTACTATTATAATTTCTAAATTTTCTACATCATTTTTAAAATTGGAAAAAAATGTTTCTAAACAAATTCAACAGGCTCAGAAGACTCTACAAGTTATGTGTGCTGTCAAGCGGTCCATGATTTATCCTTTTTTATTTTCCAGCTAAAATACCCCTGAAAAGTCCTAAAACAATTGAAACCAACAACAACGTACAGCAAAGACAAGAAATGAAAATACGTTTATAATCAGTGTCTACCCTCCAGCTCTTACAGATCATTAGGCTTCAAAGGATTTTCTCAGCTATAATCTTTATAGAAGCAGATCACAAGCCCTTTCTTCCTTGGGGCTGTTAGGTGGGTTCTTACCTCCAAACTATTGGTTAGTACCAAAAAAACCAAACCCAGTGCCATCAAGTCAATTCCAACTCATAGCCACCCTATAAGACAGAGTATTGGTTAGCAGCTGAGTGCAAATTGTTTGTATCACCCATGGACCTCTATTTTATGACTTATTACTTCTGCTCTTTGTTATACAACTAATGTTTTCAGTCTTCTTTAGTAGACCTCATAAAAGGTTTTCTTGTATCACTGGCTAATGAATTTGTAATATGATGACCAAAACCAAGCCCTCTGCCATTGAGTCGATTCCCACTCATAGCAACCCTACAGGACAGAGTAGAACTGCCCCATAGGGTTTCTGAGGAGCACCCGGTGGATTCAAACTGCTGACCTTTTGGTTAGCAGCTGTAGCTCTTAACCACTACACCAACAGGATTTCTATAATATGATGAGGACTGTGATTATTTGCCTTTTGAAAAGGTTGTTTTTTGGATTGGGAAATGGAGAGTGAAAGATCAGAACTTTCAAAGCTTCTTTCTCATCAGTGTTTCTTTGAGCAGGCTATGGAGCAGGACTGGAGGAAGGCAGTTATTTGCTTATCTGCCAAAGTCTGGAGGTTAGGATCTTGGTTCTGCTCCAAGGAATAAACTACGTTAAATGATCAGTTCATGCTTTCTATTTACAGTATTTTCTCCCAGTTCCCAGAACAGGCTGAATGAAGAGTTGTACTTAAGTCTTTACATTTTTACTTTGATAATTGGCCATATATTAATTATCCTGAATTCCTACAGTTTATTTATATCCCTTTTTAGGGCTTTTATTATATTTTACCTTATATTACCATATGCTTAATAAATGCTCTTTTATCTAACAGATACTTGTTCAATTAAATTCAAATTACTTGTGCACATGATTTAAAAGTTCATAGAAAGTTTTTAATGGAAAGTTGCAATTCTTGGTTTACTTTTCTCTATCCTCATTACTGCCTTCCAAAAGCAAAAAATATCTCACTGTTTCACTTTTTGAGTCATTTTATATTCTGTTCAATTTCTCTATGTCCATATTTTAAATAATACGCTTCTGTCATCTTTATCATCTTATACGCCAAGCTGTGATTTTTCTGTTCTGATAAGTGAGGGTTAAGGTCAAACATCTCTTAAAATTTTTGAGCTCCAGTTTTTGAAAACATTCTTTTAAATGTCTCCATTTTTCACACCTGTAACTTAAAGTAGAACTTCCCAACCAGAGCTTCATGAATGGTTTGTAGGTTTGCTGAGATATTGATCAAAACAGCCCTTAAGGCTGCCAGGCCAGAGCTGGGGGGTAGCTGGAGTCCACAGAGAGGTTTTCTCCAGCAGTGGGTAGCTCATCCATTAACCCAGCGTGCCTCACAAATATGATGGGCATTTTTGGGGTGTTGTGATGTGAAGATGTTTCAAAGTTCTGCTTTAAATATTCTTCATCAAAAACTTCTATTACCTTTAATGTTGTTGAGGCTGATAATACATGGCTTCATTCTATAAGCCTATTTAAATATTCACTATCTCTAGATTGATTTTATAAATCTAAAATCATTACACAGGGTTCTTATCATTGAGAGTAATATACAGATTTTTTTATTTTTTTGGTAAAGGGAAAGAATATTCTTTTTATGACTTTATTATTTGTCTGGTACACTCCATCCATCTTAGTTTTTCTTATTGCCTTCCTTTATTCAGTAGCAGCAAAAACAATCTTTACGGGAACAGATATCCAGGTCTTTTCTCTCATGGAGCTGCTGTGAGTTCGAACCACTAACCTTTAGATCAGCAGCGAAGTGCTTAACCGTTGCACCACCAAGGTTCCTTACCATTTAATTCTCATAGCAATTCTGGTAATATGGACTGAATACCTTCTTTAGTCACATCATGTGAATAAAACTCAGAGAAATTAAGTGGCACATCAGGTTATGTTTAAATTCAGACTAATATTAGTGGTAATCCCCAACTTACCACAGGGTTCCATTCCAACAACTCCATTGTAAATCAGTTCTGAAGTCAGTAAAACACCCCATTTCTCTTTTTGAGTTTTCATTATTATTGCCTTTTATTATCACTATCTTTATAAATCTGATCTTTTTTTGTCTTTGGGGGTTGACACGAGAATGGTAACATCAGCAAATTACACACTGCAACATTGTATATAGTACATATTATTAACAATAAGATACACACACACACACAAAACCCAGAAGGTCATAAATGTGGTTTGTTGTTACTTGAATACAGCAAAAGTTGGGAACTACCTGTATTGATATTCCAGTTGGTTTATAATTTCTTCATTCTCTTAATTTCCATACAGATTTGATGTAGACAGAGCCCATAGATTCTCTGTTACACAGGAGATATTTCTGTACTTATTTAATTTCTCTACAAATCTATAAGCTTCTTGGGGGAAGGAATTCAGTACTGAGTCATCAGTGTATTTCCTCAAGCCACTAAACAGCTCACTCTTCGTAGATGATGCACAATGAGCTCTTGCTAAATGCATGTGAATTGATATCTATTTTAAATTTTCAGAGGTTTTATTTATTTATTTATTTATTGCTTAAGAAGATATCTTTGGAGCTATACATGGTGAATTCAATTCTTGCCAAACTAGTAATTGTTGACTGTTGGACGTAGTTGGACACTGGGTAAATTACCATTTCTAAGCCATTTTCTTATTCATGTAAAGAAACTATAACAGTATCCACCTCATAGAGTTCTCACAAGGCTATGCCATATGCTTAGCACAGTACCTGTGGCACGGTAAGCTCTTAAAATAAGTTATTTTTATTTGTATCATTATGTAAAGCCTTCCTTTCCATAACATCTTAGAATTCTTTAACCTAATCATTGCCTACCTTTTAGGAAACACAAAGGACAGCTCTATTGAACTACTTGCTGTCTTCCAAATATAACAGCCTCTTTTTAATCTCCAAGGATTTGCAGGTACTGTTTTACCTTGAATGCTTTTAATACCATTGTCTGCTAGGCATCTACTGTTAACTATTCAAGATTAGGCTCAAAAATTGCCTCTTCTATGGAAATATCCCTAACTACCTCAACTATATAGGTAGGTTCTCAATATATATTCGAGTATTTAGAATTGATGAAATATTCTGATGAAGTGGAAATATCTAACAATATACATTATTGCTAAACATTAACATTGGTTTATATAATTTTATTTTCTTATATTCCATATTCTTTCAACCACCATAATTTAAATAAACAACTTGTTTAGCCATTGTTGAATATTAAGTTGACATCTTTATTGAGCTGTTCACAACGACACCTGGGTCTCTTTCCTTAGAAATAAAAACAAATTCAAAACCCATCAATATCTGGCAGAAGTTTAATTTGTTTCTCTAGTATTCATTAGCTCAGTCTTTCCTAGGTTAAATTTATATGTTCTATAGAAATTTTCACTAAGGAGAAACTAAACACATAAATTCAGAATATATAACTGTTGTCTTGCACATACATGTTGTGATACTGTGAACCATGCTAAAAAAGACCTTATTATGAATTCATTGTGTGGTAGGGACTATTTTCTATATGGTCTGCCAAGATTAATGCAGATTACTCAACACATTAAGAAAAAAAGTACTTTAAAAATATTAAATGATGATTGCACACAGTAAAAAGAAATGTCACATACATGTCATTAACATCTTCCATTAGTGTGGTACATTTTTTACAACTGATGAACCAATACTAATACATTATTAACTAGAGTCCACAGTTCACATTAGGACTCATTCTTTGTGTTACACAGTTCTATGGATTCTAACAAACGCATAATGTCATGTAGTCACCATTATAGTATCATACAGAATCTTTTCACTGCCATATAAATTCCCTGTGCTTCATCTCTTCATACCCTCACCCCCACTCACACAACCCCAGGCTCCTGACAATCACTAATCTTTTTAGTTTTTCTATAGATGTGCTTTCAGACTGGCTTCTTTTACTTAGCAATATACATTTAAAGTTTCTTCATGTCTTCTCATAGCTTGATAGCTATTTTTACGGCCAAATACTATCACGTTATATGACTGTACCAGAGTTTATTCATTCACCTATTGAGGGACATCTTGGTTGCTTCCAGTTTTGGGCTCTTATGAATAAAATCGCTATAAACATTTGCAGGCAGACTATTATGTGGATATATGTTTTCAACTCATTTGTGTAAATGGCTAGAAGCATGATTGTTGGGTCATACGGTAAAAATATGTTAGCTTCATTTATGATGATGTTGTTTGTTGGTCCAGTTGTTAGGATATTTGTTTTCTTCACATTCAAGTGTAATCCATATGGGAGGCCATAATCTTTGAACTTCACTAATAAGTGCTTCAAGTCATCTTCATTTTGGCAAGCAAGGCTATGACATCCGCATATCATGTGTTGTTAATGTGTCTTCCTCCAATCCTGAAGTCATGTTCTTTTTCACAGAGTCCAGCTTCTCAAATTATTTGTTCAATATACATATTGAGTAAGGTAAAAAGATACAACCCTGCTATACATATTTAACAATTTGAAACCACACAGTATCCCCTTGTTCTATTTGAAGGAGTACTTCTTGATGCATGTACAATTTCACATGAACACAATTATGTGTTCTGGAATTTTCATTCTTTATAATGTTATCCACAATTTATTTTGATCCACACAGTCAAAAGCCTTTTCACAGTCAATAAAACACAAGTAAACATCTTTCTGGTATTCTCTGCTTTCAGCCAAACACACACACCTATCATGCAATTCTAGAACAGGTATACCAGAACTTCTACAGACATGCCTGTTCAAAAAGGGGGAAAATAAGATGCACAGAGGATTCACTGATTAGCAGTTACAAATTCCATCATGACCCGGGTTAGTAGTTCCTTGATTAGAACTCCAGGCTTGGGAACAATTCTCCATGTCCCTTTATTCTATCCTCTAGGTTTTCTGTGGTTCTGTTTTCTGATTTATTCTACTGTTTCCATTAATGTCAGCATGTGTTTGTGAGTAAATATTATCCTGAGACTGCTTCCTACTTGTAGATGTTTTGATACCCAAAGGCTTAAAAAAAAAAAAAAAAAACCCTACTCTATCCCTTTGAATCTCAGCTTACTATTTTTGACAATGTAATTATCTTAAAGACTTTCTAGGTCTTCTGTGGATCTTATTTGGATTCACTCTATTAGACAAACTCCATTAGACAAAAACCACAAATTCCTTCATGACAGATTTTTCTCTTACTTGGAATTCTACTGACTTGATGAGGACAAGACCTGTAAAGATTTTAGAAGCCTTTTTCTTTGACTTAATGGTTTTATGAGAAAATGCCTTGGGTCTTTGTGAGGTTTTAACAAAGAATTTTAAGTTTTTTTCTGGGCTACCCTTATAGACCATGTTTACTTGGCAAAATCTGAATTTAGTCTTTACACTGAAGCCATTTCTTAACTTTAGCATAGTCTGGCATTTGGACAGGCTGAAAATTTTCTAAAGGTGAAAGTCCATGATCATTTTTGTTTAACAACCCTTCTTTTAGTTAATTTCTCTCTTCTCACATTTTATTACAAGCAGAAAGGAAAAAACAAGATAGCCAAGCTTTAGAAATCACACACCATAATTTCCACAAAATCACAACGATTACAGAGGTCAGTCCTATTCAGTGTAAGAGCGGAATATAGTTGGATGTTACTACAAGGAGGAAAATGTCATTTAAGACCATTTTTTTATGCTGGCTTTCACAAATTGCTCTGCTGCCTCTTTTTCAGTGTCTGAAAATAGTCCCCTAATATATTTTATCTAGATTTCTTGTTATTTACAATGGAGTGGCAAGTCACACAGGAGTTACTTTTACAATGCTTGGAAGTAGAAATGTGTTACTATTTATTGATATAAAGAGGAGGTAGTTTTTAGTGCAGGTTTGAGAAAGTTGAAATTTTGGAATCATACTTTCGAAATACCAGACAGACCTGCAAATGAGCATCTTTTTAAATGCATTTCAATATTCGAGTGTGTAGCTCAAATTAGAAGTCAGAGCTAAATATATAAATTTTGGAATCATCAGCATATAAATGGCTTCTAAAGCCATGGGGCTAAATAAGATCATCTAGGCAAAAAAAAGAAGTCTGAAGACAGAGCCCTGGAGCATTCCAAAAATTAGAGCTTATGAAGAGGAGAAAGTTCCAGAAAGAATTCTGAGAAGTAGCAACCAATGAGATAGGAAGAAAAACCTTCATGTGTAGTACACACACAAAAAAGTTTTTTAGAAAGAAGAATATTCAACTGTGCCAAATGCTGACAAGTAAGCTGAGGTCTGAGAATCGACTCTTGGATTTGAAAAGCAAGATCAAAGTAATCTTTTTATCCCAAACCCAGTATTTAAAAATCACGTAAAAATACTCGCTGAATGATTCAAATTTGCTGTTTACTGGTATAACTTAATAGGTTACTTCCCTTTTCCCTTCTTTGTATTTTCTCTTTAAAGAATTGCACGTACCACCACAGTCCTCCAAGCACCTTTTGATTCCAAGTGCTAACTTGGGGAGTCCATCTGCTGTCGCAGCTCCAAGGTGATAAACTGAAACTGGCACGAGAACTAACAACCAGAGAGGCATATCCTAGATAATATGCTTTTCTTCTACGCTGGCAAAAATAGGATCTAAACTTTGGCAGGAAATGAAAGTAATTTTGTATTTCAGTTAGCAAGTGTGCCTCTTACCCCAAAATATAAAGCAGGGCACCCTCAGGTGTATGTTGGAGAATCAAGTAGCTTGAAACACAACCAATGTTTTTTAATGTTTTAACTGGAATTAAGGAAAGTATAAGTCTGAGGTTATAAGCTGTGTAAAATCATCAACATTAAGAACAGTGGCATGCCCTTGTGTGAGAGACATAGATGACTATCAAAATAATTCAAACGTGCTTATAAATGCACAACTGGGAGGAGTGTGAAAAAACATTTAAATATATAGACATTCCTTCTCATCTATAAATCAAGGTATATGTTGTTACAAGTGAAGTTTTTCAAACAACTATAACATAATTCTTTCTAAGTGCCATTAAATATAATTTTCAGGAATCCTAGCTCAAAATGCCATCTAGATAGAAGCCCCTGAAACAGTATTCCAACCTTTTACTAAAACTATTTATGAAGATAAAGAGCCAAGGACAAAAACTCACAACCATACCTAATATTAAGACTTACAGAAAATATAGCATCAAAAATCCCTGCTAACTAAGAAAAATGTAGCCAAAGAGAAGAATCAAGTTCGACCTTGTCAGGTCATGTTTTCCTGGTGTCTTCTCGTTAAACACAAAACTTGTGAAGAAAAAAAAAAAAAAAGACTGTACATTTCCCATTGTTTTTTTGATGATTCAAAAAAATGGATGGCTTTCTCTCTGTTATATAGTTCTTTATTAAGCCCAGTAAAAATCTGATGCCGTGGAGTTGATTCCAACTCATAGTGACCCTCTAGGACAGAGGAGAACTGTCCCATAGGGTTTCTGAGGAATGGCTCGTGGATTAAACTGCTGACCTTGTGGTTAGCAGCCAAACACTTAAATCACTGTGTCACCATGGCTCCTCTTCACTAAGAGTTGGTATCAAAATCTTTGAGAGTAGAAATTCAAATATAATTTTTTCTTCCTCGCCCTTGAAGGTTTTGATTTAGTGTATCTGGAGTTGGCTTAGCACATAATTTGGGGAAAAATGAAAACTAATTTCAATTAAAATTCCTCCATGTATAAAAAAAAAAATTTTTTTTTTTTTAAATCTCTGCTTTATGACTATAAAATGGCATTCTGAACAGTATCAGAATATTGGGCCATCTTACTGCATTTGGACAGAGATCCCAAAGCATTGAAAATGTCTATGAAACAAGTATTGCAACAAAATATATTCTGGGAATTTTAGGCTCAATGAATCAGAAGACAAAAGAACTCTGGGTATAGTTTTAGCTTTTCATCAAATCAGTTAAGAAAAGAAGAGACAGAAGACACAAGGGATAGAAGGAAGAAGACTGTAGTTACAGCAGAGTGTTCTAAGTGAACGTCTTATACAAGCCTGGAAATAATCTGAGATCTGTATACACCAACCTGCTGTCCACAAGAAGACATGAGAAGAGGATTCGTTCTGCATCAAGGTGAACAGAGAGCAAGGTGACCACACAACTGTAACACTGTTGTTATTGTTGTTAGATGCCATGGAGTCAGTTTTCAGCTCATGGTGAATCCATATGACAGAGTAGAACCACCCCTTAGGGTTTTCTAGGGTGTAATCTTTATGGGAGTAAACCACCAAGTCTTTCTGCCATAAGCCCCTGGGTGGGTTCAAGTCACCAACCTTTCAGTTAGCAGCCAAGTGCTTAACCACTGTGCCACCAGGGCTCCTCGGTTGAATACCACTGGGTCTGAAAGAACTTTCCCACTAACTAACAAGAAAACAGTAGTGTTGCCATAGTTATCAATATCTTACAAGAATCAGAGGAAGATTTGCTGCATGATCTAAAAGAAAATTTTACAAGAATATCTGGTATCCTTAAAGTATGTAGAAAGATACAGAATCTCTGCTACAGCAACACAATACATGAAAATAAATTAGGTAATAGGATGAAATGAAAAGGGATTTACATAAGATGTGGAAAGTAAAGAAACAAACGCCTTGCCATTGAGTTGATCCCGACTCATAGCAACACTATAGGACGGAGTAGAACTGCCCCATATGGTTTCCAAGGCTGTAAATCTCTACGGAAGAAGACTGCTACATCTTTCTCCTGAGGAATCACTGGTGGTTTTGAACTGCTGACCTTTCAGTTAGCAGTCGATGGCTTTAACTACTACGCCAGCCACCCAGTACCCAGTGCCGTCGAGCAGCAGCAGGGCTCCTTAAAGATATAATAGTAGAATTTAAATGTGCATCAGGAGTTAGCAATAAGAAAATTTAAAAGTTTACAGCATTAACAATTTGGTAATATAAAGGATAAACCTGAAATCCCAATCAAAATTACAGAAAAAAATTACCAAGAAAAAGAAATAATGAGAGGGAAACTATCGATTATAGAGGAAAGAGAATATAGTGACAGCATGTGGTAATTGATGTTACTAAAGAGACCTAGACAAATGTAACAGAAACAATGGTCAAATATGTTTCTCATACTTCTTCACTAACTTTTTAAAATCCCAAACTTTGTTTTGCTTTTCAGCTCCCCATATTATATCTTCCTGGGTTACTAATATCACTGGATACAAACCATGCCATTTTGTTTTCTTCTAAGGATAGTATAAACCTTTCCAATTTTTTTTTGACTAAATCATTCAGTAGATGATTTTCCAAGGGTTGCTTAACTCCTAAATCTTCAAAGTTGATGACATTTTTCTTCATTTTATAATTTTTCCATAGACATTATGCTTTTGGTTGTTTCTCTGTTATTCATTTTTCAATTTATAAAGATCTTTTGAGAACTGCCAGCTGTTCACGATTAAGTGGCCATATTTTGCCTCCACATACTGCCTACAGCTTACATTTTCTGTGGGCATGTGTTTGTAGCTAAGTGAGTTTTATGAAATGATCTTCGGTATTTATAAAAAAAAAAAGTGATCATATGGATTATTTATTAAACGTATTAACATATCCTAATGCTAACTCACCCTCCAGTTTGTAAATTTTATTCAGTCATGGCTTTTTATTCTTTATTCATACTGCAAGACTGATTTTCTAATTTTATGTTTTGGATATTTTAATAGCTATCACTATTCATTGGAAACCCTGGTGGCGCAGTGGTTAAGTGCTACGGCTGCTAACCAAGAGGTCAGCAGTTCAAATCCGTCAGGTGCTCCTTGGAAACTCTATGAGGCAGTTCTGCTCTGGCCTATAGGGTCACTATGAGTTGGAATCGACTCGACAGCAGTGGGTTTTTTTTTTATCACTATTTATTAGATTGCTTAAAATTTCTTAAATTTTTACTTTTTTTAAATCTTTATTCTGACAAAGAAGTTTCATCCTGTACCATTTAGCCATGTCCACACCTCCCTCACGCACTAGTTTTTTTTTTTTTTTTTTACACCTCCCTCACAGTTCATCAACTTTTTTAAACCTAGGAATTTAGTGGAATTTAGGTATTTTTCCTTTTTGAGAAGAGGGAGATAGACGGATGTCCCTCTTTAACCTACTTTTGTCTTTGGTCATTAGTCTGAGATTCCATTCAATTATAGGTTTTTAATAGTTCCCTTTCTTAACATACAGACCCAATGCATATTCCTTGTACTTATGTATTTGAATATTTATTTCATGATTGTGTTGCATGTGTTTGTGGTGGGAGAAGACAAGTTAATGAAATTCTGGATGGAGATCAAATGGGTATCTCCAACCAACTTTTTATTTCAGGAAATCTTTGTTAATTTTTGTCATAATGGAATTTTTATTTTCCACCGAGTAAATTATAAACTTATTTCTCTTACATGTTATTTAAAATAGTTTCATTTTATTAAAATTCTAGTCTTACCTACAAAGTGTTTTAAGTCCCAGCACAAATCACCAGAAACATATCAAATGTTCCCTCTATTCTGTTATTCAAAACCTAGGTAAAATTATCTAATAATATTTCACTGAGGAACAAATATTTTAGAGAATCATCTTATGAACATCTCCTTCGAAGGCTAATAAAATGCTTAAATCTTTACCTTTAATTCATATCTTTTACTACCTGGGTTAAAATCCTGGCTTCACAGTTCATGATCTTGGACAAATTATTTAAACTCTAAGTATCTCAGTTTTCTAATCTTTAAAGTGTGAAAGCAATAATATCCATTGCACAGGAATTCTGTTAAGATTAAATGAAATGACACATATAAGCTCCTAGAAAACATGTGGTACACAGTAAATGTCAATTTATTATCATCTTCCCTTTGATTAGGATATTACAAACTAGGCCTCATAAGTTTGTCCAAGAACCCCGATAATAGTTTTCTTTTGTCGTAGACATCTGTGGGATTCTCTGTTTTCTACTGCATACCTTCTCTTACATTCTTCTTAGACACAACTCCTTCATCCATGTAGGAAATGCTCTTCTATGATCCCATATTCCTTAGCTACTTCCTTCCCTGGGAGTTTAAGACTGGTCCCATAGTGGATTGAAGCAATCTTTCTCCCAAGGATCAAAGTTGTAAGATATGAAGATTCGGAGATGTGGGTGGCAATTCCTCCCCACCCTCACCCCACATGAACGTGTACAGAAGGAAAGGAACACCATTTAGAGAAAAGAAAAGCCTAGAGAAGATGAGTTGCATTCCTGTTCCATGTGTTTCTGAGGTGTACTACATCCCTGTCCTTTTTAAAGGTTGGCTGTTCCATAAAATATTCTACTATTTTTGCAGTTGTTATCGTAGCTAATAAACGTTGTCCATTTTCCTGCTTTATTTCACCAGTCATCATAGTCATTTCTAATTCTATGCTGCTGTTGAGTTTGCTCTTGCCTGCACTGGTGTCCAACGACTCAACCTCTTCTCCAGTGTCTGAACTCAAAACAAAAGGAGATGACTTGCAGCTGCTTTAAATATGAAGTTGTAGTTCTGGATGATTTCAGCCTTGGCAATTGATTGCTAATCTCCTCTTTGGCTAAACTAAACTTTATTTTATCTGTTTCTTTAAGAAATCCATTCGTTTAGTTTCACCTCACTTCCTTAGCGCAGCTCTCATTAACTCTCTCTGAAACTATGACAACCTTTAAACGTCTTCCATTACTCCAGTCTTGGAGACCTCTAACAACCAGTGCAGATTTTCTAAATGAGTATCTAATAATATTACTTTCCACTTAACATACAACAATGATTCCCCATTAGACATTGGATTAGTGCACTAAAAACCTCTGACATAGCAGACTCATGTTTTCAGTATCTGCCTTCAACTAACTCATGAGGGTCCTTTAGCACCACTCCCTTCCACACATCTCACAAAGCACCCACACTGCATGTACTTGGAGTCCTTATTTACCAGGCTACTGCACGCTGTCTTTCCTTTGTAAATGTTATGCTCTGTCTGAAATACCCTTACGTTCTCTCTTAAATGCAACAGATCTCTCCAATTAAAACCTCATTTTCCTTTAGGCAAATTTAAGCATCCATTTGCCACCTGTGAAGTTTCCTATCATCTTATGTAGGATCAATCATTTCTTCCTTACTTTCTGCCTCTATATAAAACATGTTTAACCCAATTATCACAGCATTACTAAAGTACCCAGCTTAAATATTTGAACTTTGAGACCGTGCTATGTTCACTAATGTACTTTTGTGTTTCACCAGGTGTTTTCCACTTAGCTGGCTGTCAAAAATATATGTTGATTTTAATTGGATTAAATTCAGGGCACATCAAATTTGGAACCCATTTCAAGATATAACATCTGTTAATTTTCCTTGACCTACCAACTTTGTCATTGAATCTTAGTAGGAAATTATAATATGAATACAAATTATTCTCCCTACTCTTTTAAAAAAATTATCATTATTTAACAAAAATAGAACACACTTTCTGGTTCTGCAAAACTAAAAAATTTCTGATTACTTTTTTTATTTCCAGGAAAATTTTATAACAGTAAGAAGAGGGCAAGATTCATTTTATAACATAGTAAAAAGAGGACAAAATTAAAAGAACTGACATTAATTCTGATAGCCTCATATTCACTGGAACTTCATGGCATTTTTATCATCTCTGGGAAATGTTACGGTGCTGGCCACACTGCTCTGTCGTGAAATACTTCAGACAATATGCATGAGTGTGCTTTGCACTGTACATTTTGAGGTTTTACTTTCTTAAATGTATAATCATCTCTTATTCATCAAAAATAATTTTGATGTATCGGTAACAAATATATTTCAATTCTTCATATACTTGGTGTCAATTTCTGGTAACATTTCATATTTTCATTCCCTGCTTTACCATTCTTACCTGTTACTTGATAAATTTGTATTTCACCTAATCTGCTTATCAATGATTAACACAAAGTTTTTCTCAGTAGGGGAATTTTCTTCTAGTTTTATTTTTCCAACAAAGGAAAATGCCGAAGAAAAGTTGAGGCCAGATATGGGTATGTTCCTCTAATATATATAGTTAGGTACTCTCAGGTAGATTCTTGAAACTTGCTTTATCTTTTGTGAATTTCCCTTACAAGTAAAGATGTGACTATTTCACTGTACTCTACAGCTTGCAAGTACATTTGCCATTTTTTTTTTTTTTTAATCTCTCTGGGATCATCAGTAAACTATTTAACTTCTCACCTTTTTTATTTTGATAAATGGGGATATTTTTGTACTACTTGTATAGTTTACATAATAAATATATTTTTTATTTAAAAAAAACTTTCCTTAAACCTATTTAAATTTATGTATAAAATTATTTGTGGACTTTCTTTTTTTCCAGTAGTAAGGGGTGTCTTAGTTATCTAGTGCTGCTATAACAGAAATAGCACATGTGTGTGGCTTTAACAAATAGAAATTTATTCTCTCACAGTTTAGAAGTTTAGAAATCCAAATTCAGGGTGCTGCTGGCTCTAGGGAAAAGCTTTCTGTCTGTGTTGGCTTTGAAGGAAGGTCCTTGTTTCTTTTAACCTTCTGCTCTTAGATGATTTTCATGTGGCTTGGCATCTTTTTCCCCATCTCTGCTTTCTTGCTTTCTTGCTTGCTCAATCTACCCATTTTTATCTCAAGAGATTGATTTAAGACACACCCTGCACTAATGGAGCCATGGTGGCACAGTGGTTAAGAGCTATAGCTGCTAACCAGAAGGTTGGCAGATCAAATCCACCAGCCCCTCCTTGGAAACCCCATAGGACAGTTCTACTCTATGAGTTGGAATTGACGCCACGGCAATGCATCCTATACTAATACTACCTCATTAGCATAACAAAGGAAACTTATTCTCCCAAATGGAATTATAACCACAGGTATAGGGGTTTGAATTTATAATACATAGTTTTGGAGGACACAATTCATAACAAAGGCTAGATTATTTGGATCAAAATTCTAATGGAAAAAAAATCAAATTCTGGATAACGTTTAAAAATATATCTCAGTAGCACTGAATAGCTGAACTGATGATAGAGAAATGCTAGGCCAAAATCTGAGGGAAACTTTAACCTACAAAGATAATTATAATATCAGGGAAATAACCTATCTTTTGTCTTGAAGGCATTCTCCCATATTTCACTTAAGAATGTAAGATATCGAGTTTCAGGTTAAGGCAAAGATGAGTTTTTGGAAACCTTCCCCATAATAAGTTGGAACTCTCAGTTAAGGATGAACCATAATCAAGCATTCTTACCTCTCTCTATCAACTTCAGGGGTGCTAGATATCTTTGTTTAGAAGCTGAGAAGTGCAGGTGAAGGAAAGAAAATTAAAAAGAAACTGTGGCCCTTACCTAAATTTTCATCCAGTGTGTGCATAGCTTGGCTAAACTAGATAAACTAAAGCTATGGATTTAGTCTGAGATGGTCTCCATCTCATAGTTACTCAAGTACCTGGCCAAAGTAAGTGGAAATCCTTTGTAGCTGAAAACACAATTATCCTCTTAGGGAACTCCACCAATAATGTTTCACTGGAAAACAACAGTATGAGGTCATCCAATACACAAGAGAAAAAATATGATGCAAGCAAGAACTAACAAAAATAAACAGCAGACATATGCCCACCACTAGCTTCAGATATTAGTATCATATGACTCAAATTAATAAAAAGCTATTCTTTAAATGTTTAAAGAGATAGTAACAATGAAATATGTAGAAGACAGAAAACCATAAAAGTAGCCTTGAATACTGGAAAAAAAAACATAGAACTTCCCCAAATAAAATATACAATAAGTAACATAAAAATGCTGTCCAAGTGTTTGACATTATTGGATACAACAAAAGAGAAAAATAATGAACTGGAGGATAAATCTGAATAAATGATCTAAAATGCAGCAAGAAGTGAGAAGAGATGGAAAATAGAGAGGAGCTGGTAAGAGAACTTGATACAGCTCTAACATACACGCAATTGAAGACCCAAGAAAGAAAGCACAGAAATAAGAAAGGATTGAGACATGGTGCATGAAAATGTTCTAGAACTAGAGAGACAGACCAAAGCACAGATTGAAAAGAAATCCAAGCATCATAATAAAATAATACGAATAAAGAGAAAACCACAGAAAGCAGCTGGTGGGGTGTGCAGATGGAGAGAAAAGGGACCTTACTTACATTTGCTAGGCAAAAGTTAGAGTGACAGTTAATTTCTCAACCATAACAAAGGAAGTTACAAAGCAGTGAAATCTAATTTCAGTATGCTGAAGGTGACTAAGTGCAAACCTAGAATTCTATAACCTTCAGAAGTATATTTCAAAAAATGAAAAAGAAATAAAGACATTGTTTGGCAAAAAGGAACTGAGATGGTCCATAACTAGCAGAACCTTAGAAAGGAAATTCTGAAGGATATGTTTAGGCAGAAGAATGTGGATTCGAAGTGGAAAATCCGAGTTGCAAGAAAAAAAATTAAAAGGAAAACATTTAAATAAGAAAGCAAATGTAAATAAGTACTGGTTGCATAAAACAGAAACAACAGTATCAGGTGAGATGAAAAAAAAAAAGACTTAAAATAACTATAACCATAATTTATACATTGGTAAGTAGATGGAAGGAATTTGTGCTTTAAGATTCTTATATTTTTTAGAATAATAATAAAGATTTACTTTAGACTTTGCTAAGTATGCCTGCTTTAATTTTTATGGTAATCACTGAAATAGTAGAAACAGTGTTGAAGTATTCCAAATAGGTAGTGGGTGGAAATAGGAAACGATAAAAAAAAATACTAAAATAGCCAGGCACACAACAATAGCAATCAAAATGAGGAGGGAAAAAAGTGGAAAGTTGAATGAATGAAAGTTGGGAAGTAGCCCAACATAAGACAATTCCTTAAAACCTTATGTTTGCGTAGTGGTTACACCCACTGTGAATAGACTAAATGCTTCAGTTTAATGAAAAGAATTGTCATATTGGGAAAAAAAACTAACTGTTGGAAACCCTGGTGGCATAGTTGTTAAGAGCTACGGCTGCTAACCAAAAAGGTCAGCAGTTGGAATCTACCAGGCACTCCCTGGAAACCCTATAAGGCAGTTTTACTCTGTCCTATAGGGCTACTATGAGTTGGAATCCACTCAGGAAAAGGGTTTGGTTTTTGGATTATATGTTACTTACAAAGGCAAATCTAAAATATAAGAATACAAAATGGGTGAAAGTAGTAGGACAAAAAAAGACATATTATGCAAACTTTATTTTCATGCACACATATAAAATCTACCAAAAATTGAATATATATAAGGATATGGAACAACTGGAAAACATTGTGATGATAACCAAAAAAAAAAAAAAATTGCCGTTGATTCGATTTTGACTGATAGTGACCCTATAGGACAGTAGAACCACCCCACAGGGTTTTCAAGGAGCAGTTGGTGGATTCAAACTGCTGACCTTTTGGTTAGCAGTCAAATGCTTAACCACTGCACCACCAGGGCCTCATTTTGGTGATAAAACAAACAAAAAATCCCAAATCTGTTGCCTTCTAGTTGATTTCGACTCATAGCAACCCTATAGTAGTGTCAGTCAATTCTACCACTTTGGAAAATGAATTGACATTATCTACTGTACTAGAAGATATTCATATCCTATTGCCCAATCTTTACCTTATAGGTATTTATACTGGTAAAACCAATTCACATGTGCATTTGGATGCATATATGAGCATATTCACAGCAGCACCGTAACAGTCCAAAATGCATATGTTCCCTGACAAAAGAAGGGAGAATGAATTGTGGAATATTCAAATTATGGAACATTAAGCAAAAATGAAAATGAACAGACTATAGCTTCAATGTGTGCATTTTACAAACACAATATTGCATAAGAAAAAAAAAAAAAAACTAAAGAAAAGATACCAAAATAATACACTATTATTCTGTTTATATATAACGAGCAAAATCAGGAAAAATTAAAGCAGGAATTGGCAACTATGATCCATGGGCCAAATCTGGCCTGCCACCTGTTTTTTGTAAATGAATCTTTATTGGAACACAGACACACTCATTGCTCATTCTTCTCCAGATTGTCTATGGCAGTTTTTGTGCTCCAATGGCAGAGCTGAGTAGTTGCAACAGAGACCCTGTTTCCTGTAAAGTTTAAAATATTTATTATGTGACCTTTACAGGAAGTTTGCTGATCACTGAACTAAACATTAGGAGTGGGTATGTAAGTGCTAAAACCTTAAGGGAAAAACACAAATTAAAAAAAATGGAAATAATGAAAAGTAAGTTTAATTTTTTCCTTCCAGAGTTGGGAGAAAGGGTTGTAATCACAAAGGGGGACACAAAGGGTTTTGGTGCTGCTCCAATGCTCCGTTTCTTTACCTACATTACTTGATCGCTTCATATGCATTCGCTCTACAAATACCCATTACATTGTGCGTGTGCTTATGTATTTTTTGTTAATGTTTCCCAATTATATACCTTTAAAATGTTTTAAAGGCAATTAAAAAAAAAAAAAAGACAAATACAAAACAAAACAAAAAATTAACCAAGGATATGCAGGGCATTTCCTAAACATATTATCCTGAATTGCATGTGACTGTTATTGATTTCCTAATTCCACTTCCCTATTTCTGCAGCTTCCACGTTCTTCTTTCTAATGATCAAATCAAGAAAAACAAAACTTCCAATAAGTACCTTTAATTTCTCCACAAATAAAGCATATACCTAACTGAACTTAGGATCTTTTGCAATCTAGCATAGATATTTATATTTAGTAAAGTCCTTTGAGATCAGAAATCACATTCTGTTCATTTTCCTATTCTTCCTTCTTCCTAGAATACATAAATACATGATGCATTTTTTTTTTTTTTTAATTAATGAAGAACCATCAGTCACTTATTTTTAATCTAAACAGCTAGGACTCTAAATGCAGCTCAGGTATTTATATCCAATCAGCTCTCTGTACATCCCTTTTTCTCACTTGCAAAATATGGGTAATAAAGTTAACTACATTTATAAAACAATTATTAATAAACACAGTCTTTTAAAACAATATGCAAGGGGGCCAACTTTTGACTATTTCCAGAATTACAAATTTTTCTATTTTAGGCACATTTTTAATTGAGCCACTAGCATTACACTAGAACGACATGCAGGTTAACAAAAAGCCTGTTCCAAACGTGGAGTCATTTAAAGTTCTGAAGTTTTGTGGGAATGCTAACGTGCTGCTTTGGGGTTCCAAAACTTACATTTCTCCAGATGGAGTGTAGTTAATATTCTGGATTTGTGGCATTGCACTATTTTGAAACAAATAAAGTGAAGAAGTAAAAAGTAAGTTTGCTCGCCAGATGGCTGTTTATTTCTGTGTGTAGAGCCTAACTGTGAAATATGTGCCTCCTCAATATGGGACAGCCACACATTCACACCGGTGCACCTGCTTTAGCACAAGGAATCCTTCTTTGGGATGACATTAAATTCACGGTATCATGATTTGAAGAATTTTTCTCATCATTTACGTGACTGTGGGGAGACATCTGGCTTAGAAGACAAGGAAAATGAGATTATATACTGGTAGCTTTTACCCTTTAAAGCATATGTATTATTTAAATATGAAAAAGAGCTCTTTTAGGTAAGCAAAAGAATATGAAGGATTAGGAAGGTGACTCTTAATACTGCAAAGGAGGCTTGTATTCAAGTTCTACCTGTAACGAGGGTTCTAACGTAGCCCTGGGCAGGACATGACCTTTCTCTACCTAATCTATCTACCCTTGATAATTGGAATTTAAATAATAGAATCACAAAGTTAAAGATTTCTCAAAAACTGATCTAGGTTTGCCTCCAGGAAAGATACAATGAGGATACAAAAAGAAGCATTTTCTTCCCTCAAAAGAAACAACCGCAGTTCCTAATCAGTACACTGTTGCTTTCAGGGTCAGGGGTCAACCTGTTCATTGAAACTTGCTTTTTCTTGTCCTACTGGAGAGTCAAGGAAAAAGTGACCCCTTACAAGCCTACAGAAGATTGTAAAGTGCTGCTTTCAGGCTATAACAAGAGGCAAAGAGATTGCTAAGATAAATACTCTCTGCGTAGATTTGAGCCCACATTCTCATACTTAGTAACCCACAGACTCTTCTCAGGTACAAATGCTTCAGTTTGATGGTGACTTTCGATATCTTGCTTAAGCTTTGTATCAGTTCATTCAGAGAAAAATCATAATTTATCACACACATATTGCAATTCTTTTCAATCTCAGTATCTTGAACCCTGATAGTATAAATCAACTAATCAACAACTTTTAATTACTTACATGTATAATATAAAGCCTTGAGACATTCATGTATTTGTTGGTGTTAAACACCATGCTTAAATTGATCACTGTTTATTACCAAAGAGGTATGCATGGCCCATATCTTAGAGATATACAATCTCTTAACCTAGTTCAAGAAATATAACTAAGGTATGAAAATAACTTTATTTTGAAAAAGTATACTCTTTAAAAATGAAACATTATGTCTTAATACTGTAATTTATGTTCTATCCAATCCTTGAATATTCAGTTTTCCCTTGCAACATTTTGAATCCCACTTAACTTTCAAGGTCCACTTTAAATCAAACTGTTTCACCAGAAACCTTATCAATGTAACTGTCTCTGCAAAATATTGTGGACTTTGGTGCCAAGCTTCTATCACACAAGCGTCTCACTAAAGCATCTAGGGTATCTCCTGCTCACCAGGCCCAATCAGCATGTTCTTATAAAAATAAAGTAAATCAGTCTAAGTTTCCATGACATGTGTGTGCACATAGAACCAAACAGTGTTATGTCAAAGAGTATGTGTTCTGGCAAAGCCCTGAGATACGCAAACCCACCACCCACTGCCGTCGAGTCGATTCCGACTCATAGCGACCCTATAGGACAGAGTAGAACTGCCCCATAGAGTTTCCAAGGAGCGCCTGGCGGATTTGACCTGCTGACCTCTTGGTTAGCAGCCGCAGCACTTAACCACTACGCCACCAGGGTGTCCGAGATATGCAAATGACAGTGAAATGCTGACCCGACCAATTAAATATAAACTTCTGATTCTATTTACTAACTCATTTTAAAGAGTACTGACTAAGTGGGTGAATAATTTGTTCCAATAAATCAATCACCACCTGATTTAAGTTTATATTAATCTTTACTTATTGTCAAAGAACTATTTGGATTTTCTAACTCTGAATAGCAATCTATGTAACGGTTTGGTAGGAACCTATCTCCACTTTTTTTAAGTCTTTTTAGGGGCACTGGTTTCTGCAGTTCTCCCAGAAATACAGTACATTTGGTTTGCTGTTTGGTAATGAAATGCTGTGCCTAGAGCTAACCCTCAGGGGACCAAGTGGAGATTGTGCAATTAGTCAAATGCCTATCCCAATGAAGCAGTCATGGATTAGAAATATAAACAGAGTAGTCTGAGAATCATTGGACTCACTGTGAGACCAACCTGAGTCAAAACTCCATTTAGCACCACACCACCATAAGCTCCCACTGTGTGCAGCAGATCACTGCAGCATTTTGGAGCATCAGAGATTAGTGTTAACTCATGATCATGTCTAATTTACCCCCAAATCAATATTTGCATTTACCCTTGCAAAGCTACTCTGGTGTCTTAGTTATCTAGCACTACAACAGGAATACCACAAGTGGATGGCTTTCACAAACAGAAATTTATTCTCTCACAGTTTAGGATCCTAGAAGTCTGAATTCAAGGACCCAGCTACAGTGGAAGGTTTACTCTCTCTGTCAGCTCTGGGGGCAGGTCCTTGTCATCAACCTCGCCCTGGGTCTAAGACATTCTGAGCACAAGGACCCCAGGTACAAAGGACACACTCCACTCCTGGTTCTCCCTTCTTGGTGATAGGAGGTCCCTCGCATCTTTGCTCACTTCTCTCTTTTGTACCTCAGAAGAGATTGACCCAAAACACAACCTAATCTTATAGATTATGTCCTGCCTTATTAACACAACTGCCTCTAATCCTGTGTCATTAACATCATAGAGGTTAGGATTTACAACACATATGATAATCACATCAGATCACAAAATGGAGGAAAACCACACAACACGAGAAATCACAGCCTAGCCAAGTTAACATATTTTTGGGGGGACACGATTAAATTCATAACATCTGGTAAAGTGCAATCATCCTTTTTGAAATATTTGCAAGAAGACTTGCAGTATATATCATCTCTATACTCCTCTCACTACAGAACTGAGTCCCTTTTATGGATCATGGTGAAACCTTTCTTCCCTTCCGCTTCCCCCTCTCTGCTGTGGCTCTCCCCCTCCCTTCCTCCACTGTCCTTGCAAACCGAGGCTTGCCCCTTGGGCCAAATCTTTGCTCACGTGAATGCCAAGGCCTTGCCACATGTGCAGATCAAGAGAATCATGTCCTTACCTCACCCTCGACCTGAGCATCACCAGAAGGGAAGATATTCTCCAGCGCACAGTTCCTCTCCAGCCCCTTTGAAAAGCGAGAAGTTCCACAATGCAAACGTCCTACGCAGAGTGACTAAGCACAACTCAGCATCCGGACCTCCATTTTTGGGGGGGTGTAGGGTTGAAGACGCCAATCCTTCCACCACCCCCCCTCCCCGCCCCCGTTTGAGGATGTAAAAGTCTTCTATGCCTCAGGGCGGGGAGAATGTGGTCTTTCAGGCACTAGGCCCTATGTCGCTCCTTGTCTCTGCAGACAATGAATTTGCCACTTTCTGTTTCCCTGGCAATTGGCGTCCATCTTATTTCAATCAGAAAATAGGACAGGGCGAGAAGAGCCCGAGAAGCATTTTGTTAAAATAGAATTTCAGGTCGGCAACGATTGTAAGAGGTCTAAGATTTTACCCAGTTTGTGAGCAAGTTAACTTGCCGTAGTTTCATGGATGCTGGCAGAGGACAAGACAAAAGACTGGGTCAGAGACAAAAGACTTTATTACCCAAGGAACAGCAGATAACATGAGATTCCTGTTTTTATAGGCTCCCGTTGCCCCGCGATTCCTATAGGGCCATGCAGACTGACCCAGGTAGACACTGTGCACTCAGTGGGTTTGCATCAAAGCTAAAGAATTTCAAGCTTAAAAATCTCCAATCTTCCATAAGGAATTGTTAAAAAAAAAAAAAAAAAAAAAAAACCTGCTTGACCTTTTCTGTAGGAGACATAATCTTTATTATCCTGTTCAGTAAAAAATCTGCCCTCTGTCATAGAAAGAAGCACTATTTCTATTAGCAAATTAAAAAAAAAAAAAATTTTATTTGCTACATAAATATTCTTGTAAAGATAGTTCAAAAAAAAAGTCTATATGTCTGCTCAAAAGGCTTGTCAAAAAATTAGAGACCCATGAAGAACTATCTCCCAACACAGGTCTGAATTGGCTTAAACCTGGAAAATGAGTGATAGCTAATTACTTCCAAGTGCAGTTATCCAAGTCAGGTTTCTGTTAACCAGACTCAGAATTCTCCCCATTAAATAGATTAAGTAATACTTTTGTAAGCTACCAGCACTCCCATATTAATGTATTTTTCAATGCATTTGTGAAGGAAGAGTCCTCTGGGCCTTTTGGGTGATGGAGTAGCTGGTGGTGCTGATGGGAGAGGATAAGCAGGTAAAACATAATAAATCCAAACAGCATTCCTGTCTTCTTAGTCTTTGGATTCCTTTCTCCACATAAAGGCAAGGAAGTTGTAGCATCTTGGTCTCATGGTAAGTAAGCCAACATTGAACCCAGATTTTATTCAGATTGTTAGAGCTGCTTCCGGCTACTTAAACATATTAAATCCAAAACCTCTGGGAAATAAGTTCCTGTGGATATATATTCAGCCCAATTCTCTCTGAATTAGCCTTTAAACTTTATTTATACACACTTTTTATGTTCTTGCTGATAAAGATTAGCAACATTTTGCAATTATTTTGGCATCTTTGTTGTTGTTGTTAGTTGCTGTTGAGTCGATTCCGAATCATGATGACCCCATGGGTGCAGAGTAGAACTGCTTTATAGGGTTTTCAAGGCTGTACCTCTTGGAAGCAGATCACTAGGACTGTTTTCCATGGCCCTTCTCGGTGGGTTCTAACCACCAACCTTTCAGCTATTAGTCAAGTGTGTAATGGTTTGCACCACCCAGAGAATTCCTGTTTTGGTATCTAATTATCCTAATAAGATCTCCACTGATATAGCGTAATCTCACTCTAATTATAGATACGTAGGCAATGAGAAGAATTGGGGTTGAATTCTGTGAAGAATATATGCCTACCTGCTTAGACAATTTCTTCAGGTGAAGGTTTGATGTTGCAGTGTCCTGAGTTTTATCTAAGTCTGGCCAAAGTTCTCCATCTCATGTCTAGCCCCGCCCCCCCCGCCTTCTTTCTAATTAATGCTCCATAACATAGGCAGTTTGGAAAGGCTGAGAATTCAACTTGCAACTTGTTCATTCTTCCCATCAATTTGAGTTTTGCTCTGTTCTTCAGCAATGTATGACCAGAGGTTACAAATAATAAAAGAACCTTTTAAGGCATAGGCACTCTGGCTTTTTATTCTTGCCTTGTGTGACAAGTTTAAGGCCCTGAGTTTATCATATACTTTGAGTGAACTCTTCATCCTAGTAAGATAATGTTGTCATCATCATCACCACACTGGCAGAGTGCAACAGCTGCTTGATTTCCAAAGCTTTTCCTTCAAACACTGCTTCATCCAAAACAAACACATGTGATGGTATATCCAAGTATTACGTCACTACATGCCATGAATAACTGTTATCCTATTTTTTCTTTGCAAGAATGTTATCACTTGCATGTCATTCAAGCTCTAACAGGTTAGCAACCTAATTTCAGTGTCCCATCTTGGAGGTCTGTTTCTTATGACCATCCAGGTACCAAGAATTCCATCAGTCAGAGTTCAGTAAGGAAAATAGAAACGTTTCAGAATTTCAAACAGAAAAGTTAATGTATGGTTTTTTGTTTGTATTGTGTATGTGTGTTTAACAATATTAATAGAATTGCTGAGAACTGTAATCTGGAGTGGGAGGAGCCACTGCCGGGTACATTACCCAAGCAAAGGAATAGCTCGCTTTCTCCCTTCTCCCTAATCCCCAACGTCTTCTCAGTGCCAACTAGTTGCCGAAACTAGCTTGAAGCAATTGGCGAGGAAACTTTAGAAATATGGCTGATTGCAATAGAAAACAGTGTGTTGTAGGCAGAATAATGCCCCCTCTTTCTTCCCACAAAGATATTAACATCTTAACTCCAGAACCTGTGAATATGTTCTGCTGCATGGTAAGGCGGGATTAAGGTTGCAGATGGGATTAAGATTACAAATCAGCTAACTTCAAGATAAAGAGATTATCCTAGATAATCTGGGTGGGCTAAATGTAAACACAAAGAAACAAAAACCCACTGCCATCAAGTTGATTCAGACTCATGGCAACCGTGTAGGACAGAGTAGAACTACCCCATAGTGTTTCCAAGGCTGAAATCTTTAGGGAAGCAGACTGCAATATCTTTCTCCTGCGGAGTGGCTGGTGGGTTCAAACCGCTGACCTTTTGGTTCGCAGCTGAGAGCTTTAACCACTGTACCACCAGGGCTCCTAATATAATCACGAGGATCCTTTAAAACTATAAGATTTAGGCAGAGGAATCAGAGAAGGAGATGTGATGACAAAAGCAAGTTTAGAGTAATGCATTTATGAGGACTTAACCATCCATTGGAAACCCTGGTGGCATAGTGGTTAAGTGCTAAGGCTGCTAACCAAAAGGTCAGCAGTTCAAATCCACCAGGCACTCCTTGGAAATTCTGCAGGGCAGTTCTACTCTGTCCTATAGGGTCGCTATAGGGTGACTATGAGTTGGAATCAATGGCAACGGGAAACCCCCATTGCTTGCTTTAAAGCTCAAAGGGGGCCATGAGCCAAGGAATGCAGGCAGGCAGCCTCTAGAATCTGGGAAAGGCAGGGGAACATAGTCTCTTAGAGGCTCCAGAAGGAATGCAACTCTACCAACATTTTGATTTTAGCCCATTGAGACCCATTTTGAAATTCTGGCCTCCAGAATTGTAATTTCTGTTGTCTTAAGCTACTACATTTGTGGTAATTTGTTACAGCAGCCATAGAAAACTGATACACAATGTAAGGTAAGAGGGCAGTATAGATGTGAGAGCCAACAGACAAATAACCTCCACAGCTGTTGCTGTGTTGTGTGCCAGTGAGTCATTTCCAACTTACAGCAAACCTATAAGACAGAGCAAAACTGTGCCATAGAGTTTTCTAGGCAGTTACTTTTATGGGAGCGCATTGCTAGTTCTTTTCTGTGGTGAGCCATCTATATACCCTTAACTGCTAGAGTGCAGTTCACAATATTGTGCGTGATAAAGAAAGTGTCAGATCTTCCAATGAATAAACCCTAGGGTATGCATAAAATCTGTCAGGCTGAATGCCTTCTTCTCCCACTCAATTTTATCGTATCAGACTGCAAGTGAAGCTATAGAAATAAATTTTAATTTATTAAAAAAATTAAGATATTATTTGTCAGTGTTTTCTAAGAGATGCTTTATACACTTGTACATGTTATATTATCCCACTTTATAATGACTATCTTCATGTACTTAAGGCCCATTCAAGAAATTATTATCAGAACCAAATACGGCAAGAGTAAGATATGATAAGCTAGGAGTATTTAGTGCTGGAAGTTCTGCTGAGACATCACCTGGAGAATTCTGGGAAAGCGTTCAAGCCAGGTGACAAATTTGATTCTTATATATTAGGGAATGTATCATGACTTTCTATCTAGGTGATTGGGTTAGCTCAGGATTGGGGCCATCAAGCCAATCTAGACATTATGGAGAGGTCCCAGGCCCAAGTTGATTGGACATTTTTGTTCAACCCAAATATTTACTTCATGTAGGGGCAGGACACAGACCAAGTTAAAAGCTTAATGTATAAGTTAGGATTTATGTACTCAGAGTATGTGGACTAAGGTCAGTTTGTAAATGGCTAAGATAGAGGACACAGGGGGAACTGGAGTACAGTTATACTAGCCCAGGCAAACTTCCTTAATAAGAGGAAGCCAAGCACCCCAAACAAAACAAAACAAACCAACAAATCAGGCAATAGTAGGAAACAAGCAACAGAGTAGGAAACCAGAAACAGCATTTCAGGATCCCAAGAAGTCATGTGGTTCCTGTAATCAGTCCAACTAGAATGCATTCTAGTCCTGTTTCAAAGTAGTTTTCTTGTTGATAACATGAATTTGTTGCCCCATTAGGGTCCATGCCCTGGAGCAATCGAGCCAATGAAAGGTACTCCAAGTCAGAAAGAGTGAGAAAGTTTATTTAGGAGGTGCCCGCCAACGGATTTCAACAGTAATGCAGACTGTCTTTATGGAGTCTCAAAAGACAATTTTACATTAGCGCTTGTGTATGATCTTTACAAGGATTAGAAGTGTTTCTGTACCCCGCAGATGGCGTAGCTGGAAGGGTTATTCATTACAAGATAGTGACAAGAGACTCTTTGTCAGGCTAAAGAGATACATGCAGGACATCTTCTTATCAGGCTAAAGATATACATGTCAAACACCTGGGCTCTAATCTCCCTGTGGGGGGGTCATAAGTCACAGGTGGACAGAACACAACAAAGTTATTAGCATCAGATCAAAACAAAGAACAAAGTTATTTGCATCAGATCAAAACAAAGTCATTAACAAAGGTATATGGAAAGGAAAAGGCAGGCAGAGGAAGGAGAAAAACTTAAAGGTTCATCATGGTGTTAGTTATGTCGAGCTTTCAGTCACCCATTTTGAAAAGAGAAAACATGTTGGGGAGTATTAAGGGTCACATAATCTCAGAATAGGTTGCTTCCCGGGTAGGTGCAGACATCTGATGCAGAGAGAAGAATCTCTTAATCTGTGAAGCAGTCAGAGTAACAAGAATAATTTATTTCAATATTTTCTTTCATTTGTTTAGTATTTATATAATCGATAGATATTTTTAAACATCTACCATAGTACAGCCATTACGCTAAGCACTGAAAATATAAGATAGCTTGTGTCCTCGCAAAGTATATTCTTGGTTAATTTAAGCATCTTGGGTTAGTCTTGTTGTTGTTAGTTGCCTCTGAGTCAATTCCTGTACACACGGGATCGCCATGGGTTAGTCTTAACCACTCTATAAGTTGTTTGAGTCTTTCACAGCCTTAAAGGTTAATTTATATTTTTCATAGTATACTTTAATGAACTCTTTCTGTCAAAATCACACAGTTGATCATTACCACAAAATACGTGTTCCTTAAATACAGGAGGTTGTTTAAATTCCTCCTAGTACTAGTCAACTATCCATCATCAGGCATACTTTATATTCTTTATTTTTACTCTTTTTTTTTTTTTTTTCCTGAATCGCTTTAATGCTCTCCACGGCGCTGGGTTTATGTCTGATTCAGGTTTTGAAACTTGAAAATTAGATGCAAGGAAAATCTTGTTTATATATTATTTGATAATGATAACCAAATTTTCTAAATACAAAATACTGGCTCAAAAAAAAAAATACAAAATACTGGCTCATAGCATACGTAAAAAGTTAAGTAATGTCTGAATTTCTGCCAGACTTCACAATATCACTTGGAAAAGAACACTGAAGACAGATTTCTTGCAGGAAGCCTTAAAATGCACATCTCTAGGGTTTCTCAGAAGTAATAGGTTAATTCTAGACTTAGCACTCCCTTGTGATAGAGTAGCAATTTAGCATGTTAAAGATAAAACACGTTTAATGATCACAGGAGTGAATGCATTTACAAAAGCAAGCTCATTTGCACTCCCTTCCTACTCTCTGGTTTAGTAAGAAACTTTGAGTAAATATCTGTGTATGTAGTATAACTTGAAGGTCGTTCAAAAATGAAAAATGATACTTCTAGCTTCAGTGATTCCTGCCCCAACTAACCAGTTAGAAGCAGCATGGACACAGCCTTTCAAGTGTTGAATAAAATCTGAAATGGCCAATCCAGTCAGAAAAACCCAATTTAACTCCATGCCCAATCTAATATTATTATTTCTCTGAATTGCATTATCATTTAATAAACTGGGATTTTATTCCTACGTAAATATCGGCTGAAGAAAACATTTGCATATGCTCATATGGCACACAGCAACAACAAAAATATTGAAATGGCTATATATTAAAGCCTTCATTAATTAGGCATTTAAATCTTTATCAGTATTAATTCACATATGACATAAAACAGCCATGTCCAGACACAAAGGCATAGAACTGGCATTTTGGCTAATTAACCGGATCCTGCCTTTTAATTTGTGATTACGATAAGGGAAGAAATTAAAATAGACGTTTTCTACCTACAGAAACAAGGCCACAGGAGGTTCTGTCTGGAAATATGTACTGATATTTGCCCCAGAAAAATGTAAAGATCAAAACCTGAATTTGGAGCATTGAGCCAAAAACAGCTGACCTAGGAAGCATCATAGCTATGTTTAGATGCAAAATACTTGAGAAGTGGAAAAACAGTGGAAACAGTGGTGG
This sequence comes from Elephas maximus indicus, assembly GCF_024166365.1. NCBI lineage: Eukaryota > Metazoa > Chordata > Mammalia > Proboscidea > Elephantidae > Elephas > Elephas maximus. The sequence continues at coordinate 76,609,208 of NC_064822.1, read as the reverse complement.
GGAGGGTCTGGGTGGAGAGGTTGGGTGGGCAAGATGTCCAAAATCGTGAAGATTATTTCTACTTGTTCCATTTCATGAAAAATGGAAACATTTACTGTGTTAACACAATCAAAATATTTTGGAAGATTTTTGTTTATACTATGTGAATATAAATTACATGAAATAATTTTGAATTATAACTCAAACTTGTAATATCATAGATATAACCTCAGTGAAATCTAAAGAGTTGTCTCCAGAGAAATTTGAAAAGAAATATTTCATCATGTTTTACTGAATAGAGAAATTTAAAATGCTTTTAGCTAGCTTATGCTAACCCATGACTTAGTGTCATTTGTTATTTGCAATATGTTTACTTGGTAAAAACCATAAAAGGATCCAAACTGCTCATTTCCAAATAATAACATAATATTTTTCAAATAAACAATTCTCTGTTTCTTCAGGTAATGCAAGTAATTGCTTTGTGTTATAGATAAACTTATGCATTTACAAGTTACAATTATGATGGGGAAAAGCTGTCAAAAATATTGAAAGGGCAAATAAACAATGCCAAGAAGGCAGCAATTAAAAACTTAAATCAGAACACCCAAAAGATAATATAAATTGATTCACAACTAATAAACACTCCCAGCACACATATTTCCCACAACTTCACAATGTATAACCAAGGACAAAGATGTTCATAAATGTTATATTAGAACGCTTTTCTTTATAATGCAAACCGTGACTGTGACCCAAAGCAAGAATATACAATACTTTTCTGTCGGATATTCAGTCACTTTCATTCCTTTTGATGCTCTTTCTTCACTTTCAGGAAAGGAGCAGAGGGAGTTCAGGTTTGTGGCCTGCTCCCCTGTTGTCCTTCATTCTACAGTCACTGAAAACTAGATGAAACCTCAACTGCTCACTAGTGCACGCACACAATCCACTGGCTTTCATCAGTAACTTTTCTTCTTTATGAAAGTTTCTATCAGAAAGCAGTGCACCTTATTATACAGTCCATCCAGCTCCAGACACCATGATCTGGTATGAAATGAGGAATTGCAGAAAGTTCCACAAAAGGCTTCTTCAGCTGTAAGATCCTCAATGAGTTCTTTTTTCCTCACAGAGTTGAATGATTCACCTGAGTGAGTCTCTGTGGACATACAGGAATTGGCAGATCATAACGGTTTCTACAGCCCGGATAACCTCCTTAGTTATTTCACTCTACCAGTAGAACTAGCGTGGGGTTGAGTCAGCATGTCCATTGTCAAAAAGCATGGGCCTAAATATTTGCCATTGGAAAAAATTCCCCAAGAACAGTGAGAAACAGTATTAATTGTATTTTTTTATATGTATTGTTTTTCCCTTTATACATATATATGTATATGCATATGTATATATGCAAATATTCATTAGCCATTACAGTTGAGTTGATTCTGACTCAGAGTGACCCTATATAGCACAGAGTAGAACTGCCCCGTAGGGTGTCCTAGGCTATAAATCTTTACAGAAGCAGACTGCCACATCTTTTTCCCTCGGAGCAACTGGTAGATTTGAACTGTTGATCTTTCAGTTAGCAGCCAAGTGCTTAACCACTGTGCCACCAGGGTGTCTTGCAAATATATATATATATATATATATATAAATTTTCCTAAGGGTCTTAAAGGTAAAAATTCAGCATATCACTGTCTTACACCTTTATCAATTTCTTTTTGACCTTATATAAGTATAAAACCCATAGCCGTCAAGTCAATTCCAATTAAATAGTGACCCTATAGGACAGAACAGAACTGCCCATAGGGTTTCCAAGGAATGGCTGGTAGATTTGAACTGTCAACCTTTTGGTTAGCAGCCTGAGCTCTTAACCACTGTGCCATGAAAAAGCAAATTAATGACACAAAACAAAAACAAACAGCAGCAGATCCATAAAACCCAGAGAAGTCTTATAATTATTTCTCATACTCTAAAAAGAGCTATTAATATATAATGCAAAGTCTTAACATTTCCAAAAAAAATATCTTCCATTTCTAAAGCTGAAAGGAAAATATAATTCAGGTGTCTCACTTTTATATTAAGAACCCAGGGTGGAAAGGGGGAGCATGCTATCATATTGTGGGGATGGCAACCCAATGTCACAAAACAATATGTATATAAATATTAAAATGAGCAATTGAGCTGTAAACTTTCACCTAAAGCACAATTTAAAAAAAAGAATTTGAAGTTCAGAAAGAAGAGCTGAATTAACTCAAAAATTGCAGCTCTAGGCTAAGACTTCCCTTAACTCACTAAGCTCTCCTTCTAGATTTATTTTATTTTTGTACAATTACACAGAAATTATATAAATGTATTAATTTAACAATTCTATAAATATCTATTAGATGACTTCTGTGTTCTAAGTGAAGAGCTCTGGTGGCACAGTGGTTAAGAGCTCGACTAATAACCAAAAGGTCAGTATTTCAAATTCAGCCACCCCTTAGTAACTCAATGGGGCAGTTCTATTCTGTCCTATGAGGTCGCTGAGTTGGAATCTACTCAATTGCAGTGAGATTTTAGGGGATGTGCTAAGTACTCTTCTATACAATGAGGATGCAGGTGTGAAAAAAGTACAACAAAGTCTTTATACATAAGAGCTTAAAACCTGGAGGAGACATAAAGCAAATAAATAAACAAACCATATATAATGACAGATTAGAAAAATACTATGAAAAACCAATGTAGTTAGGTAAAGAATAATCAATGACGAATGATGCTACTTAACACTCCTCTCGGAAAGGTGTGAACTGAACAGAAACCCGGATGAAGTGAGAGTGTAGCCATGTGGATGTACGTGAGAAGAGGGTACAAAGAAGGGGGTACTTCAAACCAAAGATCCAGAGGTAGGAGTCTACCTTGTGTGTTCAGAAAATACAAGGAGGTCAGTGTACCTGAAGCAGCGTGATCAAGGGAAAAAATGAGATACACAAGTGACAGATGATATCTGGTTTTATAGGTGATGGCTTGCGATCTGGATTTTACTTTATGTATGATGAGAAGGCATTGGGTGGCTATAAACAGTGGCATGCCATGACTAGATTTATATTTTAAAAGGGTGACTTTTTGCTCTGTGAAATAGACTGTATGTAGACAAGAATGAAAGTAGAAAGAACAGTTAGGAGATTACTGTGGCAGTCTTTATTACAAAAGATGGTGGCTTGACCTGGACTGATAGTGTTGGAGGTGATAAGCAGAGGATTAAGATATATTTTTAAGGTATTGTTCATAAGTTCTGTTATTAGATAAGGTGTGAGATAGGTGAGAAAAATTAATTAATTAATTATAACTCATATTTTTGGACTGAATAGCTGGGTGAGTAAAGATGCCATTTAATAGTATGGAGAGTACTTAGAGAAATTTCAGAGTGGAAATCAAGAGTTCAGTCTTGTGTGTGGTAAGTTTAGATATCTATTAGACTTTCAAATGCAGATGTTGAATAGTGTCTTAGTTTCTGTCTTAGATATCTAGTACTGCTATAACAGAAATACCACAAGTGGGTGGCTTTAACACACACAAATTTATTCTCTCACAGTTTAGGAGGCTAAAAGTCTGAATTCAGGGTACCAGCAAGAGAGGAATTCTTTCTCTCTGTGTCAGCTCTGGCCAAAGGTCCTTGTCATCAATCTTACCTGGGTCTAGGAGTTTCTGAGTACAGGTTCAAAGGATGTGTTTCATCTACTCCTGGCTCTTCTTTCTTGGTGGTAATAGGTTCCTCTCCTCTCTGCTTGCTTCACTCATTTAAATCTTAACAGAAATTGACTCAAGATTCAACCTAATCCTGTAGATTGCATCCTGCTTCATTAACGTAACTACCTCTAATCCTGCCTCGTTAACATTATAGGATTTACAACACATGAGATAATTACATCGGATCACAAAATGGAGGACTATCATACAATACTGGGAATCATGGCCTAGCCAAGTTGACACACATTTTGGGGGGACACAATTCAATCCATAACAGAATCAGAACCCAGGTCCCTTCACTGTGCCGCTCTCAGCTCAATTTCACAGTTGTTTGTATAAATAGCCTTTGTTTCTCTGTCTTAGGAACTATTACTTTAAGGTAATAAGGCATTTTTTAAGGTTTCAGTATGAAATGGGGGCAGGCAGTGTGGAAAGGAAAAGATCATGGTGATGGTGGCAGCAATGGTGGTGGTGTCAGGGAGGACCAGCACATAGCACATTTGCCAGTCCACCCTCCAGAATGAAGCCAGTGTTGCTGCTGTTCAGGTCTTTCTCCATCTTCTGGGAAGTGGAGTCCAAGGCAAGTAGCTAACTTTGAATCCATTGCTGGTGGTAGTTCAGCTCTGTGCACAGTAAGCTGGGGACCCTAAGATTGGGGTTATGATCTGTGAAGATAGTATGGGTTCTAGAACCAGAGAGAGCTAAGTATGATTTCAGAACCACCACTGCCTTGCTATATGACCTAGTCAGGTTCCGTTCAGAGGCCATCTTCTTTGCTCTTTCCGCTTCTAGCTTGGTGCAGGTGCAAAAATAGAGGTAGGGGAAAAAACAAAAATGTATGCTGTCCAGAAGCCAAATGCAGAAGCAATTTAAAGGGAGAAATGATCAGTTGTTCCAAATGATGCCGAGATATCAAGATTAATAACTGATCATCATTGTCTTAGTTTTTTAGTACTGTTGTAACAGAAATACCACAAATGGGGTACTTTAACAAATGGAAATTTATTTTCTCACAGTCTGTGAAGCTATGAGTCCAAATTTAAGGCACCATCTCTACTGGAAGGCAATCTGTTGGCTGTCAGCTCTAGGGAAAAAAAAAGTCTCAGCTTCTCTAGCCAGTCATCCTTGGAGTCCCTGGGCTTGTAGACTGGTTTCCTTCAGTTGCTTTCAGTTAGCCTGGGTCTTCCCCCTATGTTTGCTTTCTTCTGTACCTAATCTCTTGTTTAATATCTCAAAAGTTATTGGCTTAAAACATATCCTAAACGCATACGTCCTCATTAATGTAGCAAGGAAAACCCTATTCCTACCCCAACCCAGTGCTGTCGAGTAGATGGGATTATATCCACAGGCATAGGCAACTTGTATTTTGGGGAGGACAAATCAACCTATAACAATTATATACGGTCATATGGATATCACTGATGTCCTTAGAGTGTTGAAGAAGGAATCTCAATTGGCCAGGGTTCAAGAGAAATTGAGATTAAATAAATCGGAAAAAGTGAGAAAAGATAATTTTTCAAGGAATTTAGCTGAAAAGGGGAAAAGAGACAAGGGGTAGTAACTAGAGAGGAATGAGAGGTGAAGAGTAGAGTTTTTTTTTCCATTAAGGTGGGGTGTGTAATATTATTAAAAAAAAAAAATATATATACTGGTATGCTAATGGACATGATGAAATACATGTAACTGTTTTCCTTTCATATTCCCTTTTATACATGTATATTATTTTTATTTTAGTTTATATAAATGGAATATTTCTATACATATTATTGTCATATTTCTTTTTCAACTTAAGGGTATATTTTGTAGATATTTCTCTGTAGATTCATAAAGACCTTCATGATTATGTTAATTGACTGTGTAATCGTCTGTTGATGTGCCAAATTTATTTAATATTTCTTCTCTCGAATATTTAAGTTTTTTATATTTTTAGCATTGTAATGAAAAAAAATTTTTCTTTTTTTTAATAAATATTCTTGTGCATACCTGTTTTTAACTCTGTGAAGTACTTGTTTATATCTTTTTTCTCATTTTCAAATTGTGTTGTCTTATTACTGTTGAGTTTATAGAATGATTTATATGTTCTTGATACAAGTCTTTTGTAGGATATATGATTTACAAATAGATTCTCCCAGTCTCTGGATTGTATTTTCATCCTCTATACAGGGTCTTTCACAGAGCAAAAAATAAAAAAAAGAATTTTTATGAAGTCAAATTTATAGATTTTTCTTCTACGGATTGTGCTTTTGTTGTCATGTATAAGAAATTTTCATCTAACTCTAGATCATATCTTCATATTTTGTGAAGTATTTATAGATGAAATTATATTATTTCTTGGATTTTGTTCAAAATGGTTGAGGAAAAAAATGGAAATTTGGAGGAGAGATGATAGATGAAATCAAAGTGGCCAAAAGTTGATAAGTGCTGAACTTAGGTGATGGGTACATAAGAGGTCATTAACCTATTATCTCTACATGCGTATATGTTTGACATGCTTCATTAATATAAAAAGTTGTTTGCTATATGCATACACAATTTTGATAGATACGATAAACTGGCCTTCCCCACAGTGTTCCCACAAATCTTTTCTCTATTATAGGTGGACTTGTTTTTTTCTGTTTTTTACATATTGTCTTCCAATCAATAGGTATTATACGACTTTTATACCTCTACTGAATTACCATATTGTTTTTGAAAATATTTTATGCAAAAATAAATATATATATTTTAAAAGATGTTTTAAGAATAATTTTAGAGTCAGCCTTAGGTATAAGGATGGAGTCAACAAATATTCCACTTTGTGATTTTTACCCCTTACTTTGGTTCTTACTCATCTGTTTATAATAGTCCTATCATAACTACACACCACAATCTCTCACAGGATTTGTACTCTCTCCCAACAAAATAACTTCAAATTCTTTATTCTCACTATGGAGAGAAATAATAACATAAAACATAACTTGACACAATTTGGTGTGAATTTTGTGAACAATAAAAATCTTAAGAATCAGGTAGTCAGTTTTTATCATTTTCAGAGTTTGTCCTACTGATTTATTATATTTCCTTGAGAGTAATGTGCCATAGTGACAGGAGAAAGCCTTTGGGCACATGCACTTTGTTAACATATTTTAAATATTATATTACTTAATCATCAAAATAAAAAATATTTATTTATTTATAATCATCAAAATAACCCTATATACTTATTATCATTATATCCTTTTTACAGATGATAAAACTCAGTACCAAAAAACCAAAAAAACAAACGCATTGCTGTAGAGTTGATTCTGACTCATAGCAACTCTATAGGACAGAGTGAAGCTGCCACAGTATTTCCAAGGAGTGGCAGGTGGACTCAAACTGCCGACATTTTGGTTAGCAGTGCAACGTCTAACCACAGTGCCATGAGGGCTCCAAAATTCAGAGTAGGAAAGGGTAAATCATTTTAGGTAAAACAGAAGCCTTGGCTAGGATTTGAACATGGGCCTTTTCTATAAGCTCTAAAACTTCTTAAATTAACAAAATACATTGATCATACAGTGAAACTGAAAATTTTATTTTCTACCAAGTTTCGTCATATACTGGCCAAAATATTAGACAAAATAGATGTTTATAAAACAACACTTTCCTTATCACATGGATCACAATTTCAGAGATAGAAATGTTTTTTAGTAGTGTTAAAAATTTAGCAATACTTAGATTTATGATGGTGGTTGTTTATGATTTCCCTGGAGATTCAATTATTGTTTATTTTTAAAATGGCCAAATGGTAAAAAAGGTCAACAACCTTAGATAAAACTTGCTTATTATTAGATTTTGTCCAGTTTTAAACTTTTATTCTGAAGAGGTAGAACAAAATTATTTCTGCCATTTTCTTAGATCACCAAAATGATGTAAGGAACTTTGATTTCTTTGGTTTTATGTTATTTAAGTACCGTTTAAAAAATTTGAATTCTTAATTTTTAAATGGTAATATTCCATATTTCACTCAAGTAAGATGCCATTGCAAGAGCAGGTTATCTTAATATGGTTAATCTCTTTTTTTTATATTGATTGATGGAGTGGTTTCCTCCATATGGCTGCTTTTTATTCATGACTTAGTGACATTGATTCTATATGTACATCACGAAAACCTTAAATCATCAAACATTTGTTGAGTACTATTATGAGTCAAATCTATGTTGACAATCTCAACCCACAAGGATGTCAAACTGTAGTGCAGAACAAAAATATATTAACAAGTACATACTCTTTTTTTTTTTTTACTGTAGTAGATAGGAAGCACATATTACATAGTTCAACGATGTGATAAGTGCCATAAATGAAGGCACAGTAAAATCACAGAAGAAACGCTTTCTTATGAAACAAAAATTAAATGTTATTCTTAGTATTGGAATTAAGTAGAATGCTAAGTGAACCTTGGTTGAACCACTGAATGATTAAATTAAAAAACATGAAACTGTCATCATTAAAATACATTAATAGGAAAGAAATCAACTTGTTTACTTTTATTTCCTATACTACTGTGTTTTGGCTTGATGTGGTTTCTTGAAGCTCTGAATAGGTACAATGAAAAAGATACATCATTAATATTTGCTTTATAACCATGGGAGAACAATAGTAAGCTAAACTTTATGTTCATAATGGCCAGCTCAGGGCATGGTTTATTTCTAAGCCAGATGTAAGAAGACCCACCTACTGAGTCATCCAGGCCATTCCTTCAGTGTTTGGTTTTCCCACTAAATGTTCTCATGTGGATACCTACAAGGCCAACTAATTAGTGTGTTGAGTGTTAAAACATCAAAGTTCAGTAAGATATTTGCAGGACACCTCCCACATTGTCTCCATAAACCCAGAGTGCATTAAAAGATGTAACACGTGTCTAAAATGAAAAGATTTATCAGTTCAGCAGCAATGATTTTCCTGGTATGCCAGGTACTGAAATTTTTCTATTAAATACACACACACACATATATATTTTAACACTAATCCATTGCAATCTATACTCACATTTATTTTCTATCAATAAAAACACTTTATAAATGTGAATTCCTATGCAATTTAAATGAAATATAGTCATCACATAAAAATTTGCTGTAAATGCAAAGTGGTTAATTCAGTATAAAAGTGAGGTTTTACCTGAATTCATTCAGTAGTTAGGTAAGTTCCTTACATCCACACTCACATGAAATTTAAAGTTCTGCTTATGTGTATTTTACACAAAATTTTCCTGAGAAAGACTTAAGAGAATTCATGCTTTAAGAAAATTATATAATTCATACTATTTGAACCTTTTTTTTACACTTAATGTTTTATGCAACATTTATGTTATTATATATTCCTCTAAATCTTTTTTTGAAAATTTTTTTACACTTAATGTTATGTGCAACATTGATGTTGTTGTGCTGTTGTTAGGTGCTGTCGAGTCAGTTCCAACTCATAGCAACCCTACGCACAACAGAATGAAACACTGCCCGGGCCTGAGCCATCCTTATAATCGTTGTTACGCTTGAGTTCATTGTTGCAGCCACTGTGTCAATCCACCTCGTTGAGGGTCTTCCTCTTTTCCGCTGAGCCTGTACTTTGCCAAGCATGATGTCCTTCTATAGGGACTGATCCCTCCTGACAACACATCCAAAGTATGTGAGACGCAGTCTTGCCATTCTTGCTTCTAAAGAGCATTCTGGCTGTGCTTCTTCGAAGATAGGTTTGTTTGTTTTTTTGGCAGTCTATGATATATTCAGTATTCTTCTCCAACACCACAATTCAAAGGCGTCAATTCTTCTTCGGTCTTCCTTATTCATTGTCCAACTTTCACATGCATATGATGCGATTGAAAATACCATGGCTTGGGTCAGGCGCACCTTAGTCTTCAAGGTGACATCTTTGCTCTTCAACACTTTAAAGAGGTCCTTTGCAGCAGATTTATCCAATGCAATGCGTCTTTTGATTTCTTGGCTGCTGCTTCCATGGCTGTTGATTGTGGATCCAAATAAAATGAAATCCTGGAGAACTTCAATCTTTTCTCTGTTCATCATGATGTTGCTTACTGGTCCATTTGTGAGGATTTTTCTTTTCTTTATGTTGAGGTGTAATCCACACAGAAGGCTGTGGTCTTTGATCTTCACTAGTGCTTCAAGTCCTCTTCACTTTCAGCAAGCAAGGTTGTGTCATCTGCATAACGCAGGTTGTTAATGAATCTTCCTCCGATCCTGATGCCCCTTTCTTCTTCAAATACTCCAGCCTCTCGTGTTATTTGCTCAGCATACAGATTGAATAGGTATGGTGAAAGAATGCAACCCTGACGCACACCTTTCCTGACTTTAAACCAATCAGTATCCCCTTGTTCTGTCTGAACAACTGCCTCTCGATCTAGGTAAAGATTCCTCACGAGCACAATTATGTGTTCTAGAATTCCTATTCTTCGCAATGTTACCCGTAGTTTGTTATGATCCACACAGTCGAATGCTTTTGCATAGTAAATAAAACACAGGTAAACATCCTTCTGGTATTCTCTACTTTCAGCCAGGACCCATCTGACATCAGCAATGATATCTCTGGTTCCATGTCCTCTTCTGAAACTAGCCTGAATTTCTGGCAGTTCCCTGTTAATATACTGCTGCAGCAGCTTTTGAATGATCTTCAGCAAAATTCTGCTTGCATGTGATATTAATGATACTGTTCTATAATATCCACATTCAGTTGGATCACCGTTCCCCACGTGTCTGTCAGTTTGTCGTACTGTGGGGGCTTGCATGTTGCTGTGATGCTGGAAGCTATGCCACCGGTGTTCAGATACCAGCAGGGTCACCCATGGAGGACAGGTTTCAGCTGAGCTTCCAGACTAAGACAGACTAGGAAGAAGGACCCAGCAACCTACTTCTGAAATGCACTAGCCAGTGAAAACCTTATGAATAGCAGCAGAACACTGTCTGATACAGTGCTGGAAGATTAGCCCCCGCCAGGTTGGAAGGTACTCAAAAGATGACTGGGGAAGAGCTGCTTCCTCAAAGTAGAGTCGACCTTAATGACGTGGGTGGAGTAAAGCTTTCGGGACCTTCATTTGGTGATGTGGCATGACTGAAAATGAGAAGAAACAGCTGCAAACATCCATTAATAATTGGAACCTGGAATGTATGAAGTATGAATCTAGGAAAATTAGAAATGGTCAAAAATGAAATGGAATGCATAAACATTGATATCCTAGGCATTAGTGAGCTGAAATGGACTGGTATTGGCCATTTTGAATCAGACAATCATATAGTCTACTATGCTGGGAATGCCAACTAGATGAGGAATGGTTGTCAAAAAGAATGTTTCAAGATCTATCCTGAAGTACAACGCTGTCAGTGATAGGATAATATCCATACGCCTACGAGGAAGACCAGTTGATACGACTAGTATTCAAATTTATGATGTTATTGTATATTTCTCTAAATCTTTTTTTTTTCTTAATGGCTACATAGTTTACCATGTACTATGTAACAATACCAGGGAGTATCTAATTAATACTCATCTTTGGATATGTGAGATAATTCCAGTTAAATATTAAGATAATTCTACTTTTTTAGTATAATAACACTGTGAATAACAATTTTACACAATATTTATGCATTTTCCCAATTACTTCCTCAAGATAAATTCCTTAGATGAGGAATTTGTAGTCAAAAATTATGATTGCTTTTAATAAATATTGGCAAAATGTGTCCCAGAAAGTTCTTTCAGTTTATACTCTCACCAGTAATGAATTTGAGTTAGAGTTTATCACCATCTTTATGAATACTAGCGAAGTCTTGGTGGTGCAGTGGTTAAGAGTTAGAATACTAGGTTTTGTAATATTTTTAAAAATATTTGAGGAAAATATTAGTCCATTTTAATTTTCATTTTTTGATCACTTGTGAAGCAGAACGTCGCTTTATTTGTTTGTCAGTAACTTCTATTTCTTTGTGAAATGACTGTGATGAACTGCTTTTTGATTCCCTTGAAGATTTTTTTTAAATCAGAATCTTACATCTATTTTTTCTGTTTTTTGTAACTGTTCTTTACAATTGATGGTAAATCTGTCTCTCAGGTTTTGCAGAATTTTCTCCCCTTTGCTCTTTGCTGTTTAATTGTGCTTAATATCTTCTTGCTGGAGAAGTACATGTGTGTGTGTCTTTGTGTATTCATTTTATTCAAATCTAGTAATATTTTTTCTCAGAATATTGGCTATGGTTGATGAATTTAGTAAGGATTTTCCAACAAGACAATATAAACTCACCTACATTTTCCTAGTAATTCTAAAATTTATTTTCTTTAAAATTAGATTATCTGAAGTTAATTTGAGAGCCTTCAGGTAAGTAGTCCTTATCTAATTTTTATTTTTTCACCTAATTGAAAACTTAATATTCCAAAATCATTTATTAGGGAAAAATCCCATGGGTTTCTCAGCCAAGTCAAAAATACTACTTTTACCTTATGCTAAGCTCTCATACAAGGCACGGCCAATTTCTGGATTTTCCACTCAGTCTCTCTGTTTTGTTTGTCTCTTATTGTGATAGTATCACAACATTTTGGTTATCACTGTGTTATAATGCATTACTGACTCTCTTAGTTATCTACTGCTGCTGTAACACAAATACCAAAAGTGGGTGGCTTTAATGATCCGCATTTATTTTCTCACAGATTTGGAAGCTAAAAGAGCAAATCAATGTCTCGGCCAGGTTATTCCTTCCGAATTAGTTGCCCTGGCATTCCCTGGTTCCTTTGCTTGTAGAAGATCCTCAAATGGCATCTGCCTTCCCCAGTATGTATTTGTCTCTGTGTCTAATCTGCTCTTTTTATAACTCAGAAGTAATTAAGTTTAAGACACACCCTATACTGGTATGGCCTCCTTAACATAACATTATTACATTATGGAAGATGATTACCTTGCATCATATTAAAAAAAAAATTACCTTGCATTAAATCCACAAGTATTCTGTTCAGAATTCCAAAACATATATATATATGTTTTTGGTGGGGGGCATAATTCAATCCATAGCACTAATTATGGCAGTTCAGATCTCTCTCCATTCCTTAACTTTTTGGAGAGGAGAGATGTTATTTTGCATGGCTATATTCTTCTGAATTGAACACTTTATAATGTTTTAAGAAAGGCCTTTTGAGATTTTGATAAAACCACATTTAAATTGTAAATCTGATAATGGCATATCCATAGCTTTACAATACCTAGGATCCTAAATCACATAGTAATGTACTTAAGTTGTACACTTTTGCTTTTGCTTAGATTGTTATTAGTCATTATACTACTTCGAATGCATTTTCCAATTATTTGTATTATGTGTTAACCAATTAGTCAAGAAATCAAAAGATGCATTGCACTGGGCAAATCTGCCACAAAACATCTTTTTAAAGTACTAAAAAAGCAAAGATGTCACTTTGAGGATTAAGGTGCACCTGACCCAAGCCTTGGTATTTTCTTTTCTTTCTTTTTTTTTTTTAATTTTTATCGAGCTTTAAGTGAAAGCTTACAAATCAAGTCAGTCTCCCATACAAAAGTTTATATGTACCTTGCTATATACTCCTAGTTGCTCTCCCCATAATGAGACAGCACACTCCTTCTTTCCATTCTCTATTCTGATGTCCATTCAGCCAGCTTCTGACCCCCTCTGCCCTCTCATCTCCCCTCCAGGCAGGAGCTGTCCACAGTCTTATCTGTCTACTTGATCCAAGAAGCTCACTCCTCATATTCACAGTGTCATTATCCATCCCATAGTCCAGTCCAATCCCTGTCTGAAGAATTGGGTTTGGGAATGGCTCCCGTCTTGGGTTAACAGAAGGTCTGGGGACCGTGACCTCCGGAGTCTTTCTACTCTCAGTCAGACCATTAAGTCTGATCTTTTTATGAGAATTTAAGATCTGCATCCCATAGCTTGTCTGATCCCTCAGGGGTTCTCTGTTCTGTTCCCTGTCAGAGCAGTCATCTAGTTGTTCTGGTCTCAGGCTGGTGTAGTTTCTGGTTTATGTGGCCCTTTCTGTCCCTTGGGCTCATAATTACTTTGTGTTTTTGGTGTTGTTCACTCTCCTTTGGTCCAGGTGGGTTGAGACCAATTGATGCATCTTAGATGGCTGCTTGCTGGTGTTTAAGACCCCAGAAGCCACTCTCCAAAGTGGGATGCAGAATGTTTTCTTAATAGATTTTATTATGCCAATCTACCTAGATGTCCCCTGAAACCATGGTCTCCAAACCCTCATCCCTGCTACCCTGGCCTTCGAAGCATTTAGTTTATTCAGGAAACTCCTTTGCTTTTGGTATAGTCCTGTTGTGCTGACCTCTCCTGTGTTGTGTGTTGTCTTTCCCTTCACTTAAAATAGTTCTTATCTACTACCTAATTAGTGAATACCCCTCTCCCTCCCTCCCTCCCAACTCTTGTAACCAAGAAAGAATATTTTCTTCTCTGCTTATTTCTCCAGTTCTTATAATAGTGATCTCATACAATATTTGTCCTTTCACAACTGACTTATTTCACTCAGCGTAATGCCTTCCAGATTCCTCCATGTTATGAAATGTTTCACGGATTCATCGTTGTTCTTTACCAATGCGTAGCATTCCATTGTGTGAATATACCATAATTTATTTATCCATTCATCTGTTGATGGGCACGTTGGTTGCTTCCATTTTTTTGCTATTGTAAACACCACTGCAATGAACATGGGTGTGCATATATCTTTTCATGTAAAGGCTCTTATTTCTCTAAGATATGTTCCAAGGATTGCTGGATCGTGTGGTAGTTCTATTTCTAGCTTTTTAAGGAAGCGCCAAATCGATTTCTAAAGTGGTCGTACCATTTTACATTTCCACCAGCACTGTATAAGGGTTCCAGTCTCTCTACAACCTCTCCAACATTTAATATTTTGTGTTTTTAGGATTAATGCCAGCCTCGTTGGAGTGAGATGGAATCTCTTTGTAGTTTTGATTTGCGTTTCTTTCATGGCTAATGATTATGAGCATTTTCTCATGTATCTGTTAGCTACCTGAATGTCTTCTTTAGTGAAGTGTCTATTCATATCCTTTGCCCATTTTTTAATTAGGTTATTTGTCTCCTTGTTGTTGAGTTTTTGCAGTATCATGTAGATTTTAAATATCAAATGCTAATTGGAAATGTCATAGCTAAAAACTTTTCCCAGTCTGTAGGTAACCCTTTTACTCTTTTGGTGAAGTTTTTGGATGAGCATAGGTGTTTGATTTTCAGAAGCTCCCAGTTATCTAGTTTTTCTTCTGGTGTTTGTGCATTGTTAGTAACATTTCGTATATTGTTTATGCCATGTATTAGGGCTCTTAGTGTTGTCCTTATTTTTTCTTCCATCATCTTTGTTGCTTCAGAATTTATATTTAGGTCTTTGATCCATTTTGAGTTCATTTTTGTGCATGGTGTGAGGTGTGGGTCTTGTTTAATTTTTTTTCAGATGGATATCCAGTTCTGCCAGCACCACTTGTTAAAGAGACTGTCTTTTCCCCATTTAACTGACTTTGGGCCTTTATCAAATATCAACTGCTCATATGTGGTTGGAATTATATCTGAATTCTTAATTCTGTTTTATTGGCCGATGTATCTGTTGTTGTACTAGTACCAGGTTGTTTTGACTACTGTGGCGGTATTATAGGTTCTAAAATCAGGTAGTGTGAGGCCTCCCACTTTGTTCTTTTTCAGTTATGCTTTACTTATCTGGGGACTCTTTCCCTTCCAAATGAAGTTGGTGATTTGTTTCTCCATCTCACTAAAAAATGTTGTTGGAATGTGAATCGGAGTTGCGTCGTATCTACAGATGGCTTTGGGTAGAATAGACATTTTTACAATGTGAAGTCTTCCTATCCATGAGCAAGGTCTTTTTTTCCACTTAGGTAGGTCTCTTTTTGTTTCTTGTAGCAGTGTCTTGTAGTTTTCTTTGTATAGGTCTTTTAAATGTCTGGTAAGATTTATTCCTAAGTATTTTAACTTCTTGGGGGCTACTGTAAATGGTATTGATTTTGGTGATTTCCTCTTCAGTGTTCTTTTTGTTGGTGTAGAGGAGTCCAAATGATTTTTGTATGTTTATCTTGTATCCTGATAATCTGCTGAACTCTTCTATTAGTTTCAGTAGTTTTCTTGAGGATTCTTTAGGATTTGCTGTGTACAAGATCATGTCATCTGCAAATAGAGATACTTTGACTTCTTCCTTACCAATCTGGATGCCCTTTATTTATTTAGCCTAATTGCTCTGGTTAGGACCTCCAGCACAATGTTGAATAAGAGTGGTGATAAAGGGCATCATTCTCTGGTTCCCGATCTCAAGTGGAATGCTTTCAGACTGTCTCCATTTAGGATGATGTTGGCTGTTGGCTTTGTATAAATTCTCTTTATTATGTTGAGGAATTTTCCTTCTATTCCTATTTTGCTGAGAGTTTTTATCATGAATGAGTGTTGAACTTTGTCAAATGCCTTTTCTGCATCAATTGATAAGATCATGTGGTTCTTGTGTTTTGTTTAATTTATATGATGGATTACATTAATTGTTTTTCTAATGTTGAACCATCCATGCATACCTGGTATGAATTCCACTTGGTCATGGTGAATTATTTTTTTGATATGTTGTTGAATTCTATTGGCTAGAATTTTGTTGAAGATTTTTGCATCTAAGTTCTTGAGGGATATAGGTCTGTAATTTTCTTTTTTTGTGGTGTCTTTACCTGGTATTGGTATGCCAGCTTCATAGAATGAGTTTTAGAGTATGCCATCCTTTTCTATATTCTGAAATACCTTAAGTAGTAGTGGTTTTAACTCTTCTCTGAAAGTTTGGTAGAACTCTCCAGCGAAGCCTTCCAGGCCAGGGCTTTTTTTTTTTTTTTTTTTGATCTCTTCTTTTGTTATGAGTTTATTTAGTTGTTCTACCTCTTTTTGTGTTAGTTTAGGTAGGTAGTGTGTTTCTAGAAATTCATCCATTTCTTCTAGGTTTTCAAATTTTTTAGAATACAATTTTTCATAATAACCAGTTATGATTCTTTTAATTTTAGTTGGGTCTGTTTTGATATCACCCATCTCATTTCTTATTTGGGTTACTGGTTTCTTCTCCTATTTTTCTTTTGTCAGTTTGACCAATGGCTTATCAATTTTGTTAATTTTTTCAAGGAAATCAGCTTTTGGTCTTGTTAACACTTCCAATTCTTTTTCTGTTTCATTTAATTCTGCTCTAAATTTTATTATTTGCTTTTTTCTGGTGCCTGAGGGTTTCTTTTATTGCTCACTATTTGTTCAAGCTGTAAGCATAATTATTTGATTTTGGCCTTTTCTTCTTTTTGTAGGTGTGCATTTGTTGATATAAGTTGACCTCAGAGCACTGCTTTCTCTGTGTCCCAAAGGTTCAGATAGGAAATATTTTCATTCTCATTTGAGTCTATGAATTTCTTTATTCTATCCTTAATGTCTTCTATAACTCAGTTGTTTTTGAGCAGGGTATTGTTCAGTTTCCAAGTGTTTGATTTTTTTCTTTTTCTCTTATTGATTTCTACTTTTATGACCTTATGGTCACAGAAGATGCTTTGTAATATTTCAATGTTTCGGATTCTGCTAAGGCTTGCTTTATGACCGAATATGTGGTCTATTCTAGAGAATGTTCCGTGTGTGCTACAAAAGAAAGTATACTTGGCTGCTGTTGGGTGGAGTGTTCTGTATATATCTATGAGGTCAAGTTGGTTGATTGTGGCATTTAGATCTTCTGTGTCTTTATTGAGCTTCTTTCTGGATGTTCTGTTCTTCACCAAAAGTGGTGTGTTAAGTCTCCTAGTATAATTGTGGAGCTGTCTATCTCACTTTTCAATGTTGTTAGAGTTTGTGTCTTGCAGCCTTGTCATTGGGTGCATAAATATTTAATATGGTTATATCCCCCTGGTATATTGTCCCTTGAATCATTATATAGCATCCTTCCTTATCCTTTGTGGTGGATTTAACTTTGAAGTCTATTTTGTTGGAAATTAATATTGCCACTTCTGCTCTTTTTTGATTATTGTTTGCTTGATATATTTGTTTCCATCCTTTGAGTTTTACTTTGTTTGTGTCTCGAAGTCTAAGATGTGTTTCTTTTAGACAGCATATAGAAAGATCATTTTTTTTTTTTTTTAATCCATTCTGCCACTTTCTGTCTGTTTATTGGTGCATGTAGTCCATTTACATCCGGCTTGATTATGGATAGGTATGAGTTTAATGCTGTTGTTTTGATGTCTTTTTTGTGTATTATTGACAGTTTCTTTTTCCCACTTAATTGTAGTGGGAATTGCTGAGTAGTTTTTCTTTACATATTGTCTTTTCCTCTTATTCGTTGTAGTTCATTTTGTTTCTGCTGAGTCTGTATTTTTCCCTTGTATTTCATTTTGATGAGTAGGATTGTTAGTCTCATTTGTGATTACCTTAATATTTACCCCCATTTTTCTAATTTTAAACCTAACTTCTATCTCTTTATATTACCTTGGCTTCCTCTCCATGTGAAAGAACTAAGACTACATTTCTTAGACCCTCTTTATTGTTTTAATGTTGTCTTCTTTTACATAATGACATCATTGTTTCCCTGTTTTGAGCATTTTTTAATCTTGATTTATTGTTGTGATTTCCATACCTGGGCTGACATCTAGTTACTTTGTCCTGTGTTCTAGTCTTTTTTCTAGTCTTGGGTTGATATCTGATAGTACTGATTTGCTAAACAGAGAACTCCCTTTAGTATTTCTTGTGGTTTTTGATTGATTTTTACAAATTCCCTAAACTTCTGTTTTTATCTGGAAATGTCCTAATTACACCTTCATATTTGAGAGACAGTTTTGCTAGATATATGATTCTTGCCTAGTGCTTTTTTTTTTTTCCTTCAATGCTTTATATAAGTCATCCCATTGCCTTCTTGCCTGCATAGTTTCTGCCGAGTAGTCTGAGCTTATTCTTATTGACTCTCCTTTGTAGGTGACTTTTTGTTTATCACTAGCCACTCTTAAAATTCTCTCTTTATCTTTGGTTTTGATGAGTGTGTTTATAATATGTCTTGGTGACTTTCTTTTGAGATCTGCCTTATGTGGAGTACAATGAGCATCTTGGATAGATATGTTCTCATTTTTTACTATATGAGGGAAGTTTTCTGCCAACAAATCTTCAACAATCCTCTCTGTATTTTCTGTTATCCCTCCCTCTTCTAGCCCTCCAATCACTCATAGGTTATTTCTCTTGACAGAGTCCCACATGATTTTTAGGTTTTCTTCATATTTTAAAATTCTTTTATCTGATTTTTCTTCAAATGTATTGATTCCAAGTGCTTTATCTTCAGTCTCACTAATTCTGCCTTCTACTTCCTCAGTTCTGCTCCTCTGACTTTCTATTGAGTTGTCTACTTCTGTAATTTTATTGTTAATCTTCTGAATTTCTGATCACTGTCTCTCTGCGGATTCTTGCAGCTTATGACATTTTTCGTTTTGTTCTTGAATAACATTTTTAATTTCTTCATCTGCCTTTATCTGTGTGTTCCTTGGCTTGTTCTGCATTTTGCCTGATCTCCCTCCTGGTCTCAGTTCTGATGTCTTAAAGAGTTCTGTATATTAATTTTTTGTATTCTGCATCTGGTAATTGCAGGAAGACACCTTCATCCAGATGATCCATTGACTTTTTGTTTTGAGAGCTTGTTGAAGTGATCATGGTCTGCTTTTTTATGTGATATGATATTGACTGTTGTCTCTGAGCCATCTATAAGTTATTGTATTAGTTTATTTTATGTTTGCATACTGTATCTTAGCTTCTTGATTTTTTTTAATATGCCCAGATAGGTTGCTTGAATTAGCTAGCTTGATTATTTTCACCTTTTAAGCTCTAATGTCCTGTAACCAGAAGGCTAGAGCTGTTATCAGGTATATGAACCTAAGAGTCCATTCGCTTTTCTTGTATGGATTCAGCTCAGGTGTCCAGGTAGCTGGTCATCAAGTGTGTGGTACAGGCTCTGTCCTATAGTCTTAGAGGGGCAGAGTGATTGGTGTGGCTATAGGTATCTGGTTGCAGCAGGGAGTCACAGTCTGACAAGGCAGGAGCCTGACAACCGTCCCCCTAGTGTCTGTGAAGAAAGTGCCTCCCTGTTAACTGGAGCACACAATGTTTTTGGTTGTAAGGACTGGGAGGTACCAGTTGTCCTAGGACCCCTGTCACAGGTGGCTCAGTGGCATAGGTGGAGTCACCAGTCCTTAGGCCCCTAATGTGCGTAGGTGAGGATCCTATTTAACAGGCAAAGTGGTGTCAAACATCAAACACCCACCTTTCTACTGCACAGCTGAAAAAGTTCCAGTTTGCTAAGAAGGGCCTACCCTCCTGAAATAGGCCCACACAGGTCCATGCAGGGGGGAAAGGTATTCAAAATCCACAGACCATTTATGCCTATACAACAGCTGCTTCTGCCCTGAGCTCCCCAGCTTAGTGGAGCTGGCAGGTTATCTTTTCCCCCAATTGTGGATTTATTCCTTCTCCAAGACTGGCAGAATGGCTCTGGGTGCTCTGCAGGGCCTATCTCAGGCCCAGGGAAATTGACAGCCACTGATGCCAGCTTGGGTGCTAGAGGGGTGGCAAAATATAATCAAGTACTTAGCAGTTGCCGAGAGCACTGTTATTCTCTGGTTCCAGAGGTGTGAATAGGCTATGTGGCTGGCTGTCTCTCCCTGAGGTCACTGCATCTGGAATGCTACCACTAGTCCTGCCACAGTTGCTCCAGGGGGTGGTGCCTGAGGATTCCCAGCTATTCAGGTCTGGAAACTCCTCTCCTCTTCTGAACCATCTCTCCCTTCCCCTGCCACTCAGCCCATTTTCTAACTTTGCCTTTAATATTCAGGGCTCCTAGCTTGTCATAAATATAACCATTTCACTTGTTTTTCAGGTCTTTGTTGCAAGAGGGATCACCAGAAAAGTCTGACTGCTCTGCCATCTTGGCCCCGCCTCCAGCCTTGGCATTATCAATTGCTTCATATGCAACCAAAAGCTGGACAAGGAGTAAAGAAGACCAAAGAAAAACTGAGACATTTAAATTATGGTGTTGGCAAAGAATATTGAATATACCATGGGCTACTAGAAGAATGAACAGATATGTCTTGGAAGAAGTGCAGGCAGAATGCTCCTTAGAAGCAAAGATGGTAAGACTTTATCTCATGTATGTGGGACATGTTATCAGGAGGGACCAGTCCCTGGAGAAGGATATCATGCTTAGTAGAGGGTCAATGAAGGAGAACTAGGCTCTCAATGAGATGGATTGACACAGTGGGTACAACAATGGCCTTAAGCATAGCAACGATTATGGGGATGCCTAGGAACTGGCAGCGTTCGTTCTGTTTTGTGTGGGGTTGTTATGAGTTGGACTCGAGGGCATCTAAAAAGAACATTTTTTAGATATTGAGAAACTACTGAATTTTGCTGTTTTGTCTTTTTTTTTTTTATAGCATCCAACTAGCATGTTATCATTATCGCTTCAGGTAACCCTCTGAATTTGAAGAGGAGATCATATTTAAACAAATATCTGATCTAATATTTTCAATTCAGGAATATTTCTAATATTCACCCTTATGGTATATCTCCCTCATTTATTCTTGACTACTTTTTTCCAGTTTTATGATCCACTATCCCTTTTTTAGTTCATACTTTCTAATATAATGTTCTACTTCTATAACTCTTCCCAATTTCCCAGGAGCTTTTTAGTCTTTCTTGTCACAGGCTCTTTTCATTGGCTTCCAGTCCATTTCTACTCTCCTCAGAGATTCTTTATTATCTAAGTCATGAAAATATTTATGCCATACAGTGAAAATACTTATTGTGAATAAATTATAATACACTGATGAATGCCATCAAAAAATTAAATCCCCCATTACTGTCAACTAAATGAAGTAAATTATGCCTGTCTTGGAAAAAAAAATACAGCAATTTCAAAAACACAGCTGGAAACCTAGAAAACTTTTTCTAATACCAGATGTCAAAAGAGAATCGTTGAGACAATATTGATATTAAAGCCAATTCTCATAGCTATTAAAATGTGCAGCATTTTTCATTAGTCAGAAATCATTGGCTCAAATAATAAAAAGTTTTCAAAATTATAAGCTTTTTCATAGCATTTCAATAAAACTGAATGACACCTGAGTTAAAAGGAACAATTATCTTTGCTAACACTCAGTGTAATACCAAATTTCACGATTTTCCCCCTAAAGAATACAATTTCATTTACATTACTTGTTATTTTATAAAACTTTAGTGCACTAATTATAATTTATTATACACAAACAATTTTAATGAATATAATTATATCTACTTCTGAAGCTTAAAATGGGTGGTACTGAGAGGAAAAGGATGATCTAACATTTTAAACCTGTATCAGAAACAGGGAAATCTCAAAAAATATGTTAACATATATTGTGATCACTTACAAATTACATTTGATTGAGTATAAAATTATAAAATATATATTATATAAGTTTATAATACAATAAATGTAATTAAATAAATGATAGTCTTATATATAAATAAAACTTTAAATTTAGCATCTGAAAAGAAAATACGTTATGGTATATCACGCATGTGCTTACACTATAATAAATGAAAATATAAGCATGGGTATATATTTTATAATATTTATAATATATTTTATATATTTTTATAATATAATACCTTTGTCTTTAACATTTAACTGATATACTTACTTAATTTAAGCTGGATTTTATTGTCTGTTGGACAAAAACTATAAAAAATATTTTTTAAAAAAGTAACTTTGTGCCTACTTACTTAAAAAGCAGAAATAGGTTAGCATGAGATAGTACAAAACCAGGGGTCACTAATAGTTTCCCTGACTTAATTTAGTGCTCTTTCCATATGCTCTGATTAACAGTTGAACAGACTTATCTCTAAGATAATTTTAAGAATGTGAAGAATTATACTCCCAAATTTTAATAGACCAGATTATCAATATTCAAAATATTCCAAGATAAATTGACAAAATAATGTGGACTTAATCACTGACGTGTACCACAAAATTTTAAAGACATGGAGAGTTGAAGTTAAGAAAGTATTGGCAAAAATCCGTCAGCTGTCATTTCAAGGTTTCATATTCCAATTAAGAATTACTAAATTAGAAGGGTTCTAGAAGAGACCTCTGGAAACTATAATCTATTTATTCTCAAATCTTTATTGATATTTATTTCTCAGAGGCCTATGTAAACTTTCAATTGTCAAACCTGATCGATCCCAATTAGTTTTTAAAATCCCTAACGCAAAAGGGTGTATGTCGTTGTTATGTTGTTAGATGCTGTCAAGTTGGTTCCGACTCATCGCGACCCCATGCACAACACAATGAAACACTTGTCAAACTGCGCTGAACTCTATGCTTTTAATGAGTTCAAGTAACTGAACATAGATTTTTCCTCAATAAAGAGGTTATAGACCAAAATTGTTAATGTGCCGTATGTGGGACTTTGCTTCTGACCCTTGCCTACCTTCTTTGCCTTGTCTTAAACCGTATACACATTTTGCTCCAATTTTCTCTCTCAAGAGTTCTTAAAGTTAGATTTTATTTTTAGAGTGGTTTTAGGTTTACAGAAAAATTGTGCAGAAAGTGCAAAGTTCTCACGTATCGGTATCCTCCCTTTACATTGTTTCTCCTATTGTTTGTATCTTGCATTCCTGTGGAACATTTGTTACAATTAATGAACTGATATTGACACATTATTATTAACTAGAGTCTATGATTTACACTAGGTTTCATTCTGTGTTGTACAGTCCTATGGGTTTTGACAAATTCATAATATTATGTGTCCACCATTACAGTATCTACAGAATAGTTTCAATGCCCTAAAAATGCCCTGTGCTCCACTAATTCCTAATTCATCCCTTCCCCTTCCCCCAAGTGCCTGGCAACCACTGATCATTCTACTGTCTCTACCTTTACCTTTGTTTCTCTCTATATAAGTCTTTTCAAGTGTACCTGAAATATTTACCAAGATAAACCATATGTGAACCATAAAATAATGATCAAAAGACCTTTTCAACATGTTGAAAAGCAAAGATGTCACCTTGAAGACTAAGGTGCACCTGACCCAAGCCATGGTGTTTTCAGTTGCTTCCTATGTACGTGAAAGCTAGACAATGAATAAGGAAGACTGAAGAACTGATGCCTTTGAATTGTGGTGTTGGAAAAGAATATTGAATATACCATGGACTGCTAAAAGAACAAACAAATCTATCTTGGAAGAAGTATGACCAAACCGCTTCTTAGAAGCAAGGATGGCGAGACTACGTCTCACATACTTTGGACATGCTGTCAGGAGGGATCAGTCCCTGGAGAAGGTAAAGTAGAGGGTCAATGAAAGAGAAGATTCTCAATGAGATGGATTGACACAGTGGCTGCAACAATGGGCTTAAGCATAACAACAATTATTAAGGATGGTGCAACTGTGCAGGTTTTTGTCCTGTTGTACACAGTTGCTATGAGTCAGAATTGGCTCAATGGCACCTAACAACACAACAATACCAATTTTAAAAGATTCATTAGCTGCTTTTAAAATTTTCTCTATATTAGTTTCAAGAAAATGATTATGAAGTACCTTGATGTGATTTGCTCTATGTTTATCCATCTTGCAGCTCTTTGAAATTCATGGACAGTGGCTTATAGTTTTCATCATTTTAGAAAACTGTCAGCCATTATATCTTCACGAATTTCCTGTCCCCCTGCTAGGATTTCAATTATACATATGTTTAAAAAACTTGGTATTGTTCCATAGGTTGGTGAGACTCTGTGCATTGGTATTTTCGGTTTTTTGTTGTTGTTGTTCTGTTCTTTCATATGAATTAATTTCTATTGCTATATCTTCAAGTGCACTGATATTTTCTTCTGCAGTATCTAACCTTCTTTTAATTGCATTTAGTGATTTTTTTTAATTTTAGATATTATGTTTTAATCTCTAGTTATTTGATTTATTTTTTATCTTCTATTTGTCTCCTCACTATGTTCTTATTTTTCATTAAGTACTCAGTGATTTAGTTATCTGGTGCTGCTATAACAGAAATATCACAAGCGGATGGCTTTAACAAACTGAAATTTATTCTCTCACAGTCTAGTAGGCTAGAAGTCCATATATAGGAAGCCAGCTCCTGGGGAAGACTTTCTCTGTCAGTTGTGTGGAAAGGTCCTTGTCATCAATCTTCCCCAGTCTAGGAGTTTCTCAGTGCAAGGACCTCAGGTCCAAAGGGCGCACTCCACTTCAGGTGCTTCTTTTTTGATAGTACAGGTCCCTCTCCTCTCTGCTCACTTATCTCTTTTATATTTCAAAAGAGATTGACTCAGTATACCACCTAATCCAGTAGATTGTGCCCTGCCTTATTAACATGACTGCCTCTAATCCTGCTTCATTAACATCATAGAAATTATCATTTATAACACATAGGATAATCACATTAGATCACAAAATGGTGGACCACTACACAATACTGGAAATCATGGCCTAGCCAAGTTGATACACATTTTTGGGGGACACAATTCAGTCCATAACAGCATTGTCTTCAAGTGCACTGCTATTTTCTTCTGGATTATCTAACCTACTTTTAATTGCATATAGTGATTTTTTTTTTTTTAATTTTAGGTATTATATTTTAATCTCTAGTCATTTGATTTGTTTACTTTATATCTTCAATATCTCTCCTCACTATGTTCTTACTTTTCTTTAAATACTTGGTAATAATTATAATACTAGTTTAACTGTCATTATTTGCTAATTATTTATGTCATTTCTTGGCCTGTTTCTATTGGTTGATTCTTTTGGTTATGGGACAGAATTTATAGATTCATCACATGTATAGTAATTTTTATTTGATATTGGACATTGTGTATTTTACATTGTGACAGTGCAGATTTTCCTTTCTTCCTTTAAAGAGTGTTTCTTCAACTAGGCATTTTTTTACAGTTCGGTTTCACCACATCAAATTTGCTTATACACTTTGTTAAAGTCAGTCCAGAGCAGCCTTTACTTTTAATTATTCTCTCTCTCTCCCTTTTTCTTTCTCTCTCCATTTCAATTCTGTTGTATTTTGTCTTTTCCTTATTGTTTGAATATATTCTTTTTATATTTTTAATCATTCCAGTCATAGTTGTACTTTAAAAAATAAATTCTTATAATAAGATCAAGTTGTAGTTTTAATCCTTTTCTATTCTATGCAGTGTCAACAGTCTTTCAATCATGGTTAGTTGCGTGTGTTTGTATGTGTTGTATGTATATAATTTGTGCATAATTATATAATTGTAAGTTTATTTTGATAAAGCTTGACGTTTCTTTTTCTGAAGAATTTCTTATGGTTTGTGTTGGGAGTATTCTCCAGAGCAGTGTAGAATCTGCTTCTGCAAGCAATGACATAAATACACGGGTCTAAATCATTTTACTGCTACTTTTCGATGTGAGAATTCACAGAATATACAAATAATGAAGACTTCAAACTATTTTGAGAAGCAAGGAAGAGGTTAAGCATCTCAGGGAATACATTTTCTTACCTCACCCAGAATTCAGGCTTAGACTTCTCTTTTATATCTGCTTGAATCATTGGCTTATCCTTTTATGGAGGGCATGACACTTTGAAGGTAATAGTTTTATACAAAGTCTTTATTCTAACTCTCAGCTTCACTTGACCATAGGCTTATTCCTTGTGCCTAGTGGACATTAAAATCAACTGCCTAGGTTACTAAGATAAAAACTACTCACCCCTACTCAGGAAGCTCCAGCATCTCCTCAAGTTCTCATTATTTTCTTACACTACAGATACACAAATTAAACAAAATCTTTATTCCCTTTCACATCTCCAATATTGACCATATATGGTCTACTCTTATTTATCTGTTTGTTGTTGATTTATTTATTTATAATTTAATAAATAAGCAGTCATGGATTCACTAACCAATATGAAATGTTAATAAATATTTAAAATAACTTTGTACGTGTTTTCCATGTTCCTCTCCCAACTCATCCCTGAGCCCCCTTGCATCTGAAATAACCACTATACTGAATCTTGAATCACTCCCCTTCGTGTTTATATAGTTTTATCTTACCTAAACATATTCCAAAAAATCATTTTTATTTTTAGTGATTTATAATTCTATTAAAATACAATTTTGCTATATATGGTATGTTGAGACTTCTATATTTCACAGGTTTCAATGGTAGAATTCTTGTCTTCCATGTGGGAGACCCAGGCTGAATTTCAGCCAATGCACCCCATGCATGGCCAGCACTTGTCTATCAGTGGAGACATGTATCTTGCCATGATGCTGAACAGGTTGTAGTGGAGCTTTCAGACAAAGAAAGATTAGGAAGAAAGGCCTGGTGATCTACTTACAAAATCATCAGTGAAAATCCTATAGATCACAGTGATCCAATCGGCAACATATCCTGGGGAAGGTGTAGGGCTAGGCGGCATTTTGCTCCATTGTGCATGGGTCTCCGTAAGTTGGGCGGAGCTCAACAGTAGCTAACAACAACAAATATATTTCACTAGCTATCATATTGTTAATAGTTCATTCACAATACTGTTTTGCCTCTAGTTCATGTATTCTCATGACTGAATAATATACAGTGTGGGGATGTACCACTGTTCATCTATTCTCCTGTAAATGTGTACTTGAATTGTTGCCAGGTTTTGTTCTTTTGAACTGTACTGCTGTAAAGAATTCTGTATGTATCTTCTCATGCACATGTAGAAAAGGGTCTCTGGGGTATATATCTAGAATAACTGTTGGGTTGAAAGGTATCTGAATATTCAATTACATATAATGCCAAATTGTTTTCAAAATTATTGCTAATATGTAAGAGATTGTATATATTCACATAGTATGTCTTTTATTTTTGGTATTGCCAGACTGTTAATTTTTTTCTGTCAAAATGGGTATAAAATGGTATATCATTGTGGTTTTGGTGTTCATTTCCTGATCACAAACGAGTTCAAATATCTTTTGTGTATGTATCTATTTTTGGTCCCATGACTTCCTGCTTCTGTTAAACATATTTCCATTATTTTCTGTTCATTCCTTCAGTTGTATTTTTTTCTCTTACTCTAGTGATTCACAGGCATTTCTTATGTATTATTGCTAATGATGCCTTTGTAAGTTTGGCATGTTACAAATACCTTCTCACAGTCTCACTTTTTTAAGTTGTGATGCACAAAGGCTCTTATCTTTAACAGTCAAATTTGTCAATATTTCATATAGAATGACATCTTGGAAGTATTTGAAACTACCATGTTGTTGCTGAGATACCTTCAAAAAGATAAGATTTCAAATTTCTTACTAATTTTTTTTTTTACAATTTCCTTCATGGACTGTGGGGAAGAAATATACACAACAGCAGTACTATTAACTCTACTCTGAAAATAGTTTGTTTTTTCTTCCCAAGTGAGTTGATGAAGCATTTGCCTGCGTGGGCTTGACGAAGCAATCTGTCTCTGTGGGAAGCTTCCCTGGGACTACCAAAAAGTGTGAACCTCTGAAGATGCCTCCTTTTTACAAGCCTATAGTTAGCCTCACTGTTAGCCCTAGCTTCCTGGACCAATTCCAATTTGAATAATACACAAAAATTCCTTTTGCTGTTTGAACTCAATACAGAATATTTCTCTGCTTCTTCAATATGATCACACACCTATTAAATTATATTTTGATCTCCAGAGTAGATGCCTGCCTTTCAGTGTTGCATATTATTTTGCATGACAGAATCAAAATAAATGTTTGTTGCATAAATAAATGTGTATTTTTAACACATTCTTACCTCGTTCAGCCCACAAAGCCTTCAGATAATGTTGCAGATATGATAACTGATGCTGAAAAAATTTAAGACTGTATGCCACCAAAAGCCTCAATTTTAAAGGATCAGGCCCGGATAAGCACAATTTCTATGTTGTATAACTTGGATCTCAACTTCAGGTTTATGCAGGTCTCTAGAGATTTTAAATCCTAGGACAGGACATGGAGAAAATACAGATATCTCCTTAGAAACAACAATTGTTCGCACCTTCAGAGATCTTCCATAATTGAGCTAAAATTCACTATTAAAATGCATAAATAGCTTTGTAAAGTACAATCCCGCTAAGGTTCTGTCTATGGAATCAGAATTATGCATTGAGAAATGTGTTCTCAGTTATTCGGGGCTAGCTTAACAATTGAATTAGATTGACTGCATGGTCAATTCTGTTGAGAGCACAGAAGAAGATGATTATGCAGGAAAAAAAAAATGAACCTACAGAGGAGCATGTTTAAAAAAAATATTTATTCATTACTTGTAGTTTGAACTTACCAATAATTTTTAATTTGAAATAGCATGATATATTTGACTCACTGTGTAATCTTGCTTAGACACATGAACACAATTTTCCATAGGTCCTAGAAATCAAAGTAGCTCATTAGAACAACTAGAACTTATAGAATAAATGAGACAAAGATCGTAAATTAGAGAATGCTGTTAAGAACTGGACAGGTTCAAAATTATTTTCTGAGTTAAAAAAAAAAAAGCCTATAATAGATCCCTTTCTTTGGTCTATCTAGAGCAAGTTTAAACAGTCAAAAATATCTTGCCTACCTCTCTGGAATTATGAAAAGTTTAAATAAAATATAGAAGGCATATTTTTAATCAAGTGCCCCTATATTTGGACAAAAAAATAAAGCTACCGATCTCAGTTATGATGAACATATCAAAGTGATTGTTGTATGCCCCATCTTTTCAGAAAGCATATGTTAAACAGGGCAGACAAAGATAAACTTTAAAAGGATTCACTTGTCTTAACAGCCCATCTGTTTCCTACCCCCCTCAGAGCACATCTCTTTTCTGGGGTCCCTTTCAGGTACGCTCTTACCTTATGTAACACTCTCGTTATTGTAAGTTCATGCTGTGACCCTGTCAGAATTGTTACAGCAGGGGTGACCTCAGTAATGACCATCCACAGCCTGCCAAGCTAACTTGGTCAGTGTTAGCTGATTAAACTTTTAACAACATCCCCTGTGCGATAAAGGGCAAAATGACAACTTTGCCCATCGTCAAGGTGTCTGTATAATAAACTAATTAGTAAACCACACAGTCTGTGGAGCTTTTAATGAGTGCTATCGGCTGGCCTCTGTAATAAAAACCCAGCCTGCCCCCTTTTGGGATTCAATTAAGGCACAGACTGTCATATGCTTGGTCTAGCTGATCAATGAATCCATTCCGACCTTTGTCGGAGCTGTTTGCAAGGTCAGTGGCAGTAGTGAAGAAAGCCAGCTTGGTAAAGGAGATACTCAACAGCGGCCGACAGGCACCAAGTCCAGTTGTTAATATCCCTGTGGTCATTTGACATCAGCAGAAGTTTCTCTCATTCAAAGGTTAGCTGAAAGAGAAGACAGCAATGAAAAAAATATATTGGTTTTTTTTTCACTGAAAGGTTCCTCTGTTATTAAAAAATGATCATTAGTCTGTTAACATCTACTCTTACCTTGCAGTATCTCCTTTTTCTTCACCCAAAGGAATATACTATCCAACTTTTGTTCTTCCAAATATACCTATTGATTTAATCCTGCTCCAGATGTGAAAACAACTGCAACCTTTATGAAATGTAGTCCTGTTTTTATGATTCAAAATGATGAATTTTTTAAAAAAGGAATTGAATTAGAAAAAATGATGCTCCTTATTAGAGTCGTGATATCAGAAAAAGTGTTTTTTATAATTAAAAATTAGATGTTATTGTGTGCCCTTGATTTTGACTGTAATTTGGGATATTGCAATATTCATCAAGTCTGCATTTCAAACATGAGCATTTTTGCTTAGTAATTTGAGAATCTTAGCATTTATTTCTATAGAAAATAATTATTCATAAATACACAATAATTTATTTAATGTTAATATTAATTTAAATGATGGTTCAATGAAATAATACATAATTTTTTCTACTTTGATAATAATTTAAATAGGGGAAAATGTTTGTAAATATAGATTCTTTGATCCCCATAATTGATATTTATTTATGGTTTTTAGAGTAACTCCAAGGAGCCATGGCATTAGAAATCTATGATTTTATTGAGGCCCAAGATTGAAATGCTTTGCCACCAGGCTATGAGAAGGAAAACGACTGAGCTGGAGAGTGAGCCTAGCTGGCAACTCAGCAGGCACATCTCAAAGTCACCCTGTTGTTGGACATGCAGTAAGTTTATGACAAACTCTATAGTTCGTCACTATTTATACCTTTTTTTTTAATAAGGTAACATATTTTTTATAAGTTATATTTGTGATTTGCATATTTTTATATTTTAAAATATTAAATGAAACCCTAGTAGCATAGTGGTTAAGAGCTACAGCTGCTAACCAAAAGGTCAGCAGTTTGAATCCACCAGGTGCTCCTTGGAAACTGTCTGGGGCAGTTCTCTGTCCTACAGGGTTGCTATGAGTTGGAATCAACTCCAAGGCAAGGAGTTTGGCATTGGTTTTACAGATTTATACTTTCAATATTTTCTTTTTCTAATAACCTTTATATATTGTTTACATCAGAAGAAAGAAAAAAAGGTATTTCAGTCTTAAAAATATACTCAATTTAACATCAAAAATTAAAAAATGCAATTAAAAAATCTGACGTTTTAAGAAATTTGTATATCATATTTAAAATAAATATATTTTACTTCTTTTCCTTCCATAATACTCTTCACATAAAAAGTATCTAGAAATATGTATGTTTAAATCTGAAATTTAGCTTGAAAGTGACTATATGTTTAGATGAAAAATCTTATATAATACCACAGACTTAAATAAATTACTCAATGAATCACGAACAGTAGACTTTCATGAATGAAATGAAAATGGGATGAGAAAACTGTCTCATTCCATTTTATTATCGGACAGCTGAGGCCAGAAAGGACAGGTTATTTCATTAAAGTTACACTCTCAGGCAGATCTAGAATCCAAAGGAAAAGTCCTGTGAGTTCATGAGGTTTGGGTGGGACCTGATTACGGAGGAGAAAAGCGTGATTGACAGAGTTTGGTTTCTCAACATTTTCAATTTCTCTCTCTTCAGGACCAACTCTATATAGCTTAACGCCTACACACACGCACAGGCACACGTGCGATGCCGTGATTCCAGGCGAGCCTTAACAAAGCAAATGTGTGTGTGTGCGTGTGTGTGCGTCTGTGCATGTGTGTGTGCGTGTGTATCTGTGTGGTATGTCTGTGTGCACCTGCACTAATTCAGGACATAGACATAAATCTAAAAATATTTGTCCGCAGAGCTCAAATTGAAAATAATGCAGTTCCAAGTCTTAATAAGGTATATCCTGTGTCCCTTTATAACATATTTTGTTTTGTCAGTAAAAATATTGGGTTTTTAGAAAATAAAGATGCTGTACATCTGGTTTTCACAAGCCCACATATGTACAAACCTACATCAGGTTTCCTCAGCAAGTTGCTTTGTGAATA
Organism: Elephas maximus indicus; assembly: GCF_024166365.1. Taxonomy (NCBI): domain Eukaryota; kingdom Metazoa; phylum Chordata; class Mammalia; order Proboscidea; family Elephantidae; genus Elephas; species Elephas maximus. The sequence goes on along the minus strand of NC_064822.1, from coordinate 76,577,050 downwards.
TTTGTTTTTAGAACTGGTCGAGTTCAGCTTAGGTTAAGAGAGGCTGACACCATGAAATAGAAGGCAAAGATGGGTAGGGCAATAAGGGCAAAAATGCATCCTGTAATTCCCAAACTAAATTTTACCACAAAACTTGGTATCTAATCATGAGTTCGTAGTCTTATTTCCAGGTCCCCAAATTTTGACTCGATTTGACCAGTACTGCAAACTCATGACTTTATCAATGTGACTGATAAACCAGTAGCCAGGCTAAGCAAGAGACAGAACACAAATTACTAAAATCAGAAATGATAAAGAGGTCATCACTACCGTGTAGATATTAAAATGGGTAATAAGGGGACACTATGAATAACTCCAGGTGCTCCTTGGAAACTCTGTGGGGCAGCTCTACTCTGTCCTATAGGGTTGCTATGAGTTGGAATCGACTCGATGGCACTGGGTTTGGTTTGGTTTTTTTTTTGTATGAATAACTCTATGCCTATAAATGTGACAAGTTAAACGGACTAATTCTTTGAAAAACAATCTACCAAAACTCACAGAAGAGAAAAAGGACAACTTAAGTTCAGAATAGTCCAAAATGTTTGTTAAAAAGCAAAGATGTCACTCTAAGGACTTGGGCACGTCTGATCCAAGCCATAGTATTTTCAACTGCCTCGTATGCATTTGAAAGCTGAACAATGACTATGGACGATCAAAGAAGAATTGATGCCTTTGAATTATGGTGTTGGTGAAGAATATTGAACATACCATGGACTGCCAAAAGAACAAAAAAATCCGTCTTGGAAAAAGTACAGCCATAATGCTCCTTGGAAGCAAGGATGGTGAGATTTCCTCTCGCATACTTTGGACACTATTAGGAGGGACTAGTCCCTGGAGAAAGACATCATGCTTGGTAAAGTAGAGGGTCATTGAAAAAGAAGACCTTCAATGAGATGGAATGACACAGTGCCTGCAAAATGGGCTCAAGCATAACAAGGTTTGTGAGGATGGTACAGAACTAGCCAATGTTTCGTTCTGTGATACGTAGAGTCACTATGAGTCAGAACTGACTGTGTGGCACCTAAGACCAACAACAACATTCTATTCCAGAAATTGAATCAATAATTAAAAATATACAAACTAAAAAAAGTACCAGGCCCAGATGATTTCACTGGTAAGTTCTAACAAACATATAAGAAAGAAATAATACCAATTCTCTATATTGCCTCCTATAAAATAGAAGTAGAGGAAGGCTTCACAATTCATTCTGAGGCCAATATTATTCTAATACCAAAACCAGAAAAACACATTACAAGAAGAGAATACTACAAACAGTAACTCTTAAGACCAGAGATAAAATACCTCATCAAAATTTCAGCAAATTGAATCCAATAATGTTTTTAAAATTTGATTTATTCCAGATATGCAATTAAGTCAATTCATCATATCGACAGGTTAATGAAGAAAAACATATGATCATATCATTTGATGCAGAAAAGAGGATTTGATAAAGCCCAACTCTCATTCACGGTAAGGTAATAATTCTCCAAAAACCAGGGATAGAGGGGAATATTCTCAACTTGATAAAGAACATCCACCAAAAAGTACCTACAACTAATATCAAATTTAATAACCAAGGACAGGGCACTTTCCTCAGGGCAAGCATGAATATTCTCATTACTCCCATTCAAAATTGTACTGGACGTTCTAGCTACTGAAAAACAAGAAAAAAAATTTACACAGTTAGGAAAAAATAATACTCTTTATTTGCTGTATCAATGTCAATATAGAATACAACAGCAATATAATAAAGTCAATTGCTTTCCTACATACCAATATTAAATAATTGGGAGATTTGGATTTAAAAAATTAAAAAAAAAATTACAGTAACACCCTAAACCATCACCAAAATGAGTTCTTAGATGTAAATCTAACAAAATATGTACAGAGTTAGTAACCAAAACTACAAACAATGGTAAAGGAAATCAAAGCAGATCAAAATAACTGGAGAGATATTCCATTTTCATAGACTGGAAGTATCAATATTATTAAGATGACAATTCCCCCCAACTGGATCTAAGGTTTAAATGCAATGTCAATCAAATTCTCCACATGCTGTTTTGTAGATATTGAAAAGTTGATCCTAAAATTTATATGGAAAGGCAAAGGAGCAAGAAAGCCCAAAACAATACTGAAAAAGAACAGAGTTGAAGGACTCACAGTATCCATTTTTAAGAATTATTACAAAGCTACAGTAAATAAGAGATTATGATATTGGCAAAAAAACAGAGCTCTATGCAGCTGGATAGAGAGTTGAAAAATAGACTCACACAAATATAATCAACTGATTTTGTCAAAGTTGCAAAGGTAATTCAATGGAAAAAGGATTGTCTTTCCAACAAATGATGCTGGGACCATTTGACGTCAAAATGACAAAAACAAACAAACAAACAAAAAGAATCTAGGCACAAACCTTTTAGGATAGGAGAAAACCTAAATTACCTTGGGTTTAGTGTTCACTTTTTTGATACAATACCAAAAGCATGATATGAAATATAACATTGATAAATTGGACTTTTAAATTAAAAATTTCTGCTCTGATAAAAGAATGGAAAGACAAACCAAAGAGTGGGAGACCATATTTGCAAAACATATATCTGATAAAGGACTTGTATTCAAAACATAAAAAGAACTATTAAACTCACAAATAAAAAAAAATCCAATTAAAAAGGAAAAATATCTGAAAAAAAAACCTCATCAAAGATGATATACAGATCACAAATAAGCATAGGAATATTTCTCGACGTCATTTGCCATTAGGAAAAACGTAAATTAAAGCAAAATGAGATGCCATTACACACCTATTGTTGTTGCTGTTAGATGCTATTATTTTAAACTCATAGCAAGCTTAGGTACAACAGAACAAAACACTGCCTAGTTCTAGGCCATCCTCACAATCATTATTATGCTTGAGATCATTGTTGCAGCCACTGTGTCAGTCTATCTTGTTTAGAGTATTCCTGTTTTTTGCTGGCCGTTTACTTTAGCAAGCGTGATGTCCTTCTCCAGGGACTGATCCCTTCTGATAATGTCCAAATTATGTGAGATGTCGTTTGCCATCCTTGCTTCTAAGGAGCATTCTGGTTGTACTTCTTCTAAGACAGATTTGTTTGTTCTTTTGGCAGTCCCCGGTATATTCAATATTCTTCGCCAACACCACAATTCAAAGGTGTCAATTCGTCATCAGTCTTCCTTATTCATCGTCCACACACATAAGAGACAATAGAAAGCACCATGGCTTAGGTCAGGTGCACCTTAGTCTTCAAGGTGACATCTTTGCTTTTCAACACTTTAAAGAGGTCTTTTGCAGCAGATTTGCCCAATGCAATGCATGTTTGATTTCTTGACTGCTGCTTCCATGGCTGTTGATTGTGGATCCAAGTGAAATGAAATCCTTGACAACTTTAATCTTTTCTGCTTTTATCACGATGTAGCTTATTGTTCCAGTTGAGAGGATTTTTGTTTCCTCTATGTCGAAGTGTAATCCATACTGAAGGCTGTGGTCTTTGATCTTCCTCAGTAAGTGCTTCAGGTCCTCTTCACTTACAGCAAGCAAGGTTGTGTCCTCTGCATAACACAGGTTGTTAATGAGGCTTCCTCCAATCCTGTTGCCCTATTCTTCATATACCTCCTTCTCCATATTATTTGCTCAGCATACGGATTGAATAGGTATGATGAAAGGATACAACCCTGACACACACCTTTCCCGACTTTAAACTACAGCAGCATCCCCTTGTTCTGTTTGAATGACTGTCTCTTGATCTATGTATAGGTTCCTTATGAGCACACTTAAGTGTTCTGGAATTCCCATTCTTCACAATGTTATCCATAATTTATTATGATCCACACAGCCAAATACCTTTCCATAGTCAATAAAACACAGGTAAACATCTTTCTGGTATTCTCTGCTTTCAGCCAGGATCCATTTGACATCAGCAATGATATCCCTGGTTGCATGTCCTCTTCTGAATCCAGCTTGAATTTCTGGCAGTTTTGCATCAGTATACTACTACAGCTGTTTTTGAATGATCTTCAGCAAAATTTTGCTTGCTTGTGATATTAATGATATTGTTCATTAATTTCTGCATTTGGTTGGATCACCTTTCTTGGGAATAGGCATAAATATGTATCTCTTCTAGTCAGTTGGCCAGGTAGCCATTTTCCAAATGTCTTGGCATAGATGAGTGAGCACTTCCAGTCCTGCATCCCTTTGTTGAAACCTCTCAATTGGTATTCCGTCAATTCCTGGAGCCTTGTTTTTCACCAATGCCTTCTGTGCAGGTTGGACTTTTTCCTTCGGTACTGTTGGTTCCTGATCATATGCTACCTCCTGAAATGGTTGAATGTCGACAAATTTTTTTTGGTATAGTGACTCTGTGTATTCCTTTCATCTTCTTTTGATGCTTCCTGGGTCATTTAATATTTTCTCCATAGAACCCTTCTGTATTGCAACTCAAGGCTTCAATTTTTTCTTTAGTTCTTTCGGCTTGAGAAGTAGACCACAGGGCCCTTCTTCCTAGTTTATCGTAGTCTGGAAGCTCAGCTGAAACTTGTCTGCTATGGGTGACCCTACTGGTATGTGAATATCGGTGGCATATCTTCCAGCATCACAGTAACATGCAATCTCCCACTGTATGACAAACTGACAGACGTGTGGGGAAAACATCTATTAGAATGGCTAAAATCTAAATAAAAATGATGATACTAACTGTTAGCAAGGGTGTGGAGTAATGGGGTAACAAAAACTCTCATTCCTCTCTCGTGAGAAAGCTAATGGCACAACCACTATATATGATAATTTGGCAGTTTCTTACCATGCTAAACAGTCTTATCGTATCATCCGGTAATTTTGATCTTACACGTTTACTCAACTTATCTGAAAACTTATGTTCACACCCACACAAAATCTGCATGTGAATATTTAGAGCATCTTTCTTCATAATAACCAAAAGCTAGATATAACCAAGATGTCCTTCAATAGGCGAATGGATAAACAAAAGGAGGTATATTCATACAGTGAAATATTATTTCACAATAAAAAGAAATGTGCTATAAAGCTAAGCAAAAATAAGGATGAATCTTAAATGCATACTACTAAGTGAAAGAAGCTTGTCTGAAAGGTTACATAGTGTGTGATTCTATTTTTACAAAATTTCATAAAGGCAAAAGTTTAGAAACAATAGACAGATCGGTAGTTGCCAAGAATTTGGGGAGGAGGAAAGGTTGAACAGGAAATGTTTTGGATGTTAACTCTTCTGCAAGTGACTATGATTATGTAGCTATAACACAATAAGCTTTCAGATAAGTTGAGTAAATATGTAAGATCAAAAATGCTGGATCATATGAACTTGTCATAGTTCATACAAGTTTACAGCACAAACAACAAATTTTAACATATGCAAATTTGAAAAAATCATTTAAGGATTGGGATGCCAGGATGGAATGCAAACTGAAAAAATAATCTAACACTATTATAAATATATGAAATAACCTCAATGAAAGGAATTGACAAAAAGGTGTTGACCTAAATAACTTTGGAATGAGTAGAATCTGTAAAACTAAAGACAAAAGAACTGTATATAAGCACTTTGGTTGATAAAGTTCCTTCCCACATAAGTTCAGGTTAACAATTATGAAACCACTGTCATTGCTTACTGGGATTAAATAATTAGGTTAATGGATGGTGAATGGCAGAGCCCATTTCCTCAATATTGCAGTCTAAGGTTACAGACAAGCAAGAGGAGAAGGCTAGAATGATCAATGTGGTAACGGACTACAGTTGGAGACACCAGCATGAACTAATGTTTAGTTTATTGTGTATACAGATGAACACATATGTGTAAATACGGGTTAGTATACACATGTATCTTTTATTGCTCTGTCAGCTGAGAGGGCATGGAAGCTACTACCTCAGTAACAATGAGCACACCAATGCCGAGATCTTAGTTTCCAGTGTCATTCTGCAGTAACGTAACGAGGGCTCCTTGGAGAAATGGCTGATTCTAGGATTGGAGCAGGAAATATACAAGAAGGGCCTGGAGCATCTCATAGTGCCCAAAAAGTAAGTGCTAAAAATAAAAATAGTTCACAATGTTAAGGGTATGTAGAAAATACACAGAACTCAACCCCAATAGCCAAAGATGGAACAGTTTGAGTAACAAAGTGAGATTGGATTTTAATGGAAAATATGAAACAAATCTCCATGAGTCCATAGTGATGAAATAAAAGAATGGAGAATAGACAAATCTGTGCAGAATTCCAAATAATTTATGTAGATTTTCCACCCTGAAGGAGATGGAGAATAATTTCCTAATTCTTAAGTGTGAGCTGCACTTGACAACTTCCCTCCTAAGAGTACAAGTTTGAAAAGGGGGAAAGCATAGCATTGAAGTAGAAAAATCTGAGGAAAAGGTTATTAAAATTAGCATCAACAGTGATGTCATGTTGATAGTATGTACTCTTGATGCGATATAATGAAAATGGCACTTTACCTCTGTAATTGTTCTCTTAAAAATCCATAGCCCAGCCTGGTCATGAGAAAAATATCAGATAAATCCCAGTTGAGGGATATTCTGTAGTACATGTGGACAGTACTCCTGAAAATTGCCAGACTCATTAAAACAAAGAATGAGAACTTTTTACAACCAAGAGATACCTAAGAAGACATGATGACTAAATGTAATATTGCATCCTGGATAATATCTTGGAGTGAGTAAAAGACATTATGTAAAAATTAAGGCCATCTAAAAGAATCACAAAGTTTATTTAATAATAATATATTAATACTGGGCCATTATTTGAAATGAATGTTCCATACTAATATAAAATGTCAATGATAGAGGGAACTAGGTGTGAGGTATATGAGAACTCTCTGTAATATTTTTGTAACTTTTTAAAATGAATCTAACATTATCATAAAATAAAAATTATTGTAAATAACAAACTATTAAAAAGCACTGTAGCTATGAGGTAGAAGATGATCTTGAAGAAATAGAAAGGAGCGGTATCATGAGGCACCTTGAAGGCCATAGTCTAATGGGGTCATATGTATTTTGTTGATCAAAAGCCTTGGTGGTGTTATGATTTTATTTCCATTTTAGAAAGGCAACTCTGGCTCCTGTGCAGCCTGCAAATTATAAGGTAAAAAGAAGCAACAAATAGGAGGACAATTTGAAGGCTAGTGAGATACTACAGAAGAGAGGTGACGGTGGTGAAGGCAAGTAGAGCTTGCGGGAATTGAAGATTGAATAAACGTTAATGTGAAAGACAGGAGGTGTGGGGTAGGCCCAGGATATTTGTTCCAAGTAAGCTGGCCATAATGATATTTTCTACTATGGAAAATTGAAGAAAATGCCTGTTTGTGTTTGGGGTTTGTGAATGAAATATTATAACAACCCCGTTAGTTGCACATCATGGCACCCGTTGTTACACACATAGAAAAAGTGGCATAGAAATGTTACAAAACTCGCCAAAACTTATACACCCAAAAATATCAGAGCTGAGCTATCAAGTGAGTACAAAAAAAAAAAAAAATTTTTTTTTTTTTTTTTTTTTTAAGCATGTGGTTATTCCAAATTTCTTCTGGGCACTATACTCTCCACCACAGAATGAAATTTTTTTTTTCTCTCTATTCCTATAAATTTCAAGGTAAAGGCCCTGTGGTTATTGGACAAATGGGCTTTCAAAAGTAAGTATGAATGCTTTCCAAAATGAGAAAAACAAATAGCGATATGTCTCAAAACCTGGTCGCACTTCTGCTTCTTTAGGGACTCAAAGGCAAAGGGGCTTAAGTTCATTTCCAGCATGAGTAAGGGAAAATTTCTCTTCATCTGGTAATAGAATAAACATGGGTCTTGGTTTGTGTGATCTGATTCATATCCAGGGCTGTGTTATGACTTTTGTGGGCCCTAGGCACTGTTGCCTTCATGGTCCGTTCTTCTATTAAAAATTATATTTTACAAGTGTTGGTATAAAAATATATTAATATTATATATTATAGCATTTTCTTTGACTAACTGTGCTTATAGTGCCTAATGGGTAAGTCAGCCCTATTTATATCTATGTGGAAAATGTTCATACAGAGTTAAAATGTTGAACAATAGAAGATATAAGTTACTCTAAACCACAGGTTTGGAGTATTTTTGGAATGAGGATTTCTTCAATCCATGAAGATAATATGTAAGAATCAATGTTTTATTATAAATTACTAAAACATGTTTTGTTCTCCCCGATTTTTTGCTAATTTTTTTTTTTTAATGAGGAATATGATTCTTTTGGATACCAGTCATAGCTTTTATTAGATTAAACCAGAACTTTTCCTTTCTTCACATAATTTTGTATCACTCATATTCAGTCTGAAACTGATTCTGCTCAATTTATTATTTTTTGTAAATTTTTATCTGAATATTTACAGTATTTTAAAAATTATTTTTTGTGTGTGTGTGCATCGTTTCTCTCTTGCCCAGATTTTATGTCACTGCTTTCTCAATTTTTATCGTATATAGTGTATCTAGGACACATTTCCTGTTCTTCCTAGGCTTGTTATAAGCTAAAATGAGTTTAAATATCTGAAGCATTTGGTCTTTGCCCTAAATATGCTAAAGCAAGAGAAATATTCTTTATTAATAATTCTACCTTTCTAAGCAAGTCATCATCACATAGGAAGGGCAGCACATTAATTAATTAATACATGCACCCAGAGGAAAATTAAACAGTTGAAATAATAAATGTGGACGTGTCTCTGAATATTTGAATTGAATTTTATTATTTAAGTTACTAGCAAATTTTAATCTGTGGTCTAGGGCAAGGTAATAATTGGAAGTATTTTAGTCTACATAGCTGAGTATTCTGGAAAGCTATGAGTTTATAACTTTGCTCTTTAAAATGTATTTTACCGTGTTGGATGAAAATAATTTTCAAATATGGTCAGTCTGTACTTTTGAAACTAGAGTTAATATATCTTACTGATTATTCAGAACATTGTTCTGGACTTGTTATTGTTTTATGTTGATAGGTATACACTATGGAGCCCTGGTGGTGCAGTGGTTAAGAGCTTGACAGCTAACCAAAAGGTCGGCAGTTTGAATCCACCAGGCACTCTTTGGAAGCCCTATGGAGTAGTCTACTCTGTCTTATAGGGTCACTATGAGTAGGTATCGACTCGATGGCAATGGGTTTGTTCGTTCGTTTGTTTTAATGAAGACTTACTACAGATGGTTGGTTTGTTTTATTCAACTTAAAATTTCCTCAGGTCCTTGGGCTTTTTGAGGTGTTATCATGCTAATTGATAGTATCAGACAAGTCAGGAGGAGGTGTTTATGGTAAAAAATGTCATGTTTAGTTGTATACATGTTGTATTTGGTTGTTATAAGAGTGGAAAACTTTCCTTGGAATAAAGAAAAATAAATATGGGAGTTGTCATAATTTGGTTGACATGTCACCCTGATTTTTTTTTACAAATGCTGTTTGCAAATAGGAGTACATCAGATTAAAAAACTCATTGTTGTGGAGTCAATTCCAACTCACAGTGACCCTATAGGATAGAGTAGAACTGCCCCAAAATGTTTCCAAGGACTGGCCGGTGGACTCAAACTGCTGACATTTTGGTTAGCAGGCACAGCTCTCCATAGCTCCCAACCACCAAAAAGACCAAACCAAACTCACTGCCATGGAGTCAATCCAACTCATAACCACCATATAGAACAGAGTAGGACTGCCCCATACAGTTTCCAAGGAGCTCCTGGTGGTTTCTAAATGCCTACCTTTTGTTCAGCAGCCAAAGCGCTTAACCGCTACGCCACCAGGATTTCCAGTGACCTCAAATTAACCCAAAAACCAAACCTGTTGCTGTCGAGTCCGACTCATAGCGACCCTATGAGGCAGAGTAGAACTGCCCCATAGAGTTTCCAAGGAGCGCCTGGGAAATTCGAACTGCCCACCTTTTGGTTAGCAGCCGTAGCACTTAACCACTTGGCCACCAGGGTTTCTGATATCAAATTAGCTGGATGAAATTCTTAAAGATCCTTTCTTGTTTAGAAAGATTTGTCAAAGTTTCCAATTACAGCAATGTTGCAAACAATGTTGACCAAAATATTATCAATGAAAAAAGGAAAGAGATTTAAAAGCGTGTATTTAAAGAATCCATTGAGCTTAGTGAATTGGAGGGAAATTGCAAAATACATGGGGATGTTTATTAAATGACATGGGCAAGACAAAATTGAGCATTGACAGTGAATATATTTGAAATATACGTTTATCTCTTTCAATTTTCTCTTAAATCCATTCTAATCAGTTTCTCACTTCCTATTCTCCATATCGCCAAAACTGCTCTCATCAAAGTCACTGATTCTTCTATGTTGATAAAGCCAAGGTCCAATTCTCAGTCCACATCTTAACTTGACCTGTGATTTGAGACAGTGAATCAGAACCCCTGACCCCTCCCTTCTACCAGAACTCTTAAATGTGGATTTCCCCAGAGATCTTTCCTTAGACCATTTCTCTGTTATTCCTTTTTGACTTCATCCAACCTGATGGCTTTAAATTCCCGAACTTCTCCCTTGAACTGAAGACACTTATCTCTACCCGGCTACTTGATATTGTCACTGGGATTCTCAATTTCAGCACATTAAAAAATTGATCTCTTCCAAACCTTCACCTGTAGTGTCCCTTGTCTCAATTAATGGAAACTATGTACTTCCATTTGTTGAGGCTCAAAATACTTTAGAGGAATCATGACTCGTCTTTCTCATATCCCACATCCAATTAATTAGAAAATACTATTAAATATACCTTTAAATATATCCAGAGTTGCCACCTTCACCTTGGTCAGCCCATCATCATATCTCCCAGGTATTATTACAATACTTTCCATCTGGTTCCCCTGCTTTCATCCTTGCTCCTCCTACAATCTACTCTCAATAGAACAGTGAGAGTAATCCTGTCAAATTAATGAAATCAGGTTATTCTTTTGCTTAAAACTCTCCAACAGCTCTGCATCTCACCCAAGGCCCTACACAATCTGAGCTCGCATCACCCTCCTAGCTGCATCTCCTATATCTCTCTCACTTCCAGCCAATCTCATTACCCTTCTTTGTTATTTCTCAAGCATATCTGGTGCACCTCTGACTGAAGGCCTTTATAACTGTTCTTTTCTCTACCGAGGATGTGTTGTCCTCAGAAATCTGCTGGGTTCATTCTTTCACCTCATTTCTTTCAAAATTCTTCTCAAAAGTTTGGAAAAAAAATTGCCCCCTGACTACCCTATTTAAAATGGCAGCCCCGTTCTGGCACTCTTATTCTCCTTAATACATGTTGTTGTTGTTAGTTGCTGTTGAGTTGGCTCCAACTCATGGTGATCTTATGTATAACAGAAGGAAACGTTGCTTGGTCCTGCTCCGTTTTCCAGCATTTTATTTGACAGTATTCTGTTATGATCCGTAACGTTTTCATTGGCTAATTTTCGGAAGTAGATTGCAGGATTTTCTTATCAGTCTCTTTTAGTCTGCAAGTTCTGCTGAAATCTGCCCACAATGGGTGGTCCTGCTGGTGTTTGAAATACCAGTGGTGTAGCCTCCAGTATCACAGCAACACAAAAACCACCACAGTACAACAAACTGACAGACAGGAGGTGGTAACACGTATTACCTTCTAATATAGTTTAGTTATTTGCTTTGTTTTTCTGTCTGCTCACCTCTTTATTAGAATTTATACTCTACTGGGGAATCAATTCTTATTTCTGTTTTACTGTTGTATCCCTAATGTGTGTAACAACACATAAAATGTTCAATAAATACATGTTGGATTTGTTGAATGACTCTATAGATCTATAGGGAGAATAATTATTTGGGGACAATCATGGATATAATGTTCTAAGTCTATGCTGGTATTACGAGAGCATAATACATTGTTTATTAGGTGAATTATTTGATGAGAATTCAAGGTAGAACTATGATTATGGTAATGAAAGGGCTACGTTAAATTCATGAATAAGCAGGACAAGGTAGTTTTCAGCATTAGTAGCTACTAGGTCATTAGGTGTTTGTAAAAAAAAGAAAGAAAAATAAAGAAAAGAAAACAGATTCTCTAGTATCACTCCCAAATATTCTAATCTGCAGGTATCTTCATTTTAATAAACATATGAGATTATTCTGATGCAAAATGTCCGAGGAGCAAGTTTTGGGTAAGTGCCTCATAATAAAAGAAGGGAAAGCTGAAAGAAGATTTCTTCTAGAGTTTGAGAGTTGTGAGTTCACATTTTTACTAAAATCTAGCATAAGAGAATGTGGTTAAATAACAGAATTAAAAATTAGATTTGAATTAGGTGGACTTTTTCTTCTTGGTCAGGACTTATAAACCAAGGAAGATAAACTGCTTTTTTTCCTGGAAGCATTTAAAAATAGATTCTCATTTTTTCTGGAATGATTTTTATGATGGCCTATTTTAAGATATCAGATTAGCTAAAATGAACTTGCATTGTTCTTTTCAAGTGCTGTGATCATGACTAAATCTTTTTAACATGTATGAAGGGGCAGAGTATATGTCCTGCACTAAGTACCAAGTTGAAGTAATTGATAATCAGGCCAACTTTTCTTTGAGTATCAAGTTAATCAAATACAATTGTACTTCTTAAGTTACCTTTCTGCCTAGATTCTTAACGTACCTCTCTCTCGTTCTCTTTCTCTCCTGTCAAAGTATGCATTTCTAGGTCTAAGTGAGACATACGGAAATACAGATTTTTATTTTATTTTATTTTTAATTAGTATTTGGTGCAAGAGTCTGTCAGTAGGAAGAGCATTAAGGAAGGGCACAAATTTTAACATTTTAATTTAAAAGTTTGACATTTGACATTTCTTAATCAGGGATTGGAAACCCTGGTGGTGTAATAGTTAAGAGTTCAGCTGCTAAACAAAAGGTCGGGAGTTCGAATCCACCAGGTACTCCGTGAAAATCCTATGAAGCAGTACTACTCTGTCCAATATGGTCCCTATGAATTGGAATTGACTAAATAGCAATTTTTTTTTTTTTATTTGGTTTAATCAGGGATTAAGTAGGACATCTATACCCAGCACAGTGATACCAGAGGGAAGAAAGGGAGGAGGGATTGAGAAAAACAGTACTTTTTTATTGTTATTTTTTTCTTGACATTTTCAAATATTCCTGCACTGTGGTGCTAGATACCCAAATGAGATCTTAGCTTATTAATGAACTAAATGTTTGTTTTCCTAAGCACATTTTAAAGTAAATAAATAAAAATTAAATAAAAAAATATATATATTCAGACAGGTTCAAAATAATAATTTTCCTATTAAAGATCCCTATCAAGGGTACATATAAAGTTCCATTTAAATTTGCCAAGCCCACATGAAGACTAATATTTATCTCCTATGTCCAGTTATATTAAGAATTGTTTCAGAGTCCAGTAGTGACCAATTTGTTTCTGGGAAATTGGGGCAGAGTTTGCCTGTGAGAACCTAAACACTATAAGAAAAAGAATAGCTGCAGTATGTGAAGTAATGAAGACATTTTTATTTCAAACATCCAAGCCTATCCCAAGTCTTCAAATAAAAAACAAACAAACAAGAATCTGAAATTCAGGCTGAGATTACACAGCAGGATTTGCAAGAGAATTTGGGAATAGTTGCATATCCTCATCATTCAAGCCTGGGACTTGTTTGTTTCTTCTGTCTGTCGAAGGTGTTTTTAAGCCTAAACTGAAGGCCTGTCATATATGTACCCGAGGAAGAATCCTAACTACATTCTGACCTATTTTATCACTGGTGACCTGGATGAGGATCCAGTCTTTCTTCATATTTTCATTTGTAATTTAAGAAATTCTGAGCTATGGAGATACACATAGATTTCTCCCCAAAAAGCCATTTAAGCCCAGAAATATAATTATAAAAGCAAATAGTTAAAAAGAACTATTCTTTCAGTATAATTTGAGAGAAAAAATATAATGTTCATGTCTTCTCTAATACACCAATAACTCCTTGCTAAATGACTGAAATGAGTAAGAAATATACCCTTATCAACTGAAAATTTGATTTTTTTTTTCTAATGATGATTTTCAGGTAATTTAGCTAAGTTTGTCAAATAATATAGATACGCTAGTCTGTAACTATTGACTGACATGAAAATTTTGGCATGACTGTAAGTTTACTCTTAAAGAGACGGTTATTAACAGGAAGGGGAGGACAGAATAAGATATACAAAATCAATTCAAATTAAAAAACTCTCTTCCATTGCAAAATATAGAATTTTGAACAGCCTAAATATAGGTCACAATGTTTATACTTTGAAGCACTTAATAAAAATACTAACCAACATTTATATATAACCTTTACTTGTTAACAGCCATTTCACATCCTTATTCCTCAAAACAAATGTTTGTTTTATTATTATCACCTCTGTGGAAAAACACCGACGTTCAAAGTAATTCACAAATGTAATAACTTTTGGGGGTGAAGTCGGAATACAACTTCTTTGACACTGAATCTTATGCTCTACCTAGTGCCCTCTCAATATGGGCGCCTCTTAAATCTTTATTTCAGTTCTATTTATATTTAATTTATATTAAAAAAATTAAACCTTTAAATTTGTATTCAAAGCCTATGGTAACTATCAAGGTTTTGCAGTACACAACTCTGGCTGATGCAGAGCTGCCTATGCCCAGATGCCCCTTCAACAGCGAAGGATTTTCTTCCCATATGGAAAACTTGGAAACCCTGGTAGCATAGTGGTTAAGAGCCACAGCTGCTAACCAGAAAGGTTGGCAGTTCAAATCCACCAGGCCCTCCTTGGAAACCATATGGGGCAGTCCTACTCTGTCCTATAGGGTCGCTATGAGTTGGAATCGACTCGATGGCGATGGGTTTGGTTTTTGGCTTTATAGGAAAACTTGGTTGGCAGAGTGGTTAAGAGCTATGGCTGCTAACCAAAAGGTTGGCAGTTCAAATCTACCAGACACTCTTTGGAAACCTTTGGGGCAGTTCTACTCCATCCCATAGGGTTGCTATGAGTTGGAATCAACTCGAGGGCAGCGGGTTTGGTTTGGTTTTTTGATAGGGTCGCTATATATATATATATATTTTTTTTTTTTTTTTTCTGGGTTTATAAGTGGGAACCCACTCAACGGCACCTAACAACCGACAGCTTCCAGGAACGTTTCTATCAGACAGGCTCCAGCCGTCAGGTTGCAGATCTGTGAGTGAACATGTGAGTGTTTAAAGCCTGGTCATTTTGCCCTATGCAGGAAGTGCCAATGGGTAAATTTTGCTCCTGTTCTGTTGGACCTGTGAGGCAGTTTGACCTCTTTCGCTGCCCTTTTCTGCTTCTCCCCCTTCTCTTCACAGGTGTTAATCCCTAATAAACACCTGGCACCCCAAACCATAACTCAGTATCTGATTCCATAAAGCAAGGACTGGCTACATAATTTGCTGGCTTAGTACAAGATGTTTTTTCAGCTTGAGAAATGCTGAGCGTGTTCTTCCCTTTTGATTTTCTAACTCCAGGTCTTCGCACATGTCATAATAATATTTTACATTGTCTTCTTGAGCCACCCCTTGAAATGTTCTGTTCATCTCTTTGACTTCATCATTTCTTCCATTTGCTTTAGCTACTCAATGTTTAAGAGCAAGTTTCAGAATCTCTTTGGACATCCAGTTTGGTCTTTTCTTTCTTTCCCGTCTTTTTAATGACCTCTTACTTTCTTCATGTATGATGTCCTTGATGTCATTCCACAAGTCATCTGGTCTTGGGTCATTAGTGTTCAACGCATCAAATCTTTTCTTGAAATGGTCTCTAAATTCAGGTGTGGTATACTCAAGGTCACACTTTAGCTCTCCTGGACTTATTCTAATTTTCTTCAGCTTCAGCTTGAACTGGCATGTGTGCAATTGATAGTGTGTTCCACAGATGACCCCTGGCCTTTTTCTGACTGATGATATTGAGGTTTTCCATCTTTTTTTTCCCACAGATGTAGCCTATTTGATTCCTGTGTATTCCATCTGGCAAAGTCCATGTGTAAAGTTGCCATTTATATTGCTGAAAAAAGTATTTGCAATGAAAAAGTTTCTGGTCTTGCAAAATTCTATCATGTGATTCCCAGCATCATTTCTATCATAAAGATCCATATGTTCCAACTACTGTTTCTTCTACTTTGTTCCCAGTCCTTCTTCTTTGTCTCCAGTTTTTGAATTTCAATCACTGATAATTATCAATGCTTCCTGATTGCGTGTTCAAGCAATTCCAGACTGCAGAAGTTGGTAAAAATCTTCAATTTCTTCCTCTTTGGCCTTAGTGATTGGTGCATAAATTTGAATAACAGTCATATTAACTGGTCTTCCTTGTAGGCATATGGATATTATCCTATCACTGACAGCGTTGTACTTCAGGATAGATCTTGAAATGTTCTTTTTGATGATGAATGCAACGCCTTTTCTCTTCAATTTGTCATTTCCAGCAGAATGGATCATATGATTTTCTGATTCAGAATGGCTAATATCAGTCCATTTCAGCTATCTAATGCTTAGGATATCACTGTTGTGTGTTCCATTTCATTTTTGATGATTTCCAATTTTCCTAGATTCATACTTCATACATTCCACATTTCGATTATTAATGGACGTTTTCAGCTATTTCTTCTCGTTTAGAGTCAAGCCACATCAGCAAATGAAGGCTCTGAAAGCTTGACTCCGTCCACACCATTAAGGTCATCTCTACTTTGATGAGGCAGCTCTTCCCTAATCAGCTTTTGAGTGCCTTCCAACCTGTGAAGCTCATCTTTTGGCAGTATATCAGATGATGCTCCGCTACTATTCATAAGGTTTTCACTGGCTAATTTTTTTCAGAAGTAGGCTGCCAGGTCCTTCTTCCTAGAAAAAATTCAAGCCACAAGTTGCAATATTGAAAGATTCTACAGTAAAAATATTAACCAATGCAAGCAGCATCCAAAGAAGATGGAAGGACTACACAAAGTCACTGTACCAAAAATAATTTGTCTACATTCAACCATTGCAGGAGGTAGCATACAATCAAGAACTGATGATACCATAGAAAGAGGTCCAAGCTGCACTGAAGGCATTGGTGAAAAGCAAGGCTCCAGGAACTGATGGACTATCAATCAAGATGTTTCAATAAACAAATGCAGTGCTGGAAGTGCTCACTTGTCTATACCAAGAAAATTGGAAGGCAGCCACCTGGCCAACCAACTGGAAGAGATCCATATTTATGCCTATTTCAAAGAAATGTGATCCAACTGAATGCAGAAATTATTGAACAATATCATTAATGTCACCCACGAGTAAAATTTTGCTGACAAACATTCAAAACGGTTGCAACAGTATATTGACAGTGAACTGCCAGATATTCAAGCCAGATTCAGAAGAGGATGTGGAGTCAGGGATATCATTGCCGATGTCAGATGGGTCCTGGCTGAAAGCAGAGAATACCAGAAAGATGTTTACCTGTGTTTTATTTATTATGCAAAGGCATTCAACTGTGTGGACCATAACAAATTATGGATAACATTGGGAAGAATGGATTCCAGAACACTTGATTGTGCTCATGAGGGGGGTGTACATAGGTGAAGAGGCAGTCATTCAAACAGAACAACGGGATACTGCATGGTTTAAGTCAGGAAAGGTGTGTCATAGGGTTGTATCCTTTCACCATACTTATTTAATCTGCAGAATGCTCAGAAAATCATCTGAGAAGCTGGACTATATGAAGAAGAATGGGACATCAAAATTGGAGGAAGAATCGTTAACAACCTGCATTATGCAGATGACACAACCTTGCTTGCTATAAGTGAAGAGGACTTGAAACACTTACTGGTAAAGATCAAAGACCACAGCCTTTAGTATGAATTGCAAGTCAACATTAAGAAAATAAAAATCCTCACAACTGGATCAATAAGCAAAATCATGATAAACAGAGAAAAGATTGAAGCTGTCAAGGTTTCATTTTACTTGGATCCACAATCAACAGCCATGGAAGCAGCAGTCAAGAAATCAAAAGACACATTGCATGGGGCAAATCTGCTGCAAAAGATCTCTTTAAAGTGTTAAAAAGCAAAGATATCACTTTAAGGAGTAAGGTGCACTTGACCCAAGCCATGGTGTTTTCAATTGCCTCATATACATGGGAAATCTGGGCAATGAATAAGGAAGACTGAAAAAAAATTAATACCTTCAAGTTATGGTGTTGGTGAAGAATATTGAGTATACCATGGACTGACAAAAGAACAAACAAATCTGACTTGGAAGAAGTACAACCAGAATGCTCCTTAGAAGCAAAGGTGGCAAGATTTCATGTGACATACTTGAGATATGTTATCAGGAGAGGCCAGTCCCTGGAGAAGTGTATCACGCGTCATAAATTAGAAGGTCAATGAAAAAGAGGAAGACCCTCAATGAGATGGATTGACACAGTGGTGGCAACAATGGGCTCAAGCATAACAATGATTGTGAAGATGGTGCAGGACCAGGCAGTGTTTTGTTTTGTTGTACATAGGGTTGCTGTGAGCCAGAACTGACTTGATGGCACCTAATAACAAAGTACAAGTTGAAATACTGGAGACTCTTTGTATAAAAAGATTAACTCCATTTTTCATATTTAATCACTGACAGCTTTCAAACCCCACATTGGGACAAGTGAATAAGAAAGTTTCCATTCCTTCTCTTGGCACGAGAAGGGAAAGTTCCAGTCACACAAACTCAGCTACCGTGTGAAAAGCATCAACCTAGCTGACTGGCCTCCTTACCACAATAAAAATTGAAGATACTTGCTCCTCCTGTGTTATACAGCCATTTTGGACTGGCTTGGGTGCTTGCCCTGCTCTTACCAGAAAACCTCATTATGTGAGTAATCAACCTTTTCACACCTTCTTGGAGTATGTGTGACATCATAATTCTCAACATCTGAAACTATTTGGGGTGGCAGGTTGACCCTGCCCTCTGCAGGACAACTAGAAAACATTCTTGTTCAAAAAATAATAAAAGTCTCAAGAAGGTAACAGCAGAGCATTACACCAAGTTTGAGGACCTATTAAACATGGAGTCCTGTGCAACTAAATAGGTGGCACACACAGGAAGCTAGCTCTGTATAAAACCCAAACTGGAAAATCAGCTATAGATTGCCTTTGTGTTAAGTTAGGTCCTTAATTGGAAAAGAATAGTTCATTGTCTTTATCTCTCTGGGCAGTCTATAGTAGCCACCCTTACGTGTACAGTTGCTTTCCCATTCTTGCCTCCTTCTGATATTTACCTTTGCACTTCCACTCTCAGTTCTGTTGGTTTTCATAATTTAGGCAGTACTATTTTTTTTTTTTAATTACTTGCCCCGTTATATGAAAACCATCTTTATGAAAAGAATGTCCATTGATATATATACATTCATATATTCCATTCTCCCAAGTTTAGGGAAATATCTACCCTAGGTATTTATGACATTTATACATGCTGCATCCTCATACCCTCGCTTCCCTTATCCAGCCTAAATTCAACAGTCCCATATTGCATATTTCATATGTGAACCTTGAAAACTTTATTACCCCTCTCATACTTTGTTCTCCTTTCCTAGAAAACCGAACCATAGTTAAATGGTACTCTCCACTTAAACTACATCAGGCTCTCTGAAACTAGACATAGTTCATTGTCTCACTTTAAATTCAAGAAGTCATCAATTCTCCCTCTCTACTGAATCATTAAAAAGAAAGCCTCCATACCCTAAATCACCCCTACTGCCACCGCATTTAACAGTAAAACTCTTAAAAACAGTTGTCTACATATTTTAATTCCAGTTCCTCTCCTCCCATTTCCCCTTCAATCTACTTTATTCAGGCATCTGACCCCACAAAATGCTGAAAAAGTTTTACTAAGGTTACAAATGAGATCCATGTTCTAGAAAAAATATTCTGTTGTCATTATTAACCCGTTTTCTTTCTCTCAAAACCCACATGTGATCCACTATCAAATTATTTTGCTCTACAAGTATGTATAATCTGACTTTCAATACCCAGAAAGACCCTCTGATCCTACCTACTATCATTTGATTGGATTATTTCAAGAGCTCCTTAATTAGTCTCCTTGTTTCAGATCTGCATCCCTATTAGCAGATTTTCAATCCAGAAGACAGAACTATTTTTAAACCCAAGTAGTCTTCTGACACTTCTAGCTTATAATATTTCAAAGTCTTTTATTTCACACAGAAAAAAGGTTGGTCACTACAAGAACCTTAAGACCAATGTGACCTAACCCTCAATACCTCTTTGAATGCATTTCTTATCACTCTTCTCACTCACTCATTTCCAAGCACACTCATCTTCACACTCTGCCTCAGAACTTTTTACCTGTTTGTGATGGTTAAGGTTGTGTGTCAACTTGGCTGGGCCATGATTCTCAGTGGTTTGGCAGTTATGATGTAGTTTGGCAATCATATGATGTGATCACTTCCATGATGAGATTCAATATAATGTGATCACCCCCATGATGGGATCTGCTGTGAGTAACCAATCATTTGAAATTGAGTTTCCTTGGGCATGTGGTCTACATAGAATATAAGTGGACAGTTTGGCAAGGCTCATGGACTTTTGCTTACTTTGGATCCTGCAGCTGGCTCCTATTCGTCTGACCTTAGGTTCTTGGGACTCGAGCTAGCAGCTTACCTGTGGTCTTGACTGCCGATCTTGGATTTCACTGATCTTTGCAGCCTGTGAGCAAGAGCCCTGCTCTTTGACCTGCTGATCTTGGGCTTGCACTGTTCTATCTTCTCGCAATACCTGTCATTCTTACCAGTGTTTAATCAAATGTCACTTTCTCAGTGAGTCTTCCTAAGGTCACCCAAATTAAAAATTAACCTTCTTCCTAATCATCAATTCCTATCTTCCTCTCATGTTCTACTTTCCTCTTGTAGTACTTTTAGCCTTTTAACATGTTATTTAATACAAATATTTATCCTATATATTATATGTCTGCTGCCAGTAGAGTAAAAGTTTTGTAATATCAGGGATCTTTGTGTGTCTGGAACATAGCAAATGTTTAATAAATAATTGCTGAATTAATGAATCAAAGAATATACACTAATTGAGTTCTTATAAAAAGGAGACTTGGTGGAGCAACAGTTAAATGCTAGTCTGCTAACTGAAATATTGGTGGTTTGAACCCGTCTCATGGCTCTGTGGAGAAAGACCTGATGATCTCCTCTCATAAAGATTGCAGCCAAGAAAAAATGGTGGGGCAGTTCTACTCTGTGGGTTGGAATCAACTCAACAGCGCCGAACCACAACAACAGAGGTCTTACAAAACATACTTAAAGCTCTCCACAAGTTCTAACAGTCTAAGAAATGTTTTATATTAGTGACTTATCTAAAGATCTCCTACAAGGACAAATGCAAAGACTGAAGTATATGTGAATAAGACTGAAGAGGTAGAAAACGTAAATTATTTTCAAAATGGGGAAAATGGATATATGTTAATTAAATAACTCAAAATGTGGATGTTATATAAATAGAACATATGTAATAATTTCCAAAACAATGTACAACTAAATGGGAAATGACAAGGTAGGCTACATCTGGTAAAAAGTAGTCACCAAAAAACTGATGCGTTTTAATTAATCCATCGTGGCTTTAGCTTAGCATAAGCAGAGGATATTATTGGAAAAGGCAGTTAGTGATTTTTCCAGGTAGCTATGCTAGCTGGTTTTTGTGTTGTGTGTGTGTTTACATACAGAATGAACAATTTATTGCCAAATGAATTGGGTTATCCTGTGCTTTTGTTACTAGGTTCTAGAAAGAAAATCTAGGCCATTTTTTAAAAATGTCTTTCTCTTGTTTCAGGTTGTTCAAGCTTTCTTCTTAATCCTTTGGCAGGAGTACCAAAGCTGTTATCAGATTTGTCATAGTTTGATATTCAAATATGGATGCATTCATCTTGTAATGACCTTTTGCCTGAACTTAGTGCTAGAAAAAGGATGCTGCATCTTATTTAAGTAACTTCAAGGCAAGATATCATACAGCATTCAAATATAGGCTTTTATCCAGTTAATCATCAAGCATTACCTACTTTCATCAATGTTTGGGAGCTTAATTCCAGGATTACTCCATAGACCCAGACAATAGAACTTTTATACCATGATAATTAGAAAAGGAACCTATTACCCAGGATTATAATTAGTGACTAACATATTAAATGACCTTTAACATTTACCTTAAGGCCTGGGTTCCTGGAAATCCAGCCAGGTTATGAATGCCATATTAGTAATCTTTAATCTTTATTACTTATGTGGACAGAATTTTAATGATTTTTAAATCGGCAGTGGTCACTAACATACCCCTATTAAAATAAAAAAAATCTCATAAAAAATTAAATGGATTAAGACTTCAAATGTACCCTCATCAAAAGTATTATCTAATTATGGAGTTCAGTGAACAGGCCAAGTGAAATGGTTGGTAATATTAGTTACTTGCCACATGGGAATGCCCAGGATTTATGCACAAATAGATTCTGCTTCTGTTGCAACATAGTAATTAAGAATTTGTCAGGGAAATTTGACCCTCTAGGGTAGAAATTACTTTGTAAAATAAGAATGGCAGAGCACTAGTCTCCTTGCTGCACATAATTTAACTTGATTATTTATACATCAAAGAGAGTCTGCAGTGACTGCAGTATAATATTTAAGTAGAGGGATATTAAAGAAAAAAGCATCTAGTGAAATCTCTTTCCCAAATCTCCGTGAGAAAATAGAAGAAATTTTCATAAAGCATTTCATTTTGCATATAAATTGGGGCCTAGATTGTGCCCGTGAATTTACTGCTGTCAAATTTAATTTTTCTTTAATTCTTCAGGCCCAGATGTGAAAGGCTCTGTGTGCAGGCTGCAATTTTCAATGCTTACAGGTAGCACCCGGGATCGATAATGTGTCTTTATGAGAAATTACCATGAATGTTATTGAGTATGCATTTTGTTTTATAGGATAATAAGGTAATATGAAATGCCAATTCATTCATTAGAAGAGAGCTAAGTGCTTAAATGAAATGGGTGACAGGTCTGAAAAAAGATGTAGTTATGGGCAGGAAGGCAAGAATGGATTTTTAATGACCTGATACTTAAAGGCTTAGCCATGTTTTTGCATTTGCTTTTTATAAGCAATTTAATCTATAAAATAAATAAGTTTATTTAAATAAGAATTTTTTTTTTTAACTGAAAATTCTCTGCAAAAATACTCTCCCAAAATAATATACATAACAATGAAATGTGGTTTCAGGACATTTTTCTAATGGGCTGCTTTTACTGGTATTACCTAAATTTACTAAAGATAGACATCGTAGTATGAAATAAATGCTATAAAAATCATCAGGGCACAATTAGAATGCCACGAACAAGAACAAATGTAACTTTGTAATAAAGTGAAATATAATTAATATACCTATTGTTGAAATATGCTGCTACAGGAGCTAATTCTGAAATTAAAATTTGAGAGCCCTTACAAATTTGGGAAACTATGATCCAATTAATTGGAGATCAGGTTAAAGAAATAACTCAGTGCAATTTTTGTTTAAGCTAAACATGAATGCTAGCTTGATATTAAGAACTTCGTATTTTGACAGGAAAGAAATACCAAGTTTCTGTACCTTCGTGAGTAAAATTATTTTGATCCAGCCCCATGATATTAAACCAAAGGGCATTCTAATTATCTAAAAAAGTTAGAAAGATTCATTCATTTGATAGCTGCAATTCTTTGAAGAGCCAGTACATATTCTACAAGAAAAGCATTTGAATAACAGTTAAACAAAATTTCTGGCAAAGTATAAATATCTATGCTATTGCATAATGTGAATTTAAATGACTTGCTTTTGAGATTTTATTATATTACATTGTTTTATGTAATTCTGATTCCAGTATGAACTTCACTGGTATGCTGAACACAATGTCTTGAGCAAAATGTTATTGGCCCACGTTATGGATTAAATTGTGCACCCCCAAAATATGTGCTGTAAATCCTAATAGCCATGCCTGTGGTTATAATCCCATTTGGGAATAGGTTGTCTTTGCTATGTTAATAAGGCAGCATTAGTGTAGGGTGTATTTCGAGTCAATTTTTTTTTTTTTTTTTTAGTGTAGGGTGTATTTTGAGTCAATCTCTTTTGAGATATAAAAGAGATTAAACAAGCAAATTAAGAAGCAGAGATGGGATAAGATAGATCCCAAGACACATGGAGATCTTCCTTGAGGGTATTCTTCTTTTTCGCTGACCCTTAACTTTACCAAGCATGATGTCCTTCTTCAGGGCCTGATCCCTCCTAATAACATGTCCAAAGTATGTGAGATGTAGTCTCACCATCTTTGCTTCTAAAGAGCATTCTGGTTCTACTTCTTCCAAGACAGATTTGTTTGTTCTTTTGGCAGTCCCTGGCATATTTAATATTTTTTGCCAGCACCACAATTCCAAGACAACAACTCTTCAGTCTTCCTTATTCATCGTTCAGCTTTCACATGCATATGAGGCAATTGAAAACACCACGGCATGGGTCAGGTACACCTTAGTCTTCAAGGTGACATCTTTGCTTTCCAACACTTTAAAGAGGTCTTTGGCAGCAATATGTCATTTTGATTTCTTGACTGCTGCTTCCATGGGTGTTGATCACGGATCCAAGCAAAATGAAATTCTTGACAACTTCAGTCTTTCCTTGTTTATCATATGTTGCTTATTTGTCCAGTTATGAAGATTTTTGTTTTCTTTATGTTGAAGTATAATTGATACTGAAAGCTGTGGTAGTAGATCTTCACCAGCAAGTACTTCAAGTCCTGCTCACTTTCACCAATCAATGCTGTGTCATCTGCAAATGTGCATTCCTTTATTTCAGTACTCGAAAAGTCAATTTATGGAGGACAATGTGGTTTAGTGAAAGTGTACAAGCCGTGGAGTCAGAAAGACCTGAGATCAAATTCCAGCACTAATTCCTACTAGCTGTTTAAATTTAGACAAATGATTTAAATCAGTTACCTTGCCATAAAATGAACATAAAAATACCAAAGTCATCACAATTAACGATCGTACCCTGAAGTTGAACCAAAATTTGTCCGTATTGTCTCTTTAAACTTTAATACCTTATGCATTAACCTCAACCTCCTATCTTTCTAGCTCTCAATCTCACTCCTAATACCTTAGCTAAACAGTTTTACAGTTTATAACTAGTTTCTTGATCTTTTCTGTCTTTCAGCTAAGCTGGACATTTTAAGACTCACTGTCTTCTCTTCTCAGCCTGGATTCATCTGTTGGTCGTTTGAACTACTATTTTACCAATACTCTGAATACCTTGTACCTTTACACACGTCTAAGTGATAAAATCCCAACCCTGAGTGAATTCCACCATCCATCTTCTCTACTGTAATGCAAGTGCTCAACACTGCTGGAAAAGTCTCACAATTTAAATATTCATGTAATCACAAAGTTAGAGTATGCGACCCCAGCTAGCTCATGTATTTCGACAACCTTTTGAGCTCTTGATCAATTATCTCTTCCACTTATTTCAGCAACTTTTCTGCCTTTATCTTCAGAGCCCCTCCACTCCCTGATCCTTACTCTTACAGCTAAACATCTGTCTTATTACGGAATTTGGATCCATAAGACATGAATTATTTATTCCTCTCTCCCCCTCACCTTCAGATTTCTATATCTACACATACCTTCTGAGAGGATTCTATACCTCTCCTCTTCATGATAATCACAACCCAGACATCTGTACTTTATTGTAATTCCCAAATGCCCTCCAGGGTTTTAGTCTATCATTTGTATCACTTCTTCTTATATTTTTCTTCTCTCTTTTTCTTGGCTTTTCTTATGCTTTAAACAAGTATAATCTCTGTAAGAATACATCCCCCTCCTCAAGGAAAAAAAGTTATTAGAAAGAGACTTCTTTGCAACTTACCAAACCCATTGCCTTAGAGTAGGACTGCTCCATAGGTTTCCCAAGGCAGTAAATCTTTATAGAAGCAGGCTGCCACATCTTTCTCCTGTGGAGCGGCTGGTAGGTTCCAACTGCTGACCTTTCAGTTAGCAACCAAGTGCTTAATCACTGCATCATAGGGCTCCCTATTTGAAACTTAACCAAAAAATCTGTTGCTGTCCAGTTGATTCCAACTCATAGTGACCCTACGGGACAGAGTAGAACTGTCCTACAGTGTTTCCAAGGAGAAGCTGGTGGATTCGAACTGCTGACCTTTTGTTTTGCAGCTGAACACTTAGCCAGCCACTGCACCACCAGGGCTCCATTTGAAATTTAAGCCTCTTTTATCACCATCAGATTCCTCTTTTCCCTTTACCACCATGTTTCTTGAAAAGAAGGCGCTTTTTTCTCACTTCCAATTCATTCTTCAATTCCCTGTAATCGGCATACTGTCTCTACCATTTCACTGAAATCATTTTTTCAGTGTAAGCAATGACTCCCTAATCGCAAACTCTGGATTTTTTTCTATATTCCTTTCTTTTTATTAAATAATGTTTTATTGTTTTTGTGAAAGTTTACACAGTGAATTAGGCTCCCTTTCTACAATTTCAATACAGTTTTTTTTCAGAGACATTAGTTACATTTTCCACAACGTGTCAACATTCCGTTTGTGTTCTGGTTGTTCCACTTTCAGTACTCTAGTTTCCCTGCTCCCTTATCTTCTCATCTTTGCTTTAGAGTAAATGTTTGAAGTTTTGGTCTCATATAGATGGTTTTGTAGTAGAGCACTGTACTTACAGGCAATATCCTTTATTTTGTGTGCCACTCTGTTATTTCTCTAAAAGGTGGTCTCAGGAGATAGTTTCGGTTCAAAGTTTAAAGAGTATCTCAGGGTGATAGTCTCAGGAAGTCCTCTCGTCTCAACTGGGACAGTAAGAATGGTCTTTTTTAAAGATTTAAGTTTTGTTCTATGTTTTTCTCCCATTTTATCTGGGATCGTCTATTGTGACCCCAGTCAGAACAGCCAGTACACACATTTTTTTGGTTACTGTTGTTCCCAGATTATACATATCAAATTCCTTAGTACAGCATCCTTTTCTTTTGAGCACTTCTTAGCTTTGGTTAAGCTGTGCTCACTACACCCACATTCAGTGCTACTTTTTCCATTGCCAAAAATAACAAGTATCTACAATCTAGAGTGTGATTCCCCGTCCCCACCCACCCACCCAGCAACCAACAGTGAACATAGGCTTCTTTATATATATCAATTCTTGTCTTTTTTTTTTTTTAATTAATTTTTATTAAGCTTGAAGTGAACATTTACCATTCCAATCAGTCTGTCACATGTAGGTTTACATACATCTTACTCCCTTCTCCCACTTGCTCTCCCCCTATTGAGTCAGCCCCCACAGTCTCTCGTTTCATGCCAATTTTGCCATCTTCCCTCTCTCTCTATCTTCCCATCCCCCCTCCAGTCAAGAGTTGCCAACACACTGTCCCGTGTCCACCTGATTTAATTAGCTCACTCTTCATCAGCATCTCTCTCCCCCCCACTGACCAGTCCTTTTCATGCCTGATGAGTTGTCTTCGGGGATGGTTCCTGTCCTGTGCCATCAGAAGATTTGGGGAGCATTGTCTCTGGGATTCCTCTCGTCGCAATCATACCATTAGGTGTGGTCTTTTAATGAGAATTTGGGGTCTGTATCCCATTGGTCTCCTGCTCCCTCAGGAGTTGTCTGTTGTGCTCCCTGACAGGGCAGACATCGATTGTGGCCGGGTAGCAACTAGTTCTTCTGGTCTCAGGATAATGTAGGTCTCTGGTTCATGTGGCCCTTTCTGTCTCTTGAGTTCTTAGTTGTCGTGTGACCTTGGTGTTCTTCCTTTGCCTTTGCTCCAGGTGGGTTGAGACCAATTGATGTATCTTAGATGGCCGC
Source organism: Elephas maximus indicus (assembly GCF_024166365.1). Lineage (NCBI taxonomy): Eukaryota > Metazoa > Chordata > Mammalia > Proboscidea > Elephantidae > Elephas > Elephas maximus. The sequence goes on along the minus strand of NC_064822.1, from coordinate 76,549,132 downwards.
TTGTTGGCATTTAGGACCCCAGGCGCCACATTTCAAAGTGGGATGCAGAATGTTTTCATAATAGAATTATTTTGTCCATTGACTTAGAAGTCCCCTCAAACCAAGGTCCCCAGACCCCAGCCCCTGTTCCTCTGACCTTTGAAGCTTTCATTTTATCCCGGAAACCTCTTTGCTTTTAGTCCAGTCCAATTAGGCTGACCTTCCTTGTATTAAGTGTTGTCTTTCCCTTCACCCAAAGCAGTTCTTATCTACTGATTGATCAATAAGAAGCCCTCTCCATCCCTCCCTCCCTCCCTCCCTCCCTCCCTCCCCCCTTTGTAACCACAAAAGTATGTGTTCTTCTCCGTTTTTTCTATTTCTCAAGATCTTATAATAGTGGTCTTATACAATATTTGTCCTTTTGCCTCTGACTCATTTCGCTCAGCATAATGCCTTCCAGATTCCTCCATGTTATGAAATGTTTCAGAGATTCGTCACTGTTCTTTATCGACGCGTAGTATTCCATTGTGTGAATATACCACAATTTATTTACCCATTCATCCGTTGACGGACATCTTGGTTGCTTCCAGCTTTTTGCTATTGTAAACAGAGCTGCAATAAACATGGGTGTGCATATATCTGTTTGTGTGAAGGCTCTTGTATCTCTAGGGTATATTCCGAGGAGTGGGATTTCTGGGTTGTATGGTAGTTCTATTTCTAACTGTTTAAGATAACGCCAGATGGATTTCCAAAGTGGTTGTACCATTTTACAATCCCACCAGCAGTGTATGAGAGTTCCAATCTCTCCGCAGCCTCTCCAACATTTATTAGTTTGTGTTTTTTGGATTAATGCCAGTCTAGTTGGTGGGGGATGGAATCTCATCATAGTTTTAATTTGCATTTCTCTAATGGCTAATGATCGGGAGCATTTTCTCATGTATCTGTTGGCTGCCTGAATATCTTCTTTAGTGAAATGTGTGTTCATATCCTTTGCCCACTTCTTGATTGGGTTGTTTGTCTTTTTGTGGTTGAGTTAGATTTTAGAGATCAGGCGCTGGTCTGAGATGTCATAGCTGAATATTCTTTCCCAGTCTGTAGGTGGTCTTTTTACTCTTTTGGTGAAGTCTTTAGATGAGCATAGGTGTTTGATTTTTAGGAGCTCCCAGTTATCTGGTTTCTCTTCATCATTTTTGGTAATGTTTTGTATTCTGTTTATGCCCTGTATTAGGGCTCCTAGGGTTGTCCCTATTTTTTCTTCCATGATCTTTATCGTTTTAGTCTTTATGTTTAGGTCTTTGACCCACTTGGAGTTAGTTTTTGTGCATGGTGTGAGGTATGGGTCCTGTTTCATTCTTTTGCAAATGGATATCCAGTTATGCCAGCACCATTTGTTAAAAAGACTATCATTTCCCCATTGACTGACAGTGGTCCTTTGTCAAATATCAGCTGCTCATACGTGGATGGATTTATATCTGGGTTCTCAATTCTGTTCCATTGGTCTATGTGCCTGTTGTTGTACCAATACCAGGCTGTTTTGACTACTGTGGCTGTATAATAGGTTTTGAAGTCAGGTAAAGTGAGGCCTCCCACTTTCTTCTTCTTTTTCAGTAATGCTTTGCTTATCCGGGGGTTCTTTCCCTTCCATATGAAATTAGTGATTTGTTTCTCTATCCCCTTAAAATATGACATTGGTATTTGGATTGGAAGTGCGTTATATGTATAGATGGCTTTTGGTAGAATAGACATTTTTACTATGTTAAGTCTTCCTATCCATGAGCAGGGTATGTTTTTCCACTTAAGTATGTCCTTTTGAATTTCTTGTAGCAGAGTTTTATAGTTTTCTTTGTATAGGTCTTTTACATCCTTGGTAAGATTTATTCCTAAGTATTTTATCTTCTTGGGGGCTTCTGTGAATGGTATTGATTTGGTTAATTCCTCTTCAGTATTCTTTTTGTTGATGTAGAGGAATCCAAGTGATTTTTGTATGTTTATTTTATAACCTGAGACTCTGCCAAACTCTTCTATTAGTTTCAGTAGTTTTCTGGAGGATTCCTTAGGGTTTTCCATGTATACGATCATGTCATCTGCAAATAGTGATAGCTTTACTTCCTCCTTGCCAATCTGGATACCCTTTATTTCTTTGTCTAGCCTAATTGCCCTGGCTAGGACTTGAAGTACGATGTTGAATAAGAGCGGTGATAAAGGGCATCCTTGTCTGGTTCCCGTTCTCAAGGGAAATGCTTTCAGGTTCTCTCCATTTAGAGTGATATTGGCTGTTGGCTTTGCATAGATGCCCTTTATTATGTTGAGGAATTTTCCTTCAATTCCTATTTTGGTAAGAGTTTTTATCGTAAATGGGTGTTGAACTTTGTCAAATGCCTTTTCTGCATCTATTGATAAGATCATGTGGTTTTTATCTTTTGTTTTATTTATGTGATGGATTACATTAATGGTTTTTCTGATATTAAACCAGCCTTGCATACCTGGTATAAATCCCACTTGATCAGGGTGAATTATTTTTTTGATGTGTTGTTGGATTCTATTGGCTAGAATTTTGTTGAGGATTTTTGCATCTATGTTCATGAGGGATATTGGTCTAAAATTTTCTTTTTTTGTAATGTCTTTACCTGGTTTTGGTATCAGGGAGATGGTAGCTTCATAGAATGAGTTGGGTAGTATTCCGTCTTTTTCTATGCTTTGAAATACCTTCAGTAGTAATGGTGTTAAGTCTTCTCTGAAAGTTTGGTAGAACTCTGCAGTGAAGCCGTCTGGGCCAGGACTTTTTTTTTGTTGGAAGTTTTTTGATTACCGTTTCAATCTCTTTTTTTGTTATGGGTCTATTTAGTTGTTCTACTTCTGAATGTGTTCGTTTAGGTAGGTAGTATTTTTCCAAGAATTTATCCATTTCTTCTAGGTTTTCAAATTTGTTAGAGTACAATTTTACGTAGTAATCTGAAATGATTCTTTTAATTTCATTTGGCTCTGTTGTGATGTGGTCCTTCTCGTTTCTTATTCGGGCTATTTGTTTCCTTTCCTGTTTTTCTTTAGTCAGTCTAGCCAATGGTTTATCAATTTTGTTAATTTTTTCAAAGAACCAGCTTTTGGCTTTGTTAATTCTTTCAATTGTTTTTCTGTTCTCTAATTCATTTAGTTCAGCTTTAATTTTTATTATTTGTTTTCTTCTGGTGCCTGATGGGTTCTTTTGTTGCTCACTTTCTATTTGTTCAAGTTGTCGGGACAGTTCTCTGATTTTGGCTCTTTCTTCTTTTTGTATGTGTGCATTTATCGATATAAATTGGCCTCTGAGCACTGCTTTTGCTGTGTCCCAGAGGTTTTGATAGGAAGTATTTTCATTCTCTTTGCTTTCTAAGAATTTCCTTATTCCCTCCTTGATGTCTTCTATAACCCAGTCTTTTTTCAGGAGGGTATTGTTCATTTTCCAAGTATTTGATTTCTTTTCCCTAGTTTTTCTGTTATTGATTTCTAGCTTCATTGCCTTGTGGTCTGAGAAGATGCCACGCCCGCTTCCCGCCAAACTCCTGGCAGGACGGCTCCCCGGCTGGGATGCTGCTGTCCCCGCTCCAAGATCAGTCACTGCCTCCCGGGTGCTTCTCCCACCGACTGGGCCGCTACGCCGTCCGCGCCAACCAGCTAGACTTCCTCCCGGGATGGGTTCGGGGGGTTAGGGTTGGGCCCCTTGTCTGTGTCGTCTGCCCCCCTGGGCTCTGCCCCAGATCGGGCTCCAAAGGTCACCTGCCTGGTACACTGGCTCCTAGTTCTGAAAACAGTTGCTGTCTGCCCATATTTGTTCGTTTTCCGTCTCTAAGTCTGTGTTTGTTGTTCAGAGTTCGTAGATTGTTATGTATGTGATCGATTCACTTGTTTTTCTGAGTCTTTGTTGCAAGAGGGATCCGCGGTAGTGTCCACCTAGTCTGCCATCTTGGCCCCGCCTCCAATTCTTGTCTTTTTATAAAAGTGGGATTGTATAATATTTGTTCTTAAGTGATTTTTTTCTATCTTTATTGACCTACTAAAAGAGTGGCAATATTACCACTCTTTTCTTTGTTACCAGGAAACAATTTTCTCTCTCTTTGAATTGTTTTTCTTTATCTCCTATGGCTTCTCCTCTTATCCTGCCCGCTCCTTAAATATCTTACAACATTGCTCTATTGTTATTTTCACTCCATGTAAGCTTCTTACTTTCTTCCACTTACCTAATTTTAACTATTGACCAATGCTTATGAGTCACATTTGTAGATTTCTAGTACCAACACCTACATTGAGGTTCAGATTTCTATAGCCAGCTACCTGCTAGACATCTTCTCTAGTATCTCAACCTTGACATGAACTTGTTCCTGTTCCTGTATGACCTACCGGGATGATAACAGTGGTCCAACAAATGATCTGAATACAATATTGAATTGTTTATTTTCCTTACCCCAATTGCCAATCTCATACTAAACATAACTATTAAATTATTTATACATTTGTAATGCTTCCTCAAACAAATCCATGACTTCTTTACTGTCCACCCTCCTCATATCTAGGCCAAACAATAATAATCCAAATAATAGATGCCTAACTGCTGCTCTTGCCTGCAGTATTTCTCCCCTCCAACCCATCCTCCACAGAATCCATTTGAAACAATATCTGATTATGAGACTTGCCTGCCTTAGAACTTTTCAGTAGAAACCTGTTACCAATAAAATCCTATCTCTTTACTATTATATACTGTATAGCCCTCCATGATCTATGTAACTCTTTTACCTTATCTCCTGCCATACCCTGGCTTTTACTTTACGCACTTGGAAAAAAATGACTTGCTGTTTTTCTCCAACACCATGCTGTTTCACAGCTCTGTGCTTTAACTCATGCTGCTTAAATGCCCTGAACACACTTCCCCACATTCTTTGCCTCGCTAACTCTTACTCATTCTTAAAACTTTAGTTCCTACCATGCTGTCTTCTCAGGAAATCTGAAATTTCCCCAGTCTAAGTGTAAATACTCTCAGCTCCCTTGGAAGCTCCCTGCAAGTCTTATATCATGTTGCAATTTTCAGTCTTTTTCACTCCACTAGATAGTAAGCATCTCATAAGCAAGGGCCATATCTTATTCTTTGCGACTAGTTTATTTAAGATTCTCAACTTGCTGGAGTAAGACATAAAGCTATTTTATTTTTCCAATAACTGACACCAAATAAATCAACACCTCCCACTTTTTCACTTGGTTGTGGGCTCTCTACAGTGAGAACTTTATTCATTTCTGTAACCTGTCAATACTTTTAGCTGTTAAAACAAATTTCTAGTCTATAAGACCTTGATCTATTTGTTTTAAAATTTACTTTTAATTAAATGCTCTTTTTAAAGACACTTGATCTTCTCTACCCAACCCCTGTTTATAATCATCTTCCCAAAGCATTCTCTCTCTAAATTAACAATTTGTTGGGTGGAATACAAGTTAGTCTTTGAAAATGATAGGATTGCTGAAACCCACATGAATAGCAGTTGGCTTAGCACAGAGTTTCTCAATCTCAAAAGTACTACTGTTTTAGGCTGGATAATCTTTGTTGCGGGAGCTGCCCTGTGCATTGCATGATGTTTAGCAACATCCCTGTCCTGTACTCCACCAGATACCACTACCACTCCCCTCTAGTTGTGACAATCAAAAATGTATCCAAATACTGCCAAATGTCCCCTTGTGGGACAAAAATCCGGGGAAGAATATTGTATCTAGTTGAGAACCACGAACTTAGAAAAACTTATTAAAACCCTAAGTACTCAATGACTCTTACTGTTTTTTCTGTAGCAAACTGGTAATGCAACATAGAATTTATCTCTCTAGCCTCTCCATCCCTGAGGAATCACATCCCTGTATTTGTGACAGCTATCCTTCACTCCAGGAGCAGATATTAGCTAACCATGGTATTATCACAACAGGTTTGGCATTTCTTGAACAACTGTAACCTTCAAGCTGAACCACTTGTGTTCCCTATTTTTTGCAGGGACCTTGATGGCCCCTCCACTGGAGGAAAAGAAGAAAGAGTAAGACTGGAAATAAGAGAAGAGGAAAGGAAATTCTTACTTAAACTGTCGTAAGCGTTATGAGTAACTTCTTATCTAAAGCAGCAGAGATTCCAGAGGTAGGGCAAGCTCCAGAATTGGTATATTGGCCCAGCACTGTCAATGGATCCTAGATTCTTTGCATTACTCAAGTTTGACATCCTCAGTGTTAGATTCATCTTCACACTGGTAACAAGTGACTACATTAATTTTAGGTGGTATAACATGACATAACAAGACCTAGAGCAAGAATTGAGACTGTCTCTCTGCAGCTGTCTGTTAGGAATGAGAAAACTCTTTTAAGACTAGAGGCTGCTAGACTTGAAATTAGAAAGCCAAGATTACTCTAGTTACCCCAAGTCTTGGGATAAGGCATTTACCAATCTTGGGTTTCAGTGTTCACATGTGTTGAATGAAGAAATCAAATGATCTTAAAAACTCCTACTCGTTTAAAACTTTATGAACTTATATGAAATTATTCTTGTTTTCTTAGTATAAATATATGATTGATATCTGAAAGCTGAATAAATATTATCTGAAAGCTGAATAAATATTAAAGTAAGCTCACTTTTCCGTTGGAGGATGAAATTTATTTCTCTTCAGATGACTTCATTGTTAAGTTTTTTTTTACTCTCCTCTGTAAAGAGAATGACTACAAGAGCCTGAAGGTGTTGCTGAGTGGAGAGAGGGAATTTCCCCTTAGTCGTCCTCAGGTCCCAGAGGCACTACCCATCTCCAGCTCATCCAATCAATAGCCAGTTAAGGCTGAGGAGAAACAGTGAGTAAAAATTACGGAATCGATCTGTCCTGCCCCACTTGGGCCATCATTCACTCCCTGCACTTCCGAGGTTGTGAAGGGACCACTCAGGTTAATGGAAACACAGTGGCAGATTTGATCCTGTGTTTTCTCATTTCTCCTCTCTTGCCCCAGAGTGAATGCATAGGTCTAAGGGAGTCAGAGAGGCCAGGAGAATCATGATGGAAATTCCCATCTAGACACCTTTTGAAATTCACCAACACTAATAATGACATCTATTCACTTTACTAGGAGAGAGAAACAATTTGGGGAAGCAGGAAAGAATTTTATCCTGCCAAGACAAATAATGTGGTACATATCCAAAAACATGAGATATGAAAGACATTATTTAAAAAGATGAAAATCTAACCCATTAAACATTTCAAAATTAAGATGACAATTATTTTACAGTAATATTGATGATATTTTTGAATCATTTGAATATTGCTTACTTTTAAGTAGATCTCTTAAGAAAGTGGCCATTATACACCTTTTAATGATTATTGTGGGGTCCATTTGCAGTTTTGTACAAATAATGAACACCATGGCATAATGGAGAGAGTTTTGTAGGTAAACTTAGACTCTAATATTAACTAGATTTATAATCTTGAGCAAGTAATTTAAAGATTGTAGGTCTTTTTCCTTTAATAATAAACAAGTGGTTAGTGTAGATTCTCTCTATGATCTTTTCTGGCTATAAAATTCTTTATCTGTGATCATTTCATTTGCATTTTAAATTTATCTGCAACATTAGGCATAATAAAGCCTCAGTTATTCCACATTGTTTTGAGAACTGCAAGCCAAAAGAGTGAGGTAAAATTTAAAATTTTCAATGTATCTTGTCATGATGCATGAAGCAATTAAAAAAAAAAAAACTTCTTATCAATAATTAAAAAAAAGAAAATTCAAAGTTCATGAAATTTATCTTAGGACTTCAAGCACAATCTGATCTAAGTAGTCATCTGCAATTCAGCTAGATGAAAAAAAAAGGAAAAGAGAAGAATAAAGAACAAAAGGTAAAGAAAGATTAAAATACACATTGAGTCATACACTAAATTTATCTTAGTCTGTTTCAGCTGAGACCACAAGATGATAGATGACAACATTCCAAAGTAAAGTGAGAGACAATAATGCAAAAATAGGTTTAGAAAAGTGGTTATCTAACTCTTAGCTCCTTCATTCACAATGAGAGAATAAAACTGGCAGTTTAGATTGGTTAGGTGTACCTTTGGAGAATGCTACCTGTGTGGGAGAGAGGGTGGTGCTTCCCATTCTACAATTGAATTTAAACTTTAACAAGTGATGACACATATATGTTCCAGCTACATTTTCTTCCCCTGGAGGTTTACTGGCAGGCGTTTGAGCCACTTTAGTACATTCCAGCACCATGGCGCATACTGGTGCAAATGCCTAAAAACAAGGAAGTTGGCCTGTCTCGCATTTGAGTGTTAAGAGCCATTTGTATGAGGGGCTGCTTCCTGGAGAAGTGATTGCATGAAACCTTTGTGTCTTTTGGCTTCTGAACAGTGTGATAAGGCTTGCAAGTGTGTTTACTATTTCCTCTGTGTTATTGAAAAGGTAAGATCACCAGCATTCAGAAATATTCAAGTAAATGAGCTATTTTTTGGGTGAAAACAGTTTGTGATACACTTCCTGAGCCATGTGACTGAAACGTACCTGGTGTGTGATGTGTTTCATGGAACATGAGACTGATATGGCCCACTTGCATTAATCATTTCCCTTATGATATTTTTATAAAGTGCCTACTCCCCAATGACATCTTTAAAAATTGCTCACCTCCCTGCAAACAGTTTGGGATGTACTTCCTGGGCCATAGGACTGATATATACTGTGCTTGAGATGTGCTTCATGGGACATGGGACAAATATGGCCCCCTTGCAACTGACAGCTCATTTTTTCAAATAATAATAATAATAAAAAAAAAACTTCCAACTAACAGTGAATCAACATCCATTCCATTAATGAAAAAAAACCCAAATAATTAAAAAAAAAATCATCCTTTAAAGGGTTAAGAATACTGCTTATCTCAATGTGTCCCCTGCAGTTTGGTAGACACAGTGGACAGTCTCTGACTCATACTGGGAAGACGAGAGTTCAGCTGCTCTAACAGCTTCCACAATGTATTTAAGTCATAGCTGTCCATTTTCCTAGGACCAGATGTAGTCAGACAAGAGAGAAATGTTGAACCTGAAGCTGTCTTCAATGATGTCCCAAAGGACTGCATGTAGGGGTGAGACTTTTTTCCATCAGGAGGTAAAATATTAGATTTCTGAGGAGCTAAAAAAGAGATCATAAGCCATAAACCAGAGTATTTAACCTCATAAAGGGAATTGACAATGACTTATTCTCAGCTGTAGCAGGAGATCTAAAAAAAAAAAAAAAAAAAAAATCCCCAAAGATTCCCAAGAGGAATAACTAAACTGATCCCCTCAGAGTCAGTTCCTACTCAGGGTGACCTTATGTGTGTCAGACTCAGGGTGACCTTCTGTGTGTCAGACTCAGGGTGACCTTCTGTGTGTCAGACTCAGGGTGACCTTATGTGTGTCAGACTAGAACTGTGCCCCCACTCCATAGAGTTTTCAATGACTGATTTTTTGAAAGTAGATTACCAGGACTTTCTTCTCAGATTCCTCTGGATGGACTCGAACCTCCAACATTTTGGTTAGCAGCTGAGCATCCCAATGGTTTGCACCACCCAGGAACTTCATGAGAGGAACAGCCAACTATAGATACACAAAAGCTAAAGTATATTTATGCAAATTTAATCTTTACCCCCTGAAGCCTACCTTACCTCTCCCTTCACACAATTCAACTCTGACCCTGAGGAAATTTTATAAGCAAAATCGGGGTGGGTAGAGAAGTACAAATAAAAGACAGATAATGGAGATGGGCCCAGTCACATCCCTCTGACATACTAGGTGGTCAGCGCCAACAGAAGTTTACAATTTTGGATATTACAAGGTAAAGGGCATAACAATTATAGAACTAATACAATTGGAAAATCAAATCACTTCTCTGAAATTGCATGTAGGCAAAGTGGAAGACCTAGACCCACAGAATATATTTAATGGTTGTTATGATTCAAGATAGATTAAAAAAAACAAGATAGATTAGGTACAAAAAAAATCCATATATCAGTGTTTTAAAAAAAAATTAAAAGTTTATTTCTTCCTTACATTATATGTTCAAAAGTTTTAATGGCGTGCTCTGCTATTTGTACTAAAATAGGGTCCCCCTATGTGTAACCATTTTCACTGCAGCAGGGAATGAACATATAATACTGTGCTTTTATGCAAGTAATGTGCACCTTCTGCATTTTTTGGCCAGTCATGCCCTCTCCCATGGCACACTCTCACAAGCATCTCCTTGCCAATGCTCTTCCACGTGTTACTGTAAAAAAATTAACATAGCATATTTAAGAAAATACCTTGCATGAGAAGGGCATGGCCAGCAAACAGATGCAGAAAGCACGTGTTATTTGTGTAAAAATATGGTAAATCACACCATGATGTTTAAGGATTATGCTAAATGTGAACCAGTTCACTTCTCACACTTCATTGGTCGAAGAATGTAACTAGTCATTCCTAACTTCACAGATGAATTACAATTTCCTATGATGCATCTTTGGAAGGAAAAAAATACTAAAATATTTGTGAACACTACTAAGACTATCACAAAGGGAAGACAGAAGACAACATATTTGCTTTGAGATTATATATATCATATAAATTACATACAATTTAAATTACTCAGCATGTGTATATATACGTGTGTGTGAATGTGTATGAGATAGGGAGAGAGAGACAGAGAGAGAGAAAGGTATTTGAAAGAATAAAACTTAAATTTGTTTCCTGTCCTTACACAACCCTACCTGATCTGACCTTTCTGACATTAATTTATTCTATTCTTCCCCCAACACTCTGCATTAGCCACACTGACCTTTTGTCTCTTCCTTGAATATATCAGGCTTCTTCTGACCTCAGAACATTTAACCAGCTCTTTCTTTGGTCTGGAATCATCTTCCCACTGAATTTCACATAAATGGATTTTAGATTAAATATCACCTCTTCAGAGAGGACTTCTTTGACCATCATCATATCACTATGCCTTCTCTGCATAACTCTAAATAATATTTGATATATGAAATATATATATTTAATAATTCCCTGTGAGTTATTGTTTACTTATTTCCTACTAACCACCTTTCAAGCATTACTACTTTGAAAAAAGGGACTTTTTAATCAAGCACCTAAAAGGGCACTATGGAGGAGACAAAGATGAGTTAAAAAAAAAAAATGCTTGCATTTTAAAATTTGTAGAGTTAGGAGGCAGAGCCAAGATGGTGGACTAGTCAGGTGCACTAAGGCATCCCTCTGCAACAAAGACCTGAAAAACCAAGTAAAACAGATACAGATGTCAATCATTAAACTTTGAACTTTAAATGAAGGGATAAAATATTAGATGGGAAGCTACTGAGAAGAAACTGATGAAAAATGGAAAATGAGTAGAGATACAGAGTGGGGATCAACTAGTAGAAGGCAGCATGACCATCTCAGGATAAAGCCAAGAACCCCACATGAAAAACAGAGAGAGGTGGCTTCACAGAATTTCCAGTAGGAGATAGAGGTATGGCACAGACACACCCAGAGCTAAATAAGATCATGTTTGCTGGCTGCAGCTCAAGAATGTACTCAATCTCATGCAGTAACCACAGGAGCACACTCCTGAAACCTCCACCCATCTGGTGAATAGTGGCAAACCCCCCCCAACCCAGCAGCCTTGCCTTCCGGGACCACAGTATGAACCCATCCTACTTTCCTACTCCCTCTAGCCCCGTCTGCCCCTCCCTTTGCCCCCTTCCTGCCTTTCTCCTCTTCTCCAGCAAGTGCTGGGCCTCTGAGTGAGACCAACCTAGATCCCTGGACCCCACCCTGCCACTTTTGGTCCTGCCCCATTGTGTGCTGTGCTCCTGAGTGGAACTGGCCCAGACCCTCGACATCTTCTCACTACCTCCAGCCTCATCTTGCAAGTGCTGGGCCCCCAAGTGGGACTCGCCCAGCCTCCTGAGCCCCTCCCCACTGCCTTTTACCCTGCCCTATGAGACCCGGTTTGTGACACGATGAATGACACATCTCTGGCTCTCCGCTCCATTGGACATGCCCTACTGCACCATAGCCGAGTGACTGGCTTTGCCCACCTGGATGAGGTGGTAAGAACTACCATGCCTACACACAAGCGAGGAACAGAACATACCCAGGCCACCCACCCAGATATAAAAAAGTAGGACAAAACAAACAAACCTACAATCAATAAGTGAAATAATGCCTGAATATCTAGGAGACAGACGATGATACCAAAACATATTTAAAAAAAAAAAAAAAATGAACAGGATAGCACCAGTAAGTGGCTGAAATAAAGCACCAGATGACTTTCCTGTGGAAGAAAAGGCATGGGAATTTCCTGATAGGGTGTCTTAGGCTGGGTTCTCTCGAGAAACAAAACCAATAAAGCACATAAATATGTAGAGATTCAGATTAAGGAAATGAGTCATGTGGTTGTAGACGCTGGAATGTCCCAAGTCCGTGGGTCAGGCTGGAAGCCTCTCCTGATTCACATAGCCATAGGGCCTGGCAAACCCAATAGCACTAGGTGAGACAGCAGGGCGCTTGCTCACAGACTGTCAAGACCAATGAATCCCAAGATTGGCAGGCAAGATGGCAGGTAAACTACTAGCTCAAGTCCCAAGAACTGAAGATCAGATGAACATGAGCCAACTGCAGAATAGAGAGTGAGCAAAAGCACACAAGCCTTGCCAGAAAGTCCACCTATACTGGATGCAGGCCACACCCCCCCAGGAAACTCCCTTTCAACTGATTGGCTACTCACAACAGATTCCAACATGGAGGTGATCATATTTTATGAAATCTTATCATGGAAGTGATCACATCATCATGTGACACCCAAAGTACATCATAGCTGCCAAACCACTGAGAATCATAGCCCAGACAAGTTGACACACAACCTTAAGGATCACAAAGGAAATTCAAAAGTTTAATATTCATGGCTCTCCAAGACATTAGGAAAGAGGTTGAGGAAAGCACAAACAAAAATAAGGAAAAAAATAGACAAAATCATGGAAAACATAGACAAAACCAACCAAAACATGGCCAAAATCAAGGAAAATTCAGACATAGCAATGGAAGAATTCAGGAAAATAACACAAGAACAAAATGTCAAAATAAATAAACAATTAGAAATCATACAAAAACAGCAGTTTGAATTCCAAAAGATAACAAAAAATTTCAGATATGAACACTGCAATAGAAAGTTTTAGGAACAAATCTGAAACAATGGAAGACAGAATCAGTGAAACTGAAGACAAATGTATGAATGCCATTTTGAGGAAAAATCAGAGAAAAAGATGAAGAAAACATAAGAACTATGTGAGTTACAATCAAGAGCAAAAATTTGTGTGTGATTGGAGTTCCAGAAAAGGGAGAAAATGGAAAACACAGAGAGGATCACTGAAGATTTGCTGACAGAAAACTTCCCTAATATCATGAAAGATGAAAAGATGACTATTCAAGAAACTCAATGAACCCCATATAGGACAGATTCCAAAGGAAAGTCACCAAGATATCATAATCACACTTGCCAAACCAAAAACAAAGAAAGAATTCTAGGGCAGCTCAAGAAAACCAAAACACTACACAGGGGAAGCAATAAGACTAAGCTCTGATTACTCAGCAGAAACCATGCAGGCAAAAGGGCAATGGGATGACAAACATAAAACATTGAAAGAAAAAACTGCCAATCAAGAATAATATATCCTGAAAAACTCTCTCAAATATGATGGCAAAATTAGGACATATCCAGAAATTAAAGGAATATGTAAAAACCAAAGCAAATTTACAAGAATTATTACAGTGAGTCCTTCAGTGAGAGAACCAACCATATCAGAAAACAACCTGAATTTAGGACACAAGGAAGCATCAGCCAGATACCATCTTAGGTAATGAACTCTCTAGGATAAAACAAAACTAATTTGCAACAGGGAACCAGAGACATCAGTTTGTAAATGACAACAATATCAGAACAATAAAAGAGGGAATAAACGGTGTAGGTATAGAACTTTCAAATGGAGAGGAAGTCAAGGTGATATTAAGTAATAAAAGACTGGTTTAAACTTAGGAAGATAAAGGTATATTCAAGGTAACAACAAATAAAGTTAACAAACCTACTCATCAAAATAAAGAAGAAAAACACAAAATCTTGGTAAACACAAAATCTACAAAAAAAAAAAAAAAGAAATTCCATAAACAAAAGGAACTCAGACTAGGAGAGTAAGAGGAACAACGAAAATGTCAGTACTACACACACACATATAAAAGGCTACAAAATGACAGCAGTAAACTCACATGTATTGATCATCACACTGACTAAATGACTTAAATGCAGCCATAAAGAGACAGAGGGCGACAGATGGATAAAAAAAAATGACCCATCAATATGCTGTCTAAAGACACACAATAGACACAAAGACAAAATATATTAAAAATCAAAGGATAAAAAAAATCAAGCAAACAGCAACCAAAAAAGTGCAGGAATGGCAATACTAATCTCAGATAAAATAGACTTTAGGGCAAAATCCACCATAAAAGACAAGGAATGATGTTATCTAATGATGACGTAATGATAATAAATGTCTACATATCCAATGACAGGGCTCAAAAATACATAAAACAAACTCTGCCAGCACTGAAAAAAGGAATTGGAAGTTCCACAATAGCAGGAGACTTCAACTCAACACTTTCAGTAAAAGAACATCTAGAAAGAAACTCAACAAAGGTACAGAAGATCTAAAGGCCACAATCAACCAACTTGAGCTCATAGACATATATAGAACACTCCACCCAACAGCAGCAAAGTACACATTTTTTTTCCAATACACATGGAATGTTCTACAGAATAGACCACGTCTTAAGCCACAAAGCAACCCTCAACAAAATCCAAAACATTGAGATAATACAAATATCTTCTCTGATCACAATACCATCAAAGTGGAAGTTAACAGGAAGAGCAAGAGGGAAAAAAAAAAAAACATGGAAATAGAATAATGCACTGCTTAAAAACCACTGGGCAATAGAAGAAATCAAAGATGGAATCAAAAACTTCCCAGAATCAAAGGAGAATGAAAACACATCATACCAAAACGTTTGGGACACAGCAAAGGTAGTGTTCACAGAGGTCAATTTACAGCAATAGATGCACACATTAAAAAACAAGAAAGTGTCAAAATCAAAACATTAACTACGCGACTTGAACAAATAGAAAGAGAATAGCAAAAGAAGCTCACAGCCAGCAGTAGAAAGGAAATAATAAAGATCAGATCAGAAATAAATGAGATAAAGAATAGAACAAGTGTAAAAAGAATCAGCAAAACCAAAAGTTGGTTCTTTGAAAGTATCAAAAAACCACTGGCCAAATTGACAAAAGAAAAACAAAGAGAGGAAGCAAATAACCCAAATAAGAAATGACATGGGGGCATTACCATAGACCCAACTGAAATAAAAAGGATCATAATAAAGAACTATGAAAAACTGTACTCTAACAAATTTGAAAACTTAGAGGAAATGGACACATTTCTAGAAACACTTTACCCACGTAAACTAACACAAACTGAATCAAAAATCTGAAAAGACCCACAAGAGAAGAGATGAAAAGTTAATAAAAACACTCCCAACAACAACAACAACAACAAAAGTCCTAGCCTAGATAGCTTCACTGAAAAATTCTAGCAAACGCTGAGAGAAGGGCCCAGACCAGTACTACTCAAATTATTTCAGAGCATGGAAAAAGAAGAAATACTTCCAAACTAATTCTATGAAGCCAGCATTACCCTGATACCATAACCAGGAAAAAGCAAACCAAACCTGTTTCTGTTGAACCTATTACGACTCATAGCATCCTTACAGGAGAGAGTAGAACTGCCCCATATGGTTCCCAAAGAGCAGCTAGTGGATTTGAGCTGCTGGTTTCTTCGGTAGCAGTTGAGCTCTTGATCACTGCGGCACCAGGGCTCCAAAAACCAGGCAAAGATGCCACAAAAAAAATTACAGAACACTATATTCAAGAAGATAGATGCAAAAATTCTCAAAAAATTCTAGCCACTAGAATTCAGTATCATATAAAAAATAATGCATCATGACCAGGTGGGATTCATACCATCCATGCAAGGATGGTTCAACATTAGAAAATCAATCAACGTAACCACCACATAAATAAAACAAAAGAGTCTCACGATCATCTCAATCAATGCAGAAAAAGCATTAGATAAAGTCTAACGCTCATTCCTGATAAAAGCTCTCAATAAAATAGGAATACAAGGGAAATTCCTCAACGTAATAAGGGGAACCAAACAAAGCCAGCAGTCAACATCATTCTCAATGAAGAAAGCCTAGAAATATTCCCTCTGAGAACAAGAATGGGAAAAAGACAAGGATGTCCTTTATCACCACTCCTATTTAACATTGTGCTGAAAGTCCTAGCTACAGCAATAAGGCAAGAAAAAGAAATAAAAAGCATCCAAATTGTCAAAGAAGAAGTAATGCTAACCCTATTTGAAGATGATATGATGCTATACGTACCCACTAAAAAAACCATTGCTGTTGAGTTAATTCAGACTCATAGCGACCCTATAGGACAAAGTAGGACTGCACCATAGCATTTTCAAGGAGTGATTGGTGGATTTAAACCGACAACCCTTTGGTTAGCAGCCAAGCTCTTAACCTTACAACTGACCAATGGAACAGAATCAAGAACCTAGATGTAAATCTACTCACCTATGGTCACCTGATCTTTGACAAAGACACAAAGTACATTAAATGGGGAAAAGACAATCTTTTTAACAAATGGCACTGGCAAAAATGGATGCCCACCTGTAAAAAAAAAAAAAAAAGAAAGAAACAGGACCCATACGTCACACCATACACAAAAACTAATTCAAAATGAATCAGACCTAAATATACAAACAAAAACTATAAAGATCTTGGAAGAAAAAGTAGGGTCAACTCTAGGGGTTCTAATATATGGCATAAATAGAATACAAATCATAACTAACAATACTCAAACACCAGAACGTAACCTAGATAACTGGTATCTTTTAAAAATTAAACACTTATGCTCATCAAAAGACTTCACCAGAAAGAAAGAAGAAGAAGAAGAAGAAAGGCTTCACCAAAAAAGTAAAAAGAGAATCAACAAACTGGGAAAATTTTTTTGGCTATAACATACCTGACAAAGGTTTAATCTCTAAAATCTATAAGAAAATTCAACACCTCTACAACAAAAAGACAAATAACCCAATTAAAAAATGGGCAAAGGATATGAACAGATACTTCAACAAAGAAGACATTCTAGAAACTAACAGACAGAAGAGGAAATGCTCGTGATCATTAGCCATTATAGAAATGCAAATCAAAACAACAATGAGATGCCATCTCACCCCAACACTACTGGCGCTAATCAAAAAAGCAGAAAATAACAAATACATTCTGCTGGTGGGAATGTAAAATGGTACAACCGCTTTGGAAAATGATATGATTCTTCCTTAAAAGTCTAGAAATAGGAAAACCATACAATCCATCAATTCCATTCCAGGAATATATCCTAGAGAAATAAGAGCCATCATATGAACAGCCATGCACACCCATGTTCATTACAACATTATTCACAATAGCAAAAAGATGGAAATAACCTAAGTGCCCATCAACAGATGAATGGATAAACAAACTATCGTACATACACACAGAGGAATACTAGGCAATGATAAAGAATAATGATGAATCTGTGAAACATCTTACCACATGGATGAATCTGGAGGGTGTTATGCTAAGTGAAATAAGTCAATCACAAAAGGACAAATATTGTATGAAACTACAATTATAAAAGCCCAACAAAAGGTTTTCACACAGAAAGAAAAAATCTTTGATGGTTATAAGAGACGGGAGGGTGGGGAGGGGAAAACTCTAGATCATAGATAAATGGTAACTTTGTTGAAGGTTAAGACAATACACAACGCTGGGAAATTCAGCACAACTTGACCAAAGGAAAGCCTTAGAAGCTTCATAGACACATCCAAACTCCCTAAGGGACCGAGTTTCTGGGCTGAGGGCTGCGGACCATGGCAGAGGACATCTAGCTCAATTGGTATAACATAGTTTATAAAGAAAATGTTCTACATCTGACTGTAGTGTGTACCATCTGGAGTCTTAAAAACCTGTGAGCAGCCGTCTAAGATACACCTGTTGGTCCTGCTATCCTGGAGCAATGGAGAATGAAGAAAACCAAAGATAAAAGGGAAAGATTAGTCCAAAGGACTAATAGACCACAACTACCACAGCCTCCATAAAACTGAACCCTTAACAACTAGATGGTGCCTGGCTACAGCCACCAAGTGCTGTGACAGGGATCACAATAGAGGGTTCCGGATAGTGTAGAAGAAAAATCTAGAACAAAATTCAAATTCACAAAAAAAGACCAGATTACTGGTTTGTCAGAGACTGGAGAAACCAAGACAGTATGGCCCCCAGATACCTTTTTATCTCAATACTGAAGTAACTCCTGAAGTTCATTCCTCAGTTAAAAGTTAGACAGGTCTATAAAACAATAACACACATGAGGAATGTGCTTCATAGTTCAATTATGTATAGGAGACCAAACGGACACCAGCCTAAAACAAAGATGAGAAGGTAGGAAGGGACAGGGAAACTGGAGGAATGAAAATGTGGAACCCAGGATGGAGAAGGGGAGAGTGTTGACACTTCATGGGCTTGGCAACCAATGTCACAAAATAATTTGTGTATTGTTTAATGAGAAATTAATTTTCTCTGTAACCTAAAGCACAATAAAAAAGAAAGAAAGAAAAATTTGTAGAGTTAACTATACTAGTTGCCTGTGGCAAAAAATGATAGTTGTTCACTATTATATATTCTCCTTTCTTTGATAACAGAAACTCCTACTCTTAGCTGGACATCAAGACTACTTCTCCCACATTCCTTTAATGGAAGTAATGTGTGTAGCTTGCACATCTTGTTCCAGAACAGATCTGTTGTAATCCTTTGGTTCTTTCTTCTTGCTTCCAATTTGATAGGCAATGAAGAAAGTAGAGATTTCTCAGAGAAGGAAAACAGTGTGTTGAAGATGGTGGAACTCGTCTAGCACCATGGACTAGTTACTTGTTGCACTAGAAAGAAATAAAACTATTTTAAGTAAGAAATTTTACTTTGGATGCTTTTGTTACCACCTTCTTAGACTGTACTTAATAGTTCACCATAAATATGTAATAATTGTTTTTGTCATATAAAGTTTCATATATGTCATTACACATTGAATTTTGAAACATCTGTAAGCTAGGGTTTACCTACAATGTTTTATTATGCATTTTGAGGATAAAATTAATGCTGAGCAGAAAAAGGGGACGATTGCAAATGGGTAGAAAGGAACTTTTTGGGGTAATGAAAATGGCCTAAAATTGGATCATGGGGGGGTTGTACAATTCTGTAAATTTATTAAAAATAATTTAATCATATACTTAAAATGGATGATTTTTTGTTATGTAACCTATTGCTGTTGAGTCAATTCCAACTCATAACTACCCCATAGGACAGAGTAGAACTGCTCCATAGGGTTTCCAAGGAGTGATTGGTGGATTCAAACCGCCAACCTTTTTGTTAGCAGCCAAGCTCTTAACCACTGAGCCACCAGGGCTCCTCATTATGTAAAGTATACCTCGATAAAGCTGTTAAAAAATTAATGTTGTGTCTATATGCTAATAAAGAGAGGCACCTGACATTTTTGTATGAATTTATTTTGCTTTATTTATTATATTAATATTTCAAGAACTTTTCCTGCAGTTAATGCATTTAAAAATTAGGAAAGAGGTATAAAGTAAAAACTGTGGATACCTTTTCTTCAGAAAATAAAACTTTTTCATTGTCTTCATTCTGATTGTTTTTCTATTGTGAAAAGCCACTTTTCCTATCATGAATGCAGCTGTCACATAATGTCTCTATTTCCTTATTTGAAGACTGTTGAAACTGATTTGGATAAACCAAGTTGCATTAATTCCTGCACAAACATATTACATTGAAGATGTTTGGAGAAGGAATAACTGTAAAATAGTCTGGTAACAGCAATATGTAAGATGAATAGGAGCACTGGAACAGGGCAGACACAATAAATGTTTTAAAGATACATTTAAGTCTAACTTCAGACAATGTAGTGTTATATGGGATTCTAGGGAGTTATGGGCCGGTAGGAATTTTCACAATCAGGTATAGGTTGGCTTTCTTGAAGTACAGCCTTGAGGTAGGCTATAAAGCAAAGAGACAGTTTCAAACACATATTCTTTTTGGTCTTATCCATACATACACAAGAAGTGCACCACTGGTACCGGCGTCTTCAATCACAGTGAACTGTGTCCCATCCCACCAGAGATTTTCCGTGAATCCCAAACCCAGCCGTATGTTTCTCTTGAAACCTGTGATTTTGTGACTATTCTACGTATCACATTAAATGGTAATAATTTTTTTCTCACTCATTTTTGTCCTTACACTGTGATCTCCTAAAAGGAAAAAAATGAAGTTTTTTTGTTTTTGTTTTTTTTAATCTCTAAAGCTCCACATCTAGCCCAGTGCATAGAAAATAATATATACTTGGTAAATTCTTGTTGAATGTTGTATGAATTTTTAAGACCTAGAAGCAGAAATTAGCACCTCTACAAAATGCATGGTCCACCAGAAACTAATACCAATTTGCCCTGCCAAAGCGCAGGGAAAAAGCCTCAAATGCTATCGATTCTTTCAAAATACAAAGAAAATATTAACACATTTTGAAAGTTACAAATGTGAAGTCACCTTAAAGAAACAGAGTAAACAATGAATCTGATTTCTTGTGACATATCCAGGATCTAAATTTGCTTTTGAAGAATTAAGAAGCAAATACACACACACACACACACACACACACACAGAGATTTTTGGCTTGCAGGTGTTAACTTTTTTTTTTTCTGAAATCATTGCCAATAATCTTAATATTTCTGAATGGTCCTAGATGAAACTCTGAATTTGATTCAGCTACAAATAGAATCATTACTAAGTATATACTATAATATTTATACATTTGTATTTTCATCTAATTAGGAATCAGCACATTTTCTTTTTTTGATTTTGAAAACTTGAACGGTATTAATTGCAAAAGATATCTGAGTCCTGTGTGTGTGTATGTGTGAGTGTGTGTGTTTCATATCACTTTCCTTATCTACAAGCAAGTGCTTTGGTTATAAGGTAAAGCTGGAGAAATAATGTGGATGATTCAGTGAATAAAATGACAGAAAGCACATATTGATGATGGGTCAGTAGTATCATCTATTTGAATGAAAAATAGCCTTTTTTCAACGTTCCTTGTCCCAGAGTGGCACTTCAAAAGTAAATCATATCACTGATTCCAGTCTATAAAAAGATTTTGGAGTCTTTTAATGGAAGTAATTTTTTTTCCCTGGTTCTTCTGTGTAACAGAATTCAGACATACTGATTTTCAGCCATATTAACTTAGAAATAATATATGTTCAGTTAATTTATAGCTCTTGATCATGCCATATGAAGTCTACACCATCAATTACAGGATATTGGAAAGATTTTCCTGCTGTTATAAAACAATACTAAGTTACAGAAAAATATATTTTGTTTTCATTTAAAGAAAGTTAGAATATTTGAAATAGGTAATGCATTTTAATTCCTACATAATATGATCTGAGGCTATAGGACATTAGAAACTTCTCATGACCTTGGATTATTCAGGTTCAGGTAATGAATACGACATCTTTTTGTTGCGCCCTTAACTCCCTGGGGATACTTGTTAGTTAGCTTAGCTATTTTGGTAAAGTCCAAGAATCATCTAACACACGAACAATCCCCCAAATATCCACAATTGGCATTGAACTAACCACACCCAAGAGGTATTTGTCTCTAAAGCAGGTTAACCCCAATTTCTAAGAAAAAATATGTCATGCCAAAAAGCAAAACAAAACCAGTTACCAAGGAATAAATGGATAAAATAATATCAAACAACATGTCCTTAATTTGAGATTACTAACAACAATTGAAAAAAAATTTTCTCTTTCCTGTCAGCTTTTGTGGCATTGTGAGGACACAGCCTTGGGTTATGAAGGCAGCCTTGAGATGATAAGAATTCTTAAGAACACTTTTTGAACATCAAGTGTCACTGAAAAACTCGATGTTGTTGTTGTTAGGTGCCATCTAGTTGGTGTTGACACTGCCTGATCCTGTGCCATCCTCACAATCATTGCTATGTTTGAGCCTGTTGTTGCAGCCACTGTGTCAATACATCTTGTTGAGGGTCTTCCTTTTTTATGCTGACCCTCTACTTTATTCAGCATGATGTCCTTCTCCAGGGACTGGTCCCTCCTGACAACATGCCCAAGGTATGTGATTGTTCGTTCTGGCAGTCCATGGTATATTCAATATTCTTTTCCAACACCGTAACTCAAAGACATCAACTCTCCTTTGAACTTCCTTATTCATTGTCCAGCTTTGACATGCATATAAGGCAACTGAAAACTTCATGGCATGGGTCAAGCGCACCTTAGTCCTCAAAGTGACATCTTTACTTTTGAACACATTAAAGAAGTCTTTTGTAGCAGATTTGCCCAATGCAATGTGTCCTTTGATTTCTTGACTGCTGCTTCCAAGGGCATTGATTGCGAGTACGAGTAAAATGAAATCCTTGAAAATTTCGATCTCTCTGTTTATCATGATGTTGTTTACTGTTCTAGTTGGAATGATTTTTTTTTCTTTATGTTGAACCATAATCAATATTAAAGGCTGTGGTCTTTGATCTTCACGTAAGTTCTTCAAATTCTCTTCTCTTACAGTTAGCAAAGTTGTGTCACTGCACATTCCAGGTTGTTAATGAGTCTTTCATGCTGATGTCCTGCTCTTCTTCATATAGTCTAGCTTCTTGCATTATTTGCTCATCATACAGATTGAATAAGTATGGTGAAAGGATACGACCTTGATGCACACCTTTCCTGACCTTAAACCATTCAATATTCCCTTGTTCTGTTCCAACGACTGCCTCTTTGTCTATGCACAGGCTCTGCATGAGCACAATTAAATGTTCTGGAATTCCCTTTCTTCTCAATGTTATTCATAATTTGCTGTGATCCACGCAATGGAATGCCTTTGCATAGTCCATAAAACACAGGTAAACATCCTTCTGGTATTCCCTACTTTCAGCCAAGATCCATCTGACATGAGCAATGATGTCCCTCCTTCCGAGTCCTTTCCTGAATCTGGCTTGAATTACGGAGAGTTCCCTGTCAATGTACCCCTGCAACCACTTTTGAATGATCTTCAGCAAAATCTTACTTGCACGCAATTTTAATGATACTGTTCAATAATTTCTCTATTTTGTTGGATCACCTTTCTTTGGAATGGGCACAAATATAAATCTCTTCTGGTCAGTTGGCCAGGTAGCTGTCTTCCACATTTCTTGGCATGGACGAGTGAGCACTTCCAGTTCTACACCTGTTCGTTGAAACATTTCAATTTGTATACTGTCAGTTCCTGAAACCTTGTTTTTGGCCAATATCTTCAGTGAAGCTTGGACTTCTTCCTTCGGTACCATGGATTCTTGATCATATGCTACCCCTTGAAATGTTTGAATATGACCAATTCTTTCTGGTACAGTGACTGAGTATTCCTTCCATCTGCTTTTGATGCATCCTGTGTCTTTCAATATTTTGTCCATAAAATCCTTCAATATTGCAACTCAAGGCTTGAATTTTTAATTCAGTTCTTTCAGCTTAAGAAATGATGAAAGTGTCCTTCCCTTTTGGTTTTCTATGTCCAGGTCTTTGCACATCTTGGTATAATGTTTTTCTTTGTCTTCTTGAGTTGACCGTTGCAATCTTCTATTCAGTTCTTTTACTTCAGCATTTATTCCATTCACTTTAGCTACTCTATGTAGCAAGTTTCAGGGTCTCTTTTCACATCTATTTTGTCCTTTCTTTCTTCCCTGTCTTTTTAATGGACTTTTGTTTCCATCATATGTGATGTCATCCCACAGCTCATTTGGTCTTAATTCATTAGTGTTCAATGTATCAAATGCATTCTTGAGATGGTCTTTACATTCAGGTGAGAAATACTCAAAGTTGTATTTTGGTTCTCATGGGCTTGTTTTAATGTTATTCTGCTTCAACTTAAACTTGCATAAAAGCAATTGATGGTGTTCTGCAGTCGGCCCCTTGCATTGTCCTGACTGATGACATTGAGCTTTTCCATCGTCTCTTTCCACAGATGTAGTGGATTTGATTCCTGCATTTTCCATTAGGTGAGATCCATGTGTATAGTCATCGTTTATGTTGTTGAAAAGGTATTTGCAATGAAGAAGTTGTTGGTCTTGCAAAATTCTATCATGTATTCTCTGGCGTCATTTCTATTACTAAGGCCAAATTTTCTAATTACCAATCTTTCTTTGTTTCCAACTTTTGCATTCCAATCACCAGTAATTATCAATGTATCTTGATTGCATATTTGATCAATTTCACACTGCAGAAGTTGGTAAAAATCTTCAATTTCTTTATCTTTGCCATTAGTGATCATAAGTAAAATTGAATGATAGTTGTATTAACTGGTCTTCCTTGAAGATATGTGGATATTATCCTACCACTGACAGTGTTGTACTTCAGGATAGATCTTGGAATATTCTTTTTGAAGATGAATGTGATGCCATTCCTCTTTGATAAGTCATTCCCAGCATATAATTGTCTCATTCAAAATGGCCAATTCCAGTCCATTTCAGCTCACTAATGCCTAGAATATTGATCTTAATCGTTCCATTTTATTGATACTAAATCATAAATAATAAAAGTTGATTTTTAGTAGTATGAAATTTTGGATAGCTGTGATCAAATTAAATTGTGTCCAACTTACTCAAAAATAGTTTGATATTTATATAATTAGGCATGTTAGTTCTATTTTCAATGGCCACTCATATGAAAATACCAGCCCTCATAAGTTGGATCACTTTCTGAAATTATGAAATTTTAAGTATACATTCTAATCAAGTTATTTGGTATTGAAAATAGTGACCAAATTGAACCTTGGTAATATTGATATTAAAAACCTAAACCAGAAAGAAGTACTTCAGAAAGGTTTCATAACATGTATTTCATGTTTTTTCTTGAACTCATGCTGAGTATGAAGTAAAGCTTTGCAACTGAAGATACCAGACCAAATTACAAACAATGATGAAATATATATATATACACATATATGTTTATAGAGAAAGAGAGAGAGAGAGCTCTTGACAGTAATGTGCACCCTTCCTAAGACAGAATTTTCAACCCAGCTTTGCAACAGATGTATGAAATATACTATGGAACAAAGGGCAGATTAAGGACACATGGAAAGATATGTTTATTTGGTTTACAAGAGTTGGATTGTACTTCCTAGCTAGCTACCTGTGAATGATTAATGAATTAGGAGGAAAAACACAGAAAGAAAGAAAAAGAAAGGGAATGTGTCTTCCATTCCTCAAATAATAAACTTATTGCCATTGAGTTAATTCCAACTCATCACACCCTACATGGCAGCGTAGAACTGCCCCATAGGGTTTCCAAGGTTGTAACCTTTACAAAAGCAGACTGCCACATCTTTCTCCCACAGAGGTGGGTTCAAACTGCCAACCTTTCAGCTAGCAGCTAAGCACTTAACCACTGTGCCACCAGGGCTAAAAGTTGTACCCTCCATCCAGAACAAAGATTACTTAAAAATCTCTCAATATTCAAAAGTCAAGCCAAGAGGTCAATGCTTTTTTATTCACTGTTTTTCAGTATTCATTTTAATTACTTTTGTTCTTTTTAAATTTGAGAGGAATTGCTTTCAGATTAAGAACAAAAAAGTCAGCAAAATTTTCTCAGTCTGATTGAAATACTAAACTACTCTTGATATTGTTTTCACCTACAAAAATTATAGGAACTTAAAAAGTTTTGTTGCAACACTGGAAATTTAGATTTGAAAATTCAACACCACAGATGCAATCACAGCCAGACACTAATTAAGCTTCGAGCCAAATTTGGTCCTAGAAATGTGTATGCATAATTCGTGACTTTAGTGGGAGTTGTCTGTGTGTTTTCAAGGACAGACCTTGGCCAAACATTTATTGAAATATCTAGGAAGAATATGTTTCCAAAGTAATGTAGTGTCTTTATTTAATAATATTTACTTCCTTATAAACCTTTTCTTTTTGGTTTATATATAGTTGGTAAAAATGCAGACTATATCCACTGAAAGACAAATAGCTCATCTATTATCTTTCTACTTCTTCTTCTTCTTATGTCAAAGAGGGTGGCACAGAAGAGATACACAATCCTCTCCATGAGTGGTTTCAGTTTTTAAATTTTAAATATTTCTACGATTGTCTCCAGATAGATTTTGTGTGATGGGGAAATATGCTCAGGAGGAGACTAAGGAGAGCATTCTGATTCAGCAAGCTCTGCTGGAAACTGCCTCTTAGCAAAGGTGTCCCAAATACCTATGAGGTGTTTTCTGGTTTTTCTCTCTATGTTTATTAATTTGCTTTAGTATTTGGTAGCACACAGGGGAGGGAAAAAAAAAAAGTCTTACATTAAACAGTCCAGATATGATTTGAGAGTGTCTATACTTGAATTTTTTTAATTTGCTTTAGATTCTGAAGTTTCATACAGGATCCTTGTCTCTGAATTTGAGCCAGGTGCTGCTTTCTAGGAGAATTGCTCTAGTATACTATAAGGAGGATGTGAGAAATTGGCTTGATTCAATTAAGCTCACTTTGTTCTCTAATTCTCATTTTCCTTATCTATAAAATAACACTTATCCTTAGAATTACTGCAATAATCAAACAAACAACAAAAACTCTGCAAAACCCTTGAACTGTGTTAAGCACACAATAAACGTTTAATTATTTTTCTTTTCTTGTTCTTTTTTTTGTTGTCATTGTTATTATTCTCCTCCTGTTCCTTTTCCCCTTCCTCCTCCTCCTCCTCACCTTCCCTCTTCTCTTCTTCCCCTTCCTTCTTCTTCTCATTCTTCTTCTTCCTCTCCATTTCTTCCTCCTCCTCCTACTCCCTCTCTTCTTCCTCTGATGATCATGGTGATAACCGAGGATCTGCAGACTACATGACTTACATAACACTTTATGTATTTTGATGCAGATATCACAAAATATTAAAAATCATGCCCATCATCTAAAGTTTTTTAGATGTACAATAATAACAGTCAAATAAATTATTTAGAAATTAAAAGAAACCATATATGAAAACAATTATTTTCACTTGTAAGATTTATTTTACATGTCAGAGTTTTTTTTATAGCCTATCACCAATGAACGAAAAATTAATGGTTTCCTACATATTTTCCCTTTTCATTGAGAGATTAGCAATGCAATTCCCTGAGTCCCCCAGGGTTACCAAAAAACACAAATCAGTTGCCATCAAGTCGATGCTGACTCATAGTGACTCTATAGGACAGAGTAGAACTGTCCCATAGGGTTTCCAAGGTTGTAAATCTTTACAGATGTAGACAACCACATCTTTCTCCCCCAAGAGGCTGATAAGTATGAACCACAGACCTTTCGGTTAGCAGTTGAGGACTTTAACCCCTGTGTCACCAAGGCTACTCACCCATGGGTTTAGGTAAGATGATCTCTGTAGAGGCTATGAAGTTTCCTTTATAAAGGATCTCTCTGCTCAGGGAAACTAGTAGTTCATCATAGGTTTCATACTAAAGGAAAAGAGTAGAACAGCAAGCCATGTCCAAAACAAAGGATTTTGTCACTCATATTTGGAACTGTAATTTACCTGGTATTGAAAGAGTTTCCATCAGTGAAGAATTGGGCCATCTCTCCAGTTAGCTTCATTGTTATATTCACTTTTCCTTTTTCTGAAACTCTTCAGTGACCCACACTATCAGCAATGTCATCATGCCTAGTGCTACATGGCTTTGTTTTCTCCCTCTGATCAAGCATCTCACAGAATGAAAGCCAGAACCTGAAGCTGATATGTAAAGGCAAAAATCACTATTTGGTCGTAGTCCTCTATCACCAACTCAACAAAAAGTGACTGGCTTTGGTCTATAGTATTGCAATTCAAAAAGATAAAACTTATACTCTTCCTAAGTTAACCAAATAATTTCTCAAGAGAATATATTTATAAATTCAGATACCAAAAGGAGAGTATACTAGAGAAACAGAGAAAATAAATTTGATTAATTAGATATTCTGCATTCTAAATCAATCATGCTCATTATAGCTAATAATATAGTTCAAAACTAATTTTGGTTATAGTCAATGTTGCCATAATGGTGAGTTATTTTTCTTTAAAATATTTCATTCCTATTTAGGAAAAGAAAAGAAAAGGCAGCCAGGATGTGTGAAGTAGGTGATTCTCTTTTATCAAGGTAAAATTTAAAATTGTTAATCACCAGTAGGTATTAATTAAACTATTGTTCACTGGACCTTATCATTAACTTTTTCACCATTTCTATAATATCACTTATTTTCTGTTAATGTTATAACACTGTTAATTCAGGAGGATGAAAGCGAGTGCCTGGCTCTATCCCTAAATGTCAACCGTTTAAGTGCTTTGACTTTTATTTTCTATTTACTTTGGTCAGTGTAAATTTCTATGGGTTTTGCTGGTTGGGGGCAAGGGGATTTGAGGATCTGTAGTTCTTGGTTATTAATATTTGACTTTGTTAGTGCTATCTATTTACTATATGACTTGTGGGAAAAAAAAGAGAAAGAAGAAGAAGAAGAAATCAGATATCTGGTCACAGCCCATAAAATGCATGGGAAGTGTGATCACACACTGGGCCCTAAGCTCTATGTATTACTTTTCTCTTCAGTCTCACATTTAAGCAATAATTTCCTTTGATCTTTCATATATTTTGCTTTTCTTACTGGAGAACATGTTGGTAGAATTAAGAATTAGTTGTTTTTGTTTTAACACATTATACTCAGAGCAATTAACATTTTTCTTTAGAAATGCTGCAGAGTGTCATCGGATGGCAAATCCATCCCAGCATTTTGTTCCGGACCACATCATACATAAGTATCTTGTACTCCTGTGTGCTTGTGAACCTTCATGCCATCATCTTCTGAGCATAATCTAAATATCTCCTACACTGAACCCAAGTCTGCCAAATAACACTGCAGAAAACAATGCTGGGCAGGGAAGACAGGACATTCTAACAGACTTTATTCATCCATCTGGAAGCTCACCTGCACAGAAGTCTAACATAACTGTCTGGAGTTGGCCATGGGAGGTATCATGGCAGAACACATGCAATGGAGTCAGTGCGGGTGTTTCCGTTATTCGGTAGTTCAATTTTACTTGATTACCTATATTGTAGGCCTGTACCTGCTTGGTGATAGGGCCAATTCATGAACTATAGTGGATTAAAAACAGATGAATGTACACTGTTCACTGTTTGACTGATGTACATTTATTACTTTTTATTATCTCTCTGTATACAAAGCAAAAGATAGAATCTATTTTCTCTATCAGTGAAAATGTCTGGTATAAACATACCTAAACAATTAGTTTGAATGTCTTACTCCAAACCAGGACCTCTGAGTGCTTTGGACTTTTTAGCCAATAGGGATCAGTAACATACCCAGATGGGGGATACAGTTCCACAAATCTCTGGGCTTACTTTTTAGTGGTGGAGTACAGGGTAATAATCTATTTCTCAAAGTCTGAGAAATGTCTCTGATTGCTTCATCCCACATAATTTGCCAAAATTTCACAGAATGGGCCAGGCTTTGAATTTTAGCTGAATTAATCAGTTTCTGTATGTTATAGAAGACAACAGCCCTTAACACCTCTTGCACTGCTTCCTATGAGGGAGCAATAATCATGATATTATGAATGTTGTTGTTATTATTGTTAGGTGCTGTCGAGTCAGTTCCAACTCATAGTGACCCTATGTACAACAGAATGAAACACTGCCTGGTCCTGCACCATCCTCACAATTGTTAGGCTTGAGCCCATTGTTGCAGCCACTTTGTCAATCCATCTTGTTGACGGTCTTCCTCTTTTTCGCTGACCCTCTGCTTTAACAAGCATGATGTCCTTCTCCAGGGATGTAATCTTGCCATCTTTCCTTCTAAGGAGATTTCTGGTGGTACATCGTGAATGTTGCGCAGTAAATTATTCTTAATTGTCATCAAGTTCAAGGCTTGCCACGATAAATTATGACTGTGATAGTAAATTCTGATATCCATGTGACACAACTATAAACGTACATTTAATGCCATGCTACAAAAACAGAGATTGGGCCTGTCTGGACCCCAAAATGTATTTTTAAAAAATGTCTTTGGGGAAGCCATTGTTTAGGAAGCACTGAGTTTCTGTTTACACTGATGGAAAATTTTGCAATAATTATGGGTAATGGTTGCACAACATGATTTATGCAATTGATATCACTAAGTTATACACCTGAAAACTGTTGAATTGGCAAATGTTGTGTTATATATATTTTTACAACAATGAAGACATTAAAAAAAGAGAATTTAGGCAAGTCTATCATGGCATTCTAATTACTTGTGTCATTTTTATTTGTGGTACTTCTTGTATAATCTTTACTATATTGGTCATAGGCATAAGTATGCCTATTCCCAAGAAAGGTGATCCAACCAAATGTAGAAATTATAGAACAATATCATTAATATCACACACAAGCAAAATTCTGCTGAAGATCATTCAAAAATGGCTGCAGTAGTACATCAACAGGGAACTGCCAGAAATTCAGGGTGGTTTCAGAAGAGGACACGGAACCAGGGATATCATTACTGATGTCAGATGGATCCTGGATGAATGCCGAGAATACCAGAAGGATGTTTACCTGTGTTTTATTGACTATGCAAAGGCATTCGACTGTGTGGATCATAACAAATTATGGATGACATTGTGAAGAATGGGAATTCCAGAACACTTAATTGTGCTCATGAGGAACCTTTACATAGATCAAGAGGCAGTTGTTCAGACAGAACAGGGGGATACTGATTGGTTTAAACTCAGGAAAGGTGTGCGTCAGGGTTGTATTCTTTCACCATACCTATTTAATCTGTATGCTGAACAAATAATCTGAGAAGCTGGACTATATGAAGAAGAACGGGGTGTCAGGATTGGAGGAAAACTCATTAACAACCTGTGTTATGCAGATTACACAACTTTGCTTGCTGAAAGTGAAGAAGCCTTGAAGCACTAATGAAGATCAAAGACCACAGCCTTCAGTATGGATTGCACTCAACATAAAGAAAACAAAAATCCTCACAACTGGACCAGTGAGCAACACCATGATAAACAGAGAAAAGATTAAAGTTGTCAAGGATTTCATTTTGCTTGGATCCACAATCAACAGCCATGGAAGCAGCAGTCAAGAAATCAAAAGATGCATTGCATTGGGTAAATCTGCTGCAAAGGACCTCTTCAAAGTGTTGAAGAGCAAAGATGTCACCTTGAAGACTAAGGTGCATCTGACCCAAGCCATGGTATTTTCAATCAGATCATATGCATGTGAAAGCTGGACACTGAATAAGGAAGACCGAAGAAGAGTTGATGCCTTTGAACTGTGGTGTTGGCGAAGAATATTGAATATACCATGGACTGCCAAAAGAACGAATAGATCTGTCTTGGAAGAAGTACAAGCAGAATGCTCCTTAGAGGCAAGGATGGCAAGACGGGGCCTTACGTACTTTGGACCTGTTGTCAGGAGGGATCAGTCCCTGGAGAAGGACATCATGCTTGGCAGAATACAGGGTCAGTGAGAAAGAGGAAGACCCTCAACGAGGTGGATTGACACAGTGGCTGCAACAATGGGCTCAAGCATAACAACGATAGTAAGGATGGCTCAGGACTGGGCAGTGCTTCGTTCTGTTGTGCATAGGGTCGGTATGAGTCGATCCGACTTGACGGCAACTAACAACACCAGCATATTGGTCATGGCTAAAAACAAAGACCAATTTCTTTAAGAAATAAGAATCTAATCCCTGATAATGCACTCTTGGTTCTATGAACAGTCTGCATTGTATAATATCCAGACAGGGCTGTTAAAAAGGGAGTTAGAGTATTTACTCTACTTCATGTGCTACTATGTACTTAATCAGAGCAGCAATCACTCTTTGTGTCTCTTAATATTCAAGAATTCTATATTTCTTAATGTTTAATTCCAAGAAGGGTTTGGGCAATTAACAAGGTTCCCTTTTAGCATGTCTTATTAAAACTGAAGCAAGGACTGACTTGGTCAATATACCCCATGGGTGTGATAAGAGCAGGATCTGTCAATCCTTCATTCACAAACAATATTTATTCTAATTGTGCATTCTGGTAACAGCAACTTGACCACAGAATATTTAATATTTTCTCTAGTCATATTTTCTTAATTGTAGTATAACTATCATTTAATTATTCAATACTAGAGCATCTTTGTACCATTCAGGTTTACCTTGGACCTTTTAGAATGTTTCTTTCTATCCTCCATGGAAATCACTTTACATTGAAGGAATATGTTCAGTAATTTAAAACATTCAGTACACACTCAAAGACCATCTCACCCATATCAAAGTAAAAAGCCTTGGATTTCCAACAGGGGTAGGGGAGTAGATCCCAACCTATCAGTCACTATGTTTCAAATATATGGCTATAACTGATTGGGTAAGTTCAACCCTTTGTTTAAATATTCTCCATTCTAAATCAGAATCTCCATAATTGGATTTGAATTCTTCCAGGTTGGAATATATAGAGCAAATGAATGGGATACAAGAGTTGTGGGAGGAGCCAAAGCAAATTTCTGATCCCCCAAGCATCTATAACACCCTATCAGCTCAATAATGGCAGCCCCATCAGTTTCCTCATTTTTTATCTCGTTCTTCAACAGCCATATGAACAACTTCATCCAGTTAAGCAAGTTATCAGTCCCTCTCCACCTTTTTTTTCCCAGTGTCACCTTTTCTTTGGATACTGTTAATTTTTTTTCCCCCATCATTTAGCCCTTGAGCTAGCAGATCTGTTGCTGCCTTCTGAATATTTTCTTGCCCTCTCCTCACTTCCCCTAATAAAATAGCAAAGTTAATTACATATTTTAGCATTTTTCATGGTTTATGTAAATAATATTGAATTAGGTGTGCCTCTTTGGTCATCATAGAGCAAATTTTGGGTTGCTAGCACCTATTTACTGCTTTGAAGTAACATTCCTTTTGTTGGTAAAAGAGTGGGTAGAGGAGTTACCCCTTTCGGTATAAGCCTGCAGAAACCCTACCTCTACCTATTGCAACACATTTGTTATTAAACCATCTGAGAATATCTTCTCACAGAAGTTTACAGCCACTTGAGATCAGTCATAACCGAAATAATCCTTTTCATCCATCTGTATCTAAATTTAGTGACATGCCTCCTGATCATTTATTCTGAGAATCCATGCTGGCAGGAATTCATCAGGCTTGTGTTGTATTTCTCTATAAAGTGCCTCAGCTCTTAACAGAATAAGCTCTGAAATCCCAGGTTACTTTGATTGTAATTCAATGCAGTGGCTTGAGTAAATCTTGAGGGGGAGGGTCTAACTTTGTCCTCTTCTTCTAGTGTATTCCTACAGGTATCTAGGTTTCACCAGAAATGTAGTAGCAGCAAGGAAATAATACAGACAGTACTTTCTTCCTACTTGCATTCTGTCTATTCACTTAGCCGACTTCCCAAGGTCTAAGTTTATTCTCCCCAAATTCCATCGTTAAAACTTGTTCCCCATACCTCAAGGTTTTTATCCCTTCATACCAAGAACTAAGTGATTATCCTAAGTAATTATCCCAGTAACAAATCTGCATTATGTTTTTTATTTCCTCTGTTTTCTTGTCAAAAAGTTGTTATTGCAGTTGTTGTTGGATGCTGTTGAGTCAGTTTTCAACTAATAGCAGCCCTATATGACAGAGTAGGACTTTCCCATAGAGTTTTCTAGGCTGTAATATTTATGGGCGTGGATTGCCAGGACCTTCTCCCTCAGAGCCTCCAGGTAAGTTCGAATTGACAACCTTTTGGTTAGAAGCCAAATGCTAAGTACTTACATCATTATGACCTATCCATCTGAAAGTTAATTTGAACTACTCTGACAATCTGGTCACCACAAAGATTTGAATTGCCAAATACATCTGGGGAGAGATTATGGCTCTTAACCGGCACGAACCTTACTAACAATTCGAAGGATATAGACAAACTTCAGCGTGCTCTTTCCCCGGAAAAGCTCAAAACTGTCAAAGGCAGCTCCCCAAAATATCCATTTTCTCCCACATTGGTTCACATTTTGGTTTGGGATTAACATGTAGGGTTTTTGAATTATAAATGTAGGAGTATTAATGACAAAAAAAAAATAGTTTTGGAATATCTCTGCTTTGTATTTCATTGATAATAAAATTATGTGACTATTCCAGCTATCTGTAATCCATAAATTCATAAATTCTAGGTTTATCTACAATTGGAAGTCTAGATAGACTAGGTATATCCTCCTAAAACATTTTATAGATTAAAAACGCTTAACGTTTTTCTACTAGAACACTCGATTAGTAATGTTCACAAAGAGTTTTGGTCAAAGTCATGTTCCCCCACCCTTCCAACGCCCTGGTAGGAAAGGACTGCTGTTACCTCTTTCTTTCCCATTAGATAATGTGGTTTGTTTCTGTAGTTTTAAAAGTTTCTATCAAGAGTTATTTTGACCTTCTAAACAGAGGTCCTCAGCATTAGGGCAATTTCTGAATTAGATAATCATTTCAATTAGGGTAATATTAAGTAAACTTTTCAACAAATATTCTAGCAACTAAAACTCTGAATTTAATGAGAGGCCCTGCCATGTGTGCTTCAATGGACAAATGAGGCTTATTTTAATTATTAGCTTTGTTTATTTTGAGATCAATTCTATTACATTAAAGTCCACTAAAACAGTTGGGTTTTTGTAAACAATTTTTCAATTAATAACATAGTTCCAGCTAACAGATCATAAACTCTAAATTAGTTGAAATCTGAATCAGTGGTACTTTTCTATGACAGTAGTTCTACTTACTTCAATCATTAGGGATTCTTTACTTTATGGACGTCTGATCACTCACTCAGTGTGCTGTTAAGTGGCAGGCTTTCCAATTCTGTATCAGTTTTACAGATTTGTTGTTGTTGTTAGGTGCCGTCGAGTCAGTTCCAACTCATAGCGACCCTATGCACAACAGAATGAAACACTGCCCGGTCCTAAGCCATCCTTAAAATCATTATTATGCTTGAGCTCATTGTTCCAGCCACTGTGTCAATCCACCTCGTTGAGGGTCTTCCTCTTTTCCACTGACCCTGTACTCTGCCAAGCATGATGTCCTTCTCCAGGGACTGATCCCTCCTGACAACATGTCCAAAGTATGTAAGACACAGTCTTGCCATCCTTGCCTCTAAGGAGCATTCTGGCCACACTTCGTCCAAGACAGATTGGTTCGTTCTTTTGGCAGTCCATGGTATATTCAATATTCTTTGCCAACACCACAATTCAAAGGCATCAACTCTTCTTCGGTCTTCCTTATTCAGTGTCCAGCTTTCACATGCATATGATCTGATTGAAAATACCATGGCTTGGGTCAGATACACCTTAGTCTTCAAGGTGACATCTTTGCTCTTCAACACTTTGAAGAGGTCCTTTGCAGCAGATTTACCCAATGCAATGCATCTTTTGATTTCTTGACTGCTGCTTCCATGGCTGTTGATTGTGGATCCAAGCAAAATGAAATCCTTGACAACTTTAATCTTTTCTCTGTTTATCATGATGGCGCTCATTGGTCCAGTTGTGAGGATTTTTGTTTTCTTTATGTTGAGGTGTCATCCATACCGAAGGCTATGGTCTTTGATCTTCATTAGTAAGTGCTTCAAGTCCTCTTCACTTTCAGCAAGCAAGGTTGTGTCATCTGCATAACTCAGGTGGTTAATGAGTTTTCCTCCAATCCTGACGCCCTGTTCTTCTTCATATAGTCCAGCTTCTCAGATTATTTGTTCAGCATACAGATTAAATAGGTATGGTGAAAGAATACAACCCTGACGCACACCTTTCCTGAGTTTAAACCAATCAGTATCCCCTTGTTCTGTCTGAACAACTGCCTCTTGATCTATGTAAAGGTTCCTCATGAGCACAATTAAGTGTTCTGGAATTCCCGTTCTTCGCAGTATTTTCCATAGTTTGTTATGATCCACACAGTCGAATGCTTTTGCATAGTCAATAAAACACAGGTAAACATCCTTCTGGTATTCTCGTCTTTCAACCAGGATTCATCTGATATCAGCAGTGATATCCCTGGTTCCACATCCTCTTCTGAATCCGGCCTGAATTTCTGGCAGTTCCCTTTCAATATACTGCTGCAGCCATTTTTGGATGATCTTCAGCAGAATTTTGCTTGTGTGTGATATTAATGTTATTGTTCTATAATCTCCACATTCGGTTGGATCACCTTTCTTGGGAATAGGCATAAATATGGATCTCTTCCAGTCAGTTGGCCAGGAAGCTGTCTTCCATATTCCTTGGCATAGACGAGTGAGCACCTCCAGCACTACACCTGTTTGTTGAAACATCTCAATTGATATTCCTTCAACTCCTGGAGCCTTGTTTTTCGCCAACCCCTTCAGAGCAGCTTGGACTTCTTCCTTCAGTACCATCGGTTCCTGATCATATGCCACGTCTTGAAATGGTTGAATATCGACTAATTCTTTTCGATATAATGACTCTGTGTATTCCTTCCATCTTCTTTTGATGATTCCTGCATTGTTTAATATTTTCCCCATGGAATCCTTCACTTTTGCAACTCTAGGCTTGAATTTTTTCTTCAGTTCTTTCAGCTTAAACACCGAGTGTGTTCTTCCCTTTTGGTTTTCCATCTCCATCTCTTTGCACATGTCATTATAAAGCTTTACTTTGTCTTCTTGAGAGGCCCTTCGAAGCCTTCTGTTCAGTTCTTCTACTTCATCAATTCTTCCTCTTGCTTTAGCTGCTTGATGCTCAAGAGCAAGTTTCAGAGTTTCCTCTGACATCCATCTTGGTCTTTTCTTTCTTTCCTGTCTTTTCAGTGATCTCTTGCTTTCTTCATGGATGATATCCTTGATGTCATTCCACAACTCGTCTGGTCTTCGGTCACTAGTGTTCAATGTGTCAAATCTATTCTTGAGATGGCCTCTAAATTCAGGTGGGATATACTCAAGGTCATATTTTAGCTCTTGTGGACTTGCTCTGATTTTCCTCAGTTTCAGCTTGAACTTGCATATGAGCAATTGATGGTCTATTCCACAGTCGGCCCCTGTCCTTGTTCTGACTGATGATATTGAGCTTTTCCATCATCTCTTTCCACAGATGTAGTCGATTTGATTTCTGTGTCTTCCATCTGACAAGGTCCATGTGTATAGTCGCTGTTTATGTTGGTGAAAGAAGGTATTTGCAATGAAGTCGTTGGTCTTGCAAAATTCTATCATTCGATCTCTGGCGTTGTTTCTATCACCAAGGCCATATTTTCCAACTACTGGTCCTTCTTGTTTCCAACTTTTGCATTCCAATGGCCAGTAATTATCAATGCATCTTGATTGCATGTTCAATCAATTTCAGACTGCAGCAGCTGATAAAAATCTTCTATTTCTTCATCTTTGGCCCTAGTGGTTGTTGCGTAAATTTGAATAATAGTCCTATTAACTGGTCTTCCTTGTAGGCATATGGATATTATCCTATCACTGACAGCGTTGTACCTCAGGATAGATCTTGAAACGTTCTTTTTCACTATGAATGCAACACCATTCCTCTTCGGGTTGTCATTCCCAGAATAGTAGACTATACAATTGTCCAATTCAAAATGGCCAATACCAGTTCATTTCAGCTTACTAATGCCTAGGATATCGATGTTTATGCATTCCATTTTTCATGATTTCCAATTTTCCTAGATTCATACTTCATACATTCCAGGTTCCGATTACTAATGGATGTTTGCAGCTGTTTCTTCTCATTTTGAGTCGTGCCACATCAGCAAATGAAGGTCCCAAAAGCTTTACTCCATCCACGTCATTAAGGTCGACTCTACTTTGAGGAGGCAGCTCTTCCCCAGTCATCTTTTGAGTGCCTTCCAACCTGGGGGTCTCATCTTCCAGCACTATATCAGACAATGTTCCACTGCTATTCGTAAGGTTTTCACTGGTGAATGCTTTTCAGAAGTAATCTGTCTTAGTCTGGAAGCTCAGCTGAAACCTTTCCTCCATGGGTGACCCTGCTGGTATCTGAATACCGGTGGCATAGCTTCCAGCATCACAGCAACACACAAGCCTCCACAGTCCGACGAACTGACAAAACATTAGGCCCATGAGATGTATCATAAACAAATAAAACAAATAAATTGGGATGAAAAAAATTTGTGAGGCTTAGCTTATGATATATATCTCATGAATTCAAAGAACACAGCCACATACAAAAGACTCTGAAAACTCTAGTATTTCCCAAACTCATTAGACCATGATTTCCTTTTAACATGCAAGATCTTTCAGCATCTTTCAAAATTACTCTATAGGGTCTCCACAAGTCAACTATCTGGGAAATGATAGTCAGTAGGATTGATTTCAAACTCCTTATTCTAGAACTTGGAAACCCTGGTCGCGTAGTGGTTAAGTGCTATGGCTGCTAACCAAAAGTTCAGCAGTTCAAATCGACCAGGCACTGCTTGGAAGCTCTATGGTGGCAATTCTACTCTGTAGTATAGGGTTGCTATGAGTCAGAATCGACTCGAAAGCAATGAGTTTTGAGTATTCCAGAACTTAAGACTTCCTGACTATGTAAACTTGCCTAGATGCTCCCTGCTCTTTGTTGAATTGTCTTGTCCTTCCCTCACTGTTTCCTGATAGCGGCATTCACACTCTCTCCCCACTCTCCCTGTCTTGGCTCACCTTTTTTGTTGCTGTCCTATACGTTTCCTCTTTTCTTCTTTATATTCTATTCTTTCTTCATGGTAAAGGTTAAATTCTGCTCCTCTGTCTGATCTCTTG
This sequence comes from Elephas maximus indicus, assembly GCF_024166365.1. Lineage (NCBI taxonomy): Eukaryota > Metazoa > Chordata > Mammalia > Proboscidea > Elephantidae > Elephas > Elephas maximus. The sequence continues at coordinate 76,510,137 of NC_064822.1, read as the reverse complement.
ATTTTGCTGCTTCTTATTGTCCTTACCCATGCTAGTCCCTGAACTATTTTGATCTTAAATTTATTCTTCTACTTTTCTTGCTCTATTCTACATTCGGCGAAAATCTCTTCTGCAGGCTACATTTCAGGCTCCCACATCATCCAGCTACTTTCTATATTCAACAAATTGAAGACCCTCTTGTGAGACTAGAGGGAAAGAGGGAGGCAAAAATCAATCAGGGTTTTTATCCTTTTTCTTCTCTGCTTTGGGCAGCTTCTCTGGAATTGCCTGTTTCTTCTTTATGGCTCCTTCTACTGTACAGGCTAATCATGTATTGGCTTATTTTGGGCGACCTTAACATCTTCCTTTGGGTAACATTAACTAGTTCCTTAATGACCAAGTGTAGAAGTGGTAGCAGCTTCTTGCAATTTCCATCATCACATAATCCTTTGTATTAAATTCCCTCCGTTTAAAGACTCGGAGTGATTTGTATTGTTCTATTGTACCCGGACTGATACGCCACTCTAGCATTGACCAAATTATTGTTTTATTATTATTATATTCTACTTTCCTTTTTTTTTTTTTTTAAGTTTTATTGCTTTAGGTGAATGTTCACAGCACATTAGTTTCTCTTTCAAAAATTTATACACAAATTGTTTTGTGACACGGGTTGTAATCCCTGCAATGTGTCAGCATGCTTCTCCCTTCCCTTTCTACCCCAAGCTCTCTGTGACCATTCCTCCAGTTTTCCTGTCCCTTCTTGCCTTTTTGTCTTTGCTTTTGGGTAAGTGTTGCCTATTTGGTCTTGTATACGTGACTGAACTAAGAAGCACATACCTCACGTATCTTATTGTTTGTTTTACAGACCTGCCAGTTTAATCACTTCTAATAATACCCCTGTGCTCCAGACACCTATCCTGCAAGTGGCCACCTATTCCTTCCATAATTTAGTTGACAAATTGCTCCCATGAAATTAGCTTATAAGACTAGAAGGGAGTCTCTTTTTTTATTTAAAGATCCCCAAAGATACTGATTCATTTGCTCTACTTGATGAAGGGCCAGCATTTATCTCTGGAAGATTTTTTTTGTTTTCTGTCCAAAGTAGAAAGTGCAAGCAGAAGAGCAGAGAAAAAGTCTACAATGAAACAATAACTGCAAATCATTTCTTTTAGGACTTGTTGTTGTTAGTTGCCATTGAGCCAGCTCTGACTCACGGCAATTTTATGTACCATAGTATAAAACACTGCCCTGCACCACCTTCATGATCTTTGTTAAGTTTGAGCCCATTGTTGTGGCTATTATGCCAATCCATGTCATGGAGGATTTCCCTCATTTTTGCTGATGCACTATTTTAGGAACCGTTGCTGTTGTTCCTTGCCTTTGATTGATTCTGACTCATGGTGACCTTATGTGAGCAGAGTAGAACTGCACCATAGGGCTTTCAAGGCTGTGATCTTTTGAAAGAAGATCACCAGGCATTTCTTCTAAGGTGTCTCTGGGTGTGTTCAAACAGCCAATCTTCCAGCTAGTCATAGAGTACCCAACCATTTATGTCATCCAAGGACTCATTTTAGGACCAAGAAAACAATGAATTACAAACAGAACTCAGCCCTTAGCTCAGCCCTCTTCTCGTCTCCCTTTCCACAAATCTCTACATATATATATTTTTTCCATTTTTACACTGTGGAAGCCAGTGCATCAATTACCTGAAATAGTGGTAAAAAGCCTTAAATCACACAAAAGGAAGGCTTTGGTAGATTTGTATATACAATGTAGATAATCAGTGATATTTACTCAAAGCATTCACTGAAATTTATCAGCCTCTCTGTTCTTTCCTGATGAAAGACTTAAATTTCTTTTTCATGGGACATATTGGTCTGTTGTTTGGTAGGGCATGCTTCTCATGAAATGAGGGCTAACACAATACGGAGATTATCTTGGCTGCTACATTGTTTGAGAAGCCCCATTGCAGTTTATTCAGCGTGAACTGGCTGATAGAGTTTCACGGCGAAGCCACGAGGTGGCAGCAGCAATGTAAAAGCACCTCTGGCCTGTAACTCTGGCTAGTTGCAAAGCTGTCGGGTTTCTTTTTGGCTTATTTTACTTCTGAAAACTTGAATTACTTACAAAAGGGACAGAGAAAACTTTTGACTGGATGTGTTCTGCTTTTTGTGAGCAAGGATGCAAGGCAGAAAAACTTAAATCAGGAAATCACATTGATGAAAGAAGACTGAAGAAGGAAGAAAAAAGCAATTATCTCAGGTATTTTTCATTCAGAAGAACTTTAAGATTTAACACTGGTTCTCACATGATGGGAAACCCTGGTGGCATAGTGGTTAAGAGCTTGGCTGTAAACCAAAATGCTGGCAGTCTGAATTCACCAGGCGCTCCTTGGACACTCCATGGGGCAGTTCTACTCTGTCCTATAGAGTCGCTATGAGTCGGAATCAACTCGATGGCACTGGGTCTCACATGATGAAGAAGCTGGCAAGTGAATTACTCCCTTGTTTTGACTGTATAATCCTATGTTGTTAGAGCCAACATAGATTCCTACACCTTTCACATATTCAAAATAGTGTTTTAGGAATCATTAAGGGCTAGATGGCATACCAATACTAATGTTTATTTTAATAGAATAGAACATGTAACAAATATATGCAAAATGGAATTTGAAAGACAAAAGATTTTCACAGACAGAAATTTATTTTCTATAGCAATTTTTTTTGCTATGCTAACACACTTTCTAAATAAATCTACACAAATATATACAACACATAAAAATTTAAAGGATAAAATGTTAATACATTTTAAACCAAATTGTACTATAAATATGTGATGCATTTTTTCAGTATAAAAATATAATCAGCAAATAATGGAATATATTTTTTATGCAGTGTTTTGTTTTATTTTTCCAAAGAAAAGTGGTTTGGAATTTCTTGAAATTTTGCTGCAAGTCAGACTGAACATTGGGAATAACCTACCTAGTATACACACACAAATGCTAACTGGTGTAGAATTTCATGAAAACTGAAATTCTTTCTCCATATTTCTAGGTGGTTTTACTCCCTTTTATTTCTCTTTTGTTTCCTAGTGTTCTGTTGTTGTTAGGTGATGCTGAGTTGATTCCGGCTCATAGTAACCCCATGTGACAGAACAGAACTGCCCCATAGGTTTTCCTGGCTGTAATCTTTATGGAAGCAGATTGCCACTTCCTTCTCCCATGGAGCCACTGGATGGGCTCAAGCTGTCAACCTTTCATTAGCACCAAGTGTTTAACTGCCCTACTAGGGCTCCTTCTAATGTTCTTTGTTGTTGTTGTTAGGTGCCATTGAGTCAGTTCCAACTCATAACAACCCTATGTACAACAGAATGAAATACTGCCCAGTCCTGGTCCAATCTCACAATCGTTGTTAGGCCTGAGCCCATTGCTGCAGCCGCTGTGTCAATGCATCTTGTTGAGGGTTTTCCTCTTTTTCGCTGACCCTCTACTTTACCAAACATGATGTCCTTCAGGGACTGATCTCTCTTGATAACATGTCCAAAGTACGTGATATGTAGTCTCACCATCTTTGCTTCCCAGGAGCATTGTGGTTTTACTTCTTTTGGCAGTCTATGGTATATTCAATATTCTTCACCAACACCACAATTCAAAGGCACTGGTTCTTCTTCAGTGTTCCTTATTCATCGTCCAGCTTTTGCATGCACGTAAGGTGACTGAAAACACCATAGTTTGGGTCAGACTCACCACAGTCTTCAAATGACATCTTTGCTTTTCAACACTTTAAAGAAGGCTTTTGCAGCAGATTTGCCCAATGGAATGTGTCTTTTGATTTCTTGACTGCTGCTTTCATATGCTTTAGTTATGGATCCAAGTAAAATGAAATCCTTGACAACGTCAATCTTTTCTTGATTTATCATGATGCTGTTTATTGGTCCAGTTGTGAGGATTTTTGTTTTCTTTATGTTGAGGTGTAATCCATACTGAAAGCTGTGGTCTTTGATCTTCACCAGTGAGTGCTTCAAGTCCTCTTCACTTTCAGCAAAGAAGGTTGCGTCATCCGCATAAAGTGGGTTGTTAACGAGTCTTCCTGCAATGCTGATGCCACTTTCTTCTTCATATACTCCAGTTTCTCAGATTATTTGCTCTGCATACAGATTGAATATAAGTATGGTGAAAGGATACAACCCTAACACACACCTTTCCTGACTTGAAACCATGCAGTATCTCCTTGTTCTCTTAGAAAAAACTACCTCTTGATCTATGTACAGGTTCCTCATGAGCACAATTAAGCATTCTGGAATTCTCATTCTTTGCTATGTAATCCACAATTTGTTATAATTTGCACAAATTCCTTTGATTAGTCAATAAAACACAGATAAGCATCTTTCTGGTCAGCCTGGAAACATCTGACATCAGCAATGATGTCGCTGGTTCCATGTCCTCTTCTGAATCCAGCTTTCTGGCAGTTCCTTATCAATGTACTGCTGTAGCCATTTTTGAATGATCTTCAGCAAAATTTTACTTGCTTGTGATATTAATGATATTGTTCGATAATTTTTGCATTCGGTTAGATCAACTTTCTCAGGAATAGGTATAAATATGGATCTCTTCCATCAGTTGACCGGGTAGCTGTCTTTCAAATTTCTTGGCATAGATGAGTGAGCACTTCCAGTGCTGCATCTCTTTGTTGAAACATCTCACTTGGTATTCTGTCAATTCTCGGAGCCTTGTTTATTGCCAATGCCTTCAGTGTAGCTTGGATTTCTTCCTTCAGTACCATCAGTTCCTGACCATATGCTAGCTCCTGAAATGCTTGAACGTTGACCAATTCTTTTTGGTATAGTGACTGTGTATTCTTTCCATCTTCTTTTGATGCTTCTTGCGTCATTTAATATTTTCCCAGTAGAATCCTTAAATATTGTAACTTGAGGGTTGAATTTTGTCTTCAGTTCTTTCAGCCTGAGAAATACTGAACCCGTTCTTCCTTTTTGGTTTTCTATCTCCAGGTCTTTGCACATTTCATTATAATACTTTGTCTTCTCAAGCTGCCCTTTGAAATCTTCTGTTCGGCTCTTTTACTTCGTATTTCTTCCTTTTGCTTTGTCTACTTGATGTTCAAGAGCAAGTTTCAGAGTCTCTTCTGACATCCATTTCAGTATTTTCTTCCTTTCTTGTATTTTTAACAGTCTCTTGCTTTCTTCGTGCATGATGTCCTTGATGTCAATCCACAACTCGTCTGGTCTTATGTCATTCATGTTCAACATGTCAAATCTATTTTTTGAGATGGTCTCTAAATTCAGGTAGAATATACTCAAGGTCATACTTTGGCTCTCGTGGATTTGTTCTAATTTTCTTCAGTTTAAACTTGAACTTGCATATAAGCAATTGAGGAAACCCTGGTGGGGTAGAGGTTAAGTGCTATGGCTGCTAACCAAGGGTTGGCAGTTCGAATCCGCCAGGCACTCCTTGGAAACTCTATGGGGCAGTTCTACTCTGTCCTATAGGGTTACTATGAGTTGGAATCGACTCGACAGCACTGGATTTGGTTCTTTTGGTTTTGTGAGCAATTGATGTTCTGTTCTGCAGTCAGCCCCTGGCCTTGTTTTGACTGATGATATCGAGCTTTTCCATTGTCTCTTCCCACAGATGTAGTCAACTGATTCCTGTGTGATTGCATCTGGTGAGGTCCACACGTATAGTCACCATTTATGTTGGTGAAAAAAGGTATTTTCTATGAAGAAGTCATTGGTCTTGCAAAATTCTATCATTCGATCTCTGGCATTGTTTCCATCACCAAGGTAATATTTTCCAACTGCCAATTCTTCTTCGTTTTCACCTTTCACATTCCAATTACCAATAATTATCAATGCATCCTGATTGCATGTTTGATCAATTTCAGACTGCAGAAGCTGGTAAAAATCTTCAATTTCTTCATCTTTGGCTTTAGTGTTTAGTGTGTAAATTTGAATAATAATCACACTAACTGGTCTTGCTTGTAGGCATATGGGTATTATCCTATCACTGATAGCATTATACTTTAGGATGGATCTTGAAATGGTCTTTTTGAAAATGAATGCAACACCATTCCTCTTCAAGCTGTCATTCCCAGCATAGTAGACCATATAGATTGTCAGACTGAAAATGGCCAATACCTGTCTATTTCAGCTAATGCCTAGGATATTGATATTTATGCATCCCATTTCATTTTTGATGATTTTCAATTTTCCTAGATTCATGCTTCATACATTCCAAGTTCCAATTATTAATGAATGTTTGCAGCTGTTTCTCCTCATATTGAGTCATGCCATATCAGCAAATGAAGGTCCTGAAAGCTTGACTCCATCCACATCATTAAGGTTGGCTCTACTTTGAAGAGGCAGCTGTTTCCCAGTTATCTTTTGAGTGACTTCCAACCTGAGGGGCTCATCTTCCGGTACTATATCAGACAATGTTCCACTGGTATTCATAAGGTTTTCACTAGCTAATTCTTTTCGAAGTAGACTGCTGGGTCCTTCTTCCTAGTCTTTCTTAGTCTGGAAGCTCAGCTCTAATATGTCTGCCATAGGTGACCCTGCTCGTATCTGAATACAAGTGGCATAGCTTCCATCATCACAATAACACGCAAGCCCCCATAGTATGACAAACTGACGGATGCACTTTCTTGTACTGACTTTTAGTAAATGGAAGATAGATAAATGCAAAGGACTTGTGTTTGGGAATCTAGGAAGTTGTGAAGAACATAAACGCTATTGAACTATTACAGTTTTCTTCCCTTTTCATGCAGTAGAAGGAAATTAAGTGTGGTATAATTACTTTTGTTCAAAGTTATGTGAACATCTTACTCAATTGGAATAATACTTTTCCCTCCCTTATGCAGGAACATTCTCTTCAACGACCTTCAATTATTTGTCTCGTTTGAATGTAGTTACTACTGAAGCTTGGTAGTACAGATTGTAATGGGTTAGCAATTACAAAAAATAGTTTGTTTTAGTTATGAACATGAAATGAGCTATAAAAAGTATAGGTAAATTGGTTACAGGATGTGCAATGGAAACAATGATTGTCCCACAATTTAAGACTATGTTTTAAAGAGTTTGTGGTTTGTTGAGATGTTTTATTATATTTCATAAACTATATTCATCAGCATGATATAATTGGAAAAACAATAGATGAGAACTCTGAAAATGTAAGTTCTTATGTGAACAATTAAATGACCTCTGTTCAGAGTTTCTTCTTCTGAAAATAAGTACTCTAAAGTAAGTGAATTTTCATGGAACCCGAGTAAAAATATTATGATAGTGTGTCTAGCATGAATCCCCTTATTCTTAACTAAAAAAAAAAAAAATCAGTGTGGATCTGAGGATAGTGTAGGTTTGAATACCACCGCTAATATTTCATCATTGCAAATCTAATGCTGCACTCCTGGGCCTATGCAGGTGAGGCAGACTAAGTTACATCCCTTCATTATTTAGGAGATTAAAGATAAAATATTGGCTACTGGCTCATTATTCATATGATATTTCATCATATGATATGATACGATATTTCATCCCAGTTCTTCCTCCAATTCCTGACTTTCCTTCTTCTTCTTTACATATATAAAATACTTCTCTATACTGAATGCCTCCATTTTTTGTTTTCACCTCTTAAGAAGTATGATACTTATTAGGAATATAAAGAAAGGTTGAAGTAAGGACTATTTATTTAGAGATGAAAATATAAGTGAAATATCAGGCTTTAATTTAATTTAGACTTATGTAATTTTAACTAGAAAGCATATCCAAAGTACAATTGGTTTCTATTTGCCTGGAGCAGCAGAGGAAGAAGGAAAGTCAGGAATTGGAGGAAGAACTGGGATGTGTGTTTAATCACCTCCATGAACAACTGCCTTCTATGCCATAAGAGCAGAAGAACTAGATGGTGCCTGGCTACCATTACTGGACATTTTGATAGGAGATTTTATTGTAGAATCCTGATCAAAAGGGGGAAAATGCAAAACAAAACTTCAAAGTCTCATGGAATTCAAATTTTCTGGAGTCATAGAGGCTGAATGAACCCCTGAAACTATTGCCCTGAGGACAGCTTTAAACCTTGGACTGAAACTATCTCCTGAAATCACCTTTAAACCAAATAGTAAAAAAAAAAAAAACTTTTTTTTTTTTTTTTTTTTTTTTAAGAAATAGAAGTTTACCTTAATTAGGAAGGAATATCTGCCTTTAGCACTGTGTGCTTTAAAAAATGATCTATACATGATCAGGAAAAGAAGGTAAGTATAGAGACAAGAACTGAGAAATTAACAAAGACAGAAAGGAAAAAAGAGAGAAAGAAAGAAAAAAGAAATGCCCCCAGGGATTCATACTGACTGGGGAAGTGGCTCGTAAGCTGTGCAGTGCATCCCAGTTATATGGAGCTCCCCAGCTGTGAAAAGAAAATAAACGAACAAATAAAACAAAACAAAACAGAATAAAGCAAAACGCACAAACAAAAAAAACCCACCAGTGTGGTGTCCCGGGCTGGGGGAGTGGTTCCCCAGTCAAGCTGTGCTTCATGGCTTTTCAAGAAGAAGCAAAGATGGCACATGGAACCAGGTGTTTGAGAGAAAAGGGCAGGGGGAAGGTGCCGGGAGGCATGGAAGGAACCAAAAGAAATGGAAAAGTGACACCAGCAACTGAAAAATGGCACTCAGGAAGCCGACCAGTAAGGCCAAAGTGAATCCAGAAGGCCGGGGCAGAAGCAGTTGACTCCTGGCTAAGAGACTACAGCCCTCGGTGGGAAGCAGAGGAGGCGGGGGAGGGGGATGCAGGAAGGGTGGGAGTTAGGAAAGCATATATCGCTGGTTACCAGGTGCTCTGTCTCCTGCTGGGAACTTTGTGAAGCTGCTTTCCCATACTCCCTGCCCACCAAACTCTGACGTAAGTGAGGGGCGAATCCAAGCAGCATGGACGCTGTACTTCTTGGTTGCTGGAGCCATCACTGCCAGTCAGGAAGCTTGGAGGTAGAGCAGTGGAGAGGCGATGGGGGGTAGGAAGGTGTGTATCACTGGTTACTGGGTGCTCTGTCTCTTGTTGGGAGTTCCTTGAAGCTGCTTTCCCATGCTCCCTGTCAGCTGATCTCTAATAGGAGTCCAAGATGGCGGATCTGTGCTGTATTAGCTGATACGAGAACCTCCACACGGATCTTTCCTGGCTCTCTATCTCTGTCAGTTTCTTATTCCATTTGGTGCTTGGCTGAATCCTTTATCTCTTCATTTGATACTTCGGGTTCCAGGAGTGACAGTTTGTCTCTGTTTTATTTAGTTTTGGGGTCTTTGCTGTGGAGGGACAGCATGGAGCTTCTGTCCATGGCGCCATGTTGGCCTGAGGTTTCTCTGTATGTGATCAAATTGACAAGAGCGATTGGAAAGATTAGAGGAAAAGCTTAGGGAAGCAGTGAGCTTATGTTAATGATGGTGAAATAATTTCGAAAAGGATACCACAAAAGGTGGCACAACTTGAGGAATGTAACCACTGTCACTGTATTGTATGTGTAGATATTGTTGAATGGTATATGGTTTGTTGTGTGTATTTTTACCAAAAATAATAAAAATATACATATTAACTAGAAAGCAAATAGTGCCAAAGCCATCATTTCATTTATTTTTATAAACTCTTAAAATATCTTTGCTGCATGAAGGTGTATGAGGTAGCTCTGAAGTACTCACATGGATCCATAGAACCAAACTGCTGAGATTAGGAAAGGGGCAGTTGCATTTATTGTATTGTCTAGTTTTCATTAGCAAATAGTTTGCAAGTTGAGTAGCAAATGTTTTTCTATCCTAAATTTATTGGTATTGTATTTAATTCATATAAAATGTTTTTTGAGTTATGTAGCATTTAAAATACATTGCCATCACATTAAAAGTGAAATTTGCATTAAAAGAGTGAGATGGAGAGAGAGAGAGATGCACATTGGCAGAGGCTTTGAAATTGGCACACAAGGAACAGCTATGGAAAAACAAAGTGATTTTCATGATGGTTGTGAAACTCACATGGGTACTCATTACTTTGTGCATATATCCCTCAATCCTTCACGAAGAGTACAATATACTTAAGCAGCAGGAGCTACTTTTGATATCTATGCTACTTAAGGCAAAGTTGAATTAGCATAGGTGGGCAGACCTACTGAAATGGGAACCTAACCCAAATTAGATCAAACTCTTTGAAAAGATATGGAAATGAAAATGATAAAACATTTTGAGAAAGGTCGATTTTATTTCCTTTCTTCATTCACGTCTACTTTTCCTATGGAGATTAAAAAAAAAATAACAATGATTAAAAAATAAAAGCACCGAAACAATCACTACAAAGACATTATAGAATGTATGTGGTCTAATAGAAGAACCCTAGATATGATACCTGTGCATTTAGTTTGCAACCTGAAGTGGAAGAGCAAAACGGGACCACACACTTTAAGCATCCACTATTGTGAAGATTGCCTTGAAGCAACAGATGTGAGTTTTTAAGGTGTTTAGGGGAATTTAATGGCATAAATCCCTGTATTGAGAGAGAGTCACACATTTTAAATTTTGAAAATGTCTATAAAAATATTCTTTAGTGTATTTTCAGGGTTTCCAATAAAAGTGTTAATGAACGGAGGGACTGAAGGGAATAGGAGGTTACTTAAGGGATAGGAAATATTTACCTCTGAGTTGCAAGAGTATAACCCATCTATAGTTACTGATACTGACCAGTGTCTAAGATCCTCAGTTGTAGGTATAGAGGAAGGTAGGATATAAAATGGCTTACGAGCTCCAAGTGTTAGGCATGAAAAATTGTGACAAACATTACTACTAGTGAAGCACAATGCAAAGCATGTATGAAGACTATGAGTGAACATCTATTTCTGAAATGATAATTTTATATGTATAAATGTTTGGCATAGATAAAAAAATAAACAACCTTATACCTGCTCAATGTATAGCCTTACTGAATAAAAAAGGAAATATGGGGTGGGAGAATGAAATACCTTAGATAGAGACCTGTTTAAGTGATGAAGCTGATTCTTGACCACAATTTTGAGATACCTCTTGCCAATAGAGTTTCTCTGTAAGAATGAACTAAAGAGGGTTTTGAACTTGGAGCTTTACAAATATAACAAGAGAATTTATGGAGAAAAATGAGAGCCACACTCTGTAACAATATGTAAATGTATGCATTTTATTTCAAATGCATTTATTGAAGAAACTATAAATGATATTCCCTAAGTTTACATATCAGTCCCTATTTCCTTTCCACTAACCATCCTTAGGAGCCCTGGTGGCATAGGGCTTAAGAGCGTGGCTGCCAACCAAAAGGTACTTAATATGGTTAAATGCAGCTTCCTCTCCTCCCCAAATATTTCCTTATAAGAATGAACTAGAGTCCTTATAAAAATATAAAATACTGGGTCCCATTATGGACCCAATTAATTAGAATCCCCAGGGTAGGCATATGGAAAAATACATTTAACAAATGCCCCAGGGAATATGTATGTTCAAAGAAGTTTGGAAAATACTAGCAAAGGGAACAGTTCTATAAGAATTTGGGGCCTTCTCTTGTATTCTACATTGTTTTTTAATCCCACCAGCTTTTAATAGCTAAATTGTCTTATTTTGGCTATCCAATGTCTAATCGTTCTTCCTAATTTGAGGGAATCAACATTGTATGTAACATTGGTGAAATGCAAGATCCTGATTTCACATTAGAGAACCATGCTAAGAACCTTCCTCTTACCTCTCCTAGAAGCCAAAGTATAAACATATGATATAGACTCAGCCCATAAAATAATCACTGTGGAGACACAAATGGAGGGATGGTTGAGATTCTGTCACAGCTGTTGAGGTGGTGTCCGTCAGCAGTAGCAACCAACTTCAGCACTTCAATATTCATACTGGATGGCTGTTTTTATGCTTCTTGGTTCTTGGTAAAGGGCTCAGCTGCTAAACGAAAGGGTGGTGGTTCGAACCCATCAGCTGCTCTGTGGGAGAAAGATGTGGCAGTCTGCTTCTGTAAAGATTTACGGCCTTGGAAACCCTATGAGGTAGTTCTGCTCAGTCCTATACGGTTGCTATGAGTTGGAATTGACTCGAGGCAGTGGGTTTGGTTTTTGGGTTTTTTGGATCCTTTCTATCTTCTTAATTCCATCACCCTATCAATTCTATGTATTACTGATATCATTCCAACAAATTCTACTTTCTCCTTAAAGCTAGGTTTGTTCCTGTTTTTCTAGCCAAGACTAACCAGTTGCTATCAAGTCAATTCCAACTCATGGCAACCCCATGTGTTTAATAGTAGAATTGTGCTCCATAGGGTTTTCAGGATTGTGACCTTTCAGAAGCAGATCACCAGGTCTTTCTTCCATTGCTTCTCTGGGTGGGTTCAAACTGCCAACCTTTTGGTCAGTAGCTGAGTGCTTAAGCATTTGCACCACCAGGGATTCCTAGCCAAGACTGTAGACTAATATACAGTGTGAATGCATATTTATTTCTTTGTTTTAGTGTCTTTAGATATAGAGGCAAAATTATCCAGTGTATGATTCTGTGTTGTTTGTCCAGAGCTACCTGAGTGGTAGGAACTTCCTTCTCCCTCCAGCAGAGTAGGCTAAATTAATTTCCCAGAAGATTCAGGGCCCTCTAAACATAAGCAAAATTATCAAGTGTATGACCCTGTGTTGTTTGTCCAGAGCTACCTGGGTGGTAGGAACTTCCTCCTCCCTCCAGCAGAGTAGGCCAAATTAATTTCCCAGAAGATTGAGGGGCCCGCCTAAGGCTCCAGATGCTTCAGCTCATTGCCTTCGAATCAATTCCGGCTCATAAAGACCCTAAAGGACAGAATGGAAGTGCCCTATAGAGCTTCCAAGGAGCAGTTGGTGGATTGGAACTGCCGACATTTTGGTTAGCAGTCATAGCTCTTAACCACTAGCTCCCTCCAGGTGCTAGACAGTAGGTATTTACCAGTACCCTACCACTGTGGAATAACTTGTACCTGTGTTCACAATGGAACTCTGGTGGCACAGTGGTTAAGCAGTGGCTGCTAACTGAAAAGTCCGTGGTTTGAACCCACCAGTCACTCTGCAGGAAAAAGATGTGGCAGTCTGCTTCCATAAAGATTAGAGCCTTGGAAACCCTGTAGGACAGTTCTACTCTGCCCTGCAGGGTCGCAATGCATTGGAATCAACTTATCAGCAATGGGTTTGGTTTGGTTGGTATGTTCACAATGTTTTAATCAAGTTTTTAGGGTATTCTCACATTTAAAATGTGAAAACAACAGAAGGGCAAGGTCTTTCCTTGAGGAGACATCCCCAAAATGTGCTCAGAGACTTTGATTCAAGCCTGTCTCTCCAAAGGTTACTGAGATAACTGAAGTTCATGCATCTGCAGAGCCTGTGGGTTTCAACGGCACTGATTGATGCCTCTGGTATTCACTGAATTCCATTGCACAAGGCAGTTGCTCAATTTAAAATAGTCCTGAGTCTGGATAATTTGGCTTATATAGAAGGTTGAACTTTCCCTCAATATTTATGAGAAATGTCGCATAGGCTGCACTTTTATGGGTCTCTTAAGTGTTGCATGCCTGTTACTGCATTCACGTTTATTCAGGATGGAGGGGTTGTTTTAATGCTTTCCTATTAGTCATTGAACAGAAAAGTGGAGAAATGCTTCGTTTGTAGATGCTAGTGTTTACATAATGTCAATTACTTTATGGTCTTCTTGTACTAAATATGCAACTTCTTTGAAAGTACTTTGCCCATGTTGTTCCTTTTGCCATTTAACAACAACTACTTTTTTTTTTTACTCATTCTTACTGTGTCAAATTTCCCGATTACAGTTCTTTTAGAAGCTTGCATCTCTTTATACCACTTGATACAGTCACAATTTTATGTGGTTTGTGTGTCCATTTACCTATTATTTGTCTTAACCACTAGATTTTAATTAGCAAGAAGGTGGAAACTCCATCTTTTGCTTAGCTTTATAGCTTCAGGGCCTCTTATAGGTGCAGGCACATAAAACATAATTATAAAAACATCATAAGAAGTTTTAAATATTTTATAAGAGTGAGGAGCTCTGCCAAGTGCTTTACATGAATTACCTTATTTAATCCTAATAACAATCCTATGAAATATTATGTCCATTTTACTGATGGGCAAACGGAGGTATGCAGGCATTAAGTGACTTGTTCAAAGCCATATGATTGCCTTTAGGTGAAGTCAGGATTGAAATCTAGGCTATCTGACAGCAGACAAATTTGCTAGAAAAAGGAATAAATAGAATTTTCTTCTAACTATCAAAGGTTAAATTGGTCTTGATCTCATAAGAAATCAGATCTCATATCTTTTTTCAGCTGTAGTGAATGTTATTAAATTTAATGCTTTCACTACAAGCGTACTATTGGTTTATGTCTTACTATTATCTAATTACCATCTAATTTTAGACATGCATAGTTATCTGTCATATTACAAGGAAATGATAAAAAAAAAGTCCTCTAATTTTGAATGCCATAACTATATAGCCTCTGAGAACTATTAACTGTATACCGCTGAGTGAATCTTTCAATAATTTTTCTGAGTCCCATAAAGTTGCAGCAGTTAGGAGAGAACAGGAACATGTAAGGGACATTTTTAAATGAATAAAGCTCTATTGACTACTCTGTATTTATTCTAGAAGTTTCAAACATCATGTGTTATTGTTGCGAGAGTTTTTAGTTTTTTTTTTTTCTTCCTTTTTTCTAAAAGGGTGGCACTCAACAACCAGAAGTGGAGGGATAGATGATTTTATTTGGTAAATGTGGGTTATATGAGCAGCCAATCTAGATATTTTTAGTGGTTTTTTTTTTTTAATAGTGGGTTAGATGAAGGTTTACAGAGCGAATTAGTTTCCTATTAAATAGTTAATACACATATTGTTTTGCAATGTTGGTTACCAGCCCCATGACTTGTCAACACTCTCCCCTTCTCAACCTTGGGCTCCCTATTTCCATTCCTCCAGCTTTCCTGTCCCCTCCTGCCTTCTCCTCCTTGCCCCTGGGCTGGTTCACCCATTTAGTCTTGTATACATACTTGAGCTACGCGTATTATTGTTTGTTTTATGGGCCTGTTTAATCTTTGGCTGACGGGTGAACCTCATGAGTGACTTCAGTACTAAGTTAAAAGTTGTCAGGGGTATTTTTAGTGTTTTAAAGGGATATTTTTCTAAGAATTTTTTTTCCAAGTTCATTTCTCTTTTTATTGTGGAAGATAGAGTAGATTGGCTGATTAAATTATCTTCTCAAAAGTTCCTGGAAAATGTACAATTTTTACTTATCAAAAAAATAATTTATTTTATAAGGATTAGCCCAAAGCTAGTTCCTATAAGACGGAGGTTAAAGATGTCCCAGATGTCCAACTTTTCCAAGCTGCTGTACCACTCCATCATCTCTGACATAAACTATCCCCTCTCCCCTCAGTATTCTCCCTCCTGTCTCTGGGTTCCCTAATTCACTACAAAGTTTCACAGAACTCACAAACTGTATAAAGGAAATGGCTCATTGGCTGTGGAGGCTGGAAAGTCCCAAATTCATGGGTCAGGTGTGGGCTTTTCCCTGGTTCTCAGTCTGCCCAGTGGCACTCAGCTTTCTCGCTCCATGGGCTGGGAAGCCCACTGTGCTGTCTCTTGCGAGTCACTCCGGCCCATCTCTCCTTCCTTGGTGGTGGTGGGCTCTTCTTTCTGGTCTGTAATTTGCTGTCTTTTAAGGCAAAACTGACCAATCCCCTTGGTGGGCTACGATTATCTTATTTGCACAGCCATACTGCATCACCTGGATGGGAGTTACAAGACCATGGTGAGGAAGTCCATGCTAAGTAATTCATCACACCACACTAATTAATCTGTAAAACCATAGATGTTTAAAGCATATGGCCACATAACTCTCAATGAGTTTTAAACTTGAAATCACTTTAAAGAATTTAGTGTACAAAGAAATATAGTTTCCTGAAAGCAAATTAATTTTAAAACATTGGGTCAAAAATTTAATTATGAAACATTCATAAAATTGAGTAAAGTGAGTATAGATTGAGGTGATTGACAATTAATCTTCTATGTCACCTACAATAGAGAAATTCATCAAATAATTCCTCATCAAATTATTTCTATGTCTCCATTTGATTGCATTCTATATTGACCTAAAAGAGAATGCTTTACTTCTCACTAATTTTGTATAGACAGTGAGTTTCCACTTCTCTTGGCTTAGTTTAGGGAAGTCCACGTTATTCATGCAAACGAGATGGATTATTGAAATATAGATAAAGTGGTTATATAGTAGAATCTTGATATCAAAGGACTGTCACACTCAGATTTGAATATTTGGAAGAGATCAGAGGCTCACAACCTAAAATAAATGGTAATTTTGCTGAGGCAGATGAATCATGAGCATTGAGGAGTGATGTTTAGAGGTGAGTATGGCAAACCATACAGTGTCTTTAGTCCCTTGCCGTTTTTCTCAACTCTTTTTATGTTTCATGGAAAGTACTTTAGTGGCATTAACACATATGTGTATTAGATAACATTTCCTGGAAGTGTCTCTTGCTAATATAGAATCTAGTGCAATTCAAAAAAAAAAAAAAAAAAGGAATTTGGTTGTGATGATGATCACTTTCTAAATAACAGCAACAAACAACAAAAAGGAATTTCAGAATTTTCCTTGGATTCAAATAGTAAATTTACAAACATCCAAAATACTGAGCATATTTGACATAATACACTTTACAAACCGCCCACAGGACAACTGCCTGGCCAAATCATTTAAGCTACATTCTGGTAATGGCTACACACTTAAGCTTTGCTGACTTGCCATGAAAAATTTTATAAGCAGCTGGTTCAGTGAAAATCTTGCACTGATGAGCTCTCCAGGACTTTTAGTATGACCAAGCACTTCATCAACAGAGCACTCTGAAAGGGAATAGATGGCCTGACATGCAAACTTGTCAGAACAAACAGAATGAAGGGGGACAGCATGGTTTAGTTATAAGGAGAATGCCTGACAACAGGAGGAACATTTTGTGCTTCGTGTTTTTTTTTTGGCTTTATAAGGCACAGCTGTAGGCCATCTTTCCATGACACATCAACTTCTGGCACGGGGGAAATAATATGTACGAGTTTAAAGAGATGTCATGATTTGACTTAGAGAGCTGAAAAACTCTTGTTGTTAAGGATCTGGGGGAAAAAAAGGAGCCAGAGTCACTTAACATTGCTAGCAATCCTGCTCTTATTTGCTTTAGGAAGGGAGTCTTGGTGAGGCAGAGGGCCCAGAAGAAAATCACTGTAACAAACACATCTTAACTAGCAACCCTCAGTCTCTAGGCTGACTACCCACATTGTTTCACCCATTGATACAACCCAGTATCCACTTTGTCCACTATAGACACCTACTCTTGTTAGACATTTCTCTTTGGTTTTACTCATCATCCCATATATACTACCTTTCTTCTTCTGATTGTTAGCCTAATGATTCTCCTTATTATTTTTTTTTATTTCATGTCTTCCTTAAATTACTCTTCTCTTACTTACACATTTTCACCTCTCCATTTTTTCATTACCCTGTTATATTGCTCTTCCCTCCCAGTTAAATTGCCACTTATCTAATTAAACAAATTAGGAGCACCTGTATGTATGTGCATGCATTCAGATTGAGTTTAGCAAGCAATATATTCATTCTTTAAACAGATTTTTGCATATATAAGTAAATATAATGTCTATTAATCCATCAGATATTTTTTTAGTACCTACTATGTGTTGGAAACCCTGGTGGCATTATGGTTAAGAGTTTGGTTACTAACAAAAAGGCCAGCAATTTAAATCCACCAGGGGCTCCTTGGAAACCCTATGGGGCAGTTCTACTCTGTCCTATAGGGTGGCTATGAGTTGGAATCAACTCAACGGCAACGGGTACCGTGTGACAGCTATTATTGTTAGTATAAGGGATATTGCAGTGGATGAAATTTCTGTGCTCATGGAAATTACATTCTAGTGAGAAACATAGACAGGGAATGCATAAATATAAAATATAAGACCAGAAAGTGATAAATGTTATCAATATGACTGTAGATAGGGGTCATCATGGAAGACTTCTCTGAGGAGTTGACAATTCAGAAGACTTTACTGAAATGTGAATTTCTGTGCATTCTGAGTAGAAGGAATGACAGTTGCAAGGCCCTGAAAAGTGAGCATTCTAGGCATGTTTGCAGAGTAGCAGGGAGATCAACATGGCTGGGTTAGAGTAAGAGACGAAAAGTGTGATAGGAAATTAAGCAAAAAATGTAATGAGAGCCTAGATTGTGTTGTTAGTTGCCATCCAGCTGATTCCAACCCGATGAGCATAGAGTAGAACTGCTCCATGGGGTTTTGAAGGCTGTGATCTGTCAGAAGCAGATTTCCAGGCCTGTCTTCCGAGGTGCCTCTGGGTGGGTTCTAGTAGTTGAGCACTTAAGCATTTATGCTACCAAGGACTTCCTCTAGATCTTGTAGGGCCCTGGAAAATATAAGCTCTTTAGGTTTTATTGTAAATGAGACGGGAAGTCAAGGAAGGTTTTGATCAAGGAATGAACATGACCTAATTTATATTTTAAAAGGATCTTTCTGGCTGCTAAAATGAGACAAGTCAGCAGGGAGGCAGGGAGACCAGATAGGAGGCCAGTTAGGAGGAGTCTGTTGCACTGGGCCAAGTGATAGATGCCAGAGCTTAGACTAAATTGGTAACTAGTCCAAGGGCAGGTAGTGAAAAAAGATTACAGACTAAGTTTGAAATAGGACCTGAAATAATTTGCTAATGAATTCTCTAATGAGAAGATGAGGGTCACTCCAAGTTTTTACATCTGAGCAACTGAAAGGATGGAATCGACATTTACTGAAATGGTGAGAACTGGGAGAAGACTTGGAATCAGATGTCAGGAATATGCTTTGAGTCATATTAAGTTTAAATGTCTGTAAGCATATCTTAGTTGAGGTGTAATGTGGGCAATAAGATATACAATATTTGCTTTTCAGAGGGTTGTCAGGATGTCATCAGCTACTAACTAGCTTGATTGTCCTCTAATAACAACAACAAAAACCAAACCCATTGCCTTCAAGTCAATTCGGACTCATAGCAACCTTATAGGAAAGGGTAGAACTGCCCAATAGGGTTTCAAAGAAGTGGCTGGTGGATTCAAACTGCTGACCTTTTGGTTAGCAGCCAAGTTCTTAACCACTGCACCAGAGAGTTAAAAACACAAGCTTGTGTTGACTGTTGAAAAAGCAATAGGCTTTCTCAATAATCTTGCAAATTCTATTTATATGTTTATATGCATATGCAAAGAGACTTTCAATTATTTCCTTAGTATATTTTCTCATTCTAGCATTACACAATCATATCATTTTAATATTATAAAATCAAGTCATTTTTACCAGTGATATTGATGCCTCCTCAGATCCTTTTCTCCAAAATGTGAGTCTAAAATTCTAAGCAAAATTTGTATTGCTAAAATAGTGGCATACTGCTGAATTTTGATGAAGAGAAATTTGAGATTTGCCCTGGAACTCTGTTTTATTACTTTAGCTATGGAATTAAATAAATTGTTGAGGATATAGAAATATTATGGTTTGGAAATTAGGAGGTATGGCTCCTTGGGTTCTTAGATTTACCCCTAACAATTAGATAAGAAGTATGACACCATCCCTACTGCTACTATTTCCACTTTACAAAAGAGAAAAATGTATAGTTGTCTATAAATCAAGGATAACAATACCTAGTCCTTATACTCCAGAAAAAATAATAAAATCCCTGAAAAATTAAAATTGTACATTTTATTAATTACGCCACTTATAACTAGATGTAGATGAAGAAAATATTTGCTTTTCTAGAGAAAATTTCAAGAAGGATGCTAAAATTGTACTTTGAATCTTCCCAAAGCTTACTCTTACTCTAAGAAGAGCACAGGGCATATTACTCACTGATCTCTTATTATATGTAACCCACTTCATTAAGTATTTGGAAGACAGTTTGACTCAACATAGGTCTTCTGTGTTTAGATTAAAGTATTAACAATTTAAGGATGAAAAAGACTTAGGTATGAGCCTTTCTGGCACAGTGATTAAGAGCTCAGCTGCTAACCAAAAGATTGGCAGTTCGAATCTACCAGCCGCACCTTGGAAATCCTACTGGGCAGTTCTGCTCTGTCCTCTAGGGTTGCTATCAGTTGGAATCAAACCAATGACAATGGGTTTTGTGTTTTTTTGGTATGTGCACAAATAACAACAATGCAAAGCAATATGAGAAAAGTGCCACTAAGTAGGACAAGCAAGAAACACCAAAGAATAAAAGGCAATTTAGTATCCTCCCTCTGCCAGCTTATAATTCAGAAGAAACCAAATAAAAACATTATCCAAAATAATGTTTAATAGGCAATCGCTTTCCTCCCAGAAGTATAAGATTTGATTACCATCTTTTTAACTTATATGAAGACAAATGTGGCCTATGGTCATAAAATTGCCTGAATGTTTGAAGAATCCATCCACATTATTCAGTGATATTACATTCTGTAGTAGTAAATTCCATAGGTTGATAGTGCACTTTGTTATACCATTTTAGTTTATTTGCTCCATATTTACTACCCTTCAACTCTAAGTATCCTTTTCCTTTCTTATTACTGTAACATGGTAATAGGCAAAATTGATTCATCAGCTATCATTATTCATTTTAAAATGCTGATCTTTTTGGCTGTATTGACTTATGTTTTCTCCTCTGTTATAGAAATGAACCACTGTTATACCCTTGGCTAAATTCATGGGCTAGCTAGAGTCCTCTGAATAAAAATCTTATATTTAGGGGAGTGTAATGGGAATAAAAATATGTCCTTCCCACACGTCCCATTGCAGTAATTCTGCTTGCCTTCAACTCTTCTGAACATATGAGAAAACATCTAAAAAATTAGCCTGTTGCTTGGTCCTTGAATACAATGTAAACTGGTATTCTTTTCTTGATAAACACTAATTTTGTTCTCATAAACCTTGCTAGGTAAGATTGTGAGGTTCAAAAATAGAGCAAATCTATTAAATTTAATCCATAAACGGTATTGAAAATCAATAAGAAAATATTTATACAGACCAGATTTTTAAAAAATTCTGCATTGATTCATTCTCTTCATAAATTATATTGACAGCTCAGAGGCAGTATAACCCAGTATTTAAAAGCTAGAGTTTTAGATTGCTCTGTTTCTTACTACTAATTTTAACTTGGGTTAACTACTTCTCTGTGCCTCAGATTCTTTCTTTGTTGTTCAAATGGAGACAATAGTAACAATTTTCTGCAGTTGTGGAGAGTATTGCGTGCATTATTACTAAGACACTGATTAGAAGAGGGTCTTAATATGTCTTAGTTATATTTTATACTCATAGAGGTAAGCCTTTCTCCTGGGTGTTGTGAAAATGAATGTGATGGCAAGGTAAAAGAGGACTTGTTAATTCACTTAATTTTCACTAGAGGTATCTTAGTGGAAAAAATAACAAATATTTTGTATTTTCAATTGCCTCATATGCATGTGAAATTTGGATAGTGAAAAAGGAAGACAGAAGAAGTGATGATGTGTTTTAACTGTGGTGTTGAAAAATATTGAATATATGGTGAATTGCCAAAGAAAGACTAAATCAGTCTTAGAAGAAATACTACCGGAATGCTCCTAAGAAGCTAGGATGACAATATTTCAGCTCACTTACTTTGGGCCCGTTCTATGGAAAGACCAATTGCTTCAAAAGGACATTGTGTTTGGTGAAACAGAGGGACAGTGAAAATGAGAGAAACTCTCAATGAGGTGGATTGACATAATAACCACAGCAATGGGCTCAAACATACCAACTATCATGAAGATGGCATAGGACCAGGCAACGGTTTGTTCTGCTATGCATAGGGTTATCATGAGTTAACACCTACTTGATTGCAACTAACAACACCAACATCGTTTGATATTGACATGTGTTTTGTATGCCAAAATTAAGATTTGGATCTGAGTATCTGAAGTAGGTGCTGGAAATATACATTAAGCTCATTAAAGCATACCCTATTTTTAAGTTTAAAAAACACAGGAAAAAGCAACTGGAGAAAAGGTTTTAAAAATTTTTTGAAGTATCTAGTAATCCAAAAACCTACCAAACAATATTTTTACTTCATGTAAGCAATCTAACCTGACATTGTGATCTGTAAGATATAATAATATAACTCTAAGAATAACTAAAAACTATCTCCAGCTTTGTTTCTTCAGTGGGATTATATTTGATTAATTCCTGCACTTTTTATTTACTAGGCTTTTATTAGTTTGAATAAAAATTGCCTTCTACTTTAGAGTTAAATTGCCTACTTGCAAGTTTTCATCTTATATCACACTGTATTTTTCCTCTTGCTTGAACTGTTCTACCTACCTCTCTTTACTTGAATTTTACTTTTTAAGCCACAGCTTAGGAGTCACTTCCTTCAGAAGACTTTCTCTTGAATACATAGGTTGTTTTAGGTGTTTTTTCTCTTTTCCTCTTAACATTTTATATACTATTCTATTTTACCATTTGCCAGATTATATCAAAATTGTATTTTGCCTTAGCTCCCCTAATGAAATATAAGCGCTTTCAAAGAAAAGATTATTTCTTATTCAGCTTTGTCATGCAGTATTTGGCAGGATGTTCATACAAAGTACCAAAACCTGCCTATTGCTGTCAAGTCTATTCCGACTTATAGGGACCCTATAAGTCATAGCAAAACTTCCCTAGGGTTCCAAGGCTGTGATCTTTACTGAAACAGAGTGCCACATATTTCTCTCACAGAGTGGCTGGTTTGTTCCAACCGCTGACCTTTGGGTTAGCAACTGAGCACTTTAACCACTGTGCCACCAGGGATCCTTTCATATAATATAAGAGATAAGCAATTTTTTTTAACTGAACTAATATGTTCTCATTTTCAAATTGCATTTGTGAAGGGAATCCTAAACAAAATAAAAGCCTCAAAAGTGAAACCAGCTTCCATGTTCTGTATGTGTTCTGTATAAAAAATATATTTATGTGTATATAAGCT
Organism: Elephas maximus indicus; assembly: GCF_024166365.1. Classification (NCBI taxonomy): domain Eukaryota; kingdom Metazoa; phylum Chordata; class Mammalia; order Proboscidea; family Elephantidae; genus Elephas; species Elephas maximus. The sequence continues at coordinate 76,487,076 of NC_064822.1, read as the reverse complement.
GATGACAGATAAATAAAAATATATATTCAAGAAACTATTTTCATTAAACATTTGAGTACCTTTTAGAAAATTACAATTTAGTTGTTTAGTTGTTGCATGCTTCTCTTACTTCCCTACATAATACAAACCTCACTTTGTAATGCTGAATATTTCAAGCATTAATTTGTACTGGACTTGTTTTAAATATTCACTTTCTATAGAGACTAGAGACAAGCTAACAACATGCTGCACTGACATTTTTGTGTTTCTTTGAAACTCTACCTATATTTGATATTTCATATGCTTATTCTATGCAGTGCTTATGATAAACAAAGTTTATCAGAGCATAAGATGTTGCTGCGGTTCTCTTGTGTCACCTAGCTCCTTATCTTGGTGCTGCACTTTTCCATTGTTCTGTGAAAACATATTAAATGTTAAAATATTCATTATTTATACTGATTAAATCATTCCTTATGAACATGTTTGTCTTAGTTTTCTAGTGCTGCTATAACAGAAATACCCCAAGTGGATGATTTTAACAAAGAGAAATTTATTCTCTCACAGTCCAGTAGGATACAAGTCCAAATTTAGGACATCAGCTCCAGGGAAAGGCTTTCTCTTCTCTGTCTGCCCTGGTGGAAGGTTCTTGTCATCAATTTTCCCCTGGACTAGGAGCTTCTCTTTGCAGGAACCCCAGGTCCAAAGGATGCACTCTGCTCCCAGTACTGCTTTCTTGGTGCTATGAGGTCCCGACTATCTGCTTGCTTACCTTTCCTTTTATCTCTTGTAAGATAAAAGGTGGTGCAAGCCACATTCCAAGGAAACTCCCTTTACATTGGATCAGGGAAGTGACCTTAGTAAGGGTATTACAATCCTACCCTAAACCTCTTTAACATAAGCTTATAATCACAAAATGGAGGACAACCACACAATACTGGGAATCATGGTCTAACCAAGTTGACACACATTTTTGGAGGACAGGATTTAATCCATGACAATATTGTTGATTGTAGCATTTACAGTATTATGACTGGGCTGGGTGGTGATAAATTTCCTATCAGTGGAAGAAGCTAGGACTCTCAGATGCTCCTTTGTTGAACAAAAAGATGGAGGGAGAAATTTAATTTTTCAAGATTTTTAGAGGTACACCTCCTTGTTTCTTATTAAAAATCAATTCAAATATTGGTGAAAAGTATCCTTGTTTTTTTTCTGTTCATTAATTATATACCTAGCATATATACTTAAAAGCACACAAAATACTTAGCAAATATTTGTTGAAAGACAATGAAGGAATAATAACCTTTGAAAAGACTATCTGAAGTCTTTAGAAACAATCATAAGCCTAGGAAAGTAGCAGTTTATTTAATGAACAATACAAATCAGATACAAAATTAATATTTTTGAAGAAACTGTGGTAAACTGTATAAATCAGAAGTTCCTGCGTGGCTTTATGTTATATTTAACCTCTCTAGTGTGTTAGTAACTTAACATGTAAAAATAAAGGGATACAATAAAAATTAGTAACTTAACATGTAAAAATAAAGGGATACAATAAAAAAGCTAGAGTGTCGTAGAGGGCCTATTTAAGTAATCTATGATTTTATGATAACTTGTCTCTTTTCTTTATTAGAATTTATGTCTTGAAGAAGAAGAATTTTGTAGGCAAGTATTTATACCCTTTAAATCCACAGATAAAATTAGATGAAGGAATTAGAAAAATATATAGGAAGGTGGGGCTGATATAGATATTTTTAGTAAAATGAAGCTACTTACTCAGTGTTTGTAAAAGTTATTTGATAGCTAAAATGTTTCTAACCAAATACAGTATGAATAGAAGCAAATTTTGATTTCTCCTTCATTTTTCTCATGTATTATATAAGATTTTATCTTTTTGTAATTCTAAAATTTTATTTCTTTGCCACTTCTCTACTTATGCATTCTAATTTTTGTTTACTACAGATTCCTATAGATTTTATTCATACCAAAGCCTAATTATAAAGTCACTTAACAAATTATTAATGAGTGATTGTATATATAGTTCTCTCTATATTTGTCTGTCTGCCTGCCTTTCTATCTGCCTATCACCTATCTACCTATCTATCTTCTCTATTTATCTAATTATCTATATCATTCTCATTAAGAGTTATATCGTAACTCTCATTAAGCAGCATAAAGAAAATTTTGCTTGCTTACCTTTTTTTAATTTTTTTTCTATTTGGACATCATGATTTTACTTGTATTAGTTAAGACTTATGAATGGAGGCACCAGATGTCTCAGAAGGTAGCAGTGTGAAAAGGAGCTAAAACCAGGTGGTTGCATGAAATTCTACATGAGAAGATAGACATTCAGATCCCTGACCCCACACTTTAGTGTCAGATGACTACTAATGCCATCCTACCCTACCTACCCAAGCTGGAGATATAGGTTTATTCACTGAAGAAATTGAAGCAAAATGGTCCTAGATTTGGGAGTAGCAGACACATCAGCAGATAGATGGGGTACATTCTGGAAAACAGGAATTAGTGAAAGTAAGACCCTTGATGTCCTTCCTTATCCTGTCTCCTATAAGGAATCTTCTCTTCAAAAACTTTTTTAAAGGGAGAGCAGGAAGGTTCTAAAATGTTGGAATTCTCCAATAATGGTCAAAAATACAAAGAATGAATGACAAATCAGTTTCATTGCTCCTTAATGCTCCTCCTTAAATACAAAGTTGTAGCCAAGATGCTACCAAAACAAATAAGCAAAAACTAGGAACTTGAAAGAAATAAAGCCATGAGCAAAACAAAACTTTCAAACAGAAATTAATCCCCTTAGAAGCATAACAATATGTTAAGTTAAAGACAGTAACGGAGTAGAATAAGAAGCCCTACTATATTAAAAGTATATACTGAAATATTTAATACACTAACAGATTTTGATTACAACATTGAGTAAATTTTCACAGAGAGATAAAAATATACAGTTTAAAATGAGAGAAAAAAGTCAGAAAACTAAAAGATCTTTTTTGATCTTTTTGATTACATGAGGCAGCCAATATCATCATTGGCTGGCAAACTTTCTAATTCCTCTGGACACCTTGGCCTGTTAGCCGTTGCCACGAATATCTGTAAGTCAAGGTTCTCTGGTTAACATTCAAGTTTTGCAACTCATTACAGTAATTATCTTCACATTGCCTCTGACAGTAAAGTTTCACCACATGGCGTCAGCTACTCTGTGGTCTCCACTGGCACTAAAGATTCCAGCTACATGGCAGCGTGTCTTACCATCAACCCCTACTTGGAAAAGACAGCCAACATTGAAGATTTTTGTGATGTTGTTGCGCATCTTATTAGTGAATTATTTTTACGTTAGTGAAGGGAGTGTCTTTGGAGATATTTCAGAGAATGGAATCAGGCAGTGCAGTCTCACATCATAAATCCATTCTAACACAACCTTTGTGTTGCCCTTGTAACCTCTTCCTCAATATTTTGCCAAGGAAATACAGTATCTCTAATTTATTTAACAGAGGTCATTGTCATGTCCAAGTTTCAAAAAACCATCCTAAATCATATTAGGATTGACTCTAGATGCCCTTGCCAGGATGTTAAATCCTGAGTGCCCCTGATGCAATGAACTCTTACCTTTCTAGTCTTAAATTTTGCTGCCCTTCCAACATCCTCAAAATCCATCTCCATAAATATTCCCCATTTCCACTAATAAGTATTTAAAATTTCTGCAGTTCTTTTGGAAAATAAGCAATTTTTTTTTGCATAGTTGAAACTATAATTTCCCAGTGGGATTATCCTGAGATCTTACCCTAGTTATTTGTTGAGAGCAGTGTTTTTCAAACTTTAGCAGGCATCAGAATCCTCTGGGCAGGTGAGTGGAGAATTGATAAAATACAAATTGCTAGGCCTCACCTCCAGAATTAAGAGAATATGGACTGAGGCATCAATAGTATCTACTACAAATATTTTATACTCTGAATTCCAGTGAATGATATTCCATCAATGAAATTTCTCTTGATGTCTGACACTAGATTCAGCTTGTTTTGTAGACCTGTGGAACTGTAAATTTCTCCCTATGACATTCAGAAAACTTATAATAATAAATACTTAGAGAGAAAAGCAGTATATTCTGCTTATAGGAAGGAAAGCAAATTCTAGTAGATAGCTGGTAGATATTTACCAATATTTCTTTTCTCTTGGGCACAGGAAATGGTTGCAACCTCTTCCTCTTTAATATTATCAAAAACCCATGTAACTGCTTTGGCCAGTGAAATGTGAGTGGAAATGATAAATTCCAAATAGAATGGTATATGAACTGGTGTATACTTCTTTGTAGTGTCTTCTCTACAGGTACGTAATTGGAAAAGCATATGTTCATAGAGCCTAGTCAAAATATCAATGCAACTTAGAATGCTAAACTGCCATAAGAATTAGATGCCCTGAAGAATGATCTGAAGCTAGAGTGGATGTTTCATAAGTAAAAAATAAATATTTGTTATCTTAAGTCATTGAGAGTTTGAGGGTGCTTTGCTATTGGCACATGACTGAAAACAACTTGATTGATAACATTATCTAATCTGTCCTTTGCTCATAGACTGTCTTCAATTGAATCTTTACCATAAAGATAACACTCTTTTTTCCTAGACAGGAAATATCCAATTTAAGTTATTTGGGAGAAATCTGAAGGATTATGCTTTTTCTAGTTTACAATATTTGCTATTTCCTACCTCACTGCATCCATTCTCAACAACTTTAGCGTGGGACAGAGAATTTTAAATTCCCAATGAGAATTTTGACTTTTCAGTCCTGCAAGTTAGTATTTTTCTGGCTTTTATCCGTCTTACTCTACAAGTATGAAACTCTGTATCATTCCTTCTCTGATCTCTAGTAGTAAGCTTCAACCTAATCTTGTCTCCTTTTTGTAGGAATTTGCTGAAAAGAATTCGACAGGATACCGCAAAATCCTGATCTTTTTCTAACACCTGTTAGAAAAATGTCCCAATAGGAACTTTCACTAGGAACTTGTCTTGAGCAGTAAGATAAAATAAGCAACATCTTTCCAGCTGTTTCATGATTGCATAACAAGAATTGCTTAGCTTCCAACTTGTCATAAAATATTTTCATTTTATCACACCACAATTCACCTAAACTTGGTGGTCACAACTAATTTATGTATCAATTAGTATTATTTGGTCAAAATAGTAAACACTGGCATTGGCTATATTGAGCTGAGGAAAAGAGAAAAAGTATTAGTTATAAGACAAAAACCAAAAAATAACCAAACCCATTGCCATCGAGTAGATTCTGACTCACAGCGACCCTATAGGACAGAGTAGAACTGCCCCATAGGGTTTCCAAGGAGCACCTGGTGGCTTTGAATTGCCAACCTTCTGGTTAGCAGCCATAGCTCTTAACCACTATTCAACCAGGCCTGATGAAGTATATTTAGAAGGAACAGTAGCCAAGGTTTCTAAGAATCTAAGAAGCAAGAATGAATGGGTATTTCCTCCTGACTAAAACATCTCCAGCTATTTTTAACCTTTTTGTGACTTATTAATATTCCAATGCCAGGGAGCAAAGCCTGGTCTGATGTGTGTAGGGCAAGACCAGTTAATCTGTACTTTACTTGACCATAGCAATGATTATGAAATTATTTCTCCAAAGTCCAATTCGGATGCTGCTACCAGAATAAGGGTAAATGGATGGAAGATGCAAACAAACAAACAAACAAAAAAAAGACCACAATAATTCTATTCTCTTGCTGCAATTGGCTCTCCTCTTTGCATGCCCAGCAGCCCTCACCCAGTACTTATATGCTTTAAAAATAAAGCCTCGATTGCAATTTTTGAAATCTTCCAGATAGCTTCTCACCTCTGAGTTGCTTTTCCTGTCCCTAGATCTATCAGTCTTTAAAATTTAACTTAATCATAATTTTCTCTATGAAGTCTTTTCTGACAATACCTTGGCTGGTAGAAGTGATCACAGGGATTATGTTTTTTCCCCCTGGAACTATATATACATGCTTCAGCATAACGCCTGAATCAAGTAAGATTTAGTTATATCTATTTGTTTATATGTTGGTCTACACTAACTAAACTACCTGAGGGTAAAAAAAAAAAAAAAAATTTCCCATGAGTTGACGCCGACTCATGGGACCTCATGTGTGTCAGAGTAGAACTGTGCTCCATAGAGTTTTAAATGGCTGATTTTTTGGAAGTAGATCACCAGGCCTTTCTCCTAAGACACCTCTTGGTGGACTCAAACCTTCAACCTTTTGGTTAATAGCCAAGTGCATTAACAATTTGCACTACTCATAGGGTAGGGACTACATAATTTGTATGTTAGGAACTAGTTCACTGGCTACAATATAGTGAGTTTCAGTAAGTGTTTAATGAAAGAATGAATGATTCTTCCAACTGATTTCTAAGAAAGCTGAAGTAATATCTAGTTCAGCACAAAATTATAGTTAATGAGAAAGTAATTTTCTTTAGTGAGCGAGCTTGATTTTTAAGCATGGTCTAAAAAAACCCTCCGCTTGTTTTAATAGAGTAAAACATGCTTCTGATAATCAGAAAGCAATGATTAAAATAGCAACCACCAAAACTAAGTATACTTAAAATTTAACAATTTCACCATTAACTAAAAGGGAACATCTTTATTTCACAAGGTTACTGTACTCATATTTTTCTTATTCTATCAAGAATATTTGTCTTATGTTTTTTAAGGCAAGAAGGTCTAGATCTTGCTTACATGTCTTTCTATTCTTTGTTGAGCCCTGCACAGTCCCATGTACAAGGTAGTCCCTCAAAAATATTTGCTGAAGTAAATTTAAACTATTTGAAAAAAGTGTTTGAAGATTGCCTTCATTTTGAAGTTTCTTAAAGAACTTGAAGGCACAATTTGAAAACAATTTGTAACAATTCGAAGGCATAATTAAGAGGCTACTATTATTTTTTTAATGTTTAAAAGACACTAAAAATGTAAATACATAACAGAAAAGTCATCATTTGACAGTTCTCAGAAAAAATACTATGGGAAAAATGTAAATACACTCAAAACGAAAACAAAAGTTATATTGACATTAATTAAAATTTACTTTCCATGGGCAGTATAGATATAACATTTAATTTAAAATAAGACTTTTTAAAAATATTACTTGAAACATGAATAAAAATTAATAAATTAATAATAGTCTGGTTTTCTGAAATAAATACTTAAAGAAAATAAATTCAGCTTTAAATAATGGAGCCAGGTGTTTACAAATGATTTATAACTAAAGGATGTTTTAACATATTCCTGGGTTTTTTTTTGACAGATTTTTTATAAGAATTGTCTAAAATGGTTTCTTTAAAGAGATGAAATTATCCTAAAAACATACCTTTTTCAAAGGCTGGGATTGTGTTTTGGAACATTTCAAATCTGGCAAACATTGTATCTTTTAAAATAAGTCATGATTATTTACTTCACTCATAAGCCAGAAGAGTTAGGTTCAATTTATTAAAATTTATTTTAATTGTCTAAATCAATTATTTCCGGGGATAAAACCTGAGATAAATCAAAGTAGTTTAGAGAATTACTGCTTTTTTTTTTAATTTATTAAAAACAAAACAAACAAACAAAAACTTAAAGAGGCTGCTACATAAAGGCAGAAAATTGAACATACATTTGTGTTTTTCTCCCTGTTAAGCTCCACTAAGATGACAGGAAAGGAAATTTTCAAAGACATTAAACAACAAGGACAAATAATGTGAAGAATGTAGGATGATAAAATTTTAGACAATGAAAAGCAAATGTTTAATGGTAACTGCCTTAAGAGAGCCAAGAAAGGTGAATTCTAAGCTAGTGGAAGGGAAAACTGAGCAGTGTCCTGATGTGCACCATGAAATTCACAAAGGCGTAAATATTAGTAGCTCTAGCTACTGCTGGAAATGGAGGGGGAAATTCAACTAAAAAGAGGAATATTTCTTGGCATCTGTTCAAGAAGTTGTTGGATTCTCTGGTCTCCTCCCCAGGAGTCAGGAAAAGGGAGACTTGATCACCCAGTGATAAAACGGAAGCATCATCAGTAGAGAGCAAGTGAGAAACGGGCAAAAGTCCTAACCAAAAAACATGATGATTAAATTAATGTTTCTATACTGAATGTTGGACGTTACTCTTCACCCACCTAGATTTCCCAGGTTTTTAATTTCTAGGCAGGAGATATGAGGATCCTCCCTTGTAGAATATAATCAGCTACAAAAAAAAAGTCTTAAAAGTATTATCATCAGTGGTTTCCCCAAAGAAATTGTACAGCTGTTTATCCAACAAGGAGCTCACAGTCCAAAATCTTACCCTACATATTCAGAGGTTCTAATCATCTTTATAGCATCACTAAACATCTGAGGAGGTCTCTAAGAAATAGAAAGAAATGATACTGAGAAAACAGTTCCTCATAGGAAGAAAAAAAACAACAGCATTAATATCGTCAAATATTCAAAAGATAATATAAATATTTTAGATAAACATTAGGTGATAAGGGACTTTTGAAAATTAAAACCTTGATAGTAAATGTGAGAAATACAATAGGAAATCTGGGAGAAAATGTTGAAGAAATTTCCTATTATGGTGTTGGCAAAGAATATTGAATATACCACGGCCTGCCAGAAGAACAAACAAATCTGACTTGGAAGAAGTACAGACAGAATGCTCCTTAGAAGCAAGGGTGGTGAGACTTCATCTCATACTTTGCACATGTTATCAGGAGGGACCATTCCCTGGAGAAGGACATCATGCTTCGCAAAGTAAAGTGTCAACGAAAAAGAGGAAAACCATCAATGAGATGGATTGATACAGTGGCTGCAACAATGGGCTCAAATTTAGCAATGATTGTGAGGATGGCGCGGGAACTTGCAGTGCTTCGTTCTGTTGCACATGGGATTGCTATGAGTCAGAACTGACTTGACAGCACCTAATAACAACAGAGCTAAATCAGAGAAATAAAAACTAAGGAAGAATTTAGAGAACTATTAAGACATCCAATATTTCAATAATTTAAGTAGAAGAGAAAGAAAAAAAATGGAGAAGAAGAAATTAACAATGGAAACATTTTAAATTTTAACAGAATTGAAAAATTCATTTCTATTAAAAGAACCCATTAATGGCACATAACAATGATTGAAAATTGTGCAACACTGAGGAAAATCTTATTGCAGAATTTTATAGTATTGGACATCTTCAATTTTCATTGTTCTGTTTTCCAATCTGCCCCTATGCTTTAACACATCAGTATGCAAACTTCATCATTTGGAAAGAAAAAAAACCTAGATTTTTTTTTTTCCACAGAGGCTTCAATATTGATAATCTAAAATTGATCATATTGAATAAATATACACTTTTTTTTTAATCCTCACTTCTAGGCTGTCTCATCTGGCATTTCACATTTACAACAATAGTATAAAAAATCTTCTATCCAACTCTTTTGCACATTAACAATGTACATCTGGGAGTAATGACTGCTGAGGTGTGAGGTGAAAGCAACACTGACTGTGATGGTTAAGGTTGTGTGTCACTCGGGCTAGGCCATTATTCTCAATGGTTGGCAGTTAGGTAATGATGTCATTTGGCAGTTATATAATGACATAGTCATCCTTCATTTTGTGACCTGATGTGATTGTTCTCCATTTTTGCATAAAACCAATTTTTTAATAACAGTTTGGTCTTTGGAACATAACCATGTCAGTAAGTGAGAAGAGGAGCTATGTAATCAAAAATGTTTGAAAGTATGCTACAAAGCAGAATTCTACTCAAGGGACTTCTTGGTATGTTATCTATTCCTGCATTAGTCAAATTATTATTTGCTTTTTTGCTGTTCAACAGTATTATAGTAAAATAAACTTTAGCGAGAAAAGATGTGTACTAATGGTATTAAGCTTATAAATCGGGTCCTTGGGCTATTAAAATTTTGACTCAACTACTTTGTTTACAGGTAGTGATGATGACAATAACAATAGATTAAAAACAGCATAATTAAAAGCATTCGGTGTTCCTGAAACAAAAATTGAGATGTAAGACATTCATGTTATTTATAGCTAAATTCAAACTTTCTGTATCTATGGCTACTAAAAATAAATAAATAAATAAATAAATAAATAAAATACTTAATATAGACATGGTATTTTAATAACAATAATAACTAAATTTTATTGATCGCTTATCTTCTCTGGGACATTATTTCATATTTTCTCATTGATCTCATAACAATTCTGTGAATTCCTGAACACTAATTATCACCATTTTGCAGATGACTAAAGAGAGACACAGAGACATTAAATAACTTTCCTAACATGACTTAGTAAGTGCCAGAGCTAGGACCAGTGCCAGGCAGTTTGCCTTCAAGACTACTGCCAATTTGTTATACTAGCATAGGTATGTATGTTTAAGTGTTGTTTAATGTATTTGTGTATACTGTTTGTAAATATTTGTGCTAAAACTAAATAATAAAAATATTTTTACTATATTCAACTTGTAGGGTCGCTATGAGTCATAATCAACTCCACTGTAATGGATTTTTTTTTTTTTAATACCAAAGTTAAGTATTTTGTTTCAAACATGTCAGAAAAGAGAAAACACTGCACCACAAATTTGTTATTCAAGAAACCTTTGGAAGGAATGAAACATTCTACTGCCAGAAGGGATTTCACAAGGCTAGCCATCATTATTTATAACACAGCATTATGCAGTCACAGTAGAATAAAACGCTAGTTGTACAAAACAAAACACCATTTCATGATAGGAAATAAATATATGCTTTAGGATTTCAAAGCTCAAGGAAAAAAAATACTCTTTATCCAATTAATAAGCCATTGTAACATAGAGAGTTCTGATATTCCAGTCTAATTTTTTTTATAATTCTTCAGGAAATGACCACAAAATGGGACAAATAACTTTGGGATGGGCACACAGCAGAATGTCATGCTTTGATGAAAATTTGCTTTAGATTCATAATAATTGCAGTGATATATTATAGTTAAATTGTATCCATATAAGGAATTTAAATAGCTATACCCAGATCCTGTGCATATCAATAATTCTCAGCAACTGAATTAAATGTTGCTTAATCAGAATGTTTGGGGAGGGTCAGCAGTTATAAAGTGGGATATACCTTTAATTCTAAAACTATACCAATTTATTTATCTTTATTTAAGAAAACTATTCACTGATGTCATCATAATGAGCATTAATTGTCTTTGTTATAGGAAATGACCTGGATATGCACTTGCCATATAATTAACACTAAATGTGTCCTTCGTATAGTAAGTTTTTGATACCATTTGTTGTATAGTACAAACAACATGGATTTTAGACTCAGAATAATTGGATTTAGATTCTAATCTCAATAATTTCAAACATTATGATCATGTTTTAGCTACTTAGCCTTCTAATCCTCAAGATCTGTAAAATAGGGATAACCATGTCTATCTTTTTGGGTTATAGAGAGAATTAATGGGAAACATCCATAAAGCAGATTGTAAAGTACAGGGTCTGTCACATAATAGAGGCTTCATAAATATATGGTTCCCTTTTCCTTTTTAAATTCAACACAGGTGTACAATGTTTAAAAGAAAAAGTTATAATGACCATTTGTTTAGATTTCCACATGATGTGACCTATTTTTTTTTAACCACCAGACCAAATGTATTTTTCTTTTTTTATTGTGCTTTTTTAAGTGAAAGTTTATAGTTCAAGTTAGTTTCTCGTACAAAAATTTATACACACATTGTTATGTGACACTGGTTTCTCTCCCTACAATGTGACAGCACATTCCTCTTTTCCACCCCGGATTTCCTTTCCCGTGTCCATTTAACCAGCTTTTTTTGTCCCTTTTTGCCTCCTCATCTCGCCTCCGGACAGGAGCTGCCCGTTTAGTCTAATGTATCTGCTTGAGCTAAGAAGCACTGTCTTCACAAGTATCATTTAATGTTTTATGGTCCAGTCTAATCTTTGAGGAGTTGGCTTCAGGAATGGTTTCAGCTCTGGGCTAACAGACAGTCCAAGGGACATGTCTTCTGGGGTCTCTCCAGTCTCAAGTCTGGTCCTCTTACTGGAATTTGAGTTCTATACCCCACTTTTCTCCTGCTCTGTCAGTGACTGTTGTGTGCCCTGTCAGGGCGGTCATTGGTAGCTGGGCACCATCTAGTTCTTCTGGTCTCAGGCTGATGGAATCTCTGGTTTATGTGGTCCTTTCTGTCTCTTGGGCTAATATTTTTCTTGTGTCTTTGGTGTTCTTCATTCTCCTTAGCTCCAAGTTGGTTGGGACCAATTGATGCATCTTAGATGGCCGCTCGCTAGCTTTTAAGACCCCAGATGCCACTCACCAATGTGGGATGCAGAACATATTCTAAATAAACTTTGTTATGCTAATTGACCTAGAAGACCCCTGAAACCATGGTCCCCAGACCCCAGCCCCTGCTACTCTGTCCCTCGAAGTGTTTGGTTGTATTCAGGAAACTTCTTAGCCTTTGGTTTAATCCAATTATGCTGACTTCACCTATGTTGTGCATTGTCCTTCCTTTCACCTAAGATAATTCTTGTCTACTGTCTAGGTAGTGAATACCTTCTCCCTCCCTCCCTACCCTCATAACCATCAAAGAATATTTTCCTTTGTGTTTAAACCTTTTCTTGAGTTCTTATCATAGTGGTCTCATACAATATTTGTTCTTTCGTGACTGACTAATTTCACTCAGCATAATGCCTTCCAGATTCATCTGTGCTATGAGTGTTTTGTGGATTCATCTTTGTTCTTTATCGTTGTGTAGTATTCCATTGTGAGAATATACCAAAATTTGTTTGTCCATTCATCCGCTGATGGGCACCTAGGTTGTTTCCATCATTTTGCTGTTAAGAACAGTATTTCAGTGAACACGAGTGTGCATATATCTATTTGTGTGAGGGCTTTTATTTCTCTAGGATATATTCCAAGGAGTGGGATTGCTGAATCCTAGGGTAGTTCTATTTCTAGCTTTTTAAGGAAGTGCCAATTCTATTTCCGTAGTGGTTGTACCATTTTACATTCCCACCAGCAGTGTATAGGTGTTCCAGTCTCTCCACAACCTCTCCCACATTTATGATTTTGTGTTTTTTGGGTTAGTGCTAGCCTTGTTGGGGTGAGATGGTATTTCATTGTAGTTTTGATTTGCATTTCCCTAATGGCTAATGATCATGAGCATTTCCTCAAGTGTCTGTTAGCTGCTTGAATGTCTTCTTTGGTGAAGTGCCTGTTCATATCCTTTGCTCATTTTTAAATTGGGTTATTTGTCTTTTTGTTGTTGAAGTTTTGCAGTATCTTGTAGATTTTAGAGACTAGATACTGATCGGATTTGTCATAGCCAAAAAATTTTTTCCCAGTCTATAGGTTGTCTTTTTATTCTTTTGATGAAGTCTTTTGTTGAGCACAAGTGTTTGGTTTTTAGGAGCTCCCAGTTGTCTAGTTTCTCTCCTGGTGTTTGTGCATTGTTATGTTTTGTATTCTGTTTATGGCATGTATTAGGGATCCTAGAGTTGTCCATATTTTTTCTTCCATGACCTTTATTGTTTTAGCTTTTATATATAGGTCTTTGATCCATTTTGAGTTACTTTTTATGCATGGCGTGAGTTATGGATCTTGTTTCATTTTTTTGCAGATGGCTATCCAGTTATGCCAGCACCATTTGTTAAAGAGACTATCTTTTCCTCAACTAACAGACTTTGGGCCTTTGTCAAATAGCTGCTCATAGGTGGATGAATATACTTTTGGGTTCTCAATTCTGCTCCATTGTTCTATATATCTGTTGTTGTACCAGTACCAGCCTGTTTTGACTACGGCGGTGGTACAGTCAGCTCTAAAGTCAGGTAGTGTGATTTTCTTCAGTAATGATTTATTTATCCAAGGCCTCCTCCCTTTCTGTATGAAGTTGGTGATTTGTTTCTCCATCTCATCAAAAATGCCATTGGAATTTAGATCCGGATTACATTGTATCTATAGATTGCTTTGGGCAGAATAGACGTTTTCACAATGTTTAGTCTTCCTATCCATGAGCAAGGTATGTTTTTCCACTTATGTAGGTCTCTTTTGGTTTCTTGCGGTAGTGTCTTGTAGTTTTCTTTGTATAGGTTTTTTTTACGTCTCTGGTTAGATTTATTCCTAAGTATTTTATCTTCTTGGGGGATATAGTAAATGGTATTGATTTGGTGATTTCCTCTTTGACGTCCTCTATGTTGGTATAGAGGAATCCAACTGATTTTTGTATATCTACCTTGTGTCCTGATACTTTGCTGAAATTTTCTATTAGTTTCAGTTGTTTTCTTGTGGATTCTTTGGGGTTTTCTATATATAAGATCATGTCATCTGCACAGAGATACTTTGACTTCTTCCTTACCAATTGGGATGCCTTGTATTTCTTTTTCTATCCTAATTGCTCTGGCTAGGACCTCCAGCACAATGTTGAGTAAGAGTGGTGATAAAAGGCATCCTTGTCTGGTTCCCATTCTCAAGTGGAATGCTTTCAGACCCTCTCCGTTTAAGATGATGTTGGCTGTTGACTTTGTATAAACACCCTGTATTATGTTAAGGAATTTCTCTTTTATTTCTGTTTCGCTGAGAGTTTTTTTTATCATGAATGCGTGTCAAACTTTGTCAAATGCCTTTTCTGGTCAATTGTAAAGATCATGTGGTTCTTTTTTTTGTTTGTTTTCTTTATTTGATGGATTACATTGATTGTATTTCTAATGTTGAACCATCCATGCATACAACCTGGTATGAATCCCACTTGGTCAGGGTGAATTATATTTTTTTGATATGTTGTTGAATTCTATTGGCTAGAATTTTGTTGAGGATTTTTGAGTCTATGTTCATGAGGGATATTGGTCTGTAGTTTTTTTTTTTTTTTTTTTTTTTTTGGTGGTATCTTTACCTGCTTTTGGTATCAGGATTATGCTGGCTTCATAGAATGAGTTCGGGAGTATTCCATCCTTGTCTATGCTCTGAAATATCTTTAGTTATACTGATGTTAACTCTTCTCTGAAAATTTGATAGAATTATCCAGTGAAACTGTCAGGGCCAGGCCTTTTTTGTATGGGGAGTTTTTTTTAATTATCTTTTCAATCTCTTTTTTGTTGTAGGTCTGTTTAGTTGTTCTCCCTCTGTTTGTGTTAGTTTAGGTAGGTAGTGTGTTTCGAAAAATTAGTCCATTTCTTCTAGGTTTTCAAATTTGTTAGAATACAATTTTTCATAGTATTCTGTTATGATTCTTTTAATTTCAGTTGGGTCTTGTAATATTACCCATCTCATTGCTTATTTGGGTTATTTGCCTCCTCTCCTTTTGTCAGTTTGGCCAATGGTTTATCGATTTTGTTCATCTTTTCAAAGAACCAGCTTTTGGTCTTGTTAGCTCTTTCAGTTGTTTTTCTATTTCATTTAATTCTGCTCTAATTTTTATTATTTGCTTTCTTCTGGTGCCCGAGGGCTTCTTTTGCTGCTCTCTTTCTATTTGTTTGAGTTGTGGCATTAGTGTTTTGATTTTAGCAATTTCTTCTTTTTGGATGTGTGCATTTATTACTAAAAATTGACCTCTGAACAGTGCTTTTGCTGTGTCCCAAAGCTTCTGGTAGGAGGTGTTTTCATTCTCATTTGATTCTATGAATTTCTTTATTCTGGCCTTAATTTCTTTTATAACCCAGTAGTTTTTGAGCAAGGTCTTGTTCAATTTCCAAGTGTTTGATTTTTTTCCTTGCTTTTTCTCTTACTGATTTCTACTGTTATGGCCTTATGGTCAGAAAAGATGCTTTGTAACATTTCAATGCTTTGGATTCTGCTGAGGCTTGCTTTATGGCTTAATATGTGGTCTATTCTGGAGAATGTTCCATATGCATTGGAAATGAAAGTATATTTGGCTGCTGTTGGGTATAGTACTCTATATATGTCAATGAGGTCAAGTTGATTGATTGTGACATTTAGATCTTCTGTGTCTTTACTGAGCTTCTTTCTGGATGTTCTGTCTTTCATCAAAAGTGGTGTGTTGAAGTCTCCTACTGTTATTGTGGAGCTGCCTATCTCTCTTTTCAATGCTGTTAGAGTTTGTTTTATGTACTTTGGAACCCTGTCATTGGATGCATAAATATTTATTATGGTATATCCTCCTGGTGTATTGACCCTTCAATCATTATATAGTGTCCTTCCTTATCCTTTGTGGTGGATTTTACTTTAAATTTTATTTTGTCAGAGATTAATATGGCCACTTCTGCCCTTTTTTGGTTGTTGTTTGCTTGATATATTTTTTTCCATCCTATGAGTTTTAGTTTGTTTGTGTCTTTAAGTCTAAAGCCTGTCTCTTGTAGGCAGCATATAGATGGATCGTGTTTTTTAACCCATTATGTCACTCTCTGTCTCTTTGTTGGTGCATTTAATCTGTTTACATTCAGCGTGATTATTGATAGTTCTGACTTTAGTGCTGTCATTTTGAGATTTTTTTTGGGTGTGTGTTTTTGACAGTTTCTTCATTTCACTTAATTTTCTGTGCTGAGTCGTTTTTCTTTATGTATTTTCTTTTCATCATTTTCATTGTTGCTAATTTTTATATTTGCTGAGACTTTATGTTTTTCTTTTTTTTTTATTTTGATGTGTATGATTGTTAGTTTCCTTTACCCTTATTTTTCTAAGTTTAATTCAGTCTTTTATTTATTTATATAGCCTTGACTTCCTCTCCATGTGAAAGGTCTATGACTACCATTTTTTAGTCTGTCTTTTTTGTTTTAGTGTTGTCCTCTTTTACATATGAAAGCTCTCTTTCCCTATTTTCAGTGTTTTATCTTTGATTTATTTTTGTGGCTTCCCTATCTAGGTTTATATCTGGTTGCTCTGTCCTGTGTTCTAGTCTTGGGTTGTTAGCTGATGTTATTGATTTTCTAACCAGAGGGCTTCCTTTAGTATTTCTTGTAATTTTGGTTTGGTTTTGGCAAATTCCCTAAACTTCTGTTTGTCTGGAAATGCCTTAAATTTGCCATCATGTTTGAGAGACAGTTTTGCTGGATATATAATTCTTGGCTGGCAATTTTTTTTCCTTCAAGGCTCTATATATTTCATTCCATTGCCTTCTTGTCTGCATGGTTTCTGCTGAGTAGTCTGAACTTAGTCTTATTGACTCTCCTTTGTAGATGACTTTTCATTTACCCCTAGCTCCTCTTAAAATTCTCTCTTTATCTGTGGCTTTGGTAAGTTTGATTATAATGTCCTTGGTGACTTTCTTTTGGGATCTACCTCATGTGGGGTTCGATGAGCGTCTTGAATAGCTATCTTCTCATCTTTCATGATATCAGAGAACTTTTCTGCCAACCAATCTTCAACAAATCTCTCTGTATTTTCTTTTATCCCCCCTGTTCTGGTAGTCCAAACACTCATAGATTATTCCTCTTGATACAGTTCCACATCATTCTTAAGTTTTCTTCTTTTTGAAAAATTCTTTTAACTGATTTTTCCTCAAATAAGTTGGTGTCAAGTGGGTTATTTTCAATCACACTAATTCTCACTTCCGTTGCCTCAATTCTGCTTCTACGGCTTTGTATTCAGTTGTCTAATTCTGAAATTTTATTGTTAATCTTCTCTATTTCTGTTTGTTGTCTCTCTGCAGATTCTTGCAGCCTGTTAAATTTGTCATTGTGCTCTTTTATAATCTCTGAAGTTCCTCTATTGTTTTGTCTTTGTGTTCCTTGGCTTGTTTTACATTTTGCCTGATCTTCTTCTTGATTTCTTGAGGAGTTCTATATACTAATCTTTTGTATTCTACCCCTGGTAATTCAAGGAAGTTATCTTCCTCTGTATTCTTTGTTTTGGGAGCTTGCTGAAGCCATCATGGTCTGCCCATTTATGTGATTTGATATTGAGTGTTGTCTCCGAGCCATCAATAAGTCATAATATTTGTTTATTTTACATTTCCTTACTGTGTCCTAGCATCTTGTTTTGTTTTGAAATGCCCAAATAGGCTGCTCATGTGAGCTAGTTTGATTATCGGCGCCTTTGAAGCTCTAACATCCTGTCACCAGGTGGTTAGATTCGTTACTAGGTATGTGAGCCAAGGAGTCCATTTACTTTTCCTGTATGAATTCAGCTCAGGTGTCTAGATAGTTGGTCACCAAATGTGTGGTGCAGGCTCTTACCTACAGTTCTAGACAGGCAGGTATGATTGGAGTAGGCACAGGTATCTGGCTGCAGATGAGGGTCATGCATTGAGCAAGGCAGGGGGCTGATGGCTGCCCCTGAGTGCCTGGTAGGGAATCATGTCCCTGTTCCCTAGAATGCATAGGTGGATGGGTTTTGCAGCCAGACTATGGGCACCTGATGCTTTGGCTATAAGGACTGGGAGGCACCACTTATTCTTAGAACCCTGTTGCAGGTGGCTAAAAGCATGGGTGGAGCAACCAGTCCTCAGGCCCCTGATGTGGGTAGGTGAGGACCTTGATTAATGCACAGAGTGGTGTCAAATGTCACAAACCTTCCACTCCACCATATAGCTGATAACAGTTAGGCTTCAGGTATATACCCTGATGTACTGTGCTAATGAGGGCCTACACTGCTGAAATGAGCCCACACAGGTCTAGGCAGGGGTGAAAGTCATTCAAAGTCTATGAAACCCTTATGTCTGTGCCTAGGCAAAGGAGCTGTATCTGCCCGGCATTCCAGCTTAGAGGAGCTGGCAGATTATTTTTCCTTGTTTGTTAATTTGTTCCCTCTCCAAGGCCAGGGGAATGGCTCAGTGCACGTGATGGGACCTACTTCTGGCCCCGGGGAAGTGGCAATGGGCAATCACTGAAGCCACCCCAGGTCCCAGTGCAGAGTGGGGAGGGAATAGGGAGAGAAAGTCTTACCAAATGGGGTGTTTTTTGATCCACATGGTAGGTTAGACACATGTATTTATCTTTTGCCAAATGAGGGCCACTTCTTGCTGGTTCTGGAGGGTTGAGAAGACTTTCTGCTGCTTGGTCTCTCCCAGTGTAGAAAATGTGTCCCAAACACCACTGCTTTCTTCACCATGCTTGTCAGCGGATTTGTCTTACAGGGCACTGGCTCCCACCAGCTCAGGTGTGGCAACTCCTCACTGTTTCTGAACCGTCTCTCCTTCCTCTTGCCACTATGTTCAATTCCTTAACTTTGCCTTTGATATTCATGGCTCCTAGATTGTCATATATAATTGATTCAATTGTTTTTTTTTGAGTCTTTGTTGTAAGAGGGTCCACTGGAGCGTCTGACTACTCTGCCATCTGGGCCCCAAATGTACTTTTAAATTATTATTTTGATATCATCAAAGTCATTGCCATACATTTCTTTGCTTTTTGTCAGTTTTGTCCACTGCATTCCATCACCATAAACTACATTTTGCATCATGGGAGTGTGCACTGGTCAAAAGAAAGACTTCATGAAAGACTGGATGAATCAGTGCTGGACAAACATAAACAAACTGCTGTGCTGATAGTGGGACAGAAGTATCATCTTCAGACTCAAAGAACATTTAACAAAATAGAAAATACATGTAGAGCTGTGTTCCTTGCAATGTCACTGTTTCATTCTGTTGAAATAGAGCTAAATTTACCAAAACTTAAGGTGCAAACTTGTCTCACCATACTCATCAATTTTCTGAAATTTGTTTTAAAAGAAATGGTGGACTTAGAATTTAATCTCCTTCTCAGGCAAACAGAGGAAGTGCCACAGTAAGGACCAAGTTCCTATGCCAAGTAATGCTAAGGTGCAGATTCTCCTTTTGGTAGATTAGCTTCAGGAATGACCACTGCCCAGTCAGTGGATAGTATTGGAACATCATGCAGCATTCTTCCAACTTCCCTAGGGATGAAAGAATTCTAGCATCAGTTTTCTAACTTTTGCTGGCTGACTGGATTCTTCTCACAGTGTTGTTAAATGATGAATTAATATGTTTTTTAAAATCCAACTACTGTCACTAAAAGCCTACTGTGTTCAGTGGCATCACTCCAGTTGGTGTCACCAAGTGTGGTAACTTGTGGTGTCACCCCCCATATGGACCTCCTCCTGTACCCGACCATACAGAATCCTTAGTAATGCTACTAGTAAATTGTAATTCCTGTATATCACTGAATGTAACAGCAATAGTAGTAGACATAAACAACTTGTAAAATTAAAATTACACCTTTAAATCACAATATCACATGCACAGCCTAAATGTATTTACATTTACATAGTTTCATATGGTTAAAATGAAAATTCTGTAAGAAAACAATAGAATTTGAAGTAAAAACATTTATGAACTACATTAAAATTATCTCCATTTTAATGTTAAAATTTACTGTTCTATGAGATACATTAATGGATTAACCCATTGCTGTTGAATCGATTCTGACTCATAGTGACCCTATAAGACAGAGTAGAATTGCCCTGTAGGGTTTCCAAGGAGCTGGTGGGTTCAAACTGCTGACATTTTTGTTAGCAGCCAAGCTCTGGTTTGCATAATCAACAATCGTCCAAATGATGTAGAAGCTGTAGACAACTGCATATGGAAATATATTCACACATGAAATAATGCCATAAAAATAAACAGGAATAAATACACATGCATTTCAGCACTTAGTGAACATCCTGACCGTATCAGAACTTTCTTTTCCAGGCCTTCAAAGCTGAGAACTTAGAACTACTTCATTGAAATCAATGCCTTTCACCAACTCACTTTTTAAGATGCCGTTATCTTTTAAAACCATAATTCAAACTTATACCCAGAAAATTTCATCAAAATCAGAAATATATTTGCAAGGCAGTGATGCTTTTAAAGACTATTCAAAAAAAGAGCAAATTTAAAAAAATATTGAATTTAAGATTTAAGTTATATTTCTAAACATGTATCAAGAAAAATGGCATTTTACCCACTTCATGTTTGAAACTGTCAATTTCTCTATTTAGTTATCAAAGAGTTATATAATCAGTAATTGTTACACATGTAAGTTTATTATCAATTTCAATTATCAATTTTAATTTTTTATCAATTTTAATTTTAAGTTTATTATCAATTTTAATCACAGAATAAACAAAAAAGCAAAAAAGATCATAGAATAACATATGATATAGTTGTAAACTGCTTAAATGTAGTATTTCTTAGATTATATGACTATGAACAATAAAATTATTTTGTAAAATCTTTCTACATTGAATTACAACATTGTTAGTTACTGAGCAGAAGCCTTTTTTGATTTGTCTTCTTTTTGTTTAATTACTACTTCATTCTCAAAGAAGTTATTGATATAGGTTCACAAATACTAATTACCACAATATTGTAGGTAAAACACCAGAAAATTGGACAAAATCAAATGGACAAAAATAAATCACTGGCAGCAAGGAAAACAACAGTGCCTGCTTGTAATGCCTGCAGAGGAAACCTCGTGATTCTAAGCACCATTGTAATTGGGTAATAATGACAGTTCTACCAGAGCACCTTAGAAGGTTCAAAAGGTAAATTAGCATAGAGTTTTAGCCTTGTAGCGATATTGATACATGTAAGCTATGCTTATGAAAAATGTTTTTCTTTTTATAAGTACAATTTTTATTAAAAAATAATAAATTTCTGCTGAAACACTGCACAAAGTTTTATAGTCATTTTGATATCACTCCCTATGACAGTGTTACCTGGGTCGGTACACACACACACACACACACACACGCACACCCGGCATCCCCCTAGTGACGCCACTGACTGTGTTATCTTAAGATAGCTTTAATTTCCTCACAGGGAGGAAAGAGAGTAGGATGAAGCTAGAGAAACACTTAAAACCTCATTATCACCTATCTCCTCTTCACCCAGAGAGCCCCCAGCCTGCCTCCCATTATTGTCCTGCCTGTACTTTCTGTGGGACTTTGAAAAGAAAAGGTTCAAAGAGCAAGACTTTTAAGCTCCCCTTTCCATGTCAAACACTTTCAACTCCTGATTTCAAAGTGCCACTCCGTAGCTGTTCAAAGGCCTGCGGACTCGTAGGGGGTGAGATTGGAGTTAAAGGTTGAACTACAAAGCTCCTTGCATTCACAGTAATATCCAGCTTGGAGATACAAATGGTAACACAAACTCAAGCACCTATCGATAAAACTGCCAATATATGAAAGGAGGAACAGAAACATTCTAAATGGCCTTATTTATTTATTTTCAAGCTGGCTCGTGCTGTCATCACTTCAGATGAAAGCCTAATTGATATTTTTAAGTACTACTTTTCTCTCTATTCACATTAGAACCAGGGAGACTGCAGAAGCAGTCAGGAAAAAAAAAAAAAAAAAAAGAGAGACTGAGAAACACTCACAAACCCCAAAGAAGTTAGATAAGAATAGCTAAAGAAGTCCCTTCCAACATCTAAAAAAAATTCCACCCTACTCTAGTTGAGTATTCATCCTTTTCCCCTCACTCACTCTGCCCTTTTTATCTGCCTGCCCACAAGATTTGGAGCACCATTAATTGGTCCTCAGGGAGGCCAACAGGCCTCTGCTTTTATGACTCAGTTCTTTGTATTGTACACATGTGGGCATTCTCAGGAGATAAACAAAAGAAAAATGTGTGGAAAGGGGCCAGAAATCGCACAGGTCCAAGCACTGAATAGGCCATTGTCTTGATTTACTGTTAATGCTTTAAATGATGTCAGTAATTCTAATGCTCCTCCCCTGTTGCCCTTCCCAATCTGCTTAAGATAATGTGCTTTTTCTCATTGCTACAGGGCCATCATCTGAGGAATTTTGTTTCCTATTTGAAATCATACATTCTAATTCTTTCTTGGCTCCCTCCTCTTATCCCTCCCATCCTCTGCAAAAAACTAGAGAGGTGGTCTTTTGGGAAGATAAAAAGTATAGTTGATCAGAAGAACTAACCTGGAGCCAACACATTGGCCCTTCGTCCCTTCAGCACTTTCTAAACACTAAGCACCTGCAGCTAATTCTCCTGACTTCCAGCCCTGGTCTTGGATGTGCTGAGGCACACATTCTATAACAGAGCTGTTCCTGGCTCATAAAAAAAGCTATTCCTGCCTCGAAGAAATTGACCTACCTCATGCAATAGGTCATTCCCTTTAATGTAGGTAGTAAGAGCTTGTTATAATATTTACAGCAAGTTGTTTTCATATGAGAACTTGCATTGCTTTAATACAACTAACATTTAAATTTGAACCTCATCTTGAAAATAACATCACGGTCTAAATTTAGCACACTTACACAAAAAAACACTTTGCCCCTTGAGCTCTAAGTCAGATCCAGAGTGGACAATGGTTATATTCAAAGGACAATGCATGGATCTGGTAGACACTACATAACAAAGTTAAAATATTTAAACATGGAAAACTTGAGACTTCTGAATACTTGGAAAATATGCAGTGTCCCAAAGAAAGTTTTTTTTTTTTTTTTAAGTCATCTAATGCCTGAGATTTCAGTCTATTCCAACTCCAATCTATCCTTACCCATGCCCTTTGTATGGTTATTTTATAATACCCCTTCCCTGGTTGTTTTAATGGATTCTCTAGAATCCAGTATCTCTAGAATTCATTAAAGCCACTTGTCTATCACTTTGCCTTACCGTGGTGGCTTGTGTGTTGCTGTAATGCTGGAAGCTATGCCACTGGTATTTCAAATACCAGCAAGGTCACCCATGGTGGACAAGTTTCAACAGAATGTCCAGACTAAGAAAGTCTAGGAAGAAGGACCTGGCAGTCTAATTCTAAAAAAAAAAAAAAAAAGAAAGGCCACTAAAACCCTTATGAATAGCAGTGGAATATTGTCTGATATAGTTCTAAGATGAGCCTCTCAGGTTGGAAGGCACTCAAAACACAACTGGGGAAGAGCCGCCTCCTCAAAGTGGAAACCCAAATTCATTGGCATCGAGTCAATTTCCACTCATAGTGACCCTATAGGACAGGGTAGAATTGCCCCATGGATTTCCAAGGAGTGACTGGTGGATTGGAAGTTCTGATCTTTTGGTTAGCAGGTGTTTGTATTAACCACTGCACAACCAAGGCTCCCCTGAAAGTAGAACAGACCTTCATGGTATGGATGGAGTCAAGGTTTCAGGACCTTCATTTGTAACATGGCATGACTTAAAATGAAAGGAAACAACTGCATTAATAATCAGAAGGTGGAATGTATGAAGTATGAATCTAGGAAAATTGGAAGCCAACAAAAATGAAATGGGACATACAAAGATGAATATCCTAGAAATAGTGACCTGAAATGGACTGGTATTGGCCATTCTGAATCAGACAATCGTATGGGCTACTGAGTTTAAGAGCTCGGCTGCTAACCAAACGTCAGCAGTTCCAATCCACCAGCTGCTTCTTGGAATTGCTATGGGGCAGTTTTACTCTGTTCTATAAGGTCCCTATGAGTCGGGATTGACTCGATAGCAATGGGTTTGGGTTTCTACTTTGAGGAGGCAGCTCTTCTTTGTCGTGTTTTGAGTGCCTCAAGTTGTGATACTGAACGACAAAGAAGCATCAAAAGAAGATAGAAGGAATACACAGAGCGACTGTATTAAAAAGAATTGGTCAACATTCAATCATTTCAGGAAATAGCATATGATCATGAACCGAAGGTATTAAAGGATGAAGTCCAAGCTGCACTGAAGGCATTGGTGAAAAACAAGGCTCCACAATTGACGGAATACCAAATGAAAAGTTTCAGCAAATGGATGCAATGCTGGCAGTGTCACTCAACTATGCCAAGGAATTGGAAGATAGCTACCTGGTCAACTGACTAGAAGAGATCCATATTTGTGCCCATTTCAAAGAAATGTGAACCAATGAAATGAAGAAATTATCAAACAATATCATCAATATCACTTGCAAATAAAATTTTGCTGAAGATAATTCACAAATGGTTGCAGCTGTACATTGACAGTGACCAGCCAGTAATCAGAGAAGGATTCAGAAAGGGTGTGAAATGAGAGATATCATTGCTGATGTCAGATGGATCTTGGCTGAAAGCAGAGAAAACTAGAGAGATGTTTACCTGTGTTTCATTGACTATGCAAAGCCATTCCACTGCGTGGATCATAACAGATTATGGATAACATTGAGAAGAATGGGAATTTCAGAACACTTAATTGTGAATCTGCACATAGACCAAGTGGCAGTCATTGGAACAGAACAAGGGGATACTGTGTGGTTTAAAGTCAGGAAAGGTATGTGTCAGAGTTATATCCTTTGACCATACTTATTCAATCTATGCTGAGGAAATAATCCAAGAAGCTGGACTATACGAAGAAGAAATTGTATCGGGATTGGAAGAAGACTCATTAACAACATGCAATATGCAGATGACACAATCTTGCTTTCTGAAAGTGAAAAGGACTTGAAGGACTTACACATGAAGATCGAAAGCTACAGCCTTCAGTATGGATTACATCTCAACATAAAGAAAACAAAAATCCTCATAACTGGAACAATAAGGAACATCACGACAAATGGAGAAAAGATTGAAGTTGTCAAGAATTTCATTATATTTGGATCCACAATCAAGGCACATGGAAGCAACAGTCAAGAAATCAAATGATGTATTGCACTGTGCAAATCTGCTGCAAAAGTGTTCAAAATCAAAGATGTCACTTTGAGGACTATGGTGCCCCTGACCCAAGCTATGGTATTTTCTGTGGCCTCATATGCATGGGAAAGCTAGGAAATGGATAAGGAAGACCGAAGAAGAACTGCTGCCTTTGAATTACAGTATTGGCAAAGAATATTGAATATACCATGAACTCCCAGAAGAGCAAACATGTTTTTCTTGGATGAAGTACAGCCAGAATGTTCCTTACAAGCGAGGATGGTGACAGTCCGTCTCATGTACTTTGGACATGTTATCAGGAGGGACCAGTACCTGGAGAAGAACGTCATGCTTGGTAAAGTTGAGGGTCAGGGAAAGAGAGGAAGACCCTCAACAAGATGAATTGACACAGTGGCTGCAACAATGGGTTCAAACACAGTAAGGATTGTGAGGATGGCGCAGGACTGTGCAGCATTTCATTCTGTCGTACATAGGGTAGCTGTAAGTTGGAACCGACTCAACAGTACCTAAAAACAACAAATAGAAAATAGTGCCTGGCAAAAAGTTTACATGTTATTATTTTAATATGGGGAACAAGGCAGGGGAATATGTGAGTAATAGAGAAAAGTGAGGGAAAGTAGAGAGATGTTAGAGATAACACTGTGTGATTTATTACTGTGTGAGCCATTGTTTCTCTGTAAACAGGGTTACTTGCTCAGTCTCTTGTGATATCTTCATAAAGGCAGTGTAAAACTGATGCATCTTGGAACATCATATCAAAAGGCGGGAAGAGTAAGGTGGTTCTTTGCTGCCTCCTGTCTCTTATTGGTCAATATAAGACTCATAGGGCCTTAGCTTCACTGCATAGATAATGATATCCTAGCCTTCTAGACAACTGCTAGAAAATCCAAAACTTTCATGAGTCCACTCCAGTCACAATATAGTCATGGAGGTCTCTTCTTGATAATCAGTGGCACATCTAGGTTATCATCATTTGTCTCAAGGTAGTTGAACCCCTGCCATGGTGTCTGGCCACTAAAAAAGGAGGGTTTCCTAAAGACCAGGAGGAAGCTACAGGCTTTGGAAGGCACATGAAACACTTCATTGTATTCTATTGTCCAACATGAGTCGTGTTGTTATGTGAGTCACAGAGTTAGCCATATTCAAGGAGAGTGACACAAGTGTATGCACACTGGGAGGTCTAGTTTATTGAGGGCCTCAAAGCACACAGTCTGTACTTTGACTAAATACACTGACAAAACATGAGCATTCTCTTACTAGATCCACACAAGATGACCTAGTTGAAATAAATTTTAAAGGATATCACTGTTTTCCTATTGGTGACAGAATTATACATCTCTTTCAGATTCCTTTGAGTAACTATACATTTTTTCATAAATTACCTAAATAAAAGAAATCCTTATCAGTGATTATTATTGTAATACAAGATTCTAGTGCCCAGAAGTCAACAAAGGTATATCTACAGTGCCACTTATGAAATTCTCTCATCAAAATAGGCTAATTTCTGACTGGCTGTGGTACCAGTTGGGTTTCAAGTGCATTGTCTGAATGAATCGTTAACACAGTCAGGGGATAGATATTTATCCCTGTTTTTACACTAGGGGAGACCTCAGAAAGTTTCAATAATTTTTCCTAAATCAGTAGGATAATTTGCCCCCAAATCACAAAGTGCTAGTGCTGGAGATTAAACTCCATTTTGATTAATTCCAAATCTCTTGTATTTTCACTGCATGATATGGTCTTTTAGAACTGCAAGGACGTAAATATACACAAGGAAGATACAGCATTACACTTGTTTCATGGGCCAACTTATCTGAAGAAATTTTTATTATTTTTGGTGAAGGAAATGGGTCTTGTACTTAGGAAAACAACTACATGGTAACTGTATTTTTAGCTTTCTCAATGTTATGAATTATGCATGTTCTTCAATTGTTTTATATATATGGGTGTGCTTTTCCCTCCCCTAGCTAGATTTTAAACTCTTCTAAGGTAGATGCTATAGTTTCCATTGTCCTGCATCCTAATGTGTACCCCCTTGTTCAATTTTCTACACATAGTAAGTATTTATTAAATTATGGTTGTCAAGCCAAATTTATACTTTTATCTGAGTAGGGGAAAAAAAAGGATTTCACAGTAATCATTTAATGCCATTGCATCTTGTTATAGAAAAATTATTATTCCGATTAACCATTTGCAAAGAAGCAACTCTCGGGTGGTTATTAAGTGGGGAAAGGTCCTGGGGAAAACTACAATTATAAGCAGCTGCAGCATGAATTACATGTAATTACAGTTGATTCCTGTAAATAATTCTTTCTGTAAATTTCCATTCCAAAAGGATTTATTGCTTGGTAACAAAGGATATTTTGAATTAAAAATATATTTTCCTAAATTCCTGTAAATAAAAATTATATTTATATATAAAAAAAAGATGATGTGAAAAGAAGAAAGGATTAAAGAAGAGCACACTTCCATTTCTGAGTGCATTTCTTCCAAGTTATAGGTTGTAATTTCTTAGTTCAATCTCAATATGATGCATTTTTTTTCTTCCTTTTTTCTTTTGCCTATCTGTAGATTAAGTGGAAATGAAATACATCCCCTCCCTCCACAAAGAAGAATGTGACATACTATGGTCTACAGTAATTGTCAGCAAAATCTCATAATTCTATTTCAGCAACATAATAAGCATGGAATGACAGATGGCATCTGATGTGTCACCGAGGTACTATTGAATACATTAAAATAACTCAATTTTTTTGTTGTTGTTGTTTACAGGGGATGATTGTTTGGGCATTGAGCATTTCCTGTTCTATTAATAATTTTGCTGTTACTTTTTTCATTATGATATACATCTTTTCTTACCATATATAGGCCAATATGTGCATTATTCATCATACATAGTCTAACAAAAATGACAACAGAAGAGTTGATATATTATTTAAATCAGTCTAACATATCAATACTGGTTCTCTGATTTTAAAATGGCAAAATGAAATGCAAAAAAAGTAGAGGCTGAATGGCTGCTTAAAAATGGAAAAAGTGTCTGCATTTCTGAATTATGGCACAAAATTAAAAGGATAGTTTATGATTTTATACTCTTTCCTTGGAAGGAGAGTTCATCTTCTTCTGAATTATAGCTTTGTTTTTTTTTTCACACAGCATCTATTCCCTATGCTTTGCATGACTATCATATTAATCTAATGTAGAATAATTTGTAAATGTTTAATTCAACATCTCTAAATCCCACAACTCTCTAGTGTAAGACTAACTCCATATTTTTCCTTAAAAAGTGAGCAAAATTAATATAGGCCATTTTGGTTGCTAATTTTTTTTCTACTTAAACTTATATCTCTTAAGAGTCTTTAAGTCCATGAAGGCAATTCTTTCTGCATTTAATCAACATTAATCTGATTGTGCATGTGAGAGCACACACAGCATGCAGTTCCCAAATAATATCTTTTTTGTTTTATGCATAAAATCTCATTCATAAATGATGTGTATAAAAAAAGGGGAGAAATTTATTGAAATGTACAAAAAATCATATTCACCTTTATACAAAGGCCTTTACTTTACATCATGTATCAGGCAAAAATAATTCACCCCTTAGAATATTAACCAAAAAGAATATGGCCGTAATGCACTTCTGTACAATATTATCTAATTTCCATAAAATGTCTGCAGGGTTTTGCACATCAAGATATCTTTTACTAAAAATGTTTATGGAAATAGGTCATTACGTGTATTCCTAATAGAGAACAATTTGTTGTTTAAAAACAGTTTTTATATTAATAGTTGTGAACAAACACTAATTATCAAACATTTTAAATATAAGCAATGCGTATGTTCATCCTATATTAGTGACACACTTCTCACAAAAAAGCACAGAGTGTTTATGCAGGGTTAAAATAGATTTTTAACCCCCCCCAAAAAATTTAACTTAGATTTCATGTTTTCCTATAGTAATAGGAGGTGATACAGTACATATCAAAATTCATAAAATGTCATATTTTATGTATTGGATTAAAAATAACAAGTTTTTTGAAAGAATGTCTGCTAAAAATATTTAACCATAAAGTTAGCTCGTATGTAATGTACAATAATATATGTATATATATACACATATTTTTTTTCTTTTTCAGACATGATTCTAGCCAGTCAGCTCTTCCATGTCAGTAAAGTGAAGAAAATGTAAAACATCTATCCAATTATTTCAGTTAATATACAAGCATTAGGCATTCAAATTCCTAATTAAGAGACAACATGCCCTGTCAGGCATCTGCATGGGCTATTGAACATTGCCTAGATTGTTCCATAATTATCCTAGCTTAATAGTTCTAAAAACGTAAGCAATGTGCATCCATTAAAGGAAAGTGCTGCTTATCACATAAGAAGGTGCAGCACACAGAACTTGCTCTGGTTCCATGTATTCATGCTGGAGGTTTTTATTGGAACATGGTTTAATTAATCCTTGAACAGAGAGCAACAGCACGCCACCGGTGAATGTTGTTCAAACATTATTGAAAAAGAATCACAGTCTGCCGGCAGAAGTAGATGTAAGTTCGTTGTAGGATTTGTATTTTGACATACCCTCCTCACCCCAGCTCCTGTATATACTTGAAGAGGAGTCAGTGGTGCTTAATTTTACATATAACTTTGTCAAGATATTATAAGCTCACACAAATGATACAGCATTTATAGCTAAAATATAACCTGATGTAGGACATTGTAAGTCTCATTTGAAAAATATTCTATTTCAGCCTTTTGTTACAAAAGCAGTGTTTAAACCATTTGCTGTTAGATCAATATTATATAAGATATATATAGAAAGTTAGGGTTAGACTTATGTAATTTGAGTTTAGTAGTAAAAAAAAAGTAGTAAGAGGGTACTATTTAATGTTATGGTTTACCTAATGGTAATTCTTATATAAATTATTTATTTCCTCTTTCACCTCTAAATTTCATTCCCATAGTTTTCTATACTAGATCTTAATTTTTATTATTTTTCACATCATTATTTGCATAATTATTCATTGTCTTCAAGTAAAACAGTAACAAACTAAAATGTAAACCAGCTAGTTTACCAGAGAAATCCAGGGAAAGAGACAGGTAAAAAGAATCCCCCTGGAGCCAGAACAACCCTCAAAGACTTGCCTCAGAGATTACCCCTGCAAAAGGGCTAAAATTTAATTGGAGTAGACTATGGAGCAATTTATGCCCCAGGGCATTATTGAAACAATACAGCAATCAGCTGTCAATTAGTAAAAGTTAAAAGCTGGTTATGATACCGGGAGAGGCAGATAGCTTACCAGAGAGATTAGGGAGAGAGAAAGAGAGTCCTGCTAAAAGCACTGTAATTCCAGGATGACTGTCCACAAGTCCAAAGATGCATTCTCTGAGGAGCACCATAAGAGGCATCACATTGAGAGAAAAATATTCTGTACTGAAATAGACCAACCAACTCACTAAACAAATAAATAACCAAACAACAAGAAAAACAAACCATGGATATGGAGGATCAAAATATACTATCTAAATCTATAACATATGTTGTTGTTAAAAATTTGACATTTTAAACATGACATTTGACATGCAAAGAAACAGGGAAGTAGCCCATATAACAGGGTTAAAAAAGCAAGTAACAGAAACTTCCTGTGAGAGGGCCTAGAGTCTTATTTTATGGAAAAATAGTACAAAACAACCCCTATAAATATTTGATAATTCCAATAAGTAAAAGGAAGCAATGCTTAAGGAAGTAAAGCATGAAAGTATGATGGCAATATTTCATTAAACAGAATATCAAGAAAGAAATTATTGGGAAAAAAAGAAAGAACCAACTAAAATTCTGGTGTTAAAAAGTACAATAGTTCAAATGTAAAAAAAAATCACTAGATGAGTTAGATAGTAGATTTGAACTGGCAGAAGAAAGAATCTGTAAACTTGAACATAGTTTGATAAAGAATATGGAATCTGAAGAACAGAAAGAAAAAATATGAAAAAAAAAAAAACAGAGACTCAGAGAAACATGGGATGTAATTAAGTGCACCAAAATATATTTAAAAAGAAAAAAAATACATTCAAAGAAATAATGGCAGAAAATTTCCCAAATTTGATAAAAAATATTTATCTACACATCCAGGAAATTTAATGACTGGGTTCTGGGTCTAAGTAGTATAAACACAAAGATATATACAGCCCAACTCATTAAAGTAAAAATACTACAAGCCAAAGAAAAAGTAAAAATTTTGAAGCAGCAAGAAAAAAAGGAATGATCACATGCAAGCGCATCTCAATAGGATTAACAACTAACTTTTCACCAGATGTAATGGAATGCGTAAGTCAGTGGAATTACATATTCAAAGTGCTGAAAGAAAACAAACATACATACAAAACTATCAACCAATAATCTTATATCCAGCAAAACTATCTTTCAAAAATGGGGTCAAAATACATTCTCAGATAAACAAAAAAAATGGGAGAATTTGTTGCTATAGACCAACTTTACAACTGAAGGAAGTTTTTCAGGCTGAATGTGAGTGATTCCTGATAGTAATTCAAATTCTCTTGAAAAAATAAAGTGCAACAGTGAAGGTAATTATGTAATCATAAATTAGTTCTCCTTTCTTCTCTTAATTGATTCAAAAGACAGTTACATAAGCAACATGGATGTCATTGGATTGTTGGAAGTATAAAATATAGAAATATAATATATTTGACAATAACAACACAAAGTAGGAGGTGGAACCAAAGCTGTATTGAAGTAATGAAATGACACCAAGTGGAAACTTGAATCCACAGAAACAAATGAAGAGGAATAAAATGATAGATAAGAAGGATAATGTAACATACTCTATAAATATTTACTTGTTTTCTCTTGTTCTCTCAGCTTCCTTAAAAGACATAAAATTATATAAAGTAATAATTACAAAATTTAGTACTGGGTCTTAACATGTGGTTGTTGTTATTAGGTGCTATTGGGGTAAAAAAATATATATATATATTTGTTTATTTATTTTCAGATTAATAGCAACCCTATGTACAAGAGAATTAAACATTGCCCAGAACTATGCCATCCTCACAATCGTTGCCATACTTGAGAGCATCATGCAGCACTGTGTCAATCCATCTCACTGAATGTCTTTCTCTCTTTCACTGACCCTCCACTTTACCAAGCATGGTCTTCTTCTCCAGGAACTGGCCCCTCCTGGAAACATGTCTGAAGTATGTAAGATGAAATATGTCCATCCTTGTTTCTAAGGGGCGTTCTAATGATACTTCTTCCAAGACAGATTTTTTTCGCTCTTCTAGCAGTCCATAGTATATTCAGTATTCTTTGCCAACACCATAATTCAAAAGCATCAATTCTTCAGTCTTCCTTATTCTTTCTGCAGCTTTCCCATGCATATGAGGTGATTGAAAGTATCATGGCTTGGGTCGGTCGCACCATAGTCCTCCAGGTGACATCTTTGCTTTTAACACTTTTAAAAGATCTTTTGCAGCAAATTTGCCTAATGCAATACATCACTTGAATTCTTGACCTCTGCTTCCATGGGCATTGATTGTGGATCCAAGTAAAATGAAATCCTTGACAATTTCAATCTTTTCTCCATTTATCATGATGTCGATTATTGGTCCAGTTGTAAGGATTTTTGTTTTCTTCATGTTGATCTGTAATCTGTACTGAAGGCTGCATGCTTTATCTTCATCAGTAAGTGCTTCAAGTCCTCTTCACTTTCCTCAAGCAAGGTTGTGTCATCTGTGTATCACAGGTTGTTAATGATTCTTCCTCCAGTTCTAATGCCACGTTCTTCTTCATATAGTTCAGCTTCTCAGATTATTTGTGAAAGGATACAACCCTAACACACACTGTTCCTGATTTTAAACCACATGTTATCCACTTGTTCTGTTTAAGTGACTGCCTCTTGGTCTATGTACAGGTTCCACATGAGCACAATTAAGTGCTCTGGGATTCCCATTCTTTGCAATGGTATCCATAATTTGTTATGATCCACACAGTCAAAAGCCTTTGCATAGCCAATAAAACATGGGTTATCATCTTTCTGGAAGAAATGCCGAAGTAAAAGAGCTGAACAGAAAATTTCAATGGATGGCTCGAGAAGATAATGTAATGTATATCAAGGAAATGTGCAAAGACCTGGAGTTAGAAAACCAAAAGGAAAGAACATGCTTGGCATTTCTCAAGCTGAAAGAACTGAAGAAACAATTCAACCCTTGAGTTGCAATACTGAAAGATTCTATGGGCAAAATATTGAAAGACACAGGAAGTATCAGAAGAAGATGAAAGGAATACCCAGAGTCACCATACCAAAAATAATTGGTCAACATTCAACTATTTCAGGAGATAGCATGTGATCAAGAACCGATGGTACTCAGGGAAGAAATCCAAGCTTCACTGAAGGCATTGGCAAAAAAAACAAGTCTCTGGGAATTGATGGAATACCAATTGTGACGTTTCAACCAACAGATGCAGAGCTGGAGGTGCTCACTCATCTAAGAGAAGAAATTTTGAAGACAGCTACCTGGTGAGCCAATTGGAAGAGATCCGTATTTGTACCCACTCCAAAGAAAAGTGATCCAACGGAATGTGGAAACTCTCAAACATTATTAATATCACACGCAAGTAAAATTTTGCTGAAGATTTTTCAAAAATACAAGGTAACACAGCAGTCCACCTACAGAGAAATGAAAAGTATTCAAGCCAGATTCAGAAGAGGACATGGAAGAAGAGATATCATTGCTGAGGATTAGGCAGACCCTGGCTGAAAGCAGAGAATACCAGAAAGATGTTTATCATACCAGAAAGATGTTAACATATATAATATGTACAGTGATAATTATATTAAGAAATAAAGACTAGAGATATATAAGAGTAATATTTTTATGTATCACTGGAATTAGGTAGTATAAATCTGAAATAGATTCTGATAAATCATGATGCATGTGATAAGCTCAAGAGAAAACACTAACAAAATAAATTTTTAAATACAGTAAAAAAATTCATAAGAGGAATTAAAACATTTACATTAGAAAATACCTAATGAAAATGAAAGTAATAAAGGAGGAATGCTGTTGTTGTTAGGTGCAGGTCAAATCGTGTAACAGAAGAGAACTGCCCTATAGTTTTCTAGGGTAATCTTTCTCCTGCAGAGCCATTTAGGTAGTAGTTGAGTGCTTAATCACTGTGCCACCAGGGCTCCTGCTGGTAGAAATGTAAATAATACAGTCACTTTGAAGAACAATTCCTTAAAAGATTAATCCCAGCAATTCCACTTCTAGGAATTTTTCATTTCTATATCATTTCAAGAAAAATTAAAGCACATAAGTCCAAAAAAAAAAAAAAGTGTGCAAATATATTCTCGGCAGCATTATTCCTAATAGCCCAAAGTAGAAACAACTCAAATGTCCATTAATTGATGAAAGGTTAAACAAAATGTGGTATTTCATACAATGGGGTATTATTCGGCAATAAGAAGAAATGAAGTACTGGTGCATGTTACAACATGAATAAACCCTGAAAACATTATGTTAAGTGAAAGAAGCCAATCATAAAAAAAACATATATTGTAGGATTCCATTTGTACTATATGCCCAAAATAGGCAAATCTATAGAGATAGAAAGTAAATTAAAGTTTGCCTAGGGCTAGGAATCAGGGGCATTGGTATTGACTGCTAATAGATATGTTTGTGTGTGTGTGTGTGTGTGTGTGTGTGTGTGCGCGCGTGTGGTTTGGGGCGGGGGCGGAGTTATGAAACTGTTCTGGAGTAAGCCTGGAAAATGTCTGTCAATGTTACAGACTTGTTATTGCTGTGTGCCCTCTAGTTGATTTCAACTCATAGCGACCTTATAGGACAGAGTAGAGCTGCCCCGTAGGGTTTCCTAGGCTGAAAATCTTAAGGAGAGCAAATGGCCAGGTCTTTTGTTTTGCAGGAAACCCTGGCGGCTTAGTGGTTAAGAGCTACGGCTGCTAACCAAAAAGTTGGCAGTTCTAATCCACCAGGTGCTCCTTGGAAACTGTATGGAGCAGTTCTATAGGGTTGCTATGAGTTGGAATCGACTCCACGGCAAAGGGTTTGGTTTGATTTTTTTGTTTTGTAAAGAAGCTGGCTGGTTCATACAGCCAACCTTTCCTTTAGCAGCTGGCACTTAACCTCTGCACCAGGGCTGGAATAAGCAGAAGAAAAGATGTTCTCCAACCCAGCACCTTTCTACAATTTCCCCACAGATTGCTATGTTATAACTTTGTTACCCTTCTCAAGTGAGTTTCATGTTCACTTTTAATTTTAAGTTACCAGTGGCTTTTACTCAGGTTGTCTGCACAAAAAGATGTTTTGTCTCTCTTTCTCATGACTGTGTCTCCAGTCTTTTACATCAATGCCTGGCATATAGTTGGCATTCAATAAATATTTTTGAATGAATGAATAGAATTTAACCTTATTCTTCCATCTGTATACAAATACTTGGGAAGAAGGGTGGACATTTAGTATCATTTCTTCTACCATTGAATCACTAGATTAATGGCATGATATGTTCAAAAATCAGAACAATTAATATTATTATTAAGTCAAGATTAGGGAATGACTTTCATTTTGCTAGTATTAGCCATTAATCATGGCAAAAACAAAAGTTTGAGATGCATCAGTTATTGTTTTAATATTTTCAAAAGATTAATAAGCATCCCATCCTTAATTTTAAAATTAAAAATTAATTTGTTAGTGTATGTTTTTTATAAATAGTTCAAATTCTCAAAATAGGAGTATTAAGGATTTTTAGGATATTACACCTACCTGCAGAGACCCAGTGGGGCAGTGGTTAAGAACTCGGCTGCTAACCAAAAGCTGGTAGTTTGAATCCACCATCCGTTCTTTGTAAACCCTATGGTGCAGTTCTACTCTGTTCTACAGGGTGCCTATGAGTCAGTATCGATTTGTTGACAACTGGTTTGCTTTGGGTTTTGGGTTTCGTATACCTACCTGAATTTTAAAATCAAGGTCATCAATGAAAATCCTGTTTCTTTAAAAAAAAAAAAAAGTGGAGTTTTAATATCTCACTGTACAAAGAAAAATGTCTAACTGAAAAAATATACATTAATTTTGTGGCATTATTGTAAAAATACTTTTACCATTGTAATGTAATTCAAAGCAAAATATTCTTATAGCTAGAGGGAATTTAGCTAAAGTTAAGAGATTTCTAACACACAGTATAAGGGTTAAGAACTTAACGCCACAAAAAACTGAGGAGAAATTTATGCTCAGAAATAATTAAAAAACAAAGGCCTGGTAGGAGTTGTCATGTACTGAGTCTGAAGAATTAGGAATTACATACAAGGAAACACGATAAAAGTTTTGTCATCTTTGAAAATTTTTCATATTCCTTATTTTCTAAATGTATATATATATATATATTCAGAATGCATATTTGGCCAAATGCCAAAAGACCAAGTCTTAAAATCAATAATAGAGCACACTTCTGAGATTCACAAATATACCTGAAATTTTCACCAAAAATAATATTAAAATTTAAATAGTTGAATTCAGGGAAGGAACAAGAATTTATTTGCATTGCCAGCTTAAGGATTACTCCTTTGGCCAATGCACTGCACATTGGATATTTTAAACACTCACTTGCAACTGAATTTAGTAGAGGAGTAAGATTGACTGATTAATTGATTCGATAGCTCTGCCATCATCTGCTGTTATGAAATGGCATTGTCACAATCTAGTTATTAAAAACACAACAACAGCCAAAAACTAGGAGAATTGTAAAGCCATTTTCGTCTTCCAATGAATTAAGTTGTTTTACTCTGCTTTTGGAGTCCCTGGGTGGGGCAAATGGTTCATGGGCTTGGCTGCTAAGCAAAAGGTTGGTTTGAATCCTCCCAGAGGCTGCTCAAAGGAAAGGCCTAGTGATCTACTCCAGAAAAATTAACCATTAAAAACCCAATGGAGAGTAGTTCTACTCTGACGTTCATGAGTGGGTTGCCATGAGTGGAGTCAACACTATGACAACTGGTTACTCTAATTCTAAAATAAGGCAGATGGTGATGGTGATGGTGATGATGATGCACTCTTTTTAAATTTGTTGTTCTGGGGATTGCTAGTGAGACCAAGATATGTTTGGAGTTTCTGATTTTTCTGTTACTTTCTTCTTCCTTTATAATGTATATATTCTTCATTGTATCTAATTTAAAGAAGATTTGTCATAAATGTCCTTTTTTCAGATTTGAGACTTTCTTCGTCATGATATTTCGAGATAGGGAGATGCAAAAATATTCTCAATTGTAACTTTTTTCCTTGGAAGACTCATGATAGAACTAAAATTAAATGACTAAAATAAACATAGAGTTCATATTTTGTGTAAAATTTGGAAAGCTCGTACTGCAACTGATTATGTAACAAGTTACGAGATCATCTAATCCATGTTATCCTCCCTTGCATTATTGTTTAGGTTATGTAAACATTTGTGGCTCGAAAAGATATAAATTCTAGTTTTTAATGCAATGCGTTTTCTTAATATTTACATTAACTATCAATCTGTTTTACTATTTAAGTATTCGAAAGTTCTTAATTGTTTTGAATATACAATTAACAACTTTCACATTCATTAATTATTGTAGCAATTTTCCCTTATATTAAAAAGTAAACTTCAATCAGCTAACGGCTAGAATTTCAACATATAAATCATATAAGACATATTTTCCCTCCCAATTGCAACTGGAATACTTACCTATATTTGAATACACCTTTTTCAGGTATTAGCTGTATATTCAAACGCCAAGCTTGCTTTTCTTACTGACACCGTTACACTAATTGTGCACGAAAAAAAAAAAAAGGAACTATGAAATCACATATTGCGTGATGATGCCTATTTAATAGGAACTAGAACTGCCATAATGTAGGCATTATGTCATTTGTTCTTCCAAAGGCTGGACATGACACCAAAGACAAACTAAAAGAGTAGATTTGAGCTGAACACCAAAACCAAACCACACTTCACTGCACCATTGCCATTTCCTCAGTCTCTATTTTACTCTATCAATTATCAGCAAGTTTCTCACCATAAAAAGGCATCAAGGAGAAAGGGGGCATGTGGAGCTGTGGGATTGTTATATATAACATATAGCTCGTACTGGAGTGTCACCCCAAAGAAAGTGTAGGAAAAGACAGCCAAGGAAAGGAAAGGAAATGAGCTGAATCTCTAGAGTCCAAAAAGTGTGAGTAACCAGTACATGCAGTGGACACTCTACTCTTGACACTGCATGTTTAGGCAGAGAACGAGGACAACGAGGAGACTAATACATGCTGAGCACCTAACATATGGCAATCACTGGACTAGACACTTTATTAATTTGCAGGGCAGTCTACATAATTTGCCAGTCCCAGTGCAAAATGAAAATACAGGGCTCCTGTTCAAACATTATTAAGATTTTCAAGACAACGACAGCAGGGCATTA
The DNA here is from genome assembly GCF_024166365.1 of Elephas maximus indicus. Lineage (NCBI taxonomy): Eukaryota > Metazoa > Chordata > Mammalia > Proboscidea > Elephantidae > Elephas > Elephas maximus. The sequence goes on along the minus strand of NC_064822.1, from coordinate 76,448,097 downwards.
AACCAACCGTGGGACGTTTCTGAGTGCAAGACCCCAAGCGATTGCACAGGCCAATATCTGTAAAACTGCTCCTGCTAATTTGACATTATTCCCCTGAAGAATGCTATGCAGTATTATTATCTCTGTTGAATAAAAACTGAGGCTTAGAAAGGTTTAATTGGTTTGCCCAAGTTTACCCGCCTTGAAAATGACAAAGGCACATATATATGACCCTAAATCTCTGTCTGCATTTTACCATGCACCTTTTTTTAAAAAAGCTTATTAAAATAAATAAACAAACATACAACAAACCAGTTGCTGTTGAGTCTATTCTGACCCCTGGCAACCCCATGTGTATCAGAGTAGAATTATGATTTACAGGGTTGTCAATGGCTGATTGAAAACCTTATAAAGCACTCCTCTCACCACTCGTCTGTCAATTTGTCATACTGTGGTGGCTTGCGTGTTGCTGTGATGCTGGAAGTTGTGCCATCAGTGTTTCAAATATCATTTGGGACAGGTTTCAGTGGAACTTCCAGACTAAGACAGACTAGAAAGGAGGACATGGTCTTCTAAAAAAAATTGGCAAGTGGAAACCTTATGAATACCAGCAGAAGAGTGTGAGGTTTAGTGTTGGAAAATGAGGCCCTCAGATTCAAAGTAATTGAAAATACAACTGGGGAAGAGCTGCCTCCTTAAACAAGAGTCAACCTTAATGAGTTGGATGGCGTCAAGCTTTGCTATTGTGGCACAACTCAAAATGACAAGAACTAGCAGCAAACATCCACTAATAATTAAAATGTAGACTGTATGATGTATGAATCTAGAAAAATCGAAAGTCATCAAAAATGAAATGGAAAGGATAAAGATCGATATCTAGGGATTAGTGAGTTGAAATTGCCTGGTATTGGCCGTTTTGAATCAGACAATCATATGATCTGCTATTCCAAGAATGACAAATTGAAGTGGAACAGGGTCACTTTCATCGTCAAAAAGAACATTTCAAGATCTATTCTGAAGTAGAACACTCTCTGTGATAGGATAATATCCACACGCCTACAAGGAAGACCAGTTAATACAACTACTATTCAAATTTACACACCAAATGCTAATGTCAAAGATGAAGAAAATGAAGATTTTCACCAACTTCTGCAGCCTGAAATTGATCAAACATGCAATCAAGATGCATTGATAATTGCTGGTGATTGGAATGCGATAGTTGGAAACGAAGAAGAATCAGTACTGTCAAAAACTATAGTCTTCAGTATGGATTACACCTCAATATAAAGAAAACAAATATCTTCACAACTGGATCAATAAGCGACATCATTTTAAACAGAGAAAATAGTGATGTCAAGGATTTAATTTTATGTGGATCCACAATCAATGCCCATGGATGCAGTTCTCAAGAAATGAAACGACGTATTGCATTGGAAAAATCTGCTGCAAAAGATCTCTTTAAAGCATTCAAAAGCAAAGATGTCACCTTGAGGACTAAGGTGCACCTGACCCAAGCCGTGGTTTTCAATCACCTCATATGCATGCAAAAGCTGGACAATGAATAAGGAAGACCGAAGAAGAGTTGATTTCTTTGAATTATGGCATCGGGGAAGATTATTGAATATACTTTGGACTGCCAGAAGAATGAACAAATCTGTGTTGGAAGAAGTACAGACAGAATGCTCCTTAGAAGGGAGAATGGTGGAGCTTTTTCTTATGTACTTTGGACATGTTATCAGGAGGGACTGGTCCCTGGAAAAGGACATCATGCTTGGTAAAGTAGAGGGTCAGCAAAAAAGAGGAAGGACCTCAAGGAGATGGGTTGACACTGGCTGGAACAATAAGCTCAAACAACAATTGTGAGAATGGTGCAGGACTGAGCAGTGTTTTGTTCTGTTGTACATAGAGTCACCATGAGTCAGAACCTACTCGATGGCACCTAACAAGAGCATCAACAACAGTAATGGCTGATGTTTCAGAAGTAATTCCCAGGCCTGTCTTTTGAGGTGCTTCTGGGTGGACTCATACTGCCAACCTTTTGGATGACAGCCAAGGGCTCAACTATTTGCACTACACAGGGATTCCTAAAGGACTTTAGAGCACAGTAAAGGTATTTTTCACATTATCTTAAAAATACATATTAAACTTATATATGCCATTCATTCCTCATTGTCTCATGATACGGCTCCCTTCGTGTCATAGTATACAGCACACTTCTCCTTGCACCCACTCTGACAACAGTTTTCTAAGTCAGAGTGTGGTTACACATTCAATGGGACATGCCCTGCAATATGATCATGATAACCACAGCACTCTCAGAGATTTCAGCATCTGTCTAGTATTAGGACTCTATTAATGGCAAAGCCACAGGACTAGACTTGGTTAAGCCGCAGGTTCAGTGGGCTGCTTCATGGCTGGTACTCTAACTGCTCATTAATATTGAAGGCCAGGGTAATTACTCTCACAAAATCCCATGGTACTTGCAAACCTTACTTTTTGCCAATTTTTCTTTTCTGGTTTGTAATACAGAGGTGGCCTTTCACTCACAGGAGAGCATTCCATGAATCACTAGAGTGTGTACTCTGCTATGGGAGGGGGACCACAGTCCACGTTTTTTTTTTTTTCTTTTTCAGGGTGGTAAGTGAGAAGAGGGCATGCTGTACATAGCATGTGACTTCCCTTGAACAAATTAGCCCCTGGGAATTGTATAAGGGAACAAATCTAATTTTAGTGAACAAAAGGGCCTGAGAGATGCTGAGTGTAATTTTTATGTAAAAATAGGAAGTCTCCAAAGATATCTTTCTTTAAACAGATGAATGCAAATTACTAAAGTCATCTAAATTGAGAACGGTGATTTATGCATTTTCCATTGTACCCTTCAACAAAAAGAAAGCTTTTTTCTGTTTTCAAATAGCATGCATTTGGGGTAAAGTTTCACTTTATGCACCAACGAAGGCTGAGAGAAGAGAGATCCAAGGCAGTCATGTAGAGAAATTGTTTCTTTCTCTCTCTTTTTATTTTTTTTCAAACAGAGCTTCTGCCAAATAGGCTGTCCAACTGTCTACTGAATCCACATTTAGCTACTTGAATTTTAATCAAAAAGTAAAAATTTCTGTGTCATGTATCAGAATATATGATTAATTTTCCACTGATACCCTATGTCTTCAGCAGAGGGCAGACATGATAAGAAAAAAAAAAAATCAAATTCTGCATGAACATAGACAACAGCTGAATTCCCAAATCAACACCATCTATTTTAGAAGATTTATTCAATGTCCCTCTCATCATCATCAGTGCTTATAGTTTAGATATATCTTTTGGTATATAAATCTCTTAAAACCACTAGTGAATTTTTAGTTACTAACAATATATATGCAAATGATTGTCCTGTTTAAGACAATATACAATTTGTATGGTTTTCTCATATCCTTATTCCTAGAGTTTCTTCTTTTCCCTGCTCTGTTTTCAACATGGGTTCTACTAATACTTTAAAATTTGCACAGTAATCTATAGGCGGCTGGGTGGTGCAAGTGGTTTGTGATCGACTGGTAACTTAAAGGCTGGTAGTTTGAACCCACCTGGAGGATCTGTGAAAAAAATGCTTGGTGAACTGCTTCCATAAAGATTACAGACAAAGAAAATCCTATGGAGCGGGTCTACTTTATCACACGACATCAACATGAGTCAGGCCCCAACTCAAAGGCAGCTGACAACAACATAGTTCTATAACAAGAGTGAAGATGCTTTGATTTCTATTTCTCTGTTTACATATCCTTGAGTGTATGTGTGTGTGTATTTATTCAATTATCCATGGATTTATATATTAATTCAACAAGCATTTACTTAGTGCCAACTACCTGTCAGTTACTATTCTAAGCACTGAAGATATTTCAGATAAAATCTCTTTTCCATAGCTTAAAGACTAGCTGGTTGCATTTGTTATTACTGAAAGAATACTTCTAACTGATTGACTGACACTTTTTCTTGTTTGTCTTTGCTAGCCTTGTGCTGTATTTGCACCTTAAAACCCAGGTTCTAACCATACGCAACTATTTGTTGGGGTCTTCACATAGAACACTCTTTCACATTTTATGCTTTTGTAGTCTCTCCCTTCTGTCTAGATTGCCTTTCCTCCTTTAAGTAAGTAAATATATTGCCTCCAAATTCTCTGTCTAGAGTTACTGTTTTCTTTAATATTCAAATAAAACAGCCTCAGTGTTTAATTACATAGATATGGGACATCTATTGCCCACCCTCTCTCCAAAGGTAACTGTTGTTGTTGTTAGGTCCCATAAATCGGTTCAACTCACACAACAGAAGGAAACACTGCCCACTCCTGCGCTACCCTCACGATCATTGCTATGCGTGAGCCCATTGTTGCAGACACTGTGTCAGTCTATCTCATTGAGGGTTTTCCTCATTTTTGCTGACCCTTTACCAAGTATGATGTCCTTCTCCAAGGACAGGTCCCTCCTGAAAACATGCCCAAAGTATGTGAGATGAAGTCTGATTATCCTTGCTTCTAACTAGCATTCTGGCTGTACTTCTTCCAGGACAGATTTATTTGTTCTTCTTGCAGTCCATGGTATATTCAGTGTTCTTTGCCAACACCCCAATTCAAAGGCATCAATTTTTCTTCCATCTTCCTTATTCATCGTCCAGCTTTCACATGCCTATGAGATGATTGAAAACATCATGGCTTGGGTCAACCACATCTGAGACCTCAAGTTGACGTCTCTGCTTTTTAACACTTTTAAAGAGATCTTTTGGAGCAGATTTGCCCAAGGCAATGTGTCATTTGATTTCTTGACTGCTGCTCCCGTGGACATTGATTGTGGATCCAAGTAAAATGAAATCCTTGGCAACTTCAATATTTTCTCAGTTTATCATAATGTTGCTTGCTGGCCTAGTTGTAAGGATTTTTGTTTTCCTTATGTGGCGGTGTAATCCATGCAGGAAGCTATGGTCTTTGATCCTCATCAGTAAGTATTTCAAATCCTCTTCACTTTCAGCAAGCAAAGTTCTGTCATCTGCATATCCTAGGTTGTTAATGAGTCTTCCTTCAATCCTGATGCCTTGTTCTTCTTCATTTAGTCCAGTTTCTTGGATTATTTGCTCAAAATACAGGTTGAATAAGTATGGTAAGGATACAACCTGACACACACCTTTCCTGACTTTAAACCATGCAGTATCCCCTTGTTCTGTTCGACAACTGCCTCTTGGTCTACGTACACGTTCCTCATGAGCACAATTAAGTGTTCTGGAATTCCCACTCTTTGCAATATTATCCATAATTTGTTATGATCCACACAGTCAAATACCTTTGCATAGCCAATAAAACGTAGGTAAACATTTTTCTGGTATTCTCTGCTTTTAGCCATGATCCATCTGACATCAGCAATGATATCCCTTGTTTCATCTCCTCCTCTGAATCTGGCTTCAATTTCTGGAATTTCCCTATCTATGTACTGGTGCAACTGCTTTTGAATGATCTTCAGCAAAATTTTACTTGTGTGTGATATTAATGATATTGTTTGATAATTTCCACATTCTGTTGAATCACCTTTGTTTGGAATGGGCACAAATATGGATCTCTTCCAGTCAGTTCGCCAGAGAGCTGTCTTCCAAATTTCTTGGCATAGACGAATGAACACTTACAGTGCTGCTTCTAATTGTTGAAACATCTTAATTGGTGTTCCATCAATTCCTGGAGTCTTATTTTTCACCAATACTTTCAGTGCAGCTTGGACTTCTTCCTTCAGTATCATTGGTTCTTGATTATATGCTACCTACTGAAATGTTTGAGTGTCAACCAGTTCTTTTCAGTACCATGATTCCGTGTATTCCTTCCATCTTTTTTTGATGCTTCCTGCCTCGGTTAGTATTTTCCACATAGAATCCTTCAATACTGCAACTCGAGGCTTGAATTTTTTCTTCTTTCAGCTTGAGAAATGCTGGTTTTCTGTATGATGATCTTTTCACATTTCATTATTGTACTTTATCTTCTTCAGCCACCCTTTGAAATCTTTTGTACAGCTCTTTTACTTCATCCTTTTTTCTGTTTGCTTTAGTTACTGTATGTTCAAGAGCAACTTTTGGAGTCTCTTCTGACATCCGTGTTGGTATTTTCTTTCTTTGCTTTCTTTTTACCAACCTTTTGCTTTCTTAATAAATGATGTCCTTGATGTCATTCTGCAGCTCATCTGGTCTTTGGTCATTAGTGTTTTATACATCAAATCTATTCTTGAGATGGTGTCTAAATTCTGGTGGGGTATACTCAAGGTCATACTTTGGCTCTAGTGGTCTTCTAACTTTCTTCAGGTTCAACTCGAACTTGCATACAAGTAATTAATGGTTTGTTCCACAGTCAGCCCCTGGCCTTGGTCTGACTGATGATATTGAGCTTTTCCATCATATCTTTCCACAGATGTAGTTGTTTCGATTCCTGTGTATTTCATCTGTTAAGGCCCACATGTACAGTCACCATTTATGTTGTTGAAGAAAGGTACATGCAATGAAGAAGTCGTTGGTCTTGCAAAATTCTATCATGTGATCTCCGGCCTCGTTTCTATCACCAAGGCCATATTTTCCAACTACCAATCCTTCTTCTTTGTTTCTGACTTTTGCATTCTGATTTCCAGTAATTATCAATGCAACTTGATTGCATGTTCCATCAATTTTAGACTGCAGAAATTGGTAAAAATCTTCAACCGTTTCCTCTTTGGCTTTAGTAGTTGGTGCACAGATATGAAAAATGGCCATATTAACTGGTTGTACTTATAGGCGTGTGGATATTATCCTATCTCTGACAGCATTGTACATCTGGATAGATCTTGAAATGTTCTTTTTGATGATGAATGCAACATCAATCCTCTTCAAGTTGTTATTCTTGGCAAAGTTGACCATATGATTGGCAGATTCAAAATGGCCAATACCGGTCCATTTCATCTCACTAGTGCCTAGGATATCAATGTTTATATGTTCTGTTTCGTTTTTGATGATTTCCAATTTTCCCAGATTCATACTTCATACATTCCACCTTCCTTTATTCCACAACAGCAAATGAAGGTCCTGAAAGCTTGACTCCACCCATGTCATTAAGAGTGACTCTACTTTGAGGAAGCAGCTCTTCACCAGTTGTCTTTTGAGTGCCTTCTAACCTGAGCTGCTCATCTTCTGGCACTGTATCAGACAAAGTTCCATTGCTATTCATAACATGTTCACTGGCTAATTTTTTTTTTTTTTTCAGAAATCGACAGCCAGGTCCTTCTTCCTAGTCTGTCTTAGTCTGAAAGCTGAGCTGAAACCTGTCCACCATGGGTGGCCCTGCTGTTATTTGAATACTGGTGGCACAGCTTCCAGCATCACAATACCACGTAAGCCCCCACCGTATGACAAACTGACAGACAAGTGGAAGTTGAGGTAACGAGAAGCTTAAAGTTCCATGGTCACCTCTTCTTACAAATTTATGTTGCTTCTGGATTCTCAGTGCATATTTTTTAAATAAAATCCTATGGCCACTGTCTTTTGTTCTTCCTCTTCTTTTTTTTTTTTTTAGTATACTCTTGGAATTTATCATTTCTTCCTCTTTATTTTATAAAAGTCATTTCATGTAACATGTTTTTACTAAATTTTGGATATAATGATAAAGGATGACTGCAGCAAAGCGCAATCCAGTTTTCAATTTCATATTCTCAATATTATGCATCAATTTTGCAAAGGCTATGCTATTTCTGCCATGGTGTGGGGTGTGAGGATGTTCTACAGCCCCAGATCATGTTGTTAAGCCTGTTGCCCCTCTTTCCCAAAACCAAATCTTCTTCTCCTCATTTCAAATTATTTTTTTTTTTCCAGTCTTTGATTTAACTCTCAGTTCTCATCCTGACTCATAATGACACTGTAGGATAGATTTGAACTGCCCAATAGTGTTTCCAAGGCTGTAATAATTACAGAAGCAGACTGCCACATCTTTCTCCCATGGAGCCACTGGTGGGCTCAAACCACTGAGCTTTTGGTTAGCAGCCGAGTGCTCAACCACTGCACTAAACTCAGTTTAACATTTATTTTTATGTGTTTTGCTGAACAAAGGGGCGATCTATACTGAATTTTCACTGTTACTCATAGTGCAGGCAGAAGCTAGGAAACATGTTTGTTTGTGCCTTACTTGATCCAGATTAAATTCTAAAATCAGCTTCTGTCTTGCTCAAACAGGAACTGTTGGGAGGGGATCTACTTATAATTCCAGTTCAAATTCATGTACTCTCTCTCTGATTTCTGCTTTCTCCTCCCCAAAGAAGAATGGTTATCTCTCCTACAGCTGAGCTTTGCAAGCTCTTATCACATGTACCTATTTACTTATCACACTGCACTCTGCTTTCTTCTAATGAATTTACCTCCTTTCCCATCCCTAGCATAAATTAGGAGTTCAGTAAACGTTTATTGAATAAAGAAATGAGTAAAAATAAAAGAAGGCGTAAAATCAAAGTAAAGACCTATACATTGATATTAATAATATCTACATTCATAATAGCCAAAAATTGAAACAATTCAATGAGCACCAACTTAAAAGTGGACAAATGAATAGTTCCATATACTGGAATGCCCTTCAGTGGCTGAAAAGTTTGTTGAATGAGCCATCAAATGTTTATTAATTTTCTTCTAGTAGGCACTTTACATTTTTAATTTGCCATGACTGTTTGTAGTTCTATTATAAGTTTTTGAGATTTGGAGGAGGGCTTTATTTAGTTTTCCTCATAAAAAAGGCAAAAAAAAAAAAATAATAAAGGCTTCTGTATGTTTTGATCTGAAGGTATAGAAAGCAATTCCTCGCCTCAACATACCTTCTCCAACACCTTTCGATTTCTCTAAAACTGCACCATGCAAGGCCCATTCCAAGAATCTTCAAGAATTTTAGATCAGGGTATTTTTTGATTACATGAATGCAAACTATTTGGAGTTAAAAATTTAAATACTTAAAACATATTTGAATAATAAATGCCACTGCTTTTTAAGCTTCTTTGGACCTATGTCATTAGAAGGAGAAATGCATTTAAATTCATTCATTAACTTTAATTTACTAACATTATTGAGCTTCCATTTTGTGGCAAGAATTGTGCCAAGTATCTGAAATATAATATGAATAAATATGAAAAAAAATCACAGTTTATGTATCCAAAAAACTTATAGGGAGTAGGGAATTCCATCAGTTATCTTTGGCTACTTAACAAGTCAATAGTATAAAAACCCATTGCTCTTGAGTTGATTCTAACTCATAGCAATCCTATAGGACAGAGTAGAACTGCCCCATAGGGTTTCCAAGGAGCAGCTCGTGGATTAGAACTGCTGAACTTTTGGTTAGCAGCCGTAGCTCTTATGCAGGGTTTCCTCAATAGTATACTGAGTTAAAATAGCAAGAGTCATTTCCTGTATTTCATGATTTCTGTGGATAATAAATTCAGGAATGACTCCACTGGGTGTATCTAGCTTGGGGTCTTCTAAGGTTACAGTCAGATGTTGATTAGGAAGCTTTGAGAGAGAAAGGAGGATTCTCTTCCAAGATGACTCACTCATGGCTGGCAAGTTGGGGATGGCTGTTGGCTGATGACTGCTGTTCCTTTCCATATGAACGTGTCTACTGGGCTGCTTGAGTTTGCTCATGGCATGGCAGCTGGCTTTCTCTACAGCAAGTAATTAAAAAAAAAAAAGGCAGAAGCTTCACTATCTCTTATGACATAGCCTGTAAAGTCAAACGCACTCACTTTCTTTATAAGTACTTTGTCACATGCGGAGCTGTGATTCAGTACAGAAAAGGAATACATGAGATGAGCAATCATACAGTCTTGGAGCTGTATGGTTTCTCAATTAAATCCTATAGCCAAATTGGTGAAATGTTTAGCCCAAGGTTACATTCCCAGTTTGTACAAATAGAATGAGACCAGGTTTCCCTGTTTTCATTCTTATTACTCTTTCAACATTTACTTCTAATGATGATGGCAGCTATCATTTAAATACACATCATTAGGTAAAGAACATAAATGTCAATAAAACATTTTCTATTAAGTAGCAGGCTGATAGCACCATAAAAATGAAAAATTTTCAAGTTGTAAAATATAGTCAAAGTCATAATGGAGTACATTAATAAGTTTGGCAATCTCTCAGTATTCCTTGGTGAACTGAGAAAGAGCTTTAATTAAAAGTGATTTTGATTGCTTCAATTTCATACTGCAAAAAATGTAAATGTTTTCTAGGAAACTATTCTTCACATAAAACTAAGTTAGATAGATGTATAGAACCTCTCAAGTAGATTCCTTCTTTCTTTCTGAATTAAAAAAATATATATATTTTATTGGTATTTGTTTGAATTTATGTCACACATGAAACTTAAGGGCTTGAATTTATATGTGTTCATTAGTGAAACATTAAGCCCACTTCAGGTCCTATGTGTCTGACAGCATTTGCAAAAGGGACATTTTCTATGTTTGGTCCAAGCGTTTGCCAAAGGAGCTGACATAGGAACACAATACCAAGTTTGTGTTTTTACTTCCTATATTGTCTCATCAATAACACTAATATATGATTCTCCAAATTTGCTCACTATCATTCACATTGCATTTTCTATAAGTAAAGATCTTCACAGAATTTTCTTCATTTTTTAAATTCTTATTCATGTGTGCTTTTAACTATATGTTATCCAGAAATAACTAAATTATTAAAAAATAATTGTTGCTACAGACAACTATAACTTCAAAGAAATTTTGTTTGGAATGGAAAAATAAAGCAGATGTTTCAAGTATAAGTCAGGTAGCTTTACTATTCCTAGTCTTGACAAAAGCATTGATTCATCATGAAAAATAGAGATCAGAGTTTATATTAATTTAGGAGACGTTTTTCTTCAATATTCTATAATTCAAGAAATATTCATATTTCAAGGGTATATGACAAAAATAACCTAAAATTAGATGCATAAAAATGAAATATTAAGCTGAATCAATGTACTAGTTTTATGGGACTGCCATAATAAAGCACCACAAACTGAGTGGCTTATAAGAACAAAAATTTACTATCTTACAGTTCTGGAGGCTAGGCGTCTGGAATCAGGGTGTCAGTTGTGTTGATTGCTTTTGAGAGTTCTGAGGGAATATCTGTTCCACATGTTCTCCTAGCTTTTGGTGACAGCCAGCAAGCCTTGGTGTTAGGTGACTTGTAGATACGTCACTCTAAAGTCACATACCTAGTTTCTTTAGCAAACTGTTGTCCAGCCATACCCTTGATGTTCTCTCTGGAGTGTGCTTTCTCAATTTTTACAATATGAACAGATTGAGAGTGTCCCAAAACTTCAAGTTCAGGATACTTTTTACAAGGTCATTCCTCATTTTATCTCTTTGCTCTTGTGTTTTACTCTAAGAAGCAAGGTGAAACCAGGTTGCACCTTCTACACTTTGCATACAGATATCCTCAGCTAAATATCCAAGTTCATTGCTTAAAAGTTCTACATTCCACAAAACCCTGGGACGTAATTCAGCCAAGGTCTCTGCCACTTTACAACAAGAATCACCTTTCCTCTAGGGTCCAAAGACATGTTCCTTATTTCCTTCTAGACTTCACCGGTAGCACCTTTCATGTTCATATTTCTGGCAACATTCTGTTCATGATGATATATGTATTCCTTACAATACAGAAACTTTCTGTACAACTCTTTTCATTTCTTTGAGGCCTCACAAGTATTGCCTTTGATGTCCATCCTTCTACTGACAGTCACTTTAAGATAATGTAGACTTTTTCCAGCATGTGCCTCAAAATTCTTCAGTCTCCAACCATTATCTAATTCTGAAGTCACTTCCACACTTTTTGTTTTTTTGATATAGCAGCACCCCACTTTTCAGTACCAAAAATCTGTATTAGTTCCCTAAGGCTTCCATAACAAAGTACCACATTCTAGATGGCTTATAAGAATAGAAATTTACTATCTCACAGTTTTGGAGGCTAGGAGTCTAAAATCAGGGCGTCAATGATGTTGACTCCTTCTGAGGTAGAGTTTATTCCATGCCTATCTCCTAGCTTCTGGTGATGGCCTGTTATCTTTGGTGGCCCTTGCCTTGTAGATATGTCACTCCAAAACTCTCTTTTCACATTGCTGTCTTCCCTCTGTGTATCTTACTGATTCTTTTTTCCTCTCTTATGAAAATACTACTCATACTGCATTAGGATCTACCCTACTCCAATATGACTTCATGTTAACTAATAGCATCTTGAAAGAGCCTACTCACAAACAAGTTTACATTCAAAGGTACTGGAGGGTTAGGACTTCAACATATCTTTTAGTGGATACATTTATCTATAACAGTTAGTTTGAGAAAAAATTAAAGGCTTTTATGTGCTATTATATCTGAACTTTCGGAAATATTCCTTTATTCTTTTTGCTCTGTGGTGTTGAGCATTAATACAGAATCTTGAGATAACATCACAAGGAAACTAGATGTACCTGCCACTCGTGAAGACCTAGAAATGATAACCTAAAGATATCAGAAACTACCAAAATAACTGTAGCCCTCTAATAAGTAGCTATTATTTTAAAAAAGTGAATGTAGGAGGCACAGAGGACTAATATTTCAATTAAGATGTGTAGATCACAAATTGTCCCTAGGGAATTAACATATTTGAATTCTTGAGCAAAAAGAAAAAATATATACATATATATGTATGTATGTAAGGTCATCATGACTAGTACATTTAATGGACAAAAATCTTGTATTGACATATATTATCAGATAATTTCCATTTATGAACCATTCATCAATCTAATTCTCATTCCATTATAACAAAAAATGAAATTACTGAACTTTAACAAGTCAAAAAATGTGGTTATTAGGTGCCGTCGAGTCGGTTCTGACTCATAACAATCCTATGCACAACAGAATGAAACACTGCCTAGTCCTGCTCCATCCTCACAATCATTGCTATGTTTGAGCCCATTGCTGCAGCCACTGTGTCAATCCATCTTGTTGAGCGTCTTCCTCCTTTTCACTGACCCTCTATCTAACCAAGCATGATGTTGTTCTCCAGGGGCCAGTCCCTCCAGATAACACGTCCAAAGTATGTGAGACGAAATCTCACCATCCTAGCTTCTAAACAGCATTCCTTAGAAGCTTCCTCTTCCAAGAAGCTGTACTTCTTCCAAGATAAATATGCTTGTTCTTCTGGCAGTCCATGGTATATTCAATATTCTTTGCCAAGATAGATCTGACATCAGCAATGATGCCCTGGTTCAATGTCCTCTTCTGAATCTCACTTAATTTTCTGGCAGTTCTCTGTCGATGTACTGCTGCAACCTCACATATCTCCTTCTCCTAAGCCCTTCGTCAGGTTCAAAATACTCAGACTCTATACTCAACCATTCTATTCACTATCATGTGTTTTTTGAATGTTACCTACCCTCTCTGATACTTGGGTTGCTCCATCTGTAAAATGGGAATATAATTAATGTCTAAAGAAAAAGTTCAAAACCATAAACATTTTTATAACACTTCCAAGGTTAATATTTATAATTATATATTTTAAAATTATTATGCAGTGTTACAACCAAGACCGTAATTAGAAATCTTTCTCAAGATGTAAATTTGGTGAGGTGATAATGAAGTAAAAACCACTTAACTATGCTAACTATGATAGATTGTGTTCATCAGTTACATATGAGAAGAATAGAGACAATATATAATATTTATGTAAGGCAAGCCGAGCAAACTTTTTATTTTTATTCCAGCAGAAATAAAATTCCTGTTGCAAATAAGTTATTTTTATACTCAGTAACAAAAAAAGTTGGTATCTCTATTTTGGATATATTTCTTAAATTGAATGAGTCAGGAAAATATTGCAATGTTAGGTGTGTAGTAGTTGGTCGAAATTGCTTATAAAATTGAATTTAAAGACTCTTGAAAGGGTCATATATCTAACATCTCACCCATTCTTGGAATTTCAACTATTACCTCATCACATTGGTATCAAATGGGAGTCCTCATAGGTGATAAGAAGCTTACTACTTCACAAGAAGGGCTGTTACTTTATTAACCAATTCCTGTTGAGTCATTTCTGACTAATGGCGATCCCATGTGCTTCAGAATAGAACTGGGCTCCCTAGGGTTTTCAATGGCTGATTTTTCAGAAGTAAATCACCAGGCCTTTCTTTCGAAGCATCTCTGGTTAGACTCAAACTTCTAAATTTTGGATTAGCAGCTGAGTGTGTTAACCATTTGTACAAGACAGGGCCTCCATTGCGTTATTATACATGTCTAATTATTGATGAATTCTACCTGAAATTGAATTCAAATACTGTGTGTCTTCTAATAGCTTCCACCCCTGAGTTGTATTAACTCCCTGTGGAGAAATAGATAACAGTTACTTCTTTTTCTATACAATACTGCTTTCGATATTTGAAGGTAACTTCCATGTCTCCCTTAAGTTATTCTGTACTTTAAAAAAACAAAGGTTTTAATATGTATTAAATTGGTCTTGGTTATTTTGCAGCCGGGATCAATTTTTAAACTTTATTTTATAGAGAACAGATATATATTGCTAAAGTGATTTATAATTGATGTTGTTAACGAGCAAAGGACTAAGAAAGAGAATAAATCTGAAACTGTGAAAAAACTGCTGGTGTACTCATTAAAATGTGATTAAATGTTTAAACTTCCAGAACATTAACACTGACATTTTGTCTTTTAAACAGTGTCAGGTAATGAAGGTCAATACAAGCAAGAGTTCTGTTTTTGGCCCTTAGTTAGAAGCACACTGTACTTGGACTTCACAGCAGGGAACTGTCAGACACTGTTCTCCTCTGTGCTGCTTCTCTCTGAGTACTAGCTTGCAGCTGGCTCCAGCATATGGCATTGTATGGAGATATTTTCCGGGGTCTACTGCCTCAATCGCTATTAATGATTAATTACTGCAACCTGATGTCAGGGTGAGACAGTCAATGCTTCAGGTAGAAATCTTAACTATTGAAAATGACAGCAGGCAGGGTTTTGAAAGCTGAGTTAACTTTGTATTTCTACTAATGAATTATCTGATTTTTCAATCCGTTTGTAAAGAGGAAGGTGAAAAAAGACAAAATCGTCAAGTAGCGAACACCAACAATGAGAGGGGTGGTATTCAGCAGAATAGTCTCTGATTGTCAGTCACAATAAGAATAGTGCAGATAGATACACAATAAGTAACTCTCTACTGGAAACCAAGCAAACAACTTTCAATTGACATTCTAGGACATAATGGCTCTGAGCTGTGAAAAGAGTCTGACAATGTTCCTGGTAAGCAAATAAGGGTGAGATGTATTTTCTACCAAGAAATAGTTTTTTGAACTATGCGTATACTGAAGAAAGAGAACAATAGTCCTTAGCACGGTTTATACTTAGTTATAAAAGGAATAACCCAGTAAAAGATCCAACCTGATGTTAAATTAAAGTGGTAAATATTTTCATTTTTACTTTGCAATAATTGTATAAAGTTTGGATCACTTATACTGAAAAAAAGTTTAGTTTAAAAAATGAAGCATTAATTTGATAGCTAATCCCACATGAATCATGCAAGCCAAAATACAATCTTTGGATTCTGAGAAATTTAGATCACAATTTAAAATAATCTAGAATTATTCAAATCATCTGTGTACAAAATTAATACATGTTTTTATTCATAAATTTTAATAATTGTTAGTCTTTTACAAAGAAAATTATTTGGCTTATTTTCTAATTCAGTGTCTAATTTTCTTAATTATACTAACTATGAAACAAACTCAAAATATTTGTGGGGAACTAGAAGTATTAAAAAAATTAATTTTATTAAATAACTGTCAGGCAATGGCTTTGATTAATATTTTTTACATGTAACTTGCTAATGGACTAATAAATAATTGGAAATATTTAAATGATTTAAATATTTTAATTTCATTGTATATCACTATTCTTCATTTTTAGGGTCAGTTAGCAAGTTCCTAGAAAGATGAGAAAAAAGGAACTTCGAACTCCAAACTTAGGTTATAAGAATTGGATGATTTGACCTGGTAGGATTTCTAGACTGTTTTGAATTTTCTCACAATGCTGTCATGGTTCAGCTCTGAAATGCTATTACTTGGAACAACCACAAGACACATGCTGGTCCTATGTTAGGCACACAAGAAAATAAAGGTGAGGAAGTAGGTGAAGAAAAGGATTTGGAGCATGCCTGGTGCTCTGTGGCCCTCCACTGTTTTTATCTCTTGTAAGATGTGACCTGAGCAAGGGTGTTACTTCCCACCTTAATCCTCTTTAACATAATCTAATCTTGCCTCATTAACCATAAGCAGAGATTAGGATTTATAACACATAGGAAAATTATATCAATCACAAAATGGAGGACAACCACACAATACTGGGAATCATGGCCTAACCAAGTTGACGCATATTTTGGGGGGACACAATTCAAGCCATGACAGTACCTAACCACAAATATTTTTAAAAAGTTACCAAATTCATTCAGCTCCTTCTAAACCCTGAAATAGGAGTATTCCAATTTCCTTTGGTTGGTCTGGAATATTTATATCCCTAATTTAATGCAGCCTGAAGAGTCAAAGTAAGTAGTGTTATGATCAGTTAACACCACAGCTTTGATTACTCACCATCCAAATAGCAAAATTTCCTAATATCATTTTATGGGACTTAAAAGACATTAAACTAAATATGATTGCTGCTCCATAAAATGCTAGAATAGTTTTCCAGATACTGCATATATGCAAATACAATATCCCATCTCAACCTCCAGTGCCCATAGTAAGTTACCCTTACAGTGTAGATTGAATAACTATTATTGGTTTACATGCCTTTAAATCTTTCTTTTTGTGTAACTAAGACAGAGCTTTCAAAAAATAGAACAATGAGTTATATACAGACCATCTTGTTTAAAAGTTTTCCCCCATTATACGAGGTATCCTTACCCATTTGAAATAAATTAACAATACCTACTGAGGACAATGCATATGGCCTGAAAATTACATAGGAATCTTCCGAATGTCAAATATTTCATATACCTCTCATTGCTTCAGAAAAATACTGGGCTAGGGATGAGAGATTCAGAAGTGAAGGGAATTATAATCTAAAAGTACAAACTTCAGTGAGTATATACTGTAGGGATGTTCGATTTCTAGTTTTTAAGAGCAGCAGTAAATGTATAAATCATTATTTCATCAACCACTCAGGAGTCCCCAGATTACAAAGCTCTCTTAGAGTTATGAACATCAGTATATACACCTCAGAACTGCAGGGAATTCTTGTGAAATTCATTCATTTCCCAAGTGAAAATCTATATTGATCATTTTTTGTTTGTTTTCCCAAAAATTAGTTGTTGTAAACAGAGTTATGTACAGGTAGTTCATGACATGTTCACAAGATAAGGCCCAAAAACGTAGCTAGAAGATATACCCTCAATTACAAGAAATGTCTTCCCCTTCTCCCACCCCTTGTGATATGCTCAGTAAACTTTCCTTTATGGTTTTCTCTACTTTTTTTTCATGGATATGATGACAACCATGACAATCGTATTTTATAGTGCTATGCTCTTTAATGCACTGATGTGTAAAATAGGTTTACTGTACTCAAAGCCACTCTTTACTAAACAGACTATGTCACAATTACTTGACTATAATGATAGCCAAAACTCAAAATAGCCTCACTTTAAATACACAACACAAATTGGGGTACATGTCTGGACTACCTAATTTTGCCAAACTCCTTTCTCCTTTGTCTCCCTAATATAGATTCTCCGGCCAAATTTCTATTATCACTGATGGCAACTAAATTTCTATTTTTCTTGCCAGCCTTTCTCATTATACCTTGACTCTTATTCTTAAGAGGGGATGATATTTATTTTGTATATAAGTAAAATTGAAGACTGTAACTCTCTTTCTGAGTCTGAAAAAGAGCATCGTCCCATACTTAAACTTAACTACATTGGATTATATGGCACACCATCAGAATTTAAAATACTAAATGATCTAGATATCAGATAGAAATTAAGTGTTTAAGGTAGGAGCCAATATGGCGCTATAGACTAAAGCACCATGTCATCCCTTCACAGCAAAGACACAAAAAACTAAGTAAAACAGAGACAAACATCAATCCTGGAAAACTACATGTCCAATGAAGAGATAAGGAACTCAGCCAAGCACTGAATGGAATAAAAAACTGAAAGAACAGAGTGAGGAAAGATACGTGTGGAGGTCGCCTACAGTTAATGCAGCACAGATTCACCATCTTGGACTCCTGTTGGAGATCAGCAGACAGGGAATACAGGAAAACAGCTTCACGGAGCTCTCAGCAGGAGGCAGAACACCCAATAGCCAGCGATATACGCTTTCCACTCCCCATCCTCCTCCCTGCTGCTCATCCTCCACTGCTTCCTTGCTAGCTGCAGTTGCTTGGCCAGCTGGAAAGTGCACGCTCCATGCTGCTTGGATTTACTGTACCCACATTGGAGACCAGTGGACAGGGAGTATGAGAAAGCAGCTTCATGGAGCTCCCAACAGGAGACAGAGCGCTTGGTCTTGCTATATACGCTTTCTCACCCCCTACCCTTTTTCCACCCACTGGGTGTCCACCGCTTCCCGCTGCCTGAAGTCTCTTGGCTGGGAAGAACCAACTCGGGCTCCTTGCCACTTGGATTTGCCCCACTACCCACACTGGCTGGCTGCCTCAGTGCCATTTCTTTGTTGCTGATGTTACCATTTTCCAGTTCTTTTGGTTTCTTCCCTCCCTCTCACCTCCTCCACCTGCTTTCTCTCAAACACCTGGCTCTGTGTGCCATCTCTGCATCTTCTTGAAAGGCTCTGAGGTGCCACTTGGCTGGGGAACTGCTTCCTGGCCCGCACTGCCACATTGGTGGGATCCCCAAGGCCTTTGTTTTGTTCTGTCCTATTCAGTTTTTTTTTTTTCTTTTAACAGCTTGGGAGCCTCTTCTAAGCAAGCTGTACTGCGTACCTTGGGGGGCCATTTCCCTGGCCTGTGAAGCCATGTTGGTGGGATCCCTGGGGGCATTTCTTTCTTTTTTCTTTTTCTTTTTTTTCCTTTTTGTCGTTCTTCATTTCTCAGTTTCTTGTTTCTATGTTTACCTTCTTTTCCTGTCTCCTGAATATCTGGCACTGTGTGACATCTCTGCCCCTTCCACCAGGCTCCATTGTATGGCCTCGGAGCCATTTCCTTGGTACCACAACCACACCAGTGGAATCCCTGCAGACTTTGTTTTTCTTTTTATTTTAAATTTTTATTTATTTTATTTTTTCCATTTTATTTTTCTGCATTTTGCACTTTCTTGCCTCTCCACTGCAATGGCAAGCTCCCTTAGCACTCTTCTTTCTTTCTTTATTTTTTTCTTCTGTTTCTCTCTCTCCTTCCCTATATCCATCTTCACTCCACACATCACAACCTACCCCTTCCTTCTTGCCTACATGCAAGGTGCACTGAACATCACACCTCAGAGCAGCACAGGCAGAGCCTACCGGATACTGCCCTGCACTAACTCCTGGCCTGCCCTGTTGTCCCTAGTATGTGCCACAAAAAAACCCATCCCAGTCCCTTCCCTTCAGCTGGACCTGCCCTGCTGCACCATAGTTGAGAGACTGGCCCTGCCTATTGGACAAGGAGCTGAAAAGTATCATGCCCACAGATAAGCAAACAACAAAGAATGCACAGCCTGCTTGCCCAGATATAACCAACTAAAACAAAAAAAGCAGAATGAAACAAACAAATCTACGATGAATAAAACAAAGAAAATAACTACTGAATGTTCCAAAGACAGCAGGCAATATCAGTACATATTTAAAACAAACGAACAAAAAGGACAGGATTGTTCCAGTAGGCTTCCAAAATGAAACTCCAAATGACTTTCTAATAGAAGAAAAGGCACTAGAACAACCTGATAGGGAATTCAAATCTCCAATATTCAGACCTATCCAAGAGTTGGAAACCCTAGTGGCGTAGTGGTTAAGTGCTATGGCTGCTAATCAAAGGGTCAGCAATTTGAATCCACCAGGCACTCCTTGGAAACTCTGTGGGGCAGTTCTACTCTGTCCTATAGGGTCACTATGAGTTGGAATCGACTCGACGGCACTGGGTTTGGTTTTTGGTTTATTCAAGAGTTGAAGCAAGGAGCAGAGAAAATGAGGAAAAATTAGACAAATTAATGGAAAATACAGACCAAAAAAGGGAAGAATTCAGGAAAATAATACAGGAAAAAAATGCCAAAATAAGGTCGTACAAAAACAATAATTAGAAATCCAAAAGAAAAACAAGATTTCAGAAACGGACAGTGCCATAGAAAGGCTGAGGAGCAAGTCTGAAACAATAGAAGACAGGATCACCAAAATTGAAGACAAATACTTGGATACAACTCTTTTTGAGGAAAAAAATCAGAAAAAAAGAACAAAGAAAAATAAAGAAACCCTGAGAATTATGTAGGAAACAATCAAAAGCAAAATTTTACAAGTGATAGGAGTTCCAGAACGGGGGAGAAAATGGAAAACACATAGAGGATCATTGAAGAATTGATGACAGAACACTTCCCCAATACCATGAAAGATGAAAAGCTGACCATCCAAGAAGCTCAATGAACCCCATATAGGATAGACCTGAAAAGAAAATCACCAAGGTATATCATAATCACACTTGCTAAAACCAAAGACAAAGAAAGAACCCTGAGGTCAGCTCAAGCAAAATGAAGAGTCACTTACAGAGGGGAAACTATAAGTCTAAACTGATTATTTGGCAGAAACCATGAGGCAAGAAGGCAATGTGATGACAAATATAAAACCTTGAAAGAAAGAAAATTGCCAGCCGAGAATAATATATCCTGAAAATTCTCATTCAAATATGATGGTGAAATTATGACATTTCCAGATAAACAGATATTAAGGGAATATGTAAAAACCAAACCAAAAGTAGAAGAATTATTAAAGGGAGTCCTTCAGTTTAAGAACAAACAACATCAGACCACAGCCTGAATCTAGGATGCAAGATTGTACTAGCCAGATAAAAGCCTAGGAAATGAACCTTCAAGGGCTATCCAAAACCAAAAGAATTACAACAGGGAACCAGAGAGGTTAATCTGTAAATGACAGCAACATCAGAACAATAAAAGAGGGAATAAACAGTGTAGGTATAGAACTTTCTAATGGAAAGGAAAGCAAGGCAATACCAAGTAATAATAGACTGGTTGAAACCTAGGAAGATAAGGGTAAATTTCAAGGTAACCTCAAAGAAAGTTAGCAAACCCACTCACCAAAATAAAGAAGAAAAACATTAAGTCTCAGCAAAAACAAAATCTACAAAAATAAAAGAAATAAAAAATCCACAAACAAAAGGAATTCAGCATAGGAAAGTAAGAGGAAAAAAGAAAAAGCACCACAAAAAAGCACTAAAAAATGATAGCAATAAACTCACACCTATCAATAATTACACTGAATGTAAATGGCCTAAATGCACACATAAAGAGACAGAGAGTGACAGAATGGATAAAAAAACAGTATCCATCAATATGCTGTCCACAAGAGACACACCTTAGGAACAAAGAAATAAATTTACTAAAAATGAAAGGATGGAAAAAATATATCAAGCAAACAGCTACCAGAAAAGAGCAGGAGTGGCAATACTAATCTCTGGTAAAATAGACTTTAAAACAAAATTCACCATACAAGACAAAGAAGGGCACTATATAACGACTAATGTGACAACCTATCATAAAGACATAACCATAGTAAACATCTACGCACCCAATGACAGGGCTCCAAAACACATAAAACAAACTCTAACAACACTGAAAAGAGAAATTGACAGCTCCACAATAATAGTAGGAGACTACAATACACCACTCTCGGTCAAAGACAGAACATCTAGAAAGAAACTCAGCAAAGATACAGAAGAGCTAAAGGGCGCAATCAGCCAACTCGAACTCATAGACATACATAGAGCACTCCACCAAAGAGCTGCAAAGTACACATTCTTTTCCAATGCACCTGGAATGTTCGCCAGGATAGACCACATCTTAGGCCACAGAGCAACCCTCAACAAAATCAAAACACTGAGATAATACAAAGTATATCCTCTGACAACGCCACTAAAGTAGAAATTAACAACGGGAAGAACAATGAAAAAAAATCAACTACATAGAAACTGAATAACACCCTGCTTAAAAACCACTGGGTAATAGAAGAAATCAGAGATGGAATAAAAAATTCCTAGAATCAGGGAAAAGAAATCAAATACTTGGAAAATGAACAATACCCTCCTGAAAAAAAGACTGGGTTATAGAAGACATCAAGGAGAGAATAAGGAAATTCATAGAATGCAACGAGAATGAAAATACTTCCTATCAAAACCTCTGGGACACAGCAAAAGCAGTGCTCAGAGGCCAATTTATATCGATAAATGCCCGCATACAAAAAGAGCCAAAAGCAGAGAACTGTCCCTACAACTTGAACAAATAGAAAGTGAGCAACAAAAGAATCCATCAGGCACCAGAAGAAAACAACTCATAAAAATTAGAGCTGAACTAAATGGATTAGAGAACAGAAAACAATTGAAAGAATTAACAAAGCCAAAAGCTGGTTCTTTGAAAAAATTAACAAAATTGATAAACCATTGGCTAGACTGACTAAACAAATACAGGAAAGGAAACAAATAACCCGAATAAGAAACGAGAGGGACCACATCACAACAGAACCAAATGAAATTAAAAGAATCATTTCAGATTATTACAAAAAATTGTACTCTAACAAATTTGAAAGCCTAGAAGAAATGGATGAATTCCTGGAAAAACACTACCTGCCTAAACTAACACAATCAGAAGTAGAACAACTAAATAGACCCATAACAAAAAAAAGAGATTGAAACGGTAATCAAAAAACTCCCAACAAAAAAAAAAGCCCTGGCCCGGACGGCTTCACTGCAGAGTTCTACCAAACTTTCAGAGAAGAGTTAACACCACTACTACTGAAGGTATTTCAAAGCATAGAAAATGACGGAATACTACCCAACTCATTCTATGAAGCCACCATCTCCCTGATACCAAAACCAGGTAAAGACATTACAAAAAAAGAAAATTATAGACCTATATCCCTCATGAACACAGATGCAAAAATCCTCAACAAAATTCTAGCCCATAGAATCCAACAACACATCAAAAAAATAATTCACCATGACAAAGTGGGATTTATACCAGGTATGCAAGGCTGGTTTAATATCAGAAAAACCATTAATGTAATCCATCACATAAATAAAACAAAAGACAAAAACCACATGATCTTATCAATTGATGCAGAAAAGGCATTTGACAAAGTCCAACACCCATTTATGATAAAAACTCTGGGCAAAATAGGAATAGAAGGAAAATTCTTCAACATAATGAAGGGCATCTATGCAAAGCCAACAGCCAATATCACTCTAAATGGAGAGAACCTGAAAGCATTTCCCTTGAGAACGGGAACCAGACAAGGATGCCCTTTATCACCGCTCTTATTCAACATCGTGCTTGAAGTCCCAGCCAGGGCAATTAGGCTAGACAAAGAAATAAAAGGTATCTGGATTGGCAAGGAGGAAGTAAAGTTATCACTATTTGCAGATGACATGATCTTATACACAGAAAACCCTACGGAATCCTCCAGAAAACTACTGAAACTAATAGAAGAGTTTGGCAGAGTCCCAGGTTATAAAATAAATACAAAAATCACTTGGATTTCTCTACATCAACAAAAAGAACACCGAAGAGGAAATAACCAAATCAATACCATTCACAGTAGCCCCCAAGAAGATAAAATACTTAAGAATAAATCTTACCAAGGATGTAAAAGACCTATACAGAGAAAACGACAAAGCTCTACTACAAGAAATTCAAAAGGACATACTTAAGTGGAAAAACATACCTTGCTCATGGATAGGAAGACTTAACATAGTAAAAATGTCTATTCTACCAAAAGCAATCTATACATACAATGCACTTCCGATCCAAATTCCAATGTCATATTTTAAGGTGATAGAGAAACAAATCACCAGTTTCATATGGAAGGGAAAGAAGCCTCAGATAAGCAAAGCATTACTGAAAAAGAAGAAGAAAGTGGGACGCCTCACTCTACCTGATTTCAGAAGCTATTATACAGCCACAGTAGTCAAAACAGCCTGGTACTGGTACAACAACAGGCACATAGACCAATGGAACAGAATTGAGAACCCAGATATAAATCGATCCACGTATGAGCAGCTGATATTTGACAAAGGCCCAGTGTCAGTTAATTGGGGAAAAGATAGTCTTTTTAACAAATGGTGCTGGCATAACTGGATATCCATTTGCAAAAGAATGAAACAGGACCCATACCTCACACCATGCACAAAAACTAACTGCAAATGGATCAAAGACCTAAACATAAAGACTAAAACGATAAAGATCATGGAAGAAAAAATAGGGACAACCCTAGGAGCCCTAACACAAGGCATAAACAGAATACAAAACATTACCAAAAATGATGAAGAGAAACCCGATAACTGGGAGCTCCTAAAAATCAAACACCTATGCTCATCTAAAGACTTCACCAAAAGAGTAAAAAGACCACCTACAGACTGGGAAAGAATTTTCAGCTATGACATCTCCGACCAGCGCCTGATCTCTAAAATCTACATGATTCTGTCAAAACTCAACCACAAAAAGACAAACAACCCAATCAAGAAGTGGGCAAAGGATATGAACACACACTTCACTAAAGAAGATATTCAGGCAGCCAACAGATACATGAGAAAATGCTCTCAATCATTAGCCATTAGAGAAATGCAAATTAAAACTACGATGAGATTCCATCTCACACCAACTAGGCTGGCATTAATCCAAAAAACACAAAATAATCAATGTTGGAGAGGCTGCAGAGAGATTGGAACTCTTATACACTGCTGGTGGGAATGTAAAATGGTACAACCACTTTGGAAATCTATCTGGCGTTATCTTAAACAGTTAGAAATAGAACTACCATACAACCCAGAAATCCCACTCCTCGGAATATACCCTAGAGAAACAAGAGCCTTCACACAAACAGATATATGCACACCCATGTTTATTGCAGCTTTCTTTACAATAGCAAAAAGCTGGAAGCAACCAAGGTGTCCATCAACGGATGAATGGGTAAATAAATTGTGGTATATTCACACATGGAATACTACGCATCGATAAAGAACAGTGACGAATCTGTGAAACATTTCATAACATGGAGGAACCTGGAAGGCATTATGCTGAGCGAAATCAGTCAGAGGCAAAAGGACAAATATTGTATAAGACCACTATTATAAGATCTTGAGAAACAGTAAAAACTGAGAACACATACTTTTGTGGTTATGAGGGGGGAGGGAGGGAGGGTGGGAGAGGGTTTTTTATTGATTAATTAGTAGATAAGAACTGCTTTAGGTGAAGGGAAGGACAACACTCAATACATGGAAGGTCAGCTCAATTGGACTGGACCAAAAGCAAAGAAGTTTCCGGGATAAAATGAATGCTTCAAAGGTCAGCGGAGCAAGGGTGGGGGTCTGGGGACCATGGTTTGAGGAGACTTCTAAGTCAATTGGCAAAATAATTCTATTATGAAAACATTCTGCATCACACTTTGAAATGTGGCATCTGGGGTCTTAAATGCTAACAAGCGGCCATCTAAGATGCATCAATTGGTCTCAACCTACCTGGAGCAAAGGAAAATGAAGAACACCAAGGTCACACAACAACTAAGAGCCCAAGAGACAGAAAGGGCCACATGAACCAGAGACCTACATCATCCTGAGACAAGAAGAACTAGCTGGTGCCCGGCCACAATCGATGACTGCCCTGACAGGGAGCACAACAGACAACTCCTGAGGGAGCAGGAGATCAGTGGGATAAATGCAGACCCCAAATTCTCATAAAAAGACCATACTTAATGGTCTGACTGAGACTAGAGGAATCCCGGCTGCCATGGTCCCCAGACCTTCTGTTGGCACAGGACAGGAACCATCCCTGAAGACAACTCATCAGACATGAAGGGGACTGGTCAGTGGGTGGGAGAGAGATGCTCATGAAGAGTGAGCTAATTATATCAGGTGGACACTTGAGATTGTGTTGGCATCTCTTGTCTGGAGGGGGGATGGGAGGATAGAGAGAGAGGGAAGCTGGCAAAATTGTCACGAAAGGAGAGACTGGAAGGGCTGACTCATTAGGGGGAGAGCAAGTGGGAGTACGGAGTAAGATGTATGTAAACTTATATGTGACAGACTGGATTTGTAAACGTTCACTTGAAGCTTAATAAAAGTCAATAAAAAAAAAAATTCCTAGAATCAAATGAGAATGAAAACATACATCATACCAAAACCTTTGGAATAGAGTAAAGGCAGTCCTCAGAGGTCAATTTACAGCAATACATGCACACATCAAAAAAGAAGAAAGGGAAAAAATCAAAGCATTACCTATATAACTCAAACAAATAGAAAGAGAACAGCAAAAAAAAAAAAAACACAGCCACCAGAAGAAAGGAAATAATAAAGAACAGAACAGAAATAAATGAAATAGAGAACAGAAAAACAAAAGAAAGAACCAACAAAACAAAAACTTGGCTCTTTGAAAGAATCAACAAAATCGACAAACCACTGGCCAAATTGACAAAAGAAAACCAGGAGAGCACACAAATAAACCAAATAAGAAATGAAATGGGGGACATTACAACAGACCTAGCTGAAATAAAAAGGATCATAACAGAGTATTACAAAAAACTATAACAAACCTGAAAACTTAGAGAAAATGGACAAATTTCTAAAAACCCACTACCTATCCAAACTAACAAAAAATGATGTTGAAAATCCAAATAGACTCATAACAAGAGAAGAGATTGAAAAGGCAATTAAAAAAAAAAACTCTCAACAAAAAATAAGCATGGCTCAAATGGCTTCACTGGAAAATTCAACCAAAAATTCAGAGAAGAGCTTACACCAGTACTACTCAAAATATTTCAGAACATAGAAAAGGAAGTAATAGTTCTGAATTCATTCTGTGAAGCCAGCATAATCCTGATACCAAAACCAGGCATAAAAAAAAAACAAAGAAAATTACAGACCAATATCTCTCGTGAATATAGATGCAAAAATTTTCAAAAAAATCCTACCAATAGAATTTAACATCATATCAAAAAAAAAAGAAAGAAAACTACACCACAACTAAGTAGGATTCATGCCAGGTATGCAAGGGTGGGTCAACATTATAAAATCAATCAACCTGATCTACCACATGAATAAAAGGAAAGAAAAAAATCACATGATCATCTCAATCCATGCAGAAAAGGCATTCAACAAAGTCCAGCACCCATTCTTGATAAAAACTCTCAATAAAATAAATATAGAAGGGGAGTTCTCAAAATAATAAAGGACATCTATGCAAAACCAACCAACAGCCAACATCATTCTTAATGGAGAGAAGCTGAAAACATTCCCCATGAGAAAAGGAACAAGACAAGGATGCCCTTTATCACCACTAGTATTTAACATTGTGATGGAAGTTCCAGCTAAAGCAATAAGGCAAGAAAAAGAAATAAAGGGCATCCAAATTGGTAATGAAGAAGTTAAACTGTCCCTATTTGAAGATGATATGATACTATACATAGAAAGCCCAAAGACTCCATGAGGAAAATACTGGAACCAATAGAAAGATTTAGCAGAGAGGCAGGATACAAGATAAATATGGAAAAATCAGTTGTATTCCTATACACCAATAAAGAGAACAACGAAAAAGGAATCCGGAAACCAATGCCATTTATAATAGCCCCTAAAATGATAAAATACTTAGGAATAAATCTAACCAGGGATGTAAAAGACCTATACAAACAAAACCACAAAACGCTACTGCAAGAAACCAAGAGAGAGCTACATAAATGGAAAAACATACAATGTTTATGGATAGGTAGACTCAACATTGTGAAAATGACAATTCTACCCAAAGCAATTTACAAATACAATGCAATGCCCTTCCAAATACCAAGAATATTCTTTAAAGAGATAGAAAAACAATCATTAATTTTATATGGAAAGGGAAGAAGCCCCGGATAAGTAAAGTACTACTGAAGAAGCATAAAGTAGGAAGACTGGCAGTACCTGCCATTAGAATCTACTGTACAGCTTTAGTAGTCAAAACAGCCTGGTACTGGTACAATGACAGATACATTGACTAATGGAACAGAATTAAGAACCCAGATGTAAATCCATCCACCTCCTCTCACCTAATCTTCGACAAGGTCCCAAAGTCCATGAAATAGAAAAAAGAGCCTTTTTAACAAATGATGCTGGTAAAATGGGTATCCATCTGCAAAACAGTGAAACAGGACCCATACCTCACACCATACACAAAAACTAATTCAAAATGGATCAAAGACCTAAATATAAAGCCAAAAAGTATAAAGTTCATAGAAGAAAAAATAGGATCAGTATTAGAGGCCCTAATACATGGCATTAACAGGATACAAACCATAACCAACAATGCACAAACTCCAGAAGATGAGCTAGATAACTGGGATCTTCTAAAAATTAAACATTTTATGCTCATCAAAGTCTTCACCAAAAGAGTAAAAAAAGAACCTACAGACTGGGAAAAAAAAATTTGGTTATTATAAATCAACACCTCTACAACAATAAGACAAATAATCCAATTAAAAAATGGGCAAAGGAAACAGACAGACACTTCTACAAAGAAGACATTCAACCACCCAACAGACACATGAGGAAGTGTTTTCGATCACTAGTCATTTCATTAGAGAAATGAAAATCAAATCCACAATGAGATACCATCTTACCCCGGCATTACTGGCACAACTGAAAAACCAGGAAATAACAAATGTTGGAGAGGCTGAGGGGAGATCAGAGCTCTCATGCAGTGCTGGTAGGAATTCAAAATTATATAACCATTTTTGAACATGCTTCCTTAGAAAGCTAGAAATAGAAATACCATATGATCCAGCAATCCCACTCCTATAAATAGGAATATATCCTAGAAAAATAAGAGTCATCACACAAATAGACATATGCATAGCCATGTTCATTGCAGCTTTGTTCACAATAGCAAAAAAAAAAAAGGAAACAACCTAGATTCCCCTCAACAGATGAATGGATAAACAAACTATGGTACATACACACAATGGAGTATTACACAACGTTAAACAACAATGATGAATCTGGGAAGCATTCTCATAACATGGATGAATCTAGAGGGCATTATGCTGAGTGAAATAAGTCAATCACAAAAGGACAAATATTATATGAGACCACTACTGTAAAAGCTCATGAAAAAATTTACACACACAATCATTGATGGTTATGAAGAAGGGGAGGATGGTTATGAAGATGGAAAAACTCTAAATAGACAATAGATAAGTGGTAACTTTAGTGAAGGGTAAGACAGTGCACAATACTGGGGAAGCCAGCACAACTCATAAGACAAGGTCATGGAAGTTCCACAGACACATCCAAACTCCCTGAGGGGCTGAATTGTTCAGCTGAGTGTTGTGGGGACCATGGTCTTGGGGAATATCTAGCTCAATTAGCATAACATAGTTTATAAAGAAAATGTTCTACATGCTACTTTGGTGACTAGCATCTGGGGTCTTGAAAGCCTGTGAGTGGCCATCTAAGACATTCCATTGGCCTCACACCTTCAGGAGCAAAGTAGAATGAAGAAAAATAAAGATACAAGGGAAATATTAGTCCAAAGAACTAATGGACCACAACCACCACAGTCTCCATCAGACTGAGTCCAGTACAACTAGATGATGCCTGGCTACCACCACTGACTGCTCTGACAGGGATCACAAAACAGGGTCCCAGACAGAGCTGGAGAAAAATATAGAGCAAAATTCTAAAAAAGACCAAAATTCACAAAAAAAGACCAGACTCACTGGTCTGACAGACTGGAGAAACCCCAAGAGTATGGCACCTGGACACCCTTTGAGCCCAGTAATGAAGTTACTTCCGAGGTTCACCCTTCAGCGAAAGATTAGACAGGCCCATGAAACAAAACGAGACTGAAGGGGCACACCAGCCCAGCAGCAAGGACTAGAAGGTGGGAGTGGACAGGAAAGCTGGTAATAGGAACCCAAGGTTGAGAAGGGAGAGTCTTTACATGTCATGGAGCTGTTGATCAATGTCATAAAGCAATATGCGTATTAACTGTTTAATGAGGAACAAGTTTGTTCTGTAAACCTTCAACTAAAGTACAATAAAAAAAAAAAAAGAAATTAAATGTTTAGAAATCTTATCACCAAAATTAAATTAATGGTGCATCAAGTAATGCTAAAAATATTTAATGCTGTAACAAGCAGAGGCTTAAAGAATGGACATTCAACCATGACCTATGCCCTGTAGCTTTATGGTGCTGTAGGAATGAAAGTCAGGGCATTTGTTATTTCAATTTTCCAATAACTTGCTATTTTTAATTTTTTTGACCAGCACAAACATGTACCCTGGTTTTACTCTTTATTTATTGATAGCTAGCCAGGCCAGGAAAAGAGGGTTCCAAATATTACATTGTTTGTCTGAAAATACTTTTATTTTGCCTTTCTTATTAAGATCATTTTTGCTGGGTATCAAATTACAGGTTGGCAATTTATTACTTTTTTCAATCACTTTTCAAATATAATTGTAGCGTCTTTTGGCTTCAATTTTTTTTTTTTGAGAAGTCAGCTTTCATCATTGTCTCTGAAAATTCATTTTTGTCTGAAAATTATTGCTGCCCAATCAGGTCTCTGAAGCCTTAAAAAAAATGCAGTTACATAATTTTCAACATATATAAACACACACATACACATATTTTGGCCATTTTTTTAACTAATTTGAAGTCCTGTGAGGAGAGTGTGGAAACCCTGATGGCATAGTGGTTAAGTGCTATGGCTGCTAACCAAGAGGTCAGCAGTTTAAATCTGCTAGGCACTCCTTGGAAACTCTATGGGGCAGTTCTACTCTGTCCTATAGGGTCGCTATGAGTTGGAATCGACTCGACGGCAATGAATTGGGTGGAGGAGAGTGTTATTGTCTCCACTATTTTGTAAAAGGGAAAACTGACATACAGAGATATTAGGTGGTTTTTCCAGTTTACACATTTGGCAAGGGAAAATCATTCAGTAGACCAAATTTCAGAATCTACAGTCTAGAATTTAGACTGTAGAGCCAGTGGCTTATTAGGAAAAAAACAGAGAAGGTATTTTAAAACTTCAGTTAATAATTTGCTTATATTACACAGTAATGTTAATAAAAATCCAATTTAAGTTATAGTATAAAATGTAAAGGGGTTCTTTATGCTAAATTGTCAAATAAGTAATACACAGCATATATGGAAAAATGAAGAAAGGCAACTAATTATGAGATAAAAAGTTTACTGGCTGCAGTGTTTTATATGTTATCTCTTTAACTGCTTTAACGTCCCATTTTAAATTGTGTGCATTAAATCTTTCCTCAAACAAGCAAATTTGCATTAAGCACTGTAGTTTCTGTAAACTAATTGACTTCAGAGAAAAATAAATGGTACATGGAGATGTGCACTCAGAAATATTTCTGCCCTTGGATTAACACCTTTCAAGTTCAAGTAGATATCAAAATAATTAATTAAGAAATGTAATTTGCACTGGCAAATAAAATAGAAACTGACATAAGACATTAGTTTGTGTGTTACCTAGTTAAGTAGAACAAGTGAAAGTTTGGATCAAATGTATATCAAAACTTAATATAAGGTTCATAATTTTCAGGGCTATCCATAGTTAACTAGTTAAATGGCATTGGGACAATGCTACTAAATTGTTAAAACCCTGACTTTATTTGTTCAATCATAATTTTTAAGATAAAACTGGCTTTAAACTACAATAAGTGAAAAGTATGATTTTGTGCAAATGTTTTTATCACGTTTCAGTTTTTAGAGAAAAAAAGGAAAAACTACAAAGCATTTAGAAACTACAAGCCACCAGCTGCTCCTTGGAAGCCTTAAGGGGCGGTTCTACTCTGTCCTATAGGGTCTTTAGGAGTTGGAATGGAGTAGACAGCAATGGTTTTGGATTTGTTTGTTTGGTTTGAAGAGGACTTCAGGGGATATTTTTGATTTAAGGTTTAAAGATTATCTCAGGGCAATAGCTTCGTGGGTTCATCAAGCCCCTATGGCTCTAGAAAGTCTGGATTCCATGAGAATATGAAATTCTGTTCTTCATTTTTCCCTTTTTTGTTCAGAATTCCTCTGTAAAATCTTTGATCAGAAAGCTCAGTAATAGAGCCAGGCTCCATCCAGTTCTTCTGTTCTCGTGGTAAAAGAGGCAGTTGCACATGAAGGCAATTAGCCATGCATTTCATTTCCTCCCTCTATTCCTGACTCTCCTTCTATTGTTGTACCCTGGATTCTGTTTACAAAGTTTTAAGACCCCAGGCACTACGCAACAAGCTAGGAAGGTAGAACAGGAGCATTAAAAATGATATTAAGCCATTTAACTGGGATATCACATTAACCCATGACCCTAAACCTCCAAACCAAGAAAATAAACCCAAGAGGCCTTTGGTTATATAGAAGCAGCATCAGCAACTGTTCCTTTTTGTTGCTGTTGTTGTAAAAATATGTATCACATATTTGCCAATTCAACTTTTTACAGGTATACAACTTAGTGACATCAATTACATTAATTGGCTGTGCAACCATTACCCTTAATCAATGCAAATTTTTCATCACCATAAACAGTAACTCAGTGTTGCATAAACAATAACTCCCCTCCTCCCTGTCCCTGGTAACTACTTATAAACTTTGGGCTCTATACATTTACCTGTTCTTGTTTTATATAAGTGAGACCATACAATATTTGCCCTTTTGTGATGGACTTATTTCATTCAGCTTTACATCTTCAACCTCCATCCATATTGTACTAGGTGTCAGTACTTCATTTCTCTGTCTGACCTTTCTTACTCTTAAAACTATAAATCTGTACCTAAACAAACTTTCTGCGGTTGCTCTTATAATTTTTCATTCACACCAGTTGTTGCCGAGTCCATCTCCTACAGAGTTTTTTTTTACATCAACAATGCTTTCCTACACTGGGAAAATTGATTAATTTCTACCTCAGTCTTTACATAACTCTCTCTTTGTATATATATAAAGCTGTACATGGCACTTCCTACAGATTAATGGGTCTCTTTCTGTACGTGAGTCCCTTTCTTTCCAACCTATTCTCTTAATTTGTTACCATCAGTCTTAATATTAAGTGCAGTAAATTCTCCATTTATTTTCCTCTTTTTCTCCAAGAATGCTTGACTACTATTGGCCTTTGGAATTTCCAATAACATTTTGAAAGCAGCTTGTGAATTTCTGCAAGAAAAAAAAAATCCTGAAAGGGTGTCAGATTTTGTAAAATGCTTTTTCAGCATCGATTGAGATGATCATCTATTTTTTCTCTTCACTCTTTTAATGTGGTGTATTGTATTGACTGATTTTCACATGTTGAAACAACTTTCTATTCCTGGGATAAATAGCCCTTGATCATTGTGTATAATTCTTTTAATTTGCTTCTGGATATGGTTTGCTAGTATTTTGTTGAGGGTTTCTGCATCTATATCCATTAGGAATATTGTTCTATAGCTTTCTTGTTTTAACTTTCTTATGTTTCCCACTGATACCTTTCTGGTTGGAAAGAATGGAAGTGTGTTGTTATTGCTCGCCATGTAGCATCCATTGACCTCACTTGGAAAGCTGTGAGAGTTGGCCTCCTCCTCTCTGGTAAAATTCCTCACTCTCCACTAGGCCTTTTCCAACAATACCCAAGCAGGTAGGAGGAGGTATTCCTATTAATTTTGAGTGAGGAAGGAAGCCCAGGATCTTCATATAATCTTCATTGATACCTTGGAGGGGAGTGGGGAAGGAAGGAAGGAGCCTTGAAACCACCCAGTGGGAAAGAGTGTGTTAGTTCCCTACAGAGACTTTTCTGACATCTCCCCAGTTAAAGGGCTGGGGAGCTTCATTATAGTTTTGGGGAGGTGAAAGTCTAGGCTTCCCACTTGTGCTTTGATGTCGTGAATAGGGATGGGACCACAGTTACTTCTTTAGCTAGAAGAGAAGAGAGCAATTATTATTTAAAAGTTTGCTGTCATGCTAGACTACAATTTTTCTTGTCTTTTGGATAGAGAGAGTTAGCTTTTGCTGGGGGTTTTTGGTGTACATCCCTTGGCAGTTCTGGGTTACCATTTTCTTCTTCTCCAAGTCTGGAATACATGGGGCTAATGAAAAACAAGGGAACTCACCACAGTAGTGTTCCAAGTCGCTAGCCTGTTTGCTTTCTTCTCTCTACCTTTTCAAGTCTTCTTGTTTTTGTTTTATATGCAATATCCAGGCTTTTTAGTTGTAATTATTGACAAAAATAAAATATGTTGACTCCATCTTCCCTCATCTTTTATTATTACATAGAGACATACTCACTAGTTGTTGCAAGTCTGAACTACTCTGTAAGCTTTCAAGAAGTTGTCCTTCAACTTGCAACTCTTTATACCTCCCATATAGGCAAGGCATACATTTGAGAGATTACATCTAAGCATGATCAAATACACATACACACACACGAAATCATGTAAAAACATATAAGTAACATACTTATTATATGGGTTTGTGGTCCAGGCATCCTATCTATAAGAACCATCATTCAAACCTTGCAATAGCACGTTATCAAGATAGAAACTCAGGAACAATAAAATGATCCAGGTACTAAAAATTAATTAAATATGATCACTTGATTTCAGAAAGTGCTCATATAGAAATATCTCATACGTAAAAACTATAATGTGATGTATGAGCCCAAGGCACGGCAAAACTGTCTCTGAGAATTGGACTAGAATTTTCTGAATCAATAACTCAAGACAAGATTTTCGCAGGTATAGATGAGCCTCCAGTTTCCCAGCTATATCCAAACCAAACCAAACTCATTGCCTTTGAGTCAATTCCAAATCATAGCAACCCTGCAGGACAGAATAAAACTACCTCCACAGGGCTTCCAAGGCTATAAATCCTCATGGAAACTGACTGCCTCATCTTTCTTGGGCAAAGCAGCTGGTGGGTTTGAACCACCAACCTTTCAGTTAGCAGCCAAGGGCTGTAACCACTGCTCCGCCAGGGCTCCAGTTCCCAGCTGCAGGAAGGCAAAAAAGATATTCTGAGTTGAGTCTTCTAAATCTTTGCCAATGTTTCCCACCTACTATCATCACTGTCAAATATGTCTAATAAGTCCAAAACAGTTTTTGTTAGTTGGATTTTGGGCTGGAATGTGAATTGTTTGGTTCTCATAGAGTTGACAAAAATAGGCCATTTAATGAGACTATCCTTTCTCCTTGCAAAGGAACTTTTGTTGCTAAAATGGGAAAATCATTCTGCATGAATTGATAAATTTGGACAATGCATATATATATATATTCTTTTTTTATTAATCAATATAGTCACTGTGCTTGCCCTAGGGTATGAAATGAAAGAAAATAAAAATTGCTGAAATAAATCAGTAGTTATCTATAATTCTTAAAGCATCATCATATGCTTGCATCATTAATAATTTTATCAGGTATTAAAAGTCTGTATTAAAGGTATTGGAAGTGAACATTAATTGTATTCATCAACTAATGGTTATGTTTGAATAATACATGAACATGCTTTCATGCTTTATAATTTTGACTGATTTGATTATTAAATACCCATCACGTATGATACAATTCAAGAATTAAAAAAAAAAATTATCCATATTGAGTTTCAAAAAATTAGAGTAAATGTTTTTATTTTGTAATTTTACTTTTTAACTAAATAAAAGTTGCTGCATCAATTTTAATATCATTTAAAAATATGTCCTTGTACAAGTTGCCATAAATGTCGACATTTTCTGCAGCATAAATTTATAGTGACACTGAATTTTTATTACATTATAAAAGTCCCTACTCATGATGACATCTAGAGCTGCATTTTCAAAGCAATATAAGAATTTGTATCTCGGATGCCTGGCTCCTCCAATCTAATATTTCAAAGAAAGGAAACTGAGGTAACAAATATTTCTGGTCTCCCCAAACAAGTCTAATATGCAAGTCATAGGAATTTCAAGATTCAGTTTCATTTCCTTGATATCTGGCAGCTAAGGAATCTGTGTCTTTTATGTTTATCAATTAGTTGAAGAAGAAGAAGAAAGAAGAGTTTAGCTGGGAACTGGGTGAGTTCATGAATGGAAGCATGACCAGATTTTTACTAGGAGAAATGTGTGACAGGGACAAAAATATTATCATACAAGAATCTAAAGATTTCTGGGTCTGCTGTCTTAATCTGCCTAATCATGAAGACAGTAGAGCTTAAAAATGTTAGAGAAAATGATAGATATTATATATGATTTAAATATTTTCAATAAGTTTGAAATTAAAAAGGAGACAATATTTGTGCTGGGGTAAAAATTCTCAAAATAATTAGTACTTACTGTTCAAGCAAATATTTATATGAAATAGCTTTTACGTTGCCTGCTAACTAAAATCTAAACAAATACTGAGTGGTGGTTATCAAAGAAATGAGTAGAAATATCTAAAACTTAAATTTCCAAAGTCAATGTCCACTGGCTTCAAGCTATCCGGGGGAACAGAAAAATTGTGACTTCTAGGAATAAAATAACTTTTGGCAGGTCACTCATTCTAAAGAAAAAAGTAACTTTACACATCATGAAATATTAATGTGTTAAGAAATCTAACTTTAATTTAGGACCTATAATCAACTCACTGTTAATCAGGAGTCATTTTCTGAAAATCTTCCTAAGTTTGAAGAAAACCTGTGCATAGGAAATATTGATACATATAGACTACACTGGGTGTCACAAATGGTTTGCCCTCCACTACTGACATAAAAGTTGGTAGTTAGAATTCACCCAACAATACAATGTAAGAAAGCCCTGACGATGTGCTTCTGTAGAGAATACAGCCAAGAAAACCTTAAGGAGCACAGTTCTACTCTGTAATACACAGGGGTGCCATGAGTCAGAACTGACTCGACAGCAATGGGTCTGGTTCAGTTTTTTGTTAGTTCTATGAAGCAAATTTAGAGCTAGTTGACCAAAGGTTTATGCAAACGCAAGTTTGAATAACAATTTAATTTCATTAAAAACAAAAAAAAAAAGCAAAGGTGTCTAACGCCAGTAGATTGATAGTAGCGTTGGGATATTCTACAATTCCACCTACAATAAATTATATTACCTTGCCCCTTAGGAAAACCTTCAACAATTTAACTTTAAGAACGTTGTATTATGCTACTGTTTTTTTTTTTTTTTTTTGGTTTTTTTGTATGAGTTGTCCTTTTCCTATTTTTTTGGCTCTTGTTTTTAACATTGTTTCTTAGGATCTTCTGTGAACATTCTAAATTTATATTCCTTATCATAGAACCAATGTTTATTTCCTTCTCATCACTTTGCACTTACTTTTTTGTTTGTGAACTTAACCTTGGTATCTGCCTCACCTGCGATGCTTCATCACCACGCCACTCCTCCCCCCATACTCCATACCGTAGAATGTAGGAAATGACTAACCAAACCTGGAGTAAAAAAGGTTGGTTCTCCTTTTCCTCAAGTGGACCTAACTCTGT
Source organism: Elephas maximus indicus (assembly GCF_024166365.1). Classification (NCBI taxonomy): domain Eukaryota; kingdom Metazoa; phylum Chordata; class Mammalia; order Proboscidea; family Elephantidae; genus Elephas; species Elephas maximus. Next base: position 76,410,471 of record NC_064822.1, on the reverse strand, counting down.
GGTTCAACTCACGGTCACTCTGGGATTTAGTTGAAGCTAGTCTTCAGCTGAGATCTCAGTTTTGCTTAACTTTTGTCCCATTCTTCTTTTAACAGTACTCTCTCAACAAGCAATTTAAACATGTGTATTTTTTTTATTATTATTATTAGTTTCTTGGGGTTGTGGTAGCCAAACTGTCACACACTTGATGTCTAAAAATGACAGAAATTTATTCTCTACAGTCCTGGAGGCTAAAAGTCTAAAACCAAGGTGCCGCCAGGCCTGTGCTACTTCCAGAGACTTTAGGGAGTCTCTCCTCCCTTGGCTCCCTTGCCTCTTCCAGCTCTTGTGACTCCAGGCATTCCTTGGCTCGTGGCTGCATGACTCCAATTTGTGCTTCTTTCTTTACAAGGCCATCTCTTCTCTGCACTCGTGTCATCTTCTCTTCTTCATCTTCATAAGAGGACACTTGCCATTGGATTTAGGGCCCACCTGCATATTCCAACATCACCATCTTGAGATCCTTAACTAAATTACATCTATAAAGATGCTTTTTTCCAAATAAAGTCACATTCATATGTTCTGAGATGTAAACATATCTTTTGGAGGGGCACCATAAAACCTACTTCAACATGCATCCCTGTTACAATCTCTGCTTCTAAGAAACTCAGTTTAAGGTAGTTGAAATTGGTGGTTGTCTAAGGCAGAAAATTATATAGAAAGAATTCTTCAATTGGATGACTCACTAGCTGATTATATTGGTAGTTGAGGTGTTGATAGTATTGATAGTGGAGGTGTTGATAGTCCCTAGCATGATATTTGAATGTTGTTTTTAAGAATTTGACTGGTTTGGGAGACTAGAATGTGATATAAGTGGAAGGAAATGACTAGCCCAGAACCAGAACCCAGTGCCGTTAAGTCGATTCCAACTCATAGTGACCCCGTAGGATAGAATAGAACTGCCCCATAGAGTTTCCAAGGAGCGCCTGGTGAATTTGAACTGCCGACCCTTCAGTTAACAGTTGTAGCACTTAACCACTACGCCACCGGGGTTTCCAATATCAAGGGTAGAACTCAGACAACTACTGAGGGCCAAACAGTAAATATTTTAGGCATTGTCAGCCACAGAGTTTATTTCAACTATTTAACTCTGCTTTTGTGGAGAAAAAGCAGCCATAGACAATACGTGAATTAACAGGGTGTGTTGTTATGTTCAAATAAAACTGTATTTACAAAAACTGAGGACAGTCCCAATTTGGCACATAGACCGTAGTTTTTCAACCTCTGGTATACACAACTTAAGAGACACAGGGAAAAGAATTAACTATAAGGACATTGGAATTGGGTAGCTTTTGCCATTTATTGAAGAAAGAAATTACAAGCTCATCTCTTAATCAAAATTTTAAATACAAGTGTCAGTGTCAGAGGGCCTCCAAAACATAACTTAAAGAGACCTATATCTCCTGGAGCAAGAGAACAGGCACAACTGTTGAATAAGCTTATGACTTAATTATAAGAGAAACAGAAAATCGTAGACGTTTAAATTCTCATTCTCACTAAGTCTCCTATACCAAATGGGACCCTGAGACTTGGGAGGGGATATCTGGATTGACGCACTTGAGAACTTTGAATCTCCTGATTTCACTGGACCCACTGAGCATGCTGAAATATCTAAGCCTCATAAGTTTTTTTATGAGGTAGAGCCAAATCTCTTCCGTAGGAGATTATTTAGAGACATCAAATGAACCGAAGACCTTATAAGTAAAAGTTTACCTGCTCTAAGGTAGGCTATCTATTAGGGCCATAACCAGGTTTAACTATTAGCATATCCACACTCAGTAAGTGCTAGGCTTCTAATAAATGAAAAGAATTATAATTCAAGGGAGCTGTAAGACCTAGCTAATATACACCAGTGGGTGCCAAGGAAGGAGATTTGGAGTATATATCTGGATGAATAAACAATCTCTAATGACACATGGTTTAATACTCTGGAAAGGGTACTGGGAGATGTTTCTAATATGCTGCCTGGAAGCTTTGAAACAGCATTTCCAGAACTACTGTAGGCAACTGTGGAAAAAGGAATCAAAAGATTCTGAGAAGTGGGCATGTTAGAATGGGCCTTCTATAGAGGACTGGAAAACCCGCTAGGTGATGATGTTCTTCAGGAAGAAGGAGCGGCATTCTGTTTACAAAGATGCTAAGTGAAGTTCTGGTGTGGAGGTCTTCAGAACTGCTAAAAGCCCAATGGTGGCTGTCCTCTGAGGGTCGAGAGAATGATGGTACAGAACAGGAGTCTCTGGTAGAGTGGGAAAGATTGAACACACACGCACATGCATTTTTTTTTAAGAGATAAAAAATGGATGAGAAGAAGGCTGAGGTCAGCTACCCCAATGGGAAGTCACAATCTCAGTTTTCAGATCTGAATCTGTTTTCAGACTCAGAACGCATCAACTTACTGAGAGGCCAGGTCTCCATGAGGAATGATCTTGCAGCACCACACATACACAAAAAAAAATTACTGTAATGATTCCCCTATGCCTTCCCTAACAAGACATGTGATTGTTAACTTTGTTAGCTATACACTGGTGATAAACAGATCTCTTGAGAATGATTAGATAAAGTGTCAGTGTTCATGCAGAAATCTGGGAATGAAAGCTCCATCTTGTAGCCCACATTACAATAGGGACATATGGGGATCAGGTAGTAAGTTGAATGACAACACAGGACTGTTTCTTTTTTTCTTTTTTACGGTAGCTCTGCTAGGTTCTCTAGAGAAGCAAAACCTGTGAAGCATATATGTGTGTATATATATGTATCTGTACCTGTTGCCATCGAGTCGATTCTGACTCATACTGACCGTATAGGACAGGGTAGAACTACCTCATAGGATTTCCAAGGAGCGCCTGTGAATTCAAATTGCCAACCTTTTGGTTGGCAGCTGAACTCTTATCCACTGTGCCATCAGGGTTCCATATATATCTGTACAGATACATATATGGAAACCCTGGTGGCATAGTGGTTAAGTGCTATGGCTGGTAACCAAAGGGTCAGCAGTTCAAATCCACCAGGCGCTCCTTGGAAACTCTATAGGGCAGTTCTACTCTGTCCTATAGGGTCGCTGTGAGTCAGAATTGACTCAACGGCACTGAGTTTACCTTTTTGTTTTTATATACATATATATGGAGAGAGAGAGAGAAATTTATATCAAGGAAATGGCTCCTGAGTTAGTAGAGGCTAGAAAATCCCAAGTGCATGGGTAAGGTGTCAGGCTAAAGGCTTCCCCTGACTCATGTAGTTGCAGGGGCTGACGAGCCCAAGATTGGCAGGTCAGATGTCAGACTACTGGCTCATAGGCCACGGACGCTGACAAATTCCAATATCAGCAAAAATACAGCAAGCCACTGGCAAGTTCCAAGAACTGGAGGTCAGATTATGATGAGCCAGGTGCAGGATCCAGAGCTAGCAAAAGCTATCAAGCTTTGCCAGAAAAGTCCATATATATTGGATACAGGCCACACTCGCAAGGAAATTCCCTTTCAGCTAATTGGCTGCTCATAGCAGATCTCATCATGGAGGTGATCACAACATTACGTAACTGCGAAACTATATCATAACTGTAAAGCCACTGAGAATCATGGCCCAACCAAATTGATATACAACTTTAACCATCACAGTCCACCCCTTGTCAACTTGACACCTGTACACATCTCCTTAAACCATACATAATTTCTAAATAAAGACAATTGTAAAGTTCTACTTGCACCTGGCATGATACAACTAACACATGCATAACTGCAAATGAACTAGCCCTGTTTACATCTTATATTTTATAAGTGAAAACCAAAACCAAACCAAACTTTTTGCTGTCAAGTCAGTTCTGACTCATAGTGACATTTTATAAGTGAGGAAAACTAAAATATTTGAAGCAAACATACAAGGAAGGAATGCTCATAACAATGCCCTTCAGCTGCTTTGCTTCTTTGCCTGGTGGGGTGACCTAAACCTTCATTCCTGAAGGGTCTGGGCCATTAAGAGTAATGTCTGAATAGGGTTGCTATAATTTTCCATTGACTTTAATCACAGGGCTTGGTAGTACTAAGAAACAGCCTAAGGGATCTCCTGTATTGCAGGCACACTCTTCTTTACCTCCATTATGTAATATCAACGTGATTTCCTTTTGGTAAAAAAAAATAAATAATTAATTAGGACCAATTACACCAGCCAATACAGAAACTCCCATCTTTGTTGATCCAGAGGCATGAGGAGCCCAAAGTGGCCAGATGGAATTCTTAACTTCCAGTTCGATGGGATCAGTGTTATGTCTCCTGGTGGGAGCATTCTTTCCTTCGGAACTAAGACCTCTAGACCTGAAGAGCATTGAATCACCAGTATAAGAAGCAAAAATTTTGCAAGTGGGTCACTAGGGGTAATAGTGAAAGGTGCCACTCTCATTTCCACCCTTTGATTCCCAGACCCTTGAATCCTGGCTATGGGAGAAATAACACCATATATTGGACACTGGTTTAGAGCTTATACAACCTCCTGCACAACTTTCTCCAAACCTACAAGATATTGCCACTTGGTGAGGAAAACTAAAATATTTGAAGCGCACATACAAGGAAGAAATACTCATAGTAATTACAGTGCTTGTTTCCTATGGTGCCATAATTGGGTCTTTAGAAGGCCATTCCACTGTTCTATCAAGCCATCCACTTCAGGATGATGGAAAACGTGGTAAGACCAGTGAATTCCATGAGCATGGGCCCATTGCTGCACTTCATTTGCTGTGAAATGAGTCCCATGATTTGAGACAATGCTGTGTGGAATACTATGACTGTAGATGAGACATTTTGTAAGTCCACAGATAGAAGTTTCAGCAGAAGCATTGTGTGCAGACAAGACAAATCTGTATTCACAGTAAACATCTATTCCAATGAGAACAAAACACTACCCTTTCCATGATGGAAGCATTCCAATGTAACTAACCTGCTAGGCTGTTGTTGAATGGTGCCATACTGGGGACTCAGTATTGGTCTCTACTGCTGGCAGATTGGGCACTCAGCAGTGGCTGTAGCCAAGTCAGCCTTGGTGAGTGGAAGTCCATGTTGCTGAGCCCATACATACCCTCCATCCCTGCCACCATGGCCAGTTTGTTCATGAGCTTATTTGGCAATGGTGGGAGTGGCTGGGGAAAGAGGATGACTGGTTTCCACAGAATGCCACATCCTATATACTTAATTGTTAAAATCCTCCACCATTGAGGTCACCCATTGGTAAGCATTCATGAGTCACAAATATCTTCCCTTCTTTGGTCCATTCAGAGACATCTATCTGTATACCATTTCCCCATACGTCCTTGCCACCAATTTTCCAATCATGTTCCTTCCAAGTCCCTGACTATCTAGCCAAACCATTGACCACAGCCCATTAATCAGTATGCATTTACATATCTGGCCATTTTTCCTTTCAAGCAAAATGAACAAACAGGTGCACTGCTCAAAGTTTTTCCCATTGAGAGAATTTCCCTTTTTTTTACTGTCTTTCAGGGAGGTCCCAGAAAGGGGCTGTAGTGCTGCCTCTGTCCACTTTCAAATGGGCCTGCATATCATGCAGAAGCACCTGTAAACTAGGTAAGAGTTTTATCTTCTTCAGTCAACTGATTATAAGGAACTCCCCACAAGGCCATAGGTGCAGCCTGGGATATGGAAGGTAATCTTACAGGAGTGGAGATCATGGGCATTTGGCCACTTCCTCAAGCAGCTTACTTGTGCCTCTATGTCCTGCTTGGGCACAATCTTGTATATACCACTTGCATTTAATGATGGAGTGATGCTGAGGATGTCTGGCTTTATGGCTCTGTGAGTCAGACAACACCCAGTTCATGATGAGTAGTTCAGGCTGTATAGTGACTTAAAGGTCCATGGTTAAGCATTCAGTCTCTACTAAGGCCCATTAACAAGCCAAAAGCTGTTTCTCAAAAGGAGAGTAGTTATCTTCAGAGGATGGAAGTGCTTTGCTTCAAAATACTAAGGGTCTGTATTGTGATTCACAAATAGGAGCCTCCAAAGACTCCAAATAGCATATCTATGTGTCTCGGACACTTCAAGTACCTACCATTGGATCAGCCAGATCATATGGCCTTGTTGCAGAGCAGGTTTCATGGCAACCTGAACCTGCTACACAGACTTCTTTTGTTCTGATTCCTACTCAGAACAAGCAGTTTTTCTAGTCACTTGATAAATAGGAGTATTAAACCCAAATAGGGATATGTTGCCTTCAACACCAAAGAGGCCCACTAGGTGTCGTGCCTCCTTTTTAGCTGTGGGAGGGGCCAGATGCAATAACTTATCCTTCAATTTAGAAGGATTATCTTGACATGCCCCAGGCCACTTGACCCCTAGAAATTTCACTGAGGTGGAAGGTGCCTGAATTTTTGTCAGACAAATTTCCCACCTTCTAGCACACAAATGGTGGTGCAGTGCTTAAGAGCTATGCTGAGCTATAGCTGCTAATCAAAGGGTTAGCAGTTCAAATTCAGCAGCCACTCCTTGGAAACTATATGGGGCAGCGCTACTCTGTCATATAGGGTCACTGTGAGTCAAAATCAACTCAACAGTAATGGGTTTGGTTTTTGGTTAGCACCAAAAAAACAAACAAAAAAAATAAACCTGTTGCCATTGAGTTGGTCCTGACTTATAGTGAACCTATAGGACAGAATAGAACTGCCCTATAGAGTTTCCAAGGAGCTTCTGGTGGATTAGAACTGCTGACCTTTTGGATAGCACCTGTAGCTCTTAATCACTATGCCACCAGGGTTTCCTTGGTTAGCCTTCAAATATTTTATCAATAAGTCCAGAATCCTTGACACTTCTTCTTTGGTATGGGCAATCAGCATAATTTCCTCAACGTATTGGACCAGTGTGACATCTTGTTGAAAGGGAAGGCAATCAAGTCCTCTGCCGACTAAATTATAAATAGGACTGGAGAGTTAATATACCCTTGAGGTGGGACAGTGAAGGTGTATTGCTGACCTTGCCCACTGAAGAGAGTGTGCTTCTGATGTTCCTTCAAACTGGAATTTTGTAAAAGGCATTGGCCACTCAATAGCTGAATACCAGGTACCAGAAGTTGTATTAATTAGCTCAAACAATGAAACAGCATCTGGAACAACAGCTGCAAGCGAAGCCACCATCTGGTTGAGTTTATGATAATCCGTCGTCATTTTCCCAGATCAATCTGTTTTTTAGCACAGACCAAATAGGCAAGTTAAATGAGTATGTAGCGGGAATCACCAACCCTGCATCCTTCATGTCTTTTAAGGTGGCACCAATTTCTGCAGTTCTCCAGGTATGTGCTTTTGGTTTACTATTTTCCTAGGTAGAGGCAGCTCTAAAGGCTTCCATTTGGCTTTTCCTACCATAAAAGCCCTAATTCAACTTGTCAGAAATCCAATATGGGGGTTCTACCAGTTGCTGAATATGTGTATTTCAATTGTGCGGCCTGTTGTTGTTGTTAGGTGCTCTTTGGTCAGTTCCGATTCATAGTGACCCCGTGCACAACAGAATGAAACACTACAGGGTCCTGCGCCATCCTCACAATTGTTGCTATGCTTGAGCCCATTGTTGCAGCCTCTCTGTCAATCCATCTGGTTTAGGTTCTTCCTCTTTTTTGCTGATCCTCCACTTTACCAAGTATTATGTCCTTCTCCAGGGACTGATCCCTCCTGATAACATGTCCAAAGTATGTGAGACATAGTCTCACCATCCTTGCTTCTAAGGAGCATTCTGGCTGTTCTTCTTCCAAGGCAGATTTGTTCATTCTTTTGGCAGTATGTGATGTATTCAATACTCTTTGTCCACATGACAATTCAAAAGCATCAATTCTTCTTTGGTCTTCCTTATTCATTGTCCAGTTTTCATACACATATGAGATGATTGAAAACACCATGGTTTGGGTCAGGTGCACCTTAGTCCTCGTGGTGACATCTTTGCTTTTCAACACTTTAAAGAGGGCTTTTGCAGCCAATTTCCCCAATGCAATATGTCTTTTGGTTTCTTGACTGCTGCTTCCATGAGTGTTGACTGTGGATCCAAGTAAAATGAAATCCTTGATAATTTCAATCTTTTCTCTATTTATATGATTTTGTTTATTGGTCAGGTCTTGAGGATTTTCGTTTTCTTTATGTTGAGGTGTAATCCATACTGAAGGTTGTGGTCTTTGATTTTCATCAGTAAGTGCTTCAAGTCCTCTTCACTTTCAGCAAGCAAGGTTCTGTCATCTGCATAATGCAGGCTGTTATTGAGTCTTTCTACAATCCTGATGCCCCATTCTTCTTCATATAGTCCAGATTCTTGGATTATTTACTCAGCACACAAATTGAATAGGTATGATGAAAGGATACAACCATGACCCCCATCTTTCCTGAATTTAAACCATGCAGTATCCCCTTGTTCTGTTCAAACAACTGCCTCTTGATCCATGTACAAATACCTCATGAGCATAATTAATTGTTTTGGAATTCTCATCCTCCACAATGTTATCCATAAGTTGTAATGATCCACATTTTGTTATGACTATTGCATAGCCAATAAAACACAGGTAAACCTCTTTCTGGTAATCTGCTTTCAGCCAGAATCCATCTGACACCAGCAATGATATCTCTGGTTCCACATCCTCTTCTAAATTGGGCTTGAATTTCTGGAAGTTCCCTGTCGATATAGTGCTGCAGCTGCTTTTGAATGATCTTCAGCCAAATTTTGCTTGCATGTGATATTAATGATATTGTTCGAGAATTTCTGCATTTGATTGGATGACCTTTCTTCAGAATAGGCATAAATATGGACCTCTTCCAGTCAGTAGTCCAGTTAACTATCTTCCAAATTTCTTGGCACAGAGTAGCGGGCACTTCCGGTTCTGCATCCATTTGTTGAAACATCTCAATTGGTATTACATCAATTCCTTTAGCCTTGTTTTTTACCAATGTCTTCAGTGAGGCTTGGACTTCTTCCTTCAGCACCATCATTTCCTGATCACATGTTACCTCCTGAAATGGTTGAACGTTGACCAATTCTTTTTGGTACAGTGATTCTGTGTATTCTTTCCTTCTTCTTTTCATGCCTTCTGTGTCATTTAATATTTTCCCCATAGAATCCTTAAGTATTGCATCTTGAAGTTTGAATTGTTTCTTCGGTTCTTTCAGCTTGAGAAATGCTGAGCAAGTTCTTCCCTTTTGGTTTTCTATCTCCAGGTCTTTGCACATATCACCATAATACTTTACTTTGTCTTCTCAAGCTGTCCTTTCAAATCTTCTGTTCAGCTCCTTTACTTCATTATTTTTTTCTTTTGCTCTAGCTGCTCGATATTCAAGAGCCATTTTCAGAGTCTCTTCTCACATCCATTTAGGTCTTTTCTTTCTCTCCCATCTTTTTAATGACCTTTTGCTTTCTTCCTGTATGATGTCCTTGATGTCATTTCACAACTCATCTGATCTTTGGTCATTAGTGTTTAGCACATCAAATCTATTCTTGAGATGGTCTCTAAATTCAGGAGTGATATACTCAAGTATAACTACTCTCAGTACCAAAAGTGAGTTCTCTAGAAAAGCAAAACCAGTGAAATGTCTCTCTCTCTCTCTCTCTCTCTATATATATATATATATAATGAGACCCCCACGTGTCCGTCAGTTTGTCTTACTGTGGGGGCTTGCGTGTTGCTATGATGCTGGAAGCTATGCCCCTGGTATTTAGATACCAACAAGATAACCCATGGTGGCCAGGTTTCAGCTGAGCTTCCAGACTAAGACAGACTAGGAAGAAGGAACCAGCAGCCTAATTCTGAAAAGCATTAGCCAGTGAGAACCTTATGAATAGAAGTGGAACATTGATATAGAGCCAGAAGATGCATTGATAATTACTAGTGATTGGAATGGGAAAGAAGAAAGAGCAATAGTTGGAAAATATGGCCTTGGTGATAGAAATGATGCCAGAGATCACATGACAGAATTTTGCAAGACCAATGACTTCTTTGTTGCAAATAGTGTTTTTCACCAACATAACTGGCAACTACACATGTGAACTTCGCCAGGTGGAATACACAGGAATCAAATTAACTACATCTGTGGAAAAAGAGGATGGAAAAGCTTAATATCATCAGTCAGAACAAGGCCATGCACCGACTGCAGAACAAACCATCAGTTGCTCATACGCAAGTTCAAGTTGAAACTGAAGAAAATTGGAACAAGTTTACAAGACCCAAAGTACGAACTGGAGTAAACCAGCCTGAATTTAAAGATCATCTCAAGAATAGATTTGATGAGTTGAACATTGATGACCAAAGCCCAGATGAGTTGTGGAATGACATCTACAACATCATCCATGAAGAAAGGAAAAGGTCATTAAGAAGACAAGAAAGAAAAGACCAAAATTAATGTCAGAAGTGAAAGTGACTCTGAAACTTGTACTTGAACAGCCAGTAGCTAAAGCAAAAGGAAGAAATTACGAAGTAAAAGAACTGAACACAAGGTTTCAAAGGCAGCCCGAGAAGGCAAAGTAAAGTATTGTAATGTCATGTGCAAAGACCTGAAGATAGAAAACCAAAATGGAAGAACAGGTTTGGCATTTCTCGAGCTGAAAGAACTGAAGAAAAAATGCAAGCCTTGAGTTGCAATAATGAAGGATTCCATGGGAAAAATATAAACGACTCAGGAAGCATCAAAAGAAGGTGGAAAGAATACACAGAGTCATTATAGCAAAAAGAAGTGGTTGACTTTCAGCCATTTCAAGAGGTAGCATATGATCAGGAGCTGATGGTACTGAAGGAAGAAGTCCAAGCCTCGCTGAAGTCATTAGCAAAAAAACAAGGGTCCAGAAATTGATGAAATATCAATTGAGATGTTTCAACAAACAGATGCAGTGATGCAAGCGCTCACTTATCTATGCCAGGAGATTTGGAAGACAGCTACCTGGCCAACTGACTGGAAGAGAGCCATATTTATGCCTATTCCCAAGAAAGGTGATTGTACTGAATGCAGGAATTATTGAAAAATATCATTAATATTTTACAGAACATCATTAAATTTTGCTGAAGATCATTCAAATGTGGCTGCAACAGGGCATAAGGTTTGGAGGAAGACTCGTTAACAACCTGCATTATGCAGATGACACAACCTTGCTTGCTGAAAGTGAAGAGGACTTTAAACACTGATAAAGATCAAAGACCACAGTCTTGAATTACATCTCAACATGAAGAAAACAAAAACCCTCACAACTGGACTAATAAGCAACATCATGATAAATGGAGAAAAGATTGAAGTTGTCAAGGATTTCATTTTACTTGGATCCACAATTGACACCCATGGAAGCAGCAGTCAAGAAATCAACAGATGCATTGTGTTGGGCAAATCTGCTGGGAAGGACCTTTTTAAAGTGTTGAAAGGCAAAGATGTAACCCCAAAGGCTAAGGTTAGCTTGACCCAAGCTAGAGTGTCTTCAAACACCTCATATGTATGTGAAAGCTGGACAATGAATACGGACGATTAAAAAGAATCAATGCTTTGAATTGTGGTATTGGTGAAGAATAATGGATGTACCATGAATTGCCAAAAGAATGAACAAATCTGTCTTGGAAGAAGTACAACCAGAATGCTCCTTAGAACCAAGAATGGCAAGACTGTGTCTTACATGCTTTGGACATGTTATCAGGAGTGATTAGTCCCTGGAGAAGGACATCATGCTTGGTAGGGTACAGGGTCAATGAAAAAGTGGAAGAACCTAAACCAGATGGATTGACACAGCGGCTGCAGCAGTGGGCTTAAGCATAACAACGGTTGTGAGTGTGGCGATGGATGGGGCAGTGTTTTGTTCTGTAGTACACAGGGTCGCTATGAGTTGGAACCAACTTGATGGCACCTAACATGAACAGCAACAATATAAGGAGAGAGAAAGAGAGAGAGATTCATATCAAGGAAATGGCTCACATGGTTGTAGAGGCTGGAAAAGCACAACTCCTGTGGGTCAGGAGCACGAGGCTGGAGGCTTCCTGACTCATGTAGCTGCAGGGCCTGATGAACCCAAGATCAGCTGGTCAGACAGCAGGCCTGCAGAGGCTGATGAATCCAAGATCGGCATGCAGTATGGCAAGCCACTGGCCCAAGTCCCAAGAACTAGAGGTCAGATGATGAGGAGCCAGATGCAGGATCCAGAGCAAGAAAAAGCCAGCAAGCTTTGCCAGAAAGTCCAAATATATTGCATGCAAACCACATTCCCAAGGAAACTCCCTTTCAACTGATTGGCTGCTTACCACAGAGATCATCATGGAAGTGATTACATATCAAATCTTATCATGGAGGTGATTACATCATTACATAACTGCCAAACTACATCATAACTGCCAAAGCACTGAGAATCTTGACTCAGCCAAACTGACAAACAACCTTAACTATCACAGTGTACAAACCCATTCAATTAGATTCTCAGCTTTATATTTGGAAAGACATGATTAGTAATTTTCAAAGTCCTTCACATTGGTTCCTTGATAGAGAGAATAGCAGCTGTTGTCCCACAAAAGGCCAAGGAAAAGCCCCTGAAAGAGCTCTTAAAGTGAATGACAGAAATTCACTCATGTACTCTATAAAACCTTCCCATTTACAGCATGGAACATTCAATGCAGTAAGTGATCATGTACTGTCGTTTCTTGTTCCCTGATTATTTCTTCATTAGGTCGTATATGCATGTAGATTATTTCATTATTTTCCTGGTGTAAATCACCTCATTCTTTATTTTCTACTTCTCTTAATTGCAACACCATTCAGCTCAACCCAGAAATATCAGTCTCTTTTGTTCATCATCCACATTTAATTCATCATCAAAAAAAAAAAAATTAATTCATCATAAGGTTCCATTAATTTTATCAGTGAAATGTCACCCAAACATGTTCCTTTTTATCCAATCCTATTGCCTGTGCTCTAATTTAGGTCATTATTATATTTCACTTGGCTAGCTTAAGTGCTCCACATCCTTTCTCTTACTTTTAATTCAGCTTCCATGTTACAGCCAGAATTCTCTTTATAAAGTACAGGCAATTCTCAACAATCATTTCTCCACTTGGAAACTTTAAAAAACTTCCTACTGCCTACAGGATCAAGTATAAACACTACAACATGAATTCAAAGCCCTTTAGAACTTGGCCTGTGTTTAAATTTCCAACTTTATCTTTCACTACGTCTCTTCCAGTCACCCCAATTGTTTGTGCTTTAGTTTCACTCAGCATTATCCAAAATACACTATTCTTTTCCTACTGCCATTTTTATCCTAGTAAATCTTATTCAGATTTCAATGTTCAGAGCTCTGTTATCTCCATTTTAAGAAATTTCTATTTCTCTTTCTTCTTCTTCATTTTTACTCTTCCTGTACTCTCCCTACTTGCCCAAATCCATCTGTCGTTTTTTTCTCCCACACCATACCTTCACACAAAAACAGAAAATCAGTCTTAATTGATTCTGTGAAGTGATTATGAAACAATATCTGGTTTATATGGATCTTGATAATTCTGTGCACTTATTATTTACTACCTGAGTGAGCTTTAGGAAGTTTCTAAGTCTTTGTGTGTGTTAGTTTTCTAATCATCAAAACATAGATTGAAAGTTATCCGCCTTGTAGAGATACTGTGATTAGATCAAGTAGTTTATATTCATGTATAATAACTGTACAGTTTAACTTTTATTTTTGTGTTCCTATATTTTATGCACACATATATATATACTATTTATCATCCTTACATATATTTATGCATACAAAATAGAAAAATAGATAATATTTATCTGCTAGAGGTAGATTTCAAAATTCACTCTTACTACTCCAATTTCTTGAACCATGATTGGGACAAAGGAGGAGCTTAGTAGATACTTGGCAAAAAAAAAAAAATATATATATATATATGTCATTTTCTTTATATCTCACATTATATTTAAGGTATTTTAAATGTTTAGTAGATGTTAGTGTACTTGTTGGCATATACATTGATAACATACATGACTGAGCTCTAATATATTTAAAGTTAACAATAAAATTGGGAGAGGGCAGTCGCACATGTGTATACTGAAACCCTAGTGGCATAGTGGTTAAGTGCTACAGCTGCTAACGGAAAGGTCAGCAGTTCTAATCCACCAGGTGTTCCTTGGAAACTCTATGGGGCAGTTCTGCTCTGTCCTATAAGGTTGCCATGAGTCAGAATCGAGTCTATGGCAACTTTTTTTTGTTTGTTTTTGTTTTTTGGTACTGATTAAGTAAAAGGAACATGAAAACAGAGGCTCTGCTTACAGAAAATGATAAATATAGTACATTATTTCGGATGTATAGAAGTACAGAATAATGGCATTGATACATATGCTATTAAGAAGTATAAGGATACAATATTAATAAAATTGTAATGAAAAAGGAGCATGAAACTTCTCTTGAACTCTTTCCATAATTTTAAGTTCTTGGTTATCATTAACTTGTAAGATATTTTCTAAAACTGAGAAAAAAATAGAAAAAAAGTTTGATTTTTAAATTTTAAATCTGATCCCAAATAGTGATTAGAGGTAAAATATTTTGAATTTTTTTTTTAAGTCTAAATAGCAACACAAATGCTTCCCAATTGTAATGACAAAGGCATCTTTACACTTCTAAGCATCTTAACATTAAAACTCTGATAGAAAGAAGAGACCTGTTATCAGGGGCCTTGGTCTGGGAGTGCATCAAAGTGAACCTTCTCTGAAAGGTCTTGCTGCTGGTCCATCCTCTCTTTTATTCTCATCACATTTGTAAATTGTAACATTGGTCCCCTGATGCCACATTTCTCCTTACCTCCCTCCCATTTTTCTCAAATAGGGGGATCGTTTGGTTCAATATGACTTGTGGTATGTGTATGGTCATAGTACACATTCACGTTTTGTAGATTGAACCAAATTTCAGGTGGGATGGTGCACATATTTAATGAACTTTTCCATAGCAAATACCATATAGCCTGCATCTATAAAATGAGCAGGTAAAATGCATGTATAAATGTGGTATTGATGGGTTTTTACACTGAGAAATCGACTTGTATGGTTTATTGAGGAAATATCTCAAATCGAATATAATTCACATTTTTTTCAAACTTGTTCCAATTCTAGCACATTTTTGTTAAATGTTCAGTATAGCCCCAATAGTGATGAATCATTACAATTTGACTGACATGCATGTATCTAGGTATATATATGTGCATATATATAATATATATTACACACATATGTATACACACATACGTATATCACTTTCAGTAAACTTTTAAATTTATAGTAAGGTTATTATTATTGGCTGCCTCTTTGATATCTTCATTTATAATTAAAATGCAAAAATGTTGCATTAAAAAATCGGGACTGGCAGTAACTCATCTACTATGGTGTACTATTTAAGAATATAATTCTTAAAAAAATTTTAAATGAAAAATTTCCCAGTTAGGTTGAATTGACAGTATATTAGTGACCAAGTGATTCGTTGATGAGCGTGATTCTGGTAGAATAAGTTCACGCTCCTCAGAATGGAGAGCAAAGCTGAGTGGGAAGAAAGAATCAGAAAAAAAAAAAAGATTTACTTGTTCATATTACTCCAAAGATTCAAAAGAAATGAACATAATTAAACCTGGTAAAGATACACTGGAGGTGGTTATAAATCTTTCAGCAGCAGGGCCGTGTAAATTTAGGACTACATTGTATAGTAACACTGTGTGTGTGTGTTATATATAAATTCATTAAAGCTTTAACAATTGCTTTACAAGGTAGGCAATATTTTGAACAGAAGAAGAAACTGAGTCTAGAGAGATTTAGTAGATTGGTCAAAGTAACAAAAAACTAGTAAATTGTGCAGCTGGGTTTTAAATTCAGCCAGTTTGACTAAGAACCTGTACTCTTACCATGATTTTACTGCTATTGGTTGAAAATCCTAGCATTCTTCTATTAGAGGTCGATTTTTTAAAAAGCAAAATAATCAAACTAGGTACCTTTGCTTTCAGATATCACAGTGACAAACATTAGTTGCTAATAATGTAGTATGTTCCAGGAAGGGCAAGAAAGAACCAAATGCTTCTCTCCCCAAGAACAGACAGGAGGATTGCAGGTCACAAAAAGTGATAGGAGATGTTTCTTCACTTTAGGATCATAATGTTTTGTTTCCATGGGGAACGTATGCTTATTGACTGGAGTAATGGTGCTGTTTTACAGGTAATAAAAACTTACTGGAGGGGAGACTAACAGGACTTTGAACACCAATATTCATTCTCTGTGCTAGGTTAGAATCTCTAAGGAGAACATTAAAGGAAGTTCACACAATTCTGAGGGTCTCTTAGAATTTTCAAGACTCAAAAAAAGTATTAAAGGGGGGGAATCTGCTGTGAAGAGAATGGATCATTTATTTGTGTATATGTGTGTGTATCAAAACCCTGGTGGCATAGTGGTTAAGAACTACAGCTGCTAACCAAAAAGTCCGCAGATCGTATCCACCAGGCGGTCCTTGGAAACCCTCTGGGGGCAGTTCTACCCTGTCCTTTAGGGTCGCTATGAGTCAGAATCAACTCGACAGCAATGGGTTTGGTTTGGTTTTTGTTGTATATATGGTTTTTTGGCTTGGTTTTAGTTATATATCTGGCTTTTGTTATAACCCAAACCAAACCAGTGTTGTCGAGTCGAGTTTATATATATATGTATGTATGTATATATGAGCCCTGGTGGCAAAAGCTCAGCTGTTCAACCCACCACCCACCAGCTGCTCTATGGCAGAAAGATGTGGAAATCAGTTTCCATAAAGATTTACAGCCTTGGAAATTATGGGGGGCAGCTTTACTCTGTTCTACAGGGTCATTATGGGTCTGAATCGACATGATGGCAATGGGTTTGGTTTTATATATAGGAGCCCTGGTGGCACAGTGCTTAAGAGCTTGGCTAATACCCAAAAGGTCTGCAGTTCAAATCCACCAGCCACTCCTTGGAAGCCTTATGGGTGCAGTTCTACTCTGTCCTATAGGGTTGCTATGAGTCACAGTTGACTGGACAGCAACGGGCTTGATTTTTGGTATGTGTGTCTATATATATACATACATACACATATAATATATATTATATATACATATAACCCCAAAAACATAATATATATACACACATATAACCCCCAAAACATAATATATTAATATATATGTATATATATATATAACTGGAGAATAGCCTTGGTTCTTGTCTTCAGTGTAAGAAAGAATTCAAACACTGAGACAAATAGCATCAAGCGAGCAGAGGTTTATTAGCTAGCAGAGGGTTAGTTGCAAAAGTACACTTGACTAGGGAATGTCAAGCGGGCTACTCAGAGAGAGAGTCTGAGTGCCCTGATAGTCATTTTCTTAGGGTTTTATACCCCTTTTCTCCTAACTCTCCCTGTTAGCATTTAACAGCCAAGTCAGGGATCCCAGTAGAGACTATTTCCTTGGCTTATCATTTGATTACCAAGTTAGGGACCCTATCAAGTTAGGGCCCCTATAGGGACTATTTCCTTGGCTTAATGTTTAACTACACAGGGACCATCTTATTGAGGAATGTCACCACCCCACCCTGTCTCTTCCTCCTCCCGAGTGCAAGCTCTCCCCCTCTTCCTTACATCTTTCCTGTAGGGACCATTTCCTTGGCTTAATGTTTAACTATTTTTTTGTAGGGATCATCTTACTGAGGAATGTCACCCCCTCGTCTCTTCCTTTTCCCAAGTGCAAGCTCTCTCCCCTCCCTTAGATCTATATATATACGTATAACACACATACATATACATGCATATATATATATTAAAATTTGCCATTCTAACCACTTTTAAATGTACAATTCATTGGCATTAATGACATCGACAATATCGTGCAACTATCACCACTATTTATTTCTAAAATTTAATTACCCCAAAAAGAAACTTAGTACCCATTAGCAATAACTCTCCATTTCCTGCCTCCTCCAGCTCCTGGTAACCACTAATATACTTTTGTCTCTATGCTTTTGCCTAATTTAGATATTTCATATAAGTGGGATCATATATTTGTCCCCTTGTGCTTGACTTATTTTATTCAGCATAGTGTTTTCAAGATTAATCCATGTGTAGCATGTATTAGAAGTTCAACTTTCTTGATCAGGACATTTTTTTGAGGAAGGTTTGTGTGGTCCCTAGACTGATACAATATAGAGATACTGCAAAGGGTTAGGTTAAGAAGAACCAAAAGAGGAAAAGACAAGTCAGATTCTGAAATGAGTACACACAGAGGCTCCCTCCTGTCAAAGGTTGCATCTTCCTTTATGCAGCCTAAGAGAAGGTTTAAATTTTCATGTAAACTTTTAATTATGCTACATGGTGATGCTCCTTTCAGATTTGCCAAGTCTTCATCTTATATCCAACAGCCTGGAGTGTTAGCTCCAGCAGAGGCTGGGGGCAAGAAAACCACTGCATTTGCTTCTGAGCTTGTGCAAAAAAAATGCTAGAAGAGTAATAAGCCCTATACTATGGATTAGGACGCGATGTCAGTTGTCATCTGTCAAAAAAGGTATGACCTAGGAAGGGTTGGAGAAATCCTAGATTCACAAAAGTCAGTAGAACTGAACTTTGTGATTGCTACCTATCTCCACCCTACCCATACCCAACATATGTAGTAGCAGTGATTCCCCTTTAGGACATAAAAGTTTTTTGTTATATCCAGTTCCACTAAAAAAAAAAAAAAAAAAGGTGTTGTAATAGACGATAGATTATCATTTGTTTGGAACAGCCCTGGTGGCACAGGGGTTAGGAACTCGACTGCTAACCAGAAGGTAGGCAGTTTGAATTCACAAGCTGTTCCTTGGAAACCCTGGAGGGCAGTCCTACTCTGTCCTATGGGGTTGCTATGAATTGGAATCCAGTTGATGGCAACAGGTTTGTTGTGTATTAAGTTTGTACGGTCTAACAATCTTTCAATGTCTCATTTAACTCTGTGATTCCATCAGTGTGCAGTAGTTTGCCCAGCAGTAGTTTGCCCCGTATTAACACACCAATAAAAATTAGAAGTTAATACCCCATCTTCTCAATAACACTTTTTCATCGGATTGCAGGTTAATTTAGTAGACTGATGTTCTAGCCTTTTTCAAAGAATAATTCTGAAACATTTGCCATTTTCACACTAATTTAATAATTTCTCTTTAGTTATATATTAATGATTGGGAAAGGTGGTCAGGAGTATTACAGGCTGAGGAAAATCAAGATGAAAGGAGGAACTACCCCCAAGCACTTCCCAAGACAGTTTTCTCTATTTCTCTTACACAACAAAGAAGTTATTTTCATCCTACTATTACATCTTATTTCTGACTAAGGATAAATTTTATAAAGGGAATTGAAAATGAAGCAATTATCAGCACATTTTGTTATTTTACTATTAGTAAAATGTATGTATGTATACATGTGTATTTGGTAGGGAGGTGAGGAATGGAAAGGGTGCAGCAAAGTAGAAGCTGAAATATTTCACAGCACCAAACTGTCAACACAACAAGACTAAACAAATTGCCATTGCCCTATTTTGTTGCACGCCTTTTAACCAGAGAAGCCTTTAAAATAGTAGAGACTATCAGTGAAGTAATTTCCCCCTTAACTCTAGTTTGTCTTTCTGCTAAAGTCTCCTGCAGCAGCTTTCCTTGCAGTCAAATTACAATCCATGTTACAGAGTTCATGTCCAGAGTTATCCCTGCTAGCCCTGACTCAAAAAGTAAACCACCATCTATAGCACAATTAAAAATTAAAAGTCTCTTCATCACAGCACTAACTAGTGAAATATGGACAGCCATAATTACACACCAAAATTGTCTAGGCTCCACTAATTCTAATATTAAGACATTTTCAAAAGAATGTGGCCAAAAAAGTCACATTATTTCTGATTCATTAATTAGCATGTTTTTTTTTTACCCGCTATTATTCATGCCATATTAACATGTGACAGGGGTCAAGACTACATTAAATTTTAGAATAAATTACTATGGTTAACAGTGCCATTTGACAGCTTTATAGGTAACTGCAGCCCTTCAACTTGTTCTGCACAAGTTTTTTTTCCCCCTCTTTACTGAAGTGCATTATTGAAAAAATGGATCAAGCAAGATCTTTTTCACTTTTTTTTTTTTTTAACTCAGAAAAGCTGATCCTACCCAAAGTGATCGCTATGAGTCAGAATCCACTTGACGGTACTGGGTTTGGTTTTTTTTTTTTTGGTACCCAAAGTGAATATAATAGGCCAGCATTGAGTTTGTTAGACTGCATCACCTCGTCCAACTAAGATAATGACAGTTCAAGGGAAAGATTCTAAATAATGGCTGCACCAACTTCCTTGGTTGTAAACAAAATGAGAATTATATAATAGGCTCAACCTCTTTTTCTTTCAGTGAAGACTTTCTAAGTGTAGACCTAGAAGTGTGATCTTTACAGGAGATATAATTATTTCTGTTGTATGGGCGTGTGGTTCAAAGTGAGTCTTAAACTCTTTGTAATATTAAACTAGACACATTCCTGACGTTCAAGGACAGAGTATTACATATGCAATGATAATATTATTTAGAAGAGTTTTACTGTTTAGTTATTTTAATATTTTGTTAGTATAAATTAAAGCTCAAATTGAAATTTAAAATAATAGCATAATTGTGTGCTGCCCTATAGAAATGGGTGTGTTTGTGTACATATATCTATGTCTATATATGTTTATATATAGATATATATAATGGAGAGAGCTATCACTGCTTTAAGAACTTTAAGATACATCCAAGAATTAATACAAAGCTTTGGGTTTTCATTGTTGTTTATCTAGAACACCTGACCATTTTTCCTTTGCCATCATTAACTGAGAACAGCTTTCAACCTTAAAGGTAGCATTTACATACAAAAGCCCATCTCACCAGAATGCACTGAGGTATTCCCCTAAAGGAATAATACAGTATTGCAAATTACTAGAAAAAAGTCATTATTGTATTAAGTTTTTTTTTTTTTAAATCAGGTAGGTATTAGCTTCTGAGTAAGAAAAGTTTGAAATTATCTTTTTCAAGCTTTTCCTAATCTACTAGACTGTAAGACTGCTTTAGAGTCAATTGAAAATTAAAAGATGTGTTCTCTAGGCTTTAAAAACTGTGCATGCTTTTACTGCTACACTTGTACTACAAGGTACTCGACATGGACCCAGTGAGTTAGCAGCAAAGAATCAGGGAATACTCATTTTGGAAAAATCTAATAGATTATTCATTTCAAAAAGGTTTTGAAACCTTTTTTACTTAGGGTATTATTATAATCAAATCTATTTGCTATATTTTTATAGTAATGAGAGACAAACATAACTAATCACAGAGTTATAGAGCAGTAAAATAAAATCTGAGCAATTGTGATTTTATCTAATAATGCTTTCTAATTTCTAACAAATATTCTGTAATCATTACATGCGACCTTACATTTAAATTTCCATTTTCAAGTTTTTTATTAGTTTGATGATTTTTCATGTTATCATGGTAAAATTAAGAAGATTCAACTTTCTTATTTCTATATGCAGTAAATATTTGATAGCTTTTTCAATAATAAGCACACAAAATTTTTCATAGTTGAATGATAAATTTAGAAATTGCATAAAAATGTTGACTATTATGTTTAAAAAAATACAAGGACATTTTAAAAGAAGGCACCATTAATGGAATAGCTGAAAACAACACATTATAGGATTTAGTTTTGATTTCCTAATCTTAAACCGGATGAAAAGCATAAAGCTAATGGTCAGTATTTTTTTGTAATGAACCTATAGTAAATTTAAATAGATTAAGTTTCAATTGCTTTTGTTCATTCAACACATATTTCAGACTCTGAGCTTGGTGTGAGGATCAAGTGATACAGCCCATTCCTGAGAAAAATCTAGTGGACCAGTTACACATAAAAGCCTAGTATTATGGAATCTATGTGACAGGTATCTTATTACACAGGTGCACCTACTACGTTAGGAGTGAGCTCTGGTGGTGCAATGGTTAGTAATCAATTGCTAATCTAAAGGTCGAAGGTTCAAAACCAGCCACTCTGCAGGAGAAAGATGTGGCAGCTGGCTTCTGTAGAGATTTACAGACTTGGAAACCCCATGTGCTCGCTATGACAGAGAGTTGATTCCATGCCAGTGGGTACGGGAATATATACAATGTTATTTACTTCAGAGAGCATAGCAGCAATCTTCAGTGCTATGGTGAATCAATATTGGCAAAAGAGTTTTTTGTTGTTGTTATGATGTGTAACATAAAAATAATGTTGATAACAGGACAAAATCAGCAGTATACTTCAAACTTCTAGTCATCAGCTAAAAGGCATGTTAGAAGACTTAGCGGTTTGTATTAGTTCTAAATATTCAGCGACTTCTCAAGTGGAATGGTAAGGGATATTAAAGGAGTATCGAATAATTTTTAAATAAATAGGGTGATCTAGAGAAAAAAAGTCTTTCCACTCGGCATCTTTGAGAACAGCAATGAATTATTGGGAAATGCTAACACCATTGCATGTCTTAACTATTTAGATTTGAGAAGCTGAGTCTATCACTTCCATGATGATACACTCCTAAACCCTCAACCCCCCGTTTTTTTGCTTACTTTTGCTTTGTACACTTCTTTTCAAAGCTTATTTTAGAGTTTACTATCTATCTATCTATCTATCTATCATCTATCTATCTATCTATCTATCTATCTATCTATCTATCTATCTATCTATCTATCTATCTATCTATCTATCTATCTATCTATCATCTATCTATCTATCTATCATCTACCTATCTATCTATCTATCTATCTATCTATCTATCTATCTATCTATCTATCTATCTATCTATCTATCTATCATCTATCTATCTATCTATCATCTACCTATCTATCTATCTATCTATCTATCTACATGACTTTCAATCAGAAAATTGGGTTGGATTTTAAATGCAAATTTTAGGGTCAAATTAATTTTAAGGAAAATAAAATAAGCTTCAGAAATAGAAGGAACGAATTCAATTTATGACTAAGATTCTGTTTATGTAAGCAGATAAAGTCCTATCTGCTCAATCCTCATAGCCTTCACTGCTTATATTTATCACATTTGATTTGCGGTCAGTGATCTGAAACGTCTTTAATCAACAGGCATCCTACTGGACACAAGCCTATCAAAATATTACTTGTTGACTTTGTGCAAACATATCTAAAGTTCACAAATCTGAAATTCACTTTGGTTGCCTCATTAGCAAAATCTGCAGTTTATGTCTTTCTTGAAAAAAAAAATTATGTTATGGAAGTAATTTTGTTCCTGTCTTTGACTTATATATGCTTCATTGAGTTTTGACTTCTGTGATTTTTCAGATCTGTGATTCTTATGCCATTATTTTCATTATGTAAAGTACATTTATATGTTGGATTGCCCATTAATCTGTTTCAGGTCCGATCTGCATGACCAAACTGAAAGGTTTTGGTGTGTCTGCTCATGGTACAATGTACAATGTAGGCATATAGACATAGCTAATCACAAATATCAAAAAGTCAATATAAATGTAGTGTCTTGACTTGCAGACTCAGCTTCTTATTTAGACATTAGCAGATAGATGAGGCAGGTCGATTCGAGTGTGTGAAAAGTCACCTTGCTATGTCTGCTCTGCCAGAAAAGATATGTACTTACAGATTCCACCAGTTGCCTTCAAATTGTTATTCACCTCATTAACATTTACTTGGCACATGTAGTCAGCTAAACACTGTACTTATCACTTGCCTCAAATAGCTTTAAGTCCATAAGACAAAAGAATTCTAGCAGATACTAGTATCAAGAAATTCCTCATCTTTTTGTCATCATTTTAAATGGCAGGGAATAAGGAAAAAAGGTGTGTGTGTATGTGTGAGTGAGTGTGTAGCAAGAGAGAGAGACAGACCAAGACAGAGAGAGAGAGAGAGAGAGAGAAGAAAAGGCAGAAGAGGAAAGATCAATTTAAGAAGGTCGAGGAGCAACTACCAAATGCAAAACAATTCCCTCTTTACTCTCAACTCCATTTCTTCCCTAATCTCCCACTCTCACCCCTCAAAAAGTGAACTAAAACACTGATTTAAGTGAATAGAAGAGTGCCAGTATTAGAAGTCCTGGAAAAATCAATTCTTTTCTACAGTAACTAAAATCCAAAGAAATTGTATAGGTCAGGAAAAGGTAGTACAAACAGAATAAGGACTAAAAGAGAAAAAGTACACAGTCTATCTTGGCTGGGATGCTTAACGTTTCATTCTCCTTTCTGTGTAAACTCCTGACGTTGTTCAATTTTATAAGGTGCTTAGTTCTACTACCAGTGAGATGTGAACTTAAACACAATGCAACACATCATATGCTTCAAATTGGCCCTATAGTTATGATCTGATGCTCTTGTCCTATTGTCTTCTAATATCAAATATATGATATTAACTTCTGTTATTATACCTTTCTTATTTCAAGTGTTATACACCCATGTACAACCTTATTAATAATATTGTCATTTTCTGATATAAGAATTAGATGTATTTTACAGTTCTGATGAAAATATACATTTCTAAATATGAGAACCATAGTTTAATCGGATACCTTTTTTTTTTTTTTTTCTGGCTCCTTCATCTTTACTTGTTGTTGTTAAGTGCCATTAAATTGATTTTGACTCATAGCGACCCTGTGTACAACAGAATGAAACACTGCCTGGTCCTGTGCCATCCTCACAATTGTTGTTATGCTTAAGCTCATTGTTGCAAACCACTGTGTCAGTCCATCTCGTTGAGGGTCACAGACCCTCAACCAAGCACGACGTCCTTCTCAGGGAGTGATTCCTCCTGAAAACATGTCCAAGTATGTGAGATGTAGTTTCACCATCCTTGCCTCCAAGGAGCATTCTGGTCCCACTTCTTCCAAAACAGATTTGTTTGTTCTTTTGACAGTCCATAGTATATTCAATATTCGTCATCAACACCACAATTCAAAGGCATCAATTCTTCTTTGGCCTTCATTATTCATTGTCCAGCTTTCACATGCATATGAGGCCATCGAAAAGACCATGGCTTGGGTCAGGCGCACCTTAGTCTTCAAGGTGACATCTTTGCTATTCAACACCTTAAAGAGGTCTTTTGCAACAGATTTGCTTAATGCAGTGCATCTTTTGTTTCCCTGACTGCTGCTTCCATGGGTGTTGACTGTAGATTCAAGTAAAATGAAATTCTTGACAACTTCGTTTTTTTCTCTGTTTATCATGTTGCTTATTGGTACAGTTGTGAGGAGTTTTGTTTTCTTTTTGTTGAGGTGGAACCCATACTGAAGGCTGTGGTCTTTGATTTTCATCAGTCCTCTACACTTTGGGCAAGGAAGGCTCTGTCATCTGCATAATGCAGATTGCTAATGAGTCTTTCTCCAAACCTGATGCCCCATTCTTCTTCATATAGTCCAGCTTCTCAGATTATGTGCTCAGCATACAGACGGAATAGGTATGGTGAAAGGATTTAACCCTGATGCACACCTTGCCTGACTTTAAACCACACAGTATCCCCTTGCTCTGTTTCAAATGACTGCTTCTTGATCTATATAAAGGTTCCTCATGAGCACAATTAAGTGTTCTGAAACTCCCATTCTTTGCAATGTTATCCATGATTTGTTATGACCCACACAGTCAAATGCCTTTGCATAGTCAATAAAGCACAGGTAAACCTCTTTCTGGTATTCTCTGTTTTCAGCCAGGATTCATCTGACATGTGCAGTGACACCCTGGTTCCACGTCCTCTTCTGAATTAGGCTTGAATTTCTGGCAATTCCCTGTCAGTATACTGCTACAGCCGCTTTTGAATGATCTTCAGAAAAATTTTACTTGAGTGTAATATTAATAATACTGTTCAATAATTTCCACATTCAGTTGGTCACCTTTCTTAGGGAGTAGGCACAAATGTGAATCTCTCCCAGTCGGTTGGCCAGGTAGCTGTCTTGGCATAGAAAAGTGGGCACTTCCAGTGCTGCATCCATTTGTGAAAACATCTCAATTAATATCCCGTCAATTCCTGGAGCTTTGTTTTATACCAATACTTTCAGTGCAGCTTGGACTTCTTCCTTCAGTACCATCTGTTCCTGATCATGTGCTACCTCCAGAAATGACTGAATGTTGAGCAATTCTGTTTGGTATAGTGACTCTGTGTATTCTTTCCATCTTCTTTTGATGCTTCCTACGTCGCTTAATATTTTCCCCATAGAATCCTTCAGTATTGCAACTCGAGGCTTGAATTTTTCTTCAGTTCTTTCAGTTTGAGAGATAGGGAGCGTGTTCTGTTCTTTTGGTTTTCTATCTCCAGGTCTTTGCACATGTCATTATAATACTTTAATTTCTCTTCTCAAGCCACCCTTTGAAATCTCCTGTTCAGCTCTTTGACTTCATCGTTTCTTCCTTTCTCTTTAGCTACTGGAGGTTTAAGAGCAAATTTCAGAGTCTCTTCTGACATCCATCTTGTTCTTTTCTTCCTTTCCTGTCTTTTTAATGACCTCTTGCTTTCTTCATGTATGATGTCCTTGATGTCATTCCACAGCTTGTCTGGTCTTTGGTCATTAGTGTTCAATGTGTCAAATCTATTCTTGAGATGGTCTCTAAATTCAGGTGGGTTATCCTCAAGGTTGCTCTTTGGCTCTCTTGGACTGGCTCTGATTTTTTTCGGCTTCAAATTGAACTTGCATAAGAACGATTGATGGTCTGTTCCACAGTCTGCCCCGGCCTTGTCCTGACTGATGATGTTGAGCTTTTCCATGGTGTTTTTCCACAGATGTAGTCAATTTGATTTCTGTGTATTCCGTCTGGCTAGGTCCATGTGTATAGTTGCCATTTATGTTGTGAAAAAAGGTATTTACAATGAAGAAGTCATTTGTCTTGCAGAAGTCTGTCATGTGATCTTCAGCATCATTTCTATTGCCAAGGCTATATTCTCCAACTATCAATCCTTCTTCTGTGCTTCCAACTTTCCCATCCCCTTCACTATAAATGCAGAAATCTCTATTAAAAATGCATATTTTTAAGAAAAAAATGAAGTGGCATATTTTTTTAGTGCGCGAGGAAATTTTGTAGTCATTTCTTGTCCTACAAATGATGATACTTCTATGAGTCATAAAGTATAATATAGAAAGTTATTGAATTAAGCAAACTAACATTTATACTTCACATTAATGCATTACCTATATAATGTAAAATACATATATACTAAAATGTATATGACATATAAAGATATATATGCACATGAAAGTACAAACTGGGATTTTGTACTTGGTATGTGTACGACTTTAGCTTGCTACACAAGGCAGCATTTTAGTTATGTCCTCCCTAACTCCCAGAGTTGCTCATGGGTGTACCGTCAGTGAAGTCCTCCTTGATGCTCCTGTGTTGCTGCCAAAGGTCCAAACACTAGCCGTGGTAAGGGTAAATCAGGAACCAACAAACATTTAACATCTGCTTGTTTGCAACCAGTCTAAATGTAAAATAAAAAACATTTAAAAATATCTAAGATGCACTAAAGAAAACTCTATGACAATGTGGTGCTATAACTACATTATTAACGTATTTTGCTTTCTAAGGGCAATATTTTCTCTTTGATTCTTTGTTATCAAAGGTAGAAAGCCAACAGAGATAGTCATATATTTCAGAAAGTAGATTCCTTTTCAGAATGGATGAGGGGAATTACTTCTGATGAAGACAAAAGTTCTTAAACATTCTTAGTCAACACGATAAATTCATATATTTAGAAGGAAAAACAAGAAAAGCTCCTTCTAGATCAACTTGAAAGCAACATCATATTTATTTTTAATTATTTTTACCAAACTTCTCAGGCCATACTAGTACTTCTTCCCAACAATGCCAGAGTTTTCATTCTAAGCTTGAGCTATCCTTAATCTCTAAAGAGTCATTATTGGATAGATCAAAGATACTGCTTAGGTACATAGCATTTAAAATATGACAAAATATTTTCACAAATAATTAACTCAACAAATATTTATTGAGCACTGACGTGAGCCAAGTGCTTTATCAGACACTATATTAAGCCAAAACAGAAAAGATCCGTATTCTCAGAAAACTTAAGTGTATAACTTCATCTGAAGTAAGTTATAATAAGTAATAGGCATTAATCAAATAATCATACAAATGTAATTATTATTTTTTTTATTTAATGTGGCTAAAATCATCTTTAAATATACTACTGATTTGGCTTACATAGAAATTCAAAATATGTCCAGTATGAGAAAAAAATGCCTCTGTCAAAATCCAAGAGAAAATTAAAACAATAAATGGGGAAATATTTGTGACATCTAAGGTAAATTTCTGCTAAGTGTGCAAGAAGAGAGGAACATAGCAGTATAAAAATTTATACTGTGATGTCAGAAAGGCTTGAAGGGTCTTTCCTGAAGAAGTGGCCTGGGCTAAAGTGTGGAAGGAAGAGTTAGAATTGAAGTTAACTGGAGGAAGAGAGGGGCACCCCAGGCAGAGAGAACAGTGTTGAGAAGTGCCGGGGCAGAGGCAAGGGTGCGCAGTGAGCGTGGAATGTTGAAAGAACACTAGCTGGAGTCAAGTCGTCATGGAATAAGATGGTATGAGATAGCTCTAGAGAAGAAATATAGAAAAATTGGGGCTTGTAGGACCTTTAAGCCTTTTAACAAATTTTTCATTTATTCCACAAACCATGGAATGTCTTTGAAGTTTTGATATAGAAGTATGGAATGATTAGGTTGATGTTTTAGGAAGATCACTTATATCACAAGATGAGGAATGGATTGGATGAGGACCTGCACTGATGGAGAGGAAATTATAGGGATTCAAAGAAAAAATGATCAGTGCTTGGATGGTGCCAGTGTTGGTGGAGGGGAAAAGTGAACAGATTTTGAGAGATGTTCAAATACATGATTATAGCAATTACTCTATGAGGTTTTTATTATAATTTTGTAGTTAAAGAAAATGAGTCTAAATAAAAAGAGTCTAAATGATTATTCTGGTGTCATAGAGTCAATAAGCAATAGGGCAAGGTTTACAGTCCAGATCTTGTGACTCCATATTTATCACTTTTTCTATCATTATTAGTGTTCTGAATCTCTTTATGGAGGATCCCAATGTTGAAAGCCAATAAGAGGAGATAATTTTAACTCACTACTATCCTACTCACACTTCTGACGTAGAGATATCTTACTATACTGTATTTTTTGGACAAATTAACTCAGGATTACTCTTTATATCTCAATTAAAGGCTCAAAGTTTACATAGCCCCAAAGAACTGAGCATGGCAGGGAAAGTCACCTGTTAGAAGTGTCTATTTAAAAACATATTATGAGGTGGGGACCAAGATGGCGGACTAGGTAGACGCTACCTCGGATCCCTCTTGCAACAAAGACTCGTAAAAACAAGTGAATCGATCAAGTACATAACAATCTACAAACCCTGAACAACAAACACAGATTTAGAGACGGAAAACGAACAAATACGGGGAAGCAGCGATTGTTTTCGGAGCCTGGAGCCAGCATCCCAGTCAGGTAACCTTTGATGCCCGATTTAGGGCAGAGCCCAGGGGAGCTGACGGTACAAACAAGGGGCCCAGCCCTATCCCCCGAACTCACCCCGGGAGGGGGCCCAACCGGTTCGCTTCCCCCCCCTTTTTTTTTCTTTTGGTCTTTTCCTAACCCACTCTTTCGGCCTGAGACAAGGAACAACAACAACAACAACAAAACCCAGGGGCCAAAAATCCACCCCTAATTGGACTAAAAACACAGAACCAGCTACACCAAGCATATATGATCCAAATCTCAGACTTTCATCCTTACAGGGAATAAGGTGGTGGTTATAATCCAAAGGCAATTCTGATAGGGATCTGACTGCATTTGTTTTTAGCGGATTTTCTGGAAAAACTAGTTTCCCAGTGATGGCTCGGAGACAGCAGTCCATATCAAACCACATAAAGAAGCAGACCATGACAGCTTCTACAACCCCCCAAACAAAAGAATCAAAATCTTTCCCAAATGAAGATACAATCCTGGAATTATCAGATACAGAATATAAAAAACTAATTTACAGAATGCTTCAAGGCATCACAAACGAAATAACGCAAATTGCAGAAAAATCCAAGGAATACACTGATAAAACTGTTGAAGAACACAAAAAGATTATTCAAGAACATAATGGAAAAATTAATAAGTTGCAAGAATACATAGAGAGACAGCATGTAGAAATCCAAAAGATTAACAATAAAATTACAGAATTAGACAACACAATAGGAAGTCAGAGGAGCAGACTCGAGCAATTAGAATGCAGACTGGGACATCTGGAGGACCAGGGAATTAACACCAACATAGCTGAAAAAAATCAGATAAAAGAATTAAAAAAAATGAAGAAACCCTAAGAATCATGTGGGATTCTATCAAGAAGGATAACTTGCACGTGATTGGAGTCCCAGAAAAGGGAGGGAAGACAGAAAACACAGAGAGAATAGTTGAAGAACTCCTGACAGAAAACTTCCCTGACATCATGAAAGACGAAAGGATATCTATCCAAGGTGCTCATCGAACCCCATTTAAGATTGATCCAAAAAGAAAAACACCAAGACATATTATCATCAAACTTGCCAAAACCAAAGATAAAGAGAAAATTTTAAAAGCAGCCAGGGAGAAAAGAAAGGTCTCCTTCAAGGGAGAATCAATAAGAATAAGTTCAGACTACTCAGCAGAAACCATGCAGACAAGAAGGCAATGGGACGACATATACAGAGCACTGAAGGAGAAAAACTGCCAGCCAAGGATCATATATCCAGCAAAACTCTCTCTGAAATATGAAGGCGAAATTAAGATATTTACAGATAAACACAAGTTTAGAGAATTTGCAAAAACCAAACCAAAGCTACAAGAAATACTAAAGGATATTGTTTGGTTAGAAAACCAATAATATCAGATACCAGCACAACACAAGGTCACAGAACAGAACATCCTGATATCAACTCAAATAGGGAAATCACAAAAACAAATAAGATTAATTAAAAAAAAAATACTCATAACGAGGAATCACGGAAGTCAATATGTAAAAGATCACAATAATCAAAAAGTGGGACTAAATATAGGAGGCATAGAACTGCCATATGGAGAGTGATACAAGACGATATAGAACAATACAAGTTAGGTTTTTACTTAGAAAAATAGGGGTAAATAATAAGGTAACCACAAAGAAGTATAACAACTCCATAACTCAAGATAAAAACCAAGAAAAACGTAACGACTCAACAAACATAAAGTCAAACACTACGAAAATGAGGATCTCACAATTTACAAAGAAAAACGTCTCAGCACAAAAAAGTATGTGGAAAAATGAAATTGTCAACAACACACATAAAAAGGCATCAAAATGACAACACTAAACACTTATTTATCTATAATTACACTGAATGTAAATGGACTAAATGCACCAATTAAGAGACAGAGAGTCTCGGACTGGATAAGAAACACGATCCGTCTATATGCTGCCTACAAGAGACACACCTTAGACTTAGAGACACAAACAAACTAAAACTCAAAGGATGGAAAAAAATATATCAAGCAAATAATAAGCAAAAAAGAAGAGGAGTAGCAATATTAATTTCTGACAAAATAGACTTTAGACTTAAATCCTCCACAAAGGATAAAGAAGGACACTACATAATGATAAAAGGGACAATTGATCAGGAAGATATAACCATATTAAATATTTATGCACCCAATGACAGGGCTGCAAGATACATAAATCAAATTTTAACAGAACTGAAAAGTGAGATAGACACCTCCACAATTATAGTAGGAGACTTCAACAC
This sequence comes from Elephas maximus indicus, assembly GCF_024166365.1. NCBI lineage: Eukaryota > Metazoa > Chordata > Mammalia > Proboscidea > Elephantidae > Elephas > Elephas maximus. Next base: position 76,378,625 of record NC_064822.1, on the reverse strand, counting down.
ACCACTTTTGGAGAAGGACAGGACATCCAGTAAGAAGCTCAATAGAGACACGGAAGACCTACTTACAACAATCAACCAACTTGGCCTCATTGACTTATACAGAACTCTCTCTCCACCCAACTGCTGCAATGTATACTTTTTTTTCTAGCGCACATGGAACATTCTCTAGAATAGACCACATATTAGGTCATAGAACAAACCTTTGCAGAATCCAAAGCATCTTCTCAGACCACAAGGCCATAAAAGTGGAAATCAAAAACAGAAAAATTAGGGAAAAGAAATCAAATACTTGGAAACTGAACAATACCCTGCTCAAAAAAGACTGGGTTATAGAAGACATTAAGGAGGGAATAAGGAAATTCATAGAATGCAACGAGAATGAAAATACTTCCTATCAAAACCTCTGGGACACAGCAAAAGCAGTGCTCAGAGGCCAATTTATATCGATAAATGCCCACATACAAAAAGAAGAGCCAAAATCAGAGAACTGTCCCGACAACTTGAACAAATAGAAAGTGAGCAACAAAAGAACCCATCAGGCACCAGAAGAAAACAAATAATAAAAATGAGAGCTGAACTAAATGAATTAGAGAACAGAAAACAATTGAAAGAATTAACAAAGCCAAAAGCTGGTTCTTTGAAAAAATTAACAAAATTGATAAACCATTGGCTAGACTGACTAAACAAATACAGGAAAGGAAACAAATAACCGGAATAAGAAACGAGAAGGACCACATCACAACAGACCCAAATGAAATTAAAAGAATCATATCAGGTTACTATGAACAATTGTATTCTAACAAATTTGCAAACCTAGAAGAAATGGATGAATTCCTGGAAAAACACTACCTACCTAAACTAACACAATCAGAAGTAGAACAACTAAATAGACCCATAACAAAAAAAGAGATTGAAATGGTAATCAAAAAACTCCCAACAAAAAAAAGCCCTGGCCCGGATGGCTATACTGTAGAGTTCTACCAAACTTTCAGAGAAGAGTTAACACCGCTACTACTGAAGGTATTTCAAAGCATAGAAAATGACGGAATACTACCCAACTCATTCTATGAAGCCACCAACTCCCTGATACCAAAACCAGGTAAAGACATCGCAAAAAAAGAAAATTACAGACTTATATCCCTCATGAACATAGATGCAAAAATCCTCAACAAAATCCTAGCCAATAGAATTCAACAACATATCAAAAAAATAATTCACCACGACCAAGTGGGATTTATACCTGGTATGCAAGGCTGGTTTAATATTAGAAAAACCATTAATGTAATCCACCATATAAATAAAACAAAAGACAAAAACCACATGATCCTATCAATTGATGCAGAAAAGGCATTTGACAAAGTCCAACACCCATTTATGATAAAAACTCTCAGCAACATAGGAATAGAAGGAAAATTCCTCAACATAATAAAGGGCATCTATACAAAGCCAACAGCCAGCATCACTCTAAATGGAGAGAACCTGAAAGCATTTCCCTTGAGAACAGGAACCAGACAAGGATGCCCTTTATCACCGCTCTTATTCAACATTGTGCTAGAAGTCCTAGCCAGAGCAATTAGGCTAAACCAAGAAATAAAGGGCATCTGGATTGGCAAGGAAGAAGTAAAATTATCTCTATTTGCAGATGACATGATCTTATACACAGAAAACCCTAAGGAATCCTCCAGAAAACTACTGAAACTAATACAAGAGTTTGGCAGAGTCTCAGGTTATAAGATAAACATACAAAAATCACTTGGATTCCTCTACATCAACAAAAAGAACATCGAAGAGGAAATCACCAAATCAATACCATTCACAGTAGCCCCCAAGAAGATAAAATACTTAGGAATAAATCTTACCAAAGATGTAAAAGACCTATACAAAGAAAACTACAAAGCACTACCACAAGAAATTCAAAAGGACATACTTAAGCGGAAAAACATACCTTGTTCATGGATAGGAAGACTTAACATAGTAAAAATGTCTATTCTACCAAAAGCCATCTATACATACAATGCACTTCCGATCCAAATTCCAATGTCATTTTTTAATGTGATAGAGAAACAAATCACCAACTTCATATGGAAGGGAAAGAAGCCTCAGATAAGCAAAGCATTACTGAAAAGGAAGAAGAAAGTGGGACGCCTCACTCTACCTGATTTCAGAAGCTATTATACAGCCACAGTAGTCAAAACAGCCTGGTACTGGTACAACAACAGGCACATAGACCAATGGAACAGAATTGAGAACCCAGATATAAATCGATCCACATATGAGCAGCTGATATTTGACAAAGGCCCAGGGTCAGTTAATTGGGGAGAAGATAGTCTTTTTAACAAATGGTGCTGGCATAACTGGATATCCATTTGCAAAAGAATGAAACAGGACCCATACCTCACACCATGCACAAAAACTAACTCCAAGTGGATCAAAGACCTAAACATAAAGACTAAAATGATAAAGATCATGGAAGAAAAAATAGGGACAACCTTAGGAGCCGTAATACAAGGCATAAACAGAATACAAAACAGTACCAAAAATGATGAAGAGAAACCCGATAACTGGGAGCTCCTAAAAATCAAACACCTATGCTCATCTAAAGACTTCACCAAAAGAGTAAAAAGACCACCTACAGACTGGGAAAGAATTTTCAGCTATGACATCTCTGACCAGCACCTGATCTCTAAAATCTATATGATTCTGTCAAAACTGAACCACAAAAAGACAAACAACCCAATCAAGAAGTGGGCAAAGGATATGAACACACACTTCACTAAAGAAGATATTCAGGCAGCTAACAGATACATGAGAAAATGCTCTCAATCATTAACCATTAGAGAAATGCAAATAAAAACCACGATGAGATTCCATCTCACTCCAACAAGGCTGGCATTAATCCAAAAAACACAGAATAATAAATGTTGGAGAGGCTGCGGAGAGATTGGAACTCTTATACACTGCTGGTGGGAATGTAAAATGGTACAACCACTTTGGAAATCTATTTGGCGTTATCTTAAACAGTTAGAAATAGAACTACCATACAACCCAGAAATCCCACTCCTCGGAATATACCCTAGAGAAATAAGAGCCTTCACACGAACAGATATATGCACACCCATGTTTATTGCAGCTCTGTTTACAATAGCAAAAAGCTGGAAGCAACCAAGGTGTCTATCAACAGATGAATGGTTAAATAAATTGTGGTATATTCACACAACGGAATACTACACATCGATAAAGAACAGTGACGAATCTCTGAAACATTTCATAACATGGAGGAACCTGGAAGGCATTATGCTGAGGGAAATCAGTCAGAGGCAAAAGGACAAATATTGTATAAGACCACTATTATAAGATTTTGAGAAATAGTATAAACTGAGAAGAACACATACCTTTGTGGTTACGAGAGTGGGAGGGAAGGAGGGTGGGAGAGGGTTTTTTACTGATTAATTAGTAGATAAGAACTGCTTTAGGTGAAGGGAAGGACAATGCTCAATACATGGAAGGTCAGCTCAACTGGACTGGACTGGACCAAAAGCAAAGAAGTTTCTGGGATAAACTGAATACTTCAAACGTCAGCGGAGCAAGGGCGGGGGTTTGGGGAGTATGGCTTAAGGGGACTTCTAAGTCAATTGGCAAAATAATTCTATTATGAAAACATTCTGCATCCCACTTTGAAATGTGGCATCTGGGGTCTTAAATGCTAACAAACAGCCATCTAAGATGCATCAATTGGTCTCAACCCACCTGGATCAAAGGAGAATGAAGAACACCAAGGTCACAGGATAACTAAGAGCCCAAGAGACAGAAAGGGCCACATGAACTAGAGACTTACATCATCCTGAGACCAGAAGAACTAGATGGTGCCCAGCTACAACCGATGACTGCCCTGGCAGGGAGCACAACAGAGAACCCCTGACGGAGCAGGAGATCAGTGGGATGCAGACCCCGAATTCTGACAAAAAGACCATACTTAATGGTCTGACTGAGACTAAAGGAATCCCGGCAGTCATGGTCCCCAAACCTTCTGTTGGCCCAGGACAGGAACCATTCCCGAAGACAACTCATCAGACATGAAAGGAACTGGACAGTGGGTAGGAGAGAGATGCTGATGAAGAGTGAGCTAATGATATCAGGTGGACACTTGAGACTGTGTTGGCATCTCCTGTCTGGAAGGGGGATGGGAGGATAGAGAGAGTGGGAAGCTGGCAAAATTGTCAGGAAAGGAGAGACTGGAAGGGCTGACTCATTAGGGGGAGAGCAAGTGGGAGAATGGAGTAAGGTGTATATAAACTTACATGTGACAGTCTGACTTGATTTGTAAACGTTCATTTGAAGCTCAATAAAAGTTAATAATAAAAAAAGTTGAATATTTAAAAATTAAATACTACTGAATATTTTAAATGTTATAAAAAAATATTTGGTAAAAAAATGGTATCAGGGAAGAAGGGTTGAAAACAGAACACCATGGGATGAGGAAGACTGCACGAAGAGAAAACAGAAGTTTTTATAACTGTTCTGAATATAAAATTTTATACAGAAAAGGACCTTCAGGTTTTTTGTGTTTGTGTTGTTGTTAGGGATAGATCACTTCACATATACTGCTATTTAAATGTTGTAATTTTTTTTAACTTTCTGTTTTGAAACAGAAGCCCTGGCGGCACAGTGGTTAAGAGTTTGGCTGCTAACCAAAATGTTGGCAGTTCAAATCCACCAGGTGCTCCTTGGAAACCCTGTGGGGCAGTTCTACTCTGCCCCACAGTGTCGCTATGAGTCATAATTGACTTGACAGCAGTGGGTTTGGTTTTTGGTTTTATTCTGAAATACTTTCCAACTTACAAGCAAGGTTCTAGTATGTAAAGATGTGCATGATTTCCAGACAGAAAAGGTCAGGGCTTTGGGTGGAGATTGCGGCTTCTAATCTGATTCCACCAAGAAGACTGGGTAAAAGTGTCTATTAAATGGTCAATGTGCTCAGGTGCTGTTTTCTGTACTGGATGGTAGACTCCCTAAAGGTGGCTAAATTATCCAGTGTGTTGCTTTCCTTGCACTTCTTGCATTGGGTAGGGGCATCATGTGGCTAACTGCACGTATACAGAATATAAATGGAAAGGCATACTGTCCTCAGGTTCACTTCCAGGACAATGACAATGTCTTCTGGAAGAAATTTTCATAGATTCTGCCAGGTTAACACAGGCAATAGAATTCTCAAGGGCAGCAGGTTATATCAATGCCCAGCCAAAAGGATGATGTAGTTAAGATAGACGTTTTTATTCACCAGTTCCCAGAAGGGCTGCTCATTCTGGGAAAAAAAAAAAAAAAGCAGAGTAGGAAAAGATTAAGAAAGCCCCTTAGGATGTATAAGCTTTCCAGAGGACAGGATCTCAATACCTCTACCCTGGAGTGAATGAGCAGAGTGTACTGTGAAGTGAGGGGCTCTATGACAAATGCTTTACACATGAAACTGAGGAGAGGAAGAGATACTAAAGAGGAGTTACAGGAAGGTTTCCTATTTGATACACTGTAAAGTGTCTCTGTTCCTTCAAAGAACGCTAAAATAAAGCCTTGTATTAGTCTCTGAAACTTTTGAAGTTGGACCAATGTTTCTTTGACTATGACTTTGTGCCAAGCTGGGTTTCAAAGACAGAACAAGCAACCCCCTTTTATGTGGACTATACAAAGAGAAGCTCCCCTAAGAATCTGATACGCCTCCCCGAGCTCACAGTAAAATGCCTTCATTTTATTTATCCTTAATCATCTTCCACTACCTTCCAGTATGGGCTCTCTGCTCCCAATATGCTTGTTTCCTGATTATTCTTTTACAAATACCACTCTCTGGTTGGGAATACTTTCTTCTGGTTTCCTGACAATAAAAATTCATCAAAGAAGCTATAAACATCATGAAAGTAGGTAAAGTTTTCTTCATTTTTGTAATCCCTTATAGTGGCTAGAAAAAGACCTACAGATAGTAGTCATAATACCTATCTAAATTCAACCCAAACCTTTCTTCCTCTTAAGGTCTGTCCTTTGCAATGAAAAGCCACCATGTTTTATTTCACTCTGAGTCTCCAGAGAGCTTGAGTTTGTGTGATTATTTTTCTGCCCGTATAAATTTATTGATGAATGGACCTGGGGCCTTAAAAGCTTGGGAGCAACCATCTAAGATACATCTATTGGTCTCATCCCACCCAGAGCAAAAGTGAATGAAGAATACCAAAGACACAAGGAAAATGCTGGCCCAAAGGACTAAAGGACCACATGAACCAGAGACTCCTCCAGCCTGAGACCGGAAGAACCAGAGGGTGGCCAGCTACCACTAATGACCACCCTGACACAGAACACAACAGAGAGTTCTGGACAGAACAGGAGAAAAATGTAGAAAAGAATTCAAATTCATGTAAAAGACCAGGCTTAATTGGTTGACAGAGACTGGAGAAAACTCTGAAACTATGGCCTCCCAACGCTTTGCTAACCCAGACCTGAATCCATTACCAAAGCCCATGTTTCAGGCAAAGATTAGACAAGCCTATAAAACAAAAAATTTATACATGTGAGGAACACGCTTCTTAGTTCAATGAAATATATGAGACCAAATGGGCAGCTCCTGTCCAAAAGCAGGACGAGAAGGCAGGAAGAGACAGGAACTAAAAGAATGGACACAGGGAACCCAGGATGGAATGGGGGAACATGCTGTCACATTGTGAGGTTTGAAATCAATGTCACAAAAAATATATGTATACATACATATTTGAATGAGAAATTAACTTGAGCTGTAAACTTTCACCTAAAGCACAATAAAAAAATATATAAGAATTAAAAATATACATATATTGATAACTAGATATAAGTTTTCTCCATTTCCTTGTAAAGTAACTAAGCAGGTAAATGTTTAGTACAGCACCTGTCACCTAATAAGTATTTGCTTTTTTAATTGCTGAATAAGCAAAATAGACTCTTAAGAGATATTGTACTTGACTTAAAAGAAACACAGGTATAAGTTGTGCTCAAATAGATTATAAAAGAGAAATGTTATGATATCTTGGTATTCAAATGTCACATGCCTAAATGCTGTACTTTCTTTTTCCAGCAACTTCTTTTACTCTTTTTAGTTCCTCAGCATGACAATATTTCCTCTCCTTATATGTGGATTTCAAAATTGTTGCAACAAATTCTACGAATCATGAAAGTCAGGAGGCATGACCCCATAAATATCACTAAAGGAAACCAGTTGTGAATGTTAGGTATCTTTGTATAATACCATGTGAAAAACTAACTCATATCTCTTCCTAACCTACAACATCCTTATTACTCACTAACTTCTGTTCATTTTTCTTCCGTGATCTGCATCTAATTCATTTTTTATCCATCCTTGGTACCATTATTTTAGTTGATGCCATCTTATAACTGTATTATTGAAATGGTCCCTTCATCAGATTTGATATTTCCAGTCTTGCTTCCCCTATATTCATTTTCCTTTTTGCAACCTGATTTTGCCACCAAAAAGCAAATCTACTCATGTCACTTGTCTGATTATATTGCCCAATGTCTACCCATTCCTATCAGGGAAGGCATTTCCAGGTTTATTATTACAGATTTGACATCAAGTTAAAGATGAAAAAGTTCTGCTTGCTCATTCATCTCATAGGTATTTATTGAATAAATATTATACTTTAGGCACTACCAGGCAAAGCTAAATCCATTTGTACCAGAGTGCTTGAAGTCCAGTTGTGTCAATTGAATTGTACTTACTACCACTTATGAGTTATGTGACCTTGATCAAACTCCATGAGTCTTAGTTTTCTTATAATAGCACTGACTTCATCGTGTAGTCATTGAGGATTAAATGAGTGTGCCCATTTTGAGTACTTAGAGCCATTCTGGACAGGTATGAAGTTATTAATACATGTTGCCTATTATTATCATTGTTTAAGAAATAGAACTTTCCAAAATCAATCGCAGAGAAGGAGATATATATTTACATGGTAGAGTATGATTTAGTACAAAATATGAAGAAAATGTTTAAACTCTATTAAATATTTCCCTTTTATAATCCATAAAACACAATAAAATTAGTAATAATAGAAAATATTTCAAAATCCATATGTATAAACATATTGTTTACATATTACAGTAAAATCTATGAAAGCTGGAACCTGTGTAAGGTGGAAACCTGCCAGAGAAAGCAAACTCTAATATTTCCCAATAAAATGAGCAATAGAAAGGTGGTAAGACGGCACTTTGTCAAAGGAGGAAAATGTGCAAGGCCCAGAAAAACAAGGCAGCCCTGTCAAGTTCCAGCTCTCACAGGTTTCACTGTATATATGTCCCAAGTTAAACAAATATGTATTGAACTTTTTCTTTTCGCCTGTGGAAATAAGGGAATAAAATAAAACCAAAAACCTCCTGACCATGAACTCACACATATTGGATCCATGAATGAATTAAAGCTTTTCGTTGACCTTATTAGCTATAATCCATTGCTCAACTGACAGACAAGGCTATCACAAAATCGTACAATCACAATCTCAGGACAGTTGAGGAGTAATCAGAAAAGTATCAGGGAAATCAGGGGCTTAAAAACCAATTCTGTGGTATTCCTGTGATAACGTCTCACCCTACCTCCACTGAGTTTGGTATGAAAAGCAAGTTTATTTCTCTCTGGCTGATGAGACCTTCTCATCATTAACTCTTAAATAAGTTCCACCTCTTCTACCACGCACTACTGCTTTATTTCACCTAGCCATTGTTTCTCTCTAGGATTATTGTAGCAGCTTGAACTGGAGTCTTTGCTTTTAGTCTCTTCCCTCCAAATTGAACTCTGCATTGCTGGCAGATGGATTTTTCTATAATGTATTTTGGATTGTGGCACATTCCTACTTAAATACCTTCAGTAGCTTCCCACTGCCTTTGGGATGAAATCCAAAGGCCTTCAAATAAAGCATGATCACTCATAATCTGGCTTTTACTCTCTACCTTCATCTCTCACAACTGCCATTTTATATTGAAATTCCAAACTTACCAAACTATTCACAGATTTCCAAGCTCCCTGTGATATCTCATGCATTATTCCTCTCCTCTGTTTTGTGTTCCTTTTTTGTCTGAGAAGCAAAAACTATTCAAATTTCTAGAATAAACTTTTGCAGCGATCTCGTCTTCTCACTCCAACCCCTGTAAAAGTGACTATGTGTCTCTAAAGTGTGAAAGGAAACTGTTTCTGAATATGTTTTATGTGTTTCTCCCTATCAGTGTAGTGAAATTATCTCTTTACTATCTCTACTGGGGAAAGGAAAGGTGTGTGTGTGTGTTTGAAAAGAACATGATCATAAAAGAAGAAAACAGGTAAGATTATATTCCCATGTTACCAACAAAAAATCTTGGGATACATTTCCTCAGCATTAACACTGGGATTAAGATGTGTAAACCTGGGAGTGGTAAAGATTAAATACAGCCATGCATCTTAAGTGCTCAGCACAGTGCCTGGAACATTGTAGGCTCTTGGCAAATAGCATCTTTTTCCCAATCAACCCCTCCCTGCAATGGGGAGTGCTCTAGACTAATTTGAATTAAAGATAATTAAAACATAAAACCATGGTCTAATGAAAATGACCATTGTCATTGTTGCGGCTATGTGCGGTTGAGTCAATTCCAACTCATAGCAATGCTATAGGAGAGTGTAAAACTGCCGATAGGATTTCTTAGGCTGTGTCTTTACAGGAGCAGGTTGCCAGGTGTCTTCTCCAGCAGAGCCACTGATGGGTTTGAGCAGTGACCTTTCTGTTAGCAGCTGAGAGCTTATGCATTGCGCCACCATTCCTAGTAGTAAAACAAAATATATTTGGGGGGCATAATGTGAACATACTCCTGCTATCTTGAAAGAAAATACGGCTTCTTTATTTTGTATACATTTACTATTTGTCCTCAGTAGCCCCATCCTGTGATTAATTGTTGGTGGTGATTGAGGACAAAAATGGACACTTAAATTCAGCTTCTCTGTTTCTCTCTGCATTTCTTTCTTTCTTTTTATTTTAAATTGTGCTTTATGTGAGTGTTTACAGCTCAAGTTCTCATTCAAAAATTTATGCACATATTGTTTCATGACATCAGTTACAATCCCCACAATGTGACAGCATGCTCCCCCTTTCCACCCCAGGTTCCCTGTGTCCATTAGTTCAGTTCTTCTCCCTTCCTGCCTTCTTGTCCTGCTTTGGACAGTAGCTGCCCACTTTGTCTTCTGTATTTGATTGAACTGAGAAGCACGTTCCTCACGTATATAAGTTTTTTGTCTGGATTAGCAGAGCATCCGAGGGTCATAGTTTCAGGGTTTACTCCAGTCTCTGTCAGACTAGTAAGTCTGGTCTTTTTATGTGAATTTGAATTAGGTTCTACTTTTTCCTTCTGCTCTGTCTAGAACTATCTGTCTTGATCCCTGTCAGGGCAGTTGTTGGTTGTAGCTGGGGTACTGTCTAATTCTTCTGGTCTCAGACTGGTGGATCTCTGGTTCATGTGGTCTTTTAGTCCTTTGGGCTAATAGTTTCTTTGTGTCTTTGGTTTTCTTCACTCTCCTTTGCTCCAGGTGGGATAGAACCAATAGATGTATCTTAGATGACCACTCACAAGTTTTTAAGACACCAGGTGCTACTCACCAAAGTGGGACATAGAACATTTTCTTTATGAACTATATTATGCTAATTGACTTATGTGTCCCCTGAGACTATGGTCCCCAGACCCTAGCCCCAGCTACTTGGTTCCTCAAAGTGTTTGGATGTGTCTAGGAAACTTCTATGCTTTTGCTTTGGTCCTATTGTGCTGACTTATCCTATATTGTATGCTGTCCTTTCTTTCACTGAAGTTGACGATTGTCTACCAACTAGGTAGTGATAACTCCTCTGCCTCCCTCCCACCCTTGTAACCATCAAATAATTCTTTTTTCTGTGTGAACCTTTCCTTGAGTTCTTATAATAATGGTCTCATACAATATTTTTCCTTTTTTGACTGACTTGTTTCACACAGCATAGTGCCTTCCACATTCACCCATGTCGTGAGATGTTTCATGGATTCATCATGGTTCTTTATTGTTGCATAGTATTCCATTATGTGTATGTACCATAATTTGTTTATCTATTCATCTGTTGGTGGGTATTTACGTTGTTTCCTTTTTTTTTTTTTTTTGCTATTGTGAATAGTGCTACAATGGACATGGGTGTGCATATGTTCCTTTTTCTTCTAGTTTAAATTGTTTTACATAAATGCTTCCAAAGAAGTATCCAGATATGTTGGGGCATATCTGGCCCCATGGTAAAGGGGAAGGGAATCTCAAGTCCCCGTGTTATCCCTGTTCTATTTTCTGGACTTTTCTTTCTCCATGATAGAGGGTCATCTTTGGTCTGATCCCTGGGACCATTGCGTTGCTATCTTCTGAAATGAAACTGGTGAATAAGCAGTTGTTCTCTTGAACAGTACAGTGGCGTTTCTTTACTTTATTAGCCTTGCCTTGACTTTTATAGAAGTTTCAAGCCTTTCTGAGTTTCAGTAACTGCTTTCTTCTGGCCCATATATGGCTGGTCATATATGGCTCTTGTGCCATGGACCTTTTGTCCTTTGCTAGAGTGGGCATATGTCAGGTATGATAACTGTCAACTCAGCTACTTTAAGTGTCCCCTGCAGTACAAAGAGTGGACTTCCACCTCACATGGGATTCTTTTCCATTCATCATGTGAGCCAAAGGAGAGCTAGAGGGCTGGTTCTCTGTGACATGCCATGCTGCTCTTACTTTTTACTCTAATGCAGCTGCCCCCATCTATCATGGAGCCACCCTACATATCAGTCTCCCTTCAGCATCCTAAATGAAAACCAGTTGTCATCGAGTAGATTCTGACTCATGACAATGCCATGTGTATCATGCTAGAACTGTTCTGCATAGAGTTTGCAGTGGCTGATTTTTTTTTTTTTTTAAATAGATTAATACACTTGTCTTCTGAGGCATCTCTGAGTAAACTGGAATTTCCAGCCTTTCAGTTAGTAGCTGAGCATGTTAACTGTTTGGACCACCCTGGGACTCCATTCGCAATGAGGATCTCAACAAACACCTCCTCTGCTTTTGGCCCTCCGCCTATCAAACTACGTGCGTGCTCACATGTACATACATCCCTCACAAGAATTTTGGACCAGTGTAGGGAAGTGAGAACAAGTATTTACTGGGTAGAATTGGGTAAGATTATATCTTTTTTTTTTTTTTAATTGGAAGGTGGAAGAGTGCTAGGCTTAGCTTTAATGAAGGACAAGACGTAGGATGAGTTGACTTACTGATAAAAGTATACACATTGGGTAACGTTTCAAAAGTATCCTCCCCAGGGCATATATGTGCAAGTAGTGGAGCAGAGTTCAATTTATATAAAGGTGACTATGTGAAAAATGAGAGGCTTTGAGTGTTAGCTGCATATCAGAAAAATAGCACCATTGTCAGTTTAGTTAATAACCATCCATCCTAGCTCAAGCTGCAAATACTGGACATTTAAAAACAAACCAATCAACCAAGAAGCAAACACAAGTACAAATACAGGCACCTGGAGACTGAGTATTGTTTCCAGTAGTTTACAGAATCATTTTTTTAGTTGTTCTGCCAGGGAGTAAAGAGATAGAACCGTATGAAGAATGAGCCCTTGCATTATTTTATGAGCTACCTCTATTATGTACGGTACACAGCTACTAAAGGTCACAGAACTAATTAGTGGCAGGTTTTTGACAAGAATCCAATGCTACTGACTCCCTATCCAAGATTTTTTGCTAGGTAAATTTGTGACTCCCTTCTTTTTATTTTTTCAAATTTACTAAGTACAAGTTTAGAATTTTTCTTTTTGTTCCGTTCATTTAGTATCAAAGTGCTTGACAATCTAGAGCATGTTACCTACTTAACATCCTAATTCCTATTAGATAAAGCCCCTACAGTGATTTTCTGGAGGACTTTATTTTTGTCTCCTCATTCCATTATAGTAAGTATAACAAAACAGTGATTTACATAAGTTTGCTTTATTAAAAAACTATTTAACATAAAGAATTTAACAACTATCTACATCCTACAAACTCAGTTACCATGACACATAATTCTTAATAAATATATAACAAGATAATATATGCTTTCTTTGGATTTAATCTTTGGTATGAAGAACCTCATTTAAAATATATGTTTAGTACTAAAATTATAGAGTGTCATAACATATATAGGAAATTTATTCTGGAAAGGAAAAATCATAGGTTATTTGTACATATCCTTAAGGACTTTCTGCTGCCTCTTGGTATTATAAGGTAAAAAGCCATATTTATGTTACCCATATACATGATCTTATGTTTCAAGAGAAGAGAGATGAAAAGAAAGAAAATGAAAAACTGTCTCATGTTGTTGAATTAAATTAGAATATAATTATTACTTCATGTCTTCACAAAAGACATTTTGTAACATTTAAGATTTCTGCTAATTGCACAAGGTACATTATCATGCAAAAGAACGTTAGTGAAGGTTGAAAAGGACAAACCAACTATTCTCGTACATCACCATAATTATGCAGCCCCATGTTCGAACAATTACATTTATGTAGACCCACTGTTAAAATCAATGTTACTTGTACAGCTAGTCCTTAATCAATGAAATCAGTCAATTTACCATGGTCACATCCTTCTTCTTAATTAAGACAGTGATATCTCTGGAGCGCAGGGTCTCAAAGAGATAAATAAGTACAGAGGTTGGAAATGTCAAAGAGGTGACTCCCTGATTTTACTCCTGACGAACTTGGGAGGAAATAAGACAGTTCCTTCAGTTCAGGGAAGTGGCACAATCTTCTGAAGAGATGGCTTAGCATTCATTAGGAAAAGAGCAGGTAGTAGGGTCTGACAGAAATAGCACTAATGAGCAAAGAGGGTTTTCAAAATGCATATCCTTCATAGTCATATTCTGAATTATGAAGGTTGTGCCACCTAAGCCAATTTTAATTAGAGTGAGCATGGACCTCTTTGGACAGTTAGGCTTTCTTTCCAAAATCCATTTCAATATGGTGTCATTTTGTTGTCATAATCAAAATGGCAAAGTGATGGAATAACCTACTTAAAATGTCTGTGGTGTTAAAGCAGATATGGCAAACATCCTCTAATGACACATGTAATAAGGGTATTACCTGAGGACATTGACAGTATGCTCCCTGTTGTCATTGGAGCAGGAATAATGATAGAGGTGACAACAGAGGTCTTCAAAGATCCAGTTTCGCCTCTCTATCCTACCAATGGTCTGTAAAAGTCCATTTATCAGAAAAGAAAAAATAGAAGAAAAAAATAAAACATCTCTATTAAAAATATCAAGTGTAGATATATTACGCTGCTTTTTCTTTTATTTTACAAAGCATGCTACTTTTGCACTTTGAAGCCAGTAAAAGTCATTTTTTTTTAATCTGAAGAAAAGCCACAATAAGTAAAAGAAAAACAATAAATACATAGCATTGATATATTTCTTTTAAAAATAAGTACACTAATTTTTCTAATAAACTCAGCCTAGAATTGTCCTTTTAAATGAGAAAATCGAATCATGGTATTAAAAAAAAATTAAAATAGAAGCAAATTTATATTCCAGGTACTGTTTAATATATAAATTAATATATGAACACAAAGAAGTGATAACATGCCTTATGTGTCTCTGGTAGCAAACAACACATTGTAGTCATATGTAAGACAATGAACAATAATGCTACAATTTTAGAACAAGTATCTTCTACTGGGGGCCCTGGTGGTGCACTGGTTAACAGTTTGGCTGCTAACCAAAAGGTCAGCAGTTCAAATCCACCAGCCACTCCTTGGAAACCCTACAAGGCAGTTTTTCTCTGTCTTATAGGTAACTATGAGTTGGAATAAACTCAATGGTAATGGGTTTGGTTTGGTTTATCCCCTACTATACTTATTTGCCTAAATTAACTGAATGTATGCTGAAAAATCATGGGCTTGGTTTTTATCAATAAATATTATTATTATAAGTTTTATCTTTCTCCCGTACATTTCATAGCTGAACAAATATATATATATTTTTTTGACAGTGAACAACTTATCAGGTTTACTCCAAATCAGTAAGGAGGATGGTATCAAAACTTAAGCCAAATAAATTTCTTGACTCATGGGTAATGTGAGAGACAATTTGCCTAATTTTGTGCTTTGAAATAGCCAAGTATTTATTTTCAAGTTCGTTCTTATGAGGGCTCTGAGGGTAAAGAACAGCTTGACTCTTGTGTAACTATAAGGAGTAGGAGAAAGGGAAAGTCATGTCCTGTGAGGCTGGGTGGAAGCGAATTAGGAAAGAGAGGAAAGAGTGGCTAAACCATGGAAAGACACTGCCTGGGCTGTGAAGAAACAGTAGATCATTGGGTCAACTGCTCTAACTCAGCCCCAGGAAATAGAACAGTACCATAAACTTTGTCTTTGAGAAGGAACCGTTAGAGCCAGAAATGAATATGCAAATACTTGTTAGGCAAGTGAAATATATCTTCATATTTACACATGTATATGGTTTATTAAATGCTTACTCTATACACCCTATATAATACTCTATGCTGAGCTCTGAATACTTTACCTCATTTAATTCTTACAAAAACCTAGAAATAAGATATCACTGTCTTCATTTTGGAGTCCCTGGGTGGTGCGAATGGTTAACATGATCAGCAGCTAACCAAAAGGTTGGAGGTTTGAGTTCACCCAGGGGTACTTCAGAAGAAAGGCCCGGCAATCTTCCAAAAAGTCAGCATTGAAACCCTCATGGAGTGCAGTTTTACTCTGACACACATGGGGTCACCATGAGTTAGAGTGGACTTGATGGCAACTGGTATCTTCATTTTAGGACTCAAATACGGCTCAGAGAAATTAAATAACTTGCCCAAGATCAGACAGCTATTACATGGGAAAATCAGACTGTTAATCTAGGTCTCCCTGATTCCAAAGACTGAAACAGAGAGCTAAGCCTCCCGTAAGAAAACAAAAATCTCTATTTTCTTGGAGAAAAAATTACATGCCTATGTACACGTCTGGCTTTGCCACGGCATGCTCCTTGAAAGCATGGTTGCCTTTTGTTTGTTTGTTAGCCTTACCCTTAATCAATGTGACTTTTCCATCACCATTAATATCATTAATACCCTCCATCCCTCTCCCTCCTGCCTCTGGTAGCTACTAATAAACTTTGGTCTCATTTGGCTTCTCTTGTCTTTTTATATAAGTGAGGTCATACAATATTTGTCGTTTTGTGATTGCCTTATTTCATTCACACGTCTTCAAACTCCATCTTTATTATAGCAAGTACCAAGACTTTGTTTCTTCTACTGGCTGAGTAGTATTCCATTGTATGTATGTACCACATTTTGTTTATCCATTCCTCTGCTGATCGGCATTTAGGTTGTTTCCACCTTTTGGCTATTGTGAATAGTGCTGCAATGAACATTGGTGTACGATGTATTCATTTTTGAAATGTTTGTAAATGGTTGCTCTTAAAAAGAAAAAGTGTAATCATATTAATCACCTCTTGTCTGAAGACTTTTTTATTTTTAATTTTATGCTGTAACAAAAAGAAAATGCCTGTAAGAATAAGAAAGTTTTAATAAGCTTTTCACACATATGTCATTGGTGGTAAACCAAGCTAACTTTGATCAAAAGTTATTTCTTAGACCATCTAAATTCTAATTGCAATTGAAATGTTTGGCATTAAATGCCTGGGAATAGATTTACTTAAAGGTATCATTTTGCTAGTATCAGAAACACTTCATAGGGAAGAAACACAACCAATTTGAAGATCATCTTCCGTCCATAAGAATATTAATAGATATGCAAACTCAACAGATCTTACACATACGTATCTAAGTACTAAGAGGGTGGTTGAGATAATTATTTACTTAGCAGGAAACTCAGAGGCCAAAGACAATTCTGATAGAAGCTGCCAGGGAAGAAGAAAGGAAGGAAGAATTAGAGTGTATCCAATAGAATACATTTGAATGGATGGAAGAAAAACCAGCCAGAAAGGAAAAGAGATGGAAGTTTCAGCAATTTGAGATTCAGTGATTACATCTTGAGTAAGTTGTTAAAATAAACATAAGGGTTTATGCAATTATACTCCAGTTATACTTTTCTTTCATTTATAATTTTCATCATAAAGGTAAGGAATCAATGGTAAAGTAAGTTATCTTACATTTAAATCTCTTTAAAAATCTCATGGACTCAATAAAAAGAAACAAACTTTGCTGTCCATTGACATGAATGTCAACTTGGAACCAACTAAATGGATAGAGCTAGTTCTGAGGACTTTTATGTGGAGTGAAAAAAAAAAAAAAGATTTATTTTGGGAATGTACCAATAGGTTAAGTCTTGATTGTGAAAATAGAGACAAGCAAAAGAGAAGAGCTTATATGCTAATTGAAGTCCCTGGCTAGTATAAACAAACGGTTAACACAATCAGCTGCTAAGAGGTTTCAGTCAACCCAGAGGTGCTTCAGAAAAATGGCCTGGTGAACTACTTCTTAAAAATCAGCCATTGAAAACCATATGGATCACATTTCTAGTCTGACACACTTGGGGTCACCATGAGTCAGAACTGATTTGAAGGCAGCCTTTTTTTTTTTTTTTTTTAATACACTAATAAGAATGTCAAAGCTAGACATTGATGAATAATCCATCTCGACCCACCTTCACCACCTAGGAACAGAGGTAGACCAAGGTTATTTGTTGGTTTGAAGACAATCCTAAGATTCTAAGTGTCTGTGAGAGGAAGCACAAGAATGAGTTATTTTATTGTACAAGGAAAGGCATATTTTAATTATCAGTGTGGTACATTTTTGTAAGTAATAATTTCATATTTAAATAATTATCTAAAATGCATAGTAGAGGAAAAAGGGAATTATATGTGCTTGTAAGATTTGCAGACATAACTCCATATTTATTATCTGAATCTATTATTTTCATGAAATTGGATAAACCAGTTTGTGTACTTTGTGCTCTACTGTGCTCTAGTAATACAATTTCTGAACCCAATTAAAATGCAGCCTCTGTACCATCTCTTTAGACAGGCAGGCATCTTAGCTTTCTATAATGGATTTTATTCTTAATTCCAGTGGAATCAGCATAAAACAACCATATATATAGTTGTGATATAATTGAAAAATATTTATTTGACTCTACGGATTACTAATCAATTCCATGCCCATTGGGGAAGAGGTTATTCCAAGAGCACTTAAAGAACGCCTGAGGAAAGAGCCATGTTGGGAGACAGAGAGACTCCACCCCTGAACAACTTTTGGGCATAGGGATATGGTAATTATGGGCAAAGCTTATGGCCATGCAGCGTAAGACTCCCCTGGAACCACTGATTCATAAAACTAGTGCTTCCATTATATAATATTCCAGGTTGGTGGAAGAATTCCTTAAATCTCTGAGACCACAGAAGTGACAGTTCCTTGGAAAACCAGATGGCGCTGGGTTACTGGGTTCTCTAGTCTGTAGCAGGCTTAGTCATGCACTGTATTCCATGCTCTCTCTCTCTCTCTCTCACACACACACACACACACAAGAATGTTCTTTCTGTCTAAGGAGTCTGCTTAGCAGGACTTTTGTCTGCCAAGGGAAGAATAGAGCTGATTATTTCCATCCTTTTCTTTTCTCTTTTTCATCCTGTTTTCTCTTTAGTAAATGCATTTAAGTAGTCACTGATTTTTTTTTTTTTTTTTTTGTGACTATGGAATACAGCACAATAGCTTTATATCACTGGTGCTATAATACCAAATTCGACTACATTGTACTTCTCCCTGAATAGATTCCCCTTTTTCCTGCTATTCCAGTGCTGAGAGCCTACACTTTTAGTGAGGTTGCACATCTAGAAACAATAGCTCAGATCAGAATAATAAGAGGATATTGTTGAGGCAGATGCTGACAATATACAATGATTGAATAAAAATAATGACGTACAATTGTTTAGTGATTTTCAGACAGGTCAGTAGTTGATTTTAACTCATGGTCACATTACAATGAACCAGTTAAATGTATAAGTGAAAGGAAGAAAAAGCTAGTGGTTATACTTTTATAGTATAAAAACTACCACCATATTTTAGAAAAATAACATGTACCTTCTAGATTTGTTTGCCAACACTCCCTCCCCCCACCTTGAGGTATTTTCATCAGCTCCCTATGCTAATTTATTTACAGCCACATGTAAAAAAAATTAGCACAGTGGCACTTGTGAAAATACTTCGGGGGGGGAGCAATTGGCAAACAAACATAGAAGGCATGCGTTATTTGTGTAAAAATATGGTATACATCATGAAATGACTGATTTTCAGTAGAAAATGAATTGAAAGCTATTTAGAAGTTCAAAGGTTAATTGAACACGAAGTGGTTAGAAATCTATTTTTATGAACCTATTACCTCCTATGAAAGCTCCATGGACCACAGTCCTACCCTGAAACACATGAGGACTTTATAAATCGGAATTGACTTCATGGCAACTGGTTCAGTTTTGGTTTATAAGAAGCCACAGTATAAATAAAGTAAAACTATGGAAGCTTTTAAAAACAGAATTAAAGTAGATAAAAACATATCATTTTTGTTCTGTTATAGAGAGACAAGAAAGTGTAAATATTTTCTTTCCAAACATTATCTACTTTTAAAACATTAGAGAGATGATTTGCTAAAGGCAAAACTGAGGATTTAAAAGAATAAATGTTTCTTCCCAATGCATCTTAACCATTGGAAGTGAGAATAATGCACCACAATATTTTAAACTTTCCAAAATCAATTGCATCTTTGGATTATGTTGTGTTTTCCTCTTGTTTCAGATAAACGATATATGTCCAGTGCTATTACTGGGGGTAGGTTGTTAACATTGATTCTAAAGATGACTTCAATAAGTTTCATTTGATGTAGAATTTTGGATGTCACATTAATTATATTTTATTATTCAAATAGGAATAAAAACCCTAAAAGTAATACAAATTATAAAATAAATATATTATCATAGCTCTGGAGTACATAGCATATGAAATCAAAGAGACCAGGACTGGAATGAAGATCTATCCTCTCGCTTTACCAGATTTGCGACATCAACTCACTGTTTTACCCACTCTAAGCCCTGTATGGTGGGAATAATACCCTACAGGATGGTTGTGAGGGTCAGCGGGACTGATGTCAGTAATACACCTGGTATGGTAAGTGCTCAGCCAGAGGTAGTAAAGCTATGCAGGAATGTAGTAGAATTATTGTGAAAGGTACTCTGTTAATGTTGAAGTACTGCTCAAATAAATATTATTGATAGATGATTTTTAAATAATCAGATAATAAATCTTTATGCAATTGGAAGATTTCTTCTAAATTCTTGCTTATAGCACCTACTTTGTTTACTTGTGGTGCACTGTTGAGTTGAATATGACTCATAGTGACCCTACATGTCAGAGTAGAACTACACTATAGGGTTCCCTAGGTTGTAATATTTATGGGTGGTTTGAATCCACCAGCAATCCACAGGAGTCTGCTTCTCTAAAGATTAAAGCCTTGGAAACCCTGTAAGGCAGCTCTACCCTGTCCTATAGAGTCTCTGTGAGCCCGAATCACCTCAGATGGCACACAACAAAAGCAACAATCTTTATGGGAGCAGATAGCCATGCCTTTTCTCCCCCAGAGCAGCCGGTAAGTTCGAACCACTGATCTTTCAGTTAGCAGCCGAATGCTTAACAATTGTTGCCACTAGGGCTCCTTATTTTGTTAATCTAATAAACAGAAAAATCTTTTTTATAGATCAACCAGAATTTCTGAATTGTCAGAACTTCTGAATTATTGAGATTCAAAACAATGCAGATTAATACTGATTATTCCTATTCAGTAATTTAAGAGGATAGCAAATTAAAATCATGTGGAAAGTTAAAGTGTATTAAAGTGCCGCTGTGTTCAGAATGACACCTGAGTACATTCAGCTAACTTTGGAGCAGATGGGGATTAATAAATGTAAAATATATATACTACACTAGCTTGTAAAACATTCCTACAATCTATTGATGTGCTGTTAAAAAAAATCAAAAATACTTTCTGCCATAAAATATAAAGAATGAAGCAGACAGAATCCACTTAAAGAAAAGAAAGATTCTTTTTTGAGATTCAGATTCAGTATTATGTTTAACTATTCTAAACCTATTTGCTTCAGTCTTGAGAAGCTTTTGTGATAGGATCAGAAACTGTGAAATGGAAATTGTAGTGATTTAATATTTGGGAAAATTATAATAAATGTAAAAAATAGTCAGGATATGTTTTCACAGTGCTTTCTGCAAAGAAAGAGAATTAAGAAGAAAAGCCAAGAAAGCTTCAGGGATTAGAAAAGATATTTTCTAAGTTTGAAAGCAGATGTTCTACCATATGTGCTTACCTGTTCCCTTTTTATTCACTTTGGCTGGATCATTACCAGCCTGCCTTGTTTTTAATCCAGGAAAATCACTGACTGAATAACCAATTACTTTGCCTCTTTATAATTCAGCTAGCTATGACACATGCTCTTAGAATAGATTATAGATGAGAAGCAAATGAATGAATTTGAAAATAATATCAACACAACAATGAGTTCTCGTTTCATCAGCTTCTAAAATAAAATGAATAAAAAACTGATTTTTTTCACTGTATTATTTTATTCTACCTTGCATGCATTAACAGAGAGAGATTTAATTATCTACATAAAAAGGTTTATATAAATCCAATCTTCTCAAGTAGAGGTTTCTGACACAATTTCAAGATTTATATAGATAAAAATGTTAAACACCCAATAGAAAGTTCTTGTTGAAATGGTTGGTCTTCAGTGAGCTTTTTCTTCTTTTGAAATCTAATTGTGCCAAAGAAGAACCTCAGGAAAGGCTGTCTCACAGGACCCATTTCAGATTACATTCTCGATAGAGAAATATTTTCAATGAAAACACACACAAATAGACACAATCACAAACTAAACAAAACATTTGTGAAACAATTGATTACATAGGCAAAGATGAATGCTTTCAGTGTTTTTTGTTTTTTTTAATAAGTATGTTTTATTAAAATATAAAATGAAGATAGGAAAGAGCACAGGTTATAAGTGATAAACTCTCATAAATGAATGCAACGCAATCAATCAATAGCACATCACCAACACCCAGCAGTCACTCTTGGGATCCTTTCCAGCTACCAAATCCCCCCACCACCAAGGAAACCATTATCCTGTCTTCTATCACTACCAATACATTTTGTCAGATTTTGAACAGAAAATGAATGGGATTATAGATTATATACTTTTCTTGTCTGGCTTTTTTTTTTTTTTTTTTTCATTCAACTAATTTTTAAAAAGTTAGCTTTTTCTATGATTCCTCATTCATCTCTACTTAAGAATTTGGAGACTTGGATCTTTAATAGAATTTTGTACACTCAGAAAACATCCTCTCTTTAAAGATAATTCTTTCAAGAAATGCAATACAGTTTCAAATAATTTTAACTTTAGGTCAGCATAAAGCTTTTATTCATAATGTGAAAGAAAGCTAACATATTTGAAAATCCAAATTAAAAAAAATAATAATTTGAAAATGAATAGAATGTAAAAGCCATATAAGAAATTTTTGAAAAGATGAAAAGGCCAGCTGTTAAAATTAATTGGTGATGATAACAAGAGAATTAAAAGCAGCAGATATTTCTCTACCCAAGTGGTTCTCAAACTGTGGTGCATGGGTCAAAGCATTAGCTTCATCTGTAACTTGTCAGAAATGCAATTTCTGGCCGTCTGCCCCACAAACTGAATCAGAAATCTGGGAGTAGAAAGACCTAACTTTGTACCCGTTTCTAGTAGATGCTGAAATTTGAGGAGCGCTGCTTGTATTCTACACTTTTCAATTGAGCGGGTACTTCTCTTCCCAGGAGCAGTCTTGCCTGAAATTGTTTTTAATCAACATTTCCAAAACAATTGGGAGATAATCTGTGACCATGGACTCTTTTGCTGGCACAATGGTTAAGCACTCAGCTATTAACTGAAAGATCAGCTATTTGAACCCACCAGCTGCTCTGCAGAAGAAAGATGTGGCAGTCTGCTTCTATAAAGATTTACAGCCTTAGAAACCCTATGGGGCAGTTCTACTCTGTTCTGTAGGGTGTCTCTGAGTTGGGATCGACTTAACAGCAGTAGGTTTGGGGGTTTGTTTTTTATGGACTCTTTACACAGACTTTACTCTTTTTTTATTTCTTTAGTTATGACAGGCTTTACAGTTGCTTTTAGGATTTTTCTTTACTCATCCAATAAATATTTAATTCTTTCCTACTATGTCACAGTCATTACATGTATTAGTTTCCTATGGCTGCTGTAACAGAGCACTACAAACTTCGTGACTTAAAACAACACATATTGATTCTTTTAGAGCTCTGGAGGTCAGAAGTCCAAATCAGCCTCACTGATCTAAAATCAAGTATCAGCAGGGCTGATTCCTTTGAGGGGCTCTCAGGAGAGAATTCTTCACCTTTCTTTTTTCAGCATCTATTTTTTTTTTTTTTAGAGGTAACCTGCACTCCTTGGTTCATGGCCCTTTCCTCGCATCGTTCCAACCTCTTGCCTCCATCATATTGTACTTGCCCAATTAATATACTTTCCAATTACATATTATATATTAATCTTCCCTGGTCTTCTTGCTGGAAGTATTTTCTACTTTTCACTCTCATAGCACTTTTTCCTTTGTTCTTTTATTACATTAATTCCTGCGTTTCAAAATTTATGTACAAATGAACTAGATTCTTTAGAAAAGAATCTATATTCAGTTCATATTTATAATCTCATAGTTCCTAGCATAGAATTTTATACCTAATGGACAATGAATAAATATTTTAAATATGTAATTATATTTTCATGACAAAAACTGTACCATGTCAGGTAACCATGTGCAAGAGAACAATTAGACATTTTCCCTGCTCTCACAGATTAATGTCCAGTTAAAGAGAGTTACGCTTCTAGCACAAGTAGTCACAGAGACTTCTGAAGCCTTAAAATAGTTTCATTTATTACTGTAACATCATCTTCGTTAGCACTTTATGTTTTATATTTGAGGTATAATCTTAGCCTAGACATATTTGCCTTACTGTCAAACTACTTTCCAGTTTCAATTTTGAATGAAACATAACATATTTCTGGTCTTTACACTTCATAGACTGCTTGATGTAGAGGAAGGATCGCACATTAGGAGCGAGATGGAGCTGGATTTAAATCCTAGTTTCCTGCTTATTAATAGTGTGACCTTATGTGAGTTCCTAATCTCTTTACACCTGTTTCTTCACCTGTAATACAAGGGCAATAATATCAATCTTGCAGGATTTTTATGAGGATTAAAAATAAAATATATGAAATTCCTAGAACTATGTATCACAGGCATCAACAAAATAATTACTACAATACAGATTTTTTTTTTCAGTCTTGATATCTCTCCAAAGATTCACCCAGTTTTATCTGCACAGAACAAGAAAAATTTTCTTATAGAAATGGGCTTAAATCTGTAAAATTTGAACTGGTTTCTAATTTCCAATTATCAGGTTGTCCTTTAATGTATAATTTAATGAAAACTGTGACATTGTGGGAATAAAACCTGCTGTCAAAGTAAAGCCTTAGACTTTGGAAAAAATAACAATACAGGAAGTCATTTAAAAATTCTATCAGGGTATAATTCTTAAAATTTTAGCTAACTTTGCTTCTCTCACTCAAACAGGTTATAATGTTCAAGGCTGTAGTGTGATCTATTGCTGAGTAGGTAATGACAGTCAAGTTTGCCAACACAATCACTGCACTACATTATCTAAGCCATTGCTCTGTAAAGTGCTTTGGGATACCTTGAGTGTGAAGGGCCATATATCAAATATATTATATTTTATTCTATATGGTACCTGAGTCTTGGCAATGCATATTCAACAAGCTGAATAAAAAGGCCTCTAGATGTACTTTATTAGTGTTTGTATGCATTCACCGTAGGTATGGACAGGCTCAACTTTAACTAAAGGAAAGACGTGTTTAAGAGAGACAAACGGAGATAGAGACAGACAGAGAACCTCTATCCCGAAGGTGGAAACCTCAGCTAAGTATGTATCCCACTAGCATCCCTGACCTCAGAACTTGCCTGCCTCTCACCTGTCACTCAGAAACCTAAAATTGGTTTTCTTTCCAAGCAAGAGTGATGTGTGAGAGCGAGAATCACGTCAACATCATTTATCATTGTTTTACTTCTAGTCCTTAACACTTTGATGAAATGAATGAACAAATAAATGAATGATTTCTGCTGGAGTGTATCCTTGCTAGGTTTTAACTGAAGTATTTTTAAAGTAGCACTTCAAATTGCAGTAAGCAGCTCTGCTGTATGTTAGAATGTTCTCAGACTCTATCATGGTAACAGTTTTGCAAGAAGGAACCATCTCACAGAGGGTGGCTAGATAACATTGAGAGTTGTCAGCTTTTGCTATAGGACTGTCTTCTAGTAAAAGTGACATTTTATTGTGTCACGTAGACATAATAAAGTATATCCCTAACCAGCATAGATGCTTATTTTTTGGTAAGTTATCCCTATCAATCAATCAATACGTAGCAAGCGTACAGCAGATAGATACAAACATACATTCTTGCATACACACAAAAACATATTAACTTGCTGTAAAATAAGTTGGCACATACCTAGGAAACAAGAAATATTTATCTTATTCCATTTTTTAAAAAAAATTTTGGCACATTGCTTCTCTTTCTTATTAGTACAATATCTGGCAAAATGGGATTTTTCCATTTATGCATTCAAAAGATATTACTTAAATATTTATTATGTGATAGGATCTTGAGTATACAAATATTATTGATGCTCACCTGATTTAGTAGATTCTCAGCCACAAAAGAAAAAATACTAATAAACTATGTAAAAGAGTAAAATGACTTATTTTTCAGTAATAAGGTTATATGAACTACGTGTCAACTTAGCCAACTGGAATAATAAAATATGGTTTCGGAGTAGAAGTCTTTGTTTATTCTGAAGAAGTAAAAAATTAAAAAGATGCCAGTGAATCTCAAGAACATGTACTAAACCATCATTCCTCCTACCACCACATTCAGCCAATGATCAGTGCCAATCACATACTCAGAAATACAGACGTTATAAAACACCTATATCCTTGTGAAACTTAACATCTGTGTTGGCTTTCTAGGGTTGTCATAACAAAATACCACAAATTGGGTGACTATAAAAACCAAATTTATCATTTTTGCTTATTTTGCAGAAGCAGATCACCAGGTTAGGAGTCCAAGATTAAGATTTTGGTACGTTTGCTTCTCTCTGGAGGCTCTGACAGAGAATCCATTTAAGCCCTTCTCCTAGCTTCTGGTGGCTGCCACCAATCCTTGGCACTCCAATCTCTGCCTCAGTCTTCACATCATCTTCTACTCTCTACCTCTCAAACCTCCCTTCTGCCTTTCTCTTATAAGGACCTCTGTGTTGGATTTAAGGTACACTCTGTCTCCAGGGGAGCCCTGGTGATGCAGCAATTAAGAGCTTGGCTGCTAACCAAAAGGTCATCAGTTTGAATTCACCAGCCACTCCCTGGTAACCCTATGGGGCAGTTTTACTCAGTCTATAGGGTCACTATAAGCTGGAATCCACTCGACTGCAATGGGTTTGGCCATATTCAGGATGATCTCATCCGGAGAACCTTAATCACATCTGCAAAGACCCCTTTTCTAAAAAGGCCACATTCACTAGTTCTAGGGGTTAGGACTTGGCTTATCTTTTGGGAGTGCTCACTATTCAACCCAGTACAGATGGGATGTAAGGAAAATGGGAGGGCAGTACAGATAAGGGTAAAAATAAAAATGAAGGGACAGACATAGGAATGCCTGGACAATAGGATTTGTTAATGAATACAGAAAACAAGAAAAAAAGGGAGTTAAGGGACATCTGTAATTCTTTAAACTTGGTTGTGCAATGAAGGAAGCAATACTTAACAATAATTAATCTAAAGGCTTTTATTTATGATCTTTTTAAATAGTAAAAAAGGAGATTATATTGCTGAACAAATGGAACAAGAAAATACCTCCAACACACTAATGATTTATAATTAAAAGTAGAACACATCAAATATAAGTGGCTACTTATAGGAAGAAAACAGTGGTTGGGACTGGCAAGTAGAAAACACCTATAGGATGTATTAGAGAAATGCGAATCTAAAAAATGAGGAGAATCAGCTAAAAAGTGACTCCATGCCTAAGAGAATATTTGTATGTATTCTTAATACCATAGGTAGCCTGATCATAACTGCAAAGTCTAGGATATTATGTAAATCATTTTTCTTCATCATAACCTTACCACCGCCACTAACCAAGGATAACGATAGGAACAAGCACTTGTGTTCTCTCTCTTGTCATTGCTATGTGTGAGCTCAGACTAGACAAAGTCTTCCAATCTTAGTAAAACTGGTGAGACTACTGGGTTGTTCACAAAACTATTTGAAAGTTAATGTACTGAAGAATGAGTACAGAGTGCTAAGTAATTAAAGCAGAAAAAAAAAGTGAATTAGATTTTCCAAAGTCAGGGTAATTCCTGTATTCATCTTATTCATGCCTTAAATTTGTGATTAAAAAAATAAGATTTATATAAAAATCAAGGTTTGTAAAAGCATCATTGGCCTTCATTCATTCATTTATTCAATAATATTTATTAAGTACTATAAATGCATAAGCACTATATTGGATGTTGGGAAAAATTTAAAAAAGAATAGGAAAAAATAGTATTAATAACTACCAATTATTGAGCACCATGTTGTAGGCACTAGCCTAATGCTTTACATTTATTTAATCTGCACAATAAGCCAATGAAGTCAGTAGAATTTTTATCCTCAAATTACAGGCATGAAAACCAAGATACAACCAGTTTAGGCAACTATCTCACAGTCATATAAATAGAATATGGCAGCTAGGATTTATAGATTGAGCTGCAGAGTCTGAATTTTTAATCATTCACTGATAGTGCTATTTCAGGTGGTATATAATTTACATAACAAATATCTAATATCTCACATTAAACCCATTGCACATTATAGAAAACATTTTGCTAGGTGCTGAAGATGAGGGAAAGGGAGAGAATCTTAAGTCTGTGTGGGTGGGAGGAGGGAGAGAGAGACAGTCACGAACAAAACAAAAACAAATGTCCAAGTTATGAACTTACTGTCTCTCAGATTCAAATCTATGTGTCATTGACTGCTTTGAGAAAATGATGGTGGACTCCTTAATATCTCTCCTTTGCTACTGAAATTATGTTTCCTTTTGTCAGTAGCAGTCAGGGGACAGACACTATAAGAAAGACGGGTTTCTCTTTCTGGTTCTGGTGTACTTCGATTTGCTTCTTCTTGTTCCTACTGTGCAGTATGAGTGATATCCAGTGAGTTTCCCCCATAGAGTTTCAGCCACAGCCCTGTGGACGCCTTCCATGAAGTTCCAGCAACATCCCACAAGCATATTCCCGGTAACTCTTGTAGGCAGCCCTTGTGTTCTCAGCCTGCCAGCATCCTAGTGGGTGTTTTCTACTTGTCCATCTCAACCATGATTTTCTTCCCACCTACAACTCAGAGAAGTGTTCCCTTTCTTGGATGATTTCTCTGCCTGGCAGCTTTGGCTTACCTGCACTCCAGAGGGGTGTTTTCAGCTTGACATATTTTGGACCAGCTCTGGCCAGGACAATGCAGCAAAATATTCTGTCATGGAGTTGACAGCAACCACACTTTCTCCAACAAAGTACGAATCTAACTTTTGAGAAGGGCGCACTTTCCAAGCTGGTCTCTTCCTTGGGTAGTTTTCCTTAGCCTAGCGTATTCCTTAGATTTCTCTTCAATCCTTGTAGATAATTCCTGTTGTAGCTAATAATTCTTTATATTAAAGCTTTCCTTTTCAAACTCTGCGGTTTCTGCATTCTTATTGGACTGTGACTGTTGAAAGAAAGTACATGAAGAACTAAGAGAGAATGAGTGCTAAGTATTGACTCAGAAAGTAGATCAGCCTTAAATCCCATTCAAAATGGATAGTAGGATGTTGAAGAGTCCCAACTAGGTGTGACAAAAAGAGAGCAGATTTGGTGGTGAAGTCTTCTAAATTCTGCCTAAACACATGTTAAAAGGTAAAGCCTTATTAGGTTCTACAGCAGGAAATATACTGAAATTGAAAATGAGCTATGCTGGTTCTGCAAGGTTTCTCAGTCTTTTCCTACTCCAAAATATGAAATGGCTCACTGCGACAGGGATTTTCCAACAAAGATAATGAAGCATAGTGGAGGTGGCAGAGGACCAGCTCAGAAATAATTCAGGCGATTTCCTCTCAAAGAGCCCGGCCTTCATATCCTAGACAAACCTCAGAAGGGAATGTTGTGTGATAAGCAAAATTAAAAAAAAAAAAATTTGTAGACTAATTTATAAAAGGCTATCGTAACACACATACACTTCAAATCAGAATATATTTTCCAGTACACTGTTCACATTATATCTTCCAAGAGTTGAAAACCTTTAAAATAAATGGTTTATTGGTAGGTTTCTCTTCAGCTTTTCTCATTTCCTATATATTATCTCTACTACAAATGATTCCTTTCTTTACTTAAGCACTTTTTTTTTTTAAGGCAAAAGTGAAACCCGTGAAATGAGTGTGTGTTTTGTTTAGTTTTAGGTTAACTTTTTTTTTTCATTAATATGGCTCCTAAACATGTCTTATATAATTGTTAAGGTTTGTTCTTTCTTTGTACCAATTTTGTTATATACATGGTTCCAAATATCCTGTAGTCATTTATTTCTAAGATACATGCTTTACGAAAGGAAATTTATACTCATAAGAACCAGATACCTCATTCCAGAAGGATTTTTCAGTTCTTTAATACTTTATACTGATATTTTAAGAATAAGCACACAGATGTGTTATCATCATCCTCATTGTTGTCATTATATAATTACCCATTATTTGATAACTCTTGTCATTGTTCTGACAGAAAATGCTTAGATGTGATTTGATTCTTTTAGGTTAGAATTTTGCCCATACTACAAATTTAGGAACTTAAACCAGTTGCTGTTGAGTCGATCCCAACTCATGGTGACCCCACATGCACCAGAGTAGAATTAAGTGTCACAGGATTTTCAGCGGCTTATTTTCCAGAACCAGATCACCAGGTCTTTCTTTGGAGGTGTCTCTGGGTGGACTCCAGCCACCAACATTTTGGTTTGGAGTCAAAGGAGTTAACCATTTGCACCACAAAAAAATATCAGAAGAGAATCATTTCAGTACTCTATTTAGTGATAAGTGTATAGTCATTGA
This sequence comes from Elephas maximus indicus, assembly GCF_024166365.1. Classification (NCBI taxonomy): domain Eukaryota; kingdom Metazoa; phylum Chordata; class Mammalia; order Proboscidea; family Elephantidae; genus Elephas; species Elephas maximus. Next base: position 76,348,279 of record NC_064822.1, on the reverse strand, counting down.
GTTGTGAGTGTGCATCTATTTTTCTAATGCAAATACAACTTGTTGACAATGATTATCTTCTTGGAAGGAAACAGGTCTTTCTGCAACCTGCCTGCTGTGAGTAGTGTCAGATACAGGCCAATTGGTAAAGTCTGACAATGGTCCCCCAAGTGAAAAAAAAAAAAATCGGATATGCCCTGTTCAATATAAGGATTTGTATTAATTAAAAAATCACATTTTCTACAGTATTAATATATTTTGTATAAAAATATAAGTCGGAATTTGCCATGAGCCGGAATCGACTTGGAAGAAACAGGTTAAGGAACCTTGGTAGTGCAACAATCAAATGCTCACTGCAAACCAAAATGTTGGCAGTTCAAAACCACACAGTAGCTCCACTTGGCCATCTAATCCAGTAAAGATGATAAACTAGAATACCCTATAATGCAGTTCTACTCCATCACATGGGGTTGCTTTAAGTCGGACATCAACGGCATCTAACAACCACAACAAAGTATGACTAGAAATACTAATATTTCTCTTCTCATGCTGCCTTTGGTCCATGTACCCACGTGTTGAAGACCACTGACATAGGATTCACAGAGTATATGTTAGCTTTATCTTTAGGATATTGCTACAACATTTTATATGATTTAGGTCTATCTTTAAAAATGCATCTCCTTCTTGACCCCATTTTTACCATCCATATACACAGAAAAACATACAGTCTGAAGTTTTTAATTCTAACAGCTACTTCAGGATAAGTCTGCCTAATAGAAATCTCCCAGGTAAGCAATGGTTATAGCCAAGCATAAGCACCTTGGGAGAACTGCGTTGTATTATCCCAGATCTAAATCATAGATTCATTTCAGAAATGATACATATTAACTAATGTTACGTATTTATGTATTTATACTAAATTTAAGGTAGAGTCAAGGGTAATACACACACACACATACACAATATATCAGTAAAAATAATGTAACTTCCCTTTCTACTGTCCCTGGATTCTACACCCTGCATAAAAAGAAGATTCAAAAGGTTTTAGTAAGCATTCATTCATGTCTTTGGTGCATTCCCATCGGGTCTTATTTTCAGTTCAGTCATATATTGCACCAGAAAAAGTCAGACATCGATCTTGTGCTGCATTAATTGTAAGTTGAGCGGATGGCTGCACATCTTCAGTATCCTTTTTTTAATGTTGTCATGGGTGTCATCTCTGTTTCCAGCTTTTTGGTTTTATTGCAGTTTTATTTTCTGTAATTTTCTTGAAATGCGAAAGATATAGTTCTGCTGTGATGAATGAGATGGGGAACCCATAGCTCAGTCACTAGTTTGTTCATAGATTGACCATTGAATGTAAAGTATGTGATGCTAAGAACAATTTTGATGAGATCTATTGTTGAATGTGTAATGACTCATCACTCTTTGTGAAGTTGCTACCTTTATGTCTTACTTCTGCATCATTTTTCATTTTTCTCTTTTAATAAGTATCTGGAAGGACAAAAATCTTCCCAAAATATAGACTACACTGAATTTCCTACAAGTGAGAGATATTCAATAAACATATCAGCAATACAAATATGATTACATAGTTTAACTCCATTTTTACAAGTATTTATAACATGATTTTTGTCCAGAAAAGAATCAGGTATTTAACTTTGGTCTTCATCTGTTATACCTCTTTTGCCTCCACATAGAGAATTTTTATCTTTTTTACTGTTGTAAAATATATATATAACACATTTGCCACTTCAACATTTTTTACATGTACAATTCAGTGACACTAATTACATTAATTATGTATGCAACCATCACCAGAATCCATTGCCAAGCTGTCCATCAAAATAAATACTCAATGATTCTTTTTTTCACCCTCCCTCCTGTCCCTGACAACCACTGATAAACTTTGGTCTCCATACATTTGCCTATTCTGGATATTTCATATAAGTGGGGTCATACAATAATTGTCCTTTTGTGATTGGCTTACTTCACTCAACATGTTTTCAAAGTTCATACTTTGAACTTTGTATGCAGCACCTTTGTATGTAACTTCGTATGTAACACCATTGTGTGTAACTTTGTATGTAACTTTTGTATGCAACTTTGTATGTAACACCTGTTAGAACTTCTTATATTTGTTAAATAATTCAAAATTCAAAAGTAAGATATTATAGGCATATTTTGTTTTATTGTGCTTCACTTCATTGTGCCTTACACATATTGCTTTTTTTACAAATTAAAGGTTTGTGGCAACACTGTGTCAAGCAATTCTATCAGCTCCATTTTTCCAACAGTATGGGCTCACTTCATGCCTCTGTGTCACATTTTGGTAATTGTTGTGATATTTCAAACTTTTTCATTATTATTGTATCTGTTGTGGTGATCTGTGATCAGCAATCTTTAATGTTACTATTGTAATTGTTTTGGGGCACCACTAACCATGCCCATATAAGATGGTAAACTTAATCGGTAAATGTGCGTATTCTCATTGCTCCTCCGACTGGCCATTCTCCCGTCTCTCTCCCGTTCCTCAGGCCTCCCTATTCCCTGTAACATGATATATTGAAATTAGACCAATTAATAACCCTACAATGGCCTCTGACTGTTCAAGTGAAAGGAAGAGTTGCACGTCTCTCGCTTTAAATCAAAACTAGGAATGATTAAGCTTAGCGAGGAAGCCATGTCAAAAGCTGAGATAGGCTGAAAGCTAGGCCTCTTGCACCAAACAGCCAAATCATGAACGCAAAGGAAAAGTTCTTGAAGGGAATTAAAAGGTGTTACTCCAGTGAACACATGAATGATAAGAAAGCGAAACAGCCTTATTGCTTGATACAGAGAAAGTTTTAGTGGTCTGGATAAAAGATCAAACCAGCCAGAAAAATTTCTGAAACTAAAGCCTAATCTAGAACAATGCCCTAACTCTCTTCAATTCTATAAAGTCTGAGAGAGGTGAAGAAGGTGCAGAAGAAAAGTACGAATCTAGCAGAGGTTGGTTCATGAGGTTTAAGGAAAGAAGCCATCTCTATAAGATAAAAGTGCAAAGTGAAGCGGCAAGCGCTGATGTAGAAGCTGCAGTTAGTTATTCTTAAGATCTAGCAGGGGTAATTGATGAAGGGGCTATGCTAAACAACAGATTTCCAGTATGGACAAAACAGCCTTATATTGGAATAAGATGTCATCTAGGCCTTGCACTGCTAGATAGAGAAGTCAATGCCTGGCTTCAGAGCTTCTGAAAATCCTAGGGCCTTTAAAATTTATGCTAAATCTACTCTGTGCTCTATAAATGGAACAACAAAACCTGAATGACAGCACATCTGTGTATAACATGGTTTACTGAATATTTTAAGCCCACTGTTGAAAACTACTGCTCGGAAAAAAAAAGATTCCTTTCAAAATATTACTGCTTATTGACAATATGACAGTGCACCTGGTCAGTCAAGAGCTCTGATGGAGATGTATAAGGAGATTAATGTTGTTTTCATGCCTGCTAATACAACATCCATTCTGCAGTCCATGAATCAAGGAGTAGTTTCATCTTTCAAGTCTTATTATTTAACAAATACATTTCATAAGGCTATAGCTTCCATAGATGGTGATTCCTCTGATGGATCTGGGCAAAGTAAATCGAAAACCTTCTGGAAAGCAGTCACCATTCTAGACGCCATTAATAATATTCATGATTCATGGGAAGAGGTCAAAATATCAACATTAACAGGAGTTTTGAAGAAGTTAATTCCAGCCCTCATGGATAACTCTGAGGTCTTCAAGACTTCAGTTGGGGAAGCAACTGATAATGTGGTGGAAATAGCAAGAGAACTAGAATTAGGAGTGATGCCCGAAAATGTGACTGAATTCCTGTAAACTTGCGATAAAGCTTAAAAGGATGAGGAGTCGCTTCTTATGGATGAACAAAGAAAGTCGTTTCTTGAGATGGAAACTACTCCTGGTGAAGATGCTGTGAGCCTTTTTGAAATGACAACAAAGGATTTAAAATAGTACATAAACTTAGTTGATAAAGAGTGGGCAGGGTTTGAGAGGATAGACTCCAAATGTGAAAGAAATTCTACTGTGGGTAAAACACTATCAAACAGCATTGCATGCTACAGAGGAATCACTGGTGAAAGGAAGAGACAATCGATGTGGCAAACTTCATTGTTGTCTTATTTTAAGAAATTGCCACAGATACCCCAACCTTCAACAACCACCATCCTGATCACTCAGCAGCCCTCAGCACTGAGGCAAGACCTTCCACCAGCAAAAAGATTACAATTCTCTGAAGTCTTATGATGGTTAACTTTTTTTTTTTGGCAATGAAGTATTTTTTAATTAAGGTATGCACATGGTTTTTTTAGGCATAATGCTATTGCACACTTAGTAGACTACAGGACAGTGTAAACATAACTTATATATGCACTGGGAAACCAAAAAACCTGTGTGACTTGCTTTATTGCGATATTTGCTTTGTTGAAGTAGCCTGGAACTGAACCTGGAATATCTCCAAATTATGCCTGTATATTATATGACCTAATATGAGTCAGTGTGAAAGCATGATTATATTGGAATGAAATATATATTTATTAGTTTATTTGAATAATTAACTTCCTTCCAAAGACTAAGGTCTTTCCTATACTCTTGTTAACCTTCTTCAACAAATCTGCCCTATTGAGAGTCCACCATCAATCCCAAGTTCTACTCTCAGAAAGAATATAAATGGTCTCCCTCAATAAGTTCATGAAAAAGAAAAGACAATATATAAATATTGTGTTTGAGTATGTGAGTACGTTTACTAATCTGGCCTTTAGAAGATGAATAATGCCACTGTAGTTTAGAGGGAAATGGGGAAAGAAAATCCAACAGGGAAAATACAATAGCAAGAGAAGAAAAACTTTAAAAAGTTGCATCAAGGGAAAGGTGTCAGGGAATTTAAAGATCCTTGCCCAGAAGATAGATAAAGGAGAAACTGAACTTGGTGGCTATGTGTATGAACGGAGCAATGATTATAAGCTGAGAAAGGAAAGTGCTGGTATGTTGAATGTTAATGAAGAATGTTTAATTTACCTAAGAAACAAAAACCATTATATTTGGGTTTGAAGATTGTTTTATTTGAAAACACAGCAATCTGCATTATTGAAATCTCTGGATTTTTATGAAAAAATTAATCTTATGAAAGTTTTTACAAATTAGTTTTGTGGAGAACTAGTTACTCTCCAACCAGTAATTTAAAAAAAAAAAAAAAAACTAGTAAGAGTCTCATGTCCAGTATTATTTATTTTGAATGAATATTGTCCTTCAAGAATCATTTCAAATGCAATGAAACTTTAGTAATTACCTCCATGATAAACTTTAAAAAGCAAGAATGCCTAGGGTATTTTTTTTTTTCTTCAAATTCCTGTTCACTGTTATGTTAACTTCTTACCTTTTCATTGGCACGAAGGTACCCCAGGAGGTCAGACCATTTTTCTGTGTTCTGCTTCCTACTTCTTCATTGCTCTTACCTAGCTCAATTCCTTCTTTTTACTATTTCCTCCATTTGAAGCTACATTTGAAGATTCCAGGTTGTTTCATTACCTGGGAGCAGATGTAACTGAAACAGGACAAATTTCTGAACAAGTTTAGTATAACCAGGCAAATTAAAAAAGTTAAATCCAGGCCAGAAGTATTAAGCAGTTTACAACTATCTGTCTTGCTGTCTCATTAAGACAAAATAAGTGGCACTATATTTTTATAATAATATTAGTGGTTTTAAATTGATACAGGGGTAATTATTGTGAAACATTTCAAAAATGCAAAATTAAAAAATGAAGATATAGAGCCATAATGTCATAGGTAAAGAAAATAGTTTATTGTGTTTTAAAATTTATGTATCTATATATAAGTTTTTGTTGTTAGGTGCCATTGAGTCAGTTCCAACTCACAGAGATCCAATAGGGCAGAGTAGAAATGTTCCGTAGGGTTTCCAAGGACCAGCTGGTAGATTTGAATAGCCAACCTTTTGATTGGCAGCTAAGCTCTTAACCTCTACACCACCACGGCTCCTATATAAGTATGTATATATATGTGTTTGTGTCTGTGTGTGTTTGTATAGTTAAGATTATTCTATGTAATCATTCTGTATATATAACTTTATATGCTTTTTCTCTTACCATAATATAAGAACTGCCACTTAGAGAAAACACTGTGTGTTTGTAAGAGTTGCCAATTGTTTTCCAAACTGTGAAAGTTATACATTTAGAAATGATGTAAATTTAGAAAGTTGTAAAGTTACAAATGATGACAAACAGAAGCTGGTTTCTCTTTGTCCTGGGATAGTTCCCTTATAATCTTCTTGTAGTAAAGTTTTCTCTGTCTCTTTGCTCCTCAAGATATTCTTATTAATAGTTAGAAACTTGATCACTTATTTAAATTAAAAGTTTTAAAAATATGTCTTCCTGGAGCTATTAGTCTAGAGAGAGCACATGGACATATTGTCTGTGGTTTGCAGGGTCTCAATGAGGAATTGACATATTATGGATCATCTGAATGCCTGTTATGGATTGAATTGTGTCCCCCCCAAAATATGTTGTAAATCCTAACCCCTGTGCCTGTGGTTAAATTTCATTTGGAAATGGCTTCTCTTTGCTATGTTAATGAGAGAGTATTAGTGTGGGGCATATCTTAAATCAATCTCTTTTGAGATATAAAAAATGGAGATTAGGCAAGGAAACAGAGAGCAAGTAGAAATGAGAAAAGATACATGCAATGCCATATGAATGCCACCAAAGAGCCAAGGAATACAAGCTGAAGACACAAGGACTTTCCCCAGAGCCTACTGAACAAGAAAGCCTTCTCCTAGAGCCTGCACCCTGAATTCAGACTTCCAGCCTCCTAACTGAGAAAAAATTAATTTGTTTGTTAAAGCCACCCGCTTGTGATATTTGTATTATAGCAGCACTAGTTTTTAGGTAACTAGGTAACTAAGGCAATGGCCAAATTATAATCTATTGTAATCATTCAATTTCCTAACTTGAATTGGTGCTGGGTTTAGACTAAAAATAATAACATTTATATTTTAGTACAGTGTTTCTTGATTGGGGATGTATGCAAATACGTTTTCTGGCATTCTGTAAGATCTCAATGTTTGGGGAAATATTTATATAATAGTAATTATGATAAGAGGAATACTTGTAAACATAGACATGTTCTCAAAAAGAAGGTACACCATCATGTTTCCATCATAACATGACCCAAGTCTCTTGACAAGAACGACTGGTAGGTTGGAGTTATGGAGCAGCAATTCCCAGATTTGATGTTTTGGCATATTTGGGTGCTAATAACGATAGCTCACAAAGGACTGAAATAGCTTCTCCGTATGTTTCTGATGCTACATCAACCCTTAGAGAATTATACTGACGTGAAGAAATTTTTATCCATTTTTTACGTCTTGATAAATTAATTAAAAATAAAAAAGAAAGAAGAAAATCTTTTAAACTCCAAACAATCCAGGCAAGACTACCCCTTCACTAGCCTGACATTCCTCAAAGCAGGAGAAAAGTTAAGATCATTTAGTTCATATGCTGACTATAAGCCAAATGGTGGTATTAACGTCTATACAAATTACCTATATATCTGATCCATCCCCTTTGTCACTTCAGCCTGGAATAGAGACTATACGGCATAATAGTTTTAACTAGACACAATTTATTTTATTAAAGTTTATGTTTTCTTTAAGCTTGAAGAACACATATTTATTTCCTTTATTTTGAAAATCCCTTGTCTATTATTTGTAGGCTTTGCTCCCTCCTTGTTAATATAAAAAATTTTGCAACTTTAAATCCATTTATATATATTATGTTGCTTAGATTGATAATAATTTCATAGCACTTCAATTTCTAGCAATTAACTGCTCATCTACCAGTACCATTGGACACATGTACTATAAAAAATCACAGTGCTGTTATCATTAACATTTACTAACATGTATCAGTAAATTTTTTTTTTTATCAGTAAACTTTCTGTTTCTTATTTCCCTTTTTTCAGTATTTCTTATTATTTATTCACCTTTTAACAAGGTTAGTCTATTGTTTGGGGGTATAACTAATGCAATGATAAATTTATACTTGAAATAGAGTGTATATGTTCAATACATTATATATTAATATTTATTGCTGAATGGAAAGACATTGAATTATTTCTCACTTATAACCCCCAGAGTCAATAGGATACATGAAGTCAGTGAAACATGCAATTAGAATACCATCAATATTATCAAAAGCTTGACCAGATTGAAATAAAAGTTTAATGGAATAATGGAAAAATTGCATTATGTGTCAGGTGCAAAGAACTGTCGCCTGGAATCAATTGGTGGTAATCATTGATAAAAACAGATGGTAATCTGAGATTTGCATGCATCCAAAGTTGCTATGAAAATATCCAAAGAGAATATTCTCATCTGCCAACTTAAACAGAAATAATGGGAAAAATGGCAGGCACTAAGTGATTCTCTAAATTGGATGCAACAGTCATATTCTGGCAAAAAGCCTCAGATAATGGAAGTCTAAGAATACACACTATATACACTCTGCTCAGGTAGCATAGATTCTTGAGCTGTCCGTTTCATGTACACTCTTCAAAAGGGTAGGTCAATAAAATTCTATAACAAATAGAAAATGAAATTCCCAGAGAAGCAATGAACAATAGCAGAAGTATCTAACATTAAAAGTAACTTACATTTTAAATACACTTGTTGAATTGAATCAGTAGGAGAGAAAGAACTGTTCCCCACCAAAATCAATAAAGTTACTTTCAAAGATCGTAAAAAGGCAATAGGTGTATGGAGTTGAAATTTTAAACAAAATTAGAAATTGGACTAAAATAAATAGGAAAAACAGCTATGCTTGAAAATTGAAAATCACCCACATATATACTGACATACACAAACACACACACAACTCTCACAAAGTGATATCAAAGAGTACATACATATTTTCTATGCATGTATCTAAGGAAAAATATTTTAATTTCAGACATTACAACATTCAGATATATAAATATTAACGCAAATAAGAAAATAAAATATTTCATATGGATGAGTTGTTGAATACTACAGTAAATTCACTTGCAGTTAATAAGTAAAATTGTATGCACATCCCTATGAATAGAAATATGGAAATGCAGGCAGTGTAGTGATTAAGAGCTACGGCTGTTAACCAAAAGGTCTTCAGTTTGAATCTACCATGTGCTCCTCGGAAACCCTATGAAACAGTTCTACTTTGTCCTATAGGGTTCCTATGAGTTGAAATCGACTCGACAGCCGCAGGTTTGGTTATAGAAATATAGCCAGGGTAAAAGTTCAATAGGCTAGTCACAGTTATATTAAACTCTCAGAAGAACAAGGTTTTACTTGAAACACTAGATTAACTAATCTTTTCTTTGGTAGAAAGAAGTTTAACTTTCTTTAATATTTCAAATCACTGAAGAAAAATATCAGAGTACTTTTAAAATACAATAGGATCTCATAAAAACTATCCAGGGAACACAATTTGGATTTAATAGTATCACCTACAGGGGGCACAATTTGGATTTAATAGTACCACCTACTAGCTTTGGGATAATAAGCATATTATTTGAAATACGTCACAGTTTTTACATATGTAAAATGGTGTTAAAATATCCAATCTACTAACACCCTTGAGAGTCTTAAATGGTTCTATGAAAGAATGTAAATTAGAAAAATTGTATTTAAATGCACTGGGTGGGTTTATGATTAATATAATCTTGTAACAGAAAACAGAGTGAATATATGTATATGGAATTTCTTCAATGGGTGATAGAATTATTCTATATTCTGATTAAGATGGCGATTACACAAATCTATAACCAGCCAGTTGATGTTGAGTCTACTCTGCTCATGGCTACCTGTTTGTTTCAAAGTAAAACTGCATTCCACAGGGTTTTCCATGGCTGTGACCTTTCAAAAGTAGATCACCAGGCCTTTCTTCCAAGGTACCTCTGGGTGGATTGGAACCTCCAAACTTTCTGTTACCAGCCAAGCACACTAACTAGTGTACCATGCAGGGGCATGTTTTGAAATTCATAGGACTCCAAACTAAAAGAAAAGAAAAGAAAAAAAAGAACAGTCAGTTTTACTGTATGTAAAAAAATAAAAATATCAAAAGACACCCTAAGGAAATCTGTTGTTGTAGTTTTTGTGTGGTGTAAGTCTATTCCAACTCATAGCGACCCTGTAAGCCAAAGTAGAACTGCCCCTTAGGGTTCCTTAGACTGTAATCTTTATGGGAGCAGATTGACAGGTCTTTTCTTCTGTGGAGCTGCTGGTAGGTTTGAACCGTTGACCTTTTGGTTAGCAGCTGAACACTTAACAATTGCATTACCAGGGATCCTATTAAGGAATCCTAGAAGGTATTTACTTTAATCCCTTCTTTCAACCTGTGACCAAACTAAGACTATGTAAAATAAATCAGGAGCTTAAAATTATGCAATCACGTAAAAGTAAAAAGCTGAAACTTCCTGTAAAGTCCTGATTGGTCATAAATACTGGAACAAGTCTGAAAAGTACTCATTCTGAATCAAATTGTTTTCCCTGTACTATATAACTTTTGGTAGTGAAAAACAGTAGTCAACTCTCTATTTAATAATTCTTTTAGAATGTTTGTTGTAAATGGTATGTCCTCAGGTAATCTGTAAGTTAGAAGCCAAATTAAATTACCCTGACTGACTTTTTTTTTCCAACTTGCCAGATCAGCTCTCACCTAAAATGTATTATCCAATTCATCAACTTGTTTCTTATTCATGAGCAGCGAAAAATATGAGTCTTCCTATGAAGCTTTTATTGAACAGAAATGCTGGAACCATCTAGGAAAAATAGAAAAATGGGACAATTGGAAATTTTCTCAGTATCTTTAGAACTTGCCAAAGGCTGAGTCAAAGACTCATGAAGGAAAAATTAATTTGCTTCCTCCTCATGATTTGAGCCATCTCCTGCTCACTCAGCCATTTCGAAGAAGGAATTGCAAGGACTAGAGCCACAGAGCAGTTGGGAGGCACAGTTTATCTTTGGGTGGTAAAAAAAAAAAATCAATCTTAGTGAAATAGAAACAAGGACAAATAGAAAGCACTGCCCTGGACAAATAGCAATGACAAATAAGTTTTAAAATGTTGTTGTCAAGGAAAGAAGAAATACAAGCAAGACAGGGAGAAGGTACAATCAAAAAAGCAGAAATAGAGGTAGAAAAAGGTAAAATTATGGGCAATAAAAATATTTAATTATAGTTCAGTATCAAATATCCTGTCAGGCCTCCAGAAAAAAAAGGACAAAAAGAAATTCCCTATGTTGAGGAGAACTTGGCTTTAGGAAAATATCACATTTTAACAGAAAACAAATCTAAACTGTTAAATTAAAATATTTTACAGGCCTAAAAGTCAAACACTCAACAAGCTAAATTAACCAATTAATTATACTATGAATAAGTGAGACTTGGAACTCTCATGAACTTGCCTGATAACATTCAAATAAAATCTGAAATAAAAAATAATAATAGGTAAAAATGCTATGATTCATTTAGAGTTTTCAAAATAGCACTTACTATAGCTAATCTGTTTCTACATAGATGAAAGTCTACTTATGAAAATGTATTACTTAACAGAATTTAAAACTAGAATTTAAACTAGAATATACAGGGATATTTCTTCTGTGCATTTATATAACTTAAATGCCCCCCAAAAAAGAGGTGTTTAATAAATACTTGATGAAAATGTATATATATATATATATATTTGTTGATCAAGGACGAAATACAGAAGTATTACACAAGAATACTAGACTACCATATTTTAGGCAAAAAACGAGTGCTTTCTATGTTTGTTTGTAAAAAGTATCCTTCCCCATGAGGTATTTTAGTAAGTGCGTTAGGCTAATTTTTTACAGCAACTGTAAAAAACAATGAGCATAGCAGACTTACAAAAATACCTCGTCGGGGGAGGGCACAGTTAGCAAACAAACATAAAGGGTACTCATTATTTGCTTCAAAATGTGGTAAATCTAGATTAACAATAAAATTACAGAATTAGCCAACTCGAAAGGAAGTCAGAGGAGCAGAATTGAGGAATTGGAATGCAGAGTTAGGGAGATGGAAGATAAAGCAATTGACACCAATACAGTTGAAGAAAAATCAGATAAAAGAATTTTAAAAAATGAAGAAATCCTAAGAATCATGTGGGACTCTATCAAGAAGAATAACTTGCATGTGATTGGAGTTCCAGAACAGGGAAGGATAACAGAAAATACAGAGAGAATAGTTGAAGATCTGTTGGCAGAAAACTTCCCTGGTATTGTAAAAGATGAAAGGATATCTATGTAAGATGCTTATCGAACCCCATACAAGATAGATCCCAAAAGAAAATCACCAAGACATCTTATCATCAAACTTGCCAAAACCAAAGATAAAAAGAAAATTTTAGAAGCCTCCAGGGATAAACAAAAAGTCACCTACAAAGGAGAATCAATAAGAATAAGTTCAGACTACTCGGCAGAAACCATGCAGGCAAGAAGGCAGTGGGATGACATATACAGAGTAGTGAAGGAGAAAAACTACCAGCCAAGAATCATATACCAGCAAAACTCTCTCTCAAATATGAAGGTGAAATTAAGACATTTACAGATAAACACAAGCTTAGAGAATTTGCAAAAACCAAACCAAAGCTACAAGAATTACTAAAGGAAATTCTTTGGTCAGAAAATCAGTAATATCAGATACCAATACAACACAAGGTCACAGAACAGAACATCCTGATATCAACTCAGATAGGGATCACAGAAACAAAATAAGATTAATTTTAAAAAAATGCTCAAAACAGGGAATCATTGATGTCACTATGTAAAAGATTGCAATAATCTAAAAGAGGGACTAAATACAGGAAGCATAGATCTTCCATATGGAGAGGAAACCAAGGCAATATAGGGTGATATAAGTTAGGTTTTCACTTAGAAAAACAGGGGTAAATACTAAGGTAACCACAAACAGGTCTAACGATTCCATACTTCAAAATAAAAACCAACATAAATATAACGACTCAGCAAAAATAAATTCAACTACTATGAAAATGAGAAACACACAATTTACAAAGAAAAGCTTGTCAGCACAAAAAAGCAAATGCAAAAATGAAATTGTCAACAAAACAAAAAAAGGCATCAAAATGGAAGCACTAAACTCATACTTAACTATAATTACACTGAATGTAAATGGACTAAGTGCACCAATAAAGAGACAGAGAGTTGCAGAATGGATTAAAAAAACAGGAACTGTCTATATGCTGCCTACAAAAGACACACCTTAGACTCAGAGACACAAATAAACTAAAACTCAAAGGATGGAAAAAAATATATCAAGCAAACAACAATCAAAAAAGAGGAGGAGTGGCAATATTAATTTCTGACAAAATAGACTTTAAAGTTAAATCCACCACAAAGGATAAAGAAGGGCACTACATAATGATTAAAGGGACAATTTACCAGGAAGATATAACCATATTAAATATTTACGCACCAGTGGCAGGGCTGCAATATACATAAAACAAACTTTAACAGAATTGACAATTGACACAGACACCTCCACAATAGTAGGAGACTTCAACACACCACTTTCGGTGAAGGATAGGACATCCAGTAAGAAGCTCAATAGATAAGACACGGAAGATCTAATTGCTGCAATCAATGAAATTGACCTCATAGACTTATACAGAACAGTCCACCCTACAGCTGCAAAGTATACTTTTTTCCTAGTGCACGTGGAACATTCTCTAGAATAGATCACATATTAGGTCAGAAAACAAATCTTTGCAAAATCCAAAACATCAAAATATTACAAAGCATCTTCTCAGACCATAAGGCCATAAAAGTAGAAATCAATAACAGAAAAACCAGGGAAAAGAAATCAAATACTTGGAAACTGAACACTACCCTGCTGAAAAAAGACTGGGTTATAGAAGACATTAAGGATGGAAAAAAGAAATTCATAGAATGCAACGAGAATGAAAACACTTCCTATCAAAACCCTCTGGACATGGCAAAAGCAGTGCTCAGAGGTCAATTTCTATCAATAAATGCACACATACATAAAGAAGAAAAAGCCAAAATCGAGAACTATCCCTACAACTTTAACAAATAGAAAGAGAGCAACAAAAGAATCCATCAGGCACCAGAAGAACACGAATAATAAAAATTAGAGCAGAACTAAATGAGTTAGAGAACAGAAAAACAGTTGAGTTAACAAGGCCAAAAGCTGGTGCATTGAAAAACTTAACATAATTGATAAACCATTGGCCAGACTGAATAAAGAAATACAGGAAAGGAAACAAATAACCCAAATAAGAAATGAGATGGGCCATATCACAACAGACACAACTGAAAGTAAAAGAATCATTTCTGATTACTATGAAAAACTGTGCTGTAACAAATTTAAAAACCTAAAAGAAATGGATGAATTCCTAGAAATGCACTACCTACCTAAACTAACACAAACAGAGGTAGAACAACTAAATAGACCCATAACAAAAGATGAGATTGAAAAGGTAATCAAAAAACTCCCAACAAAAAAAAGCCCTGGCCCGGACGGCTTCACTGGAGAGTTCTACCAAACTTTCAGAGAGGAGTTAACACCACTACTACTAAAGGTATTTCAGACCATAGAAAAGGATAGAATACTACCAAACTCATTCTACGAAGCCACCATATCCCTGATACAAAAACCAGATAAAGACACCACTACAAAAAGAAAATTGCAGACCTATATCCCTCACGAACATGGATGCAAAAATCCTCAACAAAATTCTAGCCAATAGAATTCAACAACATATCAAAAAAATAATTCACCATGACCAAGTGGGATTCATACCAGGTATGCATGGATGGTTCAACATTAGAAAAACCATTAATGTAATCCACCATATAAATAAAAAAAAAGACAAAAACCACATGATCTTATCAATTGATGCAGAAAAGGCATTGGACAAAGTCCAACACCCATTCATGATAAAAACTCTCAGCAAAATAGGAATAGAAGGAAAACTCCTCAACATAATAAAGGGCATTTATACAAAGCCAACATCCAACATCATCCTAAATGGAGGGAGCATGAAAGCATTTCCCTTGAGAGTGGGAACTAGACAAGGATGCCCATTATCACTGCTCTTATTCAACATTGTGCTGGAGGTCCTAGCCAGAGCAATTAGGGTAGACAAAGAAATAAAGGGCATCCAGTTTGGCAAGGAAGAAGTAAAACTATCTCTATTTGCAAACGACATGACCTTATACACAGAAAACCCTAAGGAATCCTCCAGAAAACTACTGAAACTGCTAGAAGAGTTCAGCAGAGTATCTGGTTACAAGATAAACATACAAAAATCAGTTGGATTCTTCTACACCAACAAAAAGAACATCGAAGAGGAAATCACCAAATCAACACCGTTCACAGTAGCCCCTAAGAAGATAAAATACTTAGGAATAAATCTTACCAGAGATGTAAAAGACCTATGCAAAGAAAACTACAAGGTACTACTGCAAGAAAACAAAAGAGACCTACCTAAGTGGAAAAACATACCTTGTTCATGGATAGGAAGACTTAACATTGTAAAAATACCTATTGTACCAAAATCCGTCTATATATACAATGCACTTCTGATCCAAATTCCAACGATATTTTTTAATGTGATGGAGAAACAAATCACCAATTTCGTATGGAAAGGAAAGAAGCCCCAGATGAGTAAAGCATTACTGAAAAAGAAGAACAAAGTGGGAGGCTTCACTCTACTTGATTTTAGAACCTATTATACAGCCACAGTAGTCAAAACAGCCTCGTACTGGTACAACAACAGACACATAGGCCAATGGAACAGAATTAAGAATCCAGATATATATCCATCCACGTATGAGCAGCTGATATTTGACAAAGGCCCAGTGTCAGTTAATTGAAGAAAAGATAGTCTTTTTAACAAATGGTGCTGGCATAACTGGATATGCATCTGCAAAAAAATGAAACAGGACCCATACCTCACACCATGCACAAAAACTAACTCAAAATGTATCAAAGACCTAAGCATGAAGCCTAAAATGATAAAGATCATGGAAGAAAAAATAGGGACAATGTCAGGAACCCTAATACAAGGCATAAACAGAATTCAAAACCTTACTAAAAATGCCGAAGAGAAACCAGATAACTGGCAGCTCCTAAAAATCAAACACCTATGCTCATCCAAAGACTTCACCAGAAGAGTAAAAGACCACCTACAGATTGGGAAAAATTTTTCAGCTATGACATCTCCAACCAGCGCCTGATCTCTAAAATATACATGATTCTGGTAAACTCAACCACAAAAAGACGAACAACCCAATTAAAGGATATGAATGGGTACTTCACTAAAGAAGACATTCAGGCGGCTAACAGATACATGAGGAAATGCCCTCGATCATTAACCATTAGAGAAATGCAAATCAAAACTACAATGAGATTCTATCTCACTCCAACAAGGCTGGCATTAATCCAAAAAACACAAAATAATAAATGTTGGAGAGGCTGTGGAGAGATTGGAACACTTATACACTGCTGGTGGGAATGTAAAATGGTATAACCACTGTGGAAATCAATTTGGCGCTTCCTTAAAAAGCTAGAAATAGAACTACCATACAACCCAGCAAGCCCACTCCTCAAAATATATCCTAGAGAAATAAGAGCCTTTTACATGAACAGATATATGCACACCCATGTTCCTTGCAGCACTGTTTACAATAGCAAAAAGATGGAAGCACCAAAGTGCCCATCAACAGATGAATGGATAAATAAATTATGGTATATTCACACAATGGAATACTATACATTGATAAAGAACAGCGATGAATCTGTGAAACATTTCATAATGGAGGAACCTTGAAGGCATTTTGCTGAGTGAAATTAGTCAGTTGCAAAAGGACAAATATTGTATAAGACCACTATTAGAAGATCTTGAGAAATAGTTTAAGCTGAGAAGAACACATTCTTTTGCGTTTATAAGAGGGAGGTGGGAGAGGGGTATTTACTAATTAGATAGTAGATAAGAACTACTTTAGGTGAAGGGAAGGACAACACAATACAGGAAAGGTCAGCACAACTGGACTAAACTACAAGCAAAGAAGTTTCCTGAATAAACTGAATGCTTCGAAGGTCAGCGAAGCAGGGGCAGGGGTTTGGGGACCATGGTTTCAGGGGACATCTAAGTCAATTGGCATAATAAAATCTATTAAGAAAACATTTTGCATCCCACTTTGAAAAGTGGCATCTGGGGTCTTAAACTCTAGCAAGCGGCCACTTAAGATGCATCAATGAGTCTCAACCCACCTGGATCAAAGAAGAATGAAGAACACCAAAGACACAAGGTAATTAAGAACCCAAGAGACAAAAAGGGCTACGTGAACCAGAGACTACATCAGCCTGAGACCAGAAGAACTAGATGGTGACCAGCCACAATCGATGACTGTCTTGACAGGGAACACAAGAGAGAACCCCTGAGGGAGCAGGAGAACAGTGGGATGCAGACCCCAAATTCTCAAAAAAAGACCAGACTTAATGGTCTGACTGAGACTAGAAGGACCCCAGGGGTCATGGCCCCCAAACCTTCTGTTGGCCCAGGATAGGAACCATTCCCGAAGCCAACTGGTCAGACAAGGATTGGATTGAATGATAGGTTGGAGAGGGATGCTAGTGAGGAGTGGGCTTCTTGGGTCAGGTGGACACTTGAGATTATGTTGGCATCTCCTGCCTGGAGGGGAGATGAGAGGATAGAGGGGTTAGAAGCTGGCGAAATGGACATGAAAAGAGAGAGTGGAAGGAAGGAGTGTGCTGTCTCATTGGGGAGAGAGTAATTGGAATTATGTAATAAGGTGTATATAAATTTTTATGTGAGAGACTGACTTGATTTGTAAACTTTCACTTAAACCACAATAAAAATCATTTAAAAAAATGGTAAATGTTACTTCTATTTCTAATAATATGTAACAGTAATTTTTCCTAATAAAAATAACTAAATATACTAGATAAAATATACTTTAAGTCATGGGAAAATTATTTTAAAACATGCATCATAGTAAGAAATTACTAATCCAATATCTAGGTGAGAGAGAAACTTAGAAAGGCGAGAAACACCGAAGCCTCTTTTGCCTTGAAGGTTTTTGTGACCCACACTAAAAAACTCCAAACCATACCCATTGCCCTGGAGTCAGTTTCCGACTTATAGCGACCATAAAAAAAAAAAAAAAATGCTAATAAGAGGTCATAATTTTGAAAGGCTGAAAACAAAGTTGAGAGAAATTAATGGGAAACACTGCCTCAATTAAGTTGGGACTCCAAAGTTCAACACCTTCATGCTAAGGTAAATGAAAAGTAAACTCATATCCACATTTGTGATGGATCTGCAGATTTACAAAAGGTACCAGCAGACTAAGGGACTACAATAAAGCACAAGGAGGATACGAAAG
The DNA here is from genome assembly GCF_024166365.1 of Elephas maximus indicus. Classification (NCBI taxonomy): domain Eukaryota; kingdom Metazoa; phylum Chordata; class Mammalia; order Proboscidea; family Elephantidae; genus Elephas; species Elephas maximus. The sequence continues at coordinate 76,329,798 of NC_064822.1, read as the reverse complement.
TGAGAAATAATAGGAGGAAGATGGAAAGGAGGGAAGGTGGGAGGGAGGGAGAGAGGAAGAATAAAGGAAGGCAGAGAAGAAAGAAAGAAGGGAGGAAGGAATATTTATGACACATCACAGGAAAACAAAGACAAACGAAAGATAGAGAAGCCAGCCAGAAAATAAGGAAAAAAAAAAAAAAAACGATTTATAGAGTAGCTGCTAGACTGACATTAACAGAGTACAGCAATATATAAAATGATGCTACATTTTTATTAAATTGGGCTTAATACTAAGAATTTAAGATTTGCTTAACATTAAAAACCATCAAAAACAATAACCCCCTTACCATATTAAAGAAGAAAAACATCACCTATAAGACCATCTTAGTAAGCACAATGGAAACCCTGGTGGTGTAGTGGTTAAGAGCTAAGGCTGCTCACCAAAAGTCGGTAGTATGAATTTACCAGGTGCTCTTTTTCCTTTGGAAACTCTATGGGGCAGTCCTGCTCTGTCCTATAGGGTTGCTATGAGTCAGAATCAACTTGACAGCTGTGGGTTTGGTTTTTTTTTTTTCTTTTTCTGGAATAAGTACAAAAAAATTTGACAAAACTGAAGCTTTGCATATGTATTATTTATCTATCCCTACATCAATTCCCTTCATATCTGGTTTCTTTCTCTATATGGATTAACAATCACCCAAAATTCATACTAATTCATTTTACCTACCTATCATCTGTCTGTCTTTCCATCCATCCATCCATCTATCTGTCTGTCTGTCCATCTGTCCATCCATGCATCAATGCATCCATCCACCCCCCACCCCCCCAACCCCCCACCACCCCATCCCCCACCCCCCACCCCCCCACCCCCCACCACCCCATCCACCCATCCACCCATCCACCCATCCACCCATCCACCCATCCACCCATCCACCCATCCACCCATCCACCCATCCACCCATCCACCCATCCACCCATCCACCCATCCACCCATCCATCCATCCATCCATCCATCCATCCATCCATCCATCCATCCATCCATCCATCCATCCATCCATCCATCCATCATCTATCTATCAATATAGATAGAGAAACTAGCCATATAAGGGAATTTCCCTAACCTAATTTTTTTTTTTAAGAAAGGTTTCTAAAAAACTTAAGCAAACACCATACGTAATGGTGAAAGACTCAAAGATATTTTTTTGAAATCTGGAACAAGACAAAAATGCCTAATTTTACCATTTGTATTAAATATATTAGTGGAGGTCCAAGACAAGGCATTGGACAAGCAGAAAAATTTACAGATATAAAATTAGAAAAGAAAAATAGTAAAATTTGCAGATGATATAATTGAGCCATTAAAATTTTAGGAGAGATTATTAAAATAATAAGAGTTTAATGAATTTCCTGGACACAAAATCAATATGCCTACATCAACTATAAATTTATATGTAATCAGCAAATATCGGGCAAATAAAATTAAAAACAATTTTTGATTTGCAATGACATTAAAATGTAAACAAAAGAAAATATGCAAAACATCTTAAAGGAAAGATATAGAATTTTAATAAGAAAATTTAAATAATGTGAAAGCCACAAATTCATGGATTGAAACACTAAATATAGACAATATATATCAATTCTCCCAAACTTGGAATATAGGATACGAATTCTCCCAAAATTCATCTAGAATGTATAATCCCAATCCAGCTCTCATTTTTCCTTCTCTCCTCGTTCCATTCCTTATTTCTTTATTAGCTTGATTATCCTCAGCATCTGCCAAGTCTTTTTCCTCCTCCGTTTTTATTTTTTTGGAACTCACAAGCTGCTTCTAAAATTTATGAGAAGACTCTATAACATTGTTATAAAACAATAAATAAATTCATGTCATGTTTCTATTAAATAATCACATAGATGAATGGGTCATAAATAAAATCTGAAAACAGATAATATATGTAAAGACACTTAAATATTATACAGCCATGAGGAAAAGAGAATATTTCTTAAAATAATGCTTGGATATGTATATGGAAAAATAAAGTTGTGTCTTTACTATAAACATTCATTAAGACACCACAAACTCATATAACAATAAAGAACTATTATCCAGAATTTATTTATTTATCTCCAGTGCCCTAAATAACTATCATTATATATGTATGTAGAGATATTTAAGATATTTAGAGTATGCACACACACATTATTCACAAAACTGACCATTTAATGAGCCAATAAACATGGAAAAAGACTTTACCTAATTAATATAAGTAGAATACAAATTAATATCACAATAAGATGCCATTGTATACTTACTGGATTGGGGGGAAAAGGCCCGACTAATCTGCTCTTCTTATATCTCTAAAGCAATTGGCTTGAAACCTACCCTACAATGATATGGCCTCATTAACATAAAGAATACTCTCAAATAGGATTACATCCACAAGTGTAGGGGTTAGGATTTATAGCACACAAATTTGAGGGACACAATTCAATCCATAACAGAAACCCTGCAAATAATATGTACTAAGTATATACTGATCGAATAAAGAAATTAATCAATCAGGACTAGCACTGTAAGAAAACCAAGATTGAGCTTTTAACTGATGTTTAAAAATTTAGCTAGGCAGAAAGAAAATAAAAGTCCTTTTTTTTTTAAGAGTCATCATGCCAACATTTATATGAAGACAATGTAGGACATTTGAATTCCAGCCATGGCAGGTAGGCTATAACCAGACTCCCAGAAACCTGTTAAACACCCTACAGTCCTATTGGGCTTCTATGAGTCAGAATCCACTCGATGGCAATAGGCTCAATTTGGGTTCAGTTCACAGTGTAATAACAATACAGTTTTCTGAGCTGATGTAAATTGATATTGTGTCTTTACATGGGTTATTATACTAGTGGTCTATGTTTGTATCATTAATAGAAAGAAGATGATACAAAGTGTTTTGAATACAGAAGAATAAGCCATATGGAAACTATCCTTTAGCTTAAATCAAATGGATTGGAGTTCCCTAAGCATTTTCACATTTGTTTTAAAATGCCTAACTGGATTCTCCAAAGCAATGTTGCACCTGCTAATGTCACACTGAATACCATATGTGCATGAAAGCTCTCTCTTTAGGGTTCGTTTCTAAAATTGGTGATATTCCACCCTAGAGATAGAAAATGCCAGGAAAAATACCAAGAATAAGATATTTTCCTTATTTTAAAGCAGATGTGCTTTTCAAAGATATTTTCTTTCTCATCGTGCCTATGGCTATGCAATTAAATAAGATCTGGAGTATGTTAATGGGAGGAGAGCATACACACTAGAGGCACCAAAATGTTTTAGTTAACTAGTTAAGCTTGGAGGAGTACAACTATAGGCCTCAACAGTCATAATATAGAATGCTAGAGACCTGCTCCCCCAGGAATTGGCGATGTAGTCAAACTCTGAGGATGCAGCTAACAAGTATCAATATGTAATGAAAAACTTCAATGATATGCAGGAGTAAAACATCCTAAAAAAAGTTTACATCATTTTTATGATACTCAGGAAATCCGAGAAAGATCCATGTCTGACTAAAATAATTTTGCAGGCCTTTTTTATAATCAATGAACCAGATCGGTCTTTGTTTTGAAATACAAAAGAACTTAAAATTAGAGAACAATTACAGTCAATAACTGATTTCACAAATAATAACTTGAGGGATATTATTGTACATTGCTTGTGAAATAAACCCATTGCTAAGACCTCAGGGTATAGGCAAAGTAGCTTGAAATCTAGAATGAGAAAAAAACTCATTTAAAAATTACCTAATACTTTATGTTCCAAACTTGATTGTAAAGACAATTAAAAAATAAATCAGTATAGAATTAAATTAATCAAATAGAACAGCAGGTAAAGGAAGAAGAAAACATTAGAGCAGGAGCTATCAGAAATAAGGAAAATTTTCTGGGATGTGTTATCTCAGAACCAAAGGTATTACCTTACTTTCAAAGATAGGCTTTCATCTTTAGTGTTTGATCCCATTACTTTATACTGCCTCCATTAACATCCTTATCAATTTAATCTATATTATTATTATTACTAGAAGTAGTAGTATTTCTATATAATGTCGGAAAGTTGTAACAAAAGTGAATGCGCTAGAGATAAAAATGTAAACTTCAAAAGTACATGAGGGAAACAACTATTGCTCTCTATTCATCCAGAGCAAAAAATAAAGACGGAAACCAAAGACTCAAAGTAGAAACTTAGTCTACAGGAAAACTAGTCTACACATGATCCACAGCCTCATCTACCCCAAGACCAGAAGAACTAAATGGTGCCTGTTTACCACGACTGTATATTCTAATCAGGGCCACAATAGATGGACCCTGATAGAATGGGAGAAAAATGTGGAACACCCCAAGTTTCTAAAAAAAAAAAAAAAAAAAGGAGAGAGAGAGAAAGAAAAAGAAAAAACTCAGACTAACTGGACTGGTTGAGACTGAGGGACTCCCTGAGACTATCATCCTGAGATACTCCCTAAATCTTGAACTGAAAATAACTGAGATCACCTTGTAGCTAAATAACATTGGCTCCCAAAATAATGAATATCACCCATAACTACTGCACTCCTTTAAAAAGTCACCTATATGAGACCAAAGGTCAAAAATTACTCTTAAACAAAGATAAGAATGTAAGGCAGCAGGGGAACTAGATTAATGGAAATGGAACATCCAGAAAGAAAATAATGAGAATGTTCATGCGTTGCAAAGAAGGTAACCGATACCACTGGACAATTTGTGCAGGAATTGTTCAATGTGAAACTAAACTGCTGTGTAAACCTTCGCTGAAAAGACAATAAAATATTATTTTTTTTTTAAAAGAAAAGCACATAAGGGGATAAAGTGGGATGTGAGTTTAGAAGAAACTAACTAGGAAACTGCTGATTGGACCTAGTAAGGAAGAAGTCTCAATGACTCTGAATTTATTGGTAGAACATTTGCATGCTAGAGGGTGAGAAATTAATACAACAAAAATTCAGGCACCTTCCACCTAGTGAAATTTCTAGGGGTCCAGTGGTGTGGGGCATGTCGAGATATTCCTTCTAAAGTGAAGGGTAAGTTAATGCACCTGGTTCCTCCCACAACTAAAAAGGAACACAATGCCTGATGGGCCTCTTTCAATTTTGGAGGTAACATATCCCTCATCTGGGTGTGCTACTCCAGCCTCTCTATCAGGTGACTAGAGAAGCTGCTAGTTTTGAGTGGGGCCCAGAACAAGAGAAGGCTCTGGGACAGGTTCATGCTGCCATGCAAGCCACACAAGCCACTCTGCCGCTTAGACCATATAATCTCGCTGATCCAATGGTGCTTGAAGTGTCAGTGGTTTGGAGTCTTTGGAAGACCCCTACTGATGAAACACACTGTAGGACCTTAGGATTTTGGAGCAAAGCCCTGCTTTCCTCTACAGATAACTACTCTGCTTTTGAGAAAAAGCTTCTGGATTGTTACTCGGCCTTAGTAGAAACCATGGGCCACCAAGTCAACATAAGACCTGAGCTGCCCGTCATGAACAGGGTGTTTTCTGACCCAGAGAGTCATAAAGCCTGGCGTGCACATCAGTACTCTAACATGAAATTAAAGTGGTACATAAGAGATCTGGCCCAAGCAAGACCTGAAGGCATTCCTTCCTTGGGAACTAAGACCTCTATACCTGCAGAGCATAGGGTCCTGGGAACAGGAAGCAGATATTTTTCAAAGGGGTCGCTAGGGGTAATAATGAATTGTGCCACTCCCATTTCTACCCCTTGATTCCAGGACCCATGAATCCTGGCCTTGGGAGAAGCAGCACCATATATTGGACACTGGTTTACAGCATATACAGCCTCCTAGAGAACATTGCTCCAATCCTGCAAGATATTGCTACCTAGCAGTCACTGTAATTGTGTCTTTAGAAGCCCATTTGATCATTCTATCAAGCCAGATGCATCAGAATAATGGGAAACATGTTAAGACAATGGATTCCATGAGCATGGGCCCACTGCCACATTTCATTTGCTGTGATGTTAGACCATTGATCTGAAAGAAAGCTGTGTGGGATACCATGACAGTGTGTATAAGGCATTCTGTAAATCCAGAAGCATTACCTGCAGGAAGGCAAATTAATATACAGAGTAAGTGTTTAGTCCAATAAGAACAGAATGCTTCTATGGAAATGATCCAGTTTAATCAACCTGCCTCCAGGTTGCTGGCTGATCACCTCAAGGAATGGTGCCATATCGGGGACTCAGTATTGGTCTCTGCTGCTGGCGTATTGGGCACTCAGCAGTAGCTGTAGCCAAGTTGTCCTTGATTAGTGGATTTCCATGTTGCGGAACTTATGCATAACCTCCATCCCTACTACTATGGGCCATTTTGTTTATGAGCCCATTGGGCAATAACGGGAGTGACTCGGGGAAGACAATGACTGATTTCCACAGAACATATCATCCTTTCCACTTGACTGTTAAAATCCTCCTCTGCCGATGTCATTCTTTGGCGAGCATTCACATGAGACACAAATATCCTCACTTCTTTGGCCCATTCAGAGAGGTCTATCTACATACCTCTTCCCCATACCTCCTTGTCTCCAATTTTCTAATCACATTCCTTCCAAATCCCTGATCATACAGCCAAACCATTTCCCACAGGCCATGAATCAGTATACAGTCACACATTTGGCCATTTCTCCTTCCAAGCAAAGTGAACAACCAGCACACTACTCAAAGTTCTGCCCACTGGGAACATTTCCCTTCACCACTGTCCTTTGAGGAGGGGCCAGAAAGGGACTGTAGTGCTGCTGCTGTTCACTTTCAAGTAGTGCCTGCATATCATGCAGAAGTATCTCTAAACTAGGTACTAATTTTCTCTTCCTCAAACAACTGATCATAAGAACTCCTTATGGGGCCATAGGCGCAGACTGGAAGATGGAATATAATGTGACAGGAGTGGATAACATAGGCTTTTGGGCCCCTTCTTCATGCAACTTACAGTGCCTTCTAGGTGGCAATATCTTGCAGTATTGGAGCAATGTTCTCCCGGAGAATGAATGTATGTGCTCTAAACCAGTGTCCAATATATAGTGCTGCTTCTTTCATGGCCAGGATTCATGGGTCCAGGAGTCAAGGGGTAGAAATGGGAGTGGCACCACTCATTATTACCCCTAGTGACCCCTTTGAAAAATATTTTCTTCCTGTCCCCACGATCCTATGCTCTGCAGGTCTAGAGGTCTCAGCTACAAAGGGAGGAATGCTCACACCAGGAGACATACACTGGTTCCACTGAAGTGAAAATTAAGAATGTCAACCAACCATTTTGAGATCCTCATGCCTCTGTATCAATAGGCAAAGAAGAGAGTTATTGTATTGGCTGATGTGATTGATCCTGATTACCAAGAGGAAATCAGACTGATATTACATAATGGAGATAAAGATGAGTATGTCTGGAATACTGGAAATCCTTTAGAACATCTCTTAGTACTATCACACCATGTGGTTAAAGTCAATGGAATACTACACGACCCGATTTTTACATGACTACTAGTGGCCCAGACCCTTAAGGAATGAAGATTTGGCTCACTCCACGAGGCAAAAAACCATACCGGCAGAGGGGCTTGCTGAGGGTAAAGGGAATACAGAATGGGCGTTGGAAGAAGGTAATTCTGAATACAAGCTACAAGAAGATTGTAATTGTTATAAGTATTTCTTCTTTGTATGTGTGCATCAATGTTTTTGTTTTCTTCACTTATAAAATATAAGATGCAAATGGGGCTAGTGTGTTTTTGGCTGTATGCATGTTCATTGTATCATGTTAGGTGCAAGTATGACTTTATAATTGTCTTTCTTTAGAAATTATATATAGTTTAAGGAGATGTGTACAGGTGCCTAGGTGACAAGGGTGGACTGTGATGGTTAAGGTTGTATGTCAACTTGACTGGGCCATGATTCTCAGTGGTTTGGCAGTTACAGTGTAGTTTGACAGGTAATGATGCAATCACTTCCATGATGAGATGTGATATAATGTAATCACTTTCCATGATGAGATCTGCTATCAGCAGTCTATTAATTGAAGGGGATTTTCCTTGAAGGTGTGGTGTGCATTCAATATATATGGACTTTTTGATAAAGCTCACTGGGCTTTGCTTGCTCTGGATCCTGCATCTTGCTCGTCATCATCTGACCTCTTGTTCTTGGGCCTTGTGCTCTCAGTCTGCTGTCTCATATGCCGATCTTGAGTTCATCAACCCCTGCAGCTACGTGAATCAGGAGAAGCCTCTAGCCTCACACCTGACCCATGGACTTGGGACTTTCCAGCCTTTACAACAGGGTAGGCCATTTCCTTGATATAAATAAATCTCTCTCTTCATATATATATATATATGTGTGTGCGTGTGTGTGTGTGTATAAGCTTCACTGGTTTTGCTTCACTAGAAAACCCATCCTAAGACAGTCTCTGAGTATGCTAACAGGTAGCCCAAATATAAAAGTAAGATCAGCAGTGAAGGCAGTGAGGATTACTCGGAAATAAATGGTCCAATAAGAGTATAAACACACTTAAAAAAAAAAACAAAACTCATTCCTATCAAGTTGATTCCACTCATAGCAACCCTATAGAACAGAGTAGAACTGCCCCATAGGGTTTCCAAAGAGTGGCTGGTGGATTAGAACTGCCCACCTTTTGATTAGTAGCCAAATGCTTAATCACTGGCACAACCAGGGCAGCTGTCCAAATGAAAATATTAAGGTTCATAAATGTTATGTTGTCTTTGGTCTTACATTCTATCAATATAGGATGAGCATTTAATATGTTTTATATGAAATTACAATTTTTTTATTTTATTTCTTTTGCAGTAACCTAAAAAATGTATTAAAATATACATCTGTTTACATTTTTTTAATTTTCTGAATCTAGAAGTTCCCTCGGTAACCACTGAAGAAATCAGTAGCAGTTTTTTTTTTCTTTTGATCCCTTGTAAATAACAACAATAACAAGATTGGTTGTATATCCATATATATGTGGATATATACCATTCATCTTCGTGTCCTATCTTGCTATATGATGGAAATTATATATTTTTTCTTATTTGTTAAAGATAATGGCTCCATCAGTTTTCCTCCTTTTTGGACTAACAGAGAAAAAACCCTTGACAGTTCAAAAACTCCATAATTGTGTCAGATGCTTTTGTTTTTTCCTGTAGTATCATGGCCATATCTGGTACCAAACCAAAAAACCCAGTACGGTCAAGTAGATTCCAACTCATAGCGACCCTATAGGACAGAGTAGAACTGCTACACAGAGTTTCCAAGGAGCGCATGGCAGATTTGAATTGCCGGCCCCTTTTGGTTAGCAGCAGTAGCACTTAACTACTATGCCACCAGGGTTTCCATATCTGGCACAGCACCCCCCAAAACTTGGTTTAACTTGAAAAACCTCATTGCCATTTCCAGCATCTATGTGGATTGTAGACTGGCCAGATTGTTATTTGTTTATTTTTTAATTAAACACACACATTATTTCAGGCTCTGTTGTAAGAACTTTGTGATTGTTATCTCCTTCAATCCATGTAATAGCTCCAGCAGACAGATAGTATTTTTTTTTTATTTGCATTTACAAATAAGGAAAGGGAGAACAGAAAACAACAGCAGCTTGTTCAAGATAGGACATGCATATAATAGGAGGTAAAACCAAAAAACCAAACCCTGTACCGTCGAGTCCGACTCACAGCGACCCTATAAGACAGAGTGGAGTTACCCTATAAGACAGAGTAGAGTTGTCCCATAGAGTTTCCAAGGAGCGCATGGTGGATTCGAACTGCCGACCCTTTGGTTAGCAGCCGTAACACTTAACCACTACGCCACCAGGGTTTCCTAATAAGTGGTAGACTTAGAATTTAAACTAGGGTCTCTGTCTCCAGCAACTACACTCTTAATCTCTTCACCATGATGCCTGTCAGAATCATGAGAGTGTACCAAAAATTGGTTAAGTCTGGATAATTGCATGTATGTATTTGTTTTACTGAGAATGTGAGACACTTTCAGTGCTCTTAAAAGTGGGGATCTCATGGACTTCAAGTTGACATTTCTTATAATATTTTTCATTTCACTACTCTGGGAATCGATGTCATATAGTTTCTAATTTTATCTCTTCCAACTATACACATAAACTAAAAAAGCCGTAGTGGTTGAATTGGCTCCAACTCATAGCAACACTACAGGACAGAGTAGAACCACCCCACAGGGTTTCCAAGGCTGTGATCTTTATAGAAGCAGAAGCAGGTGGTTTGAACCCGCCAACCTTTCAGTTAGTAGCTGAGCACTTAACCACTGCACCACCAGGATTCGTTAACTATACACATAGAGCAGGTAATAAAACTCAGGTGTTTTGAGTTTTCTTAAGACATCTAAATCATCCTGTAGTTTTTTCTTCCGATACAGGATCCTATTATTTTCAAACCTGTGCCTCAGTTTTCATATAAACTTCTCTAAAGTCCTAACAAAATTGTTTTCATAATTTGAAAAATCACTAAATTAAAATTTAACCTTTGTTTTACCTGATTCTATAATAAATAACACATTTACCTCCAGCTTTCTGAACAAGTATTGAGCCAAAAATTTTGAACTTTCATTTAACTCTGCAGTGTTAACCTCAAGGTCACCTCAAAGTATTTCAATTCTTCATGCCCATCTTACTCTTTAGTGCCAGTGGCTACTGGGTACCTCAAAGCTTTGCTTTCAATGGGGACTTTATTACAGTTGATCAAAGGTACTAATTTAATTAGTGATACTGCCTCTGAACACTGTGAACTGCATGAGTCACATCTTAGTACTACTAACTATGCGTCAAAATCGACTTGATGGCAATGTTGTTTTTTTTTTTTCAACTAAAATCTTACTGGCAGATTTGCATTTTCTGTTGCCTTAACCACTTCTGACACCAGTTACTGTATTTGTTTTCATAGTTGCAACAACAGAATCTACTCTAGTTAAAGAATAAAAGTAAGTTGTTGAAAGATGTCAAATAGCCCACAAATCTCTAATATGGTCATGGAGTTGGACTCAATACAGATCCAGTGACTAAAGCTACTGCTGTTAACAGACAATGTAACTCACACTAAAGAGGTCAGAAGCTTTACAACTGCTGCCCTCAAAAAGCCTCCACTGCCAACTCACCAAAAGATCGAGCCTGTTCAGTGCCTTCTTTCTCACATTGTTCATTTATAAATTATTATTATAATGTCTTTTATTTCACTACTCAGGGAATCGATGTAATACAGTTTGCATTGCACTCTGTGCAATGAAATCTCAACCAATTTGATTGACAGCTCCTAGGTCACGTGTTTCTACTCTAGAAGGAAGGAAGGCTGGGAGACTACATTTTGGTTCCCTCTTTAGGAAAGAAAAACTCATGGGAAATTCTACAAAGATAGCATCCTAGTTATCTAGTGCTGCTATAACAGAAATACCACAAGTGGATGGCTTTAACAAAGAGAAATTTATTCTCTCACTGTCTAGTAGTCTACAAGTTCAAATTCAGGGTGTCAGCTCCAGGGGAAGGTTTTCTCTCTCTGTCAGCTCTGGAGGAAGGTCCTTGTCATCAGTCTTCCCTTGGTCTGGATGCATCTCAGCACAGGAACCTCAGGTCCAAAGGATGCGCTCTGCTCCTGGCACTGCTTTCTTGGTGGTATGAGGTTCCCCAACTCTCTGCTTGCTTCCCTTTCCTTTTACCTCTTGTAAGATAAAAGGTGGTACAGGCCACGCCCCAGGGAAACTCCCTGTACATTGGATCAGGGAAGTGATCTGGTAAGGGTGTTACAATCCCACACTAATCCTCTTTAGCATAAAATTACAATCACAAAATGGAGGACAGCTACAGACTACTGGGAAACATGGCCTAGCCAAATTAATATACACATTTTGGAGGAGACATAATTCAATCCATGACAGATAGGATGGATGTTTAAAGGATTCTGTGTCACCACAAAAATAATAACACTTAAAACAAGTTTCCTTAGCCCTTGAACGTAGAAAAAAATCATTGATTTTACCTTCTTATTTGAATAATACATTGACTGGGCGTATATTTGATAATTTTTTTCTAAGAACTTAGTGTTCAAGCATAAATTATTGTAGGTTGTAAGTCTGAAATGAATCTGGTTCTTGTACCTACCTGTTTTACAAAACCTATATTTTCTTCGATAAGCTTTCAATGCTTGCTCTTTACCATTACGTCTTGAAAATTCAGTAATACATCAAGGAGTTTTTTATAGGATTGTTATTTTTATTGTTCCTTTTCGTCTATTAGTAAACGTTTTCAGTATGAAGACACAAATTTTCATTTAGCTTAAAAAAATGACCTATGATCAACTCTCTCTTCTTAACTACTAAATTTTTAAAGGGAAGCTTATTTTTACTATTCCTGCGAGTTTGGTTTTTGATATTTTTATTGTCTCAATTAATGTCTTAACGAGCTATACTTTTTATAACTCCCAACCTCTCTATTAAATTGATTTCCCAAAACTTTCCTTTCCAAGATCCTGAATGAACTCTAAAAGAACAAACAAGGATATTCCATATTTTTTCTGTAGAATTTCACACTATTATTAACTCCCTCTCAGTGATAATCCTGTTTTTCTATTTTCCTTTACATTCATGATCTTGATTCCTCTCCTATCTTTCGGATTATTCTTTTGCCTATTTTGCTAGCTTTTTTTTTTTCTTCTTCTAAAGACTAAACATAACTATATCAAAAGTCTTCATGGTCAAATTTTTACTTATTTTATTGTCTTGAGAAATCATATTTACTCTGTATATATGTTTCATAATTTATAGAAAATTTATAGATATCTACCTTGACATCTAATTAGTCTTGAGGGCTTCAGTTACTCATCTCCTACTGTATATAAGACTTTTCTGTCTAAACAGCCTAACTCAAACTCAAAGTCTCCTACTATATATATACACCAGGCTTCTTTGTCTACATAGCCTAGCTCAAACAGCATAAAACCAAATCTAACTACACAATTCCCTAAGGGGAAAAGATGATATATCAAAAAGAAAATAAGCCTCTTTTAAGGATTCATCTTCTTATTATATAGACCAAAAATTTCATAAGTCAGTTTTCCTGTCAATCTAATAAGCCACTGGAAATACTTTTTATTTGCATCTTCATGATGTTGGACTCAGTAGGTTCAGAGATCCAATTACCCTAAAGAGGAATACTTCCACCAGAGAATATTTTCATGCTTCTGATGAACTTGAAGCTGAGATTGCTTGATGGCCATTTGGGGCTCATTTTACCAATGAAACAAAAGGCAGAGAAAATAATTACTTGCTTGGGGGACTGATTCAAATAACCTTGGAGAAATAGGAATGCTTCTACAAAATGGGTACAAGGAGGAATATCTTTGGAATCCAGGGGTTCACTAGCTTACCTCTTATACCTCCTTGTCCAATAAACCTAATGATGGGAAGCTCTGACAACTTAATAAAGACAACACCGGTAATAACTTAGATCCAGCAGGAATGAAGCTTTTGTTACCCTACTAGGTAAAGAACTCAATCTAGGCAAAATGCTTGCAGAGAGTAAATGCAACATGAAATGGGTAATTGAAGAAGGGAATGTGATTACCAACTTAGTTTAGAAAACCAACCACAGAGACTGAAACTGTGGTGCTAAATTTTATGTTATGTTATGTTGTCATTTTGCCCAATTTTTCCTCTTGTTATGAAATGAATTGTGTCCTCTTCACCCCTCCAAAAAAAATAATAAAAGAGATATGGTTAAGTCCTAACCCTCAGTATCCATGAATGTGAATTTAATTGGAAATAGAGCCTTTGCAGGTATATTAGTTAAGTTAATATGAAGTCATACTGGAGTAGGGTGGGTCCTAATTCTATACGACCGGTGTCCTTATAAGCATAAGAGATAAGGAAATCAAGATGCCTATGTGGAGATGGAAGCAGAGATTGGAGTTATGTGCCGAAAGCCAAGGACTTGAAGAGGCAAGGAGGGATCTTCCCCTAGTGCCTTCAGAGTTAAATTCTATCAAAAACATAAATAAGAAATAGCACCAATTGTACATACTTTTATCAGACAGTAGAGGAGAAAAAGCATGTGCTAACTTGATTTACCAAATAACAAAACATTACAAAGAAACTGCTTCACCTGGTGGCCTAGTGGTTAAGAGCTTTGCTGCTAACTAAAAGGATGGCAGTTCAAATCCACTAGTCGCTCCTTGGAAATACTATGGGGCAGTTGTACTCTGTCTTATAGGGCCACTATGAGTCAGAACCAACTTGACTGCACCTAACGACAACAACAGAAAATAATTTAAAGCTCTGGATGGTATCAATATCTCCCACCTGAAAGCATTTACTGTGATTTCTAACAGGCAGCTGTTCTAGAGTGTTAGTAATTACAGAACCCTTTAATTGAATCAGGCTTTTAAATTATTTGAAGCTGAGAGGACTGGTTTAATTTTGCACCATCTTTACTCCAAGAGTGTAGCCCTTCATATAATTCTGTAAGTTTTTTAGGGTACACTGCACACACAGGTTGCCTTAAAGGCTATCTCCAGATCCCAAGTACCCACCAGAGTACTGAGATGAGAATTCCACCCAGTAATACCAACCGTTCTGTGGATGTTATGTCTATTTATCCTAATTAATTGTACACACAAGACACATACAAAGTGGTGGCAATAGTGAAAGCTGTTTTAATTACAGACAGTGTACAACAGGAAAAGGTCCATCATGAGCAGTTCTCCCTGGCTCAAAAGGTGTCCAGGCATTACGGAAAATTTCCATGGGTGCCCTCCCTCTTTGCACCACAGGCTAAAGACCCCAAGGACCTTCCCCCACCCAGTTTTATATTCCAGAGTTTACATATTTCATTGCATAGAATGCAATGCAAATTTTCCTGTCTGATTGACCAAGGATGGGGGGTAGTTAGACATGGTGGCACCAGCCAGGTATTGGTAGCCCAGAATTGTATCTGTTTAGCCTTGATGCTTAGTTAGATAAACCATTTAGCTTCACAAGAAGAGGCACAATGGTTTATTCTGAAGTCAAAACTTGCCAGCAGGAGACAAGGAACAGGGAGTAATTATAGGCTTTTGGGCAGTCCAACAGTATGCGCCCATAAAGATTTACACCCTTGGAAACCCTGTGGGGCAGTTCTACTCTCCCCTGTAGGGTCACTATGAGCCAGAATCAACTTGATGGCAATGAATTTGGTTTGGTTTTGGGCCAACTGAAGGACTGCCTCCTCTCATAGGCTCGAGCCCCTTTGTGAGGCTTAAATGCTAATTTTTTTATCCTCCATTCTATCGATCATTTAAAGTCTAGAAATCTCTTCTCACCTCTCAATCTCTTGGTAAATTTTTCTGTCAGGTTGTGTTAGGGACCCAAAAGTACTTTGGGCCTTTCAGGTCCTTGAATTTCCACATAAAGTAATCAGACATATGAGAAGCAAAGAGATTACCAAACGCCAACGGGGGGGGGGGGGGGGGGGGAATAGCATAGTTATTATACATAGAATTTAAAATAAACATGATGAATTTAAAAAAAGAAAATTGCCCTTGAGGCAGTTCAGACTTATGGTGACTCCACGTGTATCAAATAGAATTGTCTTCCACAGGTTTTCAATGGCTGATTTTTCAGAAATAGATCACCATACTTTTCTTCCAAGGCACCTCTGGGAAGATCTGAACTGCCAAACTTTTGGTTAACAGCCAAGCATTTAATCACTTATGCCACTCATGGAATTAAGGGGCAAAATGGAAAATTTTACAGATAACTAGCATTATAACAAAAGTACATTTCAATAACTAAAATTAAGAAAAAAAATTTTTTTTTTTAAATTAAGGAAGTAACAAACAAATCCAAAAGTTGAAGTAATACAGCTGAAGAGAGAAAAGTATGTAGAAAGTTAGATTTTACTAAATTTTTACCAGAAACTCAATACAATTTTTAAAAAGCTAAAAAAAAATCAACAAAAAAAGACAGGGATGCATGATTTTATACATATATATAGATATATATCTCTCTACATACATATATATAGATATATACATATGCAGATATATAAATATATATCATACTATTTTTTTATTGGCTATAAAATAAGTTTCAACAAATTTCATAGGATCAAAATATTACAAAATATTATTTTTCACTAAAGGAGAATTGATATGGAAATCAATAAGAAAATGATACTTTCAGAATAAATAGCACATGGATCACAAAAGTAATCACATACTGTTGTGGTCACCCAATGGCCCCCCCCATAGTTGGTTCTGATGTTGAGACTGATGATGCCACACATGCAGCAAGAGGGTATGTAAAGATTTTGTGCTCACACAACAAGGCTTTTGGAGGGGTGGGGAGCCGAGGAGCCTCCCAAGATTGTCTAAAATGGCTTGAGAAAGCCAGACCGCTTAGGGGGTAGGACTGGAATGATTGTTCCCATACAGAGATTGGGACTTGTGTGGTTTGAACTTTTTATCAGAGCCAAAGGAGGGACACTGGGTTTTCTTATCAGCTTGCCACATAAAAGACAGAAGGGGAAGGAGAAATGGTGGGATTTGAAAGCTGTCAGCTGTCAAACATAAAAAAAAAAAGTCAACCTCTCTATTGAACATGCAAATTAAAAACTATTTTGAGTTGAATGATAATAAAACCACTGTGTGTATCTATCACCTATCTATCTATCTATCTATCATCTATCTATCTATCTATGTATCTATCTACCTATCAGATGTATAGGTTGCCACTATAGTCATACTTGGAGGAAAATGTAAGACAATTATATCCACATTAGATAAGAAACAGGTGGAGACTAGATTATTTAACAAGCATTCCAAAAACATAGAAAAAATTGAAAATATTAATTTAAAAATTAGAAAGGAATTAAGAAACTAATAGAAGAGAAAACAAATGTACAAAAAGGAGAGTCAATGATGTCTAAAGCAAGTTGCTTTAAAAGACTCAAAATGTGAACTCCTGGTGAGAATGATGAAGGAAAAAGGAGTTAGACACAAATCACGAATGAAAATTAAGACCAAGCGGATGTCACCAATGAGTGTACAGACTTTAAAAATATAAAAAAGGATCTAATAACTTCATGACAATTAATATAAAGATTTAGATGAAATGGACAAATTGCTCAAAAACATATTAAAGTGACATACAAAGAATTAAAAACATGAATAATCTCTTATCTATTTAAAAATTGAAACTATTAAGAAAAAAACTTCACACTAAGGAAATTCCAGACTCACCTGAAAGGCTACAGTTTGAGACTTTATCAAATATTAAAAAATAAAATACAAGTATTTTTAAAACTCCTCTAAAGAATAGAAAAAAAGAAAAGAATTCTAACGTATTTCATGATGTCAAAATGATTCTGACAACAAATATATGAAAGATAATTCCAAAAAATATAAACATATAGGCCATATAAATGACCCACACAAATGGCCTACAAATTACATGGAGGCTTGGTGGAACAGTGGTTAAAAAAAGCTAGGCTGCTAACCAAAAGGTGGGCAGTTCAAATCCAGCAGCTGCTCCTTGGAAACTCTATGGTGAAGTTCTGTTCTCTTCTACAGGGTCGCTATGAGTTGGAATCAAGTGGACAGCAGTTTTTTTTTTGGTAGGAAATCCAAAAGTACCTTATATATACTATTACTTTGAATAAGTGAATTTTAAAATGTTGCTGAAAAAACATTAGTCTACACACCCAAATGCACACACATCTACGTAAACACACAGTCAAAATTGTGTTCAATACACTAGAATTAAAAATAATAAATATAAAATCATATTCAATAACCTACATATCAAATACCTTAGGGTAATAAAAAATGCAAGATCTTTACAGAGAAGACTATAAATTATTGAGAGAAATCGAATTAAACTTAAAGAAAGGAAGGATGTACTATGCCAGTTCTCACTGAACTGATCTACAAGTGTGTAGACTAATGTTTTTTCAGCAACATTTTAAAATTCACTAATTCAGAGTAATAGTATATATAAGATACTTTTGGATTTCCTAACAATCCCAATTAATGCCTAGCTGGTTTGGGCTTGGTGAAAAGCAAAGAGTTGAGGGACAAGAATGGCCAAGAAAATCTTGAATAAGAAGAATAAAGAAAGAAGAATATTTTCCTATATAACATGCCCTGGTCTAAAACTGTAATAATTAAAAATTCTCATATTGGAACCAAGATAAAAAAATAAATTAATAAATTGAAATAAAGTGTCCAGTAACAGATCCATGCATATATACATGTGTGTGTGTATATGTATCTATATATATCTCTACATGGAAGAAAACTAAAGGAAATTGACACCAACTATATTCTACACATAGAAATAAATTCATGTGGATTATATAGCTATATGGAATAAGAAAAACAATAAATCCTATAGACTATACCATAGAAGAATTTATTAAGGTCTTTGGAGTGGGAGATCATTTCTTAAACAAGAAACAAAATATACTACCATGAAATAAAAGACTGATCATTGAAATACATCACAGTTGGAAATCTTTTTTTCATCAGAAGTCATCACTGAGAAAATGCAAACACAATCACCATAGTACGAGAAAATATTTGCAATGCAATGTTTTCAGATATAAAGCTATAAAGGCCTTATATTCAAATTTTATAAACATTCCTATAACTAAGTAAGAAAAAATAGAGATAGACCAAACCAAAGAAAAGTGGAGAGGGCAAAAAATACAAAAAGAGTTTACAAAATTGGATATTCAAATGGCCAATAAATATGAAATATATGCAATCTTAAAATAATGAGAAAATTACAAATTAAAATCACATTGAACACCACTATATATCCACTAACAAGTAGTTGGAAAGATCTAGAGAAACTCAAACTCTCATACAGTGCTTGTTGTTGTTGTTGTTAGGTGTTGTCAAGTCGGTTCCGAATCATAGCAACCTTACACACAACGGAACGAAACACTGACCGTCCTGCGCCATCCTTACAATCGTTGATATGCTTGAGCTCATTGTTGCAGCCACTGTGTCAATCCACCTCGTTGAGGGTTTTCCTCTTTTCCACTGACCCTGTACTCTGCCAAGCATGATGTCCTTCTTCAGGGACTGATCCCTCCTGACAATATGTCCAAAATATGTAAGACGCAGTCTCGCCATCCTTGCTTCTAAGGAGCATTCTGGTTGTACTTCTTCTAAGACAGATTTTCATTCTTTTGGCAGTCCATGGTATATTCAATATTCTTCACCAACACCACAATTCAAAGGCGTCAACTCTTCTTTGGTCTTCCTTATTCATTGTCCAGCTTTCACATGCATCTGATGTGATTGAAAATACCATGGCTTGGGTCAGGCGCACCTTAGTCTTCAGGGTGACATCTTTGCTCTTCAACACTTTGAAGAGGTCCTTTGCCACAGATTTGCCCAATGCAATGTGTCTTTTGATATCTTGACTGCTGCTTCCATGGCTGTTGGAACATGAGCTGGGTTTAGATAGTTGTGAGACAGGTTAGATTTACCCTACTGATACAGTGCTTATATCTCAGTAAATTGGCAATCCACTTGGAAAACTCTTTGGCCTCACTGGCTAAATTTGAACATATTCATGCCCTATGACACAGAATTTTCATTCTTAGCTGTTTGGCTAATAGAGTACACAAACATATAGCAACAGACGCGTACCAAAGTTTTCCTAGCAGTATTAGTCATAGTAGTCAAAAATTGAAAACAATCAAAATGTCCCTTAGCAATACAATGGGTAAATAAGTTTTGGTATATTTATTTAGTAAAGTGTTAAATAACAATGAAAATGAAGGCATTAAATAACAGGAGTATATTTCACAAATATAACATTGACGAAAAATAAATAAACTCCAAAAACTTTTTGTGAAAAAATTTAAACTAGAAGTTACCTTTGAATAGAAGATATTGATTAGGAGAGGTTACTAAGTAAGAAATTCTAGGTGCTGATAATGTCCTATTTCTTCACTTAGTTGGAAGTATCTTGAGTGTGCATCCTTTGCGAAAATCCATTGAGCTTTATACTTATGATTAATACACTTTGCTGAATGTTGTATTTTAATAAAATAGGTTTTTTTTTTAAGGATAGTAAATTATGACACAATAAAATGTAGATACGGAAAATACACTAAAGTAGTACATCAGAGGATGTAAGTAAGCCTTGGAGTATCTGATTCCAGGAGTTAAGCCTTGATTTGAGGCTTGAAGAATGGGTGATAATTCACCTGCTGAAATTACAGGAAGAACCTTCCAGTGGAAAGCTAATATTTATTTTCATATTCATGTCATAAAATATTATTAAGGGTCTTTTTTCCTAATCCCAAATTTTACTCAAAATCATGGTATTATAATTGAATTATTAAGAACTTGTTTTATAGAGTACAAATAAACTCTGCTCCAATAATCATAAATTCTGATTTAATAGAGTGAAATACATGAATATCTTTTCATTTTTAGACTCAAAGTAAATTACATCTAGTAGTTATTTTGGTCAATGCCATATAAGTAAGAAGTTAAAAAGAATTGTTATAAAAAAGTAATGTTGTTGTTAGGTGACCTGGAGTCGGTCCTGACTTACAGAAACCCTATGTACAACAGAACAAAACACTTCCCAGCCCTGCACCATCCTCACAATCTATGTTATACTTGAGCCCATTGTTGCAGCCACTGTGTCAATCCATCTCGTTGAAGGTCTTCCTCTTTTTCACTGACCCACTACCTTACCAAGTGTGATGTCCTCCTGCAGGGACTGGTCCCTCCTGATAACATATCCAAAGTATGTGAGAGGTAGCCTGTCCATCCACACTTTTAAGGAGCACTCTGGCTGTACTTCTTTCAAGACAGATTTGTTCGTTCCTTTAGCAGTCCATGGTATATTCAAAATTCTTTACCAACACCAAACTCCAAGGTGTCAATTCTTGTTTGGTCTTCTTATTCATTGATCAGCTTTTGCATGCGTATGAGGCGATTGAAAAAACCATTGCTTGGGTCAGGCGCACCTTAGTCTTCAAGGTAAAATCTTTGATTTTTAACACTTTAAAGAGATCTTTTGCAGCAAATTCGCACCTTGAAATGCATCCTTTGATTTCTCGACTGCTGATTCTATGGGTGTTGATTGTGGATCCAAGTAAAATGAAATTCTTGACAACTTCAATCTTTTCTCCGTTTATCACAATGTTGCTCATTGGTCCAGTTGCGAGGATTTTTGTTTTCTTTATGTTGAGGTGTCATCCATACTGAAGGCTATGGTCTTTGATCTTCATTAGTAAGTGCTTCAAGTCCTCTTCACTTTCAGCAAGAAAGTTTCTATCATCTACGTAACGCAGGTTGTTAATGAGTCTTCCTCCAATCCTGATGCCCCGTTCTTCTTCATATAGTCCAGCTTCTCGGGTTATTTGTTCAGCATACAGATTAAATAGGTATGGTGAAAGAATACAACCCTGATGCACACCTTTCCTGACTTTAAACCAATCAGTATCCCCTTGTTTTGTCCGAACAACTGCCTCTTGATCTAGGTAATGGTTCCGCATGAGCACAATTAAGTGTTCTGGAATTCCCATTCTTTGCAGTGTTATCCATAGTTTGTTAAGATCCACACAGTCGAATGCCTTTGCGTAGTCAATAAAACACAGGTAAACATCCTTCTGGTATTCTCTGCTTTCAGCCAGGATCCATCTGATATCAGCAATGATATCTCTGGTTCCACATCCTCTTCTGAAACCGGCCTGAATTTCTGGCAGTTCCCTGTCGATATACAGCTGCAGCCGTTTTTGAATGATCTTCAGCAAAATTTTGCTTGCATGTGATGTTAATGATATTGTTCTATAATTTCCACATTCAGTTGGATCACCTTTCTTGGGAATAGGCATAAATATGGATCTCTTCCAGTCAGTTGGTCAGGAAGCTGTCTTCCGTATTTCTTGGCATAGACAAATGAGCACCTCCAGTGCTGCATCTGTTTGTTGAAACATCTCAATTGATATTCCATCAGTTCCTGGAGCCTTGTTTTTCGCCAATGCCTTCAGAACAACTTGGACTTCGTCCTCAGTACCATCTGTTCCTGATCATATGCCACCTTTTGAAATGGTTGAATATCGACTAATTCTTTTTGGTATAATGACTCTGTGTATTCCTTCCATCTTCTTTTGATGCTTCCTGCATCTTTTAATATTTTCCGCATGGAATCCTTCACTGTTGTAACTTGAGGCTTGAATTTTTTCTCAGTTCTTTCAGCTTGAGAAACACCAAACGTGTTCTTCCCTTTTGGTTTTCCATCTCCAGCTCTTTGCACATGTCATTATAATACTTTACTTTGTCTTCTCGAGAGGCCCTTTGAAATCTTCTGTTCAGTTCTTTTACTTCATCAATTCTTCCTTTTGCTGTAGCTGCTCAACGCTCAAAAGCAAGTTGCAGAAAAAAAGCAAGAGGTCACTGAAAAGACAGGAAAGAAAGAAAAGACCAAGATGGATGTCAGAGGAGACTCTTTTTCCCCAGAGAATCCTTCAATATTGCAAGTCCAGGGTTGACTTTTTTCTTCAGTTCTTTCAGCTTGAGACGTGCCAAGCTTGTTTTTCCTTTTTTGTTTTCTCGACATTCAATAGCAAGTTTTAGGTCTCTTTTGATGTGTATTTTTGTCTTTTTTGCTTTTCTGTCTTTTTATTGACCTCTTGCTTTCTTCATGTATGATATCCTTGATGTCATTCCACAACAAATCTGGTCTGTGGTCATTGGTGCTCAACGCTTCAAATCTGTTATTGAGATGGTCTCTAAACTCAGGTTGGATATACTCAAGTTGTACTTTGGCTCTCGTGGACTTGTTCTAATTTTCATCAGCTTTAACTTGAACTTGTGTATGAGTAATTGATGCTCCATTCTACAGTCGGCTGCTGGCCTTGTTCTGACTGGAAATATCCAGCTTTTCCGTCATCTTTTTCCACAGATGTAGTCAATTTGATTTCTGTGTAGTCTGTCTGCTGAGGTCCACATGTATATTCACTGTATGTTGTTTGAAACACCTTTTTTCCAACTACCCAGCCTTCTTCTCTGTTTCCAACTTTAGAGTTCCAATCACCAGTAATTATCAATGCTTCCTGATTTCATGCTCGATCAATTTCAGACTGCAAAAGTTGGTAAAAATATTTAATTTCTTCATCTTTGGCCTTAGTAGCTGGTACATAAATTTGAATAATCCTCGTAGTAACTGGTCTTCCTTGTAGGTGTGTGGATATTATGCTATCACTAACAGCATTGTACTTTAGGATGGATCTTGAAATGTTCTTTTTGTTGATGAATGCAACACTACTCTTCCTCAAGCGGTCATACCCAGCATAGTACACCATATGATTGTCTTTCGAAATGGCCAATACCCTTCCATTTCAGCTCACTAATGCCTTTTTAATGCCTAGGATATCAAAGCTTATGGGTTCCATTTCAATTTTGACATTTCCCATTTTCCTAGATTTGTGCTTTTTACTTTCCCAGTTCTGATTATTAATGGACGTTTGCAACAGTTTCTTCTCATTTCGTTTTGTGCCACATCAGCAAATGAGGGTCCCAAAAGCTTGACTCCATCCACATCATTAAGGTTGACTCTACTTTAAGGAGGCAGCCCTTCCCCAGTTATCTTTTGAGTGCCTTCCAACCTGAGGGGCTCATATTCTGGCACTGTATCAGACAATGTTCTTCTGTACTTCATAAGGTTTTCACTGACTAATTCTTTTCAGATGTAGACCACCAGGCCCTTCTTCCTAGTCTGTCTTAGTCTGGAAGCTCAGCTGAAACTTGTCCACCATGGGTGACCTTGCTGTTATTTGAATACCAGTGGCATAGCTTCCAGCATCACAGCAACATGCAAGCCCCCACAGTACAACAGACATTAAAAGTAACAGAACTAAATTAATTATTATTTTATATCTGATTGTCAAAAATATAAACAATATATTTAAAAAATTATTCATGTCTGCAATGTCTATGAAAGCATAAGGATTATGATTCCTGCCTTTCTTACTCAAGCTATCAATTCTTCTGTTGATACTGTTTCTTACTCCTTCCATTTTAAAAGGTAAGAAATTATAATAATAACTACTAGAATGTAGATTTGTTATCTAAAAATGTTTTCAAATGGGTAACTCTAAGTGAGGACCTTTCAAAGAAAAGTATTACAGATAGTACACATATTGAATTTCAGAAGTTAAATAAAACATTCTAAAGAAGCAATTTCTTAAAGCCTTGTTTTCAAAAGAAATTCTGTTTTTATATTGAACTATGGCAGACTTTTTAAAGCTAGTTACACTCTCTAACAGAAATAGTCTCTTCAAAGTCATCATCTGTCAGGCCAGTACCAAAGTCTTATTTACAAAGAATAAAAGTTTTACTGTAACAAGGATTATAGCCTTATGTCATTTAATTTATGTATTTGAAGAACATGTTTTACATATAGAATTATTTTTAATAAATTTAAGGAATTTTTTCATTTTTTTCAATTCATTTATTCCCAAAGATAAGATATATATGTTCAAGAAAATTTTTTCCATGCTTGAAAACATCTGATTTGTTTCCCAACCATAGTGACACCAGTGGAAAAACAAAGGCATTCTGCTTTCATAAATGTGCTATTTTATTATCCCAATTATTATCAGGTCACCATATTTTTATGTCATTAACTACAGAATTCTGGTGTGTTAGTAAAATGATAAGCTTGAAAATCGAAAGATGATAAAATAACTCATTTATTTATTTATTTTACACTTAGTATCTGGGCTTTCTTTTGTGAATACTATTTTTTGCTTTTAATTATATCTTAACAAATAGTGATTAGGATGTGTACCTCCTTTTGGAAAATAAATGACTTAAATTGACCTACTTTAATTTGATTATCTCTAACTGTTATTAAAATCTGTAGTTGACATATGTGAATATTATTTGATCTTTTCAAACCACATTCATTCTCATTAAGAAAGCCCCAAGACATTTTCTTTCAGAATATTTTTCAAGTATTCTAAGATTTTACTAGTTATATGACAGCACTTTCAAGTTCTTTATTATGGTTTCCTTCTACAGCAAGAACCAATTATTCCACACATATTAGTGTCTGGTTTTGAACTCAATATTTAAGCAATTAGTATCTGTATCTATAAATTAATACATTTATATTCCTAATGTAGTTTTAATCATACAAAACGAATAGAAACTGTCTTTTGGGTGCATTAATGTTAAAGGTAACGTTCGTTTATTTGATGTTAAGCTCAATTAAGCTGCAGTTTAAGAAAAGTGAAGGTAAATTTTTGACACTTCTCTGGGCGATTCTAATTTCTAGTTCTTCATGAAAGAGGACAACTAAAGAAACAGTCACATTACTTTTCAAAGAAAAACGTCTATTTTAGACAAATTGAACTTGTTTTCATATTTTTATATCCAGTAATTGCTGACAAAGATGCTCACATGATGACACCTAATCCACTAAAATTACTTGAATTTTAGTATAAGCCCTTTGAGTTAAATAATACACTGTACTGTAAAACAGTGTTTTTTTAAGCACTGAGAAGTGTATTTATATCTATCAGTATAGTTAGATTTATATATATATATTTTTAATTATGCTATGATTGATATAGAGGGGTTCATTTTAAAATGGATTTGTCTGATGTCTTAGCAAGATCAAGAAAGTACTTGTGGTACACCTTCAGCTATCTCTTTAGTTGAAAAGTAAATGCTATTTTTATTTTAAGTCCATGAAACAGCTTGGGTGGAAATTAAAATTAATTTCTTTATATTGTTTTATTATCTGTTTGGCCCTTATCAGTAATATAAATCTATTTTATAAAACCAAATTAATTATTATTGTTTGTTAAGACCAGTCGGGCAGGTCTACTCAAATGTCTTATAGGAAATGAAAGCATACGTGCTAATGATAGAAACCTGGTGGCCAGACAAGATAAAGATGTGTGCCGTAGGGCAATGTTTTCAACACTTGCCTCAAAATAAGAGGCTATTTACAGGACAGACCATCACAACCAGGTATCATGACCTAATGGTGCTGTGGAAAGTACCATATGGACCCATTTGGAAGGCAACATATAAACTCTTCTTTATGGAGAGTAGTAAATATTTCCAACACATACAATCTTCCAAGGGAAATAGGTGAGCACGAAACTGCGCGGATATATCCCAGGAAGACTGAGCACATTGTGAGACAGACCTGATGCAAAACTTCATTGATCACCTGACCTCCATAAGGATTGGTAGGCCGGAGTGATGTTTTTAATCTACAGAATCAATGCCCAATAATCTCTTAGAATTCTGATTATTTCCCCTTCCCTAACATACAGCACCCCAGAGCCCTGGTGGCACAATGGTTAAGAACTCAGCTGTTAACCAAAAGGTTAGCAGTTCGAATTACCAGTTGCTCCTGGCAAATCCTATGGGGCAGTTCTACTCTGTCCTTTAGGGTTGCAATAAGTTGGAATCAACTCGATGGCAACTTGGGTTTGATTTTAGGTTTTAATGTGCAGTCGGATTATAGGATCGGAGAATGATTAACAGTATAAATTTTTGGAACAATTTCAGGAACTTTACTCAAAGATACCTAGACTCTCTTGTTGAAGGGGCTCTGGAATTGTGAACTGGGGAACTCCTCAGAAACGTATTTACTATAACAAATGTAAATAGAGTGTTCCTGTCAAGTAGGCAAGTAAATCTTACATGATAAATCCTCTTTAACATGATATTCTCTCTATATCTGCGGATACCTTTTTCAGTAGTCCAAAGGTAGTCTGAACATTCTGATTGCATTTAGCGTAGGACTTTTTGTGTCCATATTTCACCCAAGCAATCAAAAAACCTGTTAGAATATTTTTAGTCATTTAAGCTGAAACACTGAATCCAGAATATCTGCTTAAAGAGCTACTGTCAATAAATCTGGCTTGATCCAAATTTATATATTCCTCTACCTTGATCCCACAACCATAAAATCCATTTCTACACATATTACCCAGGTTCCTGCCTATATAAATTGGCTATACTGTGCAAAAATATTGATGTATATCACACCTTCTGAGAGGTTTCACTCTGTACCTTTTGCTTCAGGGCCTCCTGTGTCTTAAGCCTAGGTCTAAGTGTAAAGAACTCCTTGTTACCAGCTAGTGACTAAAAGTTTGGAGGTTTAAATCATCCAGAACGCCTTGGAAGAAAGGCCGGATGATCTACTTCTGAAAAATCAGCCTTTGAAAACGCTATGGAGCACAGTTCTACTCTGATACACATGAAATCACCAGGCAACTGGTTTTATAGGTCTAAAACAAGGGTCAATGGGATGAAATGTATTTTTGTATTTGTACAATGGGGTGAAATGTATTTGTAAATAAAGTTTTTTTGGAATACAATCACATTTGTTTATGTATTGTCTATGGCTGCTTTTACATAGCAACAGCAGAGTTGAGCTATTATGACAAAGGTCATACAACCTACGACCTGTAAGTCTAAAATATATATTACCTATCCCCTTTAAGAACATGTAAAGAGCTCTGAATTTGTCACTCCAAATAAAAAGATGGACAAACAGGAAACCAATGACTTTTTTGGACATATCAGAGAACAGAGGTTTCATGGAAAACACAACTCAAAAAATTAGAAGAGCCAGCTACAGCCAGAGGCACATCTGGCATCTGCCTACCTAGAGCAGAAGCCACTGAAACCACAAACTGGTAATGACAATTAAATGGTAATTTTGAAGAATTGGTGGAAACTAAGTGTAGCCTAGCTCGAGAATAAGAAAGTCTTAGGAAGGCATAATCTTTGGGGTACCCACACTTTCTTGGACTTTCCCTTCAGGAACCCTACCAGGTTATTATGGAGAAGATCCCCCCACCACCCCCCCCCAAAAAAAAAACTCTCTTGGACCTGGCATGGGAAGAAGAGTGATCACTGTGAAATATATCCACAGCATTCTCCATAACAGCTGCTTTGCGTGTTGTCTAATCTTCAGGAGAAAAGGCTTTGCTAGAACATTAGCACAATTGGGAGAAGGGCATTTCACCCACCCCTCCTCCTATAGCTTCTTGTATCACCAAAAAGGGGAGCACATGATCAACAAGGGTTAGGAATTCAAAGAAAGGGATTGGGGTTACTGCATCCAGGGAAGGGAGTAGGAGGCAGGGTGAAAAACTATAACACTGGAGAAATATATGTTACTTGCCTCCACTACCTTTCTTGGCTGTTGGCATTCCTAGACTTTCTTGGCTTGTGGCCACATTGCTCCAATCTCTGCCTCCATCTTCACATTACTTTCTCAGACTATTAGTCTGTGTGAAATCTCCCTCTGCCTCTATCTTACAAGGACAATTGTGATAGAATTTAGGTCTCACCTGGACAATTCAGGTTAATCTCCGTATCTCAAAATCCTTAACTTAGTCACATCTTCAAACACCCTTTTTCAAAATGAGGTAAAATTTATAATTCTAGAGATTAGGACTTGATATATTTGGGTGGGCGTTATTCAACAGACTACAATAAAGGACTTGTATCTAAAATATATGAAGAAAGCTTTAAACTCAACAATGAGAAAATAAACAACTGCATTTAAAAAATTAGCAAAATGTCTCAACAGACACTTTGAGACGATTGATAGAAGGCAAATAAGCATATGAGAATATGCTCAACAGCCTTTGCCATTAGGAAAATATAAATTTAAAGCATAATGGTATATACTACACAACTGTTAATTAGAATGGCTAAAATCCAAAATCTGACAGTATCAATGGCTGACAAGGATAGGAATCAAAAGGAACTCTCACTTATTGTTGACATGGTTACAAAATGCCATAGCCACTTTGGAAGACAGTTCGGCAGTTTCCTGCAAAGCTCAACATAGTCTGACCAGTGACGTCACTAGGGGGGTACAGAAGGTGTGGACTGTACCAGGTAACACTATCAGAGGGGATGACACCAAAATGACTGTCTATAAAATTTTTGTGCAGGATTTCAGCAGAAATTTATTATTGTTTACAAAAATATCCCTGTAGTTAGTTGTAACAACAAACGCATTTTTCGTAAGCCCAGTTTACACGTATCAATATACTTACAAGGCTAAAACTGTATA
Organism: Elephas maximus indicus; assembly: GCF_024166365.1. Classification (NCBI taxonomy): domain Eukaryota; kingdom Metazoa; phylum Chordata; class Mammalia; order Proboscidea; family Elephantidae; genus Elephas; species Elephas maximus. Next base: position 76,300,676 of record NC_064822.1, on the reverse strand, counting down.
CTAATTTACTTTTTGAGCCTTTTAATGAGCTCCAATCAGAGCTGTTATCATTACCCAATTAAAATAACACTTCGAATCACATGGTTTCATCTGCACTGGCTACAAGCAGGAGCTGTTGTTTTCGTTACTGCCGGTGTTATTATGGTCTCTGATTTTGTCAAATTTTCCAATGCTTTAGCTACAATATTGTGGTAATTAGTATTTGTGTACCTATATCAATGACTTTTTGTAGAATAAAGTAGTAATTAAAGGAAAAGAGGGAGAAAAATTAAAAAAAGCCTTCTGCTCAGTTACTAATAATGTTGTAACCAATAATGTTGTAATTCATTGTGCAAAGATTTTAGAAAACAATATAGAACCTAAGAAGTATTGCATTTAAGCAATTTACAACTATATTTATTAGATAATATTCTATGAATAAAATTGATAGCAAACGTTACCAATAATTCTGTTTGGTGTGGTACAGGGGAGGTGCATGGGGGGGAGGTGACATTATGAGTTAACACAGAGGGTGACACCAACCCTAGTGATACCACTGAGTCTTATCATATAATTCCTCAACCATGCTTCTAGGTATTTACCCAATTTATTTAAAAACTGCACACAAAAACTGCCCATGAATGTTTATAGCAACTTGATTTATAATTGAAAAACTGGAAGTAACCAAGATATCCTTCAACAAGCAAATCAATAAACATGTTTAGTAGAGTCATACAATGGAGTAATCTTCAGCAATAGTTAGGAATTTTCTATCCAGTGATTTGACGACATGGATGGATCATAAACATATTTCTAAGTAAAAAAATCCTGTATGAAAAGGCTACATACTATACGGCTTCATCTATATGTTGTCCTGCAATAGCAAATGTATAGAGATGGTATATCAAATTCAAATTCAAGTTGAAGCTGAAGAAAATTAGAACAAGTCCACAAGAGCCAAAGTACAACCTTGAGTGTACCCCACCGGAATTTAGAGACCATCTCAAGAATAGATTTCATGCATTGAACACCAATGACCGAAGACCAGATGAGTTGTGGAATGACATCATGGTCATTATTATGAAGAAAGCAAAAGGTCATTAAAAAGGCAGGAAAGGCAGAAAAGAAAGAAAAGACAAAACTGGATGTCAGAAGAGATTCTGCAACTTGCTCTTGGATATCAAATAGCTAAAGAGAATGGAAAAAATGATGAAGTCAAAGAGCCGAACCGAACACTTCAAAGGGTAGCTTGAGAAGACAAAGTATTATTATGACATGAGCAAAGACTTGGAGTTAGAAAACCAAAATGGAAGGACATGCTTGGCATTTCTCAAGCTGAGAGAACTGGAGAAAAATTCAAGCCTTGAGTTGCAAAATTGAAGAATTCTATGGGGGAAAAGATTAAACGATGCAGGAAGTATCAAAAGAAGATGGAGGGAATACAGAGAGTCACTGTACCAAAAAGAATTGGTCGATGTTCAACCATTTCAGGCGGTAGCATATGATCAAGAACCTGTAGTAATGAAGGAAGGAGTCAAAGCTGCATTAAAGGGAATGGCAAAAAACAAGGTCTCAGGAATTGATGGAATACCAATTGAGATGTTTCAACAAATGGTTGCAGCTCTGGAAGTGCTCACTTGTCTATGCCAAGAAATTTGGAAGACAACTACCTGGCCAACCCTCTGGAAGAGATCTATATTTATGCCTATTCCAAAGAAAGGTGATCCAACCAAATGCAAAATTATCAAAGAATATCATTAATATCACATGCCAGTAAAATTTTGCTGAAGACTATTCAAAAGTAGTTGCAGCAGTACATCAACAGGGAACTTCCAGAAATTCAAGCTGGGTTCAGAAAAGGATGTGGAACCAGGGATATCATTGCTGATATCAGATGGATTCTGGTGGAAAGCAGAGAATACTAGAAATATGTTTACCTGTGTTTCATTGACTAAGCAAAGGCATTGAACTGTGTGGATCATAACAAATTATGGATAACTTTGTGAAGAATGGGAATTCCAGAACACTTAATTGTGAGGACATGTTTTCAGGAGGAATCAGTCCTTGGAGAAGGACATCATGCTTAGTAAAGAAGAGGGTCAGTGAAAAAGAAGACCCTCAATGAGATGAATTGGCACAGTGGCTGTAACAATGGGCTCAAGCATAAAAATGATTGTGAGGATGGTGCAGGATCAGACAGTGTTTTGTTCTGTTGTACATAGTGTCATTGTGAATTGGAACCGACTCGATGGAACCTAACAACAACAACCTCAGCAAGGTAGTCAAGATTCACATCAACAGAGATAAATTATATTGATAGTATATAACCCTGATAAGGTGTGATATGAATGACACTTTACCCCTGCCATCTTCCTCCTTAAAACTCTTAACCACAGTCTAATCATGAGAAAAGTAGCCGTAGTGGCACAACTGTTAAGTGCTTGGCTTGCTAACCGAGAGGGTAGTGATTTGAGCCCACTCAGCAACTCTGGGAGAAAAACCTGGCAACTTGCTTTTGTAAAGATTATAGCCTAGGAAACCCTATGGGACAGTTCTACTCTGTCACGTGGGGTCTCTGTGAGTGGAAATTGATTTGATGGCACCTAACAGCTGCAGAAACAATCATGAGAAAAACATCAGACTACTTCCAATAGAAAGACATTTTACCAAATGTCTGGCCAATACTCCTCAAAATTGTCAAGGTCTGCAAAAAAAAAAAAAATCTCAGAAACTGAAACAACCGAAAGGAGCCTAAGGAGATGACAACAAAATGTAATATAATATCTGAAAGGGATTCTGGAACAGAACAAGGACATTAGATGAGAACTAAGGAAATATGAATACAGTATGGACTTTACTCAATAATAATGAATCAATGTATGTTCATCAATTGTGACAAATGTACAATAATGTAATATGATAGTAATAAAGTAAATTGGGTGTGAGATACATGGGAATTCTCTATCTTCAGATTTTCTCTGCAGATCATAAGCTATTCTAAAAATAAACAAATCAAGTAAAAAAGGTTGCCGACTATTGAAGAAGCAAGAAGAGATAGTGGGGATAAGTCCTGAGGAGACCTCAGCAGTGCCTTATGAAGCAACTACTTCATGGAAGACCATTACAGTGTTCTCAAACAATGGTGGGAGGATGGACTAAATTCTTCAGACAGGGATGGAATGACTGCTTCTACTAGCAAAGAAGATACAGGAAAATTTATCAAATTTACCACTATGGCCACACCCCAATTTTCAGGATCCCATACGTCCATCCATATGCCATTTTCCTTCATTTTCTTCCTTTCAGGACTCTTTCAATCAGTCAAGGCACTCATCACTGTTCAGGTATGTATACATATACCTCTGGTCACCTTTCCATCCAAATGCAGCAAATGACCATTGATACAATTAACAGCTCTGTCTACTGTGTGAATTTCTCTTCACAATTGGCCTTCATAACACTCTTGAGAGGGATCGTAATGTGTTAAAGGTCCATTTCAAACTGTTAATGCATATGCCTTTCACCCTCTAGCATATCTCTCTTACTAGGGCATGTAATATATGTGTTAAGTCCTGTTCACCAGATATAATCAATATGATGTGATAAATATAGTGGATCAACATGATCTTCTATGGAATTTAAGACAATCAAAGGTCCCTGTGAAGCATATTTTGACAGGGTGAGAGAGATTTAATTTAGTCCTGGGATAAGATAGAGAATCTGTACTGCTGACTTAATATGCAAAAATGAAATGTATTTCATCATCCAAATTGATGAGAATTTAAAATGATAAGTTTGATCCACCGTTGGCTGCATATCAAGTGTCAATCCCAGGGAAACAGGAATGAGGGGAACAGAAAGTGACTTGGGAAAGGAGACAGAATGCACAAGGAATTCACTTACAAAGTTGTAATAGATTGAATTGTGTCCCCAAAAATGATATGTTGAAGTTTTAACACCTGTATCTGTAAATGTGATCTTGTTTGAAAATAAATTCTTTCTTTGAAGATGTTCTCAGTTCCTTCTGGGTGGTTTCTTATAAAAGATAAGAACAGACAAGGAGACACAAATGCACACACATAGGAGGAAGAGAGACACCATGCAAAGATGCCAAGAATGCCAAGAAATGAATGCCAAATAATGCCAAGAAATGATCCGGTCTACCAGAAGCCAGAAAAGACAAGTAAGGATCTTTCTCTAGAGCAAACAAAGAGAACATGGCCCTGCCAACATCTTGAATTCAGACTTTTAGTTTTCAGAAGATCAAAGACTACAGCCTTCAGCATGGATTACACCTCAATATAAAGAAAACAAAACTCTCACAACTGGACCAATAAGCAACATCATGATAAACAGAAAAAAGATAAAAAGATTGAAGTTGTCAAGGATTTCATTTTACTTGGATCCACAGTCAATGTCCATGGAAGCAGCAGTCAAGAAATCAAAGGATGTATTAAATTGGACAGATCTGCTGCAAAAGACCTCTTTAAAGTCCTCAAAGATGCCACTTTGAGGACTAAGGTACACCTGACCCAAGCCATGGTATTTTCAGTCGCCTCATATATATGCAAAAGCTGGGCAATGAATAAGGAAGACCAAGAGAAAATTGATGCATTTAAATTAGGGTGTTGGTGAAGAACATTGAAATTACCATGGACTGCCAGAAGAACAAACAGATTTGCCTTAGAAGAAGTACAGCTAGAATGATCCTTAGTAGCGAGGACAGCAAGACCTCATCACACTTAGTTTGGACATGTTATAAGGAGGGACCAGTTCCTGGAGAAGGACATCATGCTTGGTAAAGTAGAGGGTCAGCAAAAAAGAGAAAGACTGAATGAGATGGACTGACACAGTAACTACAATAATGGGCTCAAACATAGCAATGATTGTGAGAATGGCATAGGACCTGGTGCATTTCATTCTGCTGTACATGGGGTCACTATGAGTTGCACCTGACTCAATGGGTCCTGAGAAAAACACCAGCCTCCAGAACTCTGAGACAATAAACTTCTGTTCTTTAAAGCCACCTGCTTTGTCATACTTTGTTACAGTAGTCCTAGGAAACTAAGACAATTGTCCATCACAGCTTTTTGACAAGATGATTTTTTTTTCTTTTTGGGGGGGAAATAAACAGTTTATTCAGAGAGCATCATTTCTTAGGTAAACAAAATAATCACATTTCAACAAACTCTTTTTTGATTAAAGTTAACTTAAAGAATCTGTACGAAGGCATTGTATTCCCAAAATGAAAAGGGACTGGGAGTGAGAACAATTTATCTACTTGTTTTTCTTTCCACATGGTCAGTTTTCCTTCAAATGTCTCACAGCCCTACATTCCTGAGCTGTATGCATCTGTAGGTCAAATGAACCCTGCAATATATTGTGGCACAGTGGTAAAGGAGAAGCCCCAGGTAAACAGGCAAACGTTTCAGTCAAGATTGAGGCAAGACACTGTCAGATCACCTCACAAATACCATGAGTGCATAGGAGAAGCAGCTGTTATGAGTCTCTTTGTTTGTGTTGACAGTAGTAGTTGCAGTTACTTCTCTCCATGACTACAAGACCGGTGGAAACTACTGCTAAGATTGTTCTGGACAGAGACCGATACAAGTATGCTTATGTGCTGTGACTGAAGAACTGAATTTGGCTTCTCATTAGTTAATCAAAAAGTCTGAGTTTCCAAATTGTAAGATGAGAAAAATTATCCCCCCATTTGTCCTCATGGTTGTTTTCTGGTGTATATATTATAAAAGATGTATATTGCTGTGTGCCATGGAGTCAATTATGGCTTATAGAACCCCTATAGGATAGGGTAGAAATGCCTCATAGGGTTTCCAAGGCTGTAATCTTGAACAGGTCAGGTTGCCAGATCTTTTCTCCTCCAGAACAACTATTAGGTTCAAACCACCAACCTTTCCCTTAACCGTTGAGCCACCAGTCCTCTTTAACAGATGCATAAATAATTTGTAAACTGTAAACCTCTATGCAAATGTTAGATACTATTATCATTAATTTTATTTTAATATTATAAGTTTTATTAGTATCTTTGGCCAACCATATCTGTGAAAATAAGAACAAAATTAACTTTCAAAAATGGTGGTTATAGTGATTTAAAACTTCTAAGAAAAATGGATTAATTTCTCAACATTTGACTCAACTTTTTATCTTCAGGTCAATAACCACAATGTACCCAAAGAAAATGTTTAAAAAAGAAAGCAGAAAGAACGGAAGAGGCAGAACCAAGATGGCAGAATAGACAGATGCTTCGGATAAGCCCTCTTTACAACAAAGACCCAAAAAATGTCCAGGCATAAACGGTCGAAGGACTTTGACTACCTTTCCCCTCTGCATGGACCTGAGTGGGCCTATTTCAGGAGAATAGACCCTTGTTGGCAGACTCCAACAATTTTAGCTGTGTGACAGAGAGGTGGGTGTTTGATGTTTGACATTTTTTGCATATTAAACAGGGTCCTCACCTACCCACATTAGGGGCCTAAGGACTGGTAGCTCCACTCAGGTCACTCAGCCACCCATGACAGGGTCCAAGGATAGCTGGTACCTCCCAGTCCTTACCACCAAAACACTGGGTGCCCATGGGCCATCTTCAGAACCCACCCACCTGTACACTCTAAGGAACAGGGATGTGCTTTCCTCAGAGACAGTAGGGGATCAGTTCTCAGTCCCCTGCCTTGTTCAGAGTGTGACCCCCTGCTGTAAACACATACCGGTACCTACACCAACCACTCCTGCCCCCCTAAGACTGTAGGACAGAGCCTCTACCACACACTTGATGATCAGCTACCTGGACACCTGAGCTGAATTCATACAAGAAAAGTGAATGGACTCCTAGGCTAATATACATGATAACAGCTCTATCCATCCTGGGACAGGACGTCAGAGCTCCAAAGTTGAAAATAATCAAGCTACCTCACTCAAGCAACCCATTTGGGCAAAACAAAGCAAGAAACTATGATACAGTGAGCAAACAAAATAAACTAATACACTAACTTATAGATGGATCAGAGACAAAAGTCAATATCAAGTCACATAATGAGACAGACCATGATTGCCTCAACAAGCTCTCAAAACAAAGAATCAAGGGATCTTCTAGATGAAAGTGCCTTCCACTTTGTATTCTAGATACAGAATACAAAAGATTAATATATAGAACCCTTCAAGACATCAGGAAGGAAAACAGGCAATACTCAGAACAAGCCAAGGAACACACAGATAAAGCAATTGAAGAAATTAAAAAGATTATTCAGGAACATAATGAAAAGTTTAATAAGCTGGAAAAATCCATAGACAGATAGCAATCAGAAATTCAGAAGATTAACAATAAAATGACAGAAGTAGACAACTCAGTAGAAAGTCAGAGGGGCAGAATCGAGCAAGTGGAAGGCAGAATTTCTGAACTTGAAGATAAATCACTTGGCACTAATATATTTGAAGAAAAATCAGATAAAAAATTAAAAAAAATGAAGAAACCTTAAGAATCATGTGGGACTCTATCAAGAGAAATAACGTACGAGTGATTGGAGTGCCAGAACAGGGAGAGATAACAGGAAATACAGACAGAATTGTTGGCATAAAACTTCCCTGATATCATGAAAGATGAGAAGATATCCATCTAAGATGCTCATTGAACTCCACATAAGGTAAATGTTAAAAGAAAGTCACCAAGACATATTATAATCAAACTTGCCAAAACCAAAGATAAAGAGAGAATTATAAGAGCAGCGAGGGATGAATGAAAAGTCACCTACAAAGGAGAGCCAATAAGAATAAGCTCGGACTACTTGGCAGAAACCATGCAGGCAAGAAGGCAATGGGATGACATATTTAAAAAATTCAAGGAAAATAATTGCCTACCAAGAATCATACATCCAGCAAAACTGTCTCTTAAATATGAAGGTGAAATCAGGACATTTAGTTTAGGGAATTCATAAAAACCAAACCAAAACTACAAGAAATACTAAAGGGAGTTCTTTGGCTAGAAAATCCATAATATCAGGTATCAACTGAAGACTAGAACACTGGGCAGAGCAACCAGAAGTCAACCCAGACAGGAAAATCCAAAAATACAAAGCAAGATTATTAAAAAAAAAACTCAAAACAGTGTAACAGTGATGTTATTACATGAAAGAAAACATTAGAATAATAAAGACGGACTAAGAAATGTAATCTTACAACTTCTACATGGAGAGGAAGATACGGCGATACAAAGAAATAAAAGTTAGGTTTAAATATAGAAAGATAGGGGTAAATAATAAGGTAACCACAAAGGTGACAAACTATCCTACTCATCAAAATAAAATACAAGAAAAAATAGAGACTCAGCAGAAACAAAAACAACAAGAAATATGAGGAAAAGACACTATGTAAAGATAATCTACTCAGCACATAAAATTAAGAGGGAAAAAGAAACTGTCAACAACACACACAAAAAAAAACATCAGAATGATGGCACTAAATTCATACATATCCATAATTACCCTGAACATAAATGGACTAAATGTACCAATAAGGAGACAGAGAGTGGCAGAATGGATTAAAAAACAAGATCCATCTATATGCTGCCTACAAGAGACACACCTTGGGCTTAGAGGCACAAACAAACTAAAACTCAACAGATGGAAAAAATATATCAAGCAAACAACAATCAAAAAAGAGCAGGAATGGCAATATTAATTTCTGACAAAACAGATTTTAAAGTTAAATCCATCAGAAAGGATAAGGAAGGACACTATATAATGATTAGAGGGACAATACACCAAGAAGCTATAACCATATTAAATATTTACGCACCCAATGACGGCTGCAAGATACATAAAACAGACTCTATCAGCTTTGAAAAGTGAGATAGACAGCTCCACGATAATAGTAGGAGACTTCAACACACCGCTTTCGGTGAAGGATGGGACATCCAGACAGAAGCCCAATAAAGACATGGAAGATCTAAATGCCACAATCAACCAACTTGACCTCATAGACACATACAGAACACTCCACCCAATAGCAACCAGGTATACTTTCTTTCCTAGTGCACATGGAACATTCTCTAGAATAGACCACATATTAGGTCACAAAGCAAGCCTTAGCAGAATCCAAAACAATGAAATATTACAAAGCATCTTCTCTGCCATAAAAGTGGAAATCAATAACAGAAAATAACAGAAAAGAAAAAAGGGAAAAGGAATCAAACACTTGGAAACTGAATAATACCGAATAATACCCTGCTCAAAAAATACTGGATAGAAGACATTAAGGATGGAATAAAGAAATTCATAGAATCCAATGAGAATGAAAACACTTCCTATCAGAAGTGACACAGAGTGACACAGAAGTGTCTGCTTTGGGACACAGAGAAAGCAGTACTCAGAGGTCAATTTATACCACTAAATGCACACATACAAAAAGAAGAGCCAAAATCAAAGAATTATCCCTACAACTTGAACAAATAGAAAGAGAGCAACAAAAGAAACCCACAGGCACCAGAAGAAAACAAATAATAAAAAGTAGAGCTGAACTACATGGAATAGAAAACAGAAAAACAATTGAAAGAACTAACAAGACCAAAAGTTGGTTCTTTGAAAAAATCAACAAAATTGATAAACCATTGGCCAAAATGACAAAGGAAAAACAAGAGAGGAAGCGAATAACCCAAATAAGAAATGAGATGGGTGATATTACAACAGACCCAACTGAAATTAAAAAAATCATATCAGATTACTATGAAAAATTGTACTCTAACAAATTTAAAAACCTAGAAGAAATGGATGAATTCCTAGAAACACACTACCTACCTAAACTAACACAAACAGAGGTAGGACAACTAAATAGACCCATAACAAAAGAAGAGATTGAGAAGGTAATAAAAAAACTCCCCCCCAAAAAAAGCCCTGGCTCGGACGGCTTCACTGGAGAGTTCTACCAAACTTTCAGAGAAAAGTTAACACCGCTACTACTAAAGGTATTTCAGACCATAGAAAAGGATAGAATACTAACAAACTCATTCTACAAAGCCACCATATCCCTGATACCAAAACCAGGTAAAGACATCACTAAAAAAGAAAATTATAGACCTATATCCCTCATGAACATAGATGCAAAAATCCTCATCAAAATTCTAGCCAATAGAATTCAACAACATATCAAAAAAATAATTCACCATGACCAAGTGGGATTCATAACAGGTATGCTTGGATGGTTCAACATTAGAAAAACAATTAATGTAATCCATCATATAAATAAAACAAAAGACAAGAATCACATGATTTTATCAATTGATGCAGAAAAGGCATTTGACAAAGTTCGACACCCATTCATGATAAAAACTCCCAGCGATATAGGAATAGAAGGAATACTCCTCAACATAATAAAGGGCATTTATACAGAGCCAACAGCCAACATCATTCTAAATGGAGAGTCTGAAAGCACTTCCCTTGATATGGGCAACCAGACAAGGGTGCCCATTATCACCACTCTTATGCAACATTGTGCTGGAGGTCCAATTAGGCTAGATAAGGAAATAAAGGACATCTAGATTGGTAAGGAAGAAGTCAAAGTATCTCTAGTTGCAGATGACATGATCCTATACACAGAAAACCCCAAAGAATCCTAAAGAAAACTACTGAAACTGATAGGTCAACAGCGTATTGGGATACAAGATAAACCTACAGAATTCAGTTGGATTCCTCTACACTAACAAAAAGAACATTGAAGAGGAAATCACCAAATCAATACCATTTACAGTAGCCCCCAAGAAGATAAAATACTCGGGAGTAAACCTTACCAGAGATGTAAAAGACATACAAAGAAAACTACAAAACACTTCTGCAAGAAACCAAAAGAGACCTACATAAGTGGAAAAACATACCTTGCTCATGGATAGGAAGTCTTAACATTATAAAAATGTCTATTCTACCAAAAGCGATTTATACATTTAATGCAATTCCGATCCAAATTCCAACGACATTCTTTAATAAGATGGAGAAAGAAATCACTGACTTCATATGGAAGGGAAAGAGGTCCCAGATAAATAAGGCATTACTGAAAAGGAAGAACAAAGTGGGAGGCCTTACTTTACCTGATTTTAGAACCTATTATACCACCACAGTAGTCAAAACAGCCTGGTACTGGTACAACAACAGACACATAGACCAATGGAACGGACCTGAGAATCCAGACATAAATCCATCTACATACAAGCCATTGATATTTGACAAAGGCTACAAAACAGTCAAATGGGGAAAAGGCGGACTTTTTAACAAATGGCGCCTGCATAACTGGATATCCATCTGCAAAAAAATTAAACGACCCATACCTCACTCCGTGCACAAAAATGAGCTAAAAATGGATTAAAGACCTAAATATAAAATTTAAATGATAAAGATCATGGCAGAAAAAATGGGGACAATGTTAGGAGCCCTAATATATGGCATAAACAGTATACAAAATATTACTAATGATGCAGAAGAAAAAGTAGATAACTGGGAACTCCTAAAAATCAAACACCTATGCTCATCCAAAGACTTCACCAAGAGAATTGAAAGATTACCTATGGATTGGGAAAAAGTTTTTAGCTATGACATTTCCTGTCAGTGCCTGATATCTAAAATCTACATGATACTGAAAAAACTCAACTGCAAAAAGACAAATATCCCAATTAAAAAAATAGGTGAAGGATATGAAAAGGCACTTCACTTAATAAGACATCCAGTTAGCTAACAGGTACATGAGTAAATGCTCACAATCATTAGCCATTAGAGAAATGCATCAAAACTACAATGAGATTTCATCTCACTCCAAAAAGGCTGGCATTAATCCAAAAAAACACAAAACAATAAATGTTGGAGAGACTGTGGAGAGATTGGAACACTTATACACTGCTGGTGGGAATGCCAAATGGTAGAACCACTTTGGAAATCGATTTGGCACTTCCTTAAAAAGCTAGAATTAGAACTACAATATGACCCAGCAATCCTACTCCTTGGAATATATCCTAGAGAAACAGGAACCTTTACACGAACAGATATATGCACACCCATGATCCTTGCAGCACTGTTTACAATAGCAAAAAGATGGAAGCAACCAAGGTGCCTATCAATGGATGAATGGATAAATTATGGTATATTCAAACAATGGAATACTATGCATCAATAAAGAACAGTGAGGAATCTGTGAAACATTTCATAACATGGAGGAATCTGGAAGGCATTATGCTCAGTGAAATTAGTTGCAAAAGGACAAATATTGTATAAGACCACTATTATAAGAACTCAAGAAATAGTTTAAACAGAGAAGAAAGTATTCTTTAATGATTACAAGGGGGGAGGGAGGGAGGGTGGGAGAAAGGTATTCACTAATTAGGTAGTAGATAAGAACTACTTTAGGTTATGGGAAAGACAGCACACAATATAGGGGAGGTCAGCACAACTGGACTAAACCAAAAGCAAAGAAGTTTCATGGATAAAATGAATGCTTCAAAGTCCAGTGTAGCAGCAGTGAGGGTTTGGGGACCATGGTTTCAGGGGACATCTAAGTCAATTGGCATAATAAGACCTATCAAGAAAACATTCTGCATCCCACTTTGGAGAGTGGCATCTGGGGTCTTAAACGCTAGCAAGCGGCCATCTCAACCTACCTGGATCAAAGAAGAATGAAGAACACCAAGGACACAAGGTAATTACGAACCCAAGAGACAGAAAGGGCCACATGAACCAGAGACTACATCATCCTGAAACCAGAAGAACTAGATGGTGCCCGGCTACAACTGATGACTGCCCTGACAGGGAACACAACAGAGAACCCCTGAGGAGCAAGAGAGCAGTGGGATGTAGACACCAAATTCTCATAAAAAGACCATACTTAATGGTCTGACTGAGACTAGAAGGACCCCGGTGGTCATGGCCCCCAGACCTTCTGCTGGCCCAGGACAGGAGCCATTCCCAAAGCCAACTCTTCAGACATGGATTGGACTGGACAATGGGTTGGAGAGATATGCTGGTGAGGAGTGAGCTTCTTGGTTCAGATGGATGCTTGAGACTATGTTGGCATCTCCTCCAACATAGTGGATATGATAGTGTAGAGGCGATTAGAAGCTGGCCAAATAGACACGGAAAGAGAGAGTGGAGGGAGGGAGCGGGCTGTATCATTAGGGGGAGAGCAATTGGGAGTATGTAGCAAGGCGTATGTAAGTTTTTGTGTGTGAGACTGACTTGATTTGTAAACTTTCACTTAAAGCACAATAAAAATTAAAAAAAAAAAAAAGAAGGCAAATCAATACTTATTGAAACACTGTATACCAGCAAGTAGCTACCATTAAAAAAGTGGTCATCAAGTCAGTTCCAACTCATGACGGCCCTATGTGTTACAGAGTAGAACTCCTCCATAGGGTTTTCATGGCCATAATCTTTACAGAAGTAGATTGTCAGGCCTTCTTCTGCAACACCAATGAGTGTGTTCAAACCACCAACCTTTATGTTAGTAGTGAAACACAAAACTTTTGTACCACCCAGAGACCCATACGGCCCCCTAATTAACATTTCCCAGAGCAAAATACCAAGGTTAACAAAGGTTTCTTTCATTTAAGAGCCCAAGAACCATAATCATAAAAACAAAGGAATATACTTCTGAAGTGCCTTTAAACGAAATCTGTGATAATGTTATTTATTACTGGACATTCCTTAGTCTGACCATCAATTATAGGTCATTCAACAATTATCAGACATTTTTGTGAATCTCCTATGTTCCAGAAACTTTACTAGGTTGTAAGGACTAAGAGATGAGATGTTTCAACAAATGGATGCAGCACTGGAGGTACTCACTTGTCTATGTCAGAAAATTTGGAAGACAGCTTCCTGGCCAACTTACAGGAAGAGATCCATGTTTGTGCCCATTCCAAAGAAAAGTGATCCCACAGAATGTGGAAATGATCTAATATTATCATTAATATCACATGCAAGTAAAATTTTGCTGAAGATCATTCAAAAGCCATTGCAGCTGTACATCGACAAGCAACTGCCAAAAGTTCAAGCTCGATTCAGAAGAGGGCATAGAACAAGTGATATCACTGTTGATGTCATAGGGATCCTGGCTGAAAGCAGAGAACACCGGAAAGATGTTAACCTGTGTTTTATTGACCATGCAAAGACATTTGACTTGTGGATCATAACAAATTATGGATAACATTTTGAAGAATGGGAATTCCAGACACATAATTGTGCTCATGAGGTACCTGTACCTAGACCAAAAGGCAGTCCTTTGAACAGAACAGGGAGATAGTGTTTGATTTAAAGTCAGAAAAGATGTATATCAGGGTTGTATCCTTTCACCATACTTATTCAATCTATAAGCTGAACAGATAATCAGAGAAACTGGAGTATACGAAGAATAACGGATCAGGATTGGAGGGAGACTCATTAACAACCTGTGTTATGCAGATGACACAACCTTGCTTGCTGAAAGTGAAAGATCTTGAAGCACTTACTGATGAGGATCAAAGACAATGGTTTTCAGTGTGGTTTACACTTCAATACAAAAAAAAAAAAAAAATCCTCGCATCTGTACCAATAAGCAACATCATGACAAGTCAAGAAAGATTATTGACATTGTCAAGGATTTCATTTTACCTGGATCCACAATCAACACCCATGGAAGCAGCAATCAAGAAATGAAAGGACACACTGCATTAGGCAAATATGCTGCAAAAGACCTCTTTAAAGTGTTAAAAAGCAAAGATGTCACTCTGAGGATTAAGATGCGCCTGACCCAAGCTATGGTGTTTTCAATCACCTCACATGAATGTGAAAGCTGGACAATGAATAAGGAAAACCTGAGAAGAATTGATGCCTTTGAATTATGATGTTGGCAAAGAACATTGAATATATCACGGACTGCCTGAAGGATGAACGGATCTGTCTTGGAAAAGTACAGCCAGAGTGCTCCTTTGAAGCAATGAAGTTGAGACTTATCTCATGAACTATGTACATGTTATCAGGAGGGACCATTCCCTGGAGAGAGACACAATGCTTGGTAAAGTACAGGGTCATTGAAAAAGAAGACCCTCAAGGAGATGGATTGACATAGTAGCTGCAATAATGAGCTCAAGCATAATAACAATGATTGTGTGGATGATACAGGACCGGGCAGTATTTCTTTCTTTTGTACAAAGAGCAGCTTCCAGGTGGAACCAACTCAATGGCACCTAACAACAACAACAACTAAAAGAGAAATAGGATGAAATCTCTAGCCTCAATGGAGATTACAAGGTAGGTTCCCCTCTTTCCACATATGCTTTCTAGTCTGATGAAATGCCCAGCTTTTTTGCAAACTAGTGCCACTGGATATTTTACTAGATGATTTAGTTATTCAGTCTTTTGAGAATTTGTCTTTTAAGAGCTTTTTTCCTTGCAACGCATTGACAATACAGAGGACTCAACAATCTTTAGATGCGTGCTTCATTTTGATTAATTATCCTTTTTTTATCCGTGAAAGCATCATCAGTTTCAGACATAAAACACACCATGGTGCTTGACACTTAATAGCCATGTTAATCAACCTTACTGGTCAATGGCAACCAAGAATGTGGCCTAACTGTCCTTCTAGCCTGTTGCCAGATGGGTTAACCACAGCTATTCATCAGTGATCTCTGGGTCTATTTCTTTTCTGATACTTATTTCCTCCTTTTTAAGTCTAATAATTGAAGTCAGAGATATTTCAGCAATAACAACACTTCAAAATCAAGACCTCCAAGCCAAAATGATCATTTTCCCCCATTCTCTGCAAACTTCCCTCTGGTACATGGCAACACCATGCTCTCATTTCTCAAGTCAGATTTCTCTAAATATTCTTGACTTGCCCTTAATGCCCAATTAAACATTAAGTCCTGCCAATGTCTCTTAATTATTTCTGAAATGAACCCTTTTTCTCCATTCACAGTGTCACAACACTTGTCCACTCGCCATCATCCCCAAACAAGTCCTGATTTATCTACCTACTTCCATACTTTAACGCCTCCTGTATGTGCTCTTTAGAAAGATAGTATATCTCCTCTTTTTTTTTTTTCTTTTTGTGAAAGAGGAAAGTCACAGGACAATATGCTTTCAAAACTGTAGACCTCATAAATGATTTTCTGCTTTCAGATGTAATATTGTTTTATTTCAGAAAGTGTTAGTCTAAGACATGGATAAAGATAGAGAGGGAGTATAGATTTATGAGGTTAATGTAGGGAAAACACTTCTAAAACGTTAAACATTTGATTTTCATTACTAGCCAGAACATAAATCGACTAACAGTTTCTGCTTCTTTAAAGGAATACTTCAGATTTTTTTCCCTTTAGTATATAAAGAGCTTTATTTTGACAATTATCTCCCAGATAGCATTTAACCTTCATTACCTAATTTATGCAGCACTCAGCTGGGAATGGAATAGACACAGAGTATACAGCAATAGCAACAGATGGCAGTTAGAAAAATGGTGGAGAGAGAAGTGGCCCAACAACAGTAAGGACCATGAGGTAACAACATCAACAGCAACTAAACTGTCATTCGGAATTGAATTCTAACCCCAGACCCAAAGGGCAGACTTACAGGCAGACAAAAAATCATGGAAATAATTTGGTTTATGTACATTCAATATTTAATAACACTTTTAATTAAAATGGTGAAAAAAATCCCCAAATGCGTTATAAGTATTTTATCTGAGAAAATATATACTAGCCATCAAAAAGAAGGACATGTATCTTACATGGACAATGTGATATAAAAAAGATTGTTTTAGCTAGAATTTAATACAACACTAACCTTGGAAGCGTAAAGCACTATTCAAGCCAAATTCAAAAACCACAGGGCTGTAAATTCAGTCACTGAGGGATTCATGCGGCATGCTTGTGAACTTCCAAATAGAAATCCTTTAGTATTCTGTTAAGGGCTGCTACGAAGTGGATATAGTTGTTCCTAAAACAGAGCAAAACTTTTTCCCCTTCTAATTCTTCATTTTACTTTTCCTTCAAGTATATTTCCTTTGAATTTCTTTATTTTCTGTTTAAAATTCACTGAGCATTTAATATAGCTAATCATTTTCTTTCTCTCTGATGTATGTCTTTTCTTCTAAATAATCTCTCATGCTTAGCAAAAACGACACAGTTACATTTAAGGTTTTTTTTTTTTTTGGTGGGGGGAGGTGTTTTTTCTGCCACCCGTTTGTCCCAAATAAATATCCTGCTATTTTGGTTAATAAAAAGAGCTCGACTGCCAACCAACAGGTCGGCAGTTCAAATCTACCACTCTCTCCTTGGAAACCTTATGGGGCAGTTCTACTCTGTCCTCAGGGTTCCTTGGGTCCCTTAGAGTTGGAATCGACTCAATGGCAACAGGTCTTTTTTTTTTTTTTTTGCTTATGCTATGTCATAGTAGTTTTTAAAGTTTTTATAACAGACTCTTAACAGTTTCATTTTCATCCTTTGCAAAGAAAAAAATCATTTCATTTATCAAAAATTAGCTTTTACATTTTACTTTGCATCATACAATATTATTTAATATGTAATTCCTTAAGACTGATTTCTTTTTGCTGAATTTTACTGAATACAGCAGTTAAGGATACATTAAAAACAAGGGTGCGTATATGGGAGTTGGGGAGAGAAAGGTACAAGGAAGATAAACACGTTTTTCTCAACTTATGCCAAAGCTACCTACTGTGACAACCTCTCAGAACAAAAACCTGGAGGAAGAGTATCAGATTTTCCTCTTCTTTCTTTGACCTGTTGATACTATTCTCCAGGACAATTCTTATTAAACCATTCCCTATCTAGTATGACAAAACCCTCAAAAATAATAATGATGATAACAACAAAAGATAATAATCCTGACATATGCCCAATTTAAGTACCATACGTTTTGAATACCCATTAAATAGCCACTGGAGTTAAGCTCTTTATACACAGTGAGAACTGTGTATAAAGTTTTTCTGGACTCTTTTATAGCTGTTAGCTTTAGTTCTCTTTTATCCAAGTTACTTTAGCCTCGCCCACAAATCGAAAATTGTATAAAGTTATAAAAATTAAATGACTCAACTTCTCAACTAACCAATAAGCAGCCTGTAGTTGTCTAAAAATAAAATACGATTTTACACCTACATTGCACATGTCATCTACCTGGGAAGTTGTCAGTTGACAACTTAAAACATACATTTTGTGTTTCATTATTTAAATTTGACATTTTTGACTTCCACTTGTACTTTTTGGCACAAATTGAACTAAATGCCATGCCTTGTAATCGTATAATATTCTTTTAGATTTTCTTTTTTTTTTTTACTTAAAAGTAACTGATTAGCCAAACAAAACAAAAGAGCTGATTTTTTTTATGGCATCTTGTAAAATGTGGCCATTTTAGCATAAACTTCATTTTCCATTAAAATGTTTACAGCATACTTAAAATTTGATTATAGAATGGCCACAATCCAACAAATCAAAACCATTCACAGGTATTCGTAAATATCTCTTAGAACCATCTATTTTGTATCTGTGATAGGGATGTGGGAACAGAGATTTCCCACATGCAGCAGATGACTGATTCACAGGAAGATTCACTCACTTGCTCAGATTCAAACAGCTACCCTGTCCATGTTGATGTTGTTATACATCAAGCCATAATAATATTTTTAATTATTACGTTTTTAAATTTTGAGATCCTTGTAGATCGAAAAGCACTTATATTAAATAATACAGAGAGACCCCATGTATCTTTTTACCCAGTTTTCCCCAATGGAAACATCTTGCAAAATTATAATACCACAACCAGGATATTGACATTGATACAGTCAAGATATAAAACATTTCCATCACCACAAGGGATCCTCGTGTTGCCGCATCCGTTTTCCTCCCACCCTCTCCTTAACATCTGGCAACCACTATACTATTCACAATTTCTATAACTTTGTCATTTAAAGATTATTATTTAAATGAAATTAAATAGTCTGTAACTTTTGGGATTTTCCCACTCAGTAAAACTCTCTGCAAATTCATCCAGGTTGTTGTTGAATGCGTCAATAACTTGTTCCTATTGTAGTGAGTATTATTACATAGCATGGCTGTACAAGTTTGTCTCATCAGTCACTTGTTGATGAACATTTCAGTTGTTTCCAGTTTTTTTTACTAATATGAAAAAAACCTGTTTAAATATTCATGCACAAGCTCTGTGTAAACATAAATCCTTATTTCTTCAGGGTAAATGCCTAGAAGTACAACTGCTGATTTGCGTGATAGTTTTATGTTTCATTTATGAAGAGAATGCCAAGGTGTTTTCCAGGGTGGCTGTACCATTTTACATTCCAACCAGCAATGTAGGAGAGATCTAATTTCTCCATACCCTTGTCAACATTTGTTACTGACACTAATTTTTTTTTTAATGTTAGCCATTCTAATAGATGTACAGTGATATCATATTGAAGTTTTAACTTGCATTTTCCTTATGGTTAGTGATATCCTGTACAGTGAAATGTCTCTTCGTGTCTTTTACCTGTTTTCTCCTTGGATGCTTTCTTTTTTCACTCTTGAGTTTTGAGAGCTCTCTATATATTCTAGATGCTATTATTTTATCAGATATATATGGTTTGCAAATGTTTTCTCCCAGCCAGTAGCTTGTAGTTTCATTCTATTAGAGAGTGTTTTGCAGAACAAAAGATTTAATTTTGATGAAGTCCAATTTATCAATTTTTTCCTCTTATGAATTGCATTTTTGGTGTCAAGTCTAAGACTTATTTGTCTAGATCTAGATCCTGAAGATTTTCTCCTATGTTTTACAGCTTTACATTTTAAATTGAAGCCTGTGATCCATTTTGAGTTAATTTTTGTATAAGATGTCCTACGAGTTTTATTGTCATAAGGTGTGAGGTTTCAATCAAGGCTTTTTTTTTTTTTTTTTGGTGGTGGTGGTGTTTGTTTTTTATTTTTTGCCTGTGAATACACAAGTGTTCCGTCACCATTTGGTGAAAAAGCCATCTTTCTCAACTGAATTTTTTTGCACTTTGCCAAAACTCTGTAGGGCATATTTGTGTGGGTCTATTTCTGAGTTATGTATTCTGTTCCTTTTATCTATCTGCGTATACTCCCACCAATATCACCCAGTTTTGACTATCAATATGTCTTTGAATTGTGTAAAATAATTCCCACAACTTTGTTCTTCTGTTTCAAAATTGTTTTATCTATTTTAATTCAATTGAATTCCCATATGAATATTAGAATAATCTTGTCTATATTGGCTTAGAATAATCTTTTTGGGATTTTGAGAAGAATTATATTAAACCTATATAGCAATTTAAGAACTGACATTTTTACTATGTTGAAAATTCTGATCCATGAACATGGTATATATCTCAGTTTATTTAGATCTTCTTTCATTTTTTTATCAGCATTGCATAGGCCTATATATGCTTTGTTAGCTTTACAGCTAAGTAGTTCATTTTCTTTTTTTTTTGAGCAATTATAATAACATTGTGTTTTTAATTTTGATAATCACATGTTCATTGGTAGAATATAGAAATATTATTGATGTGTGCATATTTATCGTGTTTTCTCAACCTTGATGAACTTACTTATTAGTTCCAGGAGTTTTAATTTGTAGATTCTTTGGAATTTTCCCATGTAAACAATTCTGGAACCTGAAAATAAGGAGAGTTTTATTTCTTCCCTTCTGATTGGTGTATCTTCTCATTTTTTTCCTTTCCTTGCTGCACTGGCTAGAACTTCTTGTACTATGTTCAGCAAGAGTGGGGAGAGCATATTCTTTGCCTTATTCCCAATCTTAGAGGGATGACTGCCTTCTTTCACTATTAAATATAATGTTAGTTTTAGTGTTTTTTTAGATGCTGTCTATAAAGTTTAGGAAGATTCCTTCTATTCCTAGTTTGCTGCAAGTTTTATTTTATTTGTTAATGGATGGATATTTAATTTGCCAAACTACAATTTATCGTGTAGTGATTGATTCTTAGTTCATATTAAACAATTGTAATTTTTAGCATGGCTTTGCTAGACATGATATTTTGGGCATATTAAACTTATTTAACAAATCCCATGTTAATGAAAATTTTAGATACTTCTGTTTAATCTTTCTTCTTTGGTTGAGATGATAATGTGATTTTTCTGCTTTAGTCTATTAGTATGGCAAACCAAAACCCCCTGCTGTTGAATTGATTCTGACTGATAGCAACCCTGTAGAACAGAGTAGAACTGCCCCATAGGGTTTCAGAGGCTGTAAATCTTTTTTTTTAAGATAATTTTTATTGTGCTTTAAGTGAAAGTTTACAAATCAAGTCAGTCCCACACATAAAAACCCACATTCACCTTGCTACATACTCCCAATTACTTTCCCCCTAATGAGACAGCCCACTCTCTCCCTCCACTCTCTTTTTCCATGTCCATTTCACAAGCTTCTAACCCCCTCTACCCTCTCATCTCCCCTCCAGGTAGAAGATGCCAAAACAGTCTCAAATGTCCACCTGATCCAAGAAGCTCACTCCTCACCAGCATCCCTCTCCAATCCATTGACCAGTCCAATCCCTGTCTGAAGAGTTGGCTTCAGGAACTGTTCCTGTCCTGAGCCACCAGGAGGTCTGTGGGCCATGACCACCGGGGTCCTTCTAGCCTCAGCCAAACCATTAAGTCTGGTCTTTTTATGAGAATTTGGGGTCTGCATCCCACTGCTGTCTTGCTCCCTCAAGGGTTCTCTGTTGTGTTCCCTGTCAGGGCAGTCATCGGTTGTAGCTGGGCACCATCTAGTTCTTCTGGTCTCAGACTGATGTAGTCTCTGGTTCATGTGGCCCTTCCTGTCTCTTGGCCTCATCCAAGGCTGTAAATCTTTATAGAAGCAGACTGCTACATCTTTCTCTCATGGAGAGGTTGGTGGTTTCAAACAGTCAACTTTCAGTTAGCAGCCAATGGCTGTAACCACTGAGCCACCAGGGCTCCGGTTAATATGGTAGATTGTAACAACTGGTTTTCTTGAATATTGAATAAACTCCACTTGGTCACACTGTCTAATTTTTTTAATGTATTGTTTTCATCTTGATGTTAAACAAAAAACCTATTAATTGTCTTTTTTCATCCAATTTGAGATTTTCCTAGTTCTTGTTATGATGAGTGATTTTCTATTAAAACCTGAACACTTTTTGTATTATGTTATGAGACTCTGGATCTTATTTAAACCTCCTAATTTAACTAGCTTTCTTGGCTCTAGTAAGGTGGCACCACCTCATTACTGCCAGGTGGAGGTAGAACCTCCGCTGACATCCAAGTGGTGGGGCTTCCCTTTTTTTACAGGTCAGGGTAGGGGAAGGTTTGGCTTCATGCATGATCTCTACTGATAACATAATAGGGTGGAATCTTTAGAGTTGGGTGATGGTGAAAATCCTGACTATGCACTAGGCCTCCTATAACACCACCTAAGCTGGTAGGGGCAGGGTTGCCTCTTAGCTCCTGGTGGAGGTATAAGTCCAGGCTCCCTATTTGGTCTTCTCTAACATCGCTCCCACAAGGATTCAGAGGCACAACCTTAGAATCTCCAGAGGTGAATAATAAGACATTCCACACGGCCTTTGTTGGTGTTGATGGAGGTAGGGCCACAGATATTTTTTCTGTGGTGTTTGGCTGATGTGATGGTTAAGATTGTGTGTCAACTTGACTGGGCCATCATTCTCAGTGTTTTGGCAGTTGTATAATGTTGTGATCACTTCCCTGTTGAACTTTGATATATGATCACCCCCATGATGTAATCTGCTGAGTGGTACTTGTGGGGGCAGGGCCTGTGGTGGCTCACCACCCTCTCAGCCATCATCTCTCTGCCCTCTGCCACCTACTTGCAGATCCTGGGATTTGTCGACCTTTACATCCTGTGAGCAGAACCCCTGCTCTCTGACCTGCTGATCTTGGGTTCTCTAGCTTCTGTGGCTGCACGAATTGGGAAAGGCCTCTAACCTGATCCATGGATTTGGGATGTTCCAGCCTCTATAATCCCATAAGCGGTTTCCTTGATGTAAATCTCTCCGTATGTATATTTATACCCTTTCTTGGTTTTGCTTCTCTAGAGAACCCAGCCTAAGGCAGCTAGAGTACAGAAGTTATTGTTTATAAGTTTTCTTTCTTGCTAGGTTCTCCTTTGTTTGTCCTTTGGCTACAGAGAACGGACTTTTTTTTTTTTTTTCTTTTCTGTTTCTATGTCAGGTTTCCAGCTTATTCTGCTCCAAGTCTGGAATATATGAAGCCAAGAAAAATACTCAGGCAACTCAAAACCGTGTTTTTCTTTGTGTCCTGCCATCCCTGGCCATCTACTGTCTTCTCCACCTTCAGAATCTTTTCATGTTTATGTTATACATGATGTCCAGCGTTTTCAGTTGTACTCAGTGTGAGGAATGCAGAGAAGTTCACCTCCTCCATCATCTGCCATAATGTCATTTCAAAGTTTATATTTGGAAAAATAATCTTAATTTAACAATTTGATTTATTTCCCAGATTACTATCTTCTGATTCTCAGATTTTGTTTTTGTTCTTCAGCTGTCCTCCTGAGGGCTTCTCTCTTTCCTCTGCCTAATGGACCATAAGTGGCTAATGGAGTAGACTTAAAGTGATGTGGCCTGTCCATCCTAAGGGCGAGTTTATAACATTATGTAACCTCAATAACGGTATCTTGCTTCTACCAGAGGCTCTTCAATTATTTCATTGCATGATCACCATGAAGATTGAGAGACTGATGTGGAGACGTGGGTAAACTTAATAATTCTCCAATTTAAATCACACTTTCTGGTCAAACCAGCTCTCACAAATGTGTCACAAGTGGGAAGAGCTAGACTTGATGACAATGGTGGCACATGTTTGCGTCAACTGTCCAGGAAGACATAACTTTTCCTAATTTACTTGAATTTATGGCTGTATAAAATTTAAAATGACTTTTCTGCATTTTGCTTTGAACTTCCTTTAGCAAGGCCTACTGTCATCTGAAAACAAACGGTTAGTAGAAATTTATGTTCAACGATTTTCTAAATAGACATCTTTAAGACACATTTAGAATTTATAAAATATATAATCTTGAAATCTTTTATTTTGAATCTACAGTTAGTTGGAGCTAAAAACAGATCAATTTAGGATAATGTAATGTAAAGAGTCTATGAACTATTTGAAGACTAAGGGCTTCCAAAATGAAAGACTTAACTTTGGGGAGGGAAAAAAAAAGTTTATGAATGTCTTATTAAATACATTCTGCCTATTTTTTGTATCTCAAATTTCTTCATCCATTTTATTGTTCCTTTGCCTTTCTTTTTAATACTTCTCTCATCTCTTTTCTTAATCATTTTAATCCTCTTATGCCAGGTCAATTCTAGCATTTCTCATGAATCTTCTTTTAATTGCAAAAAGTAAAATGTTTTCAGTGTAAAACATAAATAATGTAGAAGTGACAGCTTTCCTTACTCCCTCTCAATATACCCAATTGCAAACTTCAGAGGTAAATATTTAATATTCTTAATCTTCTGTTTATTTTTTTATCTCCTTTCTGTGGAAACATACACACACATATACAAGTTGCATACACACACTGAGTCATGTATAGCTGTAACTAGAGTGCTCCAAATTTATAGGTTGGGAAGAAAAAAAGGATCTAGAAAAGGAAATAGGGAGAAGTGAAACTGAAGTGAACAAATTATTTCAAAAAATTAGAAGTGATTCACTCACCATATGTTGCAATCTGGTTTCTTCTTCAATCATTCAATTGAAATTATTCTCAGCAGTGTCCCTAAAGGCTTCCTTGTTGCTACAGACAATGGGTATACCTCAGTACTCACTGAATTTGACCTTCATCAACGCATAATACTGCTAATCTTTCACTCCTTAAAACACGCTTTTAGTGTTTGAGACCCCATCCAGTGGTGCAACAAAAAGAATTATATGAAAATAACCATACACCCTTAGTCTGAGTTGCCTGGAAAATAGACCAGCTGGATTGGGCAGGGGTCAGGGCAGTGGCTCCTTCCTCAACCGCCAGTTGGAGCAGATGTACTAGTATTCAGCTGTGCATTGGACCAGTTGGTTCCTATTCTTAACAGGAGGGTACTGCAACTTCCATTAGTCCCAGTGTCTGTAGATGATAGAGATCTGGCGTTCCCAGACAAACCCGGGAAACAGTTTGCATTCCAGGTTCAAAATTATAAATGTCTGCTTTATCACTCTTGCCTAGAAAGGAAGGAAGGAAGGAGGGAGAGAGGGAGGGAGGGAGGGAGGGAGGGAGGGAGGGAGGGAGGGAGGAGGAAGGAAGGAAGGGAGGGAGGGAGGGAGGGAGGGAGGGGGAGAGAGAGAGAGAGAAAGAGAGAGAGAGAAAGAGAGAAAGAAAGAAAGAAAAGAAAGAAAGAAAGAAAGAAAAAGAACGTAGAATAACTAGAGGTAAGTTTCTTCCACTGGAGAACAGATCTACATCATGAGACAATAGGAAAGTCAAGGATATCCTTGCCTTCACTCTTTAGCTCTTGACTTGTTACTTTTCCCCATTCCTCATATCTTTAGGGATACTCTGTCTTTTTTGTAGAAATTTCTTGAATGTTTATATTTTTCAGAGTTCTCTCGGTTAAGATCTACAGCTGCTAACCAAGAGGTCGGCAGATCAAATCCACTAGGCACTTCTTGGAAACCATATGGAGTCAGTTCTACTCTGTCCTATAGGGTCACTATGAGTTGGAATTGACTCAACGGCAACGGGTTTGTTTTGTTATGTTTTTTTCATCCTAGACCGTTTTATTTTCTGACTGTACATTGGCCCTTCCCGTGATAGTTATTTGTAATTGTGGTTTTGGCCAAACACCATTTAAGTTCTAATTGCTGTTGTGGAGTAGTTCCAAGATATTAAATCAGTTGGCCTTGGGTATCACAGATTCATCCCATAACAGAATGGAATAGAATGGAATGGGAGCGGAATGGAATGGAAAGGACAGCTCAGGTAATATAATGCTACCACCTTCCATAATGCAATTATGTAATCAATCAGTCAGTTGAAGTCATACCAGTGGAGGTGCATCCTAAACCTAATCACTTCTGAGTTATAAAAGCATTAGAATAGACACAGAGGTACTCACAACAAGGGGAAGACATATGCCATGTGAAGATCTACAAGCCAAGGAACTCTGAAGAACACCCAGAGAAACTGACAAAGAAGTAATAAACATGACCAAGACCATAATTTGGATTTTTAGCCTCCAGTACTATGAGAAAATAAATATCTGGCCTTTCAAGCCACTTATTTATGATATTTTTGTTACAGCAGCACTAGATAACAGAGACAACTCTCATGTTTTCAAGTGTGTTATCTATAGATTACAAATTCTGTAACTTCAGCCCAGCCGTCTCTCAGGTCTAAACAAAACTCTACCTTTGATTGGGCCTCTCAAGCACCAAAAATTCATATGTCAAAAACTTAATATATCAGTGAATGGCATCTCTATCTAGCTCCTTGCTCAAGCCATAGGTGAGGCATTATCCAAATTATTTTCTTTCTTTATTCAACTAATTTAATCGATTACCAAATAGTTAAGCTCTTAAATATTTTTGAAAGGGTCCTTTTTTTTTTCTAGCATTGTCTTCCCAGATTCACTCACCAACCTTTAGCCAGAGTCATATTTCTCAAATGTAAAATCTAATCCTATAACTGCTTCTTTAATAACTCTACCTTTTATTTAAGAGAGAGTAAAAATCCCTCCACAGGATTCCCCTAGCCTTCTAGATATAGTCATTAAATACCTCTCCATTTTTATCTTCTACCAATTGCAGTATGTGTTTGAGCCATATTCAACTAGATCAGGAATAAGTTTAAACAGTCATTTCTCCAGGAAGCCTTCCATGAATCTCCAAATGAGGGTTAGAAGGTGCATATATACATATACATATTTATATAATACATATTCTTTTTACATCTTCTATTTCCTCCTATCATAGCTCATATTATACAATATTAAAGTATTAAATTGGCATGTTTATATATATTCTTGATTGTATTATAAGATCTTTGAAGGAAGGAAATATTTCTTCCTTGTTCACTTATTTCCAGTGCTTGGCACAGAGTAGGTACTCCATAAGTGTTTGTTGATGGCTGAATAAAGGCTCCTACTCATGGTACAAATCAAGGAGTGCAAATAGATTTAGTGGCTGTCTGCTGGTCCCATCCTTCATCAGATAAAGCCAAGATCTTGCCCAATCTGCACTATGATATGGTAATTTCAAAAATTTTCAAAAGATACACATACATGATTAAAAGCCCTAGTGGTAGTACTATATTTTCAACATCCACCACTAAATTAACCTTTTAAGTATTTCCAGGTTACTATATTGCCTTTTCCTAACTTTCTCCAGATGGCAGCCAAAGTGGAAAATAAATTGTACAGCCACTGAAATTACTTCTGTCTTCTTAGATTTTATCTCCCCTTCAAAAGCAAAAGAACCTTAGTATTAAAAGTCAAGGTCATTTTGACATACTGACTGCAACTTCCTTGAATCTATCTCAGGGGATTTGGGGAAATTTAAGTTCCACTGTTGACCAGCTCAAAGAAAATATTTATATCCATCAAAAGGTCATGGTTTTCCTACTTCATTGACCATCCAGATAAATAGCTGTTATTGTTAGGTACCTTCGAGTTGGTTCCAACTCATAGTGACCATAGTCCTGCACCATCCTCCCAATTGTTGCTATGTTTGAGCCCATTGCTAAAGCCACTGTGTTAGTCCATTTCATTGAGGGTCTTCCTCTTTTTCACTGATCTACTTTACCAAGCATGAAGTTCTTCTCCAGGGTGTGGTCCATCCTGCTAAAATGTGCAAAATAAGGAAGACGAAGTCTCCCCATCCTCATTTCTAAGGAGCACTCTGGCTGTACTTCTTCCAAGACAAATTTGTTCATTCTTCTTGCAGCTCGTGGTATATTCAATATTCTTCACAAACAGCATAATTCAAACACACTAATTCTTCTTCCGTCTTCATTATTCACTGTCCAGCTTTCACATGCATATGAGGTGATTGAAAATATCATGACTTTGGTCAGGTGCACCTTAGTCCTCAAGGTAACTCTATACTTTTTAACACTTTAAAGAAGTCTTTTGCAGCATATTTCCCCGATGAAATACATCATTTGATTTCTTGACTGCTGTTTCTGTTGGTGTTGATTGTCAATCCAAGTAACATAAAATCCTTGACAACTTCAATATAAAAAGTAGTGCCTATTTTTTTAAGGTAAACCATAAAGTATGTATATTTTACAGTTAACCTTAACTAATTGCTCTTTATTTTCCACATTCCGCCATTAAGTTAGTTTATAAACTAACTTTTGATTTTAAGTGGCAGAAATCCTACTCTACAAACTTAAACAGACATGTTGGTTTGCATAATGTGTTGGCTGACATAACTATAAAGTCAAAAGTTTGGCATTGACTTTACATTATGCATAATCCAGAGATTCAAATGATAATATTGGATCTCTCTTTTTCTTTTGTTTATTACCCATTTTCACTTTCAGAAAATATTTTTCTGTGCTAGACTTTGTTTTTAGACAAATTCTGTCTATATGACAACAAGATGGATCTCAGGAATTACAGGCTATGTGATCCTTATATGCCAGAGAGATTCCTATCTCTAAGCACACTTATAGCAAATAGCATGAGGAATTTCTTATGCAATTACTGGTACTGGAAGGTGTCTCATGATTGCCTAGGCCCAAGTTTCATGCTTTTCTGACAAGCCTGAGCTAGGCATTGTACCAGCTAGACATTATAATTGTCTTAGCACACCTACATAATTAAAAGATAGAAAATTATCCAGCAGAAAAGGAAGTGCTGGAACACAAAAAGGAAATTAGCCTACTGCAGCATCTTCTCTCATCAAATTCATATCTCACTAAATCTGACCAATTTTTTTTTTTAAGTAAGATAGTGATAGCTATTCCTTTCTTAATCCATAGATACGCCTAAGTCCTGGATTAAAAAAAAAAAAGATATATATATATATATACACACACGTACATACATACACAAGTATATATATATCCACATCAGGAAAACATTTGATGATATACATCTAAAACTAGCCTTAAAGTAAATTTTGAGAAAGTTGAATGTATATCCACACGCAATTTATTATTATCTGGGGGGCTATTAATTACTCTTGTGTGTGGCCTTTCTAGCCCACCCAGGCAGATTGTGTGATAGTGTAATTGTGGCCTACCAAAGGGATTGGTCAATTTTGCCTTAAAAAGAGAGAGCCTATTCAAAAACAGAGAGGAGGAGGTCTACCACCAGCAAGGAAAGAGAGACCCAGCAGCAGAGACTTGGCTTCAGGAGATGGCACAGTGGGCTTCCTGATCCACAGAGAGAGAAAGCTGAGTGCCTTTGGGCAGAGACTGAGGGCCAAGAAG
Organism: Elephas maximus indicus; assembly: GCF_024166365.1. Lineage (NCBI taxonomy): Eukaryota > Metazoa > Chordata > Mammalia > Proboscidea > Elephantidae > Elephas > Elephas maximus. The sequence continues at coordinate 76,271,268 of NC_064822.1, read as the reverse complement.
AGGTGTGCGTGCAAGCATGGCTGGGAAAAGACCATTCTGATGAAAGAACTGAATCCTGAGTGCTCCTGAGCCTGAATTGTAGCTGTTACTTCCCTTATAATAAACCCCAGAATCGAGAGTATGGTCTTTGAGTTCTTTGTGGCCCTTCCAATGAACTATCGAACCCAGCAAAGAAGTAGACAGTGCTGTGTGAGCAACAGTTGGTGTCACAGTTTGTAAAGATGCAGACAGAGGAGGCTTGTCTGGCCTCTGCTTCATGGGAGACAGTCTCGGGCTGTTGATCTTGGTTATCTTTCCCCCTTGTGGGTTTGAGGGAGATCAGACACTGCCCCTACACTGTTTTTACATTATCTTTTTTTAGTAGTATATCGTTATTATCATGAGTTTATTGGTAGTTTAATAATAACAACTGGTAGAAAATAATAAAACAGAATTAAGTTCTAATTTTCAAGATGCACAATTATGTCATATTTTAAGGAATAGAGTTTAAATGAAGACATGTATCATACTGATTTGTTCTATTGTTCATTTAATTAAAAAGAAAATTGGTATCGCCAGCATTTCACATGGAATCGGGAATACACACTATTTCATGTACTCATATTAATATCACAGCCTACATAGAACTCATATTTCTAATATAGCAAATATTGATTAAGTTATGCAATATATATTTCTCATCAGTTGCATATGTGCTAGCAAAATACTAAGGATGCAAGTAAAATGCATGTAAACTGTTCCAATAACTCAGGAAGACAAATGAGAAGTATTTGATATTTAAAAAATTTTTTGAATCTAGTTATTTTTTCCTATTAAATATCACACAGAAAAATTGCTTTCAATTTACTCCCTCCATCAAGTCAATCAGTCAGACAACACAATACCATTAAAAGCGAGAAACCCCAAATCCAAGCCATAAACCTAGGGAAAGCCTCAGGTGCTGACAGATTTGCCATCAATTTTTATAAAACATGATTGTGACAATTATCTCTAACTTCAGAGAGTCATTTCAGAATTTTTTAAGACCAGAATTATATCCCAAGACATGAAAACCCCCTTGATCCCATAATCCTTAAAAAGATGACAAGGTAAGGAACAATTGGGAGATTTTCATCCTCTTTTACTCTCCTGGATAGAGAATATAAGATTGTTTCCAAGGTTTTAGCTATTTACCTCAATGACATCATTCCTTTCCTCACACACTAAGATTGGGAAGGATTTACCCTGTGTAGCTTTAAACAGATAATACCTGAAAAATATTTCCCTTTAATACATGAGTCATATTTCCCCCAAATATCATCATACCAATGAATCAGTAACTATAAAAAGAAATAAATAAACTTAATAAGAATCCATTGGGTGATCTTGTCCACCCCATTAGGTTGATCTGCTCATAGGAAAGATTTAAATCTCTAATTTGCTCATTATGCTTCAATGCTCATCTTACTTCCAGCCAAATTACGACAGCTCTCCTGCCATCTGGTCATCATTCAACTGTTGTTTTTCTGATGTCAGGAAAATTTTAAACACACAGAAAAAAGACCCTAAGGAATTCTGGGACGGCTACTGTTCATACTAAACTCAGATTTCTTAGTAAAAATAAAAGGCAAACTCGTCTGGAATAGTTGACCACTGCAGTCCTTTTCATCATGAAGATCTATGATATTGTTTTAGCCTGAAGTTTGTGTCAGGATTATTTACTCACTGATACCTGTATTATGAATGGGGCTTAATTAAAATCACCAATAAAACGTGATATCCACTCATTTAATAATTCTTTCATTTAATAACCAATCATATACTCCTTACCATGTTACAAATATAGATAAAGATATAAAGATGAATGAAACACAGTTCTGCTTACGCACTAGTGAGGGGAATACACACAGATTTAAATCATTATAACTAAGTTACAGCAAATTTTATCTTCTATCTCAAAGGTGAGTGCCATTTGGACCTCAGTCATAGAATCACGTGGTCAACATGGTATCAGAAAACTACATATGGGAACACTGGCTGAGACAAATTCACTTAAGAGCTCATTCATCAAGTATGACTGACAGAGTTAACACTTTTGTACCCTGTCATAGTTCTCTAGTGCTGCTGTAACAGAAATAGCACAAATGGATGGCTTTAACAAACAGAAATCTATTCTCTCACAATTTAGGAGGTTAGAAGTCTGAATTCTGGGCACCATTTTCAGGGGAAGCCTTTCTCTCTCTGTTGGCTGTGGGGAAAAATCCTCATCAGCAACCTTTCCCTGGGTCTAGGAGCTTTTCAGTGCAGGCACCCCAGGTCCAAAGGACGTGCTCCACTCCTGATTCTTCTTTCTTGGTTGTAGGAGGTCCCTCTCCTCTCTGCTCGCTTCTCTCTTTTAAATCTCAAAAAAGATTGACTCAGGATGCAACCTCACCTGGTAGATTGTGTCCTGCCTCATTGCCACAACTGCCTCTAATCCTGCCTTATTTACATCATAGAGGTTAGGACTTACAACACATAGCATCATTACATCATATCACAAAGTGGTGGACAACCACACAATACTGAGAACCATGGTCTAACCAAGTTGACACATCTTTCTGGGGAACACAATTCAATCCATAACATAGCCAGAAGATAGATTCAATGATCCCAATATGTTTTTGGTTTATAAAGAGACCACACCTCTCTATGAGCTGATTCACTTAGTTATCTCTAACACTGACTTGCCTAAATGCATTACAAAACTTTATTTACCTGGAATATATGTGTTTTAGTTAGGTTTTATAACCATTCCTTTCCTACCCCATGCCTCCTGTACCACAGTGAACTTCATTCAGGACTTTCCATGTTGGTAAGGTTTTCAATAAAGACAAATAACTGGATAGAATACTCAAAGAAGAGTCTGAGCTGGAAGAAGATAGAGATCACTATGAAAATGCTACTGCAGTAAAAGATAGCTGAGTAATGATTACAGGGAAGACAAACATGGCTGGTCCCAAAGACCTCTTTAACAAGAGTGGGTACTTGGCCAATGGTCTATTAATGAAAGACAAGTCTATTCACCCATTTTGGTGTGTGGTAGTTGAACAGCATAAGTCTCAGTGCTTATAGTTTGGTATATTATAGATGCCTATTTGAGTAGAAAGCATTGCTTCCAGAATCTGTAATCTGAATGATCTAGTAAAAAAAAAAAAGTGAAGTTACTGTAAAATTATTTGTTTTCTAAAATATGTCTCTTCTTCTCTATCCCTGTCGACTTCTTAGCTTGTCATTCAAGGCTCCATACAGTCTGGCTTCTATTTTTCTGCCCAGGTATATCTCCTGCCTCTTTTTACCTCTAACACTCACTCTAACTTTATTAAACTATTATGATTCCATGAGCTCACATGATATTCGATTCTTTGCAAGCACTATTTTTCTAGCAGAAATATCCTTTCATGAAATTTTTGTCCATATATTTATTTTTCACCCTGAAAATAATGTAGTATATCACATAGGAAGCTTTCAATAAACTCTTCTCCTCCCAAACAAAATTACCATTCCTTTCTGAATGTCTCAACCTGAATGAATTTTGGGGGTGATGCTAGTTGCTATAGCAAACCTGAGATTTCACTGGCATAATATAATAAATGTTCTTCTCCCATCTACCAGTCAAATACAGATGTTGTTTCCATCAAGTAGCTTCTTCTTTTTTGTGTCCCATAGGGCCCTGGGGTTCTTTGCAGCCAGTGGATGAAAAAAAAAGGAGAGTAGAGAATTTACCAATTTCTTAAAAACTCTAATTCATAAGTGATACTTATCACTTCCTATGTCACTTTATTTGTCAGAACTAGTCATATGACTACAACTGAGTGCAAATGAGGTTGTCAGATGTAACTTCTCTTTGAATATCCACCTCCCAGTGACAACTTCACACTATGGAAGAAGAAGAGCATGTAGTGAACATCTAGACATTTCTACCACCACTGTAATTGTCCTTTTTTCTCTCATTATGGTTATAATACTTAATAATGAATTAATAGCTAATATTTCAGAGGATTCACTACAGAACATAAATTATACTAAGCTCAATTATTCCTCACTTCCATCTTATGGAGTAGGCATTTTCATTATCCTTGTTTCATACAAAAGGAAAATGACACATAATGAGGCTCAACAAATTTCTAGAGGTCATAGTAACCAACATATCTAAAGTTTTAGCACAAGTGCTATGACTCACAGGTCCACATTATTACATTATTCATTTTATGAATTTCTCTGTTGTCTATCTTTCTTATTAGACTCTAGTTTCTTGAGACTAGAAAATGTGATTAATTCACCTTTGCTTCACAGCTCCTTGGTCAGGTCCTGGCCTACAATAAGAATTCTATAAAAGTTTTGAATTACTGAAAATGAGAGATCAAAAATACAACAAAAGAGGTCATATTTAGGAGAGGGCTGAATGAATATGCAGAAAAGTTTGAGAAAGACAGAAAATGGCAGCTACATGCAAAGCCTAATAGCAGGGATAGGAGACAGATAAAACAGAGAGAATGATATGACAAAAGTTCAAATGAGAGACAGGACAGGCCATAATTGAAATCTTTGTACTAGGAGCCAAGAAAGAAATTGAGAAGCTATTAAATAGGAGTTAGGTAGATAGATGATAGATATGGATATACACACATACCCACATATATGTATATAAATATATATATATATATATACACATATACATATATATATATAGCAACTCTGATGGCATAGTGGTTAAGTGCTACAGCTGCTAACCAAAGATCGGCAATTTGAATCTACCAGGTGCTCCTTGGAAGCTCTCTGGAGCAGTTCTACTCTGTCCTATAGGGTTGCTATGAGTCAGAATAGACTCAATGGCAACTAGGTTTGGTTTTGGCATATATATATCTGTGAATATATATATATATATTATATATATATATATATATATAGTGTGTGTGTGTGTAATATTTGGTGACCGATAAGATGTGGGAGGTGAGAAAAAGAAAGGAATCAAAGATTGAACAACCGGATTAAGAGTACAATTAAGCAAAACAGAAAATAATAAAAAGGTGGAAAAGTTTCTTTCAGTTGGATAATACTTTAAATTGTAGAAATACTGAGTTTTTCCCTGAGCTGTTGTATCCTAATACATATCCTAATACATATATATATGGAGAGAAAGAGAGATTTATCTCAAGGAAATGGCTCATGCTGTTATAGAGGCAGGCAATTCCCAAGTCTGTGGGGCAGACATTAGGCAGGAGGCTTCTGATCATGTATCTGCAGGGGCTGATGAATCCAAGACAGGCAGGTAAGATGACAGACTGCTGGCTCACAGGCTGCGGAGGCTAACAAGTTCCAAGACTGGCAGGCAATACAACAGTTAGCTGGCTCAAGTCCCAAGAAACAAAGGTCAGGTGATGATGAGCCATACACAGGATTAACAGCGTCCATATACGTATTGGATGCAGGTCACAGTCACACCCACTAGGAGACTCCCCTTAATACTGATTGGCTGATCATATCGGAACACAAATGATTACATCATTACATAGTAGCCGAATTACACCATTACATAACTGACAAACTACATCATTACATAACTGCCAAAACTCTGAGAATCATGGCCCAGCCAAGTTGACATACACCTTAACCATCATGATATGTTTTATGAAGCTTAACAAATGAACTTACCTTGTCTATATATAAACGAGAAATTAAATACCTAGAAGTGGATGAGATAGGGTAGAAATAGCCCTGAATAACAGAAGCATTTCTGAATAAAGATAGACAAGTTAATAAAAAAGGCATGATTGTTAAGGGGGTAGAAAGGAAAGTGATTTAAGAAAAAAAAAATACCTAAAGTGGTGGAAGTTGCAAACAAAGATGTGTAAAGTATTTAAATAAAGACTGAAAATTGCCCAATGAAATTTACACATAAATTGTTTATCATAGAGACTAAGGCAATTTATTGAATTAATTAATGTATTTATTATTCAATGTATTTTTTAAATTTATTAACCATGTCATTAATCACATCCAGATTTTCTTCACAAATGTGTTTTTTATAGAAATCTGTCTGTTTATGATTTCCATATTTTTTATATTATGCTTATGATTTCCTGTATATTTTTGAAATATGGAATATATTATATGATATATGTAGTTTTATATATGGAATATACTGTACAATATATACATGTTACATAAATGGTATGATAGTTGCTTTATCACACAGAGCTGCCAATTCAATCATCAGTGACATTTTGGGGTCAGTTTCTTCTGATGGATTTTTCTCCATTATGGTTTACCTTTTCTTGTTTGTATACCTGGTAATTTTTGTTTGGATGTCACACAATGTGAATATTACCTTGTTGGGTATTGGCTGTTGGTGTTTCTTTAGTTATTTTTTACTTCCTTCTGGGACAGAGTTAATTTATTGGAAAAATTTGATCATTTTGAAGCATGCTTTTAAATTTTATTAGTGTGTCTAGAATAACCTTTAGTCTAGGGCTAATTTCTAGCACTTCCACTACTGATGTCATACACTTCTGAGCACTTCACCGGATGGATGCCTTGCTTATTGGCAGATTTTTCCACTTTGACTGTTGGGAATGCAAACTATTCCTGTATTTTTTTTTTTTTCTTTTTAGGAACTCATGATTTTTCCATTTATTTCTTTTCTGATTCTTCCCTGACTTCAGTACCTCTTTAAATGAAAGTGCCAAAAACTACTCCTCTCTTTAAAGGAGAAACTTTCAAATATTCCTGGAGCTCTCTCTGTGCAGCTTTCTATTTCTGATATATTTCTATATAATCTGTATCCAGGAGCTCCTGAACTCCAAATTCTGGTTCCTCAACAAGAGAGACTACATGGCTCTACTTAGAGCCCCCCTCCTTGCACTATGGGCTGTATTATCTCTATGGAGGGCTTATCTCATATTTTTCTTTCAGTGATCAATATCATGAGTTGTCTGTTGTCCAAAGTCTGTAAACTGATGTTTGATGAAAGACATCAAACTGCAAATAAAAAAATCCAGTGAACTCCAATCAAGATGACAAAATCAAAATCAAAGACAAGTATAACAATTTTAAGAAGATACAGAGGAAAAAAAGGCACTTTATCTTTAAAGTGGTAACAATAATACTTGACAGCTCACTTCTAGTAACAACAATAAAAGCCAGATGTCAATGTAAAAATACCATACTCAGTGTGCTAGGAAAAAATGACTGAAAACTTAGAAATCTATTTCAAATGAAAATATATTCAATAGCGATGGTAAAACAAAAGATATATTCAGATCAAAAATTAAATGAGAGAAAAAAAGAGGTACAAGTAAACCCATATTAATAGAAATACTGACAAATGTTTTTCAGATAAACAAGCATATAGTTGGATCATGTTTCTGTTCTTGTTGTCCTTTGCTTTTTTAAACTATTCTCCCAATCTATGCCTTTTGTTTGGAGAGTTCAATTCCTTTACATTTAAATTGTCATTGATTAAAATTAAAAAAAAAAAAAGCTTACTTTGACCATTTATGTATTTGTTTTCTGTGTGTTTTATAACTTTTTGTTCATTCCCACCAATATTGTCTTCTTCTATTTTTTTTTTTTAATGTGCAGTTTTAATTTCCTCCTTATTTCTTTTGTTTGTATTTATTAGGTATGTTCTTTGTGGTTATCATAGGGTTTACAATTTGCATCCTAAATTTATAAGAATTTGTGTTGTGTTGATGCCAACTTACCTTCAATAGCATTAAAAAGTTCTGCAACTATAGAAATCTATCCCTTTACCCTTTATGTTGTTGCTGACACAAATTAGATCTTTATGTATTGTGTGTCCGTTAGCATAGATTTATATTTTTATGAATTTGTCTTTGAAATCACAGATGAAATAAAAAAAGAAGTTACAAGGCAAAGACTACAATATCACTGGCTCTTATATTTGCCTATGCAGTTACCTTCACCATAGTTTTTTATATCTTCCTATGGCTTTGTGTTACTGTCTAATTTCCTTTAGTTTCTGCCTGAAGAACTCCATTTAGCATTTCTGGTAAGCTGTCTACTAGCAAAGAGCTCCCTTAACTTTTACTTAACTGAGAATGTCTTAATTTCTCCTTCTTTTTTGAAGAACAGTTTTGTCAAACATAGATTCTTGGTTGCCATCTTTTTTTCTTTCAGCACTTAAAAAATTCCATTCCTCTTCCTTCTGGACACCATAGTTTCTGATGAGAAATCAGCTGTTAATCTTAGTCAAGATCGGTCATGCATGATAAGTTGCTTCTCTCCTGCTGCTTTCAAGATTGTTTCTTTGTCCTTGATTTTGATCATTTGAATAAAATCCTTCTAAGTGTGGACCTCTTTGTATTTATCCTTCTTGGAGTTTATTGAGCTTCTTAAATATGTAAATTCATGCCTTTATCAAAGTTTGGAAATTCTCAGCCATTATTTCTTCAAATAATTGCCCCTTTTTCTGTTTGCCACTGGAAATTCTATTATGAATATGTTGGTAGGCTTGATGTTACCCAACAAATCTGTTAGTCTCCTTTTCCTTTCTGCTTCCCCTATTGGATAATTTTAAGTGAGCTATCTTTGAGTTTGCTTATTTTTTTTTCCTGCCTGCTCATATCTGCTATTTAAACACAAATGAGCTTTTTAAATTTCATTTCATTGTATTTTTCAGCTCCACAATTTCTGTTTGGTTCCTTCATTTATTTCTATCTTGCTGTTGATATTCTCTATCTGTTCATACGTTATTCTCCTGATTTCTTTCAGCTTCATTCACATGATTTATTTAGCTCTTTGAGCATATGTGAGACATGTGATCTACAGTCTTTGTCTGTTGTTGTCATTAGGTGCTGTCGAGTTGGTTCCAACTGATAGCAACCCTATGTAAACAGAATGAAACAATGCCCAGTCCTGCGCCATCCTCAAAACCATTGTTATGCTTGTGCCCATTATTGCAGCCACTGTGTCAATCCATCTCCTTGAGGGTCTTTCTCTTTTTCACCGCCTTTCTACTTTACCATGCATGATGTCCTTCTCCAGGGACTGATTCCTACTGATAACATGTCCAAAGTATGTAAAACGTAGTCTCACCATCTTTGCTTCTAAGGAGCATTCTGACAGTGCTTCATCCAAGAGAGATTTGTTCATTCTATTGTCAGTTCAGTATTCTTCACCAATACCACAATTCAAAGGCCTTCCTTCTTTGGTCTTCCTTATTCATCATCCAGCTTTTGCATGCATATGAAGCAATTGAAAACACCATGGGTTGGGTAAGGCACATCTTAGTCGTCAAGGTGACATCTTTGCTTTTCAACACATTAAAAAGATCTTTTGCAGCAGATTTACCAAATGCAATGGGTCGTTTGACTCCTTGACTTCTGCTTCCATGGATGTTGATTGTATATCCAGATAAAATTAAATCCTTGACAACTTCTTTTTTCTGTTTATCATGATGTTTCTTATTGTTCCAGTTTTGAGGATTTGTCTTCTCTTTATGTTTGAGTGTAATCCATACTGAAGGCTGTGGTGTTTTATCTTCATCAGTAAGCATTTCAAGTCCTCTTCAGTTTCAGCAAGCAAGGTTGTGTCATCTGGATAACCCAGGTTTTTAATGAGTCTTCCTCCAATCCTGATGCCCCATTCTTCTTCATATATCCCAGGTTCTCAGATTATTTTCTCAGCATAAGATTGAATAGGTATGATGAATCTGTGAAACATTTCATACTATGGAGGAATCTGGAAGACATTATGCTGAGTGAAATTAGTCAATTACAAAGGGACAAATATTGTATAAGACCATTATTATAAGAGCTTGAGAAATAGTTTAAACAGAGAAGAAAATATACTTTGATGGTTACAAGAGGTAGGAGGGAGGGAGGGTGGGAGGGGGCATTCGTTAATTAGATAGTAGATAGGAACTACTTTAGGTGAAGAGAAAGACAGCACACAATACAGGTGAGGTCAGCACAACTGCACTAAACCAAAAGCAAAGAAGTTTCCTGAATACACTGAATGCTTAGAATGCTAGTGTAGCAGGGGCGGGGGTTTGGGGACCATGGTTTCAGGGCACATCTAAGTCAATTGGCATAATAAAATCTATTAAGAAAACATTCTGCATCCCACTTTGGAGAGTGGTGTCTGGGGTCTTAAATGCTAGCAAGCAGCCATCTAAGATGCATCTATTGGTCTCAACCCACCGGGACCAAAGGAGAATGAAGAACACCAAGGATACAGGGTAATTATGAGCTCAAGAGACAGAAAGGGTCCCATAAACCAGAGACTACATCAGCCTGATACCAGAAGAACTAGGTGGTGCCTGGCTACAACCAATGACTGCCCTGACAGGGAACACAACAGAGAACCCCTAAGGGAGCAGGACAGCAGTGGGATGCAGACCCCAAATTGTCATAAAAAGACCAGGCTTAATGGTCTGACTAAGTCTAGAAGGACCCCAGTGGTCATGGCCCCCAGACCTTCTGTTGGCCCAGGACAGGAACCATTCCCAAAGTCAACTCTTCAGACAGTGATTGGACTGGACAATGGGTTGGAGAGGGATGTTGGTGAGGAGTTAGCTTCTTGGATCAGGTGGACATTTGAGACGATGTTGGCATCTCCTGTCTGGAGGGGAGATGAGAGGGTAGAGAGGATTAGAAGCTGGTGGAATGGACACATTCTGCTCTGAACATGCACGTCTTTTTAAATTCCCGGCTATACAAAGACATTTTTGAATGTCATAATCTCCCATAGAAACTCTGTTCCCAATTTTTTATGTTATGCTTTTAATGCTCTAGAGTATGTGTAACTGTAATGCTTTGCCCCAGGCAACTGCATTTTGTTACTTTGCCTTACAAAGTTTTTGAAGAATGCTTGCTACTCTTTTGCCCTGGATGAGCCCTGAGGAATGCAAAACAAAAACTTGAGCCTTGCATGAGTCCTTCATACAGCCTTCAGACAGGTTGGAACAGATATACAACTCTTTGTAAATGAGGTCTGCTCTGTTACTTGAAGAGCCAAAGGTGAAGGTCCTAAACTGAGAATGTGCATTACTGTCTTCAAGACCACCACCGAAAAGAATATGAACATCCACTTTACCAAAGAAGACGTTCAGAATGCTAACAGATACATGAGGAAACGCTCATGATCATTAGTTGTTAGAGAAATGCAAATCAAAACTACAGTGAGGTTCCATCTCACTCCAACAAGGCTGGCATTAATGCAAAAAATGCAAAATAATAAATGTTGGAGAGGCTGTGGAGAGACTGGAACACTTATACACTGCTGGTGGGAATGTAAAATGGTACAGCCACTTTGGAAATCAATTTGGAGCTTCTGTAAAAAGCTAGAAATAGAACTGCCATACAACCCAGCAATTCTACTCCTTGAAATATACCTTAAAGAAATAAGAGCCTTCACATGAACAGATATATGCACACCCATGTTCACCGCAAAAAGATGGAAACAACCAAGGTGCCCATCAACAGATGAATGGATAAATAAATTATGGTATATTCACACAATGGGATACTATACAATGATGAAGAACAATGATGAATCTGTGAAACATTTCATAGCATGGAGGAATCTGAAAGGCATTATGCTGAGTGAAATTAGTCAACTGCAAAAAGGACAAATACTGTATGAGACCACTATTATAAGAACTCTAGATAAAGTTTAAACACAGAAGAAAATATTCTTTGATGGTTATGAGGGTGGAGAGGGAGGGAAAGAGATAGTCACTAACTAGATAGTAGACAAAAATTTTTTTAGGTGAAGGGAAGGGCAACACATAACACAGGGATAGTCAGTACAACTGGACTAAGCCAAAAGCAGTTTCCTGAATACAACCAAAAGCTTCGAAGGCCAGAGTAGCAGGGACGGGGGCCTGGGGACCATGGTTCCAGGCGGCATCTAGGTCAACTGGCATAACAAAATGTATTAAGAAAACAGTATGCATTCCACTTTGGTGAGAGGCGTCTGGGGTCTTAAACGCTAGCAAGCAGCCATCTAAGATACATGAATTGGTCTCAATCCACCTGGAGCAAAGGAGAAAGAAGGACACCAAAGACACAAGGTAAATATGAGCTCAAGAGACAGAAAAGGCCACATAAACCAGAGACTCCATCAGCCTGAGACCGAAAGAGCTGGATGGTGCCCAGCTACCCACCTCCCCATCACTGCCCTGACAGGGAAAAAAACAGAGAATCCCTGAAGGAGCAGAAGAACAGTGGGATGCAGATCTTAAATTCGCATAAAAAGACCAGACTTAATGGTCTGACGGAGACTGGAGGGACCCTGACAGTCATGTCCCTGGACCCTTTGATAGCCCAAGAAGGAACCATTCCTGAAACCAACTCCACAGCAGGGATTGGCCTGGACTATAAAATAGAAAAATGATGTTGGCAAGGAGTGAACTTCGTGGCTCAAGTAGACACATGAGACTGTGTGGGTGACTCCTGTCTGGTGGTGAGATGAGAACGAAGAGGGGGACAGGAGCTGGTTAAATGGACACAAGGAATACAGGGTGGAGATGCGGAATGTGCTGTCTCATTAAGGGGACAGCAGCTGGGAGTGCATGGCGGAGTTTGTATAGCTTTTTGTATAAGAGACTGACTTGATTTGTAAATTTTTGCCTTAAGTACGATAAATACATTAAAACAAACACACAAAGGCCACTGCTGAGGTGAGGTGGGGAGGGGTAGAACAAAAGCAATAAAAAAAAAAAAAAAACCAGGTTTTCTACCCGTTTTTGAATTGCCCTTTTCTTGATTCTGTATTCACTTGTGGGATGTAAATCTTTGCCTGTTTTCTAGAGTTTTGGCATGTTGATTATGGCAGTTCCTGTCTGATTTTTCAATGTTTTTGTGGTGGACATGTAATTGAAGTTGCCTATTATACCATTTTCACTTACTTCACTTTCTTTTTGAAATACCTTTTAATCCCAAATGTTTTGAAATAACATCCAAATAAATACGACTTAAAAAAATTGTATTTTTATATCAATTTGTGCAAAATTCTCCCTAAATCTTCTCAATACAAAAATAATCACTATTTTTTCTTCAATTAAAATTCTGAATTTATATAATTATGACCATGTAGCTATTTTTCAGACATAACGTACTATCACTGTATATCGTTTATGTACGCAATGTATACTATTTGCTGAAGTTAATAATTTATTTTTCCATGCATTCCCTACATAATTTTGGCTAATTCTTTCCCACACTGTGGCAGAATTACAGATCAAGCCTTAATAATTTTCACTGCATCAGGTAATTTGTAGTTTTCCTTTTATTTACCCTTGACTTGCCCTTCTTTCCTTCCTTCCTTCCTTCCTTCCTCCCTCCCTCCCTCCCTCCCTTCTTTCCTTCCGTCCTTTGTTCCTTCTTTCCTTCCTTCCTTCCTTTTTCTGTCACTCAGTATCTCTTTCTGTTTCTCCGTCTCTTTGTCTCTCCCTATTATTTCTCCTTGATACCGCCGCAGTATTCAATCTTTCTGCTCTAATCTGGTCTCATTGCTCTCCAGGCATTCTGGAACCGTTGGAAAGCTCTTGACAGGGAACAGTCTAAGAATTCCTTTCATATCCTGCTTTCTGAATTCCATAGCTTCTTTATTTCTTGAATTGCTTCTTCATTTTGTTGGAACTGGTTCCACAGTGCTATCCTGAGAAAAGGCTAAGAGAGGTACATTTTTTTTGCAATTTATCTTGTCTGAAATATCTTTACATTAACTTCACATTTGATTGGTACTTTGTATATGGAAAATTACATTGGAAGTTGTTTTCTATCAGTGACATCTAGCTTTCTATCAATGTCATCTAGTTTTTTAGGATTAAGTTGAAAAGTCTAATGTATTTCTGATTCATAATCCTTTGTAATCAATCCCCACATACAATATGTTTGCGCTTGATTTTTTTTTTTTTTTTTTGGTATTTGTAAGCAGAGAGTGGTGGTCTCATCCTTCATTATACTTGATTTTTTTCTGTTTTAAGTGCATGCCATTCACTGTGCCTGATGTTTTCAGATATTCCTTAGCGTCTTCAGGAAAAAAAGAAACCTTTTTTTTTTTTTTTTTAGTAGACAATGAGTAATCACCTGGCTACACAGAGTGGAAAGGAGGAATTGTGATTCTAACTGTTCTCTAGAATGTACCATGTTTTCAATCTGTTTTTAGCCCTTTATCTCACCCCTTCATAAAACCAAACTGTGGACTGACTGACCACACTCAATCTCATTACACCCTCTTTTTGCTAGGATTCTCTCTACGAATTAAAAAAAAAAAAAAAAATGAATTAGGCTACACAAATTAGATGGGTGAGGTTTGAAAGCTAGAAGTGAGGCAGAGTCCTTTCTCTTGCTCCCTGACAGTTTCCCCTGAAAAGTAAGGTTATGGAAAAGAAGAGTATTGTGCAAAGACATTTCAATGTCCATTGTAAAGCTTCTTAAATATGAGGAAGTAATTGTGGCAGGATTACAGAAAGCAATGAGTATGCTCTTGAACTCAGAACTACACATCCACTTCAGAGGTACCCATTCTGTTTCGAATTTATGTTCTATATTATTCTGGCAATCATTCTTGAAGGGGCAGTCCAGAATTTAATTCACCAATAATTGTATAAGAAACTAATTTCCTGTATTAAGTCCTTTTTTGCTTAAGATATCTTATTCTCTAAATGAAACTCTACTTCATACATTTAATATCCAGTAAATGTGAAACCTTCAATATCAAACTCTTTTGGAGATCCATGGATAGATTCTATAGATTCTGAGATTTGGGCTGTTTTGGTTGGGTTTATTCAGTTACTTTTTCCCCTTTCTTTCTATCTTTAAAAGCTTGATGGAATCTCTCATGTGGTGACTTCTATCCATTTTTTTTTTCATCTTGTTGGGATTTTACCATTTTTATTACTCAACTCTTTTTCTGAGGCAGGGGATGCATTATGAGAAAGAAATGGAATATGTGATTTTATTTAGTCTATCATTTTTAATGAGATTTATCCATGAATTACTTTAATGATAACAAATCTGACAATTAATGGGATAGTAATAGAAAAAAGGAATGTTTTTTGCTATATGTAAATTGTATCCTGAATTTTTGTGTTTTCTATGGCATTCTATTATAGAAAAAAATAGGAAACTCAATAGAGAAGAAGAGAACATGAAGGAGGGTTCTTAAATAGTGAGTGGCCCTTCAAAATAAAGTGACTAGTTGAGTATAAGTAGAAAGATAACAAACCTTATGGTTTAGGATGTCTAATATTTAAATTTTAGTTATGCCCTTCTGCCATTTTTCTGTGTCATGCTGTGATATCTTTACATGGTAATTTTGGAATGAAGGAGAACACATAGGTCTCTGAATGAGATGGATTGGATCATTGTTGTAGAAGATGAGTTGCTATACAGACTAATGAAGAATAAAATAAGATACAGAAATTTTGAGTCAATAAGGGACAGAAGGGGAAATTATGCTACCCCCTATGCAATTCATATTTTATGAAAACTAAGAAATATTGGGTATTTAATTCTATTTCCTTGAGTAATTGGGATTGTAATTCAAACCATTTTATTATTATATTTTAAAAATTGCTATAAACTCTATAGTGTTAAAACCAGTGTCCTTTAACAGAAATGACAAATTTAATTCTAACATAAATATCTATCTCTGGGAAGTAGTCTTAGGTAGCATTCCACCAAGCCATCTACTTTTTAGCCTGATGCAAGTCTAAACCACTCAAGTTTTTTGAATCTGAATTCTTATCAAGTGTACATGTAACAATCTCCCTTGAGGGATCAATCTCTTCTTTATCATCTGACAGTCAGGGATTCTATTTTAATTTAATACAATTTCTTTTTGTATATTAAAAAAAAAGTGTCATAGAGTAGAAGAACTGTGGAGTTTGGATTCAACATATTCAGATTCAAGTTCAGCCACTTAGTGCATGATGCCATCTAAAATATTGTGTGAACCCCTCAGTCTCATTAGACATCTGTAAATTGGCAATAATATCACATACCTTGCCTATTTGTTGTTACAGATAATTTAAGTTAAGGATTTGTTTCAGAGTGTGGGATATATCAAGATTCAATCAATGGCTATTGTTGCTATTATTCAAGAAATAGTTGAAAGTACTTAAACCAGGTGAATCACATGGTAATAAAGGCTATAATCTTAATATGTTCACACCTAACAAACTGAAATAAGATGTGAAAATATGTCTGTTATTATTGTTGTCGGGGCCACAGTGTCTATTTCGACTCATAGTGATCCCACGTGACAGAGAAGAACTGCCCCAGAGTGTTTCCTAGGCTGTAATCTTTACCATGGAGACCTGGTGGTACAGTGGTTAAGAGCTCGGGCTACTAGTCAAAAGGTTGGCAGTTCAAATCTACCAGCCAGCTCCTTGGAAACCCTATGGGGCAGTTCTACTGTGTCCTATCGGGTCGCTATTAGTCAGAATCAACGGGTTTGTTTTTTTGGTAATCTTTACCATTGAGTCAGTTCAAACTGCCAACTTTTCATCTGTCAGCGAAGTATTTAATGGCTGCACAACCAGGCTCTTTTAAAACATGTCTAGAGTAGGGAATTCTGTTTCTGTGTAGTGTAAGGTACATTGAACTGGGAAAGAAAAGATAAGTGTACCTGTTCCAGCTTAATACATACAGTTGAAAGTAACTGTGTGGTCCTCTGCTAATATGTCACCTCTCTGGATAGCAGTTCTCTGGTCTGAGAAACAAAGAAACAAACAAGCAGACAAAACCAGACAAATATTTGGGTGTAACCCAGATCCTTAAAGTCCCTCCTTGCTCTAAGATGCTAATTTCGTTTACTTATTATATCCAAAGGCTGACTTTATGTCTAAGAAAATAGAGTCTTTAGAGCAGGAAGTCTAAGGTTCTGAAACCTCTCTCCTAATCACAAATATCAATCAGGTGTATATTTTCTAAGAGTATACATCACTACAGGAACATAAATGTCTGTTTATGGAATTTGTTTTTCCATTCTGTTTTCAAATAACAGTGGTTCCAGTTTAGCAGTCGTATAGCTGTTTTTAAACAATTTATCTCTACCTCATTTTAATTAAACATGTGCTCTCTCCATTCTCCATACTTGTAAGAATGTAGTTTTCAATTTGACAGGATGATATTACAGTATTGAGCAATCTGTGAATTGGTTTAAAAGTAACCAGAGTTGAAGCATACATCAGTCACCATGAGTGCAAATGCAGGTCACTAGAGCTGTCAATTTCAATCAGCTCTGTAATTAAATACATCACCAATATGGATTTTGTGTAAGAATGTCACTTGTTCTTCAGATGTCTGCTATGAGGACAAATCACACTTCAGTGTCTCTACATAGGCATTCTAAATATAGGATTTTTGAAAGCAGAAGATTTTCATCCATCTTTCTCTGATTTGTTAAGTAGAAATCCATTCACTAATGTGTAGTCGAAAAGCTATGTTTTTCAGCGTATAAATATATATATGTTTGAACTGCTTTCTATTTAATTAAAATATCGCAACAGCTCAGTTGGCATTTAAAGCTCATCTTTAACACCTTCAGTGGCATTTGTTGTGAAATAAATAGATAATGAATAATAATCACCTTTTAAAAAGCTTAACAATTTGTAATTATGGATAATTTCTAATTAGAGACTCTTTATTATGTGTTCAAAAAGCAGAAGGTGCTTCCGGTTATGAGAAAATAAATTATTCATTTCTTTTTCAGCATGAGAACAAAACTATTTCACATTTAGAAAAAAATTTTTTTTTTTTCCAGACAGCTATAAAGCATCATCTCCTTCTATTTCACTTACCACTACGTGGGAAAAGACTGCAACAATGAAACAAAGCCATATTACCAAATATATATTGCCTGCCATTTGATTTAATCTTCAAATAAGCTCCGGGAAGCAGGTCCCTGGACAGTTAATCTTTAGTTTTGTAGCCCATGCACATTTTCAATAAGGTTACTGGGGAATTAGGCCCAGTAGGGAGAGGAAAAGCATATTGTCTTATTCCACAGGCAGCTGTTGTGAGCCCTGTTAGAAAATTATAGCTTCCTTAATTAAGAAATACTTTATTAGTAGAATTTCTATTACCACGTCAGTGCTTGACAAAGGAAGTCATTATAAATCTTTAGTGTATAGGGTCAATGATTTTTTTAAAAATTATCTTGCTCATAATAAGTATCCTCATAAAACAAACCCAATTATAGACCTTAAAATATTAAACAACAGACAAAATAGTTAGGGCCTTAATAAAGATAACCATCAAAATAAAACATTTGTAGGCAAGAAGTTATATAAATAAAAAGTGATTGTAACTGTTCATTTTAGACTGTGTGTTGTCTTTATTAGTAATAAAGAGGCATCCTTTTTCAAGAATTTTTTAACTTGTTCCCATTTAAACAGTAACATAAAAAGAAAACAACATATTGGTAAACAGAGTACATGATTCTTCTGGGAAAAAAAAAAACATAAAAACTTAATATCACTCTGAGTGCCATCCAGGAAAAAAAAAAAAATTAAATAGAGGAACATAAAGTAAGGGGACATTAACCACAAGTTGCTGACTTGTAGGTGTTTTTTTTTGTTTTGTTTTTGTTTTTCTTTGTGGTCAGCAGTAGTATGCAATAACTCAGGAGCAATTTTCAGTGAATTATTGTACCTACTCAATTTATTTGGGGGCAATCTTTGTAATTTAAGGCCCCACTTGTATGAACCTATATGTTGACTTCAGGTAAACCTTACAGAGCACACAAATACCCTCATTTGATTTGTTTTAGTTCCTCAGATCATCCTGTTCAGCCTCATCCCTGTTCTTGAAATACAGGAGCAGCAAGGAACCATCTTTTCCAGACCAAATAATAAATAAATAGGAGAAAATATGAATTCGAGCTCCAAAAAGTGAAAAAGGTAAACTCAATCAAATTTGCACTGACTTTCTTGATGTTATAGGGTACCTTGGTTCTGAGGAGTTTCTACCTATCCTCTGAAGCTAAAATCCAGCCCCTCCTCCAATGTCGTCTTCTAAGCTTTCTCTAAGTCCCCAGTTAAACACTTCTTATGTAACCCCAGCAGATATTTCAATTACTTTACCAGTTTCCTCAAGCCCCTGTCGCATATCATTTAACATCATAAGCAGCAGCCATCATCTATTTCATAGAAAAACAGACAAACAACTAAATGAGTACGTAACGATGGCCAGCAAGCAAAAAAATCTTACCTCAAACTGTAAACACCTAATATTCTGTTCAATTTTTATGGATGAATTATCTGCCTTGGGTGAAAATTAATTTTCCTACTATTGCTTGTGATTATTTCCTCTGCCATTCACTCTTACTCCCTGTATCAATTATCACACTTACCCCTACACTATATAAACAATGTCAAGTTCTTTCCTTATTTAAAGTTAAGATGTCCTCTCAACCCTATGCCATTCTCTAACTAGTGAAATTCTCACACCTCTTCATGAATAAAGTGTAGTTCTTAGTACCGTACACTTGATTTCCACACATTGCCATCTCACATATTTTCTTTCACTTACTGTAGAGTAGCTGCTGCTGCTGTCTCTCTCTTGTCAAAGCCACTAATACTTTTTTTGTGGTTAAAGTCTGTAGCCATTTGCAGGCAATACATCGCTTCCACTCTTCATCATTAAATGTTATGGACCGCTCTCTGCTTCCTAGAAAACAACACCACTTTCCTTGTAGTGAGACTTTCCAGCTACCTATCTACTGAATGGTGGTGCTCCCAGTCCTTGATCTCATTCTCTCACTCATGGGTTGAGGGTATTCAACTACCACCTCAATTTGATGACTTCAAACTGTATTTATTTAATGACGTTAGACAAACTTTTCTTCTGAGCTCGAGATACATACCAATAAGTTCATTTAGCTATCCTATGTCGTATTCATACTGCCTCTCCAACTGGTCCCTTCCCATTCTTATATTTTCTTGTCTTTAGGAAAGGTCACTAAATTGCTTGTGAGAGGAAGGTAGAAGTCAAACTTGATGCTTTACATTATGCCCTGCAACTATTTAAACACATTCCGTACCTTCTACATTCTTGATATCTTCCAAGTCAGTTTTCTGTTCTCTAGATCTATGACTGACACCTTAGTTCATTTTTCATAATTCTTATGTTGTTAATTTAACCCCCTCTTAACAAGTTTCCCTGACTTCATAATTCTTCCTTCATAGCCATTTTTCACATTACTATGAATGCAACTCTGAACAGGACTTTCTCTCACAAATAATCTTCCATTGGTTTCCCTCTGCCTTGAGGACAAAGTAAAGCTTGTAGTAATTGGCTCCCATCTTTTCTTCTCTAAGCTTCTTTTTTCCATTCACCCCTAGTCATTTTAAGTCCCACCACTATTACTTACGTTACTCAAACATTACCATACTTATATTATCTTCTGCTGGTACTCTCTCAACCTAAGCAGGAAAAAGAACTGCCTTGCTGTTCCTTGTTAGTTAAGAAGCTCAAGTTATCTATCTACCTGTCTATCTATCTGTCCATCTGTCTATCTATCTATCTGTCCATCTGTCTATCTATCATCTATCTATCTACCGATCATCTATTTGTCTACCATCTATCTATTCCCTCTCTCTTTTTCTCTCTCTCTGTCTCACATTTCTCCCTCTGTCTCTGTTGCAAACCAAATCCAATAGTGTTGGAATAAATGTTTATTTCATGCGATGCCCGTGCTTGAACCCTTGCAATTTTCATGAGTCTCTATTTTTCTATTAATTTACCTACCTTTCTATGAGAGACCATCAGTTCCTTGAAAATAGGTATCTTTTTTCTTGGCTGTCTACAGTAAGCACAATTTCTGGCACAGAATAGACTCTAACTAAATGATTGGTAGAATGAATAAATGAACTTAGCTATCAAACCTCTAGATAATCAATAATACACAGAGAGATGATTTTTTGCATTTAAAGGGAAATATATTCACCTCTTAACCAGGGAAACAGCTCTATTTAAAAGAAAGTCAAAGACTTCCTATAATGCTCAATTCTCAAATAGAACTAAAATAGTTATAAGATATATTTCTAAGTGTTACAACAGTTTATTTAAAGTTACAAAAGATATTTTCTACAGAATAATTGAAAACTGAATTGTGTTAGCAACTATGAGGAATAAACCACTATTTTTTCATTTCTCCTTATTCTTCCAAAGCGATGGAATATTCTGGTCAATGCTGAGGCCCAGGAGTCAGAGAGACTAGGCCTCATCTCTGCAGTATACTAGCAGTGCGACTTTGAACAAAATTATCAATCGCTCTGGATTTTAATTTCATATTTGAGAACTTGAAAAAATGCTACTCACCTTTAGAGAAAAAATGAAGATAATGTATATTCATTCAGTGCACAGAATAATTCCTGGTGCAAAATAAGTACTCAATGTATAGTGAAGGTAGGGTTTACCTGCTGTGTTTCAGGTGTACAATATGTCCACTTCTCCAAGCTATTCTATTCCCAGGCAATAAGAACTTCAGACTCAGGTATAGTGTTTTAGGGAATCTTATCCCACCCTAGGGTAGTCCAAGATATCTGAGGTCTTGTACTTTTCACAACTTTCAGGGGAAAGATACCTCATCAGTTCACACTCATCACTGCTGGCACACTTGTTTCTGATTCCTGGAAACCCTTGGAAGAAGGTGACTATTTCTTTAATGACAAGTTTGGGGGCAAGGTCTTTACCTAGGCTGGACATTGTACATGAATACACAGCTTCTGTCAGGGCACCATACAGGCATTCCCACCTGAGTGAAGGAAAATAACAAGTCGTAAGTTGCTGATGTTCAAGAAATTTTCAACCAACCATGATCCTTCCCTCAAGTTCAAGACTAGCTTCCAAATATACTCTCCTATCCTCATCCAGGACCAAACAGAGGAATACTTCTGATAGAATTATGGAAACATTGAGGTAAATACAGCTCATACCCTTATGGAAATAATGTTATACTCTCTTTCCTGAATAGAAAATGTGTGAGCAGATAAAATGCAATGCCTGTATTAGATAGCCTAGGGTTTTTTTTGTTTGTTTGTTTGTTTTTACATTTAAAGTTCTGTGTTACCACGACAGATTTGGTTTGGCTAAAACCCAAACCAAATCTATTACCATCAAGTTGATTCTGACTCGTGGCAACCCCAGGTGTTACAGAGTAGAACTGCTCCATAGAGTTTTCTTGGCTGTGATCTTTATGAAAACAGATCACCAGGTCTTTCTTCTATAGTGTCCCTGAGTAGGTTAGAACATCAACCTTTAGAATAGTAGTCAAGTGTAAATACACAGGTTGGCTACCTACATATTAAAATATTTAAATTGTTTTTAAAACATTGTTTTTTCTTAATCATGGGCTCTCTTACAAGTAATTGCATTTATTTTTTTAATGAAAACAATAATAGTAAATCCAGTAATATCCAAATCTTCCATCGTTTCCTGAGAATATGCACAAATATTAAATTAAAACTGGAGCTGTATTGTAAGGTGGAGATTTATGGTTCATATCTTTCAAAAGACAAATATGATATATTATTTGTTTAATTTTTTTATTTGTCTATATCCCAGCATCGTACCATAGTTGTGCTCTGTGGAAAATAATCAACCAGTTACCTCTGTAATTTGTTTCTATCATTTGGTAAAATATTGCCTAATGATAAGCACTTGTCACTGAACAAAAAATACATGAGAAAATTAAAATTAAAATTGAACACTATAGAATGGAAATCCATATAGGGTAGATCCAACTTATTAAAATAACCTTCTTATAAAATTGCTTCATATAACATAGAAGTAATATAGCACAGTTCTAGAGTGTTTAAACAGGAAGGTGAATTTACTGATTTCTTTCAGAATAGATGCATATTTGAGACCAAAACACCAAGTGTAAATATAAATATTGTATTACCTGTCACCTAATAGCTCTATGGGGCAGTTCTACTCTGTCCTATAGGGTTGCTATGAGTTGGAATTGACTCAATGGCAATGGTTTTTGTTTTTTGTTTTTTTGTTTAAATAGCTCTAACAAAAGTAAGAACAATTGTGATAGTGGTATTATTGAAAAAAGAATTGAGATAGAAAATTTAAGCTATGAAAACTGAGTAATTTATTGTTTATGAATTTCAAAATCAATGAAAAAATACTGTATAAGGAAAATAAGTCTGGAAAATTCACGAAGACTTAGGAAAATGAAAAAAAAAAGGATAGCATGATGGATTAGAAGATTTCAGGGAGATTATTATATTCTACCTATTGTGAATTTAAGATAAAACATTTTAAGATATTATATATTGATAATATATAACAGTCTGTTTGAAGGGAAGTAGTTGTTTGATTCTGAAGGCCTATGTTCCCTTGAGAGCTATTGACTGGCTAGCTGTGGATTAAAATGATCAAGTAGTCTACCGGGACAAGAAGAAAGCCTTGGGCAACCACTTACCTTACAATGTAAAGCCCATTCTTACAAAATTAAGCACAGAATGAGTTGCATTGAACTCTGCCCACTTTTGTTTTCTTTCTTTTATCTATTTGAAACTCAAGAAGCAATGCTCTATGAAAGCATTAAGGTTGATTTCATTTGTGATTTGAAGAATATCCATATTACAGATTATTAAATTAATGGCAATCTAACCTTGAAAGCACCTCTATTCGCTGAAAGAGCAACACTTCATCACCTGTTTTGATTCATTAATGTATCATTTAACTTGGTATGACACATGTTCAGCAGTTATAATTACATTATGGCCTTCCTATTACATCAGCTCTGCTCCAAGTTTCTGTCACCACTAGTCCAATTTTCAACATAGAGCAATCCACTGCACTCTTTCCTTATTAGTGTCATCTTTAATGTAGCAGAGAGGCTGAACCATTACTTGGCACTGAGAGTTTAACAGCAATTAACCCCTGCTCTATCCCCAGGGAGAAGTACATCAGCAACTTGCCAAAACACTGTAAACAAGCTGGCCAAGATCAATGTGCAGCCATGCTGGCTGCAGTGTACCTAGTGTATTAATTTAGAATTGATATATGGAAAAAAGGGAAAATGGTCTGCATGAAATTAACCTGAGTCACTCCCCTACCCTAAGATGGATGGAAGTATTTCTTTCCAAGTATATACATAGAGTTAAAAAAAAAAAAAAAAAAAAAGACAAGAAAAACATGCTTACAGTTAGCAAATAAGCTCCAGGCTTATCTAGCTTTATTGCCATAAGAAAATAATTATTGAATTGATTATTTCACAGGATGATTTTTTTAAAAGATGGAAATTGAAATGCATAAACAATGCATTCACAGAATTTAAAGGTCATGTTCAAATGGCAAATGATGAAATATATGCAATTTTGAGGCATTCCTTAGCTCTTCTAATATACAACTGGCAAGGAGAGTCTTATACGGGAATCTGTAAATTTCAACATTAGGAAATTCTTAATATGACAAGGTCAGTAGTTTTGAGGGTTGAAGGTAAAAACTCTAGGAGTGCAGACAGTACCCAGAGCAGAATATGTGGCCTGCCAATTTCTAGACCTGTTCTGCCATCATTTGTAACTGCAGAAAGTCTCTGAGTGCTCCAAGGTACGAAGCTGGATGCGTTCATTAATACTGCAGTCCTGGAAGTGGGAGGAGCATAATATTGAGGGACAGAGTGTCTGCTATAGATACAATGGATGCAAAAATATTTGGAGGGCACATCCCAGCTTAAACCAAAGTTTTAACTCCTTACCTCATTTGAGTTTTAAAAAAAAATTGTAAGCCTAAAGTGCTCAGTATTGCTCCTGTTTTTACTTGAATCACATTCATTTGCTAATAATATGTGTGTTAGCATTACCGTGCCAAGACTAGAGCTACTGCACATCTCTGCTCTCAATATAACAACTGTACCTCATCCTGAATGGGAGCCAGCGCTTGACTTTAGAGTGAAACAATAATCTCTTGAAGATACAAAATCTCTTCTGTATGTAAATGCTATTTTATTAGTTTGTCTGCATTGCCTCTCTCTCCATATTTCTTTGCAAAGACAGGAGTCTTTTATGTAAGTGCCTTATTGCTGTTCTTTGTTTATTTAAACAGAGGGATGCTTCTTTATGTCTTGGAAAACCCTGGAATGGGACAGTAGTATGGATGATTTTATTTCTTTCTTTATTAGTATTATTATTAATTTTACACATCAGAATTCCAATTTCCTTCTGAAGGCATAACCAAGAGGTTTATTCAGACCAGTTTGGCTTTATTCTCCATGCCCTGGTCTGGATGAGTGAGCCTAGAAGATGACTGGTGGAACTTAGTCCACGGTGTGAGGACAGCTGGCTTTACAATTCCAGGTATCATCTGTCCCATTATTCTAAATCATTTTCAAATAAGACATAGAGAAATGAAAGGTAAGAAATCTTCTTTCCAAGCTTATTAACTAATTACTTATATACATGCTAGTTTTATGGCATATATTCAACCCTGTCTATCCAATTTCTTAGCTAAGTTGGTACAAATGACTACTCCCTCCTTGAAATAATTTCTTCATTTGGTCTCCAGAGTATCACACTTAGGATTTCCTTCTATGGTACCCACACCCACCTTAGCCTCTTTTGGTATATTCTTCTTCTCTTACCTCCTCTCTATATTTGAGTTTACTTAGTCCTGGAACTCCTCTTTTTCACACTCCCTGCCCAGTGATTTCACATAATCATTGTTGGGGAAATATAGTTAAGAGTAAAATCTACTCCTGTCCCACCCAAAAAACCTCTCAACAAATACAGAAAAGAAAGAAAAAATTTATTATTAACTAAGCATTGGACCACAATGTGGATGCATCACAGGCAATCTGCTAAAGGAGTTGCAAAGACAGAAATGAATCTGGCCCTTTATATAGCTAAGTGGATACAACCTATTACTTTTATATTTTAAGATAAAATTGTTAATTTTCTAATATCTTTATAGCAGAATGCCTGAAATTATGCTATTCTTCTCCCAGAAAATTGGGAGGTAGGGGTGTGATCTTCTTTGATGGTTATGTTCCAAAAGAGACAGTTACCAGGCCCTTGAAGAAACTGCCTTGATTTACATACTTTTCAAAAAGACAGGGAGAGAATTTACAATTACTAGTTATCTGAAGTGAACTCTGAAAGAACTGGAGAGGAGGGCAACCTCTTATATTCTGCAGGCGGGATTAAAATCTTTTATTTTCAATATAAGGAGCCCTGGTGGCACTTGGCTACTAACCAAAATGTCAGCAATTCAAACCCACCAGCAGTTCCATGAGAAAAAAGACCTGGCAATTTGCTCCAGTAAAGATTATAGCCTAGGAAAACGTATAGGGCAGTTCTACTCCATCATATAGGGTCTATGTGAGTCAGAATCAACTTGATGGCACACAAAAACAACAATATTTTCTATTTGTATTTGTCCTTACACCATATTGTCCTAAATGCCACATTTGAGAGAAATAACTCCTTCCACATTTGTTTCACCAGTTCCAATGCTTCTCTTGAGGTCCACATTTGTATGTCTAGCCCTCTGTTCTACTTCACCATGGGATGGATAAGTAATAGGCACTTCAAGCTTAACAAGATCAAAGTAGGCTTCTGGAATCTTCCATGGACCAACCATAGAAATCATACTATTTCCCTGTTTTTTTCTTGGATATCACCAAAAATGCATTAGCAAATCCTGTTAGCTATTGTTGCCTTATATATCTGGACTGTAACCACTTATTTTCTTGACTATGAATACTTTTTTCAAGTCCCATCATTTCTTTTCTAGAAAACAGGAGTATTAACTGGTCTTGCTGCTTCCACTCTCACTCTATCCCCTAAGCTCTATCTTGACACAACAGCCAAAGTAATATTTTTTAAATATAAATAAAATACCCCCCCTTTGCTTAAAAATTTTCAATAGTTTCCCCTTATATTTAGAATAGAACTCAAATTATTTTCCAAAATTATGAAGCCCTTTATGATTTTCCCTGGATCTCTCTTCAATCTTTTCTCCTACTTCATCTTGACTAGGCAGGATTTACCTCATCTCCTATTATACCTTTTCTTGCTCCCCTATTTATAGTCATTAAAAAAAAAAAAATCATAGCAACCTATTTTTTACTAAATATGCTATGCTTTCCCCCCTCTCCCACAGGCTTTCCATTTTCTGATTTTCTTTCCTACCCAGACTACTTTTCTTCAAAAAAACAATTTCCTGATTCTTTCTCCTTCGTATGATTCATTCCTGTTTCTCATATGAGCCTGTGACATGTCATGTGTACCCAAAGGCTCCTGCTGACCATCCTTCTGATTATATATATATATATATCCCTTCTGCCTATACCTTGTTAACTCTGAGAATCCACACACAGCTTCATTTTCTTGAAACACCATACGTTCCTGTCATCTATTGCTACAGGTTTTAAAATTACAAGATCTGAAATTAAATTAGTTATTTTCTTGCTTGTTTATCTGTTCATCCCTCTCTTTGGTCTTTAGATTGTTCACCCCTGCTGGTTAGAACATCGCTCAGAAGATCACTGATATTTAAAAAAATATTTTTGAATAAATAAGTGAAGAAATTAAATTTGAGTATATGATAATATAGGTAGTTCCACAGAAAAAATCAGGGATATATTTTCTAACCTGGAGAGAACATGAATGGTGTTATACCTTATGTAGGTATGGAGGTCTCCAAACGCTGTGAGTATCCAAAGAAAAACATTATCTCAAGCTGGAATGACTATAATCTTTTTGCTCAAAAGTGTAATTTGTAAGTTCTTGAAAATTTTGTTAAAGAAGCTGTACAATATGAGAAAAATTAAATGAAAGAAACATTTTGGAGAGCTGTGCAAACATTAAAAGGTAAGAATCTATGAAAATTTATTTAAATTCCACTCTCACTGTATAGTTGTTTTTAATTATTATTTGTAAATATATTTAAGGATTTAAAAGCTACATACTTATTGGTAATGTATTTCAAAAGTAAACACAATTTGAGAAATTATCTTTTGCCAGATAAGATTATCATTGTAAAACAATATCAATATCCCTATTTTCAAGATCATGTGTTTATGATAAAATAATTGTTTTGAAGCAAACTTGATATTCTGAGTTCTTAACTCCTCAGCTTGAGATACTACAACACTAACTGTACCTCCTGCAGTCACTTCTAACTAGTACAGTCTCTCTGTAATAGCTTAATCAATCCCTATATGCTTTAAGTAAACCAGGTTTTTGTGGGTATCCCTGGATAGTGGGTAAAAGACTGGAGAAGTTATTTATCTTATATTCCAAGTATAGTTAAGATCCTCTAAGAGAACTTCCAAACCAAGCCCACTGCTGCCAAGTTGATCCTGACTCATAGAGACCAGGGTGGAGAAAGAGTAACCAAGGTCAGGCTCTTCACCCATTGGTAGACAAAAGAATGAAGCATAGTTTTACCTCTGCACATGACTTTTCTTGCCTGCCCTTTTCAGACAGTTCATCCAACTTTGTTGTTGTTGTTGTTGATCATCTACTGTATGCCAGATGTTGTTCTAGAAATTGGGCATAAACCAAAACCAAACCCACTGCCATCAAGTCGATTCTGACTCATAGCGACCATATAGGGCAGAGTAGAATTGCCCCATTGAGTTTCCAAGGAGTGCCTGGTGAATTTGAACTGCCAACCTCTTGGTTAAGAGCCATAGCACTTAACCACTAAGCCACCTGGGTTTCCAAAAATGGGCATAGACAATATGTAAAGACCAAAACTTCTGTTCTCAATAAACCTCATATTTAAGTGGAAGGAAATTTACAATAAACAAATAAGTGCATAAAACATAATGTAAGTATGATGGGGATAAATGCTATGAAGAAAAATAAAACAGAGTAGGAGTATAGGAAATTATGACAGAAGGCGATAATTTAAAATGTATTGGTAGTGAAAGCTGTGTGAGAAAGACATGAGCAAGGAGTTGAGCGATGCAGGTAACAGAAGTGGAAAGCACCCTACAAACAGCAGGTGAGACTCCATAGGGGGAAGCAGGGCTAGGCTATTTGGAATCTGGAAGGACTCTGGCTTTTAATGTGAGTGAGATGAGAAATGGCTGGATTATTTTAATAAAAGGAATGGCATGACCTATATTTTGTTTTAAAAAAATTATTCTTACTACTAAGCTTAGGCAAAATATTGAAGAGAGGAGGAAAGAAGCAGCGATACCGGATAGGAGGCTAATGAAATAGTCTAGGAAAATAAATAATGATGATTTGGATTGGGATGATATAGGAAAGGTGGTGAAAAGTGATTGGGTTCTTAATATATTTTGAAGATAAAACTGGAGAATTTGCTGATGCATTAGATGTGGGGTGTAAGAAAAAAAGGAATTACAGGTTTTGTCAAGATTTTTTGGCCTGAGCACCTGGAAGAACATAGTTCCTAGTTCTGGCAATGAGAAAAATTGCTGGAATGCAGGATAGTGTGCTTATGTTTGGGGGGCGGGTGTGGTGAAGGAGGGGGAGGATGGGAAACTGAGGTTAGACTTTTGATATCTATTAGATATCCCATTGAGAGTTGCCATGTAGGTTGTTAGCTATTAAGGCCATGGAATGTCAGAAAATTATTCAGCCTGAAGATACAAATTTGGGAGTTTTCAGCGTATAGATGGAATTTAATGCCACAGTGTGTGAATGCAGAGAGAGAATGGCTCCAAAATGGCTGCATACCAATGTTAAGAGGTCCTAGAGATAAGGAGGAACAAGCAAAGGAGACTCATAAGGAAGAGATTGCTAAGTAAGGTAAAAAGAAATCCAGAAGAGTGGTGTGGTGTCTTCATTTCCAGTGAAGACAGTATTTCAATGAAAAAGAAAGTACCAATTGCATGACATGCTGCTGTAAGTTCATGTAAACAGGGGTCTGAAAATTGACTATTGGATTTAGCATTTTGGACATATTAACTGCCCCTAGCAAGAGCAATTTTGTTGGGAGGAAAGCCTGATTGGATTGTGCTCCTTAGTGTATTAAAAGAGAGGAATTGGACTGAGAGTTTAGACCACCATTCAGGAGATTTGATGTTAAGTCAGAGAGAAATGAAAATGTAGTAGAATAAGGGGGGGTGGAGCTTTATCCTTTTTTCTTTTTTTAATCCTTGTAATTGTAGAAATTACAGTCCATTTATATGTCAATGTGATTAAGTAGTAATAAAATATTGATGAGTTAAGAAAATGAATGTAGAATTCCTGGAACAATGTAGCTAAATAGGTGTAAAAAATGGAACTAGTGCACAGGTGGAGGAATTGTCCTTAGACAGAAGCATGGACAGTTCATTTAAATTGACAGGAGAGAAGTCAAAGATGAGGGCAGATATACAAGTGTGTGGGCATATGTGACGATGGGGGCTTGTGGAAATCATCTTCTGACTGCCGATTCCTTCTATTTTTGTCAGTGATGTAAAACTACAGTTATCAGTGTAAGTGAGTAAAGTGCAAAAGTGTTGAAGGTTTGAGAAAAGAAAAGGAGATATGGAAAAGTCATTTCTGACTGGGGATTGAAAAAATAAAATGTAATCAAAATGCCAGCCAACACCAATGGCCTGGCAAAATTTAATAGTAATGAATTTTAAGTGAAATAAGCAAGAATTATTGTGTTTTCCTCTCTAGTCGTAATAAGCTGGGTGGGCAAAGACAAGGAACAAGCCAAAAGCTACATTTAAACAGAATCGAAATTTTGTTACATCAATATAGCAAAATAATAATGATATTCTTGGTAAAATTGCTCCTTTTTCTACTTTCCTCTTGTATCTTCCTCACTTCTAAAATTCTCTAGAGAAATTCATAGTTTGAGTTTGTTGTTGGTGTTGTTAGGTGCCATTGAGTCAGTTCCGACACATGGTGGCTCTATGTACAACAGAATGAAACATTTCCTGGACCTGTGCCATCCTCACAATCGTTGCCATCTTTGAGCCCATTGTTGCAGCCACTGTGTCAATCCACCTCATTGAGGGTCTTCCTCTTCTTTACTGACCCTTTACTTTACCAAGCATGATGTCCTTCTTCAGGGACCGATCCCTCCTGATAACATGTCCAAAGTATGTGAGACGTAGTCTCTCCATCTGTCTTCGTCATCTAGTGCTGCTATAACAGATCCAAGTAAAATGAAATCCTTGTCAACTTCAATCTTTTCTCCATTATTCATGATGTTACCACTTTCCTGATTTTAAACCATAGTGTATCCCCTTGTTCTGTTCAAGGGCTGCCTCTTGGTCTAAGTACAGATTCCTCATGAGTGCAATTAAGTGTTCTGGAATTCCCATTTTTGCAATGTTATCCATAATTGATCCATGCACTCAAATGCCTTTGCATAGTCAATAAAACACAGGTAAACATCTTTCTGATATTCTCTGCTTTCAGCCATGATCCATCTGACATCAGCAATGATATTCTTCCTTCCATGTCCTCTTCTGAATCTGGCTTGAATATCTGGCGGTTACTGTTGATGCACTGCTGCATTAGTTCTTGAACTATCTTTAGCATAATTTTACTTGTGTGTGATACTAATGATATTGTTCAATAATTTCCACATTTTGTTGGATCATCTTTCTTAGGAATGGGTACAAATGTGGATCTCTTCCAGTCAGTTGGTCAGTTAGCTGTCTTCTAAATTTCTTGGCATAGAAGAGTGAGCACTTCCAGCCTAGCATCCATTTATTGAAATATCTCAATTGGTATTCTGTCAATTCCTTGATTTTTTTCAATGCCTTCAGTGTAGTTTGGACTTCTTCCTTTGGTACCATTGGTTCTTGATCACATGCTAACTCCTGAAATGGTTGAACATTGAACAATTCTCTTTGGTGCAGTGACTCTGTACATTCCTTCCACATTTTTTTTTTTTATTTGATCCTTCCTGCATCATTCAATATTTTGCCCATACAATCTTTCAATATTGCAACTCGGAGCTTGAAAATTTTCTTTAGTTCTTTCAACTTGAGAAATGCTGAGTGTGTTCTTCCCATTTGGTTTTCTAATTCCAGATCTTTGCACATTTTGTTATTGAGGGTTTAACGTCCGCTAAATAATTTGGGGTGAAAATGCAGATCAATTTCCCAGTATATAAATCCAGATTATTTCAGGGAAAGCAATATCAGGGAAGGAAACTCTTCCTCTTTGAAACATCTTATTTTATCTAGCTTGAAACATAACAAGAAATGTTAAGTACTCATCCCTTAAGTTTTATGCTCAGATACTAACACTCTTTATAACTCCCACACCTGACAAGCAATTCAAATTACCATCATTGTAATTATCGCTAGCCAAATAAACTTATCTGAGGAGGGAAAAACAAATTGTTAAATTTTGGTTTAGCACACAAAACAAATTAATTTGGCAATGAATTGAAGATCTGCCAATCTTTTAGCTAACTATCTCCAAGTCCAAAGCTATGTCTGCCAAGGGCAACTGCAACACCAAGTTAATTACCTCACAATGAAAACCTGAGTTTGAACCAAGTAGAGCTTCATCAGTGTTGTAGGACACTAGGCCAGAAGGAACCCAAAAGTAGTAGAGAAGAGGTGACAGAGAGAAGAAATGGAAACATTTCCTTTCTCTCTCTCTCTCTTTTTTTCCCCCTTGATGGAAGATCATGTAAATAATAATTCCTTAGGGTTTGGCCCAACATCCTGAAAACAGCAGCAACAATATTATTACAGAAAGAAGTATTTGGTTATTACATTTAGTATTTCCTTAGGCAGGCATTCTTTCACATTTTGTTACTCTCTGAGCTTTGTTATGAGCCAAAGTCAAGGCTATATTCCCAATAGGCTAAAACGTCATTCTTGGGCCTCCTCTGATGTTACTCCTCTGTTAAATATAAAGAGCAGCTTAATATGCCCAGGTTAGGACTAAGGTGCACCTATCATAAGTCATAGTATTTTCAATCCCTCACATACATGCAAAAGTTGGACAATGAATAAGGAAGACCAAAGAAGAATTGATGCCTTTGAATTATGGTGTTGGCAAAGAATATTGAATATACCATGGACTTCCAGAAGAACAAATAAATCTGTCTTGGAAGAAGTACAGCCAGAATGCTCCTTAGAAACAAGGACGGCGAGACTTCATCTCACATACTTTGGACATGTTATCAGGAGGAATCAGCACCTGGAGAAGGACATCATGCTTGGTAAGGTAGAGAGTCAGCGAAGAAGAAGAAGACCATCAACAAGATGTGGCTGCACAATGGGCTCAAACATAGCAACGATTGTGAGGGTGGCTTAGGACCAGACAGTGTTTTGTTCTGTTGTGCCTGGGATCAATATGAGTCAGAACCAACCCGATAGTCTCTAACAACACCACCACCAATGACAATGACAGGTAAACACATCCTTATTATTATAAGGAAAGATAGGCCAGGGAAAAGGTTTAATTACTACCAAGCAACTCATGTCAGTAGTAGTACCATTTTCCTTCAGCTCCAAGTTTAAAACAGAGTGTGTATACATATGTGTGGTTTATGTATTTGGAATAAATTTTCAGATATGAAGCAAAAACAGAAAAATATACATTAGCTAAAATTTCCTCTAAGCATTTAGGAGGAAGAGTGGAAGGGCTTTATATCAGCTGGTGGGTTTTTGGAACAAATTATGAACAAAACAAAAGCTGAGCAAACACACAAAGTTATGTCATTGTCAAAGGACTCTGCCTTTAATTATCGATAGCTTGGACTTCTGCTACTAACATAGAAAATTAAAAAAGAAAAGAAAAATAATGTGTTAAAATGAATTATTGACATAGCACATTATACTTTTTTAAATAAAAACCTTATTTCTAATTGAAAATTGGTGCATTGCCACTAACTAGACTGGACTTCAAAAGCAACAGCTGGGAAAGCATCTTTTTAGCTCTTAATTGCTGTAACAGGTAAACCAGCTTTTTCCCCCTTCATAAGGCCTTGTCTAGCTGAGAATGAGATCAAAGTACAAGACGTGGGAAAAGAAATTATGGTCTAGACCATAAGTTTAGAATCTTATAAAGTGTCACAGAAGCCTCAAAGAATAAACTTATACCAGACTTTTTTTCTTTACATAGATTCAGATTATGAAGAATCATGCTGAGCAGTTAGAATGAGATTGGGGACATATTTTACCCAAACAAAATTGCAAAAGAAAATGATGTAATATGAGTTCACTTCTCCTCTGAATACCAGGTAAACAGGCACAGGGAAAAGGCAAGGGGAGAGGATTTCATTTCACTTCCCTAGTTCTTGGTTCCAGGGTTGCCTGTTACTCTTCTTAACCTGTTTTATATAATTGTGATTCTAAGATTTCCTTCTTCAGCACTAAGGAACCTTGTAAGAAATAGCACAGGGCCAAGTTGAGAACTTGTTAATCTCTTCTGTGGAAGAACAAGTAGCTTTGAGAGTCATTTCTTTTCCAATACTGGGAATGGAGTTGCTAATCAAAGAAGAGAAAAAGAATATTATTCTTTCCGTATAAAATTAAAGAGAGCTATCCTTCAAAGCTTTACAGGTATATAACAGTTTATTGTCCTCAAAAAAGACTGGAAAATCGTATATATAACATCATATTATGTATATACATATGTACATGTACATATACATACATATATATATATATATATATATATATATATATATATATATATATATATATATATATATATAAACCTGTTGTCCATTGAGTCAATTACAACTCACAGCGACCCTATAGGACAGAGTAGAACTGCCCCATAGTGTTTCCAAGGAGTAACTGGTGAATTCAAACTGCCCCCTTTTGGTTAGCAGCTGAGCTCTTAACCACTGTGCCACCAGGACTCCATATATATATATATATATTTTTTTTTTCTAATCTTTTTGTGGGCAATATTAATTTATTCTATTCCATTGGACCCAATGTTAGACACTTTTCCAAATGAGTCAATATTTACTAATTAATCAACACATTAATAAATAATTTCCTTACTTCAAATTAGAAAACACACTGCATTTTAAAATAAATAGAATGACTTGATTTGTAAACTTTCACTTAAAGCACAATAAAAATTGTAAAAAAAAATTAATTAATAGAATGATCTCTTAGATGATAGTACTTTTCTCTCTTATGAATTACCTTGACACTCGATGTAATTCAAAGAAAGAAATCCATCCTGGAAAGTTCCAATATAGAAACACATTATAATACATATCTTTGTAATACAACTCATAGCATTCTGGTAGTGTTTTGGAAGGTACCTTAGTGAAATAGTTCTACAGGGAACTAGAAGTGACACTGTTTAACCCGTTGGCATTGAGTGGATTCCAACTCACAGCACCCCTATACAACACAGTAAAGCTGCCCAGCAATGTTTCCAAGGAGCAGCTGATAGATTCGAATTGCTGACCATTTGGTTAGTAGCCAAGCTCTTAACCACTATTCCACCAGGACTCCTGACACTGTCTAGAGGGTAGGAAATTTAACGTGATGCTGTGGAAAAAAGAAACAAACAAAAAAAGCCTCCTTTTTTTCTCTTTAAATCAAAGCACCAAGGCAGCCTGACACAACCAGAATAGCAGACAGGTGGAGGCAGAGCCAAGATGGTGGAATAGACGCTTCCGTTGAGCCCTCTTTACAACAAAGACCTGAAAAAACAAGTGAAATGAGTATATTTGTGACAAGCTGGGAGCCCTGAGCATCAAAGTCAAGCTTAGACAATGAACTGAGGGGTAGGGGGAGGAAGAGGCCGTTCAGAAGTGGAGAGGAGTTACAAGACCTGAGTCGTGGGGAGCCCTCAGACACCATTCCTGGAGCAGCGGTGGTGGTGGTGGCAGCGGTGGGCTGGTACTAGCATTCGGCTGCAGTTTCCTCAGGGAGAAGCAGCCAGCCACACAGCCCACTCACACCTCCAGAACCTGAGGAGAATGGCACTCCCGGCAAAAGCTAAGTACTTGCGTATATTATACTGCGCCTCCCCCCACCCCCAAGCCAGCTTCAGCAGCTGAATCCCTGGGCCTGAGATAGACCCTGGTGAGCACCTAGAGCCAACCTCCCCGCCTTGGGGAAGGAAAAAATTTGCAACTGGGGGGAAAAGATAATTTGCTAGCTCCATTAACTGGGGGAGTTCAGGACAGAAGCGGCTCCTATCCAGGCATAAACCACCCGTGGACCTTGAGCACGTTTACCTTCTGCATGGACCTGTGTGGGCCTATTTCGGGAGAATAGGCCCTTGTTGGCAAACTCCAACCATTTCAGTGGTGCAGTGGAGAGGTGGGTGTTTGAAGTTTGATATTGCTTTGCCTATTAAACAAGGTCCTCACCTACCCACAACAGGGACCTAAGGACTGGTAGCTCCACTCAGGTCACCCAGCCAACCACCGCAGTGGTCCAACGATAACTGGTACCTCCCAGTCCTTACAACCAAAAACTTTGGGTGCCCATGGTCCCTCTGCAGAACCCACCCACTAGCACGCTCTAGGGAACAGAGATGCATTTTTCTCAGAGACACTTGGGGGTTGGTTCTCAGCCCCCTGTCTTGTTCAGAGTGTGACCCCCTGCTGCAATCAGATACCAGTATGTATGCCAATCATCCCTACCCCTCTAAGACTGTAGGACAGAGCCTGTACCACACACTTGATATCACCTACCTGGAAACCTGAGCCGAATTCATGCAAGAAAACTGAATGGACTCCTAGACTGATACACCTGATAACAGCTCTAGCCAGCTGGGGACAGGACACCAGAGATCGAAGGCAAAAATAATCAAGCTGGCTCACTCAAGCAACCCATAGGGGTATACCAAAACAAAACAAAGCAAGCATAAACTAATACAATAACTTATAGGTGGCTCGGAGACAACAGTCAATATCAAGTCACATACAGAAACAGGCCATGATCACCTCAACAGGCTCTCAAAACAAAGAATCCAGAGATCTTGCAGATGACAGTGCATTCCTGGAATTACCAGATGCAGAATACAAAAGTGTAATATACAGAACCCTTCAAGACATCAGGAAGAAAATGAGGCAATATGCAGAACAAGCCAAGGAACACACAGATAAAGCAACTGAAGGACTCAGAAAGATTATTCAGGAACATAATGAAAAGTTTAAAAAGCTGGAAAAATCCATAGACAGACAGCAATCAGAAATTCAGAAGATTAACAATAAAATTACAGAATTAGATAACTCAATAGAAAGTCAGAGGAGCAGAATTGAGAAAGTAGAAGCTAGAATTTCTGAACTCGAAGATAAATCACTTGGCACTAATATATTTGAAGAAAAATCGGACAAAAGAATTTAAAAAATGAAGAAACCTTAAGAATCATGTGGGACTCTATCAAGAGAAATAACCTACGAGTGATTGGAGTACAAGAACAGGGAGGGATAGCAGAAAATACAGAGAAAGTTGTTCAGGATTTGTTGGCAGGAAACTTTCCTGATATTGTGAAAGATGAGAAGATATCTATCCAAGATGCTCATCGAACTCCACATAAGGTAGATCTGAAAAGAAAGTCACCAAGACATATTATAATCAAGCTTGCCAAAACCAAAGATAAAGAGACAATTATAAGTGCAGCGAGGGATAAAAGTCACCTCCAAAGAGAGCCAATAAGAATAAGCTCGGACTACTTGGCAGAAACCATGCAGGCAAGAAGGCAATGGGAAGACATATTTAAAAATTTGAAGGAAAAAAATTGCCTGCTAAGAATCATATATCCATCAAAACTGTCTCTTAAATATGAAGACGAAATTAAGACATTTCCAGATAAACACAAGTTGAGGGAATTCGTCAAAACCAAACCAAAACTACAAGAAATACTAAAGGGAGTTCTTTGGTTAGAAAATCCATAATATCAGGTATCAACCCAAGACTAGAACACTAGGCAGGGCAATCAGAAGTCAACCCAGACAGGGAAATCCAAAAAAAAAAAGCAAGATTAAAAAAAAAAAAAAAAAAGCCCAACACAGGGTAACAGCAATGTTGTTATATAAAACAAGACAACATTAAAATAAAAAAGAGGGACTAACAAATGTAAACATACACCTTACATATGGAGAGGAAGATATGGCGATGCAAAGAAATAAAGGTTAGTTTTAAATTTAGAAAAATAGGGGTAAATAATAAGGTAACCACAAAGGAGACAAACTATCCTACTCATCAAAATAAAATACAACAGAAAAATACAGACTCAGCAGAAACAAAACCAACAGCAACAAATATGAGGAAAGGACAATGTATAAAGAAAATCTACTCAGCACATAAAATCAAGTGGGAAAAAGAAACTGTCAACACAGAAAAAAAGACATCAAAATGTTAGCACTAAATTCGTAAAAAAAACCTATCCATAATTACCCTGAATGTAAATGGACTAAATGCACCGATAAAGAGACAGAGAATGGCAGAATGGATTCAAAAACAAGATCAGTCTATATGCTGCCTACAAGAGACACACCTTAGAGACACAAACAAACTAAAACTCAAAGGATGGAAAAAATACATCAAGCAAACAACAAACAAAAAAGAGCAGAAGTGGCAATATTAATTTCTGACAAAATAGATTTTAAAGTTAAATCCATCAGAAAGGATAAGGAAGGACATTATATAATGATTAAAGGGACAATACGCCAAGATATAACCATATTAAATATTTATGCACCCAATGACAGAGCTGCAAGATACATAAAACAAACTCTATCACCATTGGAAAGTGAGATAGACAGCTACACAATAATAGTAGGACACTTTAACACACCACTTTCGGTGAAGGACGGGATGTCCAGAAAGAAGCTCAAAACAGACACAGAAGATCTAAATGCCACAATCAACCAACTTGACCTCGTAGACATATACAGAACACTCCACCCAACTGCAACCAACTATATTTTCTTTTCTAGTGCACATGGAACATTCTCTAGAATAGACCACATATTAGATCATAAAGCAAGCCTGAGCAGAATCCAAAACAATGAAATATTACAAAGCATCTTCTCTGACCATAAGGCCATAAAAGTAGAAATCAATAACAGGAAAAGCAGGGAAAAGAAATCAAACACTTGGAATCTAAGCAATACCCTGCTCAAAAAAGACTGGATTATAGAAGACATTAAGGATGGAATAAAGAAATCCATAGAATCCAATGAGAATGAAAACACTTCCTATCAGAACCTTTGGGACACAGCAAAAGCGGTGCTCAGAAGCCAATTTATGTCAATAAATGCACACATCCAAAAAGAAGAAAGGGCCAAAATCAAAGAACTATCCCTATAACTTGAACAAATAGAAAGAGAGCAACAAAAGAAACCCATAGGCACCAGAAGAAAACAAATATAAAAATTAGAGCAGAACTAAATGAAATAGAAAACAGAAAAACAATTGAAAGAATTAACAAGACCAAAAGCTGTTTTTTTGAAAAACTCAACAAAATTGATAAACTACTGGCCAAGGTGACAAAAGAAAAACAGGAGAGGAAGCAAACAACCCGAATAAGAAATGAGATGGGCGATATTACAACAGACCCAACTGAAATTAAAAGAATCATATCAGATTACTATGAAAAACTATACTCAAATTTGAAAACCTGGAAGAAATGGATGAATTCCTACAAACACACTACCTACCTAAACTAACACAAACAGAGGTAGAACAACCAAATAGGCCCATAACAAAGAAGAGATTGAAAAGGTAATCAAAAAACTCCCAACCAAAAAAAAAGCCCTGGTCCGGATGGCTTCACTGCACAGTTCTACCAAACTTTCAGAGAAGAGTTAACACCACTACTACTAAAGGTATTTCAGAGCATAGAAAAGGATGGAATACTACCAAACTCATTCTATGAAACCACCATATCCCTGATACCAAAACCAGGTAAAGACACCACAAGAAAAGAAAATTATAGACCTATATCCCTCATGAACATAGATGCAAAAATCCTCAACAAAATTCCAGCCAATAGAATACAACAACATATCAAAAAAATAATTCACCATGACCAGGTGGGATTCATACCAGGCATGCAGGAATGGTTCAACATTAGAAAAACAATTAATGTAATCCACCACATAAATAAAACAAAAGACAAGAATCACATGATTTTATCAATTGATGCAGAAAAGGCATTTGACAAAGTTCAACACTCACTCATGATAAAAAACTCTCAGCAAAATAGGAATAGAAGGAAAATTTCTCGACATAATAAAGGGCATTTATTAAAAGCCAACAGCCACCACCACCCTATATGGAGAGACCCTGAAAATATTCCCACTGAGATCCAGAACCAGACAAGGATGCCCTTTATCACCCCTCTTATTCAACATTGTGCTGGAAGTCCTAGCCGGAGCATTTAGGCTAGATAAAGAAATAACGGGCATCCAGATTGTCAAGGAAGAAGTAAAATTATCTCTATTTGCAGATGACATGGTCTTATACACAGAAAACCCTAAGGAATCCTCAAGAAAACTACTGAAACTAATAGAAGAATTCAGCAGAGTATCGGGATACAAGATAAACATACAAAAATCAGTTGGATTCCTCTACATCAACAAAAAGAACATGGAAGAGGAAATCACCAAATCAATGCCATTTACAGTGGCTCCCAAGAAGAAGATAAAATACTTAGGAATAGATCTTACCAGAGATGTAAAAGACTTATACAAAGAAAACTACAGTACACTTCTGCAAAAAACCAAAAGAGACTTACATAAGTGGAAGAACTTACCTTGCTCGTAGATAAGACGACTTAACATTATAAAAATGTCTATTCTACCAAAAGCGATCTATACATTTAATGTAATTCTAATCCAAATCCCAACGACATTTTTTAATGAGATGGAGAAACAAATCACCAGTTTCATATGGAAGGGAAAGAGGCCTCAGATAAATAAGGCATTACTGAAAAAGAAGAACAAAGTGGAAGGCCTTACTTTACCTAATTTTAGAACCTATTATACCACCATAGTAGTCAAAACAGCCTGGTACTGGTACAATAACAGATATATGGACCAATGGAACAGAATTGAGAATCCAGACATTAAAGTCATCCACATATGAGCAGTTGATATTTGACAAAGGTCCCAAAACAGTTCAATGGGGAAAAGACACTCTTTTTAACAAATGGTGCTGGCATAACTGGATAGCCATCTGCAAAAAAATGAAACAAGACCCATACCTCACTCCATGCACAAAAACTAACTCAAAATGGACCAAAGACCTAAATATAAAATCTAAAATGATAAAGATCATGGAAGAAAAAATAGGAACCCTTACACATGGCATAAACAGTATACAAAACATTATAAAGAATTTAGAAGAAAAACTAGATAACTGGGAGCTCCTCAAAATCAAACACCTATGCTCATCCAAAGACTTCACCAAGAGTAAAAAGATTACCTGCAGACTGGGAAAAGTTTTTAGCTATGACATTTCTGATCAGCACCTGATCTCTAAAATCTAAGTGATACTGCAAAAACTCAACTGCAAAAAAACAAATGACCCAATTAAAAAAATGGGCAGAAGATATGAATAGACACTTCACTAAAGATGACATTCAGGTAGCTAACAGATATATGAGGAAATGTTCATGATCATTAGCCATTAGAGAAATGCAGATCAAAACTACAACGAGATTTCATCTCACTCCAACAAGGCTGGAATTAATTAAAAAAAAAAACACACAAAATAATAAATATTGGAGAGGCTGTGGAGAGATTGGAACACTTCTACACTGCTGGTGAGAATGTCAAATGGTACAACCAGTTTGGAAATCAGTTTGGCGCTTCCTTAAAAAGCTAGAAATAGAACTACCATACGATCCAGCAATCCCATTCCTTGGAATATATCCTAGAGAAATAAGAGCCTTTACACATACAGATGTATATGTACACCCACGTTTATTGCAGCACTGTTTACAATAGCAAAAAGATGGAAGCAACCAAGGTGCCCATTAACGGATGAATGGATAAAGAAATTATGGTATTTTCACACAATGGAATACTAAAAAAAAATGGAATACTACACATCGATAAAGAACAGCGAGGAATCTGTGAAACATTTCATAACATGGAGGAATCTGGAAGGCATTATGCTGAATGAAATTAGTCAGTTGCAAAAGGACAAATACTGTATAAGACCACTATTAGAAGAACTGGAGAAATAGTTTAAACCGAGAGGAAAACATTCTTTTGTGATTACGAGAGGGAGGGGGGAGAGAGGGTGGGAGAGGGGTATTCACTAACTAGATAGTAGATAAGAACTACCTTAGGTGAAGGGAAAGACAGCACACAATACAGGGGAGGTCAGCACAACTGGACTAAACCAAAAGCAAGGAAGTTTCCTGAATAAACTGAATGCTTCAAAGGCCAGTGTAGCAGGGGCAGGGGCCTGGGGACCATGGTTTCAGGGGACATCTAAGTCAATTGACATAATAAAATCTATTAAGAAAACATTCTGCATCCCACTTTGAAGAGTGGTGCCTGGGGTCTTAAATGCTAGCAAGCAGCCATCTAAGATGCATCAATTGGTCTCAATCCACCTGGATCAAAGGGGAATGAAGAATACCAAGAACACAAGGTGATTATGAGTCCAAGAGACAGAAAGGGCCACATGAACCAGCAACTACATCATCCTGAGACCAGAAGAACTAGGTGGTGCCCAGCTACAAACGATGACTGCCTTGACAGGGAACACAACAGAGAACCCCTGAGGGAGCAGGAGAGCAGTGGGATGCAGACCCCAAATTCTCATAAGGCCAGACTTAATGGTCTGACTGAGACTAGAAGGACCCCGGTGGTCATGGCCCCCAGGCCTTCCGTTGCCCCAGGACAGGAGCTATACCCGAAGCCAACTCTTCAGACATGGATTGGACTGGATAATGGGTTGGAGAGGGATGCTGGTGAGGAATGAGCTTCTTGGATCAGGTGGACACTTGAGACTACATTGGTATCTCCTGCCTGGAGGGGAGATGAGAGGGTGGAGGGGGTTAGAAGCTGGCAGAATGGACATGAAAACAGAGAGTGGAGGGAGAGAGCAGCCTCTCTCATTACGGGGAGTGTAATCGGCAGTGTGTAGCAAGGTGTATATGGGTTTTTGTGTGAGAGACTGATTTGATTTGTAAACTTTCACTTAAAGCACAATAAAAATTATTAAAAAAAAATAGCAGACAATAACTGATGCACATACAGATAGATCCTAGCGCTGTGAAAGCTGCTCACGTGGAGGAGGGCAATACACTGTGCAGAAGGTGTGCTGTATTATTGAGAATTCCCTAATAATTCAGCCATCATAAGGTAGGTCAGATATTAAGATATCAAGAATGTGGAAATAGAGGAGAAGGGAGGTGCTATTGGGTTGCTGTAATGACCATGGTTTATTGGAAGCACTAACATGGCTGCTTTTAGATATTCACAGGAAGCCTGGGAGCAAGTAACGGACTAATTCTTATATCACTGCACTGGCAAGTCTTATATGAGGAAACAAAAATAATCCAAGCTAGCACACTCATCCATGTTAAAAAAAATGACAGGGCATCCAATATTATGCTAGATTTGACATAATTGCTGTATAACTTCGGGCAGATTACATTGTCTCAATGACATCATCTTTGGAATCAGGAATTTGAACTAAGGGGTAGCTGTGGTTGCTTTTAGGTCACATTTCTTATATTTGTACTTTTCTTCAAAAACTGAGTACCCTCTTTCCAGTCTAATATGAACTTGAATGAACCTCAAGAAGCAAACTTTTTCAGATGATACTGATAAAACAAGTAGAAAGATATCTTTACACAAGTTAACTTTTTTATCTTCCAACATTCTTTTAAATCATCTAGTTACAAGTCATATAAGCAGTGATACATTTGGCTTGTGTTTGGTTTGCTGTGTGGTACCTATTTACCCAGTGAAGAATTTAAAAGAAAGAAAGTAGTGTGGTAAAAAAAAAAAAAAGGAAAAAAAAAATCGACTCTGTGTTCAGGGAGAATTCTATTTGAATTTGGAAATTTTATTTGGGATTTGAATTTCTCTGCTGTTTCTTACTAGCCATGTGGCTTTAGATAAATAAGTCAATCTACCTGTATCTCAGTTTCCTCATCTAAAAATTAGGATTAATAGTGACATCACAGAGCTGTTGAAATGTTAAATTAGATTTGTGGAAAACACGTGGCACATAATAGTTACAGCTCATTATATGTTCTTTCTCCCCTTTGCCCTCAACATTTATGAAACCAAGTAAGGTTAGATATGTTGCCAACAAATACTAACAATAATCTATAATCAATAAATAAAAGATGTATCTCGGTATTAAATTCATTGCATATTTTAAATTCTCCCATCTCATTTCTCTTTATTCTTCTATTGTGAGCAGGTTAACAAGTCATGCAGTCGTAGATGCTAAGTATTCATTGTCCAAAATGCTTCTTCAAGAAAACGACTCACTCTAAAGGCAAAAAAAATAAAAAAAATAAAAAAGCCAAACACAACCTCCTACTCCTCAAAAAAAAAAAAAAAAAAAAAAATCTTGGTTAGTTGTTCAAATATCAGCTAATTTAAACGTAAGCTTTTTTTTTTTTCCTTATCTGAGTGCCAGAACTACACAATGCTAGAGAAATCATTCTTAATCCACACAGGGATGACCCAGGGGCTTGTATGTTAAGTCGGCATTATAAAACAAGAAGATATTCTGGATAAGACCCTCGCAGAGGAATTGTTTTTTATGCTACCTACAGCTACCTGTTAAGGGTTTCTGCAAAGCAGTGCTAAAATATTAGCAGTTTTTCACTTGAGAGAAAATGAACACACTGAGGAAGGGAAAAAAATTTTTTTTTTCTAAGGTGCTGTTGTCTGCTTTTTAAAATTGTCTACACCCTGAAAAACTGGATTGAGATGACTTCTGACTGCTGTGCAAAGACATAACCATACCCTCCCCCAAGTAAGTCAGATACGTAAAGCTGTGGTGATGAGAGTTTGTATCCCTAACACATTCTTC
This sequence comes from Elephas maximus indicus, assembly GCF_024166365.1. NCBI lineage: Eukaryota > Metazoa > Chordata > Mammalia > Proboscidea > Elephantidae > Elephas > Elephas maximus. The sequence continues at coordinate 76,226,361 of NC_064822.1, read as the reverse complement.
CCCAGGTTAACTTGCTAGGTTAATTCATCCGTAGGTGCTCATTCTTAAACTTCCTTTAATTGGCAAATGAGAGATGCTTCAGCAGACAGGCAGGCTGCAGATACCCTAAAGACAACAAAAGGGGAAAAGTTAACAAGGGGTTCTGAGACACTGCGACAAGGGTGACAAGGTTTGTTAAGCAAAAATAAAGGGATGAGCATTGCAGGAGGTATTATGGATTGGCAGCCTTTTCAGAAAGGTCAGCAGCTTCCTTTTATAATTGCTTCCATTCATTTCAGTACAGTTTGCTGGAACACTCTAAGGCCAGAATGCTGTCGAAAGACACACAGTAACTTCCTTTTCTGTTGGCAGTATCTCTTTCGTGCAGAATAACTTTTCTCTTAGGATAAACATAAAGAAAAATCACAAATAAGGAAATTATATTTTAAATATTTGGGTTAAAATTCTCTTGTAAGCCTTGAGTAAATTTTGTCTGATTGTTTGGAGAAAACCAGAAGATGACTTTGGTCCACAGTAAAATTCACTTTTTAAAAAATATATATTATTAAGCACCTAAAACACTTTTGTGCAGCAGCACAGATATCTCATTATTTGGCACATTAAAGGGCCAAATATTAAAGAATAAAATTTCAGGAATATATGTAATTCCCTGATGCATTTTTTTTTTTTTTTAAAGCCAGCTTGATCTTTCTATTTTTTCCCAGTTAGCAAACTCAATCTAACTCAAGTTAACCTCAGACTGAACTATTGGGAACAATTTCTAATATACAAGTTCCTAAATTTTCAAATAAACTTGGATTTTTTATTTAAAATGTGTACTTCTAACACCACCATCCCGAATTCAAATTTAGGGGTTTTAGGATAAGGATCACAAATCTGCATTTATACAATTATCCTGTCTCTGAGGAGATTTTGTTGCAGAGGTTTCCCAGACAATTAGAGAAGCTATGTATAAAATCTCAAAAGATCAGAGAAAAAATCAATTTAAAAGGGAAGGTTTTTTTTTTTTTTTTCCTCTTTTGTAAATCCCTGAGCCTAATGCTATTTGGCAATAAAACCAAAAACCAAACCCACTGTCGTCAAGTCGATTCCGACTCATAGTGACCCCACAGGACAGAGTAGAACCGCCCCATAGAGTTTCCAAGGAGCGCCTGGTGGATTTGAACTGCTGACCTTTTGGTTAGCAGTCACAGCACTTAACCACTACGCCACCAGGGGAATAGTATTCCTTTATTTTGTGTAGGTGTGTTCATGTATTTCATTCCAACTCATGGAACCTCACGTGCACCAGGGTAGACCTGTGCTCCATAGGCTGTTCGATGGCTGATTTTTCAGAAGCAGATCTCCAGGAATTCCTTCTGAGGCACATCTGGGTAGACTGTAACCTTCCACATTTCCTTTAGCAGTGTTATCATTGTCCCACCCAGGGACTCCTGTTTTTGCTAAGTTCCTTCTAAGTTACTACAGTACCTGTTACATAATCTTACCAGTCCTGGGCATGTTTACCGAAGCAACTGAGACACTACCATGGCTGCTGAAGAATTAAAAAAAAAAAAGAAGTTTAATTTCATAGGAAAGAAATTTAAAAAGACATATGCTAAATATAAAACTCTTCTGTTTTCTTTAAGATCTTTAATAAAAGGGGAAAAATATAATTTATAAATATTTAGTAATTTTTCATAAAAATAAAATTTGTAGCTTTTTTTTTCAAATTATAATCTTATGAGTACTTCTGTGTAGTGTGCACTTTGCTTTTTGTTTGTTTGCTTGTTTTTTTAATTTTTGGTCCAGTATCCCAATCCACTCCATACCTATTGAACCTTAATATACCAGTATCTCTTTTGTAAGAATTTCATATTGTGTATATTCTTATGACAGTTTCTGGTGATCACTTCCAACAGAAAACCCCCATAAACTCTTAGGTGTGTTTGGGGGGAAGTAAGGCAAATCCTTGCCTTTTCCACCCATAGGTACAGCCAGCATTCCAGCATGTTACTTCAGCTCCATCTATTAGAAACTCCTGAAAGGCTGCGTCTCGTGGTAGTGGCTGAGAAGCAGAGGGAACACTTGGAGGTCAGATTTCATGCAGTAGCCTGGATGGTATGCAAACATTTTGGCTCCTGACACAAGCTCACCCTCAAAAGCTTCTTTGGCTTCTTCCAATTTTCCAAACTTGGCTGTCAGCTCCTACTGATTTTAAGTCCAAATTCACTTTTAGTAACTCTTTTTGTTGAAAAGGACTCTTCATTACCGTGTTACTTTTAACCAAGGACTCTGAATAAAATACTTTGCTTTATCGATTTTTCTTTTTAGTGACAAGCACATGACTGTAATAAACATACACTTGCATAAAATTCAGGCATTATTAACGATCACATCATCAATGATATGCTATGAAGGTTTGAGGGGTTAAGTTCAAGTCACACAGGAAATTTGAAGGAAAGCAGTCAGGACCATATAAAAATTTCAGTATAGGATTTAGAACATAAAGCTGCATCAGGGAAGATTCCTCACTGGTTTTAGGTCATATAGGTCTCTTGTTTATCACATTTTTAAAAAGTGGTTAAAAACTGAGCAAAATTAAGAATCCAAAAAATTATCTGGAGCTCAGTTGTGCAGATGCGTTAGTGAACCAAATCTGAGCTAACGACAAATTTTAAGGTTGCATTAGGACTGCTCTTAGGTATGCAAAACAAGTTGAGGAAAGTAATGGCATTTCTCAAATAAAGAAACTAATAGACATGCCCACATGTACTTCATTATTTTTTCTTAAATGCAGCCTGTTATGTATTCAGAATTATAGAGAGGAAAACTAAAAAATAAATACAGAAACGAGAAAAGGAAGGCCATTACAAATCTACCTAATCATTTCCCATTTACTCACCACAGCTGTAATGGTGAAACATTTTATCTAAAATTGGCAGGATGTCCTGGTGAAACAGCTATTATTTACTTACTATGATTGAGTAATTAAAGAGACCCCCAGGCTGGAATCTCCATTCTATTTTGGTTAATCTCACGCAGTGGGAAGCTTCTAATTTCATAGCTTGTCCTGTATGTAGTCCACCCACATTTTTTTCTACTTGGGTAAGTTGACAATACTGGAGGGCAGACCATTTTCAGAAGCACTCACTTTGGCTATCTTATAAGGATTTGTCGTACTGTGGGGGCTTGTGCGTTGTTGAGATGCTGGAAGCTATGCCACCGGTATTCAGATACCAGCATGGTCACCCATGGAGGACAAGTTTCAGCTGAGCTTTCAGACCAAGACAGACTAGGAAGAAGTACCTGGCAATCTATTTCTGAAAAGCATTAACCAGTGAAAACCTTATGAATAGCAGCAGAACATCATATGATATAGTGCTGGAAGATGAGCCTCCCAGGTGGGAAGACACTCAAACGATGACTGGGGAAGAGCTGCCTCCTCAAAGTAGAGTCAACCTTAAAACGTGGATGGAGTAAAGCTTTCGGGACCTTCATTCTCTGATGTGGCACAACTCAAAATGAGGAGAAACAGCTGCAAACACCCATTCATAATCAGAACTGCGAATGTATAAATCTAGGAAATTGGAAATCATCAAAAATGAGAAGAAAAACATCAATATCCTAGGTATTAGTGAGCTGAAAAGGACTGGAATTGGCCATTTTGAATCTGACAATCATATAATTTATTATGCTGGGAATGACAACTTGAAGAGGAATGGTGTTGCATTCGTCATCAAAAAGAACACTTCATGATCTATCCTGAAGTATAATGCCGTCAGTGATATAATAATATCCATACACCTACAAGGAAGACCAGTTAATATGACTGTTATTCAAATTTACACATCAACCACTAATGCCGAAGATGAAGAAAAAGATTTTTATCAGCGGCTGCAGTCTGAAATTGATCGAACAAGCAATCGAGATGCATTGATAATTACTGGTAATTGGAATGCAAAAGTTGGAAACAAAGAAGAAGGATCAGTAGTTGGAAAATATGGTCTTGGTGACAGAAACAATGCTGGAGATTGAATGATAGCATTTTGCAAAACCAGTGACTTCTTCTTTGCAAATACCTTCATATACCACCATAAACGGCAACTGTACACATGGACCTCGACAGATGGAACACACAGGAATCAAATTGACTACATCTGTGGAAACAGATGATGGAAAAGCTCAGTGTCATCTGTCAGAACAAGGCCAGGGACCGACTATGGAATAGACGATCAATTGCTCACATGCAAGTTCAAGCTGAAACTGAAGGAAATCGGAGCAAGTCCACAGGAATGAAAATACAACCTTGAGTATATCCTACCTGAATTTAGAGACCATCTGAGGAATAGATTTGATCCATCGAACACTAGTGACCAAAGACCAGATGAGTTGTGGAACGACATCAAGGACGTCATACATGAAGAAAGCAAGAGGTCATTGAAAAAAAAGGAAAGGAAAAAAAAGACCAAGATGGATGTCAGAGGAGACTCTGAAATTTGCTCACAAAACCTGAGCAACTAAAGCAAAAGGAAGAAATGATGGAGTAAAAGAACTGAACAGAAAATTTCAAATGGCAGCTCAAGAAGACAAAGTAAAGTACTATAATGACATGTGCAAAGAGCTGGAGATAGAAAACCATAAGGGAAGAGTACACTCAGCGTTTCTCAAGCTGAAAGAACTGAAGAAAAAATTCATGCCTCGAATTGCAATACTGAAGGATTCTATGGGGAAAATATTAAATGACACAGGAAGCATCAAAAGAAGGTAGAAGGAATAAGCAGAATCATTATACCAAAAAGAATTAGTCAGCGTTCAACCATTTCAAGAGGTAGCGCATGATCAGGAACCTATGGTACTGAAGGAAGAAGTTCAAGCTACTCTGAAGACATTGGCAAAAAACAAGGTTTCAGGAATTGATGGAATATATTGAGATGTTTCAACAAATGGATGCAGTGCTGGAGGTGCTCACTCGTCTATGCCAAGAAATAGGGAAGACAGCTTCCTGGCCAACTAACTGAAAGAGGTCCATATTTATGCCTATTCCAAGAAAGGTGATCCAACCAAATGTGGAAATTATAGAACAATATTATTAATATCACACGCAAACAACATTTTGCTGAAGATCATTCAAAAAACGGCTACAGCAGCGCATCTACAGGGAACTTCCAGAAATTCAGGCTGTTTTCAGAAGAGGAAGTGGAACCAGGGATATCATTGCTGTTGTCAAATGGATCCTGGCTGAAAGCAGAGAATACCAGAAGGATGTTTACCTGTGTTTTATTGACTATGCAAAGGCATTTGACTGTGTGGATCATAACAAATTATGGATAACATTGCAAAGAATGGGAATTCCAGAATACTTAATTGTGCTCATGAGGAAATTTTACATAGGTTAGGAGGCTGTTGTTCAAACAGAACAAGGGGATACTGATTGGTTTAAAGTCAGGAAAGGTGTGCATCAGGGTTGTATTCTTTCACCATACCTATTCAACTTGTATGCTGAGCAAATAATCTGAGAACCTGGGATATATGAAGAAGAATGGGGCATCAGGATTGGAGGAAGACTCATTAACAACCTGCGTTATGCAGATGACACAACCTTTCTTGCTGAAAGTGAAGAGGACTTGAAGCACTTACTAAGGAAGATCAAAGACCACAGCCTTCAGTATGGATTGCACTTCAAGATAAAGAAAACAAAAATCCACACAACCACACCAATGAGGAACATCATGATAAACGGAGAAGAGATTGAAGTTGTCAAGGATGTCATTTTACTTGGATCCACAATCAACTGCCATGGAAGCAGCAGTCAAGAAATCAAACGACACATTGCACTGGGTAAATCTGCTGCAAGGGACCTCTTTAAAGTGTTGAAAAGCAAAGATGTCACCTTGAAGACTAAGGTGCACCTGACCCAAGTCAAGGTATTTTCAGTTGCATCATATGCATGTGAAAGCTGGACGATGAATAAGGAAGACGCTGGATAATGAAGAAGAATTGACGCCTTTGAATTGTGGTGTTGGTGAAGAATATTGAATATATCATGGACTGCCAAAAGAATGAACAAACCTGTCTTGGAAGAAGTACAACCAGAATGCTCCTTAGAGGCAAGGATGGCGAGGCTGCATCTTACATGCTTTGGACATGTTGTCAGTAGGGCTCAGTCTTTGGAGAAGGACATCATCCTTGGCAAAGTACAGGGTCAGTGGAAAAGAGGAAGACCCTCAGTCAGGTGGATTGACTCAGTGGCTGCAACAATGAGCTCAAGCATAACAACGATTGTAAGGATGGCTCAGGACTGGGCGGTGTTCCTTTCTGTTGTGCACACGGTTGCTATGAGTCAGAACCGTCTCAACGCACCTAACAAGAACAACATAAGGGTGAAGATTGGAAGAATTATGATTACAGCAGTAAATTGGGGTTCCATCACAGTGAACTGAGAATACTTCAATAGATATGGTAAAGAAAGGTAAAAGAACACAGAAGTCCTGGATATGATTTCCAGTTCGTTAGGGTTTAGTTAGCATTAACCTGATTTGGAAAATAAACAAATAAAAAAAATGTCTATTACACAACTTGGCAGTGAAAGGTCCCCAATTAAATATGCTGAGTACATGTATGAGTAAAGGAATGAGTCTCTGAAATAGAAATAAAAATAATAACTACCAGTGCACTTATGAGGTAGTTCCAAGCGTTCTCCTTTCTAGGCAATTGGTAGGATTTCATATCCTCACACCTTGAATGTGACGATGTGACTCACTTTGGATGATGAAGTGTGAATGGAGAGAGGTATATCATTTCTGGATGAAACATTTAAAGTCAGTGCACAACCAACTTTCTTTTTTTTTTACTTTTTGTTTTCTTCATTACTGTATAGATTATGGAATAATGTATTGAGGTCAAGCTTAAGGAAACCCAGCTTCCTGACTGCTATAATACAAAGCTACACGTCAGTTTACCCACGATAAACATGTATAGTGACACGGAAAAAGCCATGCAATGTTAGCACAGCCCAGCCTAGTCTCACTGGTACATAGTAAATAAAGTAATCAAGGTGAAAACACATTGTTAATATTAAAGTTAAATATACAGGCTATTTTTATTTTCATTCCTGTAATACCTTTTTCAACATTTTTAAATGTTGTTGTTAGGTGCCGACCAGTCAGTTCCAAGTCACAGCAACCCTATGTACAACAGAATCAAACACTGTTTGTTCCTGCTCCATTCTCGCAATCATTGCTATTTTTGAGCCCATTGTTGTAGCCGACCTTCTACCTTACCGAGCATGATGTCCTCCTCCAGGGACTGATACCTCCTGATAACATGTCCAAAGTATGTGAGAGGAAGCCTTGCCATCCTTGCTTTCCAGGAGCATTCTGGCTGTACTTCTTCCAAGACAGATTTGTTCATTCTTCTGGCAGTCCATGTTATATTCAATATTCTTTGCTAACATCATGATTCAAAGGCATCAATTCTTCTTCCGTCTTCTTTATTCATTGTCCAGCTCTTGCATGCATATGAGGTGCTTGAAAATACCATGGCTTGGGTCAGACACACCTTCGTCCTCAGAGTGACATCTTTGCTTTTCAACTCTTCGAAGAGGTCTTTTGCAGCAGATTTGCCCAAGGCAATACATTGTTTGATTTCTCACTGCTGTTACTAGGGGTATTGATTGTGGATCCAAGTAAAATGAAAGCCTTAGGGATGTCAATTTTTATCATGATGTTACTTATTGGTCCAGTTGTAAGGATTCTTGTTTTATTTATGTTGAGGTATAATCCATACTGAAGGCTGTAGTCTTTGATCTTCATCAGTAAGTGCTTCAAGTCTTTTTCATTTTCAGCAAGTAATGTTGTATGTTGTGTCATCTGCATATCACAGGTTGCTAGTGAGTCTTCCTCCAATCCTGATGCCATGTTCATATAGTCCATCTTCTCAGACTATTTGCTCACCATACATATTGAATAAGTATGATGAAAGAATACAATTCTGACATACACCTTTCGTAACTTAAACCAAGGCAGTGGGTAGTATCTCCTTATTCTGTTCCAACAACTGCCCCTTGGTCTATGTACAGGTTCCTCATGAGCACAATTAAATGTTCTGAAATTCCCATTCTTTGCAATGTTATCCATAATTTGTTATGATCCACATAGCTGAATGCCTTTGCATAGTCAATAAAACACAGGTAAATATCTTTCTGATATTATCTGCTTTCAGCCAAGATCCATTTGACATCAGCAATGATATCCCCCATCATGTCAGCGTCTGAATCCAGCTTGAACTTCTGGCAGTTCCCTGTGGATGTACAGCTGCAACAGCTTTTGAATGATCTTCAGCAAAATTTTACTTGCATGTGATATTAATGATATTGTTTGATAATTTCCACATTCTGTTGAATCACCATTCTTTGGAATGAGCACAAATATGGATCTCTTTCATATGGTTAGCCAGGTAGCTGTCTTCCAAGTTTCTTGGCGTTGACGAATGAACACCTCCAGTGCCACATCCATTTTTTGAAGCATCTCTCTTGGTATTCTGTCTGTTTCTGAAGCCTTGTTTTTTTTTTTTTTATTAACTTTTATTGAGCTTCAAGTGAACGTTTACAAATCAAGTCAGACTGTCACATATAAGTTTATATACACCTTACTCCATACTCCCACTTGCTCTCCCCCTAATGAGTCAGCCCTTCCAGTCTCTCCTTTCGTGACAATTTTGCCAGCTTCCAACTCTCTCTATCCTCCCATCCCCCCTCCAGACAGGAGATGCCAACACAGTCTCAAGTGACCACTTGATATAATTAGCTCATTCTTCATCAGCATCTCTCACCTACCCACTGTCCAGTCCCTTTCGTGTCTGATGAGTTAGTTGTCTTTGGGGATGGTTCTTGTCCTGTGCCAAGAGAAGGTTTGGGGACCATGACCTTCGGGATTCCTCTAGTCTCAGTCAGACCATTAAGTCTGGTCTTTTTATGAGAATTTGGGGTCTGCATCCCACTGATCTCCTGCTCCCTCAGGGGTTCTCTGTTGTGCTCCCTGTCAGGGCAGTCATCGATTGTGGCCGGGCACCAACTAGTTCTTCTGGTCTCAGGATGATGTAGGTCTCTGGTTCATGGGGCTCTTTCTGTCTCTTGGGCTCTTAGTTGTCGTGTGACCTTGGTGTTCTTCATTCTCCTTTGCTCCAGGTGGGTTGAGACTAATTGATGCATCTTAGATGGCCGCTTCTTAGCTTTTAAGACCCCAGATGCCACATTTCAAAGTGGGATGCAGAATGTTTTCATAATAGAATTATTTTGCCAATTGACTTAGAAGTCCCCTTAAACCATGGTCCCCAAACCCCCGCCCTTCCTCCGCTGACCTTTGAAGCATTCATTTTATCCCGGAGACTTCTTTGCTTTTGGTCCAGTCCAGTTGAGCTGACCTTCCAAGTATTGACTATTGTCCTTCCCTTCACCTAAAGCAGTTCTTATCTACTAATTAATCAGTAAAAAACCCTCTCCGAACCTCCCTCCCTCCCCCCCTCGTAACCACAAAAGTATGTGTTCTTCGCAGTTTATACTATTTCTCAAGATCTTGTAATTGTGGTCTTATACAATATTTGTCCTTTTGCCTCTGACTAATTTCACTCAGCATAATGCCTTCCAGGTTCCTCCATGTTATGAAATGTTTCACAGATTCGTCACTGTTCTTTATCGATGCGTAGTATTCCATTGTGTGAATATACCACAATTTATTTACCCATTCATCCGTTGATGGACACCTTGGTTGCTTCCAGCTTTTTGCTATTGTAAACAGAGCTGCAATAAACATGGGTGTGCATATATCTGTTTGTGTAAAGGCTCTTATTTCTCTAGGGTATATTCCGAGGAGCGGGATTTCTGGGTTGTATGGTAGTTCTATTTCTAACTGCTTAAGATAACGCCAGATAGATTTCCAAAGTGGTTGTACCATGTTACATTCCCACCAGCAGTGTATAAGAGTTCCAATCTCTCCGCAGCCTCTCCAACATTTATTATTTTGTGTTTTTTTGATTAATGCCAGCCTTCTTGGAGTGAGATGGAATCTCATTGTGGTTTTTATTTGCATTTCTCTAATGGCTAATGATCGAGAGCATTTTCTCATGTATCTGTTAGCTGCCTGAGTATCTTCTTTGGTGAAGTGTGTGTTCATATCCTTTGCCCACTTCTTGATTGGGTTGTTTGTCTTTTTGTGGTTGATTTTTGACAGAATCATATAGATTTTAGAGATCAGGCGCTGGTCGGAGATGTCATAGCTGAAAATTCTTTCCCAGTCTGTAGGTGGTCATTTTACTCTTTTGGTGAAGTCTTTAGATGAGCATAGGTGTTTGATTTTTAGGAGCTCCCAGTTATCGGGTTTCTCTTCATCATTTTTGGTACTGTTTTGTATTCTGTTTATACCTTGTATTAGGGCTCCTAGGGTTGTCCCTATTTTTTCTTCCATGATCTTTATCGTTTTAGTCTTTATGTTTAGGTCTTTGATCCACTTGGAGTTAGTTTTTGTGCATGGTGTGAGGTATGGGTCCTGTTTCATTCTTTTGCAAATGGATATCCAGGTATGCCAGCACCATTTGTTAAAAAGACTATCTTTTCCCCAATTAACTCACTCTGAGCCTTTGTCAAATATCATTTGCTCATATGTGGATGGATTTATATCTGGGTTCTCAATTCTGTTCCACTGGTCTATGTGCCTGTTGTTGTACCAATACCAGGCTGTTTTGACTGCTCTGGCTGTATAATAGGTTCTGAAATCAGGTAGAGTGAGGCCTCCCACTTTCTTCTTCTTTTTCAGTAATGCTTTGCTTATCTGAGGCTTCTTTCCCTTCCATATGAAGTTGGTGATTTGTTTCTCTATCACCTTAAAAAATGACATTGGACTTTGGATCAGAAGTGCATTGTATGTATAGATGGTTTTTGGTAGAATAGACATTTTTACTATGTTAAGTTTTCCTATCCATGAGCAAGGTATGTTTTTCCACTTAAGTATGTCATTTTGAATTTCTTGTAGTAGAGCTTTGTAGTTTTCTTTGTATAGGTCTTTTACATCCTTGGTAAGATTTATTCCTAAGTATTTTATCTTCTTGGGGGCTACTGTGAATGGTATTGATTTGGTGATTTCCTCTTCGATGTTCTTTTTGTTGGTGTAGAGGAATCCAAGTGATTTTTGTATGTTTATCTTATAACCTGAGACTCTGCCAAACTCTTCTATTAGTTTCAGTAGTTTTCTGTTGGATTCGTTGGGGTTTTCTGTGTATAAGATCATGTCATCTGCAAATAGAGATAATTTTACTTCCTCTTTGCCAATCCGGATGCCCTTTATTTCTTTGTCTAGCCTAATTGCTCTGGCTAGGACTTCTAGCACAATGTTGAATAAGAGCGGTGATAAAGGGCATCCTTGTCTGGTTCCCGTTCTCAAGGGAAATGCTTTCAGATTCTCTCCATTTAGAGTGATGTTGGCTGTTGGCTTTGTATAGATGCCTTTTATTATGTTGAGGAATTTTCCTTCAGTTCCTATTTTGGTGAGAGTTTTTATCATAAATGTGTGTTGGACTTTGTCAAATGCCTTTTCTGCATCAATTGATAAGATCATGTGGTTTTTGTCTTTTGTTTTATTTATATGGTGGATTACATTAATGGTTTTTCTAATATTAAACCAGCCTTGCATACCTGGTATAAATCCCACTTGGTCGTGGTGAATTATTTTTTTGATATGTTGTGGAATTCTATTGGCTAGAATTTTGTTGAGGATTTTTGCATCTATGTTCATGAGGGATATAGGTCTGTAATTTTCTTTTTTTGTAATGTCTTTACCTGGTTTTGGTATCAGGGATATGGTGGCTTCATAGAATGAGTTGGGTAGTATTCCGTCATTTTCTATGCTTTGAAGTACCTTTAGTAGTAGTGGTGTTAACTCTTCTCTGAAAGTTTGGTAGAACTCTGCAGTGAAGCCATCCGGGCCAGGGCTTTTTTTTTGTTGGGAGTTTTTTGATTACCGTTTCAATCTCTTTTTTTGTTATGGGTCTATTTAGTTGTTCTACTTCTGAATGTGTTAGTTTAGGTAGGTAGTGTTTTTCCAGGAATTCATCCATTTCTTCTAGGTTTTCAAATTTGTTAGAGTACAGTTTTTCGTAATAATCTGATATGATTCTTTTAATTTCATTTGGGTCTGTTGTGATGTGGCCCTTCTCGTTTCTTATTCGGGTTTTTTGTTTCCTTTCCTGTATTTCTTTAGTCAGTCTAGCCAATGGTTTATCAATTTTGTTAATTTTTTCAAAGAACCAGCTTTTTGAAGCCTTGTTTTTTGCCACTGAATTCTTTGCAGCTTGGACTTCTTCCTTCAATACCATTGGCTCTTGATTTTATGCTACCTCCAGAAATGGTTGAATGTCGACAAATTCTTTTTGGTACTGTGACTCTGTGTGTTCCTTCCATCTTCTTTTGATACTTCCTGCATCGTTCAATATTTTGCCCATAGAATCCTTCAATATTGCAACTCAAGGCTTGGATTTTTTCTTCAGTTTTTTCAGCTTGAGAAATGCATGTTCTTCCCTTTTTGTTTTCTAACTCCAGGTCTTTGCACATTTAATTATAATACTTTGTCTTCTTGAGCTGCCCTTTGAATTCTTCTATTCATCTCTTTTTCCTCTTCATTTCTTCCATTTGCTTTAGCTACTCTATGTTCAAGAGAAAATTTTAGAGTCTCTTCTAACATCCATTTTGGTCTTTTTTTCTTTCCCATCTGTCTTAGTTATCTAGTGCTGCTATAACAGATGTACCACGAGTGGATGGCTTTAACAAAGAAAAATTTATTCTCTCAGAGTCTTGTAGGTTATAAGTCCAAATTCAGGGTATCGGCTCCAGGGGAAGCCTTTCTTTGTCGGCTGTGGAGGAAGATCCTTGTCCTCAATCTTTCTCTGGTCGAGGAGCTTCTCAGGTGCAGGGACCTGGGGACCAAAGGACATGCTCTGCTCATGGTGCTGCTTTCTTGGTTGTAAGAGGTCCCTGACTCTCTGCTTGCTTCCCTTTCCTTTTATCTCTTCAGAGATAAAAGGTGGTGCAGGCCACACCCCAAGGAAACTCCATTTACCTTGTAACGGGGAGGTGACCTGAGTAAGGGTGGTGTTACAATCCCACTCTAATCCTCTCAATATAAAATTATAATTGCAAAATGGAGGACAACCAGACAATACTGGGAATCATGGCCTAATCAATTTGATACACAAATTTGGGGGGGTGGCATTATTCAATCCATGACACTGTCTTCTTTTTTTTTTTTTTTTTTATTGAATTAAGTCTGAACCAATGAGAGGGACTTTGCTTATTGTTTGCTTGATATACTTTTTTCCATCCTTTGAGTTTTAGTTTGTTTGTGTCTCTAAGTCTAAGGTGTGTCTCTCGTAGGCAGCATATAGATGGATCGTGTTTCTTTATCCAGTCTGTGACTCTCTGTCTCTTTATTGGTGCATTTAGTCCATTTACATTCAGGGTAATTATAGATAAATAAGTTTTTAGTGCTGTCATTTTGATGCCTTTTTATGTGTGTTGTTGACAATTTCATTTTTCCACATACTTTTTTGTGCTGAGGCGTTTTTCTTAGTAAATTGTGAGATCCTCATTTTCATAGTGCTTGACTTTATGTTAGTTGAGTCGTTACATTTTTCTTGGTTTTTATCTTGAGTTATAGAGTTGTTATACCTTTTTGTGGTTACCTTATTATTTACCCCTATTTTTCTAAGTAAAAACCTAACTTGTGTTGTTCTATATCGCCTTATATCACTCTCCATATGGCAGTTCAATGTCTCCTGTATTTAGTCCCTCTTTTTGATTATTGTGATCTTTTACCTATTGACTTCCATGATTCCCTGTTATGTGTATTTTTATTTATTTTTTTTAATTAATCTTAATTTGTTTGTTTTTGTGATTTCCCTATTTGAGTTGATATCAGGACGTTCTGTTTTGTGACCTTGTGTTGTGCTGATATCTGATATTATTGGTTCTCTGACCAAACAATATCCTTTAGTATTTCTTGTAGCTTTGGTTTGGTTTTTGCAAATTCTCTAAACTTGTGTTTGTCTGTAAATATATTAATTTCGCCTTCATATTTCAGAGAGAGTTTTGCTGGATATATGATCCTTGGCTGGCAGTTTTTCTCCTTCAGTGTTCTGTATATGTCGTCCCATTCCCTTCTTGCCTGCATGGTTTCTGCTGAGTAGTCAGAACATACTCTTACTGATTCTCCCTTGAAGGAAACCTTTCTTTTCTCCCTGGCTGCTTTTAAAATTTTCTGTTTATCTTTGGTTTTGGTGAGTTTGATGATAATATGTCTTGGTGTTTTTCTTTTTGTATCAATCTTAAATGGGGTTCGATGAGCATCTTGGATAGCTATCCTTTCGTCTTTCATGATGTCAGGGAAGTTTTCTGTCAGGAGTTCTTCAACTATTTTCTCTGTGTTTTCTGTCCCCCCTCCCTGTTCTGGGACTCCAATCACCCGCAGGTTATCCTTCTTGATAGAGTCCCACATAATTCTTAGGGTTTCTTCATTTTTTTTAATTCTTTTATCTGATTTTTTTTCAGCTATGTTGGTGTTGATTCCCTGGTCCTCCAGATGTCCCAGTCTGCATTCTAATTGCTCGAGTCTGCTCCTCTGACTTCCTAGTGCGTTGTCTAATTCTGTTATTTTATTGTTAATCTTTTGGATTTCTACATGTTGTCTCTCTATGGATTCTTGCAACTTATTAATTTTTCCAGTATGTTCTTGAATAATCTTTTTGAGTTCTTCAACAGTTTTATCAGTGTGTTCCTTGGCTTTTTCTGCAGTTATCCTAATTTCATTTGTGATATCATTAAGCATTCTGTAAATTAGTTTTTTATATTCTGTATCTGATAATTCCAAGATTGTATCTTCATTTGGGAAAGGTTTTGATTCTTTTGTTTGGGGGGTTGGAGAAGCTGTCACGGTCTGCTTCTTTAAGTGGTTTGATATGGATTGTTGTCTCCGAGCCATCACTGGGAAACTAGTTTTTCCAGAAAATCCGCTAAAAAAAAAATGCAGTCAGATCCCTATCAGAGTTCTCCCTCTGGCTCAGGCTATTCAGATGTTAATGAAGCCACCTGGGGAGGGTGGGGGAGGGAACAGAGAGATAGGAGAGTAGCACCTCAGAATATAGCCAGAGTTGCTTGTCTTGCTTGGAATGACTATTATATCTGAGATTCCCGCGGGCACGTCGCCTATGTGTGCTGGCTGTGTGGAGATTGCCCCCGGGGGGTCTGGCCCGCTGGAGTCACGGTCAGATCCTCCGCTTCCAGCCCCACGCCCCGCGTCAAGGCTCCCCTACTGGGACGGTGCACTCTCGACTCCAAAATCAGTCGCTGCCTCCCGGGGACTTCTCGTCCCTCCAGCCGCGTGGCCGTGCCGCCTCCGAGAACCAGTTCGGCCTCCTCCCGGGGTTAGTTCAGATGGGTGGAGCAGGTCCCCGTGCTTGTGCCATGACCGAGTGTCCCGGCTGAGACGCTGTTCTCCCTGCTCCAATACCAGTCGCTGCCTCCCGGGGATTTCTCCTACCGGCTGCGTCTCACGCCGCCCGCGCGACCCGGCTGGTCCCCTTCCCGGGGTTAGTTCAGGGGGGTGGAGCAACTCTCCGTGTTTATGGCGTACCTGCGTCCAGTCCAAATCCCTGCCGGAGGGTTCCCCGGCTCGGATGCTGCTCTTTCTGCTCCAAGACCAGTCACTGCCTCCCGGGGACTTCTCCTACCGGCTGCGTCCCACGCCGCCCGTGGAACCGGCTGGTCCCCCTCCCGGGGTTAGTTCAGGAGGGTGGAGCAGGTCTCTGTGCTTGTGCCGTACCTGACTGGTACGCTGGCTCCAGGCTCTGGAAACAATCGCTGCTTCCCCGTATTAGTTCGTTCTCCGTCTCTAAATCTGTGTTTGTTGTTCAGGGTTCGTAGATTGTTATGTATGTGATCGATTCACTTGTTTTTCCGTGTCTTTGTTGTAAGAGGGATCCGAGGTAGCGTCTGCCTAGTCCGCCATCTTGGCTCACCGACACTGTCTTCTTAATGACCTTTTGCTTTCTTCATGTATGACGTCCTTTATGTTGTCCCACAACTTGTCTGGCCTTCATTCATTAGTGTTCAATGCATCTAATCTTTTCTTGAAATGATCTCCAAATTCAGATGGGATATACTCAAGGCTGTATTTTGGCTCTTGTGTACTTTTAAAAATTTTATTCAGCTTCAACCTGAACTTGCATATGAGCAATTGATGGTCTGTCCCACAGTAGGCTCCTGGCCTTGTTCTGTCATATATCTCTTTCTACAGATGTAGTTGATTTGATCCCTGTGTTTTCCATTTGGTGAGGTTCGTGTGTGTAGTCGCTGTTTATGTTGTTGAAAAAAGCAAAACTGACTTATATAATTTTGCAAAATGAACTTTGAAATAAACCAAGAGACAAGCCAAGATATGATTAAACATAGGAATGAAAGAGTGAAAACATATTATGTTTGTATTCGAATAAAAAAAAATTGAATACAAGAAAATTTTAAATAATTCTTTATAATTTTATTAAATGTATTTTGTGACTAAGGTGAGCTTTGATTTATATGAGTTTGACTTGAAATGAAAGGAGTGGGTAAACATTATCATTATTGTTTTATTAAGTTATTTTCAATAGTATATTAGCAATGTTATAAAATGCAGTAAGAAAACATAACAAAATCTGTTTCAAAATATAAACTTACTGAATCAGCATGTCAAAGTGCTTAAGGTCACTTATCTCTTAGAAAATGTTAGAAAAGAAGATCTCAAAAAAAAATGAATTGTATCTGAGTTGAGTAGGTAAGGAGCATATTTGCTGAAATCCCAAAATAATAGCATTGAAACAAGAAGACTTTCATCTGAAAATCAAAATAGCAAGAGACGGGGACAGATTTGTAATAATAAAAGTGTATGGAGGTGCTTAGGAAAGTGTGGACTGAAACAAAATTCCTTTAAAAATATGTTTACTATAGCAAATTGTTTTTAATTTTATGAATTCCTGCTTGATGTAAAAATATTAATATTGGACATTACACTGAAGTTATTTTAGTCCAATTACCATGTAATTAATAATCTATTTGACAATAAAATTACAATTACCATATTTGAGGTACTACAGGCTCCATGTTCTATAGTTAGTGCCTTGAATACTTAATCACATCCTCATAAACATTCAAAGAGATAGAGAGATAGGTATTATTATCCCCATGCTATAAATCAAGGAGATGGCCCTCAGAAATTTAAGTAAACAAGACCAAGATTATGCAGCTCATAAATCAAGGAACCAGGATTTGAAATAAGGTAAACCCAATTCCAGTTTTGACATTGTATAATCTCCTGTAGTATAGCTACTTTATCATCTAATCTCTGTTTGAACAACTCAAACAATAGGTAGTTTACAGTCTCACAAAAAAATATATTATCTATAGAAAATGATAAAAAGTTCTTACATTGAGCCATATGTTGTCTATGTGAAAATTCAACATATGAAAGTTGGCATAGCCATTCATATTAAGTCTAATACCTTAGGTATGAAAGACATTCAAATATTTGAGTATAGCTATAATACCCACCTTAAATCTTCTCTTCTCCAAGGTAAATATTTAATTTCTACATATGATAAAACTAACATTTAGTAATAGATTGTGGGAACCCTTCCATGAAAATTCTCCTATTTCCCCTAAAGAAACAAAAAAACCTGTTGCCGTTGAGTCAATTCTGACTCATAGCGACCTTACAGGACAGAGTAGAACAACCCGTAGGATTTCCAAGAAGTGGCTGGTGAATTTGAACTGCCGACTTTTTGGTTAGCAGCCGAGCTCTTGACCACTGTGCCACCCCATAAAGTATTGTGACTAAAAATAAATAGGATACTCCGGGTTTGGTCTAATCAGGGCCCTAGAGTATTCATGCCCATTCATGCTGTTTATACAATTCAGCAGTATACAAAGGTCGACAGAAAATAACTACTGATGGCTAGTTCCATGTAGTCTTCATACTTTTCTACATTGACTATTCATGTCAATGCAGTTAAGTGTGAGAAGTTCAGACATATGAAATATTTCTGGTCCTCATAAAGCACACTAAAGGTCATTAAAGTAAGTTGCAAGATTTCTGATTCTTACACAATTAGCCAAACAATTAGTTGCAGTCCTCTAACAATGATTGTCAATAGACCCCTCATTCTATATTTTTTTTTCTTAAGATAAATTTTTTCCATAGTAAAGATGATTTATAAATTCAAATTCAAGTACTGGTGAGCATTATTTATAATTGACTGGTAATCAGTAATCAGTATTTTCTTCCTAAGAACCATAGCAGGGAATCATAGTTGAATTGAGTTATCCAAGGCAAAACTGTGAAGTAGGTAAGACTCTTTTTAAATCTTTGGGTGTTTTGCTCACTCCCTAGTTTAAAGGCAACACTTTCTATACTGGGTTGTGCAATGTCCTTCAAAAATTCTCATCTACCAAGAACCTTATTTGAAAATGGGGTTTATGCAAATGTAAATAGTTAAGATGAGGTCATACTGGAATAGAGTGTTCCCTAATCCGATATGATTAGTATCCTTATAAGAAGAGAAGAGACACAAACACTGAGTGAGAACACCATGTGATGATGGAGGCAGAGAGAGATCGGAGTGATAAGTCTTACAAACCAAAGAAGGCCAAAGATTGTTGGTAACTACCAGAAGCTAGGAAGAGGCAAAGAAAGATTCTCCCCTAGAAACTTCAGAGAGAGCACGGCCCTGTCAAAACTTCCGTTTCAGACTTCTCATCTTCAGAAAGGTGAGAGAGTAAATTTCTGCTTTTTTCAGTTATCAAGTTTATGGTACCTTCTAAGCAGGCTTATAAAAGTAATCACTCACCTACTCTCTTCAAGCTTCCATAAGGGTTCTTTCCTACCTGTTGTCAAACATACTTACAAGTAGATCTAAAATGCCACTGTTCTCTAATTAACGATAACTGCTTTTTATTGTTATTATTCCATCAAGCATCAAAATTTGAAGTTGAAAGATTAAAATTTTCATTTGAATCATAGCAAGCAACAAATAATTGGGGGTGGATATCTGGGAGTAAATGAATCTTCCTCAGAATACCTGAAATCATAGATGTTCTCATTTCTTCAATAGATCCAAAAAGGGAAGCAAAAATAAAACAAGAATTTCTTAACTTTTACTTGGGGGTTTGTAGATGGGGAGTTTGTAGAACAGTTTTTGTTTTAAACAAAATATAATGATAAAACTATCCTAACTCTTAAGCAATCTGACGTGAAGCACATTCCAATAGGTCTTGTGATTGTCCATTGTCCATCTCTCCTTCCAAGTCACAGGAGATTACATATAACATTTCTTATTCATGTTTTCCTGTTTATGCTCATTTCATTTTACAGATGTAAGTAATCCAGCCAGAAGACATATCATAGGAAAAAAAGAAATCTTTGTAAAATAGAACTCCCCATGTGCACGCATTCCCTCCATATTATGAATGTTCTAGAAAGGGAAGGTCTGAATAGTATTTTAATCATTTCAGTTGTGATAATTCATTATACTGTCAACATACTTCTAAATTCGGTGTTATGCAAGAATCAACCCCTCTGCTGACTCCATTTCTTTAAAATGCTACTTTAAGCTACTTTTTGTTTGTTCTAAATTTGAATGTGTGCAAAAATAGATTACTTACGGCATTCACCCATTTAGATGTCAGAGGGTGCTCTGTATGTCCACTAAATTAAAACATCCTAATCATTGCCTGTCAAGCCCTGGAGAATTTGGCACTGCCTCAAATTTCTGTTTATGACAGCTCATGGGGGGCATGCTGTGAACTGTTTTTTCCTGCTTAGGACACAATTAGGAATGACAAATGCAGGAGTTTAATACTCCAAATACAAACATGTGATAGCAAGCATAGATCTAGGGGTGAGGTCACTAACTTATTTGCCAGCGTTCAACATTCTAAAACTGAATCGTTATGGTTTGCTTTGAAATTGGTAACATTCTAGATTTAGAAGTCAAAACATTGCTTTGCAAAGCACAAATGGGTCCTGGAAATTGGAATTCCCTGAAGATAGCTAGAGTGCAATTGGCTCCTATGAAGAAAAAAATACATTTTCCATTGTGTGCATTATAGAATTTTGTGAGAGCAAATAGAAAAATAACTAAAGATAGGGTCCTTAATTAGGAGTGATATTCAAAATAGCTGTGATCAGCTGTTTACCCAAACAAGATTATTATAGATAGATGTGTTTCTTTATCTGGTCATAGAGAAGCATTGAACCCAATTGTTCGTCATCTCACAAAGCATCCCTGAGTCTCCAGGAAAATAATCTGTAACTTCAGGCAGTTGCAGAAAATAATAATAATAATTTGGGGAAGTTTAAAACAATCCACAGTGTCACATAATATGTATCTTGAATGCTGTGATTGGTAGATTTTGTAAGTGGCAATAACAACATGATGTGTGTGTGTCTGTTAAGTGCCCCTTGGAAACTTGAAGCCTTTATGTAATATAAGAAAAGATGTTGCAGACATCTAAACCCTCCAGTTAAAACATACATAATTTTTTTTGCATTGAAGCTGATATGTCTTTTGCAGTATAAGTCCTGTAAAAATCATGGACTTCCTTGTAGTTGTAAAGGTGGTAGTTCTCTTCCTTGCCACTGAGCCACTGAGGATACTGATTACTGAGTTTATTATAGTACTTACTTAAGTGTTACCATCTCAGTCAAGTCTCTGTTATTCATGAGCTGATTATCCAGGTGGTGGATTACCTCTGCTCCTCCTTCTCTCCCCTTTTTCGTCTACTGCCTGTTCATTGGCCATTCCTATGCTTGTTAGCATTTCCACCAGTAGGTGAGCAACAGAAGGCAGAGGAATAAAATAGCAATCAGTCAATTTTATTACTTGTTAGCAGTCCTTATACAGGTTTGGTAGAAGGGTAAAATTTAAAATAGTTGTTAAAATTAGATTTTTCGGATTATCTATGGCTTTTATTTATTCATGTTCTTTCTCTTCTCTATTAGCATAATCTATGTCTTGCATTTTACAATAATTTTGAATAAAAATGTGGTTTTAATGGAGATAACACACTTTATTAATAAGGCTGTGTATGGTCTATAAAGCACATTGGGATACTTCATTATAGTGGTATAAATATACATGTAAAATATTATGATTAAAAGTGACGACTTAAATAATGTTGGTAGTGTTTAATAATTGATATTTGCAACATGGAGAAAGAACCGTCCAATAAAATACATACTACTTAAAGTTTCCACCTGCAGCTTTTCGTATTCTCTAGTTTCTAGTGCTTCATAAGCATTCAGACACTATAATTTCCAGTTTATATACACCAAGAAGGTTTAATCTGAAGGCACTAGAGATATCATGTCCTTTTTCTACAGCAAATGCAACATGGTGGTTACTTACAGATGGTATTATTCTATAATGCCTATATCATTCCTTGTGTCCTTTGTCCTTTGCCCTTTGCCCTTAAATTGGTAAAGAATCTCTGCCTAGATGCTTTAAAAAGTGCCAACATGTAATGCAGTGAGACACTCTACTTCAGTGGCAAATAAACAGCCCTACAATAAAAGTTTCTAATGTTTGACAAGTGCCTATTTTTCTTGTCTAAGAATATAAAGTTACAGAGCTATTATCTTGACAATCTATAATCTAGAAATATAGTAAAATAATCATTAGTGTAATCTTACTACAGGGACAAAAAAGTAACCCACAGTTTATACATAGCCCGAACTACCAATTAATTCTAAAGTTTTAAGGACTGCTCTGTTAAATATTTTTTTAAGAGAGCTAGTATACAGGCCACTTTTCTGACAGAGAAGCTTTGACCCCTTGAATGAGTGTGTTCTGAGTACAGGGTATCACCTCATTTGGAATTATGTTGATGGTGACTAGTACTGCTATTCTTATTAATCATAATTATCACAGGACAACCATTAATCGATAATAATTTACCTGGACCTGTCTAAATTCCTTCTGGATTAGATAGGATGACTTGGCTGAGAGTGTGCATTAAACTCAGAAATCTTACTTGAGGCAAATTAAGCATGATCAAAAAAAAAAAAAGCCCAGTAAACAGTAGAATTAATGTAATAAACGAAAGATTCAACAAATAAAGCTAGAGGTGTGATTTAACATTCACCACAATGTCAGTAGAAGTTTGTACTTCAGCCATAATGTAAATCCATTTCTGTCTACAAATTATTATTTCTAGGAGTGAGATGGAGTGTAGCTTGTTTGTAGAGTGTTATCTTCCATGGAGAGATGGAAGATAATTTGGATTTTCATGGATGGAGGTAAAGTTTTGAAAACATAAGGTTGGTGATGTCTATTCCATTGAAAGTCTCCAGGAAACGTTTCTCCAGATTTTGGCAAAGGCAGATGGTGTATATGCTGGGAGGAGAGTTAAAAATTATTTCTCACTCAAATATAAACCAACTTCTGCCACCACCTCCATTCATGATGCCATATCAAAATCATCACCTGCATTTTCTAACGTCAGCCAGGGAAATCATGATGCTGCTCATTGGCCCAATGTGGTGTATTTTGCAGAAAACTTTGTAGGTATTAATCTATTGCTGGGGAGGTAGTGGTGGTAGAAGTCTATGGCTCTGAGGGCCTTGAGTAAAAGAGTTTAGTAAATTGTTGTAGACAGACTCTGTAATGCCAAGGTTAAATTTCCAATTGTCTGTTTGAAGCAATCTTTCAGGACCTAGGTGATATATCCCAGGCCTAATTTTATTCAAATATATACTTATTACATTGGCATAGAGTTGTAGGAGTACACTGAGAAAGGAATATAAACTGGAGATGAATAAAGGCATTTAGGTTCATCAATATCTGCTACGATGAAATTTTTTATGAGCTGTGTAATGGTGGCTTGTATAGATGACAGAAAGGATTAAGAGTGTCTTCTTGGTTAAAGTATTCACCACCACTAAGATGGTGCCATAACTATAGGAGGAGAAAGATTCAAGATAAAAATCGCCATGGTGGTGGCCCAGGATTAAAATAGAATAACATTTTATAATCTTTGGACTTGTTTAATCTCAGCATTCATCATTTGTGCTCAAATACTTGAGAGCAACTTCCACATGCCCTCATTCCAAGCCACAGTCAGTATTTTGAATGGATTAGTGACTCTATAGGATGACATCATAGCAGAAAAATAGAGTTTGAATGTCTATTTTTTCTCCATCAGAGCAAGTTGTTGAGAAAGATGACCTTTGCTGCTCTATGCTATTCCAGTTTTGGTGACAAGTTTATCACTCAATTCTACCATTTTACTTTTGGCTGCTTCATCTTATAAAGAATATAAAAGAAAAAGCTTTTAAAAAATTCCTGCCTTATCTGGTATAGGCTGAACTTCCAAGTTTTCCACTAGAACGAAAGTTCTATGATAGCTAGGGTATATTTTATCTGGTTTACTTCTGTATTTCCAGAAACCACAACAGTGCCTGGCAAAAATGATTTATTTTTTTTTAAAAAAATTATAGGTTGAACAAACATTGTAGCTGTGGTCATATGAAGGCACCACAGTGTTGGGTTTCCTCAAAGTGCAACTCCCTATATCAAAAGCACACATTTCTGCTCCTCCTGAATATATGGTGAGGGATTTGGGCCAGAATCAGGCAGGGTGTGTATACTGCCTAGGAAGTATCCTTTTTGGACTGAATGTTCTTTTGTGTTGGATGTGTTTGTTTTAATAATATATGTTCACATTTGGTCAGATTAAAGCAAAAATGTTATAAATTAATGAGATTATAATTTTTATACACCTGGAGCAACTTCCCCTCTCCTGAAAATATTGTTAGTGTGATCAGAATAGAAAAGTGAATGAAAAATAGAAGTTTTACCAAAAGAAAAAATGTTCCTACCTGCAGAAAAAAAGTGAAATGGGCTATTCTCAATTGTCATAAGGTTTTGTTGCTTAGTTAGACAAAACATATCTAAGTAACGTCAGCTTTGTGTTCTCAAAGCCAGTTGCTTAAGGTTGAATGAGTATGAGTCTGTCTTAGTTATGCAAGGTCTCTCTAGAATTATGTATGACTGTTCTTTGGTAACAATTCCTAATTAGAAAGACTGCTAAATCTTCAAGTATATAATGCTTTCCTCTCTTCATTCTCCACAATTTAATTGGAATTGGTAAATAAGTAAATAAATTAATTTGGTAAATAAGTCAATTTATTACCAATGATATTTTTGAGCCCTGTTATTTTTTTAAAAAGTGCTGAAATTATCTCAATCTAGCTGTGGAAGTAGACACATCGGTAAATGTCTACAATATAAAACATTGTTAAAAACACTTGGCATATGCTGATTACAATGGGAACAGAGAGGAAGTAGCAATTCATTTTGGTGTGAGGACTCGTGAGAGGCTCCAAGAGAAAAACCTTTCCCTTAGGAATACTCATGAGAGACTCTTAAGATTTTATAAAGGCAACATAATTCAATTACACAAACATTTGTGAATGGCCATTATGTCTAAGATACTAAAGCACTGTGGAAGACACTTGGGAAGAATAAAGAAAAAAAAAATCCTTGCCATCAAGTTGCTTAGGGCATAATGGAAGATAAAGACATACACAAATCTCATTATAATATAGTAATGATTAGAAGCCAAGTAACACTAATAAATGGGAGATTAATTCCAACATATGAATTTTTTTTCTGGAATAGTCACCTGTTCATTCAGTCATTCATTTAATCATTTATACAACAAAATACAAGCTGATTTAGATACTGAGGATGCACTGAAGATGAAGACAGACATAACAGAACTTATAGTGTGGGAGATAATACAATAAACACCTAAATAAACAAAAAAGCTTGTGAGAGTAAAACATGCTATTCTGGCAAATAAAATTCAGTCTCACAGATACTTTAAATTGAATGGCCAGAGAAAGCTCTGAGGATGCAATACTTGAACTGTGTTCTGAATGACAAGAAAGAGCTAATGCTTTAAATATCAGATGGAAGAGTCTTCTAGGAAAAAGAAGCAACATGTCCAAAGGCTTAAGAGAGGAAGAGATGATAAGGCCAGTTTTGCTGGAGTGGAATGAGAGAGGGAGAGTAGTCTAAGAGTGATAGAAAGGACAGGAAAAGGCTAGATCATGTAGGGCTTTATAAACTAGAATTAGGGGCTTATTCTAAGCTCTATGGGAAAGCATTGGAGAATTTAAACAGGTGAGTGACATTATCTGATTTTTGCTTTAAAGGATTCTTTTTGCAACTGTGAGGAACATGGCATAATATAGGGACCAAGTTTTGTGGTTACTTCAGTGGTCCAGGAGAAACAGAATTTTTTTTTTTAGACTATAGTTTTCATAATGGAAAATGAAAGAAGTAGATTTAATCAGAATATTTTCCATGCTGAGTTGACTGGAACTCTGCTATTGGGTGATGGGAGGGCAGGGGCATTTAATCTGATTCTTAAGGGTTTTCAACCAGGCAGAAAGAAACAGTTACTATGAGAGGAAAAGTGGAGAGATAGT
This sequence comes from Elephas maximus indicus, assembly GCF_024166365.1. Taxonomy (NCBI): domain Eukaryota; kingdom Metazoa; phylum Chordata; class Mammalia; order Proboscidea; family Elephantidae; genus Elephas; species Elephas maximus. The sequence goes on along the minus strand of NC_064822.1, from coordinate 76,200,814 downwards.
TTGGTTGCAAGGGATGTGTCCTCAAAGTATGGACAAGGATAATATGAGCCATGTGAGAATATTTAGGCCTACACATTGTGTGATTATTTAAAACTCTGGGTTATACAGACAAAGAAAGTGAGACCACTGAGGGTAGTCATCAGGAAAATGTTATTAACAGATTTGGTAACTGGACCTGAAAATTCCTAACCTAACCTTAAAATGACAGTATGAGCCATTCTTTTTAAAAATTTTATATCTTTTTTTTTATTTAGAGAAAAATTGAAAGATACAAAGTAATATGAAGATTTAAAGATTATAACCCTATACCGTAATGACTTAAATGACCAATCAACATGCTGATTTTGAATTTAGGATATCTTACTTTTCTATGAAATACTATGATATTCTTCATGCATGTTATTATTTATTTTCAAAAAAAATTATTCATTTCAACATAAAAACATACGTTGAAAAATTTTAAGGCATATTACCATTATTAAGATGGAAAATTGCTTGTCTCTTACAAATCACTCCAACAGTTAAGAAATTCATTGGCTCACGTAAGTGGATGACTTAAAATGGATTAATTAAGGAATCAAATGATACCTTAGAATCCACTTACTGACTCTTATCCTTCTATACGTCAGCAAGCAAATCACAGATCAAGATGCTAAAAAGATGGCTGCATAAGTCCCAAATCTCACACATTCACCTCATCAAATCCAGAGGAAAGTGGTACATTTGTAGCTTCAATAAGAGTCATGAAATCATTGTTTCTCATTGTCTTAGATTGGGTTATTTGTCTGTTTCTGATCCAGTCACTGTGGCCATATTAATAGAATACTCTGATTGGTTTAGCCTAACTCACATGCCTCAGTCCCAGGGAAAAGTGTGCACATCTCACCCAAACAACATGTACTGAGAATAGAGAAAAATCATGATCTCTGAAATAACATTTGCATGCTCTTGCTGTAAGAATGGTGAACAGATTTTGGGTAATTAAATAGTAAGTGGTAAATTCATCAAGATTGCCAAACTGTGAGAATGCACCGAGGCACATTTAAAGGTTTGTGATTAATGGGTTACAGGTGTGGCAATACAGTGACCCCCCCCTTTTTTTTTTGCCCCTCAGCGCTTACTGAAGCCAAAAAGAACTGATTAGTTTATCTCTGTCTATAAACAGCTTTGTATATTCAATATAGTATGACAATCATGTTATTTTCTATGATTCTTGATATAAAAAATGGTTGATTAATAACATACTACAATATAGAAAAAAAGATCCATATAGTAAAAGAGTTTTAAAAAAGTAAAAGAACTTAGAAACTTTTAAAAAAAATCACTTGAAATTGTAAAATTAAATGCAAATTTGCGAGCACCTCTAAATAAAGACAAAAATTCTTACTGTAGTTAAGAATAAAACTTTATCTTGTTTACAAGAGTTAAATCTCAAAAAAAGTGCCTCTTACATGGTAAAAAGGAAAAAATGGGTTAAAATTTATTAGGGAAGTGTAAACAATAGAACACACTAAGAACATTTTGTTACCATACAAAGTAGAACTCAAAGAAAAAAAATTAAATAAGACAAAGAGAAATTTAATATGCATTTTAGAAGTTCAATTTGCAATAAAAATATAATTATCTAACATTCATTAACTTCTACCTCCCTGATAAAACTATTTCAAAACATAGAAAATGTATTTTTAAAGAAATTAAGGACAATATAAGAAATGTAATAATTTTATATCCTCTTTCAGTCATTCAAAAACAAGACCATCAGTTACAATAATTATAAAGTTATTGAGAATTTGATTGATGTAAGAAATAAGAAAGATTGAGTAATTAAATGTATCGATGGGCTGTCTTTTCAAATGTCTATGGAAACAGAATTATCTTCAATGTAGTCAACAAATTAAACATTTTAAATATTAAATCAAAAAATGAAGAAAAAAGCTTAGAATTTCTAGAAGAAATGATCAGAACAAAAGGGTTGGGGGTGACATCACTGATAATGATACAGTACAGAACTCCAAAACTTCATCCTTCCATTAAAGCAACAATTAAGCTGGCAAAAATCTGTCAGAAGAACTCTGGACTCTAACCAAAAACTCACCAAAAAAGGAATGATGCTTAATAAAGAAGCTGCTGAATTTTGCTAAGCAAGCACTGTGGTATTTTAACGTACATGCTTACCATCTTCCACTCCCCAGGCTGGTGGTGACTACGAACAGCAGCCTGTATTCCTGGTGCAGATTGCTGGTACCGCTCAAAGAAACATGGACCTTATTATCAAAGAACTGAGGTTTTTTTTTGAAAATTTCTCACGTATATTAAGAGATCAGGCAAGTTCAGAAAAGACCTGAGAAAATGCCAAACTTTCACCTCTAGGCATCAAGCAAAAAAGAATTGCAGAATAAATGTACTGGCTAAGTGTTGAAGGAGTAACCCAGGACAGAGACAATCTGCAAATACCAGGAGAGTTTATATATGTATATATATATGTATATTTAAGGAAATTTCTGTCAAATCACTACTTGATCTCTAAGCTAAAGAAATAGAGACTTCAGTGGCTACACACATCAACAATGTCATTACAAAAACAGTTTAGGTAAGCAATGTAATAAACAGCAATAGCCCACAATAAACTGTAACAACAAGCCCTGGGGAGTGGAATAATCTGATTTCAAGATTTACCACATTATAATATTCAGAATGTCATTTTTTTTTTTAAATCAAGAGGCTGCAAAGAAATTAGGATATGTGGTCCATTCACAGGGAAAAAAAAATCAAAATGTACCTAAGGAAGCCTGGAAATTAGGCTCAACAGATAAAGCCTTTATATCAACTGTCTTATTCTCAATGCACTAAGGGAAACCAGAGACAAAGAACTAAAGGAAACAGGAGAACAATGTCTTACCAAATAGGGAATATCCACAAAGAAAAATAAATTATATAAAGGAACCAAATAGAAAATCTAAAACTGAAAAGTATAATAACTAAAATGAAAAGTTCAATAGAAGAATTCAACAGCAAATTTGAAAAGGTAGAAGAATTGCAAACTTAAAGATAGGTCAATTCAGATTATCTACTCTGAACAGCAGGAAAAAAAAAGTGGCAAAAAATGAACGGAGCCTAAGAGATTTGTGGAGCGCTGTCAAATGTAGCAACATACACATAAAGGGAGTCCCAAAGGGTAGGAGAGACAGAAAGAGACACAAAGAAGATCTGAAGAAATATTGGCCAAAAATTTCCTAAATTTGATAAGAGACATAAATGTATACGTACAAGAAGCTCGACGAACTCCAAGATAAACAGATTCACACTGAGACACATTACCATCGAATTGTTAAAAGCCAAAGAGAAAGAATCTTGAAAGCAGCAAGAGAGAAGCAACTCATCATGTAAACATGAGCCTCATAAGATTAATAGCTGATTTCTCATCGTAAACCACAGAAGAGGAAAGCAATGGGATGACATTTTTAAAGTACTGAAAGGAAAGAAAAAAAAGCTGTCAACCAAGAATTCTGTATCTGGCAGAACTCTCCTTAATAAGTGAAGGAGTAATTACGACATTCCCAGCTGAATAGAAACCAAGGAAGTTAATAACTAATAGGTCTACCCTACAAGAAATGCTAAATAAAATCCTTCAGGCTGAAATTAAAGAAAGCTGGATGGCAGCTTAAAGCCATATGAAAAAATAAAGAACACTAGTAAAGGTAATTAAACCAAAAAAAAAAAACCTCACTACCATCAAGTTGATTGTGATTCATAGTGATCCTGTAGGATAGAGTAGAGCTGCCCCATAGGGCTTCCCAGGCTGTAAATCTTTATAGAAGCAGACTGCCACATGTTTCTCCTGTGGAGCAGCTGGTAAGTTTGAACTGCAGACCTTTTCATTAGCAGTCAAGTGCTTTAATCACTGTGCCACCAAGGCTCCTTAAAAAGGTAACAACATAGGTAAATTTATGTGTTCACTTTGTAGTATAAGTAAAATTAGTATTATTGTGCATTTAGTTTGTAACTATTCTTTTTTTCTACATGATTTAAAAGACAAATCCATACAACAATTATGAATCTATGTCAATAATACACAAAGTAAAAAAGATGTAATTTGGGACAATAAAAACATAAAGGGAGGATTTTGTATATGATTGAAACTAACTTTGTATGTGATTTATAATATGTTGTTATAAATTTAAGATATAAATTATAATCACTAGGTTACTAAAAGCACCAATAGAAAAGGTAAAGAGAAGGTAATCAAAGGGTAATCACAAGAATACCTATCTGGCATAACAGAGGTCTTATCTTCTTAAATCTTGCTAATCTATCATAAACCCCAAGTTCTTTGTTATATCCTCGATGTTTCTGAGATGTAACAACTGTCTTAGAGTAACTAAAAATAGTTGCCAAAGATAAATCAATAGAAAATAAATAATGGTGAAAATAATCATGATAAAACTATTGAGTGAATGTACCACAGTCGACTAAGGGTGTCATGTGCATTGTCTAATTCTCATGGTGAATCTGTGGAACAGATATTATTATTAATCCCAGTTTATAAATAAGAAAACTGTCACAATGAGGTTAAGTTGAATAAGTTGCAGGAAGTTTTACTGCTGATAAGTGGTAGCACTGGTGTCTGAGCCCAGGTCTTTCACATTCCACGACTTGCACTCCTATACAGAGGTTGGGAGTTTCATTTCAGAAGTCATTCTACTGAATTGTGGTTCTATCACTTATTAGCTCTATGACTTTATGTTATTACCTCACATAAAGTTTCAAACAGAAATTGCAGATGAGAAAATTCATGAAAAATACTAAGGAAATGCTTTTCAAATGGTAAACATTAGCTATAAGAAAAACAAAAATGTTAAGAATCACCCTATTGTTGTCATTGTTCAAATTTCCTTAATCGATTAAGGACAAAATTATTTATAATTTCAAACTACCAATATTTTACATTATCCTATATTTCCCCAATATTAGGATATTTGGAATCAGTTGTACAGAGAAATGAGCAATTCCTAGTACTTCCTAAAAATTACAGAGACTATGTAACTAAGTTTGCAACTTTCAAATCCACAAAATTCAGCATTGCAATAAGCAACTGAATGGAAAATACCAGTTTCATGAAGAAATAAATACATTTGTAGTTTTTTTAATTTTTGGTATATGGTTTATACACATTCAAGAAAAGAATTTGGATGCCTGAGAGACAGGTGATTTAGACTACATTTACATGCAGAACTAGTTCGATTGTTATGAGGGTCAAGTCATTCAAAACCCAGTTTTGACAGAACCTAGATTGCTAGTCTCCTTTAAGATGAGTCTGGTTTGAGACCTTAAATATTCATCATTAATAAAAATTCCACGACATTTTTCAAAAGAACATTTGCCCAGGTCATTTGACCAGATGCCAAGTTAAATCATTAAGGCATGGCCAACTGCCATTTCATTTTTCTTCTTTCACTTAATGTCCTAGATTTTTTAATTTAAAGGAACATGAGATCATTTTACTTGAGCATAGAATTTACAAGTGAATATCTCAGAAAGTCTCAGAAAGTGTGCTTCCCAAATCTAAAACTTCTGGGGGCTTTGAAAAATCTTTCTTTTGGATGAGTATATAGTTGATGGGAAAGAATGTTTCTGAGTGTATTATATTTAAATTCAGGGTAAACTTTTTCATTTAAAAAACTTCCAGTGAATAGGACAAAATCTTTTTTTTTTAATTGTTGTTTGTTGTTTTATGATGTTTATAATAACTAAGAACTAAACCACAATCCATTTGATAGACTAACTCTGTTGATGATTTTCTATTGTGTCACATTTTCATAGAAACAAACAGCATAATTTCATACTTATAGACACATTTTAATAACCTTTACCATTTCTCATTAATTGAATGTAGAGTGAATGTTTTCCAATCTGTTCCAGGATATAATAAAGATAGGCTTTATTTCACATCCCACATACTATGTACATCCTTGCTCTCATAATTGTTTCTTAGGTTATCTCAAAAGTTTTGATAGTTTATTTGTATGTTGCAGAAAATTAGCGATACTGGCTAAGAATGGTCCTTGATATGATTTAAAAAATGCAAACAGAATTAAGGATTGGCTCAAGTAAGGGAATGGAAATGAAGATTGAGCTTGAAAATGAGCTTTTAACTAGATTCTCTATTTCATAGTTATGTATGTTGAATTGGTATATTAACATTCTCACTGTATGGGAAATCATGCTTACCATCCAGTGGTAAAATCCTTGGGAGAATTGAGGAAAGTTGCAAAAGATGTAGGATGTAGGCTTTTAAGAATAAGAAAGGAGGAGAAGGTAGTTCTCAGAAGATGGTTTATTATAAGCCAAGTTTGTAAGTCTGTGTGTGTGTTCTTCATAATTGAAATCCTCCTCGACTTCTAGTAATTCCTTTACTTAACTAAAAATTACTTAATGAGCTAAAATGGTTAATATATCTTTCAAAGACTTCTAATTTGCACTTTATTTACATCCAAGTCATTAAAAGAATATGACTCCTTGAATATCAACGGTCAGGATTTATTACGGTAAAATGGGTTTACTAACATGCATGTCTTTGCCAATATGTGTTTGAATGCTTTATATAGAATATGCTGCTTATTGATTTATTTTTTAGATTTGTAAAATTGCCTTTCCCTTCAAGGCACAAGGATATAAAATAGCATCGATTATACTGATTATTTGATATTATTTATATATATTCATGTACAGATACATATTTCTATATATACACACACAATTCTACAATATAAATACATCAAAAAGACAATAGTAGTTTGTTCTTTGCCAGAAAAATTACGTTTTAGGAGAACAACCAAGAGATTTTTAATGTTAAAAATAATGATGGTAATATGGTTGTACTCTGCATTAAGAAGGTCAGAAAACTTCGAAATCTGTATTAGTAACTACTGAATAATTTGACTTGTTATTCCAAAACTGGCAATTGTTACAAACATATACCTATTTGAAAACAAGTTTTTAAAACTTGAGGTGTAGTGACTACAGAATAACAAATCTCGGCTACTTCTAGGTTTCATTTTGACAATTATGGAACAAAAATGAATTGTACATGTACAGACTACATAGAAATCCTAATTACCATTCACTCATTCTCTAAATCTTAGTCTGGAAACTCAGATTAAACCTGTCCTCTATGGGTGACCCTGCTGATATCTGAATACCGGTGGCATAGCTTCCAGCATCACTGCAACACGCAAGCCCCCACAGTACTATAAACTGACAATATGCATATTCCCAAGAAAGGTGATCCAACCAAATGTGGAAATTATAGAACAATATCATTAATATCACACGCAAGCAAAATTCTGCTGAAGATCATTCAATAATGGCTGCAGCAGTGTATCAACAGGGAACTGCCAGAAATTCAGGCCGGTTTCAGAAGAGGACGTGGAACCAGGGGTATCATTGCTGATGTCAAATGGATCCTGGCTGAAAGCAGAGAATACCAGAAGGATGTATAAAAAAACTAGTGCACCTGTGTTTTATTGACTATGCAAAGGCATTTGACTGTGTGGATCGTAACAAATTATGGATATATTGCGAAGAACGGGAATTCCAGAACACTTAATTGTGCTCATGAGGAACCTTTACATAGATCAAGAGGCAGTTGTTCGGACAGAACAAGGGGGTACTGATTGGTTTAAAGTCGGGAAAAGTATGCGTGAGGGTTGTATTCTTTCACCATACCTATTCAATCTGTATCCTAAGCAAATAATACAAGAAGCTGGACTATATGAAGAAGATTGGAGGAAGACTCATTAACAACCTGCGTTATGCAGATGACACAACCTTGCTTGCTGAAAGTGAAGAGGACTTGAAGCACTTACTAATGAAGATCAAAGACCACAGCCTTCAGTATGGATGACACCTCAAAATAAAGAAAACAAAAATCCTCACAACTGGACCAATGAGCAACATCATGATAAACGGAGAAAAAATTGAAGTTGTCAAGGATTCCATTTTACCTGGATCCACAATCAACAGCCATGGAAGCAGGAGTCAAGAAATCAAAGGATGCATTGCATTGGGTAAATCTGCTGCAAAAGGCCTCTTTAAAGTGTTGAAGAGCAAAGATGTCACCTTGAAGACTAAGGTGCGCCTGACCCACGCCATGGTATTTTCAATCACATCATATGCATGTGAAAGCTGAACAATGAATAAGGAAGACTGAAGAATAATTGACACCTTTGAATCATGGTGTTGGTGAAGAATATTGAATATACCATGGACTGCAAAAAGAACGAACAAATCTGTCTTGGAAGAAGTACAACCAGAATGCTCCTTAGAAGCAAGAACGGCAAGACTGCGTCTTACATACCTTGGACATGTTGTCAGGAGGGATCAGTCCCTGGAGAAGGGCATCATGCTTGGCAGAGTACAGGGTCAGTGGAAAAGAGGAAGACCCTCAATGAGGTGGATTGACACAGTGGCTTCAACCATGAGCTCAAGCATAACAAGGATTGTTAAGGATGGCTCAGGACCAGACAGTGTTTTGTTCTGCTGTGCATAGGGTCGCTATGAGTCGGAACCTACCCGGCGGCACCCAACAACAACAGCAGCAACATTCGCTATAAAATATTTATTGAGTGCTTAAAAAAAAAAAAAAAAAATCAGCCCTTTGCCATCTAGTAGATTCCGATTCACAGCAACCGTATAGGACAGAGTAGAGCTGCCCCATAGAGTTTCCAAGGAGTGCATGGTGAATTCAAACTGCCAACCTTTTGATTAGCAGCCCTAGCCCTTAACCACTAGGCCATCAGGGTTTCCGTTGAGCACTAGGTAAGACAATAATGTTATTATTAACGTTCATAATTAAGTAGATACTGTTTGGTAGAAGGGCCCCTGATGGCCAGTGGTTAAGAGCTCTGGTGCTCACCAAAAAGTCGGCAGTTCATAATCCACCCATCTGCTCCTTGGAAAGACCCTGGGGCAGGTCTACTCTGTTCTCTGGGGTCTCTGTGAGTCGGAACCAACTCGGTGGCAAGGGTTTTTTTTTTTTTTGCTTTTATTTGGTAGAAACTTTTGTAGAAGCTGGTGAGAGTGAGGAAGAAGACACAAAATCCCTGCAATGAAGATCATAACTAAGTTTTTTTGTTTTTGTTTTTTCCCTGTTTGTGTTATTTGTCTTGTTATTAGAGGTCATTATTCTTGTTAATCGGATTTTCTAAGAAAATTTTCTGTGCTGAAATTTTTTAATGAGATACATTTGTCTTCTTCTTCATGTGTGTGGTATGAGAAATGGAATTTAAATTTCCTTGACAGTTATGGATCCTATAGTGTCTCATTAAAATAGCTCTCAAAATTAATTTTAAATAGAGGGTTGCTATTATTGATGATGAAAGAAATAGATTTAATACTTATGTTCTATAAAACTTTTTTTTTAATAAAAATCTGAAGCTCTTTGTTGGCTTCTATTATGTTGCAATTTTCTCTTTAGATTTTATGAAATGATCTTATCTATAAGACATTCCTGTTTTTTTATAAATCTAACTTACTTGAATTCTGGGTAAGTAGGTGATTTTTATGAAGGATAATCTTTTTAAATACTTTTCTGTATATAGCAGTTTAACTTTTCCTATAAATATGAAGAGCATACAAATAATTTTTGCAATCCATTTCAGAATGAAATTCTTGGCCTACCCAACTGAGTTTTGGGAAGATACTTTAGTTGCATTCCTTTTTAATGTATTGCTATCTTCTAATCAATTTGGTACCAAAAACACTGCTATATTCTTAAAACTGTGTTACATAATATACTTTTCTATTAATCTAGTGATGTTTGGAAGGTCTTTAAAATCCAAGTCTAAATTATTCCCTGATTTCTGGATCAGATATTAAAAATATTTTGGGATTTTTGTGCTGTCCTTTGTTTCCATAATCGCTTGTGATGAATGCCTCTGAAATCTTTAACCTAACAGAATATTTGCATTTAATATTAGAATTTACCCAACTGTTCACTCACTGTCTTCTGGAAGCTCAAGGTGACAAGAAGAAAAGGATAACATGGGATAGAATATATATATATCTATATATATCTATATATATATCTATATAGATATATATTAGTGGTACTCTAAGGAACCAAAACAGACAAACGTGTTGCCATGAAGTTGATTCCGACTCATAGTGACCCTATAGGACAGAGTACCACCTGCAGGGTTTCCAAGGAGCAACTGGTGGATTTGAACTGCAGAGCTTTTTTGTTACCAGCCACAGCGATTAACCACTGCACCACTAAGGGCTCCACTGTAAGGGAAGTATTGTACTTTAATCATTGAATGAAGGCTTTTGTCTGTTGGCTAATATTTTAATTGTTTTTAATATATTGTGTTAAAGAATCATAGGATGTTTTAAAGCTGGGCAGAACTCACCCTCTCATCTTACATATAAGGAAACAACTTGCATTTAAGTAACTCAACAAAGGTTGTATGGCTAGAGAATGCCAGAATGGAGGAGAGACACTTTTTGCTTGTCTCTGAGTACTCAAGTCCTTTTCACATTTGATTATATTCTTTCCCGAAGTACAAACTACAGGCTCTGTGACTTAGACTTCAAGATAAAGACATTTCATATATATAAAACCCGTTGCCATCAAGTCGATTCCGACTCATAGCGACCCTATAGGACAGGGTAGAACTGCCCCATAGAGTTTCCAGGGAGCACTTGGTGGATTCCAACTGCCAGCCTTTTAGTTAGCAGACATAGCTCAAATACATTGTTGTGGCCCCTGTGTATTTTCATATTGTTTCACCGTATCGTTTCACCATATTGTTTCACCACCACTAACTTAGACCCTCTGCCCCTTAAAGTTCTCATCTGTGCTTTACAGTTACTGTTGTCATTTTTACATCATATATTTAATACTTCATAAAGGCGCAATGCTCAGGACAGACTTTTTTTCATTGAACTTGATTTGTTGTTTAGTTAAAGATAACTTCATGGGATAGTTTCAGTTCAAGATTGAAAATTTGTTTCCAGGCAATAGGTTCAGAAGTTTCTCTAGTCTCAGTGTGTCCAGTAGGTCTAGTTTCCAATGAGAATTTGAAGTAATTTATTGAATCTTGGCCTTTTCTCTTTCAGGTTTGATGGAACTATAGGAAGAACCCTTGTTTTTTCAGATACATTTCAAAACACTTTTTGAAGATTACAAACAATACAGCCTTCTAGAAGTTATACTTTGTGGTTAATCTGAATTTCATGTAGAAGTTTGTTGGAAGTAAAAATAAAAGCAAAACACCAGTCTTTGTAATTACTAGTATTGGGTGTGAAATAACAAATGAATCTATTATTTCTTTGGAAAGACTGCTGTATCTAAATGAAGACTGAGTCTTCCTCAATGGATACTTAAAAAAATTTAATTGAGATCAAAGAAAAACTTATCTTCTGCTAGAAGGAATTCTGTAATCTCAGCAACTCCCTATATTTGTGACTAAACAAAGTCCTTGTCCAATTAAAAAAAATCAGAATCTGTTTCTTTGGTTTGCCCATTGCACTATAACCAACACAAATTAAGCCTATCTGTCAATTACAAGCAGCTGAATGTCCTTTAATATCAAAGAGGATGACAAACACAACACTTTCATGAGTGATGACTAAGGCCAATTGCTGCTTAATTCACAGATGACATAACATCCTTCATTGATACTGTCTGTGTGTTTCAGCCTGGAAGTTATTGCATATAGATTTACTATGCCCCTTGCAGAATGTAAAAGTTAACATAAGCCTGAGCATTTAACCAACAACAACAGGGAAAAAATCGCTTTGCTAAGTGTCAAGCATGTAGCCTTATCCCTGGGAAGATTCTGTGCAATTGGAAATGAGACTTTCATATGGCATCATGAAGACAGGGAGGAATAAAAACAAATCAAATTCTGCTAGCCTAAAACTGTTACATATCTTTTTTTGCATGTTCTCAAGGAATGCGCTGATAGAAATTCACACTTTCAAAGATGTAAATGTAGTTAGACTATTAGATTGTTAAGGAACATCCCTATTGTAAAAGGGAAAATAGAAAAGCACAAGTGATGTTCACTTTTAAAATTCATCAGTTCTATAAGCATTGTTCTAACAGGGATGTCTAAGTCTACGTGTCACCATTTAGACAGGCAAAACTTTAGGGGGATTACTATCCTTGACTTACAATTCTCTATAATTGTCTCTTTCTGACTAGAGTGAAAAAACTAAAACTTGCCAATTAAAGGTATCTTTTTGTTGTAGTTGTTGTTAGGTGCCATCAGGTCGACTTTTGACTCATAGTGACTCCATATGACAGAGTAGAACTGCCCCAAAGGGTTTTCTAGGCTGTAATATTTATGGGAGCATGTCACCGGGTCTTTCTCCAGGGGAGCCACTGAATATGTTTGAACCACGAACCTTTCGGTTAGCAGCTGAGTGCTTAAACCATTGTGCCACTAGGGCTCTTTACAGATATCTTATTCATATCCAATTTAAAATATATATGTGTCAAATTACTTCAATCCCTTTTCACTATCAGTAAGTTCAAAGTCCAACTTCCTCTCAGGGCTATGTGTCACACTACCACTCTCCATCTACTCTCTAAAATGGCAACTGGGTTCAAGGGAAAGCTTGTTTTGCCCCAGGAACCTGGGGGAGAGACACATGTCTGGGTCTTCACCTGTCTCACAAGTGTGCTAAGATGTTTTGCCTACATTCATGCATTTAAATTAATACTGACAATAAAGTAGATATTACTATTCCCATTTTTCCGATAAGAAAATAGATTCTCAAAGAGGTTAACTATTTACACATAATAATAGCTAATCTATATGTATTGTATTCCATCTAACAGATACTTCAAAACTCTCTTTGTGATATACTTGCAAATGTTAATTAATTTAGTCCACAACAGCCATATGAGATAGATACTTATATTTTCTCCACTTTACAGATGACGAAATGGAGGCACAGAGGGATTCATTAACTTCTCTAAGACTACAGAGCTAGGCTTTGGTAAAACCATTATTCTAACTCGGCAGTTTGGCTCCAAAGTCCACACCATTAACCATGAGTGCCTTTACAAAATATACTGGAATGTTACCAACTCAGAATGTCTAAAATCAGAATTTAATCTGAATGCTGTAATATGTTTGTACTTTTGAGGTGCAAAAACAGAACAGATTATCTTGTTCACTGGTCCCAACTTGTAATAAATTTCACCGTAGCAAACAAAATGAATTAGCATTACCTGTCACCCTTATTTGTCAGCCACTGACTCATACCCTCAAAATCAATGTCTAGTCCTAAGAAGAGATTCTTTGCAGGCTGGAATGACAGGACTGTTTGCCAAATACTCACTTACCTTATTCATGGAAATGCCCTTTGATTTCCTACAACCCTGGTACCAAAAAAAAAAACCAAACCCAGAGCTGTCGAGCCGATTCTGACTCAGCGACCCTATATGACAGAGTAGAACTGCCCCATTGAGTTTCCAAGGAGTGCCTGGCGGATTCGAACTGCCAACCCTTTGGTTAGCAGCCATAGCACTTAACCATTACACCACCAGGGTTCCCACAACCCTGGTCTACTCATTTGATTATCTTGGCAGTGTTAAGAGGAAACCCTGGTGGCGTAGTGGTTAAGTGCTATGGCTGCTAACCAAAGGGACAGCAGTTCGAATCCTCCAGGGGCTCCTTGGAAACTCTACGGGCAGTTCTATTCTGTCTTATCGGGTCCCTATGAGTCCGAATCGGCTCGACAGTACTGGGTTTATTTTTTGGTAGAGTTAAGAAGGCAACTAATATTTAGGACTGTAAATGCAGTTGCAGCCTGCCCCAAACTTATTTTTGTAATTGCTGTTTGAGTCAGCTCCTAACTCATGATGACCCCAAACACCACAGAACGAAATGTTGCCAGGTCCTGTGCCATCTTCATGATTGTTTGTATGCTTGAGTCCGTTGTTGCGTTCACTGTGTATTTTCAGTGCCTTCCAACCTTTTTTTTTCCAACCTAGGGAGCTCATCTTTAAGCAATATATATGACAATATTTTACTGTGATTAGTAGAGTTTTCATTAGGTAATTTTAGTACATCACCAGGCCTTTATTCTTAGTCTGTCTTAATCTGGAATCTCCATAGAAATCTGTTTATCAGGGTGGCCCTGCTGGTATTGGAAATACTAGTGGCATAGCCTCCAGTATCATAGCTACACTGAATCCACCCCAGTATGACAAACTGGCAGATGGGTGATAGGCCCCAAATTTAGTACCCATGCAGAGATAGTACCATGACAAGGCTTTGAGTTTCAGACCTGATAAGAAGGGAAGATAGGAGAGGCCCATGGTTGAGAGGGGAAGAAAACAACAAAGAGTTGCAGAGATCACATGTGCATATATTAGAAGAAGGTAGCTATTAAAAGAGAGGAGAAGTCGCTATTGCATTAAACTAACTTTGAAATTCATTCTTCAACTTCCAGATTTGATGACTTCTGGGAAGTGTTCTCTGTCCATTTCCAAGTCTGCTTTGGGTGCCTCTCTTATGTGGTCTTATGTGGTTTTAACTCTGAAACCATTTTGAAAAAATTCACTTCAAAAAAAAAAAGGAACTAAAAATGTATCTTGAAAAAAAAGGAGCTCAAATATGCATGTATGTCTATTTTATCTGATGTTTATTGAAATTCAGCTTATATGTGTGACTATATTCCTACTCTTAAAATGATAAAAAAAAAAATAAAGCACATAATAATGTGGAAACTGGCTTTGACTTCACATCTAACTTTTGCATAACGATTTTAGAATTTAATTTTGAAGCATAGTTATAAAATTCACCTACCATAATTATAAAGACAGTCTCTCTTTTGCAGCACAATTATAAGGAGAATTCAAGGGCTTGTCAATGTTCCCTTAAGTCTATCTTATTCTTTGATAGTCAATTCAAGCTCTTTGAAGAGACTATCCTTCATCCTTATCGATATTTTTTCCTTCATTATTTCCTGAAAAATGCAGGCTTTTTTTAAAATTACATTAATCTCATTAATCTACATTAACTACAGCTAATTGCATTAATCAGTAGTTACCAATGATTAATGTAGTTAATCATTACAAGTGATTAATGCAGTTCTCTAACATCACTTTCAAGAATTTCATGAAAATGTACACATTTCACAGACTTGCAATTTCACTTTGCAATCACATGCCATTTTGCCTGCGTGGTTTTTAGATGTTTATGACAGCTAACAACCAGTGAAAGGTTGGCCAACGAAGAATGAAGACTTCCATACGATGGGAAGATGTTTGGCATTAGAGGCAGGACTGATGTTCAGCCAGTGCCCTCTGTGTAGCCATTTCAGTTGTTATTGAGGCACATCCATACCTTGAAATATAATGAAATTCAATTCATTAAGCCCAGTGAATGTCAGATGCTACTGCCCCCAATACGTAGCCCTGCTCTGGGATCTCCATATTTCTTCATGAAATTCCAGGCCCAGCACAAGGCTACCACGGCCATCACCCAGTGCTTTATCTGACATCATCACTTTCTGTTAATGACTGTGTCATTCCTGGATATAGGTTAGAGTTAAGTAGGACAGAATGTTTAAATGAGAATCTTTTTTTTTTTTTTCTTTAAGTAGTTGGTTCATTAGTGAATGCTCTCAGAATGAGATGACTTTCATTTTCCTAGGCAACATTATAACCTGAAGGACTCAGAAGATAAATACTTGGATATGTTATCATTATTCTCAGCACATTCTATTGCAAATGGTTCTTTAAACGGCTATTTGCATATTTGTTTTTTTCTCAAGACTAAATCGGACTTTCTACGATGGGAAGGAATGGGAATGTCTTGCTCATTGTCCTATCCAGTGAATTAAGCTCCCATCCAAAGAATACATAATTAATGTTTTTTGAGTGAGTATATGGATGAATATCTTGTTTGATATTCTTGATGAAATTCTTAATAGTTAGAAGTGGGATATATTATTTCATTGGGATGACAGTGTTAATAGTGGCAGAGAATCAGTCTATATGGTTAGCCTTGCAGTTCACTTGCCAAGCTTTGACCCACATGGCTGCAGTCATTTTACCTGTAAGATCATAAACCTTCATAGCTTAAAACCAATCACATATTGGTTTCTATCCTCAGACACTGGTCTATGATAATTGTTATTAATATGATAATAATTAGGAATTATGGTGACAACTAAGTATTATCCAGGAAAATTATTATTTTTTTGATTCTTTGTAGGGATCCATATTCTTTTACCAGTTTTGATTATGAATTGACTGTGTTCTATACCAAAACAAAACAAAACCTGCACTCTCAAACTATTAATCCAAAAAACCCAAAACCCAAACCCACTGCTGTTGAGTCAGTTCCGGCTCATGGTGACCCCACAGGACAGAGTAGAACTTTCCCATGGGGCTTCCAAAGTTATAATCTTTACCGAAGCAGACTGCCACATCTTTCTCCCACAGAGCAGCTGGTGGGTTCTAACCACTGACCTTTTGATTAGCAGCTGAGTGCTTTAACCACTGCACCACTAGGGCTCCTTGTAAGATCATGCAAAGTCTACAGAAGAAGTGAGATTAGTGGTAAAGCTGAGAAGTTACTCATGTGTCAAGTTAATAATAATAAAAAAAATTTAAAGCCTCTCTGAATGAGATCACCAAAGAAAATGAGTAATAAAAGTAGTTTTATCAGAAAGAAGATTGAAAATGGGAGCTTAAGGGAAAACAAGATACACTGCTTAACAAGACTGACTACTTTGCCTTCAAAGGTTTTTGTAGATGACATTAATACAGAAGACAGCTTCTGATCTTTCTCCCCCGTTCCTTCCCACTCTTCCCCAATTCAGTAAATAGCAACTATATCCTTCAAGTTACTCAGACTTAACACCTTAGAGTTATCATAAAAAGTTCTTTTCTTATATACATTTACTAAAAGAAAACCAAAGCCATTGCCATCGAGTTGATTCCAACTCATAGCAGCCCCGTAGGACAGAGTAGATCTGCCCCATATGGTTTCCAAGGAGCACCTGGTGGATTAGAACTGCCAACCTTTTGTTTAGCAGCTATGGGTCTTAACCACTACACCACCAGGATTTCTCACACATTGTTGTCTCTACCATCAAAACAAACCCAAATCCCAGCTTGTCCCCAACTTCACTTTCACCCCTGCACTATCATTTCTATCTCTGATTTAAATAGCCAGCTAACTGATTTCAACGCTTCTGTCCTTGCAGTGTATTATCAACATAGCAACCAAAGTGGTATTTTCAAAGCATAAGTCAGATTGTTTTATGCAGTCCTTACAATGATCCTCAAAGCCCTGGAATGCCTCCCAATAACTGTGAACTTTTTGTCTATTGCTCTCACCCTTCCTCATCCTAGTCCAACTAAGGTTTTCTTGCTGTTCCTCAAGATAACGAGTTATGCTACATCCAGGGTCTTAGTATTTGGTATTCTGTTTACCTGACACAATCTTTCTTTAGATATTTGCATGACTTATTTCTTCAAGTTGCAATTCCACATGTAATCCTTCAGATATTTACCTACAGCTTTCCTTCTCAGTCTTTCGTGATCTTCGCTATTTAAACTTTCACTTTTCTGTCACTCCATATGCCTCTTACATGCTTTGTTTTTTCTGTAGATATGATTGTCCACAGGGGGAAAAAAATTATTCATCTCACCTTCTAGAATGTAAGCCCCATGAGAGCAGGGATTTCTGTGATTCTTTACTAATGTATCACTGTACCCTAGAAGGGCGCCTGGAACACTACAGGTGTCCAATCAGTATTTTGAATTAACAAAGACAATGAATGAAAGTAAATTTTCCTTCAGATATCCGTTTCAATCTCCACTATGAGAGATGGGCATTAACATTTATTAAATGTCCTCAGTGTGTCAGGTGCTCTTTAATTTAATTCTCAAAACAATCTTGAGGGCTAGAAATTAGTATTTCCGTTTTACAAAAGAATAAACAGAGGTCTCAGAGTAGCTCACCCAAAGAGGCAGAGAAAGGAAGGATTCAGCTACTGGACTTGAAGGGTTCTGAAGCCCATGTTCCTTATGACACCATTATACTTTCTAGGCAACCTCTGAAGTACAGGAGGATTACTTGAGTAGTAATTGGTACAAATACCACAAACTGCCAGAGGCCGTGCCATTAGTCTCAAAAGAAGATATCTATGTATTTCGAATTTTGGAGCACTAATATGTGAATATATGGCAAAGTGGGAAGAGGAGAGATGAAAAACAATACTCCTTCATCTTCTAAACACTCACTTCTATGCAATTTTCAGGTCTAAATTTATAATTAAAAAAAAAAAAAGCCCATGTCACTCTGACACCTTAGAACTCACTTCTGTTGAAAACTATGTTGTTGTTGTTAGGTGCTGTCGAGTTGGTTCCGATTCATAGTGACCCTGTGTACAGGAGAACAAAACACTGCCCAGTCCTGCGCCATCCTACCTACAATTGTTGTTTTGCTTGAGCTCGTTGTTGCAGCCACTGTGTCAATTCACCTCATTGAGGGTCTTCCTTTTTTCCGTTGACCCTGTACTTTGCCAAGCATGATGTCCTTCTCCAGGGACTGATTCCTCCTGACAACATGTCCAAAGTATGTAAGATGCAGCCTCGCTATCCTTGCTTCTAAGGAGCATTCTGGTTGCACTTCTTCCAAAGCAGACTTGTTCATCTCAGATCAAATATAAAAAAATAAGCCCCTCATTCATCCTGTTATCTTTTGTAAATGATTTCACTTTATAATATGTTTCATTTATTTAATTGCTGATAGGTATAATAGAATAAGAAGGGTGTGGGAAAGGGAGCAGTATGACAGCAATGCTCCCACTACCTTGCACAACAATACTGTGGAAATTAGAAGGAGATTCCCTCTCTTCCTTGAGGCAATACACTGTGCTTAGGTGAAGGCTTGGCAAAGTAAGAGTCAGTTGGATTTTTCCCCAGCACCCGTCAAATGTTTATTCCAAAGTTTGATTCTCCATGGTAAGATCCAGCTGTAATATCCTTAGAACCAAAATTAAGGCATTATATAGCTACTCTCTCTTTGAATTAACAACAAATTAGTGAATTAACACATACAAATTCTTGATAAGAACTAGCAAAGAGTAAATTGTTTCTTAAAAAACATATCAATGTATGCAACCATGTATCTACATCTCAAAACAGTTTTATAAATGTTTTTAGGTAAATTTATAATTTAATGAGAAATACCCATTTCATAATCTTATAATCATGAGTCCTTTTTGACAAAATCATTTACCACTTTGATTAACCATTTCTCCTTCAGGCTTAGATTAAGAACAGTGTTTGGCTGTTTTGTAAAATCAAATCCATTGTCAAGGCATAAAGAATTTTCATTTTTGCTTGCTTAGAACATATTATAAACTTTGAAAATAATTCCAGAGTTCATGATAGTGTTTTTCACCCTAGCTTGATTATTTCCATAAATAATAAGCCCCAACTCCACTCCCCCTGAGTCCCTCACTAAGTTTGAAGAGGACAATACTTATTTGAACGTATAATTTCTGGTATATTTGTTGACAATTGAATTATATTTTTCATTTTACACATAAATTGCTTTTTCCTTCCTTTGTATGCAATAGAATAGGATAAAACTTTAAAGCATTAAAAATTACTATTTTCTTTGGCATTCAGAAGCTTGTTTGAGAAATAGCATGTTCTAATCAATTAATTTAGTCCACAGAATTAATATATATTACAGTCAAATTATCAATTTCCTTACTCCAGAGGATAATAAAACATGTTGAACACAAACACAATTCAAAACATGGATTCATCCATTGTGTTTGTCGTCCTGAACACATGAAAAGAATTTTTAGGATATCAGGAATATTCCCATATGCATCAATTTTTATTGTCTTGTCATAGCTATGAAGTTGATGCAATGCTGGGTAGAAGAATGTTGGACTCAATTTAAATTAGAACTGTTTTTGGAAATAAAATATAAGCTTTAGTTGGGCTGGTAATCATAGATATTCAGCAAGATCATAGGCAAAAAAATTATCATATATTACATTTATATCTGTCAATGAAGAAAATCTCCTACTTTGTTAGGAATGAAAGCAAAAACAGTTTTATTGAGGAATAACAGTTATAGCTGGGCAGCATTATGTAGAAATACAGAGTTCTCCACAGTAAAAACAGACAGAGAGTAGTCTATACACTTAGAGAACAAAGGAAGGGTAGACGGTTAATGATTGATTGTAAATAAGATCAGCTTCAGCTTTAAGTTCTCTGAGATGTAAAAGTTGATCACTTTGTTAGGGAGGAATGAGTTATTACTTAGGGGTGAGATGTCAGTCTGTTCATTTATACTTGATTGTAGAATTGTTGTCAGCTATTATTCATGATTAGGAAACCCTGGTGGTGTAGTGGTTAAGTGCTGTGGTTGTAACCAAAAGGTTGGCAGTTCAAATCTACCAGGTGCTCCTTAGAAACTCTATGGGGCAGTTCTACCCTGTCCTACAGGGTTGCTATGAGTCAGAATCAACTTGATGGCAACAAGTTTGGTTGTCTTTTTTAAAATTCATGATTATAGTCAGTTCTTTGAGCAAATCATTTACACCTTCTTTCCAAGAGGTTTATATCCTGACCTTTTGTTTTCGGAGAATGCATGTTGGCTCTATCATTTTTAGTCTGAAATGATCACCTTCAGTTTGAAAGTTTTAGTTTACATTTCCCCCTTTTGACCAAGCTTCCACTAAGGAGTGCTGATCACCCACAATGGGGTAACTTTCTTTTGGTAGGACTTTGTTTTCTAGAATAAAATCATTTGCTTCACCTTACTGAGCTAATAGGCCTCATATTCAGAATAAGTAGGTTTCATGGGGGGTGTCTTAATGGACAAGGCCATGTTTGAGGAACATGTCTCAGTCAGGATAGAATGATGGAGGTCCAGGTTAAACACACCCAGTGAGGCAAAAGGGAAATGATTAAGCAAAACAGTCATTGGTGAAAGCCTGTTCAACAAGCATGATTTTATGTGACGGGTCAAAATTTTTTTGAAGTAGAGCTTTTCATGAATAAAATGCGTTGAACTAAAGCAAAATGGCATTTTATAATTACAGTAATAGAAACAATGAGAAATATGAGGATTCCAAAATAAATTTGCAATTTTTCTACCATTCACCCCAAGAAGAAAACTAATCACTTGTAATTTCAGTTAAGGAAGGTACAGGATCATTAAAGCAAGTTACTACATGTTGCATATGGTTAACATAAAGGTTAATATTATAACTATTGCCAGGAATATAGACACTACAATCAGATTTTACTATGACACGGTGCCCCCTTGGGCTTCAGTGAGAATGTCAAGGGCCATTCTATTTTGGAATACTACTTTTCTCATCATTGCTATTTCAATATTGACCTCTTAGAATCTATGGGCAATGTCTTTTAGGGCAATTTGTACATATTTGGCTAATATTTCTACATGTTCCATTACATCTTCAACTCCTATCTGAGGTGCAAATGCTGGTGTTAAATGATTAAGCCAATGAAACACTTATTAAGAATGTTGAGCTCTTAATATGGGTGCCTTAGCTGGTAAAGGGAATTCAGTTAAAATACGTCTTTGAGTCCAACTCAGGCCCAGGGTGCATCTTCCAATCCAGCCTGGCAGAATCCAGGACCAAAGGTTGGTTCTATGTAGCCCAAATATGCCATAAGAGGCTACCCAATAGATACCATAGTACCATAGCCAGATGGTGACAAACCAATCAGTAGCTTGTAAAGCTATCTCTGATGCACATTCAGACATTTGAAGCCATTCCATAGGTCGTGTGAGGGCTGGGTTGTTCATATGGGTGTAGTTAGATTGTTCCCAGCAAAGGGGAGCAACTTGACTTAGTCTCCCTGCTTGGAGAGTGAACCTGATGAAATTGTCCCACAGTTGTTTATATGGACTAACAATACGAAGATTACTGTTTATGGGTTTGGAAGATTCTTTAGGTAGCTCTTCTTGGGTGACTTTATTTAGTAAAATAAGGGTTGCGTTAAGACTAAAGGTTAAGTTATGGCCTGGGTTTCATTCAGATCTGAAAAGAGGCCACTATCAGTGGAACGTCTAGTAATAGTGGTTTCCTGTAGTAACGAACTATTTCTCTGTGTTCTTGTATCCACAGACCAAGAGCAACCCAATCAGATCCTGTAGTGGAGAGATCTACTAGGGAAGACCAGATTGATTGAGGTTGAGAGGGCACCACATATCTAACAGTTAAACCCTTTAAAATGGTGAACATAAGCATCTTCCCAATCTAGGAAAACATTAGTAGAGGCACGAATATAGCAAAGGTAAAAAGAAAAAAAAAAAGATAAAGAGGTGAATTTTCAGGCCTGGTCCGGGGTCTTGGGTCAGCCGTCTGCTTCAAATGTCATCTGCTTCTGACCACATGGGCATTTAAATGCAACCTCAATTATCCAGTGGGTTGGCTAGTCCAAAGAGGAGTCATAGCCTTTTATAACTGTGACAAATGAATCCAAAGTTTTTATTCCCTCTAATGTGGCTGTGCGTAGATTGGTGAGGAAGACTAATTATAGGCCCTTCCAATGAGGTTCTAATGAGTCTTTTATTTGATGTCTCTTCCAATAAACATATTCTCCTGGGGTGATGTTAGCCAGGCTTCGAGAGCCTAGCTTCTGCCTGTCAAAGGCTTCTGTAACTTGTGCAAGATATTGTTTAGAATATTAAAGACTGGCAATACTTATAGTAATTCAGATCAAACAATGTTAGGGTTGGTGCAGATAACATAAGGAAGGACCATGGGAAGGGACCCCTGGTGGTACAGTGGTTAAAGCACTTGGCTGCTAAATGAAAGGTCAGAATTTTGAACCCACCAGCAACTCCATGGGAGAAAGATGTGGCAGCCTGCTTCCGTAAAGATTTACAAGCTTGGAAACCCTATGGGGCAGTTTTACTCTGTACTATAAAATCACTATGAATCAGAATCAACTCAACCACAGTGGGTTTTTTTTAAGTTTATGTTATCCAAATTGTGTGGACCTCAAATTTAAAAGAACTAAGGGAAGGACCTTAGTCCAGGATAAATTTTAAGTTTCACAACGCTTTTGCTATTTGGGTCTTTATTATTCCATTAGCTCTCTCTACTCGACCAGAAGAGTGAGGATGATAGGGGGAACACACCCCACCAAAACACTGTCTTTGATAAATGGGAAAAACCTGACACAGTTCTTGGATGACTTGACTAGTGAAATGAGTTCCCTGATGACTACAAAGGATTTTTGGTGCTCCCCAGAGGCAGTGATGTTTTCAAGAATTTTTTTTTGCTACAAAGGCTGCAATGGCACAATGGTATGGGAAGGCATCTACCCAATATAAAAATCTACAAATCATTATAAATATATATCTATAATCATTTTCAGGTAAATGCTGAATAAAATTTACCTGGAAGGTAAAGGGTATTGTCCAGGTAGGACTTTAAGTGTTTTGCGGGAATGTAATGAGGGCAAATAGAGCAATGGGTGGTAATATGTTCAGCAGCCTTGAAAAATTTTCCCCACTGTCTTAGTCATCTAACACTGTTATAGTAGGCTAGAACTAGGCTCCACGGGAAAGCTTTCTGTCTCTGTTGGCTTTGGAGGGAGGTGCTTGTCATCAATCTTCCCTTGGCCTTGGAACTTCTCCATGCAGGAACCCTGGGTACAAAGGACACACTCTTCTCCCAATGCTGCTTTCTTACTGGTATGAAGTCCCCATGTCTTTCTGCTAGATTCTCTCTTTTATATCTCAAGAGAGATGAGCTTAAGACAGAAGCTAGTCTTAGATTTCATCCACGTAACTTCTGCTAATCCATCTCATTAACATCATAGTGATAGGATTTACAAAACATAGGGAAATCACAGAAAATCACATCAGATGATAAAATGGTAGACAATCACACAATACCGGGAATGGTGGCCTAACCAAATTGATACAGATATTTTTGGGGGACACAATTCAATCCATGAAACCTACCAATATTCTTTTAAGGTCTCAATCATTTTATCTTGTCCCACATGGGAACGTTCATATAAGGCTCACTTCATAGGAACATGCAGGTATTGGGTAAAACAGTGTTATTAGGCCCAGTTCACAGTTTTGTGGCAGGATCTTGGTAGCAGCCTACTTCTTCCCATGCTTTGTCTGTTTGGGCTAATTGCTGGTGTTTTAAATTTTTTTCTGAAGTTAATTCATAAAGGTTGGAGTTATCCATAGACAAATTTGGGGATTCTGTTTATTTATCATAAGTGCAGAAATAACTTGAGAGGCAGCTTGATAGGCTATCATGTCAGCAAGATTATTTCCTCTAATTTCTTCATTTTGCAGTACTCCTTTTGGTTGGTGAACTTGTATTTTTATCACAATAGTTCCAGAGGGGAGTAATAGAGTGTCTAGGAGGTCCACTACTAAAGTTTCAATTTTTTTTTTTTATTGTACTTTGGATGAAGGTTTACAGAACAAACTAGCTTCTCATTAAACAGTTAGTACACATATTGTTTTATGACATTGGTTAACAACCCCACAACATGTAAACACTTTCCCTTCTTGACCATGGGTTCCCTATTACCAGCTTTCCTGTCCCCTCCTAACTTCTAGTCCTTGCCCCTAGGCTGGCGTGCCCCTTTAGTTTAGTTTTGTTTTATGGGCCTGTCTAATCTTTGGATGAAGGGTGAGCCTCATCCAAAGGACTGACTTCGTTACTGAGCCAAAAGAGTTACTGGGGGCCATACTCTAAGGATTTATCCGGTCTCTTTCAGGACAGTAAGTCTGGTATTTTTTTCTGTGAGTCAGAATTTTGTTCTACATTTTTCTCAAGCTCTGTCCAGGACCCTCTACTGTGATCCGTCAGAGCAGTCAGTGGTAGCAGCCGGGCACCATTTAGTTGTACTGGACTCAGACTGGTGGAGGCCATGGTGGTCCATTAGTCCTTTGGACTAATCTTTTCCTTGTGTCTTTAGTTTTCTTCATTATTCCTTGCTCCTAAAGGGGTGAGATCAGTGGAGAATTTAAGATGGCCACACACAGGCTTTTAAGATCCCAGACGC
Organism: Elephas maximus indicus; assembly: GCF_024166365.1. NCBI lineage: Eukaryota > Metazoa > Chordata > Mammalia > Proboscidea > Elephantidae > Elephas > Elephas maximus. The sequence continues at coordinate 76,175,733 of NC_064822.1, read as the reverse complement.
TACTCACCAAAGTAGAATGTGGAACATTTTCTTTATAAACTATGTTATGACAATTAAGCTGGATGTTCCCCGAGACCGTGGTCCCCATAGCCCCCATCCCAGCAATTCAGTTCCTCAGGGAATTTGAATGTGTCTATGAAGCTTCCATGACCTTGCCTTGTACAAGTTGTGCTGGCTTCCCCAGTATTGTGTATTGTCTTACCCTTCACCAAAGTTACCATTTATCTATTGTTTATTTAGTGTTTTTCCATTCCCACCCACACCCTCCCTCATAACTGTCAAAGATTGTTTCTTTTTGTGCATAAACATTTTCATGACTATTTATAATAGTGATCTAATATAATATTTATCTTTTTTTGATTGACTTATTTCACTCAGCATAATGCCCTCCTGATTCATCAATGTTGTGAGATGCTTTGCAGATTCATCATTATTCTTTATCATTGTATAGTACTCCATTGTGTATATATACCATAGTTTGTTTATCCATTTATCTGTTGCTGAACACCTAGGTTGTTTCCATCTTTTTGCTATTATAAGCAATGCTGCAATGAACGTGGGTGTACATATGTCTATTCATGGGACAACTCTTATTTCTCTAGAATATATTCCTAGGAGTGGGATTGGTGGATCATAGGGTATTTCAACTTCTAGCTTTCTAATGAAGTGTCATATCATTTTCCAAAGTGGTTGTACCATTTTGCATTCCCACCAGCACTGCATAAGAGTTCCATTTTCTCTGGAGCTTATCCAACATTTGTTATTTTCTGGTTTTTGATTTATAACAGTAATGCCGGGGTGACATGATATTTCATTGTGGTTTTGATTTGCATGTCTCTAATCAAATGTGGTCATGAGCATTTCCTCATGAGTCTGTTAGCCACTTTAATGTCTTCTTTGGTGAAGTGTCTGTTCATTTCCTTTGCCCGTTTTTTAATTGGATTTTTTGTTTTTTGTTGTAGAGGTGTTGAATTTTCCCATAGATTTTAGAGATTAGACCTTTGTCAGAGTCGTAATAGTTGAACATTTTTTCCCAGTCTGTAAGTTCTCTTTTTACTCTTGGTGAAGTCTTGATGAGCATAAGTGTTTAATTTTTAGAAGATCCCAGTTATTGAGCTTATCTTCTTGAGTTTGTGTGTTGTTAGCTATGGTTTCTATCCTGTTAGTGCTGTGTATTAGGGCCTGTAATGTTGATCTTATTTTTTCTTCTATGATCTTTACACTTTTTGGTTTATATTTAGGTCTTTGATTCATTTTGAGTTAGTTTTTGTGTATGGTGTGAGGTTTGGGTCCTGTTTTATTTTTTGCAGATGGACAACCAGTTTTGCCAGCACAATTTGTTAAAAAGACTTTCTTTTCCCCATTTGATGGACTTTGGGCGCTTGTCAAAGACCAGATGAACGTCATCCATGAAGAAAGCAAGAGGTCACTGAAAAGACAGGAAAGAAAAAAAAGACCAAGGTGGATGTCAGAGGAGACTCAAACTTGCTCTTGAGCATCGAGAGGCTAAAACACAAGGAAGAATTGATGAAGTAAAAGAGCTGATTTCAAAGGGCCTCTCAAGAAGACAAAATAAAGTATTACAATGACATGACCAAAGAGCTGGAGATGGAAACCCAAAAGGGAAGAACATGCTCGGCGTTTCTCAAGCTGAAAGAACTGAAGAAAAAATTCAAGCCTCAAGTTGCAATAGTGAAGGATTCCATGGGGAAAATATTAAATGATGCAGGAAGGATCAAAAGAAGATGGAAGGAATACACAGAGTCATTATACCAAAAAGAATTAGTCGATATTCAACCATTTCAAGAGGCAGCATATGATTAGGAACTGATGGTACTGAAGGAAGAAATCCAAGCTGCTCTGAAGGTATTGGAGAAAAACAAGGCTCCAGGAATTGATGGAATATCAGTTGAGATGTTTCAACAAACAGATGCAGCGCCGGAGGTGCTCACTCACCTATGGATTTACATATGGGTTCTCAATTCCGTTCCATTGGTCAATATATCTATCGTTGTACCAGTACCAGGCTGTTTTGAGTACCATAGCTGTATAGTAGGTTCTGAGGTCAGGTAGTGCGAGTCCTCCTCTTTCTTCTTCTTCTTCAATATTGTTTTAATTATCCAGGGCCACTTCCCTTTCCATATAAAGTTAATGATTAGTTTTTCCATAATTTTAAAGAATGTTGTTGGTATTTGGATCAGAATTGCATTATATTTGTAGATTGCTTTGGGTAGAATTATCATTTTCAAAATGTTGAGTCTACCTATCCATGAGCATGGTATGTTTTTCCTTTTATGTAGGTCTTTTTTTTGTTTCTTGCAGGAGTAGTGTTTTGTAGTTTTCTTCGTATAGGTCTTTAACATCCCTGGTTAGATTTATTCTTAAGTATTTAATTTTTTAGAGGCTATTGTAAGTGATATTGTTTTCCTGATTTCCTTTCCATCATTCTTTTTATTGGTGTATAGGAATTCAACTGATTTTCGTATGTTTATCTTTTATCCTGCTATTGCTGAATCTTTTTATTGGTTCCAATAGTTTTCTAGTGGAATCTTTTGGGTTTTCTATGTATAGTATTATATCATCCACAAATAGGGACAGTTTTAATTCTTCCTTACCAATTTGGATGCCCTTTATTTCTTTTTCTTGTTTTATTGCTTTAGCTAGGACTTCCAACACAATGTTAAGTAGGAGTGGTGAAAAACGGCATCCTTATCTTATTCCTGTTCTCAAGGGGAACATTTTCAGCTTCGCTCCATTAAGAATGGTGTAGGCTGTTGGTTTTGTATAGATGCCCTGTATTGTTTTGAAGAATTTCCCTTCTATACCTGTTTTATCAAGAGTTTTTACCAGGAATGGGTGTTGGACTTTGTCAAATGCCTTTTCTGTGTCAGTTGAGATGATCATGTGATTCTTTGATTTGTGTGATGGATTACATTGATTGATTTTCTAATGTTTAACCATCCTTGCATACCTGGTATGAATCCTGCTTGGTCATGATGTATTATTTTTTTGATATGATGCTGAATTCTGTTGACTAGACTTTTGTTGAGAATTTTTGCATCTATATTCATGAAAGATATTGTTCTGTAATTCTCTTCTTCTTGTGGTATATTTGTCTGGTTTTGGTATCAGGGTTATGCTGGCTTCATTGAATGAATTCAGAAGTATTCTTTCCTTTTCCATATTCTGAAATAGTTTGATTAATACTGATGTAAGGTCCCCTCTGACTGGTTGAATTCTCCATTGAAGGCATCTGCACCTGTGCTTTTTTCTGTTGGCAGTTTTTTGTTTTTTGTTAACCTTTCCAATCTCTTCTCTTGTTATGGGTCTGTTCAAATTTTCAACATCATTTTGTGCTAGTTTTGATAGGCAGTGTATTTCTAGAAATTCACCCATTTCCTTTCGGTTTTCAAATTTGTTGGAGTATAGTTTTCCATAATACTCTGTTATGATCCTTTTTATTTCATTTGGGTCTGTTATAATGTCCTACATTTCATTCCTTTTTTGGATTATTTGTGTCCTTTCCTGTTTTTCTTTTGCCAGTTTTGCCAGTGGTATGTTGATCTTGTTGATCTTTTCAAAGAACCAACTTTTGGTTTTGTTGATTCTTTCTGTTGTTTTTCTGTTCTCTATTTCATTCATTTCTGCTCTGGCCTTTATTATTTCCTTTCTTCTTGTAGCTGTAGGCTTCTTTTGCTGTTCTCTTTCTATTTGTTTGAGTTGTGTAGCTAATGTTTTGATTTTGTCCCTTTTTTATGTGTGCCCATGAAACCCACTGCCAATGAGCTGATTCCTACTCATAGTGACCCTATAAGACAGCGTAGAACTGCCTCATAGAGTTTCCAAAGAGCACCTGGTAGATATGAACTGCCAACTTTTTGGTTAGCAGCTATAGCTCTTAACCACTACATCACCAGGGTTTCTCCACTGGGCAATAGGAGAAATCAAAGATGAAATAAAAAAATTCCTAGACTCAAATGAGAACGAAAACACATCATACCAAAATCTTTGAGACACAGCAAATACAGTCCTCAGAGGTCAATTTTAGCAACAGCTGCACATACAAGGAAGCCCTAGTGAGTGACATAGTGGCAAAGATTTTGGTATGATATGCTTTTATTATTCTCATTTGAGTGTAGGAATTTTTTTATTTCATCTTTGATTTCTCCTATTACCCAGTGGAGAAACCCTGGTGGCATAGTGGTTAAGAGCTATGGCTGCTAACCAAAAGACCGGCAGTTCAAATCCACCAGGTACTCCTTGGAAACACTATGGAGTAGTTCTACTCTGTGCTATAGGGTTGCTGTAAATCAGAATCAACTCGACAGCAATTGGTTTGGTTTTTTGGGTTATTACCCAGTGGTAATAACCAGGGTTATTACTCAGGGTGTTATTCAGTTTCCATGTAATTGATTTTTTTTTTTCCTTGTTCATCCTGTTGTTAATTTCTACTTTCGCGGCATTGTGATCAGAGAAGATTCCTGTATTTTCTCATTGTTTTGGATTTTGTTGAGGGTTGCTTTGTGGCCTAAGATGTGATCTATTCTGAAGAACATCCGATGTGTGTTGGAAAAGAATGTGCGCTTTGCAGCTGTTGGGTGGAGTGTTCTATATATGAGTTTAAGTTGGCTGATTGTGGCCTTTAAATCTTCTGTATCTCTGTTGAGTTTCTTTCTAGATGTTCTGTCCTTTACCTACAGTGGTGTGTTGAAGCCTCCTACTATTATTGTGGAACTGTCAATTTCTCTTTTCAGTGCTGTTAGATTTTGTTTCATGTATTTTGGAGCTCTGTCATTGACACATCGATTTTTTTATGATTATGTCTTCATGATGGATCATGCCTTTAATCATTATATAGTGCCCTTCTTTGTCTTTTATGGTGGATTTTGTTTTAAGGTCTATTGTCTCCGAGATTAGTATTGCCACTTCTGCTTTTTTGTAGCTGTTTGCTTGATATGTATATATATGTTCCATTCTGTCTTGGTCATCTAGTGCTACTGTAACAGAAATACCACAAGTGGATGGCTTTATAAAAGAGGAGTTTATTCTCTCACACTCCAGTAGGCTAGAAATCTAAATCAGGGTGCCAGCTCTAGGGGAAGGCTTTGTGTCTGTGTCAGCTCTGAAGGAAGATCCTTGTCATCAGTCTTTCCTTGTCTGGGAGCACCTCAGCACAGGAACCTCAGATCCAAACGACATGCTCTGCTCCTGGTGCTGCTTTCATGGTGATATGAGGTGCCCAACTCTCTACTTGTTTCCCTTTCTATCTCTTGAGAGATAAAAGGTAGTGCAGGCCACACCCCAGGGACATTCTCTTTATATTGGATCAGGGATGTGGCTTGAGTAAGGGTGTTACATTCCACCCTAATCCTTTTTAACCACAGGCAGAGATTATAACACATAGGAGGATCACAAAATGGAGGACAACAACACATGGCCTAACCAAGTTAGTACACACATTTTGGGGGGGACATAATTCAATCCATGACACATCCTTTGATTGTTAATAAATTTGTGTCTTTATTTCTAAAGTCTGTCTCATAGACAACATATTGATGCATCCTGCTTTTTTTTTCTTTATCCATTCTGTCACTCTCAGTCTCTTTTTGGGTGCATTTAGGCCATTTATATTCAGTGTAATTATTGACAGATGTGAGTTTATTGCTGTCATTTTCCAGTGCCTTTTTTTTTTTTTTTTGTGGTGTTGACATTTTCCTTTTTCCTCTTACTCTCCTGTGCTGAATTCCTTTTGTTTTTGGGTTTTTTTTTTTTTCATTTCTTTTGTTTTTGTAGAGTTAGTTTTTACTGAGACTTCATGTTTTAATTCTTTATTTTCATGCGTAGGTTTGTTAACTTTATTTGTGATTACCTTGAAATTTACCCTTATCGTCATAGGTTTGAACCAGTCTATTATTACTTGGTATCGCCTTGCCTACCTGTCATGGATTGAGTTATGTTCCCCAAAAAATGTGTGTATCAACTTGGTTAGGCCATGATTCCCAGTATTCTGTGGTCATCCTCAATTTGTGATTGTAATTTTATGTTAAAGAGGATTAGGGTAGGATTGTAACACCCTTACCAGGTCACATCCTTGACCAATGTAGAGGAAGTTTTCCTGAGGTGTGGCCTGCACCACCTTTTATCTTACAAGAGATAAAAGGAAAGAGAAGCAAGCAGAGATTTGAAGACCTCATACCACCAAGAAAGCAGCACCAGGAGCAGAGCGCATTCTTTAGACCTGGGGTACCTGTGCTTGAGAAGCTCAACCATGGGAAGATTGAGGACAAGGACCTCCTTCCAGAACCAACAGAGAGAGAAAGTGTTCCCCTGGAGTTGATACCTTGAATTTGGACCTTCAGCCTACTTTACTGTGAGAGAATAAACTTCTCTTTGTTAAAGCCATCCACTTGTGGTATTTCTGTTATAGCAGCACTAGATGACAAAGACACTACCTCTCCATTAGAAAGTTCTATTCTTATACCGTTTATTCCCTCTTTTATTGTTATGACTTTTTTTTTTTTTTTACAGGTTAACCTCTCTCATTCCCTGTTGTAAATACTTTGGTTTTGAATAGACCTTGAACATTCATTTCCTAGGTTAGTATCTTGCTGGTGTGGTCTTGTGTCCTAGATTCAGGCTGTAATCTGATGTTGTTTTTTTCTCAAACTGAAGGACTCCTTTTAATAATTCTTGTAAGTTTGGTTTGGTTTAGATTTATTTCTGCTTATTTGTCCTAATTTCACCATTATATTTGAGCAAGAGTTTTGCTGGATATATTATTCTTGGTTGGCAGTTTCTTTCTTTCAGGATGTCATCCCATTGCCTTCTTGCCGGCATGGTTTCTGCCAAGTAAGCAGAGTTTTAGTCTTATGTTTTCCCCTCTGTCTGTGACTTTTCTTTTTTCTCGAGCTGCTCTAAGGATTCTTTCTTTGTCTTTGTTTTTAGCAAGTGTGATTATGATATGTTTTGGTGATTTTCGGAAATCCTAGTGGCATAGTGGTTAAGAGATACAGCTGTTAACCCAGAGGTCAGCAGTTCAAATCCACCAGCACTCCTTGGGAACCCTGTAGGGCAGTTCTACTCTGTCCTTTAGGGTTGCTGTGAGTCAGAATTCACTCGAAAGCAAAGGCTTTTTGCTTTTGGTGATTTTCTTTCAGGGTCTAACTTATATGGGGTTTGTTGAGCTTGGATTGTCAGCTTTTCATCTTTCATGATATTAGGGAAGTTTTCTGTCAGCAATTCTTCAGTGATCCTTTCTGTGTTTTCCATTTTCTCCCCCTGTTCTGGAATTCCAATTACTCTCAAATTTTTGCTTTGGATTGTATCCCACATTATTTTCAGGGTTTCTTAGTTTTTCTTCATTCTTTTCTCTGCGTTTTCCTCAAAGTGGCATCCAAGTATTTGTCTTCAATTTCACTGATCCTGTCTTCCATTGTTTCAGACCTGATCCTTAGACCTTCTATGTCACTGTCCATTTCTAGAATTTTGTTGCTTATCTTTTGAATTTCTAATTGTTGCTTTTGTATGATTCCTAGATGTGAATTCATTTTGATATTTTTTCCTGTATTATTTTCCTGAATTTTTCCATCTTTTTTCTGTATTTTCCATAAATTTTTCTGCCTTTTCCATGAATTTGTCTATTTTTTTTTCTCATTTTTGTCTGCTGTCTTGGACAGCTCTGAATATTAGAGATTTGAATTCCCTATCAGGTGGTTCCAGTAACTTTTATTCTGCTGAAAAGTTATCTAGCATTTTGTTTTGGACACCTACTGGAACCATCCTGACTTTTTTTTTTTTTTTTTTCTTTTTTATGTTTAGATATTGTCTGCTGTCTTTGGGATGTTCAGTAGTTATTATCTTCATTTATTGATTGTAGATTTGTTTGTTTCACCCTTTTTTGTTTTATTGGGCTATGTGTGAGCAGACAGGCTATGAGTTCTTTGCTGTTTGCTCATGTGTGGGCACTACGTTTTTCACCTCCATGTCCAATGAGCAGGGCCAGTCACTCAACTATGGTGCAGCAGGGCAGGTCCAGCTGAAGGGGAGAGGCTGGGATGGGTTGTTCATGGCAGGTACTGAAGCTGACAAGGTGGAACTGGGGTCACTGTAGGGCACATTCCGGTAGGCCATGCTGGTGCTGCTCAGGGATGCAATGTTCAGCACACAATGCAGATAGGTAGGAAAGAGGGGTAAAGGGGAGTTTATGATGTGTGTACCTAGGAAGTGTATGGGAAAGAAGGGAGAGGGAAGAGAGAAACAGGAGCAAAAAAAAAAGTGCTGAGGGAGGCTACCGTTGGAGTGGAGAGATGAGAAACTGAAAAATGTAGAAAAACAAAAAGGAAAACCTAAAATAAGGAAAAAACAAATACAAATAACAAACAAATCAATAAAATTCCCCAGGGATCCCACCACTGCAGCTGTTCAGTCCGGGGAAGTGTCTCCCAACCTGCACAGAACAACCCACCTAGAAAGGGTGGAGAGGGCACACAGACCCAGGTAATCAGGAGACAGGAAAAGAAGGTAGGTAGAAAGAGATGAGAAACCAAGAAATGAAGAAAAATAAAAAGATAAAAAGAAAGAGGAAACAAATTTAAAAAAAAAGAAAAAGAACTTAAAAAGCTCCAGGGATCCCACCAACGTGGTAGCAAGGACCAAGAAAGCAATTCCTCAGCTAAGTGGTGCTTCACAACCTGTCAAGAAGGAGTAAAGATGGTACACAGACTCAGGTGTTCAAGAGAAAGGAGGGGGAGGAGGGAGAAGCAGGGAAGAAACCAAAAGAAGCTGAGAAAAGCAGCACTAGCAGGAAAGGAATGGCACAAAATGAGCCGGCCAGTGTAGGCGGGGCAAAACTGTATGGCATGAAGCCAGTGCCTCCTGGCCACAGTCACTAGGCCCTGCATGGGGAAATGGTGAGTTGGCCCATGGGGATGTGGTGGAGGCCAGCAGTGGGAAGAAGTGTGGGGAGTGGGAAAGTGTGTGTCACTGGTTATCAGGTGCTCTGTCTTCTGCTAGAAGTTCCATGAATCTGCTTTCCTGTGCTGCTTGTCTGCCAGTCTCTGCCTGGAGTCCACGAAGGTGAATCTGTGCTTTGTTAGCTGATAGGAGATCTCCAGTCTGTATCTCTCCTTGTTCTCTCTTCTGTCAGTTTCTTGTTCCATCCAGTGTTTGGCTGAGTTCTTTATCTCTTCATTTGATGCTTAGGGTTCTGGGATTGTTGGTTGTCTCTGTTTTACTTAGTTTCTTTTTTTGGCTCTTTGCTGTGGAGGGACAGCATGCTGCTTCTGTCTATAGTGCCAAGCTGACCTCACTTCCAAAGCTTCATTTTTTATGTCATTCCTGGAAGAGGTTAAAGATCCTCTTTTTTCCATAACATGCCAAAATCATGTACAATCTCAAAATATTACCTATTATCAGGTAAATATAGTAACTTATTTTCCTGAAGCAATTCTACAGGCTCTAGTGAGGGCAATTAATTTGGCTCATTGGGCTGAAGTGGCTTCAGGGACAACCTATCTTTCAAGAGCATTAGTAGATGTTGTAACAGCATATTCAGCTTAATAGTGAGGATTAGTAGGATTAGGTTTTAAATAAAACCCCCCCCACAAACAAAACCAAATCAAGATTAATTAAGGGTGTCTCTTGTAAGCCTTTCCAACGGGCTACAGATTGCTCAGTCAAGTCTAGACAGTAGCATATAGGATAGTTGTTCTCATTAGTTGCAGGGAGAGGATTAGCTGGATTTTAGAAGGCCAGGGTGTAGTCTAATGTGGGATGCAGCCAGGAGGAGACTTTCATAGGTAAGCCTGCTGGCAGAAAGATGTTTTGTCAAGGCAAAATTAAGTAAGGCAGATACAGCATAAGTCATATAGACTTCTAAAATTTTTCCCAGCACTACATCTGCTGTGGTTTCCATTAGTTTGGCAGTAGCAGCCACAGCCTTAAGGCAGGGAGGGTATCCCCTGGCTACAAGGTCAAGTTGTGAGCTATAATAACATATGGGTCTTTAATGTTCTCTATATTTTTGAGTTAGTATGCCTAAAGTGTTTCCAGATACTTCATGTACAAATAAGGAAAAATATAGGTAGTAAATAGGAAGTCCTAGAGCAGGCAGGAAACCCTGGTGGCGTAGTAGTTAAGATTTATGGCTGCTACTAACCAAAAGGTCATTGGAAACTCTATGAGGCAGCTCTACTCTGTCTTATAAGGTCACTATGAGTTGGAATTGACTTGATGGCAGCAGATTTGTTTTGTTTTGTTTTTAGCTTTTTGAGTGGGCGTGTGCATTAAAGCCCTTTGCAATTGAACTACAGCCTCCAGATCTTCCAGTGTAATTTGGAACGAATCTTGTTCAGAGAGTTTTAAACATTTGCATAAAGATTGAGCCAACAAAGGAAAATTGGGAATCCAGGTCAACAATAGCCACAGAGTCCTAGAAACCCCTGTAGCTGTTTCTTTGTTTTGGGTATAGAAAAGACAAGAATAACTTCTTTCTGTTAATCAATAGAGATGCTTTCTGCAGAAATTAGGTGGCCTAGTATTTAACAGAAGCCTGAGACAACTGTAATTTTTCTTCAGAAACATTATGTTTCCACCAGAAGCCAAATGTTTTAATAAAGCTACACTGTCTTCAATCTGGAAACCCTGGTAGCATAGTGGTTAAATTCTATGGCTGCTAACCAAAGGGCTGGCAGTTCGAATCCACCAGGCACTGCTTGGAAACTCTATGGGGCAATTCTACCCTGTCCTATAGGTTCACTATGAGTTGGAATCGACTCAACAGCACTGGGTTTGGGTTTTTTTTTTTTTTTTGGTCTTCAAGCCAGACTTGCTGGAAGGTTGAACAAACTATCAAATCATCAATGTATTACTGCAAAGTGGGTTTCTTATAAATTGTAAAGGCTGCAAATCTGCCTGAAGAATGTGAGAAAAATAGATAGGAGATTCAGTAAATCCACAGGGTATTACAGTCCAAGTAAAATGCTGATTTTCCCAGGTAAAAGGCAAACAAATACAGACTTTCAGAATGCACGGGTATACTGAAAAAAGGTGCTTCAAAGATCCACACTGTAAAATGAGTTGCATTTGAAGGGACATTGGAAAATAATAAATGAGGATTTGAGACTACTTGGAACCTAGGAATAACAATAGAATTGATTATACTTAAATTTTGAAAAGAACTCCAGACCTTATTATTTGGTTTTTTTAACCAGAAGAACAGGAGTATTGCCAAGGCTGGTACAAGGGACAATTAAAGCTTTAGAAAAGAAACCTTGCGTGATGTAGTTAGTCCGTCTTTTGCTTCTTATTTGAGTGAATACTGGGGAAATTTTGGCCGAGGTTTAGATAAATCTATTTGAATCTTAATCGTCTCAGTTGACAAAACTTGACCTGGATCTGTGGATGAAGTGACCCATAAGGTTTCTAGAACTAGGGAAAAGATGTCATAAGAAACAGGACTGGGCTGATTTGAATTTTGAAGAGGTATGACTAATGCTTACATATTGAAAATGGCTTCTTTTCCTGAATATTGTCTAATTCAGAGCCTGTCAGTGTTGACTTAGAGATACGAGGCAGATTCAGTAATATTTCCCTACTTCATTAAATTGTAAATGACAATTCCATTTGAATAAAAGATCTCTTCCCAATAGATTGACAGTGGTATCAGAGATGAGCAAAAAAAGGTTGTAAATCTTCAATAGGACGAAAAAATATCAGAACAGATTGAGAATGAATCGACATTTGTTCCTAATTGGTGACTTTCAATCTAAACTTTTGGAGTTTTAGTTCTCTGGCACAGCGGCTTTTTAAACAGGTGGGGTTAACAGCAGACAGGGTGACTCCAGTGTCACTTAAAAATTGATAACATTCTCTGGCAATAAATAAAGTAGTTTCACCTTGGAGATTAAGATCCACCACAGGAAAAAACCCCATTTTGTCCATGAAGCCTCTTCATTCTGAATCAGGTAGTTGAGTTTTTAAGGGGACTAGGTCAGTCTTTTGTTTATATATTTTTTAATTATAGCATTTATTTTTCCAATAGTAACAAGTACCTGCCTTTGTACCATTTTAAGGTTTAGGATGTTTCTTTGTACTAGGAGACCGTAATTGTTGTAATTGAAGGACCATTAATTTGTTAGCCTTAGAAATCCTTTTGGCTTCAAGAATTTGGGAAAGTTTTTAAGCTAAGTTGGTTAGCTTGACAATAGGAGCTGTCTCCCAGTATAATCAATGTTGCTTTACTATGGCTGAGATCTCAGATATGAAAAAAGCACTGAAAGTTCCAGAAGTACCCAGTGTGGTCAAAACTAGCCCAGAGTATTTGGAAAATTTTTGGAGCAGCCGAGTCTGATAATCATAAACACTTTCATCTTTATTTTGTTAACAAGAGTGAATTTTAGACCAATCAATTGAAGGAAAGTATTTTGGGATAACCTCTAGCAATTTCTACACATGACTTGGGAGTCTTTCAATGATTTGGTCGCCATTTTATCAATATTGAAAGACCTTGTGGTCTTTTCATTCTGCCCTGTCCTAGTCATAATTGGGCTTTCCCTGGACCAGTAATCTTGTGAACAAGCTTATATAAATCCGGGCGCCCAGGATGGTAGACTTCAACTAAGATTTTAAATTATTCAGAATATTTGTAGGTGTCCTCATGGATTTTAGGAAAATCTTTCACAATGCTATGTAATTACTAGCATGCCCCCAGGGCAAAAGTGATACAAGAGGAATCTTCAGCGTTACTCCTGGGGCAAATTTTAAAGGGCATTTCAGGAATGGGTTTATTTAGTGTTTTGTTTTTTTTTAGGGAAAAAGGGAAGTTGAGATAAAATGTTATCAGAGGAGTAGGAAGACAAAGAAGGGTATAGAGAGGTAGCAGCCAACAGGGGAGCAGAAGGAGTAGGAACTGAAATTTGACATTATAATATTAATTTAGAGACAGTGTCCTGCAAGGAAGTAGTTTTACTGTCTTGATGTCTTTCAGATACCCAAATAAACCAACAAAAGTAGACATGCCACAGGGACTGTTGAATCCAGAAATGATAACTTAGATCAAAAGAACCCCAAAATAGCCACTCATCTTCCAAACTATCTCAAGTGAGGTTATGACAGACAGGCAAAAACATGCACATTAAAGGTCCAAAATTCTTGTTTGTGTAGTGAACACGAGTCCTAGAAGATAGCTCTAAATCTCCTTCGGATATAGCATTTCCCATTTTATGACAGTCAAAACAAACTTTTACATGCAAGAACCAAACTAAATTCACAATAAAATTTGAAAAGCTATCAACACAAGGGAGCAGAGCTCAGATTCAAGATTTTTTTTTTATTTTTTTACCTTAAAAGATTCCACAGGATTTGCCATGGAGAGCCCAAAGTGGCTCAGCTATTACTGTGCCCATGTCCTCATGTCTTGGTGATTGAAGAAGATAATGCACCTTCAAAACCCTATTTCAAAAGTGGGTATGGGAAAGAAGAGAAAGAGGAGAGAGAAACAGGAGCCTAAATAAATAAATAAATAAAAGTGCTGAGGGAGCCTGTCATTGGAGTGGCGTAGACCTGGGGAAGCCCTGTGCCAGTGACTTTCTAGCCAGGCAGTAAGACACAGTCCATCAAGAAGGGACATATATGGCACATGCAGATAGATGGGTGGGAGAAAGAAAAGGAAGGAAAGGAGAGATAAGAAACTAAATTTTAAAAAAAGGAGAGTAAGGCATACATGGCTATGTGGCTGGGGGAAAGGAATGGAAGGAATATAGAGAGAAACAAGAAATCAAGAGAAAAAGGAAAAAGAAAAAAGATGCTAGGTGGTTGGGAGGAAGGAAAGGAAGGGAGGTAGAGAAAGACAATAAACTGAGGGGGGAAAAAAGAGAGAGGAAAGAAAAAAAATGCCCCAAGAGAGCCCACTAGAAGTGAGTCCCTAGCTGAGTGGCTCTGCACAGCCCTTCCAGAAGAAGCAGAGACAGCACATGGTGCCAGGTGTTCAGGAGAAGGGTAAGGAAGGGAGGTAGAGAGAGACAAGAAACTGAGATAAAAAAGAAGAAAGACAGAAAAGAAAAATGCCCCAAGGGAACCCACCAGAAGTGGGTCCCCAGCTGAGTGAGGCTGCACAGCCTGTCAAGAAGGAGCAGAGCTGGCACATGGCACCAGGTGTTCAGGAGAAGCATAAGGAAGGAAGGTATAGAGAGACATGAAACCAAGCAAAAGATGAAAGAAAGTAAAGAAGATAAAAAAAAGATGCCCTAAGGGAGCCCACCAGAAGTGGGTCCCCAGCCTAGTGGCATTGTATAGCACCTCAGGAAGGAGTGAAGATGGCACATGGTGCCAGGTGTTCAGAAGAAGAGTAAAGAAGGAATGCAGAGGGAGACAAGAAATCTAGAAAAGAAGACAGAAAGAAAAAAAAAATGCCCCAAGGGAGCCCACTGGCAGGGTGGCATGGACTGGGAAAGTAGTTCCCCAGCCGTGTGGCACTGCACAGCCCATCTAAAAGGAACAGACATGGTGCATGGTGCCAGATGTTCAGGAGAAGAAAGGGAAGGATAGTAGAGAGAGATAGGAAATCAAGAAAAGAAAAAAAAAAAATCTACAAGGGAGCCCACTGGCTTGGCGGCGCAGACTGGGAAAGTGACTCTCAAGCCACTAGGCACTGCACACCCCATCTAGAAGGGGTAGAGATGACATACAGTGCCAGGTAATCAGGAGACAGGAAAAGAAAGTAGAGAGAGATGAGAATCTGAGAAATGAAGAAAAACCAAAAGGAAAAAAGGAAAAGAAAAAAAAGAAGAAATACCCCAGGGATCCTACTAGTAATAAGGGAAGTGGCTCCCAGGCCTCAGGGCACAGCCCTCCTAGAAGGGGTAGAGATGGTACACAGCTTGCCAGGTATTCAGGAGACAGGAAAAGAAGGTAAGTAGAGAGATACGAGAAATGAAGAAAAACAAAATGGAAAAAATAAAAAAAGTAATAATAAAAATTAAAAAGAAAAAAGAAATGCCTGCAGATATTCCACTGTTGTGGTGGCATAGACCGGGAAAATGTCTCCCAAGCTACATTATGCAGCTCACCTAGAAGGGGTGGAGATGGCACACAGCACCAGGTATTCAGAAGACAGGAAAAGAAGGTAAGTAGAGAGAGATAAGAAACTAAGAAATGAAGAAAAAGAAAAAAAGCCCCAGGATTACCACTGGCATGGTGGCATGGATCCGGGAAGAGGTTCTACAGCTGAGTGGTGCTTCACAGCCTGTCAAGAAGCAGAGATGTCACATGAAGCCAAGTGTTTGAGAGAAAGGAAGAGAAGGAGGTGAGAGAGACGGAGGAAGCCAAATGAAGCCAAAAAAAGCTACAAAGAAATGGCACTGAAGAAGCAGGCCAGTGTGGACAGGGCAAATCCAAATGGCATGGATCCCACTTCTCCCTAGCTGAAAGACCTTGGCATGCTGGGAAGCAGTGGAGGCCAAGCAGGGGGAAGAAGGATGGGGAATGGGAAAGAATGTATTGCTGGTTACTGGGTGCTCTATCTCCTGCTGGGAGCTCTGTGAAATTGCTTTCCTGTACTTCCTGTCCACTGACTTCCAACAGGAGTCCAAGACGGTGAATCTGTGCTGCGTTAGCTGATAGGGGACCTCCACTCTGTATCTCTCTTCATTCTCCGTTCTCCGTCAGTTTCTTATTTATCCATTGCTTCTTCGAGTTCTCTATCTCTTCGTTTGATGTTTAGGGTTCCAGGACTGATGTTTGTCTTTGTTTTACTCAGTTTTTCGGGTCTTGCTGTGGGGGGATGATGTGGTGCTTTGGTCTATAGCACCACGTTGGCTCCACCTCAGAATGAGTTTCTTATCAGTCCTACCTGCCAATAAAACTCCCTCTAAGTTTCCCACTAACAGAATAATGTAGGAACCTAGATTTTTTAGATATTAAGAGAGTATGTAATCCTCAGTTACAGTATTAAAGAGCAGAGTATAGAAGGGTAGGCTTGGAGATGTGAGAAAAATGGCCATCACGGTCCACCCCTTTGGATACTCAGCATCTGTAATACTTCCTTCTAAGCATATTTAAATTTCCATAAAGCACTAATAGCACTTTAGTGTGTCCTCCTAATGCGAAGGAACTACACTTCATTCACATGAAAACATTTTCACCCCCTCTTGATATATGTTAGATTCAAAGTCCCAACACACACTATATCCCTCATTGAAGTGCTGATAAGTCTATTTCCACTTGAACACAATCTCACCTGGATATTCTGTAACCTAAAGAGTCATTTAAAAAGTTAACCAAAATAATAGAAGAAATGAGAAGAGGGGGATGAATTTTGTCAGCATTTGTAAATATACACATTACAATCAAGGAAGGAAATATACATAAAAGTTTCTTTATGTTTTTGTCTTATAACTTGTCACAAAGGTGTAACTTCGTTGTCTTCTTGCGTATTCAATGTGCCTTTGCCTTCAGCCAGTACTTCAGCTATTTGAAGTTTTTCTTACCTAAATCTTCATTCCTGAAGGAACTGAGTCCTCAATAATTCTGTCTTTATTTAGTTTTTACCATTCCATGGAAATTTAAGAGGTTTGCCAGAAAATTATCTGAGTTTAAGACAAAGTACTCTGTACCAAATTGTGTAGCATTAATCCAATCTCTCCTTGATAATTGTAATCAATCGCCCAGCTGAAATATTAACTTCATTTTGTCTCCTGGTAGAGGGTCATAAAGAGTTGTAAATTGACAGGTGTCAGGGACAAAATCCAATTCAAGAAACATTATTCAAAAAGCATTATTAGGCCTTCTGATAGAAGCAATCTTTCCTTTGGAAGGAATGCATCCAAAGCAACATCTGAAATGGGCAGAGTCCAAAGGAAAGGTGATGAGAAGCAAAAACTGTAAGAATGGGTAATTAATACTGTGCCAGTGACCAATAGGGAAATCAGAAACTACACTAGCCGTTTCAAATACAGAGTGTTTTATTGACAGCTGATTGCACAGCTATTTGAAGACAAAAATAGAAAAAAACAAAAAAGGAATGCTGAGGTAACCCAGATATTACTAAGTGCAGGAATCTATTACCCCCCTTACTTTTAACTCAAAAGTTCTTCCTACAATCAACTTGCAGAGTTTGGCCAATATATTATATTGATATTTTGAAGAGTTTTTCTCTCTAAGATACTTTATTTCCATTATGTCTTTCCTAGGCCAGTATGAGGAACCTACATCTACCAGTTACCAATTCCTACCAAGGTATGACTATCACCTCCTCATACCAAAATAAATAAATAAATAAAACCAAACCCATTTCCGTCAAGTTGATTCTGACTCATAATGACCCTATAGGACAGAGTAGAACTGCCCCAGAGGGTTTCTAAGGAGTGGCTGGAGAATTCGAATTGCCAACCTTCCGGTTAACAGTGTTATCTCTTAACCACTATACCACCAGGGTTTTCACCTCCTTATACATATCTACCTAATTCTTCAGGTAGGAGAAAACTTGCCAGTTCTGTCTTATTTTAGGAAAAAAATTCCCATAAAGAGAAATTTGCAGCGTGTGGCAAAGCAAATTTTGTATGACCTTGTCCACATAGTTTTGTTTGTAAAAATATGCTCTAATACATGATTTCTATCCTTAATAATAGTCCATTTATTGAGAAGGATATTTCATATTTTTGATTAAGAAACCCAGCTATTGAGGATCTCAAGAATGCCAGCCAAATAATGTTGAAAGGTTAAAAATATTGTCTTAGTGTGAATGAAATTTAAGTGACTTATGTCTTTTTCGTCTAATAAAAAAAAATCACAGAAAAACATAACATCCTCATAAAAGGCAAAATAAAAAGGATGGAGAAAATGGGGCTCAATGGTCCTATTTCCTATTTGCAATAAAAAACAAAGAAGTGAAGGAGCTAAATCAGCCTTGTAGTAAATACAAGGGAAGAGGCATCCTCCAATGCCTCTCTAAACATGTGAAAAGCCATTTCAAATTTTGTGAGCACATACTAGGTACTTATATATTATGTCACTTAGTTAACAACCCAGTTTTCAAAAATGCTGTCAAAATATTGAAAATAGATATGATCTGGGAAATAATCTTGTCTAACACCATTATTTTAACATCAGCAAAGTTTGCTGAAGAATCAATGCAAACACATAATAGTCACGGTACAAGAAGCTGGTTCTGGAATCTAGAGGAAAGAGGATAGGCTCAATGAATTATTTGCTTTGGTTTTTGTTGAAGATATCAGAAAAAAATGACTACCTTCAAATCCTTTTAAAGTTGACAATGTCATATATATTTCTTCAAACAAATGTTTAAGGACATGTGGTATAAGGGCATATATTAAAACCGACTGATAAAATAGTGTGAATAAATGCCAAAATCAGATGTCATCCTTCAATGGTTGTAAAATTATGCTATTATAAACTCCTATCCTGTGTTTAGGAATGATCACAAGTAGGTGAATGGCCACAGGAAATCCAGGGTGCAAAGGGGAAGAGAGCTGTCATGTTGTGGGGATTGCAACTGATGTCACAAAATAATATGTGTATACATTTTTGAATGAGAAACTTAACTTGAGCTGTAAATGTTCACCTAAAGTACAGCTAAAAAAAAAAAAATGGTCATAGTAGACTGGTGATGGCTGTGAGATTTTCAAAAAAGATATTAAACTTATTTTTATTATTTTAATATAATACAAATTTATACTGCAGTCTGTTTTCAATTCTTTCTTGTTTGTTTTCTTACAATTACACAATGAAATCAGTAGTTTCTAGATGACAAAATGAGGTCTGTGGGAGTATGACCCCCTGGACACCCTTTTAGCTCAGCAATGAAGTCACTTCTGAGGTTTGCTCTTCGTCCAAAGATTAGGACCATGAAACAAAATGAGACTAGAAGGGCACACCAGCCCAGGGGCAAGGACTAGAAGGCAGTAAGGTACAGGAAAACTGGTGGTAGGGAACCTAAGATCAAGAAGGGAGAGTGTTGACATGTCATGAGATTGATAATCAATGTCACAAAACAATACACGTACTATTTAATGAGAAGCTAGTTTGTTCTGTAAACCTTCATCTAAAGTACAATTTTAAAAAATGCTAAAAAAAAATGAGGCCCATGGTCACAAAATAAGTGATTAAACCTGGGTATAAACTTGTTTTATAATTCTGAGTCATGCATTATTAATTCACGCAGCTAGATATCTTCTAGAGTCTAGAAAAAAGAGAGTACAGATAAAGTTTTTGTGCTCAGGGGACCTATCTTTTCTTGGGAAAAATCAGACCAAAAAAAAAAAAAAATAACGTGTGATGGATTGAATTGTATCCCCTGCAAATATCTGTCAACTTGGCTAAGTCATGATTCCCTTGTATGATTGTGTGATTGTCTACCATTTTATCTTCTGATGTGATTTCTGTCTATGTTACAAATCCTGTCACTATAATGTAATAAAATGGATTAGCGGCAGTTATATTGATGAGGTCTATGAGATTAGATAGTGTCTTAAGCCAGCCTCTTTTGAGATATAAAAGAGAGAAGGGAGCAGAGAGATGGACCTCATACCACCAAGCAAGCAGCGTTGGGAGCAGGGCACCTCCTTTGGACATGAGGTTCCTGCGCTAAGATGCTCGCAGGCCAAGGGAAGGCTGAGGCACCACAAGGAGCTTCCTTCAGAGCCGACAGAAAGAGAAAGCCTTACCCTGGAGCCAGCCCCCTGAATTTGGACTTTCAACCTACTGGGCTGTGAGAGAATAAATTCCTCTTTGTTAAAGCCATCCACTTGTGGTATTTCTCTCATAGCAGCACTAGATAATAAAGACAAAAAGTAAAAAAAAAAAAAAAAATTAGTCTAATATCAGATAAAAATAATGAAAAGAAGAGAGGCTAAGATGTAAAGAAGTAATGGGTGTAAATAGGGATTACTTTTTTTTTTGCTAGAATGATGAGGAAAGAGACATTTCAGGAGAGAACTAAATTCTAAGACAGCAAAAATGAAAAGATTGTTTTAAATGCAGTATTTTAGAGAGGCGACGTGCTAAGTGGAAATATCTTAAGATACAAAAAAAAAATTGGCTGTGTTTTACTGGACACAAAACAGAGTGGTCAGAGAAGTAGGCATGAATTAGATAATGATCATGATAAGCAGGTTTTTCTTTCTTTTTTATTTTTAGAACTTCATCCTTGGATTCCTATGGATACCAAGGGGGCAGGAATGGACTCAGGGCTTGAAAGGTTGTTGCAGTAGTTCAGGAGAAAAACTATACATGTACGTATATATATGTATATACTGTTGTTGTTAGGTGCCATTGAGTTGGTACAACACAAGGAGACACTGCCAGTCCAGTGCCATTCTCACAATTGTTATGCTTGAGCCCATTGTTGCAGCCACTGTGTCAATCCATCTTGTTGAGGGTCTTCCTCTTTTTCACTGGCCCTCTATTTTACCAAGCATAATGTCCTTCTCCAGGGACTCATCTCTCCTGATAACATGTTCCAAGTATGTGAGACATGGTCTCGCCATCCTTACTTCTAGGCAGCATTCTAGTTGTACTTCTTCCCAGACAGATTTATTCATTCTTTTGGCAGCCCACGGTATGTTCAATATTCTTTGCCAACACCACAATTCAAAGGCATCAATTCTTCTTTATTCTTCCTTATTCAACATCCAGCTTTTGCATGCTTATGAGGAGACTGAAAATACCATGGCTTGGGTCAGGTGGACCTTAGTCTTCAAGGTGACATTTTTTGCTTTATATATATGTATGTATTCAGTGTAGCAATTGTTAGGCTTTTGAAATGCTGAAATTCTCAAAATACCTTCTGCATTCTATTAACCAAAGAAAGTCACAAGATCAGCCCAGAATCAAAGAATGGTAAAAAAGATTTCACCTCTTAATGTACAGAGAGTTCCCCTATATCCCTTACCTAGTTTTCTCAATTTATAACATCTTACATTACAATGGTACTTTTGTCACCACTAAGGAACCAGTATTATATTATTTATATTACTAATATATTATAATCAGTTCCTTATATTACTAATAACTAACTGCCACATCCTGCATGTGTCTGTCAGTTTGTCCTACTGTCGGGGCTTGTGTGTTGCTGTGATGCTGGAAGCTATGCCACTAGTATTCAGATGCCAGCAGGGTCACCCATGGAGGAGAGGTTTCAGCTGAGCTTCCAGGCTAAGACAGACTAGGAAGAAGGACCCAGCAGAGTACTTCTGTAAAGCATTAGCCAGTGAAAACCTTATGAATAGCAGCGGAACATTGTCTGAATAGTGCTGGAAGATGGGCCCTCCCAGGTTGGAAGGCACTCAAAAGAAGACTGGGGAAGAGCTGCCTCCTCAAAGTAGAGTTGACCTTAATGATGTGGATGGAGTAAAGCTTTCAGGACCTTCATTTGCTGATGTGGCACGACTCAAAATGAGAAGAAACAGCTGCAAACATCCATTAATAATCGGAACCTGGAATGTACAAAGTATGAATTTAGGAAAATTGGAACTCCTGAAAAATGAAATGGGACACATAAATATCGATATCCTAGGCCTAAAAAAAAAAAAAAAAAAATTTTTTTTTTTTTTTTTTTTTGGCATTAGTGAGCTGAAATGGACTGGTATTGGCCATTTTGAATCAGACAATCATATAGACTACTATGCTGGGAATGACAACTCGAAGAGGAATGGTGTTGCATTCATCGTCAAAAAGAACGTTTCAAGATCTATCCTGAAGTACAACGCTGTCAGTGATAGGATAATATCTATATGCCTACAAGGAAGGCCAGTTAATACGACTATTATTCAAATTTACGTACCAACCACTAGGGCCAAAGATGAAGAAATAGAAGATTTTTATCAGCTGCTACAGTCTGAAATTAATAGAACATGCAATCAAAACGCAATGATAATTACTGGTGATTAGAGTGTGAAAGTTGGAAACAAAGAAGAAGGATCAGTAGTTGGAAAATATGACCTTGGTGACAGAAAAAATGCCGGAGATCTAATGATAGAAATTTGCAACACCAACGACTTTATTGCAAATACCTTCTTTCACCAACATAAACGGTAACTATACACATGGACATCGCCAGATGGAAGACACGGAAATCAAATTGACTACATCTGTGGAAAGAGACGATGGCAAAGCTCAATATCATCAGTCAGAACAAGGCCAGGGGCCGACTGTGGAACAGACCATCAATTGCTCATATGCAAGTTGAAGCTGAAACTGAAGAAAATCAGAGCAAGTCCATGAGAGCCAAAATATGACTTTGAGTATATCCCACCGGAATTTAGAGATCATCTCAAGAATAGATTTGTCACATTGAACACTAGTAACCGAAGACAGATGAGTTGTGGAATGACAACAAGGACATCATCCATGAAGAAAGCAAGAGGTCACTGAAAAGACAGGAAAGAAAGAAAAGACCAAGATGAACGTCAGAGGAGACTCTGAAACTTGCTCTTGAGCATCGAGCAGCTAAAGTAAAAGGAAGAATTGATGAAGTAAAAGAACTGAACAGAAGGTTTCAAAGGGCGTCTCGAGAAGACAAAGTAAAGTATTATAATGACATGTGCAAAGAGCTGGAGATGGGAAACCAAAAGGGAAGAACACGCTCAGCATTTCTCAAACTGGAAGAACTGAAGAAAAAAATCAAGCCTCAAGTTGCAATACTGAAGGATTCCGTGGGGAAAATATTAAACCATGCAGGAAACATCCAAAGAAGATGGAAGGACTACACAGAGTCATTATACCAAAAAGAATTAGTAGATACTCAACCATTTCAAGAGGTGGAATATGATCAGGAACTGATGGCACTGAAGGACGAAGTCCAAGCTCTTCTGAAGGCATTGGCGAAAAACAAGGCTCCAGGAATTGATGGAATATCAATTGAGATGTTTCAACAAACAGATGCAGCGCTGGAGGTGCTCACTCATCTACGCTAAGAAATATGGAAGACAGCTTCCTGGCCAACTGACTGGAAGAGATCCATATTTATGCCTACTCCCAAGAAAGGTGATCCAACCGAATGTGGAAATTATAGAACAATATCATTAATATCACATGCAAGCAAAATTTTGCTGAGGATCATTCAAAAGTGCCTGCAGCAGTATATCGACAGGGAACTACCAGAAATTCAGGCTAGTTTCAGAAAAGGATGTGGAACCAGGGATATCATTGCTGATATCAAATGGATCCTGGCTGAAAGCAGAGAATACCAGAAGGATGTTTACCTGTGTTTTATTGACTATGCAAAGGCATTCGACTGTGTGGATCATAACAAACTATGGATAACACTGCGAAGAATGGGGATTCCAGAATACTTAATTGTGCTCATGAGGAACCTTTACATAGATCAAGAGGCAGTTGTTCAGACAGAACAAGAGGATACTGATTGGTTTAAAGTCAGGAAAGGTGTGCATCAGGGTTGTATTTTTTCACCGTACCTATTTAATCTGTATGCTGAACAAATAATACGAGAAGCTGGACTATATGAAGAAGAACGGGGCATCAGGATTGGAGGAAAACTCATTAACAACCTGCGTTATGCAGATGACACAACCTTGCTCGCTGAAAGTGAAGAGGACTTGAAGCACTTACTAATGAAGATCAAAGACCACAGCCTTCAGTATGGATTACACCTCAACATAAAGAAAACAAAAATCCTCACAACTGGACCAAGGAGTAACATCATGATAAATGGAGAAAAGATTGAAGTTGTCAAGGATTTCATTTTACTTGGATCCACAATCAATAGCCATGGAAGCAGCAGTTAAGAAATCAAAAGACACATTGCATTGGGCAAATCTGCTGCAAAGGACCTCTTCAAAGTGTTGAAGAGTAAAGATGTCGCCCTGAAGACTAAGGTGTGCCTGACCCAAGCCAAGGTATTTTCAATCACATCATATGCATGTGAAAGCTGGACAATGAATAAGGAAGACCGAAGAAGAGTTGACGCCTTTGAATTGTGGTGTTGGCGAAGAATATTGAATATACCATGGTCTGCCAAAAGAATGAACAAATCTGTCTTGGAAGTAGTGCGGCCAGAGTGCTCCTTAGAGGAACAGATGGCTAGACTGCGTCTTACATACTTTGGACATGTTGTCAGAAGGGATCAGTACCTGGAGGACATCACGCTTGGCAGAGTACAGGGTCAGCCGAAAAAAGGAAGACCATGAACAAGGTGGATTGACACAGTGGCTGCAACAATGACCTCAAGCATAACAACGGTTGTAAGGATGGGGCAGGACCAGGCAGTGTTTCATTCTGTTGTGCATAGGTTCGCTGTGAATCAGAACGTACTCGACGGCACCTAACAACAACAACTGCCACATTTTATTTGGATTTCATTTGGTTTGTTCCGAATGACAATTTTTTGTTCCAGAATACTATGAAAGTTACCACATGTATTCTGTGAAGAGGCAAATTCTCCGACTTTTTTTATTTTTTAGCTTCTAGCATGGGGTCTGATATTTTATAAGAACTTAATTTTTTTAATGACCTACACAGATAAACCAATTATTTCAGCCTATCTTCACAAACTTTTCTATCCCCAAATGATCAAAATATGTATCTTGCGAAATCAAATAGTCAAAGAAAAAAATAACATATTTGGTTGCAAGCATATTAGGTGTTTGGAGTGCCTGGATGCAAACAGTTAGCAGCATTTGGCTGCTAATCAAAAGATTAGAGGTGCAAGTCTACCTAGAGGCACCTCAGAAGAAAGGCCTGGCTATCTACTTCTGAAAAATCAGCGATTGTAAACCCTGTAGAGAACAGTTCCACTCTGACACACAGGGGGTCTCCACTAGTGCAAGTTTGCACAATAGCAGCTGATATAGTAAGTGTTTAAGTTCATTTGCTTCTGCTTCTTTGTCTCTATGTCTGTTAATCATCACAGTAAACCAAGCAGAAATTACTTTCTAGTCATTGAAGAAGTGTATGCGTGTGTGTCTTAAATGTCCCTATTAACTTATCCTTGATTGGTTGTAATTAAGGGACTAATCCACTAGAGGCATGTTCAGTTCTGTCTGGTTGTGCCAATATATCATTTTCATTTTTGTTCTTTTAATTTATTTCTTCCACTAGATTCCTTCAACTACATGCTAGGAAGGTGAAAGTTTAATAAACACTTAACCACCCTGTTAAAATCTAATATATAATTTTAAGCTGTGTTGGGTTCAGTACTTGCTAGTTAAAAGAGAGAGAGAGAGGAGGAAGAACAAATCAATTTTGCTTTCCAACATTGTGAAGATGATTTTCAGTAGTGCTTAAGAACTAGAGGAGGGAAAGTGATTGATAAGGTAATTAAATGATAAAAAGTATCAGGCAAGGATGCAGAAAAAGTACAAATGAGGAAAATGATCAAGTATGCTTGATCTAAAAAAAATTACAGTTTCAAATCATATAAATTATAATTCTTGGAGCAGAAAATAACCCTGTTCTTTGCGTATAATTTCGTTTCAAAAGCTTTTTTTTTGAAGGAAATCACTATGGGTATGCTTTCTCTTCCTCTAAATTTTTCCTCCTATTAGTGTCATGATTTTAAAACAACGCAGTTACTTCATCCTCCATGCCATTTTTCCAGTTAGATTTATGCCTTTTGTTCAGGAATCAGAAATCTTTAAAATATTAATAATTATCAGTTTTCCTTGTTTTGCATAATTTTTCTGGATTATTACAGGTACCACGCAAATCAGCCACATTAACATGGGTACTTGTGAAGTGTCACACATGCTAAACAAAAAATGAATAATTGTTATAGATTATAGGTGTTAGTGTAGTATTTCATATCTAGGTGAACTAAAGACTTTTCAGATGTAATAGGATAATTTATACTATAGAACTTTAGTGTCTAATTCACTGATATCAAATTGAACCCTTAGTGAAATATGTTACTTTTTCATGCTACTAGAGCATAATTTAAATTTATTTTGAAGCGACATTACGGACATTAGCAAATAGAACTAAGAGAATTGATTTAATCACTAAATTAATAGCCAATTTCAGTAGCATTATTATTAGTGGCATATAGATACCAGCAGCATCATTAGTGTGTTGTTTTAAGCAGGTAAGTTGTAGTAATTTGTTATGCAGCAACAGAAAAATAATATAGATGGTTACTTCTGCAAGCTTCAACCACCTCCCTGATTCTGAACCCATATAGTTGCCCTTTTCTGTTATGATCTTGGATGGATGTTTTTCTAAACCTATCTAAGGATGATAGTACATTACACAGCTTTCGATCTCTTTTGTACAGTGTACAATTAACATTTCACCCTCACCACCACCTCACCTTTCTCTTACCACCTCATATCTACCTAACAAAACCCTACAGTATGCTTAATGATGTCCTTAAAACCCCATGGTCTGCCTGTCCCCTGGGAGCTCTCTTCTTCTGGGTATGAGCAAGGATAGATAGCTCCACTTGCTACCAGCAACCATCTTGCAACTACAAAGGAAACAGCCTTAGAATGAAACCAACATGGATGAGGGAAAGAAAACTCTTGCATCCTGAGGACATCATTGAACTAGTGATCACATTTCACCAAGACAGTTTTCTACTCCCTGGACTTCTGGTTATATAAGGTAATATGTGTCTTAAAGACTAAGACAGTGTCCATGCACAAATTTTTGTTTCTCGCAACTGAATACTGCTACCTACACCTTGTAAGTGGCAGATCCAGAAATCAACATTCAAGTCTATTTAACTCCTGGGCCTCACTTTTAACTATGCTGTAAAGTATGAATAAACTAAAATGTGAGAAACATAGAGATACAAACAGAAATTTAGCCTAAACATCAAAACACTTCTTCAGTCTGTGGTGCAAATGGGTTTACGCACTCTGCTTGGCTTCTAACCCAAAGGTTGGTGGTTTGAGTCCATCCAGAGACATCTAGGAAGAAATGCCTGGTAATCTACTTCCAAAAAATAGCTGTTGAAAACTCTATAAAGCACAATTCTACTCTGACACATGTGAGGTTGCCATGAGTCCTAGTCAACTTAATGACAACTGATGACAGCAGCTGATCAGTTTGATTGAGCCATCTTTGGACACAAACCCACTTTTGAACCAGAATGAATAAGGAATGGAATGCAACAACGTGGTTGTTTTCAACTCCAGCTCTTAGAACTTGGCTTTGATGAGATGACCTTCATCTGAAATATAGGGCTGTGTGGAGGAGGGGGGATTTTTTTTTTTTAATTTATTGTGCTTTAAGTGAAAGTTAACAAATCAAGTCAGTCTCTCATTCCAAAACTTATATACACTTTGCTATGTACTTCTAGCTGCTCTCCCACTAATGAGACAGCACACTTCTCCTTTTCACCCTGTATTCCCTGTGTCCATTCAACCAGCTCCTATCCTCCTCTGCCTTCTCATCGCGCTTCAGGTCAGGAGTTGCCCTCATAGTCTCATGTGTCTAGTTGAGCCCAGAAGCTCACTCTTCACCAGTATCTTTTTCTGTTTTATCATCCAGTACAAACTCTCTCTGAAGAGTTGGGTTCAGGAATGGTTCCAGGCTTGGGTTAATAAAGTGTCTGGGGGCTATGACCTCTGAGGTACCTCTAGCCTCAATCAGACCATTAAAGTCTGGTCTTTTTAAGAGAATTTGAGGTCTGCATCCCACTGTTGTCCTGCTCCATCAGGGATTCTCTGTTGTGTTCTCTGTCAGAGCAGTCATCGGTGGTAGCCAGGCACCATCTAGTTATTCCAGTCTCAGGTTGATGTACTCTCTGATTTATGTGGTCCTTTCTGTCTCTTAGGCTCATCTTTACCTTATGTATTTGGCGTTCTTCATTCTCCTTTGCTCCAGGTGGGTTGAGACAAATTGATGCATCTTAGATGGCCACCTGCTAGCATTTGAGACCCCAGATGCCACTCACCAAAATGGGATGCAGAACGTTTTCTAAATACATTTTGATATGCCAATTGACCTAGATGTCCCCTGAGACCATGGTCCCCAAACGCCCGCCCCTGCTACTCTGGCATTCAAAGTATTTGGTTTATTCAGGAAACTTCTTTGCTTTTGGTATAGTCCAGTAGTGCTGACCTCTCCCGTATTGTGTGTTGTCCATCCCTTTGCCTAAATTAGTTCTTGTCTACTATCTAATTAGTAAATCCCCCTCTTCCTCCTTCTCTCCCTCCCCCCTTTTGTCACCATCAAAGAATATTTTCTTCTCTGTTTAAACTATTTCTTGAGTTCTTATAATAGTGGTCTGATACAATATTTGTCCTTTTGCAACTGACTAATTTCACTCAGCATAATGCCTTCCAGATTACTCCATGTTATGAGATGTTTCACGGATTCATTGTTCTTAATCGTTGTGTACTATTCCATTCTGTGAATACACCATAATTTATTTATCCATTCATCCATTGATGGACAGCATGTTTGCTTCCATCTTTTTGCTATTGTAAACAGCGCTGCAATGAACACAGGTGTGCATATATTCGTTCATGTAAAGGCTCTTATTTCTCTAGGCTATATTCCAAGGAGTGGAATTGCTGGATCCCAAGATACTTCTATTTCTAGCTTTTTAAGGAAGAGCCAAATCAATTTCCAAAGTGGTTGTACCATTTTACACTCCCAACAGCAGTATATAAGTGTTCCAGTCTCTTCACAACCTCTTCAACATTTATAATTTTATGTATTTTGGACTAGTGCCAGTCTTGTTGGAGTAAGATGAAATCTCATTGTAGTTTTGATTTGCATTTCTCTAATGGCTAATGATCGAGAACATTTCCTCATGTATCTGTTAACCACCTGAATGTCGTCTTTGGTGAAGTGCCTGTTCATATCTTTTGATCATTTTTTTAAACTGGGTTATTTGTCTTTTTGTTCTTGAGTTTTTGCAGTATCACGTAGGTTTTAGAGATCAGGCGCTGATCAGAAATGTCATAGCTAAAAACTTTCTCCCAGTCTGTAGGTAATCTTTTACTTTTTGGTGAAGTCTTTGGATGAGCATAGGTTTTTGATTTTTAGGAGCTCCCAGTTATCTGGTTTCTCTTCTGTTGCTTGTGCACTGTTAGTGTTTTGTACACTGTTCATGCCATGTATTAGGGCTCCTAGCATTGTCACTGTTTTTTTCTTCCATGATCTTTACTGTTTTAGACTTTATATTTAGGTCTTTGATCCATTTTGAGTTAGAATTTGTACATGGCGTGAGGTGTAGGTCTTGTTTCTCTTTGTAAGTGGCCTTTTGTTTATCCCTAAAAAAAAAAAAATAGCTGCCCTTAAAATTCTCTCTTTATCTTTGGTTTTGGCAAGTTTGATTACAATATGTCTTGGTGACTTTCTTTTGGGATCTACCTTGTGTGGGGTTTGATGAGCATCTTGGATAGATATTTTTTCATTTTTCACAATACCAGGGAAATTTCCTGCCAAAAATCTTCAACAATTATCTCTTTATTTCTGTTTTCCTTCCCTGTTCTGGTACTCCAGTCACTCATAGGTTATTTCTGTTGATAGAGTCCCACGTGATTCTTAGGATTTCTTCACTTTTTTAAACTCCATTATCTAATTTTTCTTTGACTATATTGGTGCCAAGTGTTTTATCTTCAGTCTCACTAACTCTGACTTCCATTTCCTCAGTTCTGCTCCTTTGACTTTCTATTGAGTTGTCTCTGAAATTTTATTGTTAATCTTCTGAATTTCTGATTGTTGTCTCTCTATGAATTCTTGCAGCCTATTAATTTTTTTCACTAAGCTCTTGAATAACCTTAAGTTGCTCTCTTGATTTGTGTGTGTGTTCCTTGGCTTGTTCTACATTTTGCCCGATGTCCTTCCTGATCTCTTGAAGAGTTCCGTATATTAATCTTTTGTATCCTACCTCTGGTAATTCCAGGAAGACCTCTTCATTCCAAAGATTACTGATTCTTTATTTTGGGAGCTTGTTGAAGCCATCATGTCTGCTTCTTTATCTGATTTGATACTGACTGTTGTCTCTGAGCCACCTATAAGTTACTGTATTAATTTATTTTATGTTTGCTTACTGTGTCCTAGCCTCTTGCTTTGTTTTGTTTTGATATCCCCAAATAAGCTGTTTGAGTGAGCTAACTTGATTATTGGAGCCTTTGAAGCTCTAATGTCCTGTCGCCAGATGGCTAGTGGTGTTGCCAGGTATATGAGCCTAGGATTCCATTCACTTTTCTTGCATGGATTCAGCTCAGGTGTCCAGGTAGTCGGTCACCAAGTGTGTGGTGCAAGCTCCCACCTATGGTCTTAGAGGAGCAATAGTGATTGGTATATGCACAGGTTTCTTGTTCCAGCAGGGGGTCACACTCTAAGTAAGGCAGGTGGCTGACAACCATCCCCCAATTGTCCATGAGGAATGTGTGTCCCTGTTCTATAGAGTGCACAGGTGAGTGGTCTCTGCAGCCATGCCGTAGGCACCCAATGCTTTTAACTGTAAGGACTGGGAGTCACCAATTATCCTTGGATCCCTGTCATGGGTGGCTGGGTGGTGTGGGTGTAGTCACCAGTCCTTAAGCCCCTTATGCAGGTGAGTGAGGACCCTGCATAATAGGCACAGCAGCGTCAAAAGTCGAAAACCCACCTTTCCACTGCACAGCTGAAATAGTTAAAGTCAGACCTTAGGCACGTATGCCCTTGCACTGTAACTACAAAGGCCTAGCTGCTGAAATGGGGCCACAAGAGTCCATGCAGGGGTGAAAGACATTCATAGTTTGTGCACCATTTGTGCCTGGACAGGAGCCACTTCTGCCCTAAGTTCCCAGCTTAAAGGGTCTGGTAGATTATTTTTTCCCCATTTGTTAATTTATTCCTCCTTCAAGCCTGGGAGAGTGACTCAGAGCACGCAGTGGGACCTATCTCAGGCCCAGGGAAATTGACTATCACCAAAGCTGGCTTGGGGCCTGGGGGAGAGGGAGGAGGTATCAGATAAATGGGAGAGAGCCCTTTCGAAAGGGGTGCTTTTAGATCTGTGTGGTAAATTTGATGCAAGCACTTAACTTTTGCTGAGAGCGCTGCTATTCTTCCCTGATTCCTGAGGCATGAGTAAACACTGTTGCTTGCTCTCTGTTGCTAAGAAAATTGCATCCAGCACACTACCACCAGCCCCGCCATGGTTGTACCAGGGGATCGGGACTTAGGGGCACCAGTTCCCTCTGTGTCAAGTCTGGAAACTCCTTGCTGCTTCTGAACTGTCTCTGCCTCCCCATCCACTCAGTCTGATTTCTTAACTTTGCCTTTGATGTTCAGGGCTCCTAGTTTGTCATAAAACCCACCCACTGCCGTATATATACAATCAATTCACATGTTTCTTCAGGTCTTTTTTGTAAGAGGGACCATCGGAAGCATCTGACTACTCTGCCGTCTTGGCCTGCCTCCTCTGGATTTCTTTTTTAACATAATCTGGTTCTAGTGTGTAGATAAAATGGGAGCAGAAGGGATGTTAAGGAGGCAACCATTATTGTCCATTATGATGTGTAATCTTGGATAAATTATTTAAATTTTCTTAATCTTATTATTGTTATTCTTAGATGGTGACAATAGCAGTATTTATTTCTTAGGTTTCCTGCAGTGACTAAATGAAATGATGCATATAATATGCTCCATGCAGTGCCTAATACATTCTGAAATTTCAACTAACCTTAGAAATTATTAGGTATTTTTGTTTATTTACCTCCACATTTTAAAAGAAATTACAAAGTGTGCTTTCCCCAGATTCACACTCCCCCCTTTCCTAGCTTTCTCTGCATCACTGGATTTTGACCCTTATGACCTGCATCACTAAATTCTCTTGCCTGGTAGCTTCTGAATGGCTCTGACCAATATGAAACATAGACAGATCAGAGAAGAAGGAACTTTGGGTATTATTTGCCAGACAGGCTTCATCCTTTGAGTCATCATGGATTGATTGAATTAATTACCACATTTCACAGCTCCTTTCTGATCTTCCTCAGCATAGAGATATTCTCTCCAGGTTGTAATAGTTATTCTGTTTCTTTAACTCTTTGGCCCCGAGGTGTTTACATTTCCCTGAGGAAGCCCTGTTGGTTTCCTTACACCTGTCTACACCTTTGCTTTACTAAACTTTTCTCAACTTTCCCATTTGAGTGTACATTTACTGCTGGGACCTTGACTGAATACTGTCACTCATATTACTTTTTCAATTTTCTAAAAATCAATTCTACTTTTACAGCTTCAAATGATACTTTCATATTTGATATGGCATATTCAAATACATTGCAAATTTTATTTATCCCAGACCAATGATCATCTCCATACCTTCTCTTCTACTTATATTTCTTTATATCTCCTTATATCTTATATCTTCTCCTTATATCTCTTTCAAACAGGCCATATTTTCTTGTATACTATTGAGAACCTCAAGGATTTAAAATTTTTTCTTGTAGTGTTTGTAATACAAAATTTTCAAGGTTTAAGCCTTGCTATGAATCCTCAGAAGAATATATATATATTTTAAATTTTGTTACAATGTATTTTGATAGATATAATGGACATGTGTCATGATTGTGTTCACTTATACATTTTGACCATCATTACTTTGTTTAAGAAATTTCCTACAGTAAGTTCTACGTTTTAAAGATTTAGCCAGAAACTCATATTCCCGACCTGCTTGGCAAATAGGGCACAGGGATGTAATATAGACTCTACTGGCTAAATGAGGTGATAGGCTCCATGCGGAATCTATTTCATAGTGAAATGCCACTAGACGTGTCTGGCTTTTGGGCACCAGCAATGAAGTTTGGAGCCTAACATCAGCCATTCAACCTATCAATTTTATGGCCAACTGTAGAGTTAGTAGAGTCTTCATTGGAGCAGTCCTAGAATATGGCAGGAGTTGGCTAATACTAAAAATCCTCCATGCCTAAATTTGTCTTCTTTGGAGATTCTTAGGGCTACCTATTTTCACACAGTCTATCAAAAATGTAGGATTACCATGGCGTGTAAATCTTGGTTACTACCATTGTCCTGGCTTTATCTTAGTTTCTCATCTTTATTTCTCTTGTCACAGTTCATCCGCAGGTTTTAATTTTTTTGTAAGTTTGAAACACATATATTTCACAATTCATTAAATCCTTCATGTTTTCATTTTTGGAGCATTTCAAGGCAGGGAGAAAAACATTAAAAAGAATTATCTTTCAACTTCTCTAAAATTTATTGAATATGTTGATGGTAAGTCTTATTTTTGGTTACAATATGATTTTTTGTCTTTTACTTTTTTTTTTCTTTTGATCTTTCTACACATGTCTACGTAAAAGTAGAGTTAAAATCAAAAGAAAACTCGTTGCCATTGAGTCAATTCTAACCCATAGAGACTCCATAAGACAGAATAGAACTGCCCCACAGGGCAGTAATACAGTAATCCTCATGGAAGCAGACTGACACATCTTTCTCCCATGGAGTAGCTGGTGGATTCAAACCACCAACATTTTGGTTAGTAGCCTAGCACTGAACTACTGCACCATCAAAAAGCCAAAACCAAACCTGGCCCGTCAAGTAGATTCTGACTCATAAGAACCCTATAGACAGGGCAGAACTGCCCCCCTAGGGTTTACAAGCAGCCTCTGGTGGATTTGAACAGCCAACCTTTTTGTTAGCAGCCAAGCTCTTAACCACTGAACCACTAAAAAAAAAGGGGGTCCTAAATGCCATGTAATCTGTCCTATTTTAAATGAAAAATTTGGCTATTTTTTGAAAGGATAAAAAGTTAACAGGCCAATTATGACGAACCTTGGGATGAAAGAAGAGGACTTATGCCAAAATTATATAAACGAAATAATAAAGATTACTTGAAAAGCCAAGGATGAAATTTTTCAGATGTTTATCTTCAACACATTTGTCCCTGAATAAAATGTCACGATATCAGAAAACGGGGTCTAGATAGGGAGGCATATGTTGAAATTCTGACTCTGTTACTACAATATAATCTTGAGCTGATAATTTAATTTCTCTAATTTTGTGTTCCCAATTATAAATTGGACATAATATTTAATTCATAAGTGTATTTTAGCTTAAATGACGTGAGAAGTGTTAAAATACATTGTTCAGATTCTAGAAGTAGTCATTGTATAAATGCCTGTTAAATTTGAAACTCAAATCCTGAATCCTACATACTTGTGGGTCCTCCGCTTTTGTGTATAGAAGCCATCTGTTTTCCTTCCCAATAAAGTCAAGTGTGAAAAGCCTAAATCTGTTCATAAACATCATATCTACACTAGTTCTTGATTTTCCCAACTTCTGTGCTGTCTCTTTTTGTGGGCATTGCCTTTTCATACTAAGAACTTACTCCTTAATGACATATCAGTCATTACTATATGCAAAATTGGTTTTTTAAAAACATCATCACATAATATGATAGAATAGTCCATCTGAATAAGTTAAAACATTTATATTCTTAAATATTTACATTTATGTCATAGAAAATTAGGAAAGAAACAATGTATATATCATTTTTATAATATTTTGAAAGAGTATATGCAATTATGGAAACCCCGGTGGCATAGTGGTTTAGTGCTACAGCTGCTAACCAAGAGGTCAGCAGTTTGAATCCACCAGGTGCTCCTTGGAAACTCTATGGAGCAGTTCCACTCTGTCCTAAAGGGTCGCTGTGAGTCAGAATTGACTTGACAGCACTGGGTTTATATGTGATTATTAATATAATTTTAATATAATAATATATTATTAATTAGTATTAATATATTATTAAACATTATATATGTGTGTATATACATAAGAGTTTAAAAAACGGAGTATTAATAACAACTTTTAAAACATGCTCCGATCATCTCCCAGATTTCATTCTCTCTCTGACAAAGTAGTATTCTCAATATAATAGTAATTATTTCCTGTTTTCTTTAGTTTCTTCACATATATGTATTATTTATCATTATATTTTTCAGTTTTGCCTCCTTTTATAATTTTATATGAGTGGAATAATGTCAAAAATATTATTTAGTGGTAGATTTTTATTATATTTGATATATTATTTGAGAGAAATAATCTATGCTGATGAATATAGCTATAATTGATTTATTTTCACTATTGTGTAATATTCCATGTTATTCCAATACTACCATATTTTTACTCTTTAGCCTGCTAAGAGCCTTCAAAGTTTTTTTTTCTTCAAATATTTGCTATCTCAAAATAATGCTTCTCTGAATATCCTGATCCACATTTGCCCGTGTGTCTCTAAGTGTGAGTGAGTTCCTAGGAGTGGAAATTCTAGATCTTTAGGCATACACATACAAATCTGCTAGGTGATGGGGAACTTTTCAAAGCTGATTTTGCCAGCTTACAGTCACATCAGTATATATGTTCACATATGAATTCCTATTGTTCCACACCCTGATCAACAGTTGATATTTCCCAAAGTTTTATTTTAACTCATTCGGTGCATGTTAAATGGAATCAGTATATTCGTACTTTCCTGATAATATAGATAATATATTTCATTTGTTATTTAGTCATTCAAACTGCCTCTTCTGTGAAATTTCTATTCCTAAAAGAACTTTCTGAAACTAAAAGAAATATATACGTATTTATAAGTATGCATACAAGGTTAAGTCAAAATGTATTGCTACAAAATCATAGAACTATTTATTAAACAAAAATATCATAATGTGAAGCTGTTGTTTCTTAGCATATACTCCAACTAGATCTATACACTTCTCTTTTAAAAAAAAATTTTTAATGTGCTTTAAGTGAAAGTTTACAAATCAAGTCAGTCTCTCACTCAAAAACTTATATACTCCTTGCTACACACTCCCAATTGCTCTCCCCTTAATGAGACAGCCCACTCCAACCCTCCACTCTCTCTTTTCGTGTCCATTTGGCCAACTTCTAAGCCCCTCTGTCCTCTCATCTCCCCTCCAGGAGGAGATGCCAACATAGTCTCAAGTGTCCACCTGATTCAAGAAGCTCACTCCTCACCAACATCCCTCCCCAAACCACTGTCCAGTCCAATCCCTTTCTGAAGAGTTGGCTTTGGGAATGGTTCCTGTCCTGTGCCAACAGAAGGTCTGGGGGCCATGACCACTGGGGTCCTTCTAGTCTCGGTCAGACCATTAAGTCTGGTCGTTTTACAAGAATTTGGGGTCTACATCCCACTGCTCTTCTGCTCCCTTGGGATTATCTGTTGTAGTCCTTGTCAAGGCAGTCATCAGTTGTAGCCGGGCACCATGTAGCTCTTCTGGTCTCAGGCTGATGTAGTCTCTGGTTTATGTGGCCCTTTCTGTCTCTTGGGCTCATAATTACCTTGTGTCCTTGGTGTTCTTCATTCTCCTTTGATCCAGGTTGAGACCAATTGATGCATCTTAGATGACCACTTGCTAGCATTTAAGACCCCAGGCGCCACTCTCCAAAGTGGGATGCAGAATGTTTTCTTAATAGATTTTATTATGCCAATTGACTTAGATGTCCCCTGAAACCATGGTCCTCAAACCGGTGCCCCTGCTATGCTGGACTTCAAAGCATTCAGTTTCTTCAGGAAACTTCTTTGCTTTTGGTTGAGTCCAGTTGTGCTGACCTCGCCTGTATTGTGTGTTGTCTTTCCCGTCACCTAAAGTAGTTCTTATCTACTATCTAATTGGCGAATACTCCTCTCCCACCTTCACTCTCTCCCCCCTCTCATAACCATTAAAGAATATTTTCTTCTCTGTTTAAACTATTTCTCCACTTCTTATAATAGTGGTCTAATACAATATTTGTCCCTTTGCAACTGGCTAATTTCATTATGCATTATGATTTCACTCAGCATAATGCCTTCCAGGTTCCTCCATGTGATGAAATGTTTCACAGATTCTTCACTGTTCTTTATCGATGCATACTATTCCATTGTGTGAATATACCATAATTTATTTATCCATTCATCCGTTGATGGGCACCTTGGTTGCTTCCATCTTTTTGCTATTGTAAACAGTGCTGCAATGAACATGGGTGTGCATATATCTGTTCATGTAAAGGCTCTTATTTCTCTAGGATATATTCCAAGGAGTGAGATTGCTGGATAGTATGGTAGTTCTATTTCTAGCTTTTTAAGGAAGTGCCAGATCAATTTCCAAAGTGGTTGTACCATTTTACACTCCCACCAGCAGTATATAAGTGTTCCAATCTCTCCACAGCCTCTCCAACATTTATCGATTTGTGTTTTTTGGGTTAATGCCAGCCTTGTTGGAGCGAGATTAAATCTCATTGTATTTTTGATCTGCATTTCTCTAATGGCTAATGCTCCTGAGCATTTCCTCTTGTGTCTGTCAGCCATCTGAATGTCTTCTTTAGTGAAGTGTCTGTTCATATCTTTTGCCCAATTTTTAATTGGGTTATTTGTCTTTTTGTAGTTGAGTTTTTGCAGTATCATGTAAATTTTAGAGATCAGGTGCTGATCAGAAATGTCAGAGCTAAAAACTTTTTCCCAGTCTGTAGGTAATCTTTTTACTCTTTTGGTGAAGTCTTTTGATAAACATAGGTGTTTGATTTTCAGGAGCTCCCCGTTACCTAGTTTTTCTTCTGCATTGTTAGTAATGTTTTGTATACTCTTTATGCTATGTATTAGGGCTCTTAACGTTGTCTCTATTTTTTCCTCCATGATCTTTATCATTTTAGATTTTATATTTTGGTCTTCGATCCATTTTGAGGTAGTTTTTGTGCATGGAGTGAGGTATGGGTCTTGTTTCATTTTTTTGCAGATGGCTATCCAGTTATGCCAGCACCATTTGTTAAAAAGACTATCTTTTCCCCATTGAACTGTTTGGGGCCTTTGTCAAATAACACCTGCTCATATGTGGATGAATTTATGTCTGGATTCTCAATTCTGTTCCTTTGGTCTATGTATCTGTTGTTGTACCAGTAGCAGGCTGTTTTGACTACTGTGGCAGTATAATAGGTTCTAAAATCAGGTAGTGTGAGCCCCCCCCCCCCACACTTTGTTCTTTTTCAGTAATGCTTTACTTATCCGGGGCCTCTTTCCCTTCCATATGAAGTTGATGATTTGTTTCTCCATCTCATTAAAAAGTGTTGTTGGAATTTGGATCAGAATTGCCTTAAATGTACAGATCGCTTTTGGCAGAATAGCCATTTTTATAATGTTAAGTCTTCCTATCCATAAGCAAGGTATGTTTTTCCACTTATGTAGGTCTCTTTTGGTTTCTTTCAGAAGTATATTGTGGTTTTCTTTGTATAAGTCTTTTACATCTCTGGTAAGATTTATTCCTAAGTATTTTATCTTCTTGGGGGCTACTGTAAATGGTATTGATTTGGTGATTTCCTCTTCGATGTTCTTTTTGTTGGTGTAGAGGAATCCAACTTATTTTTATATGTTTATCTTGTATCCTGATACTCTGCTAAACTCTCCTATTGGTTTCAGTAGTTTTCTTGAGGATTCCTTAGGGTTTTCTATGTATATATACCATGTCATCTGCAAATAGAGATAATTTTACTTCTAGATATATACACTTCTGAAGGAGGTGTTTCCATCTCTCTAACCATTCCCTGAAACATCCTGCATCCTTCGATTTACACCAAGTCAAAACAGCAATTTTGGCATCCTTGAGGGGCACAAATCATGTTCTTTTTAAATGTTCTTTGAGTTTTTGGAGCAAAAGCAAGTCTGAAGGGGCAAGGTCAAGTCTTAGGGTGGATAGGGTAAGATTTCCCAATGAAATTCTATTAGGAGAGCCCTTGCTACCCTCGAAGAATGAGCAAGTACGTTGTTGTGCTGGAAAAAAAATTACTTGGTGCAGCTTTCCTGGCCTTTTTCTCACCAATGCAGTTTTCAATTTTCTTGAAACTTCATAATAAGCTCCCAGGATCGTCCTGTGTCCTTTGAGAAAATCTAGAAGATTACTTCCTTGGAGTCCCAGAAAAACAGTCACCATAACCCTCTGCGCCATCTTCCCTCTCTTGGCTCATCTTTGAGGTCTTCCCTACCTTCCTTAAAATTCTTGATTTATCTAAAAACTCTTGTTTTATGTGGGGCAGCATTCCCATAAACTTGTTGCAAAGGTTCAATGATTTGGGAAAATATCCACTTGATTTTTGTTAAAAATTTGATATTAGCCATGAACTCAAAATCTTTTTTTCCCACAGAAAGTATCCTTTTTTTTTTGTTTGTTTTGAAGGCACCGTTATGAGACTAACACAACATTACTGAGAGAACTTGTCTGTAGCCATGCACTGATTGCAGTGACATGTTTAAACAAGTGTTGTTTGGAATAAACCTGTGAATGTGTGAACTGGAATCTTAGTAGCAACACTTTTTGACTTAACGTTGTGTATATTTCTTTTAGGTTTTTGTCTTCCTTGTTGAATTTGAAACATTTTTATAAATATCCTGTGTGCTAATTCTTTAATGTTTATAACTTTTACTGCTACTGTTTTTCAGTTAGTGATTTTCTTTTTCTTTTACTCTCTTCAATTTAAGATAAGTTTATAACTTTAAGAATAATTTATTTTTACTCATCTTTTCTTTTGTGGTTACTGTGTGTGCAGGAATGTCTCATTTCAGAATTCTAACCTCATGGTAAAAAGCTATGCTTTTAAATTCACTACTAAAAAATTTCTACTTAAAATTTTGAAAATGTGTTTTCGTATTTAAGAGCTTGATCCATTTACAATTGTGTTTTGTGTATGATAGGAGTAAGAGATCGATTTCTTTTTTCCCCCTAATATGAGTAATTAATTGCCCAAACACCATTTACTATCATTTTTACCTTATTTGTTTTGTTCTCTAGTTCTATTTTTCAACCCTTTATAATTATAATGTCCCAATGGTTAATATGTTACCCCTGCATCAACTCCACTCTACCTTAATCTTGTCTACTGTTCTAGATATCAATGATGTGACGTACTCCTTCGTGATCTTTTTTCTTCAGAAGTATATTGATTCATGGATCTTTTTGATAAAAATGTTGAAATTAGCTTGGAAAGTTTCCTTCAGATCTTTGTAAGATTTTTTTTTTATTACTGTAATAACATTGAATCAATCAAGGAATAATTTACATCTGTATGATATTTTGTGTTTCTATTATGAATATGATATATATCGACATGTATTTAGGTCTTCATTACGAACTGTCACTTAGATTTATGATTTTCTACTTAAAACATATTTGTTAGTTTTATTCCAAAGTAATGTCATTTTAAAATTATATATTTTTAATTTTGTTTGCTGTTTTCAGAAAGGTAGTAGACAAATATCTTGATGTTATATGTGCCCCACTTGTGAAATTCATTTGATAGAGCAAAAAATTACTAAATTTTAAAAGTCAAGGCTCTTGGGAGAATAATCTTAAAGATTGTGCTTTTCTAATCTTTTTTTTTTTCTTTTAACTGTATTAATGCACATATCAGGAACTGCGTATAGTTTTGAATATAATTCATAGTGTTTTTTCTTGATTTTAGAATAAATAGTTTGGGTATTTTAACATTTAGGTCATAATTGCTTCACTTTTTTGTTTTGTGGATAAAAAATAAAACCAAGTTATTAATGCTACATTATCTCTAGTAATGAGACTTTTCATTTACAATCTATTTGTGTCTAACTTGTGTGTTATCAATTTCTTGGTTAGTATTTGCTTAATATTATTATTTGACCTCGACCTTTTTGACTTCTTGTGATTTTGGTTAATCTCTTGTAAACACCATAAAACTAAAATTTTAATTAGAAATATACTTCAATTGCATTAATTGCATTTATTAGAAAGTGTTACTATAGAAATATGTATTATTTTAATTATTGCTTATTTGCCCCACTTTTATGACTTTCTTTCTTATAATTGTCTCCTTTTGAATTGTGTACTTTTATAAATACGTTTAGGTCCCATGAGGATAATCCAGGATCATCTTGCCATCTCAAGATCCTTGACTTAATCACCTTTGCAAATTCCTTTTGCCATATAAGGTCACATTTATAGCTTCTGAGGATTAGAAAATCGATATAATTGAATGCCACTTTTTTATTCAGCTTACCTGGAGCCCTGGTG
Organism: Elephas maximus indicus; assembly: GCF_024166365.1. Lineage (NCBI taxonomy): Eukaryota > Metazoa > Chordata > Mammalia > Proboscidea > Elephantidae > Elephas > Elephas maximus. The sequence continues at coordinate 76,134,781 of NC_064822.1, read as the reverse complement.
AAACAGTAGTTAAGAGCTTGGCTGCTAACCAAAAGCTCTGCAGTTTGAATCCAGCAGCCACTCCTGGAAAACCATATAGAGAAGTTCTACTCTGGCCTGTAGGGTTACTATGAGTTGGAACTGACTCGACAGCAATGAGTTTGGCTTTTTTCTTCTTAATTCAGCTTACTAAGCAGAGCTGGTGGTGTAGTGCTTAAGTGCTCGGCTACTAATCAAAAGGCCCATAGTTTGAACCCATCAGCCACTCCACTGGAGAAAGATGTGGATGTCAGCTTCTGTAAAGACTACAGTCTCGGAATCCCTATTGATCAGTTCTACCCTGTCCTATAGGGTCGCTCTGAGTCGAAATTAAATCGACTCTACAGCACACAACAACAACATTCGGCTTACCACAGGAGACCATCTGGCCCACAAATATTAACATCCAAACCACGTGTAGAATACATTCACTCCATTTCAACATCCGCTAAATTCTCAACCCATTACAGCACCAAGTAAAGTCCAAACTTTTATCAAAGCCCCCTCAGTCCCAAGCAATTTTAAATTCCAATTGTGCAAACCCCACTGTGTTTCTAGGCCTGGGAATAATTCTTTGAGTCTCTGTTCTCTGAGCCCAAGGCTCTACCCTGAATGTCATCTTTCCTTTTTATGTTTGCAACTGAGTAGTTTTGTCAGCCTGTTTCCTGCTTACAATCTTGGAAGTTTTTTCATTTTGTCCTGTCTCTGTCTTTTTCAGTCCAAGCTGGCAGCTTTCCTGCTGTTTTGACATTCTCAAAACCTTCTTGTTCTCCTGTATATGCTGCAGAGATTCACTCCATTAGATAAGAGCGTTCTGCACAGATATTTCCTGGATAATTCCATCTCAATTCTTGGCTTCTGCCAAATGGATGAGGAAATCCATGGATCTCTTTATGCTTCCTAGGCACTGATCAGAAAACTGATCATCACAAACATGGACACTTATGGTACAGCAAGTGAAGTCTCAGTTTAGTCTTGAAAATAACAACTACTAAATTAATGGAGCTGGGACAAATATCTATTTGAAGAAAAAATGAAATTGGTTCCCTGCTTCACACACACCAAACACAAAAATTTGTTCCAAGTGAATCAAGGACTTAAAGGTGAGAAAGAAACATTTTAAAACTTTTAGAAAAGAAGAAAATAACAGCTTTATGACTTCAGGTAGGAAAATATTTAAAAAATTCAAAAACATATACAAGTGAAGAAAATATTGATAAATTTACAGTATTAGAATTAAGCTTTCTATCCATGACATGAAAACCGTGGTGACGTAGTGGTTAAGTGCTATAGCTGCTGACAAAAAGTCGGCAGTTCGAATCCACCAAACACTCCTTGGAGACTCTATGGGGCAGTTCTATTATGTCCTATATGGTCGCTATGAGTCAGAATCGACTCGACGGCAAAAGCTTTTTTTTTTTGATTTATGACACAATTCTCTGGAGAAAATTAAATGACTAGGTATAACCTGGGAGAAAATACTTTCAATTAACATGACCCTAAAAGAATTAGTACACAGAGCATTTAAAACCAGACTTCAAGTCAATAAAATGAACAACCCAATCTAAAGCTGGGCAAAAGACATTTGAGTAAATTGACAAACCAAATTTAATGGAAATGGAAACAAGAATGACTAATAATAACACGCAAACTACATCAGTACCAAAGAAATCTCAAGACCACAGTGATATATGTCCAAGATGGATAAAAATTAAGAAGTCTGTTGATTATAATGTTGATAAGGATTTGAAGCGATGGTAACTCTTACACACTGCTGGTGGAAATGAAAGATGGAGTCGAGAAGACCAGTTAGAAGACGAATTCTGTAATCCAAGTAAGATATGATGAACTAGATAATAAGGAGGCACAGCTTCAGGAAATATTTAACTAAAAATTATGAATTTAATTCTTAAGAGGAATGGAATTGCATCATATTTTCAACTAGTCAACATTCAATAATTCAATCTTTTTTCTTTTATTTAAAAATGTATGTCATTTCTTTTTTAATTCCTTAAATAATTTCCAATAACAGGAATATATTTGTTGTTTCTTAAATGTAAAATGCATGGACCGTGAGAAAAGACTCAAAACTTAGAAATAAATTCTGCAACAATTCTTTAGAGACTTGGGTGGTCTCTCTGCATACCTTGTAATTCAAATACAAACGTATGTGGTATTTAAAGCAGGTGTGAGCTCAAACTGTTAATTACACTATAAATTCATGCTCTTGCACCTGAAGGGGATTCGTTGGTATGCACATTTTCAAACATTTTACAAAAGAATTGCCAACATATGCTGTATATTATGTGCCATTAAGTCACAGAATGGGCAACATTGACTTGCCAATATAAGTGTGGTGCAGGTGTTAAGTGGCATCACAGATGTGATATGACTGAGAAAATACTGTAATTCAGTACAGCAGGTAGATTTATTTTCCTAGAAACTTTCTCCCAAACTGTTCTAAAGCACAAGATCATGCATTGGAAGATATAACAGAGATTACATTAAAGGGGGGCTTTTTTTTTTTTTTTAAGTTAAAAAGCAAGAAATCCACCCCCATGAAGTTGGGAGTTACAATTTCCTTTTGAGGTCTTGAATTATACCGTGAACTTTGATAAAAGTTTGATAAATCTGTTTATGACCAGGAAGGCAATCATTTCTCCAGAAGATCCTGATATTAGATGTTTAGATGTTTACCCCATCTGTTACATCAAAGCACTGCTCTAGGAAAAGGTAATGAACCCTGGAAATCATCACATGGAAAATGTTAAATTTACTCTAGTTATTTTTAATACAGTATTTACAGTGAGTTGAAATGCAATGAAACTAGACTTATGAAAAAGCTAAAAATTCAAATGATTTTCAATCTTTTTTTAAAAAAGTATAGACTCTAAAAACTAAGATATTTCTTAAAGACAAGATTTTGCCATTTTAAAATTTCATCAGGTCTTAGCCAATGACCTGTTAAGGCCACAAACATGTTGGGGAAATTTTAGGGCAGACTCCAGGGGATTGGTGTCAACCTTTGTGATGTTACTTCAGGTATTGCTTTAGGCAAGAGAAACAGATATTGACTACTAAACCCAGAGTTGATTTAATAAAAGCAATAAACTCAATATGACTTTTGAAAATTTCTATACAAAGACAGTTTGTTTACCAGGGTTAACAGCAAACTAAATTAACAAATAATAGAAAATATATATGTCAGTGGACATTAAGGATACCAACGAGGAAGATTAAACTACTACGAAATAAGTTTTTTTCCCATGTTAAAGGTTTTACTTATTTATTTGTTCCTGAAATCATGCCTAACTGAAGCAACCAATAGGACTTGAGCGAGAGAACTTCAAGTAAGATGAAGACAAGCTAATAGCAATAAATTTAGAGTTAATTGACATGGCCTCGTGTCTGAATGTAATATAAATTTGAATATATTGCAGTGATACAGATTCCTGGGTCTCTTGTCCACAAAAAGCCCAGTTACATTTCCTAATTGTGTTTTGAATCATGGGCAATCCCTATGTCTATTCCAGTGTAAAATCACATCGGCATTTCCAGACTTTAATCAAACTACTAAGAGATAGTTTAGAAGAAAGGAAATATCTTTATATGCTTAATAAGTATTTGAGGTTGTCAGTAAACAGATTTTTAGAAAAGCAAACACAGTCAGAGCATCTTAGTAATAAGTAATTATCATTAGGTCAGATAGGGAAAAATTAATAGGTACGGAGCCTAACTTATTTAGCTTAATAGGCTTTGTAAGAGACAGGCCAAGCCACTGACAACACTCAAAAATGTCAAGTGCATATTCACCAGGAAATAAAAAGTTTAAAATAATTTAACCATTTGTGTATATTGTCCATGCTTCCATCTTGTGCAATGGTAAATTTCATATTTGATTTCTGTATAAGAAAGTATAAGTAAATTAGGGGTTCGAATGATAAAACAACCTACTTTCTCTCTCTCTTTGCTCAAGTCTCCTTCATGTTGGTTTGTTTATAAGATAAGCTTTTCTCTCATGGTTGTAAAGATATTAGAGTAAATTTCCCTTACATGGCTCCACTTCAAATATCAGAAGGGGAAAATAAAAAATTTTTTTTCTAGATACACCTTCTTTCTTCTCATTGGTTTGGAGTTATAATTATATGGTGACTGTTCCTTAATTGGAAACCCTAGAGGCATTAATTGGAAACCCTAGAGGCATAGTGGCTAAGTGCTACCACTGCTAAGCAAAAGGTCAGCAGTTTGAATCCACCAGGCACTCCTTAGAAACTCAATGGGGCAGTTCTACTCTGTCCTATAGGGCCACTATGAGTTGGAATCAACCCGACGGCAATGGTTTTGGTTTTTATCCGTTAACAAATTACTATACAATGCTTTCATTGGTTTAGATCTGATACACCTTCTCCATCCCTCAGCTGGTAGTAGAGCCCCATCAAAAGCAAAAGGACTAAGAAGAGAGATGTTTTCCAAACAGAAGCCAGATACAATTTTCTAAAGAAGGACAAAGAAATACTGATTTATCATACATAGATTTTCCACTTGAAAGTTATTAAAATATAATTACATAATACTAAAGCCTGAACATAAATTAATACATCTTTGTTGATTCAGAAAGCACTTCCAGCTAGAATATTAGTATCTTTTCAGAAATCACTGCACAGTGTGTCTGATGGTTTTAGAAATATCTGATTAATCAAAATAAGTTAATAATGGATTAATTGTCCAAATGTAGCAGCAATTTAAGTAAACTCATCTATGTGTACACAGGAAATATCACATATAGGCTTATAAGGTCATAAATACAGCTCTAAATTTAGAATGAAATCTGGAGTAAGGCAAGGATATTTCAATTCAATAAATATTTGTGGAAACTTGACATGTGCTAGGCACAGTGTTAGGTGTGAGGAGTAAAATTGTCATCTCCAGGAGATGACATTCTGGCTGGGAAGGTGAAAGTACATTTAGTTGTCTAAAATCTGTTAAGAACATTTCTTCTGCCTTTATAAAATCTAAGCTCTTAAATTTCTACTTTATTCGGTAAACAGACAATTCACACTGAAAACACAGAATCAAATTTGAAGGATCTAATTAAATTCTTTATTTTCTTCTTTACTCAACTACCTTCATTTTTTCAGTTCGTTCCAACCAAAACCAAATACCAAACCAGTTGCCCTCAGAATGATTCCATCTCATAGCAACCATACAGGACAGAGTACAACTGCCCTACAGGCTTTTCAAGGCTGTAAATCTTTACAGGAGCAGCCTGCCACATCTTTCTCTTGTGGAGCGGCTGGTGGGTTCAAACCATGGACCTCTTGATTAACACCCCAGCACTTTAATCACTGTACCACCAGGGCTCCTTCGATTCATTTCAGTCTCCATTAAAAATCAAAATATAAAGAAATCTAATTCAACTAAGAAAATTAAAAATACCTGAAACTGAAAGGAAGTAGAACAGTTTGGCCTGTTGTTCTTGTTATTATGATTATTTTACAATTATATGAAGCACACATAATAAAAATCACTTCATAAGTGTGATTATGTGAAACATTTTATGTGGAGGTGTTGTTGTTAGCTGCCATCAAGTCGACCTTTTGGAAGCAGATTGCCAGGCCTGTCTTCCAATGCATCTCTGGGTGGGTCCGAACTGCCAACTCTGGGCTAGTTGTCAAGCAATTAACCATTTGTGCCACCCAGGAGATATGTGGTAGCAAGCCCCCAAGATGCTCTTGAATGATCCTCACCTCCAAATATGTACACCCTTGTGTAGTGCCTGAATTAGAGTTGTTATGTAGTGGGCCAGTAGAATACAGTAGAAGCGACGGTGAGTGACTTCCGAGACTAGGTTATAAGATGAAATGCAATTTCTGCCTTACGATCTCTTGGATTGCTCACTCTGTGGTAACCTAACTGCCATGCCATGAGGACACTTGTGGGTAGAGCCACAAGGTAAAGAACTCAAACCTCCTGCTAACACCCACCAACAAACACAGGCCTCCAGACACGGCTCTGTTGTTGCGCTATCTTTTAAGAAGATTCTTAAGCCCCAGGGTAAAGCCTTCAGATCACTGCAGCCCCAGTCAACACCCTGACTGCAACTTCATGTGAGATCTGGAGACAGAACCATCCTGCTAAGCCACTCCCAGATTCCAGAATATCAGAAATGATGCAAGGGTAACAAACACGTGTGTTTTTAGCTGCTAAATTTGGGGGTATTTTGCAATAGATAACTAATGTAAGATGACTGTAACAATATTAAGTAACAATGGTATTTATAATATTTAGAGCCATAGAATGGATGTGATTAGGCTCCTATGAATCTGTTAATAGCAACAGTAAATACTTACCAAATATCAATTCTGTGGATAAAGAACAGCATAAGATTTAGTGCCTCACTTCAAATTGATAAAACAGAATATACACACAGGAAATTATTACAGAACAGTGAGTTTTGTTTGGACAGACATTCACAAAGCAGGTAGCATCCTGCAGTGAAAAAATCAGCATGATGTGTTGAGTCAGAGAAGGATCATGAAATAGATTAGAGTTTAACTGGTTTTTGACAAATGTGTAAGATTTGAATAAAAGGAAGAAGAGAGAAAGTATTCTTCTTTGGAAAAAAATACAATAATCAGAGTTATAATGGGAAAACAATATGTAAATAATAGTATAGATATAAATGTATCTGTAGTGAGACTTTGATTTGGGGAATAGACATAAATACAGATTGATAGGGCAAAATCCTTCAGAAAGGACCTGAATGTCAAGCATAATATTGGGATTGTAATAGCATTCAGGGGACCTACAAAGGGTCTTAAACAGTGAATATACCTTGACATTTCCACTAGTATGAAACGTACTATTGAAAGATCCCTCTAAATCATTGTACAACCGTAACTCTTAGCAAATTCTTACTCATCTTGAGCTGAAATTTGTCTTTTCTTAGCTTTAACACTTGCTCTGTAGCACAAAAGAACTATTATGGAATCTTCAGGTTTAGTAGAGCCTTGTATCTGATCTAATCCAACCACCCAGTTGATTCTTATAAATGCACACACATATGGCCATACATCCTATGGCTAAATAACTCCTGGGGTACGGTTTTCAACCAGTTCTCCCAGCATCTGCATTTTTCTTTAGATAGTTATGGCACCTAACTAGTTTGCCACCTCCAAAGATAACTTCTCCGAGTTTACATATGTTAGCCCCAGTTTTAGACCTTTGAGAGACACAATTTAAATAAGTCCAATCCTTCTTCATACGGTAACTTTTTAAATATTTGAAGATGACATGATTTTTTTAGAAATAGAGGATAGAAAAATTCAGTTCAGTTTTTACTAGAAATGATGGTTTGGAGTCCCTTCTATACTCTGCCTATTCTCCTATAAATGTCATAGTGTGTCTGCAGCATTATTGAGTGTGATTTTCATAATGAGAAAAATGCTTCAGTTTGGTCTCTTTAACATAGAGTAAGGCAGTGCTATTGCTTTCTTTTCTGAGATTTACGGTTCTTTAATTTCTTCTTAAGATCCTTTAAGCTGTATTTGGTAGCCCTGTTACAGATGAGTTTCCAAAACTTTCCAAATCACTCTTAAGTGTGTTGCAGCTCTGACATACCTCGCCATCTTCATTGGCGTACTGTAAAACCTAACATGTAATTCAGGTTGCAGTAAATACACACGGACAGATTTTGGGATCCTGAGCTTATCTTCCTATGTAGGTGGTAGCAAATTCAGGCATTAGTACTCCAACTTCTTTCATTATTCAGATGAAGAAACTGAACCCTCAGAGAAACATCTACTTCATTAAGCTAATACAGTTAAAGTTTTACAAAGCTAGGAGAATAACTCCAGCCTCATTTTTTTTTCTTGCAATAATTTTTGCTTTTCCTCCTTAATATGTATTATCAATATGGAATATATAGTTTTTTTTTTTTTAATCAAAAACAGTGCCCTCTCGCCTTGATTTTCTCATCTAGTCTATCACTTCTTTGGTTTCAGTTGTGAATTTAACAATTATCTTTTTTTTATTGACAAGTCATTGCACCATTTTACAAAGTGACAGATCCAATAAGATGGCATATACTCAACTTTTAGAAAAGGCAAATGTGTTTTCTTTCATGTGTTAATAAAGTAAAGATCCAGAAAGGGACTAAGGTGTAAAAATGCAAAATAGATCTCATTTCATAAGCATTCTTTTTTTATAAATGCTTCTGGAGGTAAATTTTGCATAGAATAAAATCAATCATTTTAAAATATGCTGTTCAATTGGCAACGTCATATGCAGATGTATAACAATCACCACAAACAAGACATAGATTATGTCCATACTTCGAAAACTTTCTTTTGTTCCACTGAGTTATCTCTTTCTCCGTCTAGAACTTGCTGATAATTGCTTTGTCATTATAGTTTTGTCTTTCCCAGAAGTCCGTATGAAAGAAATCATATAGTAGGTAGCCTTTTGTGGCTGGCTTCTCTCATTTAACAATTAACGTATTTTAATTGAGATTCATCCACATTTTCTTGTTTGTATCTATTAGTTATTTTTTTCTATTTTAGTGATAAGGAATATACTATTGCATGGCTATACTATGCTTAGTTGATGCTTGCACAGAAATAGTATTAAATTATTGGTATCTTACAACATTCAGTGTCTAAAACACGGGCACTAGTTCATATTGGGAACTGTGGGGCAGAGATGAAATTGCTAAAGAAGTCATATAACATTTATATTTTGATACATGTCAATGAGGCTCTCCAACTAAGGTATAATTTTGGTCAGCTGAACAAAGTATAAAACAATTGAGATGACTAGTGTAGCCAGGGGATTCTTTATCATAGATCAGAAGACAAGATTAACAAGCATCCAATAAATTACAACTCTACGAATGATCTGTGAGTTTTCTTTTTCTCAATCTTCTCAAAGATATTTTGAAGGAAAGTGAGATTCAAGAAGAAACAGAAGCCGATAAAGTTATTAGTCTTGATGTGTTAGATTTTGTCAATTCTTTACTCCAAAGGAGTCAAACTGTGACACAAATATGCCATGGAGGGAGCAGGCTCCTTGAGGAAAGAATAGATCTTTCATGTTCAACAATCCATTAATGGAAATATTTATGTTTCTTAGGAAATCTGTATCACATTTTTTATCCCTAAGAATAATAGGTATTCCTATCTAGCTATTAAGTAGCAACACCACAAATAGTCCATTTATGTAATTCTGCCTGGCAAAGATTTGCATTCAGCACAGAAATTTAGTAGGTGGCACTCCGTCTACCACATGATATTTTTAGATATATTGGGGAAACTGTCATGAAAAATTTAAACTTCTTTCTTAGAATCTTTAAACAATAATTTTGGTTATATTGGGAACGTTAACCCACTGAACTCTAAATTTCATTACAAAGGAAATCTTGTTCTGCCTACCAAATCTCCCTCTGGTTTTTGTAATTCTTTTCTATTTCTCACCTATAACTCATGCAGTAGTGTAAATTGTTTCATCTTGTTATTACAGTAACTAGGCAAGCAAATGGTATTTCATGTTTATACAATTGGCCACTGTCTCAGTCATCTCTTGCTGCTATAACAGAAAGACCACAAGTGGATGGCTTTAACAAAGAGAAGTTTATTCTCTTACAATTCAGTAGGCTAGAAGTCCAAATTCAGCGCACCAGCTCTAGGGAAAGGCCTTCTCTCTCTGTCAGCTCTGGAAGAAGGTCCTTGTCATCAGTCTTTTCTTGGTCTGGGAGCATCTCAGTGCAGGCACATCAGGTCCAAAGGATGAGCTCTGCTGTCAGTTTTGCTTTCTTGGTGGTATAATGTCCCCATGTTTCTCTGCTCACTTCTCTCTTTTATATCTCAAAAAAGATTGGCTGAAGACACTATCTGATCTTGTAGGTGATCAATATAACTGTCACTGATCGATCTCATTACATCATAGTGATAGGATTTACAACACATAGGGAAATCACATCAGGTGACAAAATGGTAGCGATCATACAATACTAGGAATCATGATCTAGCCAAGTTGACAGATATTTTGGGGGGACACAATTCAATCCATGACAGTCTGCTTTTACACAATTCACAAGAATGGAAAAGTCTGGCCATTATTTAATTGACTTAAGTAGTCAACCTAACAACCTATTTTTGTAAGGCCAAATTATCTCAATTTTTTTTAAAGTTTGTAGGGACTCATAGGTCCACATTTATGTATGCAAGTTTTTCTCACAATTTTAGTTTTTAGGTTAACAATATCCTCTAAATAAAGGTGACCTTATTTATTTTTTTTATTAAGTTTATACCTTGTCGTTCCTTATGTCAACTAAAATTTGTCTCCACTTATAAAACTTGTCTTTAATGTTATTAATATCTAGGCCTATCTTTTTCTCCATGTCACATGATGAGAGAGTTTTACGTATTTGGTACAGAAGTCAGATCTAGGATGAAATACTGCTTATCAAGACCGAACTATGTATCAATCTTTTACACTGTAAATTAAAATTTCACTTACTTGGGACTGCAATATAGGAAAGTAAAGATGCTTTTTTTCCCTCAGAAAATTTGCCACCTTGGCTCTTGTTTGTTTTCCCCCCACTTATAGAAACAATAGTCCCTCTACTTCACACTCCAGATTCTTCGGTTGATACTGTATTTCAGACTTTTTTTTCACATTGTTTAGTGACCAGAATACTCAGTCATATTTTATTTAATGCACATTTATTAAGTAATTACCATGAATTTATCTGTTTCTTACACATTTAATACTTTTAGAAATAGCCAAGATAGATCTTCTTTCAGATATCGGTGAGTTCATAAAAGAGAAAAAAGTAACGTATTAGAGAGTATTTGTTTTGATGCCAAATTAAAAATAGCTAATATATTTAATATTTCTTGAGATTTTCATGGAGCAGAAGACTTAAAATTATACTGGAAAGATAGATGTTGTTGTTGGTATCTGCAGTCACATTGGACCTGACTCATGGCAACCTCATGTGTTACAGAGCAGAAATGCCCCATAAGATTTTCTTGGCTGTAATCTTTATGGAAGCAGTGTCCCAGGCCTTTCTTCCATGGAGCTGCGGGGTGGGTTCTAACCCCCAAGCTTGAGGTTAGCAACTGACTGCAAACCACTCATACCACCCAGACTCCTGGAAAGATAGATAAGGAGGCTATATTTTTATAAGGCAAAGAATAATGAGTGACATCCTAGCCATGGGAAATATGATTATTCATGTACTCTGGATGTAGTCATGTGAGGCAATGTGAAATATAAATATATATCTAAAAAATTAGTACCTGTGGTGTCCATGAAAATACACTGTTCATATCTCCTGCTACACGGAGCATAACTGACTAATGACCCCAGGTACCGCCATCCTGCACCTACCACATTTGCTCTGAGTCCATGCTTCCCACACCTGCTCCCACCTCTTAGAGAGTACCATGAGCTAATGATGCAGATCCATTGCAACTTTGGCATAAGGATTCCCCATTAGACTAGTTGAAACTCTCTTGAGAGTGAAACACAGTCTGAGACTTCTTATTCAATGTTCCTTCCTTCCCCTCTACTTCACTGAGGTCAGACTTGCATAGCAGTATAATGGCTCTCTCCACCTTCTCTGGCTCAGTCCTCCTTATGTTTCACAGGCATTTACCACAGTAAATCCTATGCACATTTAATTTTTTTTTTTTTTTTTGACATGTGCTTCTTTATGAGTTGACCTAAACTTGGAAACCTCGGTGGCATAGTGGTTAAGAGCTACGGCTGCTAACCAAAAGGTCAGCAGTTCAGATCCACCAGGTGCTCCTTGGAAACTGTATGGGGCTACTCTGTCCTATATGGTAGCTATAACTCAGAGTCGACGGCAACGGGTTTGACACCTTCTCCTTGTCAAGCTGACCTAAACCAAATCAATTTATACTCAAAGTTCATAAATTCTTATAGTGATGTTTATATGCAAACAAAAATCGCACTAAAATAAAATGATTGCTCTAGGGGAGATATTTATTCATTCATTTAATAAGTATTACATTAAATAAGAGCCCACTATAAGTAAAGCACATTTCTAGGTGCTGCAAATACAGTAAATAACAAAATTCCTTCCCCTGGTCTCAGGAGACTTACATCAGTGTGGGATATGGACAAAATGTGAACAAATAATGTGTCGGATGTGGATAAATTCTAAAATTCACCCCTGGGAATTGAGAGAGCACACTACGTACATACCTAAAGAAAGAACTTACTATACAAAGAGAGTAAAAGTTGCAAAGTTCTGAGAAGCATGTTTAAAGTTATTTACAAACATCAAGGAAAACAGGGAGGATGGAGTGGATGGGACTGGGAAGAAGGAATGTAAGAAAAGTAGACGATGATGTCAGAAAACTAGTTATGGGTAGATCCATGTAGGCTCTGTAGTCCTTGGAAAGGATTTGGATTTTATTTCAAGTAAAATGAAAAGCTCTTGGTGGGTTCAAGCCTAAGATAATACAATCTGGATTATATTTTAAAAGGATCCATCTGAAAACTGTATCAGGTCAATAGAAGTTAGAGGAACAGGTAAGAGAGGATGGCAATGCTCCAGGGAGGAGTGATAGTCTACAAGTAGTAAGAAGTTGTTAAATTCCTGTATTATGAAAATAAAGCCCACAGTATTTGTTGATGGCTTGAATGCAGAGTGTGAGAAAAATAAATCAAGGATGGTTTCAAGTATTTTGACCTCAGTGATTGATAGAAAAAAGCTACTATAAGACAGTTAAAAGAAAGGAAAAGGTTCGTGGAAGAAATCATGAATTTGGTTATAGACCTGTGAAGCTTGAGATGTCGATTGTTTTCCCAAATAACTAAAAAGAGATTAAAGTGGGTAGTTGAGGGGCAAGGTACAAGTGATATTTGGTTCAGATGTTGTCATAGGGTTATAACTTACATTTTCTCAAGTGATCTCCATGTTCTTACCCCTCTTTGACCCTTGCTGTTCCTATTGGGCTGAATTATTATCCAGTTGTTTTCCCTCTGCCCCTTTCTATACACTCACATGAAAATCATCCTCGATCTCATTTTTCTCTTATGTGGCAGACTTAGGAAAAGATGACATTTAAATATGTCTGACTTGTCAAACATGTAGTAATTTAAAAAATTAAAGTCACTCTCATTTTTCAAAGAGCATTATGAAGGGATTTGATGCATGCATCTCAACAATATCACCAAAAAAACCTCATCTCCACTCCCCAACTACCTACTCAGAAGATCATCGCAAGACAAACACCAAATCTCTGTCTCCTGACCTACCACTGAGTAGATATTTTCCCTCCTCCCCATCTGTCAGAGATCTTTGTGATTTTTTTCAACACAGGCTTTCTAGTTAAATTATCTTCATAAGAGGCTGTAAAACACCAAAAATCAGGGGAGAGACCTGGCTCTACAAATTCTCTTTCTCAGTGATTAGTGAGAGATAGGGATGGTGATAATGTGGTGTTTGGGGAAATTCTTTGGGAGCAAGAGAATGGGAGCAATAATGCATCCATACATCTTGTCTTTTTCCCATAGTAAATTATATTCTTATATGGGTATATGCGGATAGTAGATAGATAGATGAGGGCTAGATAGATAACCTCTGCTAACATTTAGCACAGTGTTATCCAAAATGCCATTAGTCAGTAAGGTGGTGAAGTCCTGCTACAAATCTAAGATCAACTAAAATAAACACTATTCTTAATGAAACATCTTAGACTAGTAACAGTTTGTGATCAGGCAGCTGGTCCATATACATTTATGTCACAGTGTCAGGAGCACTGATTTAGTGCATTTATTCCCAGACTTTAACAATAATTATCTTAAGGTAGCATAATCATGACTTTTATCAACATCCTGTGTATTCTAGAAAGAATACATATCACTTTTCTGATTAAAAAAAAAAAATTGAGCATCATCTTTGTCCCCAATCTTTTTTCTATCTCAGTGCTCAGTTTGAATATACTCTTTTCTATTTACTAAACTACTTAAAGTTGATCAGATCAAACTTACTCTACTTCTTCTCAGATACAGTGTTTTATGGGGGAAAATTGCTACATGATGCATTCTCATACAAAATCAATGAGTTATGTTCATAGTAAATGTACCCACCACAAAAATGAAATTTTTGTGCCAAAATCTTGTTAAGCTTTCAGTTCGTTATAATTTAAGATTTAATACCATGCGATATGCTTAAGCATAATCTTTTTTCTTCTTGAAATTTAGGTTTTGTTTTGTAATCAGCAAATTGCACACTTCTTGCAGGCTGTAGTATGGAGCTGTAATTTTAAGGTAATATATGAGCTTTTGTCACTAAGGCATAAAGGGTTTTACTTAATTTATAAAAGAAAAAAAATTTTTTTTAATTTATACTTTATTTAATAAATAGGATATTTTCTGTATTGTCTTTATTTTCACCAAAAGATTATAAAGCATTTCTAATTCATTGGGCATAGTATTTTACCACATAGAATTTTTGGTTTAATACGGGTATTGAGTAAAGGTGCCTTACATTTATGCAGAGTTGTAAATGTCTGAAACATTTGTTAAATTTTATAGCTGAACTTATTCATTGTATTCCCTTTGGTTGGAGGCTTTGTGTCTAGCTATTACCACCATCCATATCTAACGCCATTCATACACACATACTAGTTGCTAGGTAAAGAGAGAACAGGCTTTATTTTCCCTATCCTTTTTAATATAATAAAACTAATTTTGCAATTATTTTAACTACTTTTTGTAAATGGAATTATTCATATAAGTGTGAATTATAAATTTTATAATACCTTAAGCACATCAGAATTTCTTTATCACAAATAAAAAGAAAGCCCTCAGATTACAGCCACAAATTAACCACTCATATACATTTCAGTTGAGCAAAATTATGTACTATAGGAATATCGCATGCCTTTACAATACTAACTACATTTTTTCCAGACAGCTGGAGACCTAGGGAAATGAGTCATTTTTCCCACCTGGTACTACAAAAGGGGTTCATAATTAATAGGTTACCACATTCTTTCACCAACACTCCCTTAAAGTATTTGATTACCTTTTTATATTACCTGTCCAATAACCAGGGAACCCTGGTGGTGTAGTGGTTAAGTGCTACAATGCTAACCAAAGGGTCAGCAGTTCAAATCCACCAGGTGCTCTTTGGAAACTCAATGGGGCAGTTCTACTCTGTCCTATACGGTCACTGTGAGTCGGAATCGACTCGACGGCACTGGGGGAGCCAAAACAGAACTTTCTTAAATGGAGGCTTTGTCTAATCCTGAAGATATCTACCTATTTATTTTTCTGTAGTTTAAAAACCAACAATCACCAATTATTAACATAATTCCGTGGGTAATACTACACAGGACACAAACAAATAAAATTAAAGTTGGTAATTTTCCATTAATAATGAAAGAAATAACTATGTCCATACTTCTATACTGTTTCTAAGTCTTTCATTTCACTTAAACTCTAAAAAATCCTGTGAGGTAAAAATTAAAAAAAAAAATCACTGTTTACATTTAACTTGATGTCTTTTTAATTTGTCCTTTAAAGAAGTATTGCAGGATTTCCACTTCACAATATGATGAAGTAGCTTGCGGAAGTACAATGTTGACAACAAGAAAATTAAAGAAAAAAAAGTTGCCAAATAATGTACACACAAAAACATTTGAAGAGGAGCTATAGAAATCAGAATTGTAGACACACTTATTATAGATTGGGGAGAAGAAACCACATTTCAGGTAAGCTGACAGTTCAAGCCACTGTAACCTGAGACTATCTGCCAAAATATAAGCCTAAGAACTTTTTCCTGGACAGCAAGCCACCTTTAGCAGATAGGAGTCCAGTCTCAGATAGCTAGAGAATCAAGACTGGAAGCTTAAGCTGAAAACATCTTGGTGAGAAGGGAAAGATAGAGAACTCAGCCTCGTGTATTCTGGATTTCCCGTTGAGACATTTACGAAATTCAGAAGTTATTTGAGGTAAGATGCTAAAAATCTATCCAGAGGGCACAGTTTATGGTAGTCTTTCCGTTCAAAGGAGGTAAAAGTTAGAGCTTTGAATCTCCCAGGAAAAGATGACCCAGTGAATACACTTGGCTCTCAAGTGGAAAAATGAAATACCATGTGACCCAACAACAAAAACATGCTCTAGGAGCAAAGGCAAACTTTTATAACCCAGCCTCTTCTCAACTCTGTCTCTAATTCTATTTTTCCAGTAAAAGAAGGGGTAAACTGTCTTTTGTGGAAGGTTAATTTTTATAAAAACATGTGCATTTAAATGTGTGTGTACATATATACACGTGTTTATATAAATATGTATACACATTCAATTCATAAGATAAAGGTTAAGACTGAAAACCGAGGAAAAACTCATAGGTGGGCTGGATATTGCAGTTAGCAAATGAGCTCTCAAATGGCTACAAGTAATATGTAAGAAGAAAAATTAGCAGCTAAGATAAAAATATAAAGATGTTCACCTGAGATTTGGCATTTAATAAAAAAGAATTGAATGGAATTTAAAAACCAGAGATAATTTTTGACTACCAGTAGATTATCTTTAAAAAAGTTAGATACAGAAGCCAGGATTAGTGAACTAAATATAAACCAAAACTAAACCTACTGCCGCTGAGTTGATTCTGACTCATAGTGACCACATAGGACAGGGTAGAAGTGCCTCATAGAGTTTCCAAGGAGTGTCTGGTGGATTTGTACTGCTGACCTTTTGGTTAGCAGCTGTAGCACGTAACCAATACGCCATCAGGGTTCCCAAACTGAATATAGAGAAATAGAAAACATTTAAACTGAAACAACAGAGTAAATAAAAAATAAAAATACAGAGAGGCATCTAAGAGGAATGTGTGAGTAGATCACACAAAAAATCTAACATAGTAATAACCGGAGTCCCAGAAGATGAGAAGGGGAAAGAAGGGAAGAAGAAAAAAAAAATTGAGGTGACAATGACTGAGAAATTTCCAAAATTTAGGAGACATTAGCCCATGGGTTGAAGAAACAGTGAGAACCATGTTATTCTTATTGTTTGGTGCCATTGAGTCATTTCCAACTCATAGCGACCCTATGTACAACAGAATAAAACGCTACTTGGTCCTACGCTTTCTTCACAATCATCGTTACGTGTAAAGCCATTGTTGCAGCCACTGTGTCAATCCATCTCATTGAGGGTCTTCCTCTTTTCTGCGGACCTCTACTTTACCAAGCATGACATCCTTCTCCAGAGACTGATCCCTCCTGACAACATGTCCAAAGTATGTGAGAACTATTCTTGCCATCCTTGCTTCTAAGGAGCATTCTGGTTGTACTTCCAAGACAGATTTGTTTGTTCTTTTGGCAGTCCATGGTATATTTAATATTCTTCTCCAACACCACAGTTCAAAGGCATAAATTCTTCTTTGGTCTTCTCTGTTCATCTTCCAGCTTTCACATGCATAAGAGGCAACTGAAAACACCATGGCTTGGATCATAGTCATAAGTATCATTAAAAAATCACCTTAACATGTCTTAGTTAAACCATTGAAAGACAAAGGCAAAGAAAAGAATCTTAAAAACTGCCAGAGGAAAAAAGACACACTACTTTCAAATAAGCAACAAGAAGATTGACAGCTGATTTTCAAGCAGGCACAATAAAAGGTATGAGACAATGGAATAATAAACAGCAAATCCCCAGAACACACCAGTTACGGATAACCTGGACTTGTCTTTTAATATTATGCAAATTTGTCCTCCCTTTGAAATGATTGAACCAACCTCTACTCACACCAAATTCTTCATCACAATCACCTTCACTTGCTGCACTTGCAACTTTTAAATCACTGAAAAAGCTTCAAGCCTTCTCTTGCACTAAAGTTAAATAAGAACTTTATACCTGTTCTGACTTATCTACAAATATGACTTAAAGATGTACTTAGGAATGAATCTTAATTGCACCCCAGGGACTGCCTGTATTTAAAGTGTTAAACTTAACAACTGCCAAAATAGAATTCTATACACAATGAAAAAATAATTCTTCAAAGTTGAAGGTAAAAATAAAGAGGTTTATATATCTCACAAAAACTGAGATATCCTCACTGTAAAAGGAGCCCTAGTGGTGCAGTGGATAACTGATGGCACAGTGGTTAAGGGCTATGGCAGCTAACCAAAAGGTCAGCAGTTGGAATCCACCAGCCTCTCCTTGGGAACCCTATGTGGTAGTTCTACTCTGTCCTATATAGTCGCAGTGAGTTGGAATAGGCTAGATGGCAATGGGTTTTTTGGAATTGTGCAGTGTTAAGCCTTGGTTGTTAACCAAGAAGGTCAGCAGTTTTAACCCACCAACCGCTCCATGGGAAAAAGATGTGGCAGTCTGCTTCTGTAAAGATTACAGCCTTGAAAACCCTATGGGGCAGTTCTACTCTGTCCTATAGGATCGCTATGAATCCCTATAAAATACACAATAAAATGTACTGTTTATCTAAAAACATACAATGGAGAGAAAAAAAATGAAAGAAAATACCACCAGTAGGTGGCTGGTGAATTACCCTAAAATATCAAATTCTCTCTAAAAACAAGCACATTTTGAGTCTTTAATTAACATTGAAAAAATATTACATACATACATGTCTATATGTATGTGCTGGTGTGCATAAAGGTGTGTGTTAGCATCTGTATGTGATTTTGAACATACATGAAGAATAATATTACTTACGCATTCCAAAAGTTCAATGGCAATTTTCTTACCTTTGGTTTTTACTAGGCTTGAAATGATTTGGCTCTCTTTTCTACTTATGGAAATCATATTCAGTTTTGAAAGACAAGCTCAAAGATCATGTAGTCTATAAAGTTTTATTGAAGTCAAGATTAATCTTTTATTCTTTATGAAAATATATCAACAATGGCTTCAACTGCTATCACTTTCCTGATAACTACCAAATCTTTTTTGAATTGCAGGCTCATTTCCAATTACCTTTAGCAGACCTCTTAGTAAATGTTTGGAACACTGGCCATTCTGTCAAAATGAACAGCAGGTGCGTTAAATTCCATTCATTCCAAACTAAATACTATTTCCTACAAAACTTGCTGTAACTACCTTGGGCCATGAGAGTCAATCCACCCAACTATATAAGCCATAAATTTTAGAAATGATTGATTTTTCCCTTTCTCGCATTTGTTTAGGCACAAAGTCTTGTCAGTTTTGTTGTTAAAAAATCTTCTAGACTATTCCATGTTTCTTCTATTGTTATACCTTTGTTGACCTGTAACATTTACAGAATTTGTTTACAGTATTTTTAAGATGATTATACTGTTTTCCTTTTACATCACAAATTTGATTTCAAGATTTTTGAGAACAGTGACTATACTCATCCTTTTTATCTGTCCCTTACTCATAGTAAATATTGAATTGATTTTATAAGTTTAACCAATGAGTAAATGACTGAATACTACTAAAATATGAAGTATTGTCTATGCTTATGAATAAAATTTAAATTGCAAATATTCTATTTAGAAGTAAAGATGTTAGAATACTCATATACACTCCCTGTAGATGTTCCTGCTATCATCAGTTGATGCTGTGTCTTAAAACACCCTCCACCTGTAAAACAAAATTTATAAACACTGCATACAAGTTTTTGATAGGGTGTTTATTTAATTTTGCAAACTGTATTGACTTCATTTTGCAAACTGTATGCAAAGTATGGCTCACAGAATATTATAACATAGAACTTTAACAATATACATTAATTCTATTTTATACATCCAGATTTTTTGACTGACTTGTGTAACTTGAATCGGTTTCTTTTAACAAAATTTTATTAAATATAAATGTCTTGAGACATAAGGCTATTTTAAGTTGCTAATTCAATTAAAGAAAATTCTGTGTTTAGTAAGCTTAAAGTTATATTTCTAGCTCTCTATTTTGTTTTCATTTTACAAATGAACTTGGAGTCCCAAAAGAAGACAAGACATTCTAAACACGTGATCAAATTCAACTCTAGTTCAAGAAAAAAATACTATCAGTTTAAGTGTATAACATGCAGTGGAAAATTTAGCTAGCCTTAAGAGAGGAAAGTGACAGCACACAGCCAACTCTACTGATGTGTACACTCTGTAAGAAATTGCAAAGGAGATTTAACCTTTTGAACTTTGCTTTTAAAACCTACTGTGTTTACAGCTTGGATAAAATACTTGTCAGTTTATTAATGATGAGTGACCGGTTGTCACTGCACATGGATAAATGTGACATATTAGTGGTAAACAATGAGACAAAGGAAATATAAACACCTGTAATTTTAACCAATACTTTAAATTCTTGACATAGCAATTATGAAAAAGCTCAAGACAAGGTGAGTACATGCTAACAGAAATTTTTCATATTGCCAAAAATATCTATAAAATCTTTTGTACACTACATATGTCTGTCACTTCTTGGAGGTTGCATATATTTATGGATTGTGTTGTTGTTAGGTGCTGTTCAATCGGTTGCTACTCATAGCAATCCTATGTACAACAGAATGAAACACTGCCTGGTCCCTCAGCATTCACAATCGTTGCTATGTTAGAGCCCTTTGTTGCAGACATATGTGAATCCATCTCATTGAGATCTTCCTCTTTTTTGATGACCCTCCAAAGCACCGTGCTCTTCTGCAAAAACTGATCCCTCCTGATAAACATGTCCAAAGTACATAGGATGGAGTCTCGCAATCCTCGCTTCTAAGGAACATTCTGGCTGTACTTCTTCCAAGACAGACTTATTCATTTTTCCAGCAGTTCATGGTATATTCAATATTCTTCACCAACACCATAATTCAAAGGCATCGATTCTTCTTAAGTCTTCCTTATTCATTGTCCACCTTTCTGATGCACATGAGGCATATGCCTGGGTCAGGAAAACCTTAGTCCTCAAGGTGACATCTTTGCTTTTTAACACTTTAAAGAAGTCTTCTGCTGAAGATTTGTCTGATGCAATAAGTCATTTCATTTCTTGACTGCTGTTTTCTTGGACATTGATTGTGGATCCAAGTAAAGAGAAATCCTTGATAATTTCAGTATTTTTTCCTTTTATCATGATGTTGGTTATTGATCCAGTTGTGAGGATTTTTGTTTTCTTTATGTTGAGGTGTAATCCATACTGCAGGCTATAGTCTTTGATCATCATCAGTAAGTACTTCAAGTCCTCTTCACTTTCAGCAAGCAAGACTGTGTCATCTGTGTATCACAGGTTATTAATGAGCTTTCCTCCAATCCTGGTGCAGCATTTTTCATATAGTCCTACCAACTATAAGAGACCCATATTTGTGCCCATTTCAAAGAAAGGTGATACAACAGAATGTGGAAATTATTTAACACTATCATTTTTTAGTTTTTTTATCATTAATATCACACACAAGTAAAATTTTGATGAAGATCATTCAAAATGGTTGCAGCAGCACATCAACAGGGAACTGCCAGAAAGAAGCTGGATTCAGAAGAGGGTGTAGAATGAGGTACATCATTGCTGATGTCAGTTGGGTTTTGGCTGAAAGCAGAAGATACCTATATTTTACCTATATTTTATTGACTATGCAAAGTCATTTGAATGTGTCAAACATAAAAAATTATGGATAACTTTGCAAAAAATGGGAATTCCAGAACATTGAATTGTGCTCGTGTGGAACCTGTACATAGACCATGAGGCAGCCATTAGAATAGAACAAGGGGATACTGCATGGTTTAAAATCAGCAAAGTTGTGTATCAGGGTTGTTTCCTTTCACCATACTTAATCTGTATGGACTGTGTTAGGCTGTATATAATTTTGGACTGGCTGTTAGAATTGGCTCCTCATCTTATTACAAGCAACACATAGTTAATAAACTTAGCATAATATAAATTATTTTAAATTTGAGTGTATTCTCTGTAGAATTTTCTTAGCTTTAAAAGAAAAAGCCCGTGAGATATTTTTTTCTCTTCAGCTTCAACAAGACATCAGAAAGGTGTTAATACCTGGAATACATAAAGAAGAGAAAGTTAGCTAAAATTATTCAAAAACTTCCTTAATTTTTGCCTGTCAGATTCCCTCTTGCTAAATAATGAACTTCAAAATCTTAAACGGTTTTAGGAATGTTACATTCTAGGAAATAAAAAAAAATATATAACAATGAACACAAATAGTGATATAACTAGCGTCTTAGGCTGTGTTCTGTAGAGAAGCAAAACCAGTGAAAACAGAAAGAGAGCTTTATATCAAGGAAATGCCTCCCACGGTTGTAGGGGCTGGAAAATCCCAACCCCGGGGGTCAGGCTAGAGGCTTCTCCTGACCCATATAGCTGCAGAGGCTGGCAAACCCAAGATCAAGAGGTTAGACAATAGGTCTCTGGCTCACAGGCTGCTGAGACTGACAAATCCCAAGATCAGCAGGTAAGCTGCTAGCTCTGACCAGAGGTCAGATGAACAGGAGCTAGCTGCAGGATCCAGAGCGAGCAAAAGCCCCTGAGCCTTGCCAGAAAATCCACCTACATTGGATGTAAGCCACATACCCTAGGAAACTCCCTTTACACTGAATGGCTAGTCACAGCAGATCCCATCTTTGAGGTGATCACATTATATCTGATTTCATCATGGAAATCATTATATCATTATATGACTGCCAAATTACATCATTACTACCATGGCACAGCCAAGGTGGCACACAACCTAACTATCACAACAAGGATTAGTCACTTACAGTATGGGTGAAAAAAGTGAAATTTAAGATGATTCTAAAAGACATGGTTTTAGCTAACACCAGAGGAAAATTTAAGCTTTGTTTTGTATGTAATTACATTGTGGCATTTCTTCCAAGAGTTGTCTTTATCTATAGCTATTTCCTCCTCATCCTGTTCTGACACACATGTGATTTCCCATTAATTGCTAGTCAGATATCCATTCAAAATCAGGGTAACAGGCAGGTGAACCTAAATGGCTCCCTAGACAGAAACATCATGTCGTCCCTCTGCAGCAAAGACCCAAAAAACTAAGTAAAACAGATACAAATATCAGTCTTGGAACCATAAGTATCAAATGAGGGAATAAAGAAATAGATCAAACACCAAATGGAAGAAGGAGCTGAAAGAAAACAGAGAACAAGGAGAGATATAAAGTGGAAGTCCCCTGCCAACTCAGTACAGCATTACCATCTTGGAGCACAGCCACAAATGACCCAAGACAGTGGGTATGGGAAGGCAACTTCATAGAGTTCCCAACAAGACACAGAACATCCAGTAACCAGAGAAAGATACTTTTCCACCCCTTACCCTTCTGTCCCATATGCCCCTCATCCTCCTTCCTGAAGCGCCATGCTGTGCCATACCACTCAGGTAGAGAGCTACCAGCCCACTGTTACCCTGGGTCCACCCCGACCACACCTGCTGTATCTTACCATGCCATTTTTTTCCTTTCTTCCCTTTCTTTCTCCCTCCCACCAAGCTCCTTACTCCACCTCTATCCCACCCACCAGACCACGCAGTGCCTACTTGGCTAGAGTGCAACCAGCCCATTGTCAGCCTGGGTCTCCCCCATCTCCACCTACCAGCTCCTGCCACATCATTTTTTTCTCCCCTCCACACCCTTTTTTTTTCTTTTTCACCAAGTTCCGTATGCTACCTCTACCTACTCCCACTCATCATTGCTGCGCCACTGTGGGTAGAGAGCTACTGGCCTGCCACAGCTCTGGGTCACACACAACCTCACCAGCCCCCGCCCGCCAACTCCAGCTGTGCTATTTTTTCCCTTTATTACTTTTCTTTTTCCCTCCCACCTAGCTCCATATGACACGTCTACACCTTCCCACTGGGCCATGCCAAACTGCCACTGGTAGACAGCCACCAAACTGCCACTCATAGACAGCCACCAGCCTGCCACCACCTCAGGTCCACCCCACCCATGCCTGCTGGCTCCCTACACACCATTTTTTCCATTTCTTTCTCCCTACCACCTAGCCCTGCAGTCCACCTCTACCCCTTTTTGCCAGGCCACACTGTACTGCTGCCAGCCTACGTCTGCCCTGCCTCCAAAGGTTGGCTCCTACCACACAACATTTTTTTTCTTTTATTTTTCTTTTCTTCCTTTATATTTCTCCCTCCCAACTAGCTCCATGTAACACCTCTATCCTTTCCTGTCAAGCCATGTTCCAGCTCCACAGCAAGAAACCCTAGCCTGCCAACACTCTGGGTCCACCACACCCCTATGTGCTGGCTTCCACTGTGACATTTTTCTTCCTTTCTTCCTTTCCTTTCTCCCTCCCAGCTAGCCCTGTGTGCCACCATCCCTGTTTCCAACCTACCACACCACACCACTGCAGCTAGAGAGCCACCTTCCCATCACTTTCTACCTCCCACCTAACCCCATATACCACCTACCCTAGTTTCCACCTACCCTCATGTCTGCCCCACCCCCACTCACCAGCTACCATTTTTATTTTTCTTTCTCTCTTTTCTTTCTTCCCCCACCAAGTCTCACAAGACATCCCCCATTCTGTTGAGGCCTTCTTGTTCCACCATGACTAAAGTGTCCCTAGCTCAGGCTCACTGCAGCACAGGGCCTGCACTGCCCCTCCACTCCCATCAGTCTACCAGATGCTGAACAGTGGAAAATGAGCCCATGCCGATCCCCACCTGACATTCTTGCCTATCTGGTGAGGGACTGTGAATACTCCCACAACACTGGAGCAACATCAGGAGGCAGACAGCACCTGCCCAGTTCACCCTCAGCTACCTCACCTAACCAGTGTACAGCAAAACTGCTCACCCTGCCTGCTGCTGCCTTACCCTTCCAGGCAAGGTGGTGAGAGCTATTGTGCCCACAGACAAGTAAGCAGCAAAGCATGCCTGGCCCACCCACTCTGACATATGAAAACTTAACAAAGAAGCAAGATGAAAGGAACAAACATGAAATCAATAAATGAAGAAAATAATACCTCACTGTCTCAGGGACAGCAGACAATTTAAAAGCATATAAAAAATCAGGACAAGATGCTTCCAGCAAGTGACCAAAATAAAGAAGCAGCTGACCTTCAGGCAGAAGAAAAACCAGTGAAACTACCTGATGTAGAATTCAAAAGATTAATATTTAGGGCTCGCCAAGAGATTATGAAAAAGATCAAGGAAAACACAGATAAAACCAAGAAAAAAATAGACAAAATCAAGAAAAACACAGACTAATGAAAATATAGCCAAAATCAAGGAAAACACAGACAAAGCAATAGAAGACTTTGAGAAAATAATACAAGAACAAAACGTCAAAATAAACAATTAGAAATCATACAACAACTAGAAATCCAAAAATTAAACAACAAAATTTCAGAAATGTACAACTCAATGGAAGGTTTTAGGAACAAATTTGAAACAATGAAAGATGGAATCAGCAAGATTGAAGTCAAATTCATGGATGCCACTTTTCTTAAGGAAAAATTGAGGGAAAAAATGAAAATCTAAGAATTATGTGGGACACAATGAAGAGCATAAATTTGCACTTGATCAGAGTTCCAGAACAGGGGGATAAAATGGAAAACATGAAGAAATTGTTGAAGATTTGCTGACAAAAATCTCACCAAATATCATGAAAGATGAAAATCTGACCCATAAAGGATAGACTGCAAAAGAAAGTCATGAAGACATATCATAATCATACTTGCTATCTTAGTTATTTGGGAAACCCTGGTGCCATATTGGTTAAAGCTATAGCTGCTAACCAAAAGGTTGGCAATTCAAATCCACCAGGTGCTCCTTTTAAACCCTATGGGGCAGTTCTACTCTGTCCTATAGGGTGGCAATGAGATGGAATTGACTCGATGGCAACTAGTTTATTTTAGTGATTTAGTGCTGCTATAAAAGAAATATCTCTTTTTTTTTTAATAAAAGAAACATCACAAATGGATGACTTTAACAGAAATTTGTTCTCTCACAGTTTAGAAGGCTAGAAGTCCAAATTCAGGATGCCAGCTCTAGGAGGAGTCTTTCTCTCTGTCAGTTCTGGGGGAAGGTGCTTGTCATCAATCTTCCCCTGGTCTTGAAGATTCTCAGTTCAAGAACCTTGGTCCCAAAGGACATGCTCTGCTCCCAAATCTGCTTTCTTGGTGGTATGAGGTCACCGCGTCTCTCTGCTTACTTTTCTCTTTTATATCTCAAAAAAGATTGACTCAAGGTACAACCTAATCTTGTAGATTGAATCATGCCTCATTAACATAACTGCCTCTAATTCTGCCTTATTAACATCATAGAGGTAGGATTTAAAACACATAGGAAAATCACATCAAATGAGAAAATGGTTGGTAGTCACACAATACAAGGAATCATAGCTTACATTGATATGTGATGCAATTCAATCCATAGCACTTTGCCAAAACCAAAGACAAAGAAAGAATCCTGAGAGCTGCTCAGAAAAGATGAAAAGTTGCTTAAAAAGGGAAACAATAAGAGTAAAAAAAAAAGAGTAAGCTCTGATTATTAGGTAGAAACTATGCAGACAAGAAGGCAATGGGATGACATATACAAAACCTTGAAAGAAAAACTGCTAAACAAGAATATTATATCCTGCAAAACACTTTCTCAAATATAATGCCAATATTAGGATATTTCCAGAGAAACAGAAATTAAGGAAGTTTGCAAAAACCAAACCAAACTTACAAGAAATATTAAAGGGAGTCCTTCAGTTGAAAGAGCAGCAACATCAAACAACAACTGGAGGCTAGGTCACAGGATGACATCAGCAAGATACCAACCTGGGTAAAGAACTCTCAACTACAAATCAAAGCTAAAAGACTTAAAACAGGGAAATAGAGGTATAAATCTGTAAATAATGACAATGACAAAACAAAGAGGGAATAATCAGTGTAGGAGTAAAATTTAAACGGAGAGTCAGCCAGGGTGACAACAAGTGATAAAGGTCTAGTTCAAACTTAGGAAGATTAGGGTAAATTTCAAGATACCCACAAAGAAAGTTAACAAACCTACACAAAAGAATAAAAAGGAAAGAAAAATGTAAAGCCTCAGTAAACACAAAATCTGTAATAACCAAGAAAAGAAAAAAATCAAATACATGGAAACTGAACAACACTTTGCTTATAAACAAATGGGTAATAGAAGAAATCAAAGAGGGAATAAAAAATTCCCAGAATTAAATGAGAATGAAAACACTCGTACTAAAATCTTTAGAACACAGCAAAGGCAGTGCAGAGAGGTCAATTTATAGCAATAAAGGCTCACATCAAAAAGAAGGGGCCAAATTCAAAATGTTAGCCCTACAACTCAAACTAATAGAAAGAAAACAGCAATAGAAGACCACAGGCACCAGAAGAAAGGAAATAATAAAGATTAGAGCAGAATTAATATGAAACAGAGAAGAGAAAAACAATAGAAAGAATCAACAAGACCAAAAGTTGGTTCTTTGAAAAGATCAACAAAATTGACAAGCCAACAGCCAAACTGACAGAAGAAAAGCAGGAGAGGAAGCAAATGATACAAATAAGAAATAAGATGGAGTCATTGCATGAGAACGAACTGAAATAAAAAGGATCATAACAGAATGCTATGAAAGATTGTACTCCAACAAATTTAAGAACCTAGAGGAAATGGGAAAATTTCTAGAAACACACTACCTTCCTAAACTAACACAAGCTGAGGTAGAAAATATGAACAGACCCATAACAAGAGAAGAGACCAAAGAGAAAATTAAAAAAAAAAAAAAAAAATTCCCAACAACAGCAAAAAAGCCCTGGCCTGGACAGCTTCACTGGAGAATTCTACCAAACTTTCAGAGAAGAGTTCACACCAGTACTACTCAAACTATTTCAGAGCATAGAAAATGAAGGAATACTTCCAAATTCATTCTATGAAGCCTGCATAACCCTGATACCAGAGCCAGGCAAAGAGACCACAAAAAAAGAAAATTACAGACCAACATCTCTTGTGAATATAGATGCAAAAATTCTCAATAAAATTCTACCCAATAGATTCAAAATCATATCAAATAATAATGATACACCACAATAAAGTGGGATTCATATCAGGTGTGCAAGGATAGTTCAACATTAGTAAATCAATGTAATCCACCACGTAAGCAGAACAAAAGAAAAGGATCACATGATCACCTCAATCGAAGCAGAAAAGGCGTTTGATGAAGTCCGATACTCATATCTGATAAAAACGATAAAAAAAAATAGGAATACAAGGGAAATTCCTCAACATAATAAAGGGCATCCATGCAAAACCAACAGCTAACATCATTCTCAACAGAGCGATGCTGAAACCATTTCCCCTGAGAATGGGATGAGGCAGGGATGCCCTTTATCACCACTTGTATTTAACATTGTGCTGGAAATCCTAGGTAGAGCAACACAGCAAGAAAAAGAAACAAATGACATCCAAATTTGAAAGAGAGAAGTAAAACTATTATGTCTGCAGATGTTATGATCCTATATGCACAGAACCCCAAAGGTTCTGCAAGAAAACTACTGGAACTAATAGAAAGACTCAGCAGAATAACAGGATACAAGATCGACATGCAAAAATCAGTTGAATTCTTAGTTATCTAGTGCTGCTATAACAGAAATACCACAAGTGGATGGCTTTAACAAACAGAACTTTATTCTCTCACAGTCTGTTGTTGTTTGGTGTCTGTGGGTCGGTTCCAACTCATAGCAACCTTATGTGCAAAAGAATGAAGCACTGCCCAGTCCTGCACCATTCTCACAATCCTTGTTATGCTTGAGCCCAGCGTTGCAGCCACGTGTCAATCCGTCTTCTTGAGGGACTTCCTCTTTTTCACTGACCCTCTACTTTACCAAGCATGATGTCCTTCTCCAGCGACTGATCCCTCCTTATCTCACAGTCTAGTAGGCTAGAAGTCTGAATTCAGGGGCCAGCTCCAGGAAAAGGCCTTCTCTGTTGACTCTGGAGGAAGGCCTTGGTCATCAATCTTCTGTTTATTCTAGGAGCTTCTCCACACAGGAACCCCTAGTCCAAAGGACGCAATCTGTTCGTGGCACTGCTTCTTGGTGGTATGAGGTCCCCCTTCTCTGCTCACTTCTTTCTTTTATATCTCAAAAGAGATTGGTTTAAGACACAATTCAATCTTGTAGATTGAGTTCTGTCTCACCAACATAACTCCTGATAATCTCATCTCATTAATAACATAGTGATAAGATTTACAACACATAGGAAAATTACATCAGTTGACAAAATAGTGGGCAATCACACAGTACTGGGAATCATGGTCTAGGCAATCTCATACACATATTTTTGGGGGACACAATTCAATCCATGACAGATTACTATATAACAACAAAGAGAACTTTGAAAAGGAAATCAGGAAAAAAATACCATTTATCATAGCCCCTGAAAAGATAAAATACTTAAAAATAAATCTAACCAGGGACATAAAAGGCCTATACAAAACATTATTGCAAGAAACCAAAAGAGACCTACCAACCCAGTGCCATTGAGTCAATTCCAACTCATAGCAACCCTATAGGACAGAGTAGAACTGCCTCACAGAGTTTCCAAGGAGGGCCTGGTGGATTCGAACTACCAACCCTTTGGTTAGTAGCCATACCACTTAACCACTATGCCACCAGGGTTTCCAAAAGAGACCTGCATAAATGGAAAACCATAACATGCTCATGGATAGGAAGACTCAACAATGTGAAAATGTCAATCCTACCCAAAGTGATCTACAGATGTAACAAAATTCCGACCTAAATACCAATAACATCCTTTAACAAGATAGAAAAACTAATCACCAAATTTATATGGAAAGGAAAGAGGCCCTGGATAAGTAAAGCATTACTGAAGAAAAAGAACGAGGAGGCGGAGCCAAGATGGCGGAATAGGCAGATGCTTCTGCCGAGCCCTCTTTACAACTAAGACCTGAAAAAACAAGTGAAACGAATATACTTGCGACAAGCTGGGAGCCCTGAGGATCAAAGTCAAGCTTAGACAACAAACTGAGGGGCAGGGGAAGTGGAGAGGAGTTACTGGACCTGAATCGCAGGGAGCCCTCAGGCACCATTCCCGGAGCGGCAACGGCGGTGGCAGGCTGGCACCAGTGTTCACTGCAGTTTCCTCAGGGAGAAGAAGCCAGCCACACAGCCCACTCACACCTCCGGAACCTGAGGAGAAGGGCGCTCTCAGCAAAAGCTAAGTATTTGAGTATATTTTACCACGCCCCACCCACCCCCAACCCAGCTTCGGTGGCTGAATCCCTAGGCCTGAGATAGACCCTGGTGAGCACCTGGAGCCATCCTCCCGGCCTTGGGGAAGGAAAAAAATTGCAACTGGGGGAAAAGATAATTTGCTAGCTCCATTAACTGGGGTAGCTCAGGACAGAAGCGGCTCCTGTCCAGGCATAAACTGTCCGTGGACCTTGAGCACCTTTCCCTTCTTCATGGACCTGTGTTGGCCTATTTCGGGAGAATAGGCCCTTGTTGGCAAACTCAAACCATTTCAGTGGTGCAGTGGAGAGGTGGGTGTTTGATGTTTGACATTGCTTTACCTATTAAACAAGGTCCTCACCTACTCACAACAGGGACCTAAGGACTGGTGGCTCCTCTTGGGTCACCCAGCCACCTGCGACAGGTGCCCAGGGATAAAAAATCTTTGGGTGCCCATGGTCCCTCTGCAGAACCCACCCACCAGCACGCTCTAGGGAACGGAGATGCCTTTTCCTCAGAGACACTTGGGGGTCAGTTCTTAGCCCCCTGCCTTGTTCAGAACATGACCCCCTGCTGCAATCAGATACCGGTATATACACCAATCACCCCTGCCCCTCTAAACCTGTAGGACAGAGCCTGTACCACACACTTGATATCACCTACCTAGAAACCTGAGCTGAATTCATATAAGAAAACTGAATGGACTACTAGACTGATATACCTAATAACAGCTCGAGCCAGCTGGGGACAGGACACCAGAGCTCCAAAGGCGAAAATAATCAAGCTAGCTCACTCAAGCAACCCACAGGGGTATACCAAAACAAAACAAAGCAAGGAGCTATGACACAGTAAGCAAGCATAAACTAATACAATAACTTATAGATGGCTCGGAGACAACAGTCAATATCAAGTCACATAAAGAAACAGGCCATGATCATCTCAACAGGCTCTCAAAACAAAGAATCCAGGGATCTTTTAGATGAAAACACATTCCTGGAATTACCAGATGCAGAATACAAAAGTTTAATATACAGAACCCTTCAAAACATCAGAAAGCAAATCAGGCAATACACAGAACAAGCCAGGGAACACACAGTTAAAGCAACTGAAGAACTCAGAAAGATTATTCAGGAACATAATGAAAAGTTCAATAAGCTGGAAAAATCCATAGACAGACAGCAATCAGAAATTCAGAAGATTAACAATAAAATTACAGAATTAGATAACTCAATAGAAAGTCAGAGGAGCAGAATTGAGAAAGTAGAAGCTAGAATTTCTGAACTTGAAGATAAATCACTTGGCACTAATATATTTGAAGAAAAATCATGTAAAAGAATTTAAAAAATGAGAAACCTTAAGAATCATGTGAGATTCTATCAAGAGAAATAACCTACGAGTGATTGGAGTACCAGAACAGGGAGGGATAACAGAAAATACAGAGAAAATTGTTGAGGATTTGTTGGCAGAAAACTTTCCTGATATTATGAAAGATGAGAAGATATCTATCCAAGATGCTCATCGAACTCCACATAAGACAGATCTGAAAAGAAAGTCACCAAGACATATTATAATCAAGCTTGCCAAAACCAAAGATAAAGAGACAATTATAAGTGCAGAGAGGGATAAAAGAAAAGTCATCTACAAAGGAGAGCCAATAAAATAAGCTCGGACTACTTGGCAGAAACCATGCAGGCAAGAAGGCAATGGGATGACATATTTAAAAAATTGAAGGAAAAAAATTGCCTGCCAAGAATCATATATCCATCAAAACTGTCTCTTAAATATGAAGATGAAATAAAGACATTTCCAGATAAACACAAGTTGAGGGAATTTGTCAAAACCAAACCAAAACTACAAGAAATACTAAAGGGAGTTTTTTGGTTAGAAAACCCATAATATCAGGTATTGACCCAAGATTATAACATTGGGCAGAGCAACCAGAAGTCAACCCAGACATGGAAATCCAAAAAACAAACAAACAAACAAACAAAAAAAACGAAGCAAGATTGTAAAAAAAAAAAAAAAACCCAACACAGGGTAACAGCAATGTTATTATATAAAAGAAGACAACATTAAAATAATAGAGATTAAGAAATGTAATCATACACCTTCCATATGGAGAGGAAGATACGGCGATACAAAGAAATAAAAATTAGTTATAAATTTAGAAAAATAGGGGTAAATAATAAGGTAACCACAAAGGAGACAAACTACCCTACCCATCAAAATAAAATACAGGGGAAAAATACAGACTCAGCAGAAACAAAATCAACAACAAATATGAGAAACGGACAATATGTAAAGAAAATCTACTCAGCACATAATATCAAGTGGGTAAAGGAAGCTGTCAACACCCAAAAAAAGACATCAAAATGATAGCACTAAGTTCATACCTATCCATAATTACCCTGAATGTAAATAGACTAAATGCACCAATAAAGAGACAGAGAGTGGCAGAATGGATTAAAAAACAAGATCCGTCTGTATGCTGCCTACAAGAGACACATCTCAGACTTAGAGACACAAATAAACTAAAACACAAAGGGTGGAAAAAATATATCAAGCAAACAACAAACAAAAAAGATCAGGAGTAGAAATATTAATTTCTGAGAAAATAGACTTTAAAGTTAAATCCGTCAGAAAGGATAAAATATAATGATAGACCAAGAAGATATAACCATATTAAATATTTTGCACCCAATGACAGGGCTGCAAGATACATAAAACAAACTCTATCAGCATTGAAAAGTGAGATAGACAGCTCCACAATAATAGTAGGAGACTTCAACACACCACTTTCGGTGAAGGACAGGACATCCAGAAAGAAGCTCAATAGAGACACGGAAGATCTAAATGCCACAATCAACCAACTTGACCTCGTAGACATATACAGAACACTCCACCCAACAGCAACCAGGTATGTACTTTCTTTTCTAGTGCACATGGAACATTCTCTAGAATAGACCACATATTAGGTCATAAAGCAAGCCTTAGCAGAATCCAAAACATTGAGATATTACAAAGCATCTTCTCTGTCATAAGACCATAAAAGTGGAAATCAATAACAGGAAAAGCAGGGAAAAGAAATCAAACACTTGGAAACTGAGCAATACCCTGTTCAAAAAAGATTGGATTATAGAAGACATTAAGGATGGAATAAAGAAATTCAGAGAATCCAATGAGAATGAAAACACTTCCTATCAGAACCTTTGGGACACAGCAAAAGCGGTGCTCAGAGGCCAATTTATATCAATAAATGCACACACCCAAAAAGAAGAAAGGGCCAAAATCAAAGAACTATCCCTATAACTTGAAGGAATAGAAAAAGAGCAACAAAAGAAACCCACAGTCACCAGAAGAAAACAAATAATAAAAATTAGAGCTGAACTAAATGAAATAGAAAACAGAAAAACAAATGAAAGAATTAACAAGACCAAAAGCTGTTTTTTTGCAAAACACAACAAAATTGATAAACCATTGGCCAAACTGACAAAAGAAAAAACAGGAGAGTAACCAAATAACCCAAATAAGAAATGAGATGGGCGATATTACAACAGACCCAACTGAAATTAAAAGAATCATATCAGATTACTATGAAAAGGTATACTCAAATTTAAAAACCTAGAACAAATGGATGAATTCCTAGAAACACACTACCTACCTAAACTAACACAAACAGAGGTAGAACGACTAAATAGACCCATAACAAAAGAAGAGATTGAAAAGGTAATTAAAAAACTCCCAACAAAAAAAAAGCCCTGGTCCGGACGGCTTCACTGCACAGTTCTAACAAACTTTCAGAGAAGAGTTAACACCACTACTACTAAAGGTATTTCAGAGCATAGAAAAGGATGGAATACTACCAGATTCATTCTATGAAGCCATCATATCCCTGACACCAAAACCAGGTAAAGACACTACAAGAAAAGTAAATTATAGACCTATATCCCTCATGAATGTAGATGCAAAAATCCTCAACAAAATTCTAGCCAATAGAATACAACAACATATCAAAAAAATAATTCACCATAACCAGGTGGGATTCATACCAGGTATGCAGGGATGGTTCAATATTAGAAAAACAATTAATGTAATCCACCACATAAATAAAACAAAAGACAAGAATCACATGATTTTATCAATTGATGCAGAAAAGGCATTTGACAAAGTTCAACACTCATTCATGATAAAAACTCTCAGCAAAATAGGAATAGAAGGAAAATTTCTCAACATAATAAAGGGCATTTATACAAAGCCAACAGCCACCATCATCCTAAATGGAGAGAGCCTGAAAACATTCCCATTGAGATTTGGAACCAGACAAGGATGCCGTTTATGACCACTCTTATTCAACATTGTGCTGGAAGTCCTAGCCAGAGCAATTAGGCTAGATAAACAAATAAAGCGCATCCAGATTGGCAAGGAAGAAGTAAAATTATCTCTATTTGCAGATGACATGGTCTTATACACAGAAAACCCTAAGGAATCCTCAAGAAAACTACTGAAACTAATAGAAGAGTTCAGCAGAGTATCGGGATACAAAATAAACACACAAAGATCAGTTGGATTCCTCTACACCAACAAAAAGAACATTGAAGAGGAAATCACCAAATCAATGCCATTTACAGAAGCCCCCAAGAAGATAAAATACTTAGGAATAAATCTTACCAGAGATGTAAAAGACTTATACAAAGAAAACTACAGTATGCTTCTGCAAAAAAACCAAAAGAGACTTACATAAGTGGAAGAACATACCTTGCTCATGGATAGGAAGACTTAACATTATAAAAATGTCTGTTCTACCAAAAGCGATCTCTACATTTAATGCAATTCCGATCCAAATCCCAAGGACAGTCTTTAATGAGATGGAGAAACAAATCACCACGTTCATATGGAAGGGAAAGAGGCCCCAGATAAGTAAAGCATTACTGAAAAAGAAGAACAAAGTGGGAGGCCTTACTCTACCTGATTTTAGAACCTATTATACCACCATAGTAGTCAAAACAGCCTGGTACCTGTACAACAACAGATACACA
This sequence comes from Elephas maximus indicus, assembly GCF_024166365.1. NCBI lineage: Eukaryota > Metazoa > Chordata > Mammalia > Proboscidea > Elephantidae > Elephas > Elephas maximus. The sequence continues at coordinate 76,099,560 of NC_064822.1, read as the reverse complement.
GACCAATGGAAAAGAATTGAGAATTCAGATATAAATCTACCCACATATGAGCAGTTGATATTTGACAAAGTCCCCAAAGCAGTTAAATGGTGCTGGCATAACTGGATATCCATCTGCAAAAAAATGAAACAAGACCTATACCATGCACAAAAACTAACTCAAAATGGATTGAAGACCGAAATATAAAATCTAAAACGATAAAGATCAAGGAAGAAAAAATAGGGACAACATTAAGAGCCCTAATACATGGCATAAACAGTGTAGAAAACATTATAAAGAATGTAGAAGAAAAACTAGATAACTGGGAGCTCCTAAAAATCAAACACTTAAGCTCATCCAAAGACTTCACCAAAAGAGTAAAAAGACTAGCTACAGACTGGGAAAAAGTTTTAGCTTTGACATTTCTGATCAGCGCCTGATCTCTAAAATCTACATAATACTTCAAAAACTCAACTGCAAAAATACAAAAAACCCAATTAAAAAATGGGCAGAAGATATGAATAGACACTTCGCTAAAGAAGACATTCAGGTAGCTAACAGATATATGAGGAAATGTTCACGATCATTAGGCATTAGAGAAATGCAGATCAAAACTACAATGAGATTTCATCTTACTCCAGCAAGGCTGGCGTTAATCCAAAAAACACAAAATAATAAATGTTGGAGAGGCTGTGGAGAGATTGGAACAGTTCTACATTGCTGGTGAGAATGTCAAATGGTACAACCACTTTGGAAATCTTTTTGGTGCTTCCTTAAAAAGCTAGAAATAGAACTACCATACGATCCAGCAATCCCACTCCTTGGAATATATCCTAGAGAAATAAGAGCCTTTACATGAACAGATATATGCACACCCATGTTTATTGCAGCACTGTTAACAATAGTAAAAACATGGAAGTAACCAAAGTGTCCATCAACGGATGAATGTATAAATAAATTATGGTATATTCACCCAATGGAGTACTATGCGTCGATAAAGAACAGTGAGGAATCTGTGAAACATTTCATAACGTGGAAGAACCTGGAAGGCATTATGCTGAGTGAAATTAGTCAGTTGCAAGAGGACAAATATTGTATAAGACCACTATTATAAGAACTTGAAAAATAGTTTAAACTGAGAAGAAAACATTCTTTCGTGGTTATGAGAAGGGGGAGGGAGGGAGGGTGAGAGAGGGGTATTTACTAATTAGATAGTAGATAAGAACTACTTTAGGTGAAGGGAAAGACAGTACACAATACAGGGGAGGTCAGCACAATTGGACTAAACCAAAAGCAAAGAAGTTTCCTGAAAAAACCAAATGCTTCGAAGTCCAGCTTAACAGGGAAAAGGGTCTGGGTACCATGGTTTCAGGGGATATCTAAGTCAATTGGCATAATAAAATCTATTAAGAAAACATTCTGCATCCCATTTTCAAGAGTGACTTCTGAGGTCTTAAACGCTAGCAAGCAGCCATCTAAGATGCATCACTGGTCTCAATCCACCTGGCTCAAAGGGGAATGAAGAACACCAAGGACACAAGGTGATTACAAGCCCACATGAACCAGCGACTACATCATCCTGAAACCAGAAGAACTAGATGGTGCTTGGCTACAACCAATGACTGCCCTGACAGGGAACACAACAGAGAACCCCTGAGTGAGCAGGAGAGCAGTGGGATGCAGACCCCAAATTCTCATAAGGCCAGACTTAATGGTCTGACTGAGACTGGAAGGACCCCGGTGGTCATGGCCTCCAGAACTTCTGTTGGCCCAGGACAGGAACCATTCCCAAAGCCAACTCTTCAGACATGGATTGGACTGGACAATGGGTTGGAGAGGGATGCTGGTGAGGAGTGAGCTTCTTGGATCAGGTGGACACTTGAGACTATGTTGGCATCTCCTGCCTGGAGGGGAGATGAGAGGGTGGAGGGGATTAGAAGCTGGCAAAAAGGACACGAAAAGAGAGAGTGGAGGGAGAGAGCAGGCTGTCTCATTAGGGGGAGAGTAATTGGGAGTGTGTAGCAAGGTGTATATGGGTTTTTGTGTGAGAGAGTGCCTTGATTTGTAAACTTTCACTTAAAGCACAATAAAAATTATTTAAAAAAACACACAAAAAAGAAAAAACGAAGTAGCGAGCCTCATACTGCCTGACCCCAGAGCTTTCTGTACAGCCACAGTAATCAAAACAGCCTGGTACTGGTACAGGGACAGACTCATAGACCAATGGAATGGAACTGAAAACCCAGGCATAAATCTGCCCACCTGTGGTCATCTTATCTTTGACAAAGTACCAAAGTCCATTAAATGGGGAAAAGATAGTCCTTTTAGCAAATGGTGCCGGCAAAGCTGGATGTCCATTTGTAGAAAAAAAGAAAAAGATAAAGAAACAGGATCCATAATTCATACCATACACAAAAACATACTCAAAATAGATCAACAACCTAAATATAAAACTTAAAAAAATAAAGATCATGGAAGAAAAAAATAAGGACAATGGTAAAAAAAAAAAAAAAGTAAATGCACAAACACCAGAAGTTTAACTAGATTACTGGAAGCTCTTAAAAATTAAAAATTTATGCTCATCAAAAGACTTCACCAAAGTATAAAAAGAAAACCTACAGACTGGGAAAAAATTTTGGCTATGACATATCTGACAAGCATCTAATTTCTAAAGTCTATAGAATACTTTAACACTTCAATAACAAAAAGACAAATAATCCAATTAAAAAATGGACAAAGAATATGAGCACACCACCAAAGAAGACATTCAGGTGGCTAACAGACACATGAGAAATGCTTGTGATCATTAATCATTAGAGAAATGCAAATCAAAACTACAATGAGATACCTTCTCACCCCATATTACTGGCACAAAGGAAAAAAAAAAAAAACAGAAAATGAGGAATGTTGGAAAGATTGTGGGGAGATTGGAACTGTTTTGCACTGCTGGTGGGGAATGTAAAATGGTGCAACTGCTATGGAAAACGATATGGCACCTCAATAAATACCTAGAAATACCATACGATTCAGCAACTCCACTCCTAGGAATGTATCCTAGACAAATAAGAGCCATCGTATGAGTAGACATATGCACACCCATGTATATTGCAGTATTATTCACAACAGCAAAAATATGGACACAACCTAAGTGCCCATCAGCAGATAAATGGATAAACAAATTATGGTACCTATACACATGGGAAATGCTACACAACAATAAAGAACAGTGATGAATCCTCAAAACATCTCACAACAATGATGAATCTGGAGGGTATTATGCAGAGTGAAATAAGTCAATCACAGAAGGACAAATGTTGCATGAGACCATTACTATAAAAACTCAAGGAAAGTTTTACACAGAAAAAGAAAAACAAAAAACAAAACAATCTTTGATGGTTACTACTTAGGGGAGAGGTGTGGAGTGGAAATCACTAACTAAATAGTAAAAAAAATTAACTTTGGTGACACAAAATAGGGGAAGTCAGCACAGCTTGACAAAGGCAAAGTCATAGAACCTTCCCAGACACATCCAAACACCTTGGGGGACTGACTTACAGGGGCTGAGGGCTGGGCACCATGGTCTCAGGGGACATCAATGTCAGTTGGCATAACAGAGTTCATAAATAAAATGTTCTATATCCTACTTTGATGAGTAGCATCTGGGGTCTTAAAAGCTTAGGAATGGTCATCTAAGATACTCCACCAGCCCCACCCCATCTGGAGCAAGGGAGAGTCCAGAAAACCAAAGACACAAGGGAAAGATTAGCCCAAAGGACTGCCACTGACTGATCTGACAGGGCTCACAATAGAGGATCCTGGACTGAGCAGGAGAAAAATGCAGAACAAAATTCAAATTCACACACACAAAAAAATGACCAGATTTATTGGCCTGACGGAGACTGTAGGAACCCCAGAGACTATGGCCCCAGGCACAGTGCTAACTCAGAACAGAAGCCACTCCCGAAGTCCACCTTTCAGCCAAAGATTAGACAGGCCTAAAAACAAACAATAACACACATGAGGAATACACTTCTTAGTTCAATTAAGTATATGAGACCAAATGGGCAACACCAGTCCAAGAACAAAGATGAGTAGGCATAAAGAGATAGGAAAACTAGATAAATGGACACGGAGAACCCAGGATGGAAAGGGAGAGGGGAAGAGTGCTGACACATTGTGGGGACTGCAGCCGATGTCACAAAAAATTTGTGTATAAATTTTTGAATGAAAATTGGATATACACTGTAAACTTCCCCTAAAACACAATAAAATTAAAAAAAAAGTCCCCAGTGATGTTTTTTAAAAAAGAAAGAAATATAGAGACAACAACAGCTATAAATAAAGGCTTACCCATTTATTTAAAAAAAAAAAATCAGAGTAACAACCTACAGATACATGGAATAAAAGTAAACTAGTGAAATACCAGAAAGTGAAGTAAACAATTTTGTAAAGAACTTTGACAACTTAAGCAATTTGCATGGCAATCTTTGTAAGCAGGAGGTGAGAAGGAGAGCAGTTGAAGTGTCACATACTAGTGCGGTGAGATAGAACATACTTTTAAAAATTATGTTCCCTTAATGATTTGTTGTTTCTGCTGCTTTGGATAAAGGGATTCATTCTACTGTTATCCACGGTTATCTTGACTTTACTCCTACTGAAATTTAATGCCAAGTAATTTTTTTATCTAACTGATTTTCCTGGATGATACCAGGCACAAGCTTTCTAGAAGAAAAACAAATAACATATGGATGGATGGATGGACGGATGGATGGATGGATGGATGGGTGGATGGGTGGATGGGTGGACGGGTGGGCGGGTGGGTGGGGGGGCAGATGGATAGATGATAGATAGATAGATGATAGATAGATAGATAGATAGATAGATAGATAGATAGATAGATAGATAGATAGATAGATAGATAGATAGATAGATAGATAGATAGATAGATAGATAGATAGATAGATAGATAGATAGATAGATAGATAGATAGATAGATAGACAGGTGATAGAAGACAGAAAAGAAGATGCTCTTTTTTACATTTACTTATTCATCTATTGCATTATCTGTCTCACACACACATATCTCATATACACACATGGAAAGGCATAAATATCAAAGGCTAGAAGATCATTGCAATTTCAAAATGATCTTCAAAACTTTTTAAACATGCTTATTCTCATGCCTCATTCCTCAAAAACATTTTATCAATTTATCTGGGATGGGACTTGGGTTTCTTTGATTTTCTAGAATTTCTGCACTCCAACTTCCACTTCTTTGATTACCTGGGGTTTCTTTATCCTAATTTCCATTTTATTAGAGATGGTGCTGTATATGCTTTGAGTTTAAACTGTGACATGGTTATTCGTAGAGAAGCAAAGAAGTCTTTAGTTTGTGAAAGGCTGACTACAAGGTTTCTTTAAAACTAAAATCCTCAGGTGAATTTTAATTGATTCAATTGGGGAAAATCTTGATTTACAGAGAGTTTTTTTTTTTAATTTACTGAAAAAGGAAAGATATACTGATACTGTTTTCAGCGTTATTACTATCCCATTTTGACTCTACCCTTTGGCTCTATCCTAATGGGATATAAACTTTAAGTTGTCAGATCATTTCAGTTCTCTGCTCAAAAATTTATAGGGCTACACATTTCTCTCAGAGTAAAAGTCAGATAGATCATTGGCCCTATGACTCTATCATCATTTGGACAAACTCCATCTTCTATGCTCCTTATAATCCACCCCACTGGCCTCAGTTATGGAACTTGCAGAACACATTCTTAGAGTTTCTGTTACATTTTTTCCTTTACCTGTTTTTCCCCAGACACCTGATTAATTAGAACCACATTCTTTTCAAGTTTTTGCTTGATTTCATTTTTTCCTAGTGTCCACCCACTTTTAGCACTCACCAAACCTCCTACTCTGCTGTTCAAGTTTTTTTTTTTTAAGTTCATTAATTTCTAATGTACTGTATGATTTATTTGGTAACTTAATGTTTATTGTCTGTCTCTCTAAACTAAAATGTAAACCCCACTAATTTAACAGCCCTGGTAAGTTTGGTTCAACAGCGAATCCTGAGTGCATAGAGCAGTGTATGCCACACAGAATAAATTGTTGTTGTTGTCGTTAGGTGCCGTGGAGCCGATTCTGACTCATAGCCACCCTATGTACAAAAGAATGAAACACAGCCCAGTCCTGCGCCATCCTCACAATCCTCGTTATGCATGAGCCCATGTTGTAGACACTGTGTAAGTCCATCTTGTTGAAGGTGTTCCTCTTTTTTGCTGACCCTCTACCAAGCATGATGTCCTTCTCCAGGGATTGATCCCTCCTGATAACATGTCCAAAGAATGTGAGAGTTAGTCTCACCAACCTAGCTTCTAAGGAATATTCCAGCTGTACTTCTTCTAAGGCAGATTTGTTCTTTCAGCAGTCCATGGTATATTTAATATTCTTCTCCAACACCACAATTCAAAGGCATCAATTCTTCTTTAGTCTTCCTTATTCATCATCCAGCTTTCACATGCGTATGAGGCAATTGAAAACACATGGCTTGGGTCAGGTGGGCCTTAGTCTTCAAGGTGACGTCTTCGCTTTTTAAGACTTTAAAGAGGTCTTTTGCAGCAGATTTGCTCAATGCAATGTGTCTTTTGATTTCCTGGCTGCTGCTTCCACCGCTGTTGACTGTGGATCCAAGTAAAATGAAATCCTTGACAATTTCAATCTTTCTCCATTTATCATGATGTTGCTTATTGGTCCAGTTGTGAGCATTTTTGTTTTCTTTATGTTGAGGTGTCATCCATACTGAAGGCTATGGTCTTTGATCTTCATTAGTAAGTGCTTCAAGTCCTCTTCACTTTCAGCAAGAAGGTTGCATCATCTGCATAATGAAAGTTGTTAATGAGTCTTCGGCATTTCTGAGGCCACCTTCTTCTTTATAAACTCCAGTTCTTCAGATTATTTCCTTAGTATACAAATTGATCAGGTACAGCAAAAGGATACAACCCTGATGCACAACTTTCCTGACTTTAAAGCACACAGTATCCCCTTGTTCTGTTTGAACGACTGCCTCTTGATCTATGTACAGGTTTCTCGTGAGCACAATTAATTGTTCTAGAATTCCAATTCTTCACAATGTTATCCATAATTGGTTATGACCCACACAGTCAAATGCAGATAAACATCTTTCTGGTATTCTCTGCTTTCAGCCAAGGTCCATCTGACAACAGCAGTGATTTCCCTGATTCCATGTCCTCTTCTGAATTTGGCTTAAATTTCTGGCAGTTCCCTGTTGATATTCTGCTGCAGCAGCTTTTGAATGATCTTCAGCAAAATTTTACTTGTGTGTGATATTAATGATATTGTTTGATAATCTCCTCATTCATTTGGATCACCTTTCTTGGTAATAAGTATAAATATGCATCTCTTCCAGTTGGTTGGCCAGGTAGCTGTCTTCCAAATGTCTTGGCACAGATGAGTGAACACTTCCAGTGCTGCATCCATTTATTGAAGCATCTCAATTGATATTCCGTCAATTCCTGGACCCTTGTTTTTCACCAATGCCTTCAGTGCAGCTTGGGCTTCTTCCTTCAGTACCATTGGTTACTAATCACATGCTACCTTCTGAAATGGTTGAACATCAACCAATTCTTTTTGGTATAGTCACTCTGTGTATTCCTTCCACCTTCTTTTCATGTTTCCTGTTTTGTTTAATGTTTTCCCTGTAGAATCCTTCACTATTGCAACTTGAGGCTGGCATTTTTTTTTTCAGTTCTTTCAGCTTGAGAAATGCTGTGTTCTTCCCTGTTGGTTTTCTAAGTCTCTGCACATGTCATTGTAATACTTCATCTTCTCAAGCCGCCCTTTGAAATCTTCTGTTCAGCTCTTCAACTTCATCATTTCTTCCTTTTGTTTTAGCTACTTGATATTCAAGAGCAGGTTTCAGAGTCTCTTCTGACATCTTCTTTCTTTTTTGACCTCTTGCTTTCTTCATGTATGGTGTCCTTGATGTCATTCCACAACTCATGTGGTCTTTGGTCATTAGTGTTCAGTGCATAAAATCTATTGTTGAGACAGGTTCTAAATTCAGGTGGGATATACTCAAGGTCATAGTTTAGCTTCTTGGACTTGTTCTGATTTTCTTCAGTTTCAGCTCAAACTTGATAAGAGCCATTGAAGGTCTATTCTGCAGTTGGCCTCTGGCCTAGTTCTGACTGATGATATTGAGCTTTTTCATCATCTCTTTCCACAGATGTAGTTAATTTGATCCCTGTGTATTTCATCTGGAGAAGTCCACATGTATAGTCGCCACTTATGTTGTTGAAAAAAGGTATTTGCATTGAAGAAGTTGTTGGTCTTATAAAATTATATCATGTTATCTTCCTCATCATTTCTATCACCAAGGCCATATTTTCCAACTACCAGCCCAATAATTATCAGTGCACCCTGATTGCATGTTTGATCACTTTCAAACTGGAGAAGATGGTAAAAATCTTCTGTTTCTTCATCTTTGGCTGTAGTGGTTGGTGCATAAATTTGAATAATAGTCGTATTAATTAATCTTCCTTGTAGGCGTATGGATATTATCCTATCACTAACAGTGTTTTATTTCAGGATAGATCTTGAAATGTTCTTCCTGAAGACGAATGTGGTATCTTTCCTCTTCAAGTTATCATTTTGAGCATAGTAGACCATGTGACTGTCCAATTAAAAATGGCCAATACTGGTCCATTTCAGCTCACTATTGCCCAGGATACCAATGTTTATGTGCTCTGTTTAATTTTTGACAATTTCCAGTTTTCTTAGATTCATATTCTTATGTTGAACATCCCACTCTCCAATTATTACTGGAAGTTTGCAATTGTTTCTTCTCATTTTGTGTTGTGTCACATCAGCAAATAAAGGTCCTGAAAGCTTGACTCCATCCAAGTCATTAAGGTCGACTCTACTTTGAGGAGGCAGCTCTTCCCTAGTCAGCTTTTGAGTTCCTTTCAACCCGAAGGGCTCATCTTTCAGTCCTATATCGGCAATGTTCTGCTCCTATTCATAAGATTTTCACTGGCTAATTCTTTTCAGTGGTAGACTACTGGGTCCCTCTTCCTTGAATAAATTAATTTCTTCTATTTCTAATTTATTTATCATAAATAAAATCTAATTTCTTTCAATACCTCATAGTAGAAACATCTTACTTTGGTTGATATAAAGTAAATAATATATAGGGGCTTACAACATGCATATCCTTCCTATTGAACACTTTTACCTATTAGTTCCTCCAAGTCCTCATTTGCCAAAGTCCATTGCATTGTAACTACAGAAATTAGCATGAAGTTGAATATATCAGTGCTACTCAGGCTTTTACAACTTTGAAACCATCTATCTTCGACTCGATGGTACTTTTTTTTTTTTTTTGTCTTCTTATTACCAACCCAAACCAAACCCATTGCCACCAAGTTGATTCCAACTCATAGCAACCCTCTAGGACAAAGTAGAAATCCCTCATAGGGTTTCCAAGGCTGTAAATCTTTACAGAAGTAGAGTGCTATATCTTTCTTCCATGGAGCAGCTGGTGGGTTCAAACCATTGACCTTTTAGTTAGCAGCTGAGCACTTTAACCACTGTGCCACCAGGGCTCCTTATCTTCATGATACCAATCCTAAAATGCTCAGTAGGAAATTGATATATGTCTGTCTCTTTAAGTCAGGTACTAAGAAGATTCTGATAGTCAACCATGAATCAAGTTAAAAATAAGAAGAATTTGATAAAGAATACTTCTATGAGCTATCAAATTTCTTTTCTTGGAAAATTCTAAACAACGTTGTAGTAAGGAAAAGAAAAGGATACGACTTTACTGCAAAATTTCTTTCCATAGTCACCAAAAGATGTCTCAAATTCAAGCAATATGTAGTCTATAATATGTTTATGGAGTTATAGATATAGAGATAGACATAGATACAAATATAGGCTATATATATCCAGGCCGTATATAAATGTATATTTATATATATATACACACACACACACATACATAAAAAGAGAGAAGGAGAACCAAAAAATAAATAAAATTCATTGCCATCAAGTCAATTCCAATTTATAGAGTTACCAAGTAGAACTGTTCCATAGAATTGTCTTGGTATCATCTTTATGGAAGTAGATCACATGACTTTTCTTTTGCAATGCTGCTGGGTGGGTTTGAAGTCAACTCCTGGGATTAGTATCTCACAGCAAACTGTTTTTGCCACTCCTGAGCCTCAGAGAGGCTCATGTGTTCCAAAAGGTTAAGATATTTAAGGAAGAAAGCAAAACAGTCTTAGCCTTTCATATCCTCCCTCCATCTTTATCTCTTAGAAACTCTACTCCCTGCCATCTAATGAAATAGGATAAAATGAATGTGAGAAAATATCTCAGGAATAAACTAAATGCTACCGATCCTAAAATGCTCAAAAACTGAATATGATGTTGGGAGTAAGGCAAGGAAAAGAGTATGTAGGTTAGTGTCCTGTTGAAGTGCAAATGTGGAAGCAACCGATGAGAAAGAGGGATCAAAGACTATATGTAAGAGGGGAGATTTAAGAACAAAAAAGTGGAAGAGGACCTAAAAATATCCTTCTAGACTTGAAGTCCTTTAAAAACTGATAATCCTTTCCTTTGTTCCAACTACAGTAATTTGCAAAATCTAGCTTGTGTTTTCTATGAACACCAAGGCTATGTAATAGAATTACGCCCTGCTTTTACTCAAAATGCTGTTAGTGAAAGCTTGGGACCTTCAATTGCTGATATGTTACCATAAAAAAATGAGAAGTAAAAGATGCAAACATTTATCAGTAATTAATACGTGGAATGAATCAATTCATATGAAGTATGAATCAAAGAAAATTGTAAATTGTCAAAAATGAAATGAAACACTTGACGATTGATATCCTAGGCATTTGTGAACAGAAATGGACAATTGTTGACCATTTTGAATCAGACAATCATATGGTGTACTATGTTGAATAGGACAAAATGAAGAGAAATAACATTGCATTCCTTGTTAAAAAGAACATTTCAAGGTCTATCCTGAAGTTCACTGCTGTCAGTGAGAGGAAAATATCTATATGCCTACAATGAAAACCAGCTAATATGACTGTTGTTCAAATTTATTCTCCAACTACTAGTGCAAAAGATGAAGAAATTGAAGATTTTAACAACTGCTGCAGTCTGAGACTGATCAAACAAGTAGTCAAGATGCATTGATAGTTACTGGTGATTGTAATGGTAAAGTTGGAAAGAAAGAAAAAGTATCAGTAGTTGAAAATACTGCCTTGTTAATAGAAACAATGCCAAAGATTACATCACAAAATTTTGCAAGACCAACAGCTTATTCATGGGAAATACCTTATCTCAACAACACATAAAATGACTATACAAATAAACTTCACCAGGTGGAATACAAAGGAATCAAATCAATTACATCTGTGGAAAGAAATGATGGAAAAGCTGAATATCATCAGTCAAGACAAGGCCAAGGGTCACCTGCAGAACAGACCATCAATTACTCATATGTCAGTTTAAGTTAAAGCTAAAGAAAATTAAGACAAGTCTCGTGAGAGCCAAAGTATGATCTTAAATACATCCTACCTAATTTAGAGACCATCTCAAGAATAGATTTGATGCATTGAAGACCAATGACTGAAGACCAGAAGAGTTATGGGATGACACCAAGGACATCACATATGAAGAAAGCAAAAGGTCTTTAAAAAAAAAAGACAGAAATGAAAGAAAAGACAAAAATGAATTTCAGAAGAGAGTCTAAACTTGTTCAACACAGAAGTATTTAAAGCAAATGGAAGAAATGATGAAGTAAAAGAGCTGAACAGAAGATTTCAAAGGACAGTTTAAGAAGACAAAGTAAAATATTGTAATGAAATGTGCAAAGACCTGGAGTCAGAAAATCAAAAGGGAGGAATACATTCAGAATTCCTCAGGCTGTAAGAACTGAAGAAAAAATTCAAGCCTCAAGTTGCAATATTGAAGGGCTGTATAGGCAAAAAATTGAATGACTCAGGAAGCATCAAAAGAAAATGGAAGGAATACACAGAGTCACTCTACCAAAAAGAATTGGTTGATGTAAAAACCATTTCATGAGGTAGTATGTAATCAAGAACCAGCGGTACTGAAGGAAGAATCCAAGTTGTACTGAAAGCATTGGTGAAAAACGAAGCTTCAGAAACTGGCAGAATACCAGTTGAGATGCTTCAACAAATGGACACAATGTTGGAAGCGCTCACTCATCTATGTCAAGAAATTTGGAAAACAGCTGCCTGACCAACCGACAGGAAGAGATCCATATTTTTGCCCATTCCAAATAAAGGTGATCCAACAGAATGTGGATATTATCAAACAATGTCATTAATACCACACACAAGCAGAATCTTGGTGAAAGTAATTCAGAAATATCTACAGGCAACTGCCTGAATTTCAAGCCGGCTTCAGAAGAGGACGTGGAACTAGGAATATTATTGCTCGTGTCAGATGGATCTTGGCTGAAAGCAGAGAATACAAGAAAGATGTTTACCTTTGGTTTATTGACTATGCAAAGGCATCGGACTGTATGGATTATAACAAATTGTGAATAAAATTGTGAAAAGTGGGAATTCCAGAACATTTAATTGTGCTTATGCAGAACCAACATAGATCAAAAGGCAGTTGTTTGAACAGAACAAGGGAATACTGTATGGTTTAAAATTGGAGAAGTGTGAAGGTTGTATCATTTTACCTTAATTATTCAATCTGTGTGCTGACCAAATAATCCGAGATAAACTGGATTATATGAAGAAGACGGAAACCCTGGAGGTGTAGTGGTTAAGTGCTACGGCTGCTAACAAAAGGGTCAGTAGTTCGAATCCTCCAGGTGCTCCTTGGAAACTCTATGGGGCAGTTCTACTCTGTCCTATAGGGTTGCTATGAGTCAGAATCGACTCGACGGCACTGGGTTTATATGAAGGAGAACGTGGCATCATGATTGGGGGAAGACTCATTAACAACATGTGATATGCGGCTGATACAACCTTGCTTGCTGAAAATGAAGAAGACTTGAAGCACTTACTGATGAAGATGAAAGACTACAGACTTCAGTATGGATTACGCAATAAGCAACATCCTAATAAACGGAGAAAATATTGTAGTTGTCAAGGATTTCATTTTACTTGGATCCACAATCAATGCCCATGGAAGCGGCAGACAAGAAATCAAACAACGTACTATGTTGGGCAAATCTGCTTCCAAAGACCTCTTTAAAATCCTAAAAATCAAAGATGTCACTTGGATAACTAAGGTGTGCCTGACCCAAGCCATGGTATTTTCAATCATGTCACATGCATGTGAGGGCTGGACAATGAATAAGGAAGATTAAGAATAATTGGTGCCTTTGAATTATGATTTTGGTGAAGAATATTTAATACAGTAGACACCAGAAGAAAGAACAAATCTGTCTCAGAAGTACAACCAGAATGGTCCTTAGAAGTGAGGATGGTGAGACTTCACCTCCCCTACTTTGGACATGTCATCAGGAAAGACCAATTGCTGGAGAAGAAAGTCATGATTGGTGAAGTAGAGGGTCAGCAGAAAAAGGGGATCCTCAGTGGGATAGACTGACATAGTGGCTGCAACAATGGGCTCAAACATAGCAATGATTTTGAGGATGGCGCAGGATGGGGCAAAGTTTTGTTCAGTTATACTTATGTTCACTGATAGTTGGAACTGACTCAACAGTACCTAACAACAGCAAAGCTGAGCTCTACACAGTGTGCATAGTTAATGTAAATCAGGAAATAGATACATTATTGAAAATGAAGCCCAGGAACATAATATGAAAAGAGAAGGCCATTTCTCTATAACCAAAGGTTGCAATAGGATAAACAAGAAAAACTTACAGAAAATCTTCAAAGAAAAAACCTATTAAAAAGTACAAATTTACTTTAAAACCATGATATTAAAAAAAAAAAAAGATACAATGGAAAAGTGAATTCTTGTTCATGATGCTTTGGGTTCTTTAGAGTTCTTTTCTGGCAAAAAGTTAACTCCTTTTCTCTAAGTTTGCTAAACCTAAACAGGTGTTGCAAGGACAAATTAGAGCAAACTTATGTGGGAAGAAAAGAGAGTAGAAATTTGGAAAGTGAGCTCCTGAAGCAAGGTCTTAAGAGGATAAATGTTATAAGGAGTGCAGTGTGGAAATTATTGTATTGCTCTTTTCAGCAGTGAAAATCATTTACCACCCACCATGTCATTTTTGATACAAAATCACACTTTGCCTTGTTCTTTTTGACTGGAAAATAATTATTCCCTGTGTATGTTATAGCAATAAAGATAATAATAATTTGCTCTTATAGAATTCTTTTCCTCCTAAGAGTTTAAGAACTTTAGAGTAAGCTATTCCACTTGTCTTTATAAGAACACTGCAAAGTAGGTATATAGAGATAAATGGCCATAAAAATGAATAAAGGGAAATGTTTTAACCTGGAGAGAGTTGGGTTCTTATTCATCTTCGCTGTCTGAGCCAGAGAAATGGAGTCTGCATCATGAATATAGACCTGAAATTCTCCCAAGATTCCAAATATTTTTTCCTTGATCTCTGAGATAAATGGTGAACATTTTTATTGCTTGAAATCTCAGCCTGACATAAATTGAGATATATTGTCAAATTTTGTATCTAATGATATTTTACAGAGAGAATAAAAATATATTTTTCAAAGAATATTTTGACACAGCTAAGAGTGGTGTCCATATTGAAAAAAATAAGGCTTCATTTAATATGTATATGTTTCCTAATTACAGTAAGTTTCATAATGTTAATTACGGCCAAGAATTAATAGATATTTCAGGCTAATGATTTTTAGGAAGATTTCATTTAAATATTGCCCAGGAATCCTTAGATGTACTAAGATCCTTTAGAGACATTATCTCTAGAATTGGCAATGAAAAAATGGGCCAGCCTCTTTCTAAAAAAAATAGTTAAGGATTAATCCAGTTGATTAATCTAAGTGTGGGTTTGATTAATTTACCGCATACATAAAGAAAAAAACTAAATTTTCTAGGATTTAAATCTAAGCTAAATTTAGTCAAGTTCAAAATTTTAGGAATTACGTTCAAATAATGAGAAAAATCCAAGATTTAGTTGAAACTGCTAAATCATCTTATTTTGTGGGATATAATAAATCCTATCGTTTGCATCCTATAAATTAAAATAGTAGTCACCTATTTATATTAAAGGATATTGAAGTAGAGTGTTTAAAAGTGTGCTGTTTATAGGCAACAAAGTTGAGATTTTTTCTTTCTTTGTCTTTCTTTACTGTTTTGAGCCAGTATGCTATATTTATACTGTAACATTTTGCCTCCTAATCATTTTAATACATACAAATAGCTTTAGAAATATCAGGATTAAGTATTTAGTTTACATGTATGTTTGCTGATCCTGGCCTCATAAAGAAATAAATTAAAAAAATAACGTTATTACTACACTGGCAAAATGCAATGTACAATTTGCAAAATACCATACACTGTTTTGCGTATTTGGTACTGTTATGGCTCTCTTACAGAATGACTTTCATTATACCCTTGCTGCCAACTCTATCAGTTTCACTTGGTAGTGAAAGCTTATCATGATGATATGGAAATGGGTACAGCCATATTCTAAACTGACAAAAAAAAAAAAAAGCTGGAAAATATAGTCATAGAAAAAAAAAATGGACTACTTTTATTGTTTTTTTGTACCATAATTGATTTTTTATCATCATTTAAAAATTTAATGTGTCAATTTATTTGTCCTTTTCCTCATTCTTTATTTTCTATTATATTGTTTCATGTTTTCTAATATTGTTGTTTTACGCAACTCATTTCCAAATCTGTGTAGTAACATCAGATAAATAAATTGTGGATAGATACAGCTAGCTAGCTAACTTGTTTTAGAGGTGGATGAATTGATACCCATGCAGGGTTGGGGGGCGGCTGGAGGAAGAGAAAACTAATGAAAGTAGGGAGAGAAGAAAACAGTATACAATTTAGCCTGAAGAACCATAGCAGAAAGATCTATTATTATCCTTATTTCATAAACTATAAAACTCAAACTTAGAGGGATTAAGTAAGTTGCCCCAAAGCCCGTAGATAGTATGTAGTGGAGTCCAGATGTTGTGCAGATCTGGAAAACATGAAGACTGATGGTTGATGTTTCGATTGTCACTCACACTGACTATGGCTAGAGATTGCTAAGCATGCTTGGACTGGAGATCAATTCCCATACCTTTGTAAGTCAGAAAAAATTAAACCAATACAATAAAAGATTAATCTAGCAATGAATTTAATGAACAAAAAAACAATGTGTACCTTTCAAAACTTGAAGCTTAATATCATGTTTTTGTAACTAAATTAAAAAAAATCTATTTTATTTACATTATGTGCCTTTTTTTGAGTGTAATATTGCTCATCTGCTATCCAATCAAATTAACTGGAAACAAATCATCCCTTCCCCACAGTTCTTGCTTTCAGCATCTGGGAATTCAATTTTAGCTTTTCATAATCCTTTTTTTTTTCCGTCGTTGAATCTAATTAATTAAGAACTTCTCCCTTAAACTGTTTTTTTAAACAAGCTAGGATCACACAGACTGTGAAGTGCCCTGAGTGGTTTAAAGTCAGGCAAGGTGTGTGTCAGGGTTGTATTCTTTCACCATACCTATTCAATCTGTATGCTGAGCAAATAATAGGAGGAGCTGGACTATGTGAGGAAGAATGGGGCATCAGGATTGGAGGAAGACTCATTAACAATCTGCGTTATGCAGATGACACAACCTTGCTTGCTGAAAGTGAAGAGGGCTTAAAGCACTTACTAATGAAGATCAAAGACCACAGCCTTCAGTATGGATTGCACCTCAACATAAAGAAAACAAAAATCCTTACAACTGGACCAATGAGCAACATCACGATAAACGGAGAAAAGATTGAAGTTGTCAAGGATTTCATTTTACTTGGATCCACAATCAACAGCCATGGAAGCAGCAGTCAAGAAATCAAAAGACGCATTGCATTAGGTAAATCTGCTGCAAAGGACCTCTAAAGTATTGAAGAGCAAAGATGTCCCCTTGAAGACTAAGGTGCGCCTGACCCAAGCCGTGGTATTTTCAATTGCATCATATGCATGTGAAAGCTGGACAATGAATAAGGAAGACTGAAGAAGAATTGACGTCTTTGAATTGTGGTGTTGGTGAAGGACATTGAATAGACCATGGATTGCCAAAAGAATAAACAAATCTGTCTTGGAAGAAGTACAACCAGAATGCTCCTTAGAAGCAAGGATGGTGAGACTGTGTCTTACATATTTTGGACATGTTTTCAGGAGAGATCAGACCCTGGAGAAGGACATCATGCTTGGCAGAGTACAGGGTCAGCGGAAAAGAGGAAGACCCTCAACAAGGTGGATTGACACGGTGGCTGCAACAATGAGCTCAAGCATAATAGCGATCGTAAGGATGGCTCAGGACTGGGCAGTGTTTCGTTCTGTTGTGCATAGGGGTGCTATGAGTCAGAACTGACTCCATGGCACCTAACAACAACAAAAACTGTATGGAATTGTATTTTATATAGTCACAATTTTGTATTATAGACACATTTCCAAGTTACTAACAATTCATAAAATTGTTTACACTAAAAAGATAAAACTTGCAGTCTAGAGGAGGTGGACCTTGTGAGGTAACCTCCATGATAAATAGAATTACTTTATTATAAATTATTTCTGTGCAAATTAATATATAGAATAAAGACATAAAAATCTATCAAAAAAAATAAGCGTCAAACCTAAGAGAAAACTACAATTGTGATACTTAAAAAAAAAATTTGTGGTGCCCAAAACTCAAGATGTAATGGAGATTTGTGTCTAGAATTTTGTAAAAGAAATACAAGAAAAAAAAAAGTAAAGATTTAAAATTATTGCAGCTTATTCAAAGTTCTCACCTTAGGTTTCATGAAATCTGTTCTGTGTTTATGGGCAAAGCTTTTTTGGCAAGTAAGGTGAACACTAAGTGGTTAATACGATGTTCTTTTTAGAAGGCCTTATTATCATTGACCAACTATGTAAAAAGTTTATGTGCTCATCACATCATAGTACAGATGAAAATCAACGTTTCAAACAGCCAAAGCCATTGTTCTCTAAAGTTGCCCTGTTCAGACCATCATTCAAGCAAGAGAAATGAAACTGCTTAAGGGGTCCAGCAATTTTCAACATCAGAGTGAATTCCAAAGATGGTGACTGCTCCCACAAAGATATGGACATTGTTTTAGCCAGTGCATGGATTGTGCTTAAAGAGCCACAATGCTGCCCTCGGCTGTGGCTATGAGATAAGAGTTCTGGTTAATAAGAACTGTTCTAGGACAGGCACAAATGAGATTACAGGATGGAGGCCCAAGTTGTGCCAAAACTCAAGCTGATGTTTTTGTCTTCAGCTGTCACAGATGGAATGGCTTATAGTATTCATACCACATCATCTCAAAAAAAAAAAAAAGAAAAAAAAATTGTGCAGGAAAAAAAAGATTTCAAGGACAAAACGTTATCAAATGACAGAGAATTTGGACTTAGAGAAAAAGACCAGAGAACTAAACCTATTATAAACTTGGCACGCTATAGTTTCGGATTTTGGCAGGACATAGTTATAACAGATTTCATGTAGGGGATAGAATCCAAAAACTGCTCCACCCCTAATTATGAACTGAATTCTCCCCTCTTTAGAAAAAAAAAAAAAAAAAACCACAGGAAGAAAAAAAAAAAAAACTTCATGTTTGAATTATATGGAAATTTGAAAGGAATCAGCCCAGCAGGATAGATCACCAACCGGAAAAGTTGGAAAGGATGTAAGGTGTGGGATTTCAGGCTCCAAGCTGGTGGACTCTGAATTTGTCACAGAGGTTAGTTTTGTCTCCGAAGGGGAGCTAGCCATCCTGTGTACAAGAGTACCCCCTGTTGGTTGGTTGGCCAGAGAACATTGGCAGTGCCTGCTGTGGCAGCTGCTCATTTAAACTTCAACCTTAAAATTTGCTGAAAAGAAAGCAAGAATGATTTGGAAGGGGAAGGAAGAGGAAGATAAGCAGAAAAGATTCAATGAGGAGAGAAGTTAGGAATTAATTCTTTTCTTAAGATAAAAAAATAATCATGCTACAGCACAGATGAGCCTTGAAAACATTATGCTGAGTGAAATAAGCTAGTCGCAAAAGGAAAATACTGTATGATTCCACTTATATGAATTACCTAGAATGGTCAAATGTATAGAGACCAAAATTTATTGATGGTTAACAGGAACGGGAGGGAAGAGGAAAGAGGGAAACGTTGCTGAGCAAGCACTGAGTTTCTGTTCATAATGGTGGAATAATTTGGAAACAGATAGTGGTAATAGTGACACAGCATGATGTAGGTAATCAATGTTGCTGAATTGTACATGTGAAATATGTTGAATTGACAAATGTTTTGTTGTATCTATTTTTACCACAATAAAACAATTAAAAAATAATCTAAGGAAATCACAGAAAATAGAGGAACACTGTGACTAAATTCAGACTAAAGACATCAAACCATTGTTGGCACCAATGTGTTTTTGTGACTTCTGTTACGCTAATTACTG
This sequence comes from Elephas maximus indicus, assembly GCF_024166365.1. NCBI lineage: Eukaryota > Metazoa > Chordata > Mammalia > Proboscidea > Elephantidae > Elephas > Elephas maximus. The sequence goes on along the minus strand of NC_064822.1, from coordinate 76,079,950 downwards.
CTTTAGAATGATAATAATGCAAGTCAAATCACCATCCTCCCAGACAGGTTTTCCAGGTGATACAGGGCTTATAAACACATTTTTATGTAAAAAGAAGATAATGATATTATTTTATTTCACTGAATAATATAAACAGGGTCTGAAATATTCCCCACCCTTCTCAATAGTCCATTAATGCCAGGAGCACACTGAAAAAATAACAGAATTCTGAGATAAGGGCAACTATACATTGAAAACATGACTGTGGCCGCGAGATAATTCTTCATTGGAGTTTGCCTCGAGTGCTACCACTTGGGTCAGTTTGAATTGTATAGGATGCAAAAAGAAAAGCTGCAATGAAAAAACAAAACCAAAAAAGACCTACTGGTATGGGTTTCCTGATGTCCTCTGCAATTTAGCCCGGCCATTTTAGTTTGTAACAGTAACATGTCAGTGAAATGAAAATAATTCTGTCATATGAAATTTAAACAGCACTGTGCTGAGTTGGTGTACTAGCAAATGCTAGTAGAGTCTGAATCAGATTTGTTGTAATCTTTACAGCGAGGATACACTGGGGTTCTAAAAGGTTAATGAACCACTTGTGGTAGACCTTTCCTTCACATTTTAACTCTGTTTTATTCCTGATAGAACCATTAACTTCTACACTAACCTTTCTACTTGTTACTATTACACACATTCTACCCACTAAAGCTTTCTATTGATTTCTGCCAGTGAGGTTTTATAAAATGTAGCTTTAAATACATGGTTTCTGCAATTGTGTTAGCATCAGCCAGTGTGTGTGAAGACAAACATTAATTCTCCAGTTTTAATTATTTTTTTATATTGTCATTCAAGTACTCTTTTTTCGTCATTGTTTCTCAGAAGGAACCATTTCTAGTGCTTTCACATTGGTCCTTTTTTAAATTGTTTGGCAATACTCTTTAATTTCTTAGTTCTCAATAACATATTTATAACCTAAATATGGAACCCCAACGGCAATGGGTTTGGTTTTTGTTTTAAATATGCTAGAAGAGACATAAATTGATTTCCCTGTTGTTCAATGAAAGTTTTCCAACATTTTCAGTAATTGCTTATGTGTGTGTGTGTGTGTGTGTGTGTGTGTATCTTGGAATGAGAGATTAAGAACAAGAGATGAAGACAATATATAGATATACAAGTAGTTATAACATGTGAATTTTTCTTTAGAAATATGCATAAATAGCTAAAATGATGCATGACATTCTTAAATAAAAATATTCGAGACTAAATTTGCTTCTGTGAAAAACATCTGAAAAATATAAATTTAGTATGCCTTAAATAGGGATGCTCCAGAGCCAGTCCTGCCTTTTTAGTATGAGTTTTCTACTTTGTTTTGAGGAATTTTTTTTATTAAATTGTAAATTTTTTTCTAATTGCTAAATACAATCTTCTAAAAATAACATATATCCTTAAAATACTTTCAATCTATTATTGTCCAACTCTTTTTTAAATTGTGCTTTAAGTGAAAGTTTACAAATCAAGTCAGTCTCTCATACAAAAATTTATATACACCTTGCTATGTACTCCTGGGAAACCCTGGTGGTGTAGTGGTTAAGTGCTACAGCTGAGTTCGAATCCACCAGGCACTCCTTGGAAACCCTATGAGGCAGCTCTACTCTGTCCTATGGGGTCACAATGAGTCGGAATCGACTCAACGGCACTGTGTTTGGTTTGTTTTTTTTATGTACTTCTAGTTGCTCTCCCCCTAATGAGACAGCACACTCCTCCTCTCCATCCTGCATTCCTCGTGTCCTTTCAGCCAACCCCTGTCCCTCTCTGCCTTCTCATCTCTCCTCCAGACAGGAGCTGCCCACATAGTCTCACGTGTCTACTTGATCCTAGAAGCTCCCTCTTCACCGGTATCATCTTCTGTCTGTCTTATAGTTCAGTCTAATCCCTGTCTAAAGAGTTGGCTTTGGGAATGGTTCTGGTCTTGGGTTAACAGAAGGTCTGGGGACCATGACCTCTGGGAAAGAGCTGGCTTTGGGAATGATTCTGGTCTTGGGCTAACAGAAGGTCTGGGGACCATGACCTCTGGGACCTTCTAGTCTCAGTCAGACCATTAAGTCTGATCATTTTAAGAGAATTTGAGGTCTGCATCCAACTGTTATTGTTCAACTTGAAGACAGTATCTTCTAATATAAAAAAAGCAGTGACACGCTGTACTGGCAGGTAACAAGAAAAATAAATTTTAAACAACAGATATTCTTATCTCACCCCTGAATCAAAGACATTTTTTTTCCAGACATTTTACTACAGTATATCTAACTAATTTTTTTTTCTTCTTTTTTAAAAATACCCTAAGGTCGCAATAGGGAGCCCTGGTGGCGGATGGTTAAAATGCTTGGCTGCTGACTAAAAGGTTGGGGCTTTGAACCCACCAGCCCTCTGCGGTTGTCTGTGGTAGTCCGCTTGCATAAGGATTTACAGCTTTGGAAACCCTATGTGGCAGTTCTACTCTGTCCCATAGGGTCACTATAAGTCAAACGGACTCATCAGGGGTGGGTGTTGTTTTGGTATGGTCAAAATGAGTCCCTGGGCAATGCAGATTGTTTGTGTTCACTACTAACCTGAGTGTTGGAGGTTTGAATCAATCCAGGAATACTGTGGAAGAAAGGCCTAAGATCTGCTTTCATAGAGATTGCAGCCAAGAAAATCCTGTGGAGCAGTTCTAACTCTGTAAGGCATGGGGTCTCCATGAGTTGGAATCTACTCAATGACAATATTTTTTTGTTTTCCTTTTTTAATGGTCACAATGCAGCTCAGAGACCTACTTGATAAATACACAGTAGCTTAACAGCTATTTCAAAAAAGATAAAATTGAAAGTCCTATTTTTACGATTGGAGCCCTGGTGTTACAGTGGTTAAGAGCTCAGCTGCTAACCAAAATGTTGGCAGTTCAAATCCACCAGCCAAACCTTGGAAACCCTATGGGGCAGTTCTACTCTGTCCTATAGGGTCACCATGACTCAAAATCGACTAGATGGCAACAGGTCTAGGCTTGGTTTTGGTTTACTTAGTTATAACTTTTTTTAATTGTAAAAATAAATCAAACCAAACCCTTTTGGTGGATTGGAACTGCCAACATTTTGGTTAGCAGCTTAGCTCTTAACCACAGCACCACCAGGGCTCCCACAGTGCAAAGGGAATCATTACTGTCATTTTTTGAAGTTAAGGTGAAGCAGATAAGAAAATTAAATCCTTAAATGAATAAAATGAGATGCTTAAATTACTGGAAATAATTTTATTTTTAAGAAAGCTTGTTTAGTTCTAAAACTTGCTGTTGACAACCTTTCACAATATTATCAGAACACTTTCCTGACCCTGTAAATAGAGGCCACAGTACCGTTTTTGCTTTTCTTTTTATGATAATTGAGGATCTTGTAGTTTCTCAAACTCATAAAAATGTACATCAATTATGTTGTGAAAGTATTATGTTTTTGATGTGTGGGAGGATGAATTAAACTTAGAATATAGTATGTATGTTCCTTTTACTAAACATATTAGCTTATTTTGTTTTCATTTATCTTTCTCCTAAAATTTATCTTTCTCTTAACAAAACGTTGCACTATATTCAGTACATACATGTTTAATACATAGATATGTATGAAATTAAAAAAATACAGAAGTGTGTATACATGTTATAAATAAGTGTATTGAATGTACCCCAAGATCCCTGTACATGGTAAGGCTCATGACAGGGGACTTTCACATTAGCTCATGTCCTGAGATATTCTCTCAAAACCTCCTTATACCCTGATATGCACATGTTTCTATTACAGTAAATACCTCCATGTGCATCTTTTCAAAGTACTTCAAATATAATAAACCACAAAGTGGACTCATTGGTTTTCCTCTCAAATGTGTCTCCATCTTGTCTTTTTCAAGTATGGAAAAAAATCATCCAACCTCTAAGCCTTGAAATTACAGCTACTTTAAATTTCTCTCTCTCTCCCTAATTATTGGCCAAGTGCTATGATTCTACTTCCAAAGTAATTTTCTCCCTCCCCACTTCCCTCCAGTTCCTTAATGGCCTATTACAATAGCCTGGTCTCTAGATCCCACTGTGGCAACTGTCATCCATTCTATGCATAGCTCTGAGCAATCTGCCAAAACTAAAACCATTACCTTTGAGTAAGTGACTCTACAGGACAGAGTAGAACTGCTCCATAGGGTTTCCAAGAAGCAGCTGGTGGGTTTGTATTGCTCACCTTTTGGTTAGCAGCTGTAGGTTGCTATAGCTCTTAACCACTGCACCACCAGAGTTCTTGAACATGCTACACCCTTCACCAAATCCTTCAATGAGTCCCCATTCCTTAGAGAATAAAGTTAAAATATACCTCCCACCATTTCTTTTCAAACACTGTAAACCCAACCAACCAAACTATCGTCTAATTTTATTTCCAAATGTGATAATATTTCTGGCTTAAATACCCCCAAACAGCTCCTTTCATGACTGTTGGTATATACATTTGCCCACCGACATTTTCTGCCTCTCACGTTTCTTGGGAAGCTGCTTTACCATTTTTAGTGTGTGCTGCCACAAGTTAAAAAAAAAAAAAAATTTTTTTTTTTTTTGAGGGACCTGTAAAAGTTTGAAATGGAAAAACTAGGCATGTGCTGCAAATTACTGTTTTTAGAGAGTATTGTATGAGGTGATGCTGAATCAATGTTTTTGGTATAAAAAATATGAATTTTGATAAAAAGCTTTTTGAAACACATACATCCCACTGGAGTCTAGGGGAGTGGGTAGAATTAGTGGGACACATTTGTGCCTCTGGACTCTGAGGGTAGGATTGGTGGGATGAAGCAAGAAAAAAAGCCATAGTAAAAAAAAAAAAAATAGTACCTACCGGAAATTCAAATAAACTAAAAACAAAAACAAACCAAAAACCCACTGCCATCAAGTCGATTCTGACTCATGGAAACCCTGGTGGCATAGTGGTTAAGTGCTAAGACTGCTAACCAAAAAGTCGGCAGTTCAAATCCACCAGGCGTTCCTTGGAAACTCTATGGGGCAGTTCTACTCTGCCCTATAGGGTCACTATGAGCTATGAAAACAAAAACTAAAACTAAAAACAATCCCATTGTCACTCAGTCAATTCCAACTCACAGCAACTCTATAGAACAGAGTAGAACTGCCCCATAGGTTTTCCAGGGAAAAGCTGGTGGATTCAAACTGTCAGTCTTTGGGTTAGTAGTCAAGCTCTTAACCATTTCACCACCAGGGCCCCAATATGATGATTCAATATGTATTCCATTAATGAAAACACATGGTGTCAACACAAAATTCAAAGCAGAAAATAATTAGGTCTTGAAAGGGTTTTTGCAACAAAGAAGGGCCTGGTAGATCCTCTAGCTTTGTCCAGTACCAAACCAAAAAACCAAAGCCATTGCTGTTGAGTCAATTCTGACTTGTAGCGACCCTATAGGATGGAATAGAACTGTCCCATCGGGTTTCCAAGAAGTGGCTGGTGGATTCAAATTGCCAAAGTTTTGGTTAGCAGCCGAGCACTTAACCACTGTAACACCAGGGCTCCTGTCTGCTACTAAGACCCCTCATCTACTCTACAGCCACACAGGTCTGTAGTCTAGGAGGGTGCCAACAGCCCCAGAGGCCTTTCTCAGGTGAGGTGCCTCCTGTTACTGGGCCTTAGCATAGGCTCTTTCCCTTCACTCCAAATCCCCACCCCTCCACCATCACTAGTGACCCGGTTCTTTTCTGATCTCGGTTAAATCATAAGTTTCTCCTTCTTTGACTTCTCTAAAGAAGTTAAATACACCCATCTTTTATTCTTATTGCATCACATCTTGTTTCTTCATAACACTTACAGCAAGTAAATAAATTACATTTATTTATGTGTTGATGTAGTTAATGATTCTTTTCCATTGTAAAGTATAAGCTCAAAAGAGGGCTGGGGTCCTGCACGCGTTGGTTTATCATTACATCCAATAAAAATGAAGAATTGATTATATTACATTCCGAAAAAAAAAGGTTAGATGGATTTATTTTAAAACTAATACTGCCTAAAATTAGGGATAAGGACCAATGTTATATAATTTAGAATTATAATTATCCATTATGGTGCATTTTTTAAAAAAACCTGATTTTTTTTTTTAATGTTTAATCTTCATTGTTTATTTATTTATTTATTTTTACTTGTTTGTTTTGTCAGGTCTCCTTATTTTAGATCGTAAGTCTATAGTAAATTGTAGGGTCACGAAAGATACAGAGATTTCCTGCAAAATAAATTATTTAAAACATTTTAAGGGGGAAAAATTTATATATATGTCTCTTCTGATGTACATACATCTATATGTACACACATCTATATGTACACACATCTATATGTACACACATACACACACACACATATATATCAAAAGAGATGGAGGAGAGAGGGAGGGAGAAAGAGAGACAGACTATGACTATATGTCCTATTAAGATAATAATTTAGAATCTATACACTACAGACAGCTCATTCAAATAAGAATAAATGAAAATACCCAATAAGAAGAAAAGCAAAGTATTTACAGCTACACTTTTATATTCATTTACATATGTAATAATTAGAATCTGGGTAGATTCTTGACTTTCTCCTCCCTCGATTATAAGTTGAATGGAGTCAGAGACATATTCTCACTCCTTTAAAATTTAATATCCTTGCTTAAAACTCCAGCGTTTTATCCTTAGATCTTAAATATTAGAACAGCTCCCCAATGATCAAAACTATGCTAAATCAATCATTAAAATTAATAGAAACAACTAAAAATGCACTGTTCTTTCATAGTAGCAAATCTCTAGATCTTTAATGGAGTTCTTAGTGTGTGTCAAATAATTTTAATAATGGAGTCTATGTCTATATATATTTATTTTTGGAAGGAGTGATTAAGAGGCTAGCATTGTTCATTTCTCTTTCAGTTAGCAATGCTATGTGCAAAGCCTATATTTTTGAACCAGGAGATTTTAGGGAAAGAAGGTAGCTTGATCTAACTGAAGATCAAGTACATAAGAAAATATTTTGTTTTTCTGGAAGTTGTTCTCACAAATATAGTCCTATAAAGTGATAAAAACAGATATTTTTCCATTTTGATACACTATCTTTAAAGGAATACATTTTCACCATAGGACATTGGATTCTATGTGATCCTCAATTGCTTCACTTCAATGGGATTATGGGATAATATACAGACTCTGAAAGTTGCTAATGGTTAGATACCATTTCTTTCAGATAGCCAAGTAGCGGTACATTTCTAAAGTTTGAAGTTTAAAATTAGGGCTTTTATTAGATCATTTATGTTAGGTGCTGATCAGCAGATCAGAATTATCTGAGGTGGTGACAAAAATCTTAATGGAGAGGAAGACAGGGAGCCAGTTGACAAACTACTCTGAGTGGAGATCCATAAGGGTGGTGGGTAAGGGCAAGCAGGAGAGATACCAGGAGCTATAAGCTGAGATCTTGAATATCAAAGTAGATTTTGTGTGTGTGCGTTTGTTTATTTTAAAAAGAGGGTCAAAGAAGAATGGTCTGGATCCCATCCTCCTTCCAATTCTGACGTGTGAGAAAATGAATAGTTCTCCTAGAGAAGGTCATAGAGAAATGATTGCCCTCAGAAGAATGCCTTGACTTAGGTAAGACAAGAAGATAGAGGAAAATTTCAGCGAGGTAGTTGAGGACTGAAGGAGCCCTTGGAGTGCAATGGTTAAGTGCTCAGCTTGCTAACCAAAAGGTCAGCAGGAGAAAGGGTCTAGCAATCTGCTCCCGTAAAGATTACAGCTTAGAAAACCCTTTGAGGCAGAGCTACTCTGTCACATGAGGTCACTGAGTTGCAATCCACTTGATAGCACACAATAACAAGTTGAGATCTATGGCTGCTTTGGATGCAGAGTGCACTGAGGAAACTATACTACTTTATACCCTATGCATTAGTACAGGCAAAGATAGGTTTACAGGGCTTCGAGTGGTATTGTGATGCTCCCTGAAAGGGGGTCTAGTGGTAAAGATGTGTGGAGATTTTTTTCTTTTTTAATCCACAGATGTTATCAGCTGCAAAGGATGCAGCTGTGAGTGAAATGATAGATCTATCAGACATGGAGATAGGGACCTTCATGTGGCTGAAGGAGGAGGATAGGCTGTGCTCCTACACATAGTATTTACATCCTGGGTGTTGGTGCTCTGCTTGGTTAGGGGTGCTAGGTCACTGTCCTTGACTAGTTGTCAGCAGCCTGACATCATTCTGTGGTTATACATGCTCTATAATAGAGATTTTTGGAGCCCGTGTGGTGCAGTGGTTAAGAGTTATGGCAAGCTACAGCTGGTAACCAAAATGTCAGCAGTTCAAATCCACTCCTTGGAAACCCTATGGGCAGTTCTACTCTATCCTATAGGGTCTCTACGAGTTGGAGTCCACTCAATGGCAATGGGTTTATAGTAGAGTTTGAGCCAGCAGCTATGGTATCACTTTGATTGCCTTTAAGCTTGCAAATATGCTTCCTCAAAATATACATGCCAGTTTCCTCACTTTGGAGAATCTGTTTTTCATATATGACTGGTTACAGCTACAGTCGCCCTAACTAGAGACTTAAAGAGATGATAGAGACTCTACCTGTGACCCTCTCATCAGCACCATGAAGTACTGATGGCAACTAAAGGGATTATACCATTTTACCAACATTTAACCTGTAATTAACACAAGACATCTCTGCCTTTGGAAGAGGGAAATTATTTCCATGGTCTTACTCAATTCTTTATCCCAGACCTTGTGACAAGCACTGGGTAAACAAAAAGATGAGCAAGAAAAAATATGCCCCTTCTAAGAATTTACTGTCTAGTGGGGGATGACAGAGAAATATGATACAGTGTGATATGTTCTGTAATAGTGATTGGTGCAAGAAAACCAAAGAGCACATGAGGGAGGAGTTTATTTCAGTCATGAAGGATGCAAGAAGGGTTTATTAGAGAATGGTATCTACTCTGAGACATGGAGAATGGGTAGCGGTTAGCCAGGAAAACATGGGACTAGTTCCTCAAGTTTAGAAAACAGCATTTACGAAGGTCTGTTTAATGCTGACAGAAAGCTTGAAACAGTAGCAGAGATGATGTGGGCAAAGCATGAAATAAATGAAGTTCAACAATGTTAGCTAATTATTACTTTTCTTCTTTTACTATTCCTGCTACTACTAATTATAGACCCAAATAGACCCATCATGATATGGATGGAAGACAGCAGTTCAGTGAATTGCTTTTATATGTCCTTTCTAGACATGGTTTTGTAACTCCCACAAAATGATTGGCAGGAATTGTGTAAATAACCCATTGCAGGAATTAGTTTATGAGGTGACTGTGGCTTACCAAAGGAATTGGTGGGTTTTGCCATCCTGCTAGGCTTAAAAGGCCTAATTCCACAGAGTTTCAGGGCGATCTCACTACCATGCAGAAGAGTCTGGAGCAGAGGACGTCCTTTGGACCAAGGACCTGGGGTCCCTGTGCTGAGAACCTCCTAGACCCAGAAGAAAAAGTGAATGCTGAAGATGGCGAGAGACAGTGACAGTGAGCCTGCCCCGCCCATGGAGCAAGAGCTGAGCATCTTCAGATAGGAGGCTTGCCAAAGGAGCTAAAAGAGTTGCAACACTTGCCTATGCAAGGCAGAGCCCTGAGTGTGCCCTGTGCAAGGGTTGCTTTGGAGGATCCTGTCCAGAGATCTTCTTACGGCAAGGCTGAGCTGGATGCTTCTGGGTAGAAGGCTCGCCAGCAGAGTTAAAAGAGCTGTAACGCTTGAGCATAGGGCAAGAGGGATGTATGCCTTTTCCCCTGGGCAGCAGGGACCTAAGTAATATTGTGACAAAAGAACCCCATAGGCCTGGGTAGTGTGTCAGAAACCAGGAGCAGAGGCTTGGGACATCCTGTGCAGGGTTCTTCCAGCCTGCAGTGAGGCCCAGTGAGGCTCAGCAGCAGAGAAGAACCCTCGGAAGCTGTGAAGTTCCCTCAAGCAGTGCGGCAGTAGCGGGAGGCAGCACTGATAATGAACATAGCATCTGATCTGAACAACGGTACAACCTGCCTGGTGACATAAAATGGACATGCGTAATTTGGAAATAATAAGTAGTTCCCCATTGGGGATCTGCAGTTATTTTTTACTGTTTGTTTCTATAAATAATAATAATGGCTTTCACTTTGCCAACACTGTGTAAGTGTCCCAGGTGACTGGCTTGACTGAAGATGAAAGTAGCACCCACAGAATGGTTGACACCAGTGGGTATATGTGCCTCATTCCTAACAATCTAATGGCTGCCTGGAAGCTTGGGACACAGTCTGTCTGCATGGCCAATGTAGATAGACAGACATGCACATGCAAAGACTACAGGTAGTTTCAAGCCTGATAAAAGTAAATTTAAATTGTTAAAAACTACATCATTTATTATGTGCTCATATATGTGATGATACCATGTCAAAAGTAGGAATGTTAGAAAGTGACTACCTCAGACAAGAAGATCATGAGCAGTTTTCAAATATGATCTATTATTGCTGTCTGAAGTAATTTTTATAGAGATTTATACTGTAGGTTTTCATGAATACAGGAATTTCACAAATTTCAGGAATACCTGATGGAGGCTATGAGCAGCCTCACAGAAAGCACCTACTACTTACAAGGTACTTTACTGGGCATGACGGACATAAATGTAAACAAGAAACGGAGGGTAGAGGAGCAGCAGAACACTTCCCATGACCATAAACATAGCATGGAAATATAGGAGTAAGCTCCTCAAACTTTTGGTGAATATATATGTGGAAAATTTTCTAGTAGACCAAATGGATTCATTCCAATCTCCACCAGTGCCCTGCTATAACATAAATTCCCCAGAACATAGAAGAAACTCTACAAAAACAGCAGTAGACTCTAGTCCTAACTGAGATTAAATTTCCACCGTTGTGGTGGGATGGGGTTTCATTTTAAACAAGTAGTGTTTTAACAAATAACATTAAAGTTTTTGCATCCTAGTTCATGAACGTGCACATATGCATAGAATAAAACAATTATTACTGTATTAATTATTATTATTACTTTATCCACTACCCAAGTGGTCTCTGTAGTAGGATTTATGTTTGTGAGAGCAATTAAGTGATGTTTCTTGTTCATTTTATGTTTCTTTAACCAAAAAACCCACTGTTTTCGGGTCGATTCCCACTCACATCAACTCTGTAGAACAGAGTAGAACTGTCCCATACGGTCTTCAAGGCTGTAAATCTTTATGGAAACAGATCACCACATCTTTCTCCCATGGAGCTTCTGGTGGGTTCCAACTGCCAACCTTTCAGTTAGCAGTGAAGTGCTTTAACCACTGTGCCACCAGGACTTCTTTATGTTCCTTACAGCCCGGAAAATAACTTAACATGGGAGATGCTAATAAAAGGTGGATGAAAGAAGAAAGAAATAAAGACAGGGAGAAAGAAGGAAGGGAGGAAAGAAGGGAGGAAGGAAGGAAGGAAGGAAGGAAGGAAGGAAGGAAGGAAGGAAGGAAGGAAGGAAGGAAGGAAGGAAGGAAGGAAGGAAGGAAGGAAGGAAGGAAGGAAGGAAGGAAGGAAGGAAGGAAGGAAGGAAGGAAGGAAGGAAGGAAGGAAGGAAGGAAGGAAGGAAGGAAGGAAGGAAGGAAGGAAGGAAGGAAGGAAGGAAGGAAAATTTATGTAATTTCCAAGAGTCTAAAATTCTGAAAAAAAGTTGGCAGAACATTTTAGAGTCCAGTTCTAGTCCATTGTATTCCAATGATACAATTAGATGGTTGGCATTGTTTATGTACAATAATTGTATAATAGAATATGGTGCCTGCAACTACAATGCTTATCTAAACCCAGAAAGTTGAAATTAGAAATGTGGGAGAATTGAGTGTTAGCCCTTAAATGTATGCCACATAGGGTAAAAAAAAAAAAAAAGCTGTTTGAAGAATAGCTTTCACAAACACATTTACTAGTATAACAGGCCATAAACTATGCATCTTTCTTCCTTTATTTTAACTATGTGAAGCCACGAAAACAAATATGTTTCTTAAACTCACCTTCTCCTGAAGATGATTTGTCAAGCCATTGCCCTTAACTTTTGACAGCTTAATGAAGCCCTGAAAATAGAACTGGCCCACCTGCCCAAGGCCTAAAAGAAATTAGTTATAGGTCCAATGGAAATCAGGCAGTGTGTTAAGAAGAAACATCAGTCCCTTCCTTGGTTTTTGTGACAAGCTATGTCTATGTTCAAAATCTGAGAATATTTGCTAAAGGCACATGCTTGTCTTTTCTTAAGTAAAATGAAGAAATGGAATATGGTAGAAATGAATAAAATGGTTATAGTGATTCTGGAGATTGTACACAAATTATGGTGTTCACTTGTTCAATTATTTTGTATATGAAATAAATTTGAAAGTATTTAGCAAAGTAGCTTGGAAAATTGCCCAGGGCATATGTTATAATGCACTGAAAGAAAAATTCCGTTCCCTGCTGAGAAATAAACCGCAGTATTCAATGTTCTTAAAGTTTGCCCAGGGAAACAGTAATCCATGGAGAACTCTCAGATATACAAATCTTATTTAAATAGAATTGGGGAAGTGGGGGACAGAAAGTGTGAATCAATGAAAATCTAGTTATGAACATTTGATGGATAAAGACTATCCAAAATATAAAACAGTTCACACCCACAAACATTTAAGCACCTACAATGTTGGGGCCCTGGTGGCTCAGTGGTTAAGGCTTCAGCTGCTAATCAAAACATTGGCAGTTCAAATCCATCAGCAGCTCCTTGGAAACCCTGTGGGGCAGTTCTACTCTGTTCTGTATGGTTGGTATGAGTCAGAATTGATTCCACAGCAATAGGTTTGGTTTTGGTTTGGTATATGTCAAGCAAGGAGCCCTGGTGGTGGAAATAGTTAAGCGCTCAGCTGCTAGCCAAGAGGTTGGTGGTTCAAAACTACCCAGCGGCTCTGCAGGAGAAAGGCCTGGTGATCTGCTTCCATAAAGATTACAGCCAAAAAAACCTATGGGGCAGTTCTACTCTGGTAGCTATGAGTTAGAATCAACTTGACAGCACTTAACAACAACGTATGTCAAGCACTGTGTTAAGTATTGGTGATATAAAATACAATCTTTGCCTTGAAGATATTTCCAGGCTTGAAAAAAAAAAACCTTAACAAAGCACAAGTGTTATAAATGAAATTATAAAAATATAACGCAAATTGTCATTGAATTCCCATTTTTATGGAGAAGCTGATTACAATGGGAAGTAGGAAACAAAATTTAATTTTAGGATAATATAGACTTGAGAAAATTTGATGTTTATACAATAAGAAGAAGGAGCTGCAAAACATATATGAGGCTTTTAGAATAACTCGGAATTATATCATTGTCTCTATCAATGAAGAATAGGAAAAAGGAAAGCAAAAGAACATAAGCTAAATAGAATTTTCTGAATATACTCTTCATAGTTTTCCCATGAGGTGCTAGCAGTTTTTAAAGTACTCTTAGTGTACTTAAAGTATATTACCTTTTTGTAAAGGATCATCCGTATGCTAGTTATTGTCACTGAGATTTTTACTGTATAATCTATGTCACGCTGAATATATTTTAAGCAAAATATCTTAAAGAAATACTATATTGCCTATTGCCATTTTAGGAAACTATTCTGCCTGGATCCATACAAGAAAATGATCAAAATAAGCAAATGTTTATCACACCTATGACCCTAAAATCTTATGACTAAGAGCTATAAACTTTTCTAGCTAGATTTGTGATTATTGGTGGGTCTTACTGATGTAATTGTTTAGTTTTTCCCTTCACTGCAGCCAGATGGCTAGTCAAAAACATTTCAGTAACATTTCCTTTGATAAGTGTCTTTATGTAAGGTGCCACAATGAAATTATTGAATGGAGTTTTATTTACTTTTTTTTGTAATACTTGGGCTAGATAAATATGCCCTTGGGGAAAAGTGAGGCCCAGCTAATTTTGTCACACAATTTTTCTTCAGCCCCTGGCCATCTGGAAGTAGGGCTCTACAGAGTTGGTTTTGATACCTTACACCAAAGATCCACTTTGACTAGGACGGTGTCAAGCCTCAAGGGCCTCATGTTTCTTCACTGAATGATGAGGAAAATGATTGAGAATATCTTCTCTAATTAATCCCAAGTACTAAGAAATGTCTTTCATGTAGACCTGAAGCATGGATAAAAGCAAGATGCATTAATATGGAATTAAATTAACTGTAGAAGGGAAAAGACCACAGGTAAAGGAAGGCATGGAAAGGATAACTCATAGGTGACTAAATACAGATTCCAAATGATCTACTTCTTCTAGACAAGTGACAATTTTGACTTAAAAAAATAAACTACTGGACAAGTACGAGATGTGGGAAGACCCAAATTAAAAACAGTCACAAAAGAGTACTGGTGGTTTAGTTTTCCACAAACTCAATATTAACCCTCAGTCATTAACCAGTAAGCAAGGTACCCATGGGCTTAATCAAGCAGGGTACACATGGGCTTACTTGTGCTTACTTACTAATCTCTAGTGCACAACTTCACATGGGTTTCACCACATGTGCATGCCTTGCTTACTGGGTATTCTGTCCCTGCCACAGTGTGATATGGCTGGTTAGACATTTCAAATAAGGGTCTAAGGTGATAACTGTGGAGGGAAGTGATATGAAAATGAGTGGGCTTCCAGCAAGAAAGACCATGCACAATGGGCAGTTAGTAGCTTGTGTCTCCACCTGTTCCACCATATGTAATTGAATGAAATGAATCCCAAGGACATAACATCCCCATTAATTAGGACTATCCATCAGCGGTACTCCTTCATGTGGATTAGGTCTAGGGTCAGATGAAAATCTGGGTCCATTGTACCGTGACTTGATCCTCAAAACCACCAATTATACTGCCTAATAACCTCAATCTGGGAGTAGGACTCCACTGACCAGAGTCACGTTCAGGTGTTCTAGTGAGTTACAGAGGAAGGACCATTAAGCTTCCTCATTGAAGTGAATTCGCCCCTTTGTCCAATGAATATAAGCGAGGGGCATCTGTACAAAACCCAACAAGGTTTCTCAGCAGCCTCTACCTGGGGCCAGATTACCAGCTCAGAAAAGCTAGGAATTCTAGGGTCTCACATAAATTTATAATGTAGAGTCCATTTGAAGACTTGAAACAAAAATAGAGACCTCAGTCAACCTTTCTTAGGTCCTGTATGGGTCACCAACTCTTCTGTTCTCACATCCTGAGTATAGTAGTTTTTTCATTCCATTCTAAGATCACAGAAAACAGAACTTCATATTGCTAGGATGTTCCAAATATCTTCTAGCAATCAAAAAGTGGATTCAAGTTGCCCCGTGCAATCTTGTAGTTATTACATCAGAGTACTGTCACCACATAAGGAGAAAGGAGAGTTGTTTTCCTTAAAAGAAAAGAGAGTCTTCCATACTGGTAAATTTTTTTGGTCTAGCAGCTATAATACCAGTGACTATAACATATTCTCAACTTTGTACTCTGCACTGACGTGAGCTCTGTTACTGCTAGAGGGTTTTGATGCATGAATCCTCCAAAACTCCGAAATTGAAAAATTTTAACTGGAATGCTGATGTGGGAGGTCAGAGAGTGAGATTGAGGAGACTGCCATTGGGAAATCAGAAGACGTATACTTACCAGCCACCACCTGTCTATCAATTTTTCATATTATGGTGGCTTGCATTTTGCTATGATGTTGAAAGCTATGCCACCAATATTTCAAATATCAGCAGGGTCAACCATGGTGGGCATGTTTCAGCAAAGCTTCCAGACTAAGAGAAAGAAGAAAGGCCTAGTGATTTACTTACAAAAATTAGGCAATTAAAACCTTATGGATCAAAACAGAATATTGCCTGACTCACTTACTTTGAACATGTCATCAGGAAGGATCAATGGCTGAAAGAAAACATTGCGCTTGATGAAGCAGAGGGTTAGCAACGGCAAATAAGAACCTTGGTGGGATGGATTGGCACAATAGCTACAGTGATGGTCTCAAACATGCTGCTGACTATGAGGGTAATGCAGGACTCGGCAACGTTTCATTCGGTTGTATTTAAAATTACCATGAATTGAAGTCAACACGTCCATCTATCAATCATCTATCATCTATCTATCTATCAATCATCTATCTATCATCTCTCTCTCTTTTTCTGTCTATCATCTATCATCATCTATCTGCCTATCCTCACCAACTCAGCATGAAGGCTTTTCTGCTGTGCTGTGCTTGAATCAGTTATTAATTGCCAGAGTCAAGGAATCTCAGCACACTCAGGGGACAATTTTGTTAATGTCCTGGATCATGGAAATGGAATCATGAGGGACATGGACTTCTAGAATATGTATTTAAAAATATCACTTGGAAAGTTAGAATGCCTGAGCTCTAATGTAGGTCAGATTTATTTAACATAACATGGTTTGTGTACAATTAGGAAAGGCCTGAGACTGAATATGTATGACATGCTGAGGGAGGGGGGCCAAAAATAGTATGTAGGGGTGAAGGCGAGCTTAAGAAGGAAAAGGAAAACAAAACAGAACACCCTCCAAGCTTACAGTCCAGGGAAGACCAAGTCCAAAAACAAGGGAGAAAAATGTCTGAGGCCAAAAGACTTTAAGGTGAGAAAAAAAAGAGAGAGAGATAGAGAAACAGAGATAAAGACAAAGCAAGAGAAAGGGAGAATCTGAGTAGAATAAAGAGAAAAGTAGGAGAGAACGGACAGATTTCTATAAGTGCTACATAGGTTACGCGGTGAAAAAGGATTAAAGCCAAGCTTTTAGCTGATTTAAACAAATACAGTACAGAACCCAAACATTAATAACCACCATAATACATGTAAATAGAAGGATGTATTAACAATACAAGGGAACGTTGGGAATTTAGGGAGCAAGCTAGGACAAGTGGCTTCAAACATGCTAAGAGTTGACAAGGTATGATAAATTCGTTATGATTGCTTTAGGAAATAAAATTTGTCGCACTAGTTAAAAGAAAAAGAGAGTTTCCCAACAGAGTTTCTCATCAATGGTTCAGTTTCCTTCATGTCGTAGTAAATTTCTCATCCTTAGAATGGTTCAAGCAGAGCCAGGAGAGCCACCTCTCACTGACCTTACAGAAGACCTACTTTTTTTTTTTTCTTTCAAATCTCAGGCTATGTGTCTTGTATAGCTCTAAAAAATTCCAATGATATGTACAGAAAAACTAATATGTCATTTCATCTTTAAAATCCTAGAGCACAACAATTTGTGTAGGTTTTTTGCAAAGGCCCAAACCCTACTTATCATGATGAATAGGCACTTTGTAATTATTTTCCTGACAGATATCATTATTGGAAATTTTACAAATGCTATGTTTTATTTATTAATCTACTTTTACAAATGTTTTAATAAAAAAAATCACAATAAAACTGACTCAAGTTTATTACTCATCATGATATCCATCTTATGTATAGATAAAAGTCCTAATTGAATTTTTTTCTTTAATTAGTATATGTAGGATATGTCCAAAAAAGTAGATATTTTTAAAATTGTTAAATGTAAGGAATTTAAAATTTAATGAAGGGAAGCCATTCTACATTTATGATTTACTGTTATTAGCATAAGGAGCCCTGGTGATATATAATGGTTAAGTGTTCGGCTGCTAACCAAGAGGATGGTGGTTCAAACCCACCAGCAGCTCCACAGCAGAAAGATGTGGCAATCTGCCGCGATAAGGATCACAGCCTTGGAAGCCCTATAGGGTCGTTCTACTCTGTCTATAGGGTTGTTATGAGTCAAAATTGGCACACTATAACATCGACTTTATCAACATTTTTTTTGTAACGGGAGAAAAAGAGAAAATTATTTTCAAATGATTTCTGTGGCTATTCACTTTGAATTTAGAAGTAGATTAGTAAGCAAGGTTGTGTCTTTTCAAATATTAAGATTTTGTTCTACTCAGATTCCATTTTCACTGTATTAAAATTTAAATACCTTTAGCAACTTCATCCATATTTTTGCCGTGCTCTCATTTATTTTTTTTAACATTATTTAGAAATTTCGGTTGCATTTTGTTCACCCACACACTGCACTAAAATCTAGCTTTTAAAAAATTACATTTATGCAAATATTATTGCTACTTGGGGGGGAGGCAACGAGTTGTTAAAAATATTTTTTAAGCATTGTGAGAAGTTATTTGTTGTTTTAGACAAACACACATATGCACAGTCTCACACACACACACCCAGTTTTCCTATTATGTTGAGAAGCTCATAGGGAAATTACAAAATAACCTGAAATTGGTAAATGAGTCAAGTGGATGGCGTTATCAGTTAGCGCACATTGTCAAAGTGCCATGCTTTGGACTTTTACAATTGCACTTTAATTCTGCTTAAAGGAATTGTTCCTCCCCGCCCCCCCATTTGTAAGCCCACAGTCTCCTTCAAAAATAAAACTCTGCACTTGACATTTTCAGATTCCCCTTATTCCATTTCCATTAAAGACAAGTCTGACTTTGGGAGCACTAAGAATTTCAGAGAATTGAATTCCAGAGAGAAGGTCCTGCTGGAATAAAGTCTGCCTAACCAGGAACACAGAGGACAGCCTTTTCTCACCCCTGCTAATGAAGAGTTAGACTAATGTCCCCTCATGAGGTTTGCAGTAATACTCTCAAGGAAAATTCATTTGCAGAAGCTGCTGAGTTAACTCCAAAATCCCCCTTTCCCATGGCAAGTTGTCTACAAAGACAGTAAATTTAAGGGGTCATGATAATGGTGTCTCCCAAGACACTGACTAAAATGTTGCTAGTTCTCACACCCCATTTCAAATTCTCCTATGGATCGTTGATGGCAAAGCGTGTGTATCTCGAAGAGGTCACCTCCAAGAAGTTTATTCACAGCAACTAATACCCAAATTAGATGACTGTGGAAATAGAGACACTTTCCGGAGATTTTCCTTTCGGATACTATGAAAACAGGTGCAGTCGTTGCATACTGCCATAAAATTAAAGACGTAAGACCTCATGTTACAGGTAAAGGCTGATAAATGAAATCCAAAGTATAAGCTCTTTAAGGAAAAGAAGTTTAGCTTTCTATAACACTTTCCACAACTTAGTAGGGCCTTTCATAAGGAAAGAAAATAAGGAAGGAGAGAAGGGGTGAAAGGGTGGGGAGAAGGAAGGAAGAGAGGGACGGAGGGCTGAACAAATAAAAGAGTAAACAGAAAAGTTTATATTACAGCTAATCAAGCAAAAAAGTCACAAAAAATGTTTTCTGTCCTTGTGCATTAGGGTTTTATTTTCAGTTATTTGATAATGTTCCTGAAGTTTCTCCTAATAACTGTATTATAGGGCTAAAATACAAAGAAATATTCTGTATATGAGAGGAAATTGAACTAAAGCAATCTCTATTGTTGGCTGTGAAGGGTTTTTTTGATTTTTTTCCCTTGCTGAGTAAACTGTTATCAGTGGGAGGTCAATTTACAGCCTCTTTAAGATGGATAAATCCAACGATTTTTCTTTATTTCTCTTATATTTTAAACCTGCTTTAGAATAGTGAGAACAAACTTCATATACTAACTTCAAGAATGATTTTCTCTAAAGAGGATGCTTTATGCTCAGAAGTAGAACTCTCAGTGATACTCATTTTCTAGGGACTGGTTTGTGACTCTGTGCAACACCAGCTCTTTTAATAGCCACAGGAAGAATTAGTTAAAAATTGACTTTGAATGTAATTCATTTGTTACAAAGTAGTCTTTTACCCCCTGCTCTTCTCTTTCACTGGCATCTACATTTTCCTGTCTAGTCCTTTGTTAAAAAATGAACTGCACAGCAAAAGTATGTGAGGATAAGGATTTCTGAATACCATCATGCACACCATGGTGTTCCCAGCACTTAGCCATTAATGCATTACTGCTCTCCTGTGCTAGATAAGGATTGGGAGAGACTGAGGAGCAGCTGGCTAAGGAAAGCCCCAGGGATGAACTCCCAGAGACATTTACTTGGAAACAAGAAAGCAGTAAACTTCATCATGTCTCATCTCCTTTGGGCTCCCCACCTATAACTCCCTGGACTTGTTGCTGGATATGCCACTAAATCCTGGGCCACTGTGCACAGAGTTGGTGCAGCTAACAGTGAAAGGAAAATGTTTTCCTTATTTATCTGCTGGAAGTTAAATTAGTGATCGTTTGAGACAAATACCTTACAGAGCTAAACTAAACCCACTGCCATTGAGTGGATTCCAACCCACAGAGACCCTATAGGACAAGTTAGAAATGCCCCACAGGGTTTCCAAGGTTGAAATCTTTATGCAAGCAGACTGGCACATCTTTCTCCCAAGGAGAGGCTGGTGGGTTTGAACCATCGACCTTTTGGTTAGCAGCCTAGCTCTTAAGCCACTGTGCCACCAGGGCTCCTTTGTACAGAGCGAATTATAAGATTTGAATTGGGCAAAATGGGTTTAGATCCAGTTGTTACTTCCTATCTGTTTTTAAATATCCAATATCTATTTACTCTCTTCCTTCTTTCTAAAATTCCACCATAAATACCAAGAAAGGGGATTGTGCTATGACTTAATGTACAATTAAATCAGAGTTAAGATCTTTCAAGCTTCTTTTCAAGTTAGCACTTAAAAGGCCTTTGCTACTGGTAAAAGAAACTGAAAGCATCAATGGAGAATAGAGAAGGAAAGCTTTTGAGTCACTGCAATATTTTACTTTCATAAATGAGCTGTGTAACTTTTTTTCCTCTGAATCCGCCATAAGCAAATCCTAGGAATATGGAACAAACTGGGCATTGGTCAAATACAATATATTTTCCACTCAAATCACCCAAGTTCCCCAGCATTCATAAAATAAGAGGATATCCATGGTTGGCCTCTTAGTTTAGACAAGTCAAGAATTTCTACCAATAGAGCAGGGTCTTCGTAACTTCAGTGGTTAATAAGGATTAACCATTTCCTGTTTCATCTGGTGGCTCTCATGGCACAGTGGTTAAGAGCTTAGCTCCTAACCAAAAGGTTGATGGTTCGAACATCGAAATCATCCAGCAACTCCTTGGAAACACTGTGGTGCTGTTCTACTCTGTCCTATAGGGTCATTGAGTCAGAATCTACTCCACAGCAATTTTTTTTTAATATGCATATTATTCTTGGCCCTGATTACTAGGTAAAAAAGTATAATGTAGAGTGAAAACAACCTGCCATTCAAGGACTTTTGTAAGAGAGAAAAAATATTAGCAAGAAAAGAAAGTTGGAAGATAAAAAACAGCTAAATGTTGCCTCTAACGTTTGTTTGTAATTGGATGTTCGTTTTACTCACAAAAGTAGTTGAAGTTTTAATCCCAAGTTAGCAAAATAAACATCCTTAAAAGTTATTTTCTACTTGTATCTTCCTTCTTAGGAGAGTCTGGTACAGTAAAAAGTCCTTTTGCTTCAGCCAATAAATAGAATACACATCTTTTTAAGAGAAAGTAAAATTAATACTTTTAGTACTATTGTATACAGGTATTTATCAGTAAATATATATTTAGTATATAAACCCACAAGTTTATCCAGAAGGAAAAAGTATTAACTTGGATAATACATTTGAATACCCTCAGAAAGTATAGTATATCAGAGTTTTTCATGAACTTAGAAAGCTAAATTTCAGTTATATAAAGGATCTAAGTTCTTTAAGAATAATATCTTGGACCAAAAAAAAAAAAACAAAACAAAACAGAACAGTAATTTGAAGTTGAACCTTATAAGTATTGGTGGGGCAGATGTTACTGGTAGAATAAAATTACAATTCATGTTACTGATATTTACTCAAAATACATATATGTAGTATTCCATTCAGATAAATATATTTAAAATTCTAGCTGTAATTAATTGAAAGACATTCTATTTAATTATTTGTGTTGTTATTTTTAGATTTATAGAATCTTAAATTCTGCTTATGACTAAATGAAGCAGCATGCATGATAAGCATTGTATTTTGTACAAAAAAAGTCCCAAATATAAACCACACCACATCCAATATTCATTATTTTAACATCTTTTAATCTACTGTATTAACTCAAAATGATGATTGTGTCAGTAAAAAAAAAAAAAAAAGGTGTACCTTTAAGAAAGGAGAAAACTTTAGAACCTTAAAGTCCACCTGTAAATTGATTAATCCAAATGGATATTTACAGCTTTAGTCTTCCTGTGAAGCTCTAAATCCACACTTCCAGTTTCCTTCTGGGCTTTCCAAACTGATGCTCCATTTTATTTATAGACAAACAATACATGCAAGAGCAAACCCAGAATCTTCTCAATGTATCCTTTTGACTATTGTGGTAGGTCAAATTAACCAAAACTAATAACCCAAATATTCATATATTGAAAAAATGGAGAATACAACATTAAAAGGGAGGAAATAACTGATACATGCAAGAACATGGAGAACCTCAAAAACATTTTACTTAGTGTAAGAATCCAGACCCCTTTTGATATGATTCCTTTTTACATGAAGTTCTCACAAGCAAAATCAGTCAAGAACGAGAGTAGTAAAATATGTGGTTGCCAGGGGTGAGGAGTGGCAGGGATTGAGTGCAAAGGGACATGAGGAAACTTTTTAGGGTTATAAAAATATTCTATATCTTAATTGCTCATGGTAGTGTGGCCGAGTGGTCCAAGGTGCTGGATTGAGGTTCCAGTATCTGCGGAGGCATGAGTTCGAATCCCGCTGCTGCCAACTCTATGGAAACCCTGTGGGTGTAGTGGTTAAGAGCTACAGCACAAACCAAAAGGTCAGCAGTTCGAGTCTACCAGGTGCTCCTTGGAAACCCTATGGGGCAGTTCTACCTTCTCTTATAGGCTCACTATGAGTTGGAATCAACTCAACGACAATATGCTTGGAAACCCTGGTGGTGTAGTGGTTAAGTGCTACGGCTGCTAACCAAAAGGCCGGCAATTCGAATCTGCCAGGCGCTCCGTGGAAACTGTACGGGGCAGTTCTACTCTGCCCTATATGGTCACTATGAGTCTGAATCGACTCCACAGCAGTGGATTTGGTTATATCTTAATTGGGGTGGTGGTTACATGGATACAAACAATGGTCAAAACTCCTCAAAATGAACACTTAAAATGCCTGCATTTTATCACCTGCAAATTTCATCTCAATAAAGTTGAATAAGAATATACATGCAAACATGATGATTAAACTCACTTTTGCATCCAAAACGAGAGTGGAATAAGTTGCCTTTCCAGAAGTTACCATTTCACCCTGGATATTTTTCTGAAACCTCAGAGAAGTATGGACATCTCTCTGCCTCTCAAACCTAATATGTTCTATTCACTAATAAAATAACCTCCTTCTCTTTTTATATTCTCTATCTTGATTTGATATCACCCCCCTTATAGCCATTTGTTGCATGAAAGTTTTACATGATACATTGAACCAGAGGACCATGGCCAGGTGTTGGCAAAAAGTACTCTTGTAGACGGAAAGTCCAACCAGGGCACCTCTACAGAACTTCTGTTTCTATAATAGAATAAATAACTATTGCTTTTCTAGTTAATGGAAACCCTGGTGGCATAGGGGTTAAGTGCTATGGCTGCTAACCAAGAGCTCGGCAGTTCAAATCCTCCAGGCGCTCCCTGGAAAGTCTATGGTGCGGTTCTACTCTGTCCTATAGGGTTGCTATGAGTCAGAATCGACTCGACGGCAGTGGGTTTGGTTTTTGGTTCTAGTTAATACTAGATAAGCACTACAAACCACTGCTTTGTTGCCTAACAGATTTCTTCTGAGTCCTCTAGGATTCTCTGTATCATCAGTGGGACATGAAGCTTCTCTTTTTCAGGTCATCAGCTGCAATATGTTGACCTTATTCTATACTCAGCTGACCTCCCTTATGAGAAAGAGGCAGGTTTGGTGTATTAGTTTTCTCTTGGTGCTGCAACAAACTACCACAAATTTAGGAGCCTAAAACTACTCTATTATCTCATAGTTCTCTGTTACAAGTACAGCTATTGCATAGTTCAACTGGTTTCTCTGCCTAGAATCTAACTCAACGGCCATCAAGATGTCTACAGGCAATATTCCTTTCTAGAGGCTCTAGGGGAGAATCTGTCTTCAGGCTCATTTAGGTTGCTGGAAGAATTTAGTTCATGCAGCTGTAGGACTGAGGATCCCATTTCCTCCTGGCTATCACCCAGTGGCTTTTCTCAGCTTCTATAAGCAACCTGCATTCCCCAGCTGGTGGATCACCTCAAAACCACCACAGCAGGTTGTGTTCTTCTCATGCTTCCATTTTTGCTGACCTCACCTTCTGCATCATCTTTCCTGCCTTCTCTCCCCCACATCTCACTGACTGACTCTTCAACCTTCTGCTTTTAAGGGCTCAGGTGAGATTACACAGTGCATGCTCAGATAATTCGGAATAATCTCTTCATTTTAAAGCTAGGTGATTAGTAATCTGAATTCCATCTGCAAATTCTTCCATATTAGTACTGTAGTACCTACATGAATGTTTGATTGAATAATCTTGGGGCAGGACTTTGCAGGAGAGGGAGTATCATTAGAATTCTACCCACCCCATCTGGATTCATAATTCCTTACAAATCTCTTCGAGTGTTCCCTGATCAGTACTCATCAAAATCACCAAAGTTGTTTTTTCTATTACTGCTAATACTTTGACCTCATTGTCTTTGCTCCTCAGAGTTTCTTAGTAGGTAGTAAAGAGTTGTCACGGTATACAAAATTACTGTATATGACTTCATAGTCTTAAACCTGCCATTGGATTCATGTATAGAGAACAGAAATGGAGTATATCAGTCTTTCAATTTTGACCACTCTTCCTTTTCACGTGGTCACATCTTTACCCACATTCTTTATCTCACAAAACTAGCTCTCGGTAGAAGAGGGAGAAATCAATACCTTAGTGTTTATGTTTGATTGAATTGTAATATATTAGGGTTATACTTATGGGAGTGACAAATTTACTACTCTAGTATATTCCATGACCTTCACCATCTTTCTCTGTCCTTCCTCATTTTTTTGTATTTACAAAAAATTATGAATCCAGAGAATGTGAAGAAAAGGTCAAGTTTAAATGTTATTAAGATAAAAGCTTACCAGGTATGATCTGGACACTACACAGATGCTAAGAGGGAGATTTGTCTATGGAAAGGTGGACCCAAATGAACTGAGGAGGGTCCGAGCTATGACAGACCTTTCAATGTAACATTCACATGTCAGAATCACAGGACCCAATCTAATGCTGACAATCTCTAAGCAGTTTCTTTCTTTCTTTCTTTCTTTCTTTTTTTTAAAGTCCCTGGCCCTAATCTCTGCCAATGCTAGCATTCAAACTGCATGGACAAGGAAAGGGAAAAATTAAAGAACTAGATACATAGATGGAAGAAAGAAAAAACACTTACCCAGGGCATCTCAGAACAAATCACGGTCTTTGACATCTACAATCCCATTTCTACATGTCCTAATGATACAAAGAATGCTTTTTATGTTGCCCTAGGCACTGTTATCCTTTTACTACCCTAATGGGAATACTCAGCATGTAACATAATCAAGATCATACCAATTATTATATATTCCCTGAAGATTTTCATGCCTGGTCTTATTGGAATAGCTTTGTTTTGTCACACCACCAGGTACAAATATGAAAGACAAAAAAAAAAAAAGAAAGAAAAATCAGTACTCAGTTGCCATCTTTGAAATGAGCTAATTATTTATATTTTATTCTACTAAGATTATTTTTTAATTTTTTTAGTTATAGAATATATTGTCTGTATACATGAGTCCAGTGTGTGTATATTCTTACATTATAAATTTTTAAAACCTAAGAACTCTCTGCATAATTTATTGTTGAGTATCTAGTTGGGTGCCATGCCCAAAGAAGTATTTGAAAAGTTTTATAATGCCCATGATATTCAAAATCATTAAACCAAGAAGAGTTTGGTATAACGAACTAACAATGATTTGAATTTTGAAGCTAAATAATCCTATTCCTCATTCTATTACTCTTTGACCTTAAACTAATTTCTTGTATCTGCAATATGGACATCCTAATAATTTTTCAAGAACAGTTAATAAATTATTGGTTATTCTCATTTCATCACAAAATAAAGAACAGATATATACTACCAAATCAAGGGTGTCATAGAGGAGTGTGCCCTCTTAAAATAACCCTCATATATTATTTGGCTCATTTCAGCATTACTGCTTCACAAAATAACAAAAAGAAAAAATATATATATCAGAATCAGGCAAAACATGTATGGAACAAAATTAAGAGTCTTGAGTGGAGTTGGTGGATATAAAATACCTGTATAATTTGATTAGGACTTGAAATAATATTCTCTACATTTTACCTTTTAAAACTAAAATGTAGATCCAATTTAATTCAGCAACTCCATTTCCTCCCAATGCTATTTCCATTGTTATGAAGTTTATCTGAGTTAAAAAGTGTATGTAGCTGAGAAACTGTGCTTGTTCTAAAAAGAGCCCTTTGGGATAAAAATGCTTCACAACGTGTAAAATATTATCATTCATTTTTTGCCATTTTGGCTTGGGATTTTTCCATCACTTTTGAATTGTCTTTCTTGCTTCTCAAGATTTCTCTGCTCTGACAATAAGAAAGGGTGGTCCCCTGGGTAAAATTCAGACAGACCACATGGCTTGACAATTTGAACTTACTCTTTGCCTTTCAACTTCTCCTTCCACCTCTCTCTTTTTCTAGAATCCCTAGAGACGCACAAATTTTACCTCACTATTGAAGATGAGTTTGGAGAAAAAATGGAAAAAGGGCTTTTCACATATAGTTGGACATAATCAAATTACACCAGTGAAACCTGATGAGAGATTAAAAAAAAATGTTAAGAGATAAATCTTAATGCTGCTTTATCTGGAAGAAATTTATATGGATACATAAAACTTCCCACTATTATTCTACATTATTCCTACTATATTTCTACACTTAGAAATTAGTGTAGTTGATACAGAGGCTCAAAAATCACCGTGAAGGAAAATATTCCTTGTCCTCACTTTACTAGTATTCATTCCCTTTTTCATTGGAAGCAAAAACATAGTTGGAGTATCAGGTTCAATATTTTGATAAGAGTTGGAGAGCGTTTATCACCTGAAGCAAATAATGGACTAATTTTCTAAGGTCCAGTTTCAGACTTAGACGTAATTCAGTATCCTGTAAGTCAGAGTAAGTGTAATGAAGGCAGTTCTTATATCATCATCATCTAACCTTTACTGGGTACTTTCTTTATGTCAGCTGCTATTTCTAATGCTCTGAATCTACTAACTCATTAAACTAAACAACACAGGCTTCTATATTAATGCTTATATTACCATCCCTTTTCTTCTGGCCTCTCTTCATACAGTCACTTTGAATGCTCTTATCTAAATCCATAGCTTCTCTAAACATTTATACATTGACACGATATTTAATTCTAGTTCAGACAATGTTTCCAAACTACAAGTTTTCTATCAAGCTATCTACTGAAACATCTCCATCTGATTGGCACACTGGCACTCCCCAGATCAAAGTATTTCCCCAGCCTTTGAAATTATTGTCTAGATTGTATGGGCAACACACAGGTAATCACCCAAACAATAATTCTTTTAGTCATCCCACATATCTCCCTGTCTTTTACTTTTAACACTAAAATTCTTTAATTCTAATCAGTTCAACTTAATGCCATATCTTTTGTTTATCCTTGATTGCCCATTCTTACTGTAAAAAGTTTTAAGCAAATACTTATCCTTCTGCTCCCTATGAGAATTATTATTCAGTGACTAAGAATGCAAACTACGGATTCAATCATATGTGGACCCAAACCCCATTTCCGTCAATGGCGAGCTCTGTCACCTTGGACAAAATTGCTTAACTTCTATAGCAGAAGTGTAGAAAATCTTTATGAGTCTGAGAAGATGTAGGAAAAAGCCAGAAAAAAAAGCCATGAAAATGGGTGGCAAACAAGAGACATCAAATGAGATGTTAAAGTAATTCCAAATATATCAGTAAGAAAATAAATGTAGAGGATTAAATTTAGTTTTTAAAAAAATAAGGCTCCATTTAAAAAGTCATGCATATGTTGCTTAAAAGAGGCACACTTGGACTAGAATGAAACAGAAACGGATATAAAAACATACAAAATGAAATATCAACTATAACAGGCCAATGCATCAGTATAATACCATTACAAAACCATAAATCATAAGTGGAAATTATATCCTTGTATCTCCTTGCTTTGTATGTAAGCAAGTCTAGATACTCAATTAAAAGTATCTTACATACCACAGGGAAAGCATAGGCTTATATTACTAGAACATTCAGTCATGCAATTGGTCTAGACATTGCTGTATTCAAGGGCTTAAATGATGGGGTCATTCTATCTTTTTGCTCAATTACCCCCTTCATGTTGCATTAATTCAGCATACAGATTATGTCCATTTGGCAGGAGAGGTATTTTACCCATTCATTAGCAGGTAAAAAGGAAACTTCTCTCTTTACTTGTCCACATCTGGGACAGACTCTGAACTTCCCAGGGGGAAATTTATGTATTATTCTTGGCTGAGGTACATGCGCAACTGGTTGACCATAAATGAAAAAGATCACAAACCTTTGTAAGTGTGGGTATAATATATGGAGTTAAAGGATACCTGTACATTCCAGTGAAAGATAGTAGGCAGCATTAAATGAAAGAAAAGTCAAAATGAGGAGAAAATTGTAGTAAATAAAATGAGGCATGAAAGTCTACAAGATATACCAGATGTTATGAATGAATAAAAAACTTATCTGACAAAAAAATAGTGTAAATACTTTAATATTCTAAGAGCATGTTAACATTCTCAGTAGAATAAAATGCTTTAATCCCTTTAAAAGAATCTTCATACAATTGTTATGCTAACTTTTTACTATTTTTAATATCTTAAAGCAGATTGCAAGGAATAGAAGCTTTCAAATAAAGTAGAAATTAAATGGTGTCCTAGCCTAAAGTCACAACAAAGTTATCGTAAAGCAAAAAGAAAGGTTTCATTCGGTACCTCTTCAGAGGCAAAAGTGGGAAATGGACAAGCATCCGGCCAGAGCCATGCCTGCCCGAGTATGAAGAATGTTACAGAATCATCAGTATATATTAATATTACAATTGGGTAAAATCACAGATTGGCTAAAAACTGTTAAATCACTGTGATTGAATTGTCTTTCTTAATAACCATTGGTACAAGTTTCAGTGATGACATTCAGATGGGTCTTCATTGGTCCAACAAATCTTACTATTTACTAAAAGCTAACAGAAAAAGATAAGAGTAGAAAATACGTGGGTCTTTTGTGCTCTAAGATTTGTTTATGTGAAAGTTTCCTTAAAAGATCTTTTCCAACATTGTCTTAGCTATTGTCTTTATCTTCAGGGCCTGGTTGATGTGTCCTTGTGAGTCCAGCTCCAGCTGGATCACATCCTTTGTACTCAAGGACAAGGTATAATGACGCCAATTTTAACTCCTAAATTACTTCTTCCTTTTGATCAAACGTTCAAGATAACATATAAGTGATCAAAACCTGGGTTTAGGCTCCTAGTTGACTGCCATGGTAGGCTCTTTAAACTCATGGGCTGATTTTTCACTGGGTATCATCTGGTTCTTCACCAGGATCTTAAGTAAAAGTGGTGTTCTCATTTACCAAAATAAGCAGTCAATGTACAACAACATTTTAGCCTGAGTCCTTCTTTTGCTTTTTAAGTATATGAGACAATGGAAGATAAGTTTCATTATGCCTAATACTATCAGAATGCAGACTAAGCATATTACTATTCCTTGCAAAAACGATCTAGCCCATAGTGATCTATTCCATGTACTTATTCCTAATGGTAGCCAACGAAATAAATCTAGGGTTTCTAAGGGTGTTATTCTACGTAACCAAGTAGCGTGCTGTCTAATTCTATGTATCTCTTGTTGTTGTTGTTAGGTGCTGTCAAGTCAGTTCCAACTCATAGCGACCCTATGCACAACAGAACGAAACACTGCCCGGGCCTGCACCATCCTTACAATCGTTGTTATGCTTGAGCTCATTGTCGCAGCCACTGTGTCAATCCACCTTGTTGAGGGTCTTCCTCTTTTCCGCTTACCCTGTACTCTGCCAAGCATGATGTCCTTCTCCAGGGACTCATCCCTCCTGACAACAAGTCCAAAGTATGTAAGACGCAGTCTTGCCATCCTTGCCTCTCAGGAGCATTCTGGCTGCACTTCTTCCAAGACAGATTTGTTCGTTCTTTTGGCAGTCCATGGTATAGTCAATATTCTTTGCCAACACCACAATTCAAAGGCATCAACTCTTCTTCAATCTTCCTTATTCATTGTCCAGCTTTCACATGCATATGATGTGATTGAAAATATCGTGGCTTGGGTCAGGCACACCTCAGTCTTCAGGGTGACATCTTTGCCCTTCAACACTTTGAAGAGGTCCTTTGCAGCAGATTTGCCCAATGCAACGCGTCTTTTCATTTCTTGACTGCTGCTTCTAGGGCTGTAGATTGTGGATCCAAGTAAAATGAAATCCTTGACAACTTCAATCTTTTCTCCGTTTATCATGATGTTGCTCATTGGTCCAGTTGTGAGGACTTTTGTTTTCTTTATGTTGAGGTGTAATCCATACTGAAGGCTGTGGTCTTTGATTTTCATAAGTGCTTCAAGTCCTCTTCACTTTCAGCATGCAAGGTTGTGTCATCTGCATAACGCAGGTTGTTAATGAGCCTTCCTCCAATCCTGATGGTCCGTTCTTCTTCATATAGCCCAGCTTCTCGGATTATTTGCTCAGCATACAGATTAAATAGGTATGGAGAAAGAATACAACCCTGACACACACCTTTCCTGACATTAAACCAATCAGTATCCCCTTGTTCTGTCCGAACAACTGCCTCTTCATCTACGTAAAGGTTCCTAATGAGCACAATTAAGTGTTCTGGAATTCCCATTCTTCACAGTGTTATCCACAGCTTGTTATGATCCACACAGTCGAATGCCTTTGCATAGTCAATAAAACACAGGTAAACATCCTTCTGGTATTCTCTGCTTTCAGTCAGGATCCATCTGACATCAACAATGATATCCCTCATTCCACATCCTCTTCTGAAACCAGCCTGAATTTCTGGTAGTTCCCTGTCGACATACTGCTGCAGCCGTTTTTGAAGGATCTTCAGCAAAATTTTGCTTGTGTGTGATATTAATGATATTGTTCTATAATTTCCACATTCAGTTGGATCACCTTTCTTGGGAATAGGCATAAATATGGATCTCTTCCAGTCAGTTGGCCAGGAAGCTGTCTTCCATATTTCTTGGTGTAGATGAGTGAGCACCTCCAGCGCTGCATCTGTTTGTTGAAACATCTCAATTGATATTCCATCAATTCCTGGAGCCTTGTTTTTCGCCAATGCCTTCAGAACAGCTTGGACTTCTTCCTTCAGTACTATCAGTTTCTGATCATATGCCAGCTCTTCAAATGGTTGAATATCCACTAATTCTTTTTGATATAATGACTCTGTGTACTCCTTCCATCTTCTTTTGATGCTTCCCACGTCGTTTAATATTTTCCCCATGGAATCCTTCACTGTTGCAACTTAAGGCTTGAATTTTTTCTTCAGTTGTTTCAGCCTGAGAAACACCAAGCCTGTTCTTCCCTTTTGGTTTTCCATCTCCAGCTCTTTGCACACGTCATTGTAATACTTTACTTTGTCTTCTCAGGAGGACCTTTGAAATCTTCTGTTCAGTTCTTTTACTTCATCAATTCTTCCTTTTACTTTAGCTGCTCGACGCTCAAGAGCAAGTTTCAGAGTCTCCTCTGACATCCACCTTGGTCTTTTCTTTCTTTCCTGTCTTCAGTGACCTCTTGCTTTCTTCATGGATGATGTCCTTGATGTCATTCCACAACTCATCTGGTTTGTGGTCACTAGTGTTCGATGCATCAAAACTGTCCTTTAGATGGTCTCTAAATTCAGGTGGGATATACTCAAGGTCATATTTTGGCTCTCGTGGACTTGCTCTGATTTTCTTCAGTTTCAGCTCGAACTTGCATATGAACAATTGATGGTCTGTTCCACAGTCGGACCCTGGCCTTGTTCTGACTGAGAATATTGAGCTTTGCCATCGTCTCTTTCCACAGATGTAGTCAATTTGGTTTCTGTGTGTTCCATCTGGCGAGGTCCATGTGTATAGTCGCCGTTTAGGTTGGTGAAAGAAGGTATTTGCAATGAAGAAGTCGTTGGTCTTGCAAAATTCTATCATTCGATCTCCGGCATTGTTTCTATCACCAAGGCCATAATTTTCAGCTACTGATCCTTCTTCTTTGTTTCCAACTTTCGCATTCCAATCGCCAGTAATTATCAATGCATCTTGACTGCAATTTCAGACTGCAGCAGCTGATAAAAATCTTCTATTTCTTCATCTTTGGCCCTAGTGGTTGGTGCGTAAATTTGAATAATAGTATTAATTGGTCTTCCTTGTAGGCATATAGATGTTTTCCTATCACTGACAGCATCGTACTTCAGGATAGATCTTGAAACATTGTTTTTGACGATGAATGCAACACCATTCCTCTTCATGTTGTCATTCCCAGCATAGTCGACTATATGATTGTCCGATTCAAAATGGCCAATACCAGTCCATTTCAGCTCACTAATGCCTAGGATATCGAGGTTTATGCATTCCATTTCATTTTTAATGATTCCAATTTTCCTAGATTCATACTTTGTACATTCCATATTCTGATTATTAATGGATGTTTGCAGCTGTTTCTTCTCATTTTGAGTCGTGCCACATAAGCCAATGAATGTCCCGAAAGCTTTACTCCATGCATGTCATTAAGGTTGACTCTACTTTGAAGAGGCAGCTCTTCCCCAGTCATCTTTTGAGTGCCTTCCAACCTGGGGGGGCTCATCTTCCAGCACTATATCAAACAATGTTCTGCTGCTATTCATGAGGTTTTCACTGGCTAATGCTTTTCAGAAGTAGACTGCCGGGTCCTTCTTCCTAGTCTGTCTTAGTCTGGAAGCTCGGCTGAAACCTGTCCTCCATGGGTGACCCTGCTGGTATCTGAATACTGGTGGCATAGCTTCCAGCATCACAGCGACACACAAGCCCCCACAGGACGACAAACTGACGGACACATGGGGGATGTATCTCTTATTCTACTTCTTCTGTGTTATTTACCCAAATGCAACAAGAGATATTTGCTACAGCACAGATTCTAACTTCTTAGGCTAATAAAAACCCTAAGGCTATTCTGTCATCTCATGCCACCTTGGCTAATGAGGTCAATGACCGCTGTTGTGTTTCCATCCCTTTAGCAACTTCACTGACTATTTGTCCCGTAGTGATTTATAAATTTCTTAAAGATTTCTCTAATTCAACTCTACCATATGTAGGAATTAAAGCTATTAGAAAGAACTGACCCTGCTCTGAGTGTTGGACCAATAGGTTTTCTTGTGACTCTTGTTTTCCAATATGTAACAATTTAACACTACCTTTCCGATATTTACTAGCACCATTGCTATGAATATTGAAAGGTAATCCTGAAGTTCCCAAGGTCATTGCCCACACACTCACCAGAAATCTAAACAAGAGATTTCCCATGTAAACTCACTGTTGGTTGGAAAAGGATCATCTAAACTAGTATAGTTGGATTCACCACAAAAAAAAAAAAAAAAAACATATCAATAAGCTGGACACAAAGTTTGTTTAGAGGAAACAAGATATAGAAAAATTTACATGTGACAACAAAGTTTCCATTAGTGAATATATGATTAGCAAGATAATACAGGATGGACAGTTCTTGTTGGAGGTATTCAGTTAATCTCTTTAAAACATACTAAGTGTTCTTCCCGCAGGCAAGCTGCACCTCCCTGATTTACCTATTAACAGTCATAGGTCACTTTCTCAGAAGCAGAAATGGAGCTTAAGACAAAACGGAGTCTGAGCCAGACCTTGTGTTAACCATTTTAGTTAGGCCAGGTGCCCCAGTTTCGGGGCAAGGCCACAATGGAGGAACTACTTGGTTTCCCAAAAGGCTGACTTGAGGCATGAGGTTGTCTCCTCTGAGAACCTGGTTTCTTTGAGATGCATGTAATTTTCTGCATAGCAAGGGAGTGACAGTTTGATTACAAACATTAGACAAGTATTTCACACAACATTGTCTTGAAGGCTAATTAAAATAATTACTGATTCATTGTAAACATAGGTCCCAGTCTGATCTTTGGAGTCATTTTCCCAAAACAGGCTGAAATCTTCAAAACAGCACAACACCCAGAGCAAAATTGTCTTACAAGTTTATCTAAATGATTGTTTGACTCAAAAGTAGCTTCAGAAATTAATTTTTTTCCTCAAAGCTCAAGGTTCAAAATAATACCCAAAGACAATGTCCTGTGTGGGTTACCCCATCCTCCAAAAAACCAGAAATCTGGATTCCAGGAGAATTACAACTCTTTCAACATTTTCTCATTTAGATAATGATCCTGCTATAGAATCTTTGCTTAAAATCATTCAATGCAATACTGAAGGACTCTATGTGGAAAATATTATACAATGCAGGCACCAACAAAAGAAGATGCAAAGAATAAAAAAGTCATTGTACCAAAAAGAATTAGTCGACATTCAAAAATTTCAGGAGGTAGGAGATGATCAAGAAATGATGATACTGAAGAAAGAAGTCCAAGCTTCACCAAAGGCATTGGCAAAAAACAAGGCTCCAGAAATTGACCAAATAGCAATTAAGATGTTTCAAAAAGCAGATGCAGCACTGGAAGCACTCATCTATGACAAGAAATTTGGAAAATAGCTATCTAGCCAACTGACTGGAAGAGATTCATATTAGTACCCATTCCAGAGAAATGGGTATTGAACAATATCATTAATATCACACACAAGTAAAATTTTGTTAAATGCAGAGGAGGCTTTAGTAGTACATTAACAGGGAACTGCCAGAAATTGAAGCCAGACTCAGAAAAGGACATGGAACCAGGGTTACGATTGCTGATATCAGATGGATCTTTGCTGAAAGAAGAGAGTACCAGAAAGATGTTTACTTGTGTTTTATTTACTATGAAAAGGCATCCAGCTGTGTGGGTCATAACAAATTATGGATAAAATTACCAAGAATGGGAATTCCAGAACACTTAATTTTGCTCACCCGTATGTAGACAAAGAGGCAGTTGTTTGAACAGAAAAAGGAGATACTGTGTGGTTTAAAACCAGGAAAGGTGTATGTCAGTGTTGTTTCTTTTCACCATATTTATTCAATATGTATGTTGAGCAAATAATCTGAGAGGCTGGACTATATGAAGAAGAATGGGGCATTAGGATTGGAGGAAGACTTATTAACAACCTGTGATATGCAGATGACACAATCTTGCTTGCTGAAAATGAAGAGGACTTGAAACATTTATTGATGCAGATCAAAGGCCACAGCCTTCAGTATGAATTATACCTCAAAATAAAGAAAACAAAAATCCTCACAACTGGAGCAATAAGCAACATCATGATAAATAGACAGAAGATTGAAGTTGCCAGGGATTTAATTGTACTTGGTTCCATAGTCAATGCCCATGGAAGCAGCAGTCAAGAAATCAAAAGACGCATTGCATTGGGCAAATCTGCTGCCAAAGAACTCTTTAATGTGTTGGAAAGCAAAGATGCCAGTTTGAGGACTACGGTGTGCCTGACTGAAGCCATGATATTTTCAATCACCTCATATGCATGTGAAAGCTGGACAATGAATAAGGAAGACTAAAGAATAATTGATGACTTTGAATTATGGAGTTGGTGAAGAATACTGAATATACCATGTACTGCCAGAAGAATGAACAAATATGTCTTGGAAGAAGTACTGCAAGAATGGTCCTTAGAAGCGAGACTCCTTAGAAATGAGACTTCATCTCACGTTCTTTGGGCGTGTTATGAGGTGGGACCAGTCCCTGGAGAGGGACATCATGCTTGGTAGAGAGTCAACATAAAAGAGGAAGATCTTCAACAAGATGAATTGACACAGTGGCTGCAATGATGGGGTCAAATACAGTGATGATGGCACAGGACCAGGCAGTGTTTCATTCTGTTGTACAAGGTTCACTACAAGTTGGCAACTCAATGACACCTAACAACAACAAATGCCACATTTGGAAGTAAAATATAAGACAGTAATGACACAAAAAAACATATAAAGTAACTGTTGCGTACGTGATGCAATATTATCTGTATTTAAAAGTAGATTGTGGTTAAGTTCGAAGTGCAAATTATAAACCCTGCAGCAAATATCAGAACAAGAAATAACATGATTTAACAAAAATATCGGTAGAGAAGATCAAAAAGAATGCTGATGGTAACTAATCTCAAAGAAAAAATTAAAAGGAACAAAATATATGAGACATTAGAAAAAAATAATAGTAAGATATAGACTGAAATATAAAAATATCAATAATTGCATTAAATGTAAACAGACTAAACACACAAATTAAAAGTGAAAAATGGTCAGATTACGTTAAAAACAAACAAACAAGAAACCCATGATCTGATTATATGCTGTCCATAAGAAAGGTGTTTTAACTATAAGAACAAAATTGGCAGTAAAAAAAGGAGCAATTTACTGAAACATGAAACTTGAATAAGACTTAGAAGTATTTTTAAATTATTATATACTGATATAATAAAATTAGGTAGTAAATATTTTTATTTGTAGGAATTTCTAGACTATGCAAAACCCATAAGGTTAAGTGCTACAGCTGCTAAACAAAGGGTCGGCAGTTCAAATCCACCAGGCACTCCTTGGAAATTCTATGGGGCAGTTCTACTCTGTCCTATAGGGTCACTATGAGTCGGAATCGACTCGACGGCACTGGGTTTGGTTTTTGGTTTTTATAAGGTTAATAGTTCACTGTGGTAGGGGTGAAGAGTAGAATTTACTGCAGAAGAGCATGAGGGAACATTTTAGTGTGACGAAAATGTTCTGTATTTTGATTAGGCTGATGATTATAGTGGAGAATATGAACACATCAAATTCTAAACTTAAAGCAGGTGTATTTTATTTTATGTAAACTATACCTCAATAAAGTACATGAAAAAGTAACAACTGAAAACATTGGTCTAGTGCAAGAAATAAATTTAAATATTGAACCGCCTCTCTAATTTATCAAGACAGGTAAGTTGGAAAACAAGTTGTTATTTATAGTTATCTATGGCAGTTGACCTAATACCCAATTCATTGAGCTCTGCGTTAATGACAGTGTGAAATTATATTAGTGGTACTAAAACATGTAGTTTACTTCAATATGCTAGAACTCAGGAGATATCTACTAGTTATTTCTGCAACATCAATGTTTTTAAAAAATATATCATTTCACTTTTGAGTGATAACTAGTATACATCTTGCTGCATAGTTCTCTGATATCTCTCCAGCTTTGCCTTCCAGAAATCATGACATACATTGAGTTACACTGAGAATATTACTTAGGTCAAAACAACAGCCCCAACTGATGCCATTTCATGGAGACCAACGGCCTTCAAGTAAGAAATGTGGTACAAAGCTCTAAAAATCTACAATAGCTGACCTTCCAGGGTTCTCTGCCATGAAGTGTGCTTTTTAAAATGTGTTTTGCTTTAATTCTGCATCCCACTTTGAAGAGCGGCTTCTGGGGGTCTTAAATGCTAGCAAGCTGCCATCTAAGATGCATCATTTGGTCTCAATCCGCCTGGATCAAAGGAGAATGAAGAACACCAAGGACACAAGGTGATTACGAGCCCAAGAGACAGAAAGGGCCACATGAACCAGCGACTACATCATCCTGAGACCAGAAGAACTAGATGGTGCCCAGCTACAACCGATGACTGCCCTAACAGGGAACACAACAGAGAACCCCTGAGGGAGCAGGACACCAGTGGGATACAGACCCCAAATTCTCATAAGACCAGACTTAATGGTCTGACCGAGACTGGAAGGACCCCAGTGGTCATGGCCCGCAGACCTTCTGTTGCCCTAGGACAGGAACCATTCCCGAAGCCAACTCTTCAGACATGGATTGGAATGAACAATGGGTTGGAGAGGGATGCTGGTGAAGTGTGAGCTTCTTGGATCAGGTGGACACTTGAGACTATGTTGGCATCTCCTGCCTGGAGGAGAGATGAGAGGGTGGAGGGGATTAGAAGCTGGCAGAATGGACACGAAAAGAGAAAGTGGAGGGAGACAGCAGGCTGCCTCATTAGGGGGAGAGTAATTGGGAGTGTGTAGCAAGGCGTATATGGATTTTTGTGTGAGAGACGGATTTGATTTGTAAACTTTCGCTTAAAGCACAATAAAAATTATTTTAAAAAAATGTGTTTTGCTTTAGTCTCTCATCTCATATGCCTGAGTATGAATTATTGTATTTACACCAGCATATGTGTCACCTGATGTGGCAGAGAGTTAAACTCTGTTAACATGATCTAAAAGACAGCTGATACTCTACCAGACAGAATCAATTTTAGGATTTACAAAGTAATATCATAAAAGAGAAAAGATAATCAAATTTTGCAAGATATTTTACATCTTATTATTGTTGTTGTTATTGTTAGGTGCCACCGAGTCAGTTCCAACTCATAGTGACCCTATGCACAACAGAAAGAAACCCTGCCTGGTCCTGCACCATCCTTACGATCGTTGTTATGCTT
The DNA here is from genome assembly GCF_024166365.1 of Elephas maximus indicus. Lineage (NCBI taxonomy): Eukaryota > Metazoa > Chordata > Mammalia > Proboscidea > Elephantidae > Elephas > Elephas maximus. The sequence goes on along the minus strand of NC_064822.1, from coordinate 76,041,255 downwards.
GAGCTCATTGTTGCAGCCACTGTGTCAATCCACCTCCTTGAGGGTCTTCTTCTTTTCCGCTGACCCTGTACTCTGCCAAGCATGATGTCCTTCTCCAGGGACTGATCCCTCCTGACAGCATGTCCAAAGTTTGTAAGACGCAGTCTCACCATCCTTGCTTCTAAGGAGCATTCTGGTTGTACCTCTTCCAAGACAGATTTGTTCATTCTTTAGGCAGTCCATGGTATATTCAATATTCTTCTCCAACACCACAATTCAAAGGCTTCAATTCTTCTTCATTCTTCCTTATTTATTGTCCAGCTTTTACATGCATATGATGCGATTGAAAATACCGTGGCTTAGGTCAGGCCCACCTTAGTCTTCAAGGTGACATCTTTGCTCTTCAACAATTTGAAGAAGTCCTTTGCAGCAAATTTACCCAATGCAATGCGTCTTTTGATTTCTTGACTGCTGCTTCCATGGCTGTTGATTGTGGATCCAAGTAAAATGAAATCCTTGACAACTTCAACCTTTTCTCCATTTATCAAGATGTTGCTCATTGGTCCAGTTGTGAGGATTTTTGTTTCCTTTATGTTGAGGTGCAATCCATACTGAAGACTGTGGTCTTGATCTTCATTATAAACATGAAAATTATTAGCAATGAAAAAAATAATGTAACACCTATGAATTAGGAAAGGATCTAGAGAAAATCCATCATGAAACCAAAAGACTATTGAGAAATACCAATAGAAAAACGTGCCGAAGAAATTAGAATTTAGTATTTCATTTTGAAGTTCAGATTGAAGTAAGAAAAATAACCTGTGCAGATGCTTAAAATAACACCTATGCGTGGCAAATATGAGATATAATTACATAATTGTCTGAGTATTTGGTATGAATAAGAACACCCACAGCTTTTAAATGTGCTAATTAATACACCACTAATTAAATAATGTCAGGTTGGCCAAGAGGTCTAAGGTGCTAGACTCAAACTTTCACTGCCTGCACTCAGGGTATCTGGTCTACAAATGGAGGTGTGGGTTTGAATCCACTTCTGACATAGTTCTATTTTGGAAACCCTGGTGCTGTACTGGTAAAAGAGTTCAGCTGCTAACCAAAACGTCAGCAGTTTGAATCCACCAGGCACTCCTTGAAAATGATATGGGGCAGTTCTACTCTGTCCTATAGGGTCACTATGAGTCAGAATCAACTCAATGGCAATGGGTTTGGTTTTTTTTGGTAACTAAATAATTAACAATAAAACTCAGTGGAAATCTAAAGAAAAATAGACATATGATCTAGAGCAGAGGTCAACAAACTATGTTTTCCTGGACTACATCTCTCCTCTTTTTCTACATTAAGTTTTATTGAAAAACAGCCATCCCCGTTTATGTATTGCCTATGGCTGCATTTGTGCTATAAGACCAAAGTTAGCGTACTTACTAGAGAGATTATATTGCCTGCAATGATGAAAATACTCATCATCTGGCCATTTAGAGAAAAAGTTTACCAGCCCATGGTTCAGAAGACAAAGTTAGACGTGAAAGGAAATATTTTTCCAACAGTGATAATATTATTTGCTTTAAAGAGTTTAGGTTGCCTTTCATGATAGAATTGGATTGGTATTTAATATTTATATTGGTAAGAGAAACAATGAACAAGTTTATCATGAGAAATTCTTTGCATAAAATAGCAGAGGAGGAGAGAGAGAGAGAAAGAAAGGAGGGAGGTAAGTAGGATGGAAGAGAGAGAGAAAAGATTGGTATAACTACTGACATAAAAGATCAATAATGTAGATTTTTTATGTGAGTTGTTATTAATCCTTGCAAGAACCATATCTATTATCAATTCTTCATTCCTGTAAATTTGGAGAGAGAGTTATATATCTATACAATTCTCTTTGATTTTGAGTTTCACTTTTGGTTTTTAAAAATCAAAGATCCTTTGAACTTTTAATGAAATTCCTGGGCCCTTTCCCTAGAAAAATGTCCATATTCACAAACCAAGTTTTGTTTACAATTTATTTCAGTATATGATCACCATAATGCTCATTTACTAACACTTCTGTTGCTCCCAAGTCAAAATTATTGCACTGGATTTAAACATATTTATTATCTCACCTTAAATATTTTATATTTTAGCCTTGATTTTTTCTATTTTTTGCACATTATAAGTAAAGATATAAGCAATATTTTTAAGATCATAGAAATCAGGCACTACTAAATAAAATTAAAGGAAGAGACAGGCAATAAATCTTTTTTTAAATTAATAATATTAGCGTATTCAAAAGAATTAACCAAATATTCATATCTTAAATATTATTTTAAAATAATTAAATGTTTCTTAAAAATACATTCCTCTAAAGATGGAAACCCCACAAACAGCAATCCCAGTTTGAAATTTTAAAATAGTATAATAGTGATATAGTTGTATAGTAGTACAGTAGTAGAATTTTAGCAAAATTACTAAAAAGAAAGCAATAATATGATATAATTTCTATATAGGTGTATTACTTGTTTCTTTAGATTTTATCACTATGGTGTTTATGTGGTTATTGCAAAATATTAGAATAGAACATACTAAGTAAGATCACAATTATGGACCTATATTACCCCTATAATAATGAGTTTTTTTTTTGGGGGGGGGGACGTAGCTTTAACCCCAAGAAATTTTTTTTTTTTTATAGAGTGAGTGGAAACCCTGGTGCCGTGGTGGTTAAGTGCTACGGCTGCTAACCAAAGGGTCAGCAGTTCAAATTCACCAGATGCTCCTTGGAAACTCTATGGGGCAGTTCTACCCTGTCCTATGGGGTCACTGTGAGTCGGAATCAACTTGACAGCCCTGAGTTTGGTTTCTTTGGTTTCATAGAGTAAGTATGTCTTAGAAAAATTCCCAAGATTTTATTTGTCCATTACTTCTTTTAAGCCAAGCTCCATTTTCTGTTTCTAAATATTTAAACTTTTCTAGTGTTTCAGAACAATAATATATCCAGAGGGCCTTGGAAATGATTTTCTCAAATTCCAGCAAAAAGAAGGGAGGGTGATGAGTAAAGTTGTATTGCCTACTCTTATTAATAATGGACTGAGTTTAGTCATTCTTGAGAAATATTAATGAAATTGATTGAAAAAAAATTGAAGGCACATTTAAAATTTATGTTACATACATACATGTACATGCAACTGGACAGCTGGAACAATCAATTACGGGTACAAAAAAAAAACCAAACCCATTGCTGTCCAGTCAGTTATGACTCATACCAACTCTATACGACAGAGTAGAACTGTTCCATAGGGTTTCCAGGGTGCAGTTGGTGAATTTGAACTGCAACCTTTTTGGTTAGCAAATGAGCTCTTAACCACTATGCCACTTGGGCTGCCCACCAATTTTGGGTACATGGGACTCTAACAGGATCACATCTCTTAAATGTTTACAATTTTCCTTTACTAACAGTAATTCAATCATCCCCATCTAGGGGATTTATTCAGCTGAACGGGGCCAAACCTGCTTCCATAATGCTAAGAGAGAAAACCGGCAAGTCTAGTTGCTTTAATTATTGTCACATGGTGTGGTGACTGTTGAAAAGAATCCTTTACAGTCCCAGGTAATGTGGGTTTTTTTGCTCATCTAGATCCCTGCCAATTCCTTGTGGCTCCACATTGGCTCTCCTCACCTGGGAGGTGGGAAGTTTTTAAATTGTTCATCTCCAGGACCCACCCTTAGAGCATCTTGATTATTAGGTCTAAGAAAGCCTCCTGGGTGTTTCTTTAAAGCATCCTGGATGCTTCAAATTCCTAGCCAAACTCAAGAGCCATGGGGTTAAGCAATATTTTATTGTAGGGCACGTTAAAGCCTTTAAATTATTAAAATCCATTTTTATACAGGCTCAACTGCTACAGTCTGAAATTGATCGAACATACAATCAAGATGCATTGATAATTACTGGTGATTGGAATACGAAAGTTGGAAACAAAGAAGAAGGATCAGTAGCTGAAAATTATGGCCTTGGTGATAGAAACAATGCCGGAGATCGAATGATAGAATTTTGCAAGACCAACGACTTCTTCATTGCAAATACCTTCTTTCACCAACATAAACAGCGACTATACACATGGACCTCGCCAGATGGAACACACAGAAATCAAACTGACTACATCTGTGGAAAGAGACGATGGAAAGAGCTCAATATCATCAGTCAGAACAAGGCCAGGGTCCGACTGTGGAACAGACCATCAATTGCTCATATGCAAGTTCGAGCCGAAACTGAAGAAAATCTGAACAAGTCCATGAGAGCCAAAATATGACCTTGAGTATATCCCACCTGAATTTAGGGACCATATAAAGAACAGATTTGATGCATCGAACACTAGTGACCAAAGACCAGATGAGTTGTGGAGTGACATCAAGGACATCATCCATGAAGAAAGCAAGAGGTCACTGAAAAGACAGGAAAGAAAAGACCAAGATGGATGTGAGAGGAGACTCCGAAACTTGCTCTTGAACATCGAGCAGCTAAAGTAAAAGGAAGAATTGATGAAGTAAAAGAACTGAACAGAAGATTTCAAAGGGCCTCTCAAGAAGACAAAGTATTATAATGACATGTGCAAAGAGCTGGAGATGGAAAACCAAAAAGGAAGAACAGGCTTGGCATTTCTCAGGCTGAAAGAACTGAAGAAAAAATTCAAGTCTCAAGTTGCAACAGTGAAGGATTCCATGGAGAAAATATTAAATGACGTGGAAAGCATCAAAAGAAGATGGAAGGAATACACAGAGTCATTATACCAAAAAGAATTAGTCGATATTCAACCATTTCAAGAGCTGGCATATGATCAGAAACTGATGGTACTGAAGGAAGAAGTCCAAGCTGCTCTGAAGGCATTGGCGAAAAACAAGGCTCCAGGAATTGATGGAATATCAGTTGAGATGTTTCAACAAACAGATGCAGCGCTGGAGGTGCTCACTCATCTATGCCAAGAAATATGGAAGACAGCTTCCTGGCCAACTGACTGGAAGAGATCCATATTTATGCCTATTCCCAAGAAAGGTGATCCAACCGAATGTGGAAATTATAGAACAATATCATTAATATCACACACAAGCAAAATTTTGCTGAAGATCCTTCAAAAACGGCTGCAGCAGTATGTCAACAGGGAACTGCCAGAAATTCAGGCTGGTTTCAGAAGAGGATGTGGAATGAGGATTATCATTGTTGATGTCAGATGGATCCTGACTGAAAGCAGAGAATACCAGAAGGATGTTTACCTGTGTTTTATTGACTATGCAAAGGTATTCGACTGTGTGGATCATAACAAGCTATGGATAACACTGCGAAGAATGGGAATTCCAGAACACTTAATTGTGCTCATTAGGAACATTTACGTAGATCAAGAGGCACTTGTTCGGACAGAACAAGGGGATACTGATTGGTTTAATGTCAGGAAAGGTGTGTGTCAGGGTTGTATTCTTTCCCCATACCTATTTAATCTGTATCCTGAGCAAATAATATGAGAAGCTGGACTGCATGAAGAAGAACAGGGCATCAGGATTGGAGGAAGGCTCATTAACAACCTGCGTTATGCAGATGACACAACCTTGCATGCTGAAAGTGAAGAGGACTTGAAGCACTTACTAATGAAGATCAAAGACCACAGCCCTCAGTATAGATTACACCTCAACATAAAGAAAACAAAAATCCTCACAACTGGACCAATGAGCAACATCATGATAAACGGAGAAAAGATTGAAGTTGTCAAGGATTTCGTTTTGCTTGGATCCACAATCAACAGCCATGGAAGCAGCAGTCAAGAAATCAAAAGATGCATTTCATTGGGCAAATCTGCTGCAAAGGACCTCTTCCAAGTGTTGAAGAGCAAAGATGTCACCCTGAAGACTAAGGTGCACTTGACCCAAGCCATGGTATTTTCAATCGCATCATATGCTTGTGAAAGCTGGACAATGAATAAGAAAGACCAAAGAACAGTTGACGCCTTTGAATTGTGGTGTTGGCAAAGAATATTGACTATACCATGGACTGCCAAAAGAATGAACAAATCTGTCTTGGAAGAAGTGCGGCCAGAATGCTCCTTGGAGGCAAGGATGGCAAGACTGCGTTTTACATACTTTGACATGTTTTCAGGGGGGATCAGTCTCTGGAGGACATCATGCTTAGCAGAGTACAGGGTAAGCGGAAAAGAGGAAGACCCTCAACAAGGTGGATTGACACAGTGGCTGGAACAATGAGCTCAAGCATAACAACGATTGTAATGATGGTGCAGGACCGGGCAGTGTTTCGTTCTGTTGTGCATAGGGTCACTATGAGTTGGAACCGACTCGATGGCACCTAACAACAACAACAGCAGGAGGAAATATATGGCACCCACACAATTTATCACATCTATTATACTCTTGGGAAACCCTGGTGGCGTAGTGGTTAAGTGCTACGGATGCTAACCAAAGGGTCGGCAGTTCAAATCCGCCAGGCGCTCCTTGGAAACTCTGTGGGGCAGTTCTACTCTGTCCTATAGGGTCGCTATGAGTCAGAATCGACTCGACGGCACTGGGTTTGGGGATTATACTCTTGAGCCCTTATTCTTCTATTAGCATTTAGGGAACCTATGTTTTTTTGAAGCAGGCTGGGATCTGCTGCCCTGCCTCAACCCTGTCATTTACCAAAGAGAAAATGAAAGGTGAAGGAGGTTAAGTAATTGCCCCAAGTCATAGTCAAACCAGATTCAAGACTTGTGTCTCTTTTACCTGGTTCTCTTTTCCTTCTTCTGTATGAAATAACTCAATATTGTCCCTCGAAACTCTCCATTCAAGTTCCACCTGTGTCCAAATGACTGAAATCAGAAACATTTTACATGTAGTTGGGAAATTCTTCATTGCCGTGTTGGGTACAGAGTTTACTTTGATTGTGCTGTGATAGAGAATAATTTCTCTCTCTTATAACCATTTTTCTTTAAAACACCACTTTAGGTGCCTGAAAGGTGGCTTCCTAGTCAACGTTAACTGCTGAGGTTCTGACAGAATGACAGCACTGGGCTGGTTAATCAGAGAGTATAAATGATATAAAGATGACAGTCATAAGTGTTTCCATCGGAAAGCTAAGAACATATACCCAGGATCCTTAAAAAGTTTTATTAGAACTCAAGAAACTTTATCATGATTTTAAATAAGGCATTTCAAGAAGTGCAAAGAATGATACTTCTTGGTCCAACATGCTCCCCCAATAACTGCTTAAAGGGAATGACTCTTTTCTAAGATTCGATGACATAATGGTTTGTTCAGATATATTATGGGGTATCCTGAGTAAGCTCCTAATAACATTTACATTACTGACGTTTGCAAACAAATTATTAAATAGTAAATTACATATGATTCAAATTTATGCCTACATAAACTTATTTACAATCACTTGCAATCAGTGTACTTTCTTGAATGAAAGAGAAAGAGGTAAATGGAGGTACAGGTATTTCCTAGGTTAGCACATGGGAGGTTGTTATACATCTGACTGGCATTGTTTATATGTGTGTGCCTGATAAAAGATGGAGAACTAATGCACCAGGGAGGTTCTAACAGTTTCCTCATAGGACATACTAGTTTCAGTCTATTTACTTGTGAAATTTCACACACACACACACACACACACACATAATCACAGAATATAAAACTATGAATTGCCATCAGGGTCTCCCATCTCTGAAATATTTCACTCAATGTTTAAAATTCTTCAAATTCTGTACCTTTCGTAAGGTGAAGATTTTTTAAAATGCCAAATACAACACCCAAGGAATTGACGCAAGCAAGACACAAGCCTGGGTAAAATCAATGTAATCTCTCTTGCAGAAAACGCATGTATATGTGGGAGTCTAAATTGTAGTTTGAGATATTTACAGGAATAAGATTGCCCCTTGATGACACAGACACTTAACTTTCAGAGTGTTTCACCCATCTCCTACTTAGGTAACAATGTGCTTTGCTAGATTTTCACTAAGTAGCAAACAGTTACAGGGCACTTCAAAAGGCGAAAGGATAGAAAGGTGATGAGTCTAAATTCTGGTAGAGGGCCATTGTTTAAACTCTGATCCTGGGAAATTAGCATGTGGATAAATAAGCTTGAATTTTCTCCTATTGCGTGGTTTCTAAAGGTCTTATCTAAACTTAACACACCCTGTAAAAGGAGATTTGTTGACTTCCTACAGAGCTTCAACATTTATGTTGTTGAAGCCAGAAGCATTGTAACAGCAGATTCAAAGCAAACCTATGCCTGTATTGATATTGATCTAAATCAGTTTGGTCTAATAATATTTCTTTTGTGACATGGTTTACCTTTTTACCATTGCGTAGATTCACTCCAAACTGGAAACCACCCAGTGTTCATTTGCTAAAGGAAAAAAATACTGAAGAAGTTCATTGCACCCACAGGCAACACCTACACATTTAACTCACTGCATAGCCAGCTTGGGTGAAATTAGAGAAAAAAACTGCCCAAGCATGTCAAATGTTTAAGCTTTAAGACCCTGGGTGGAATGAAATAAAAGAGGAAGGAATCCGGGGGTACTTCAGCGTAATCAAGCTGGCTCATGCCGCTGAAGACACAGCTGGGATTGAGTGTTCACTGCAGTGAGGAAACTTGCATTCCCGTCCCCGTCACCAGTGGATGTGTGGAGGGTGTGTATGTATGTGTTTTAAATTTTTCTGCTAAGAAATAAAACAAAAAATTAAATGCTGCAGAAAGTAACATGTTTCTCATTTTGTTTTTATAAACGTACAGTAGGTTAAACATCCCTCTATTCCCCACCCTCCCAACTTCTCTTTTGACAACTTGCTACATAAAACTGCTTGGTGAGCAGTACCTTAAGACCCTTTTGTTTTATCTAAAAGTGTATTAGAATATCCCAAAAGTGCACTTGGATATAGTGAATATTATACTTAAAATATCCTATTTTTTTATGCAATAGATACATTGAGAACAATTTTTGTTGTTGTTTATGTTTAGTTTTCTCAGTGTTGAGCAAAAATGCCATCTGGTAACCCAAAGCATTAACCTGTTTCACTTCAGGTATTAAGAAGGCAGCATGAGACTTTGTGTCTCCCTGCACACCCATGTGCCCATTTTAATGGCTTTTTTAAATCCATTTCCACTTGGTGATCTAGCCATTTTGTAAAACTGACTGACAGCAAAATCAAGCTCATTAGAGAAGACACTGCTGGTACTTTTTGGAGATAAAAACTTATTACAGGAGTTAACACCTAGTAACATATCACGCATCTACTTACCAGGTAACTTTATGTTCATTGCAGGGACAGGGGTCAGAACTATATAGGTGAAGGGGGCAGAAAGGCGTATATTTCAATTAAAAGGGTGATAAAAAATATATTAAATTCTTTCTAAAATTAAAACTCAAAAGATACAAACCTATAGGAGCAGACAAGCTCTACATTAAATATTCCTGCAGAATATCATCATGTTATTTGGCCTACTTTAATCTAATTTATAAGAAGCCATGGTGGTGTAAATGGTTAAGAGGTCAGCTGCTAACTGAATGATTGGCAGTTTGAACCCACCCAGTGCTTCTTCAGGAAAGAGACCTGGTGACATGCTCCTGTAAAGACTGCAGCCAAGAAAACCCTATGGGGCAGTTCTACTCTGGTACCTGGAGTTGACTACGAGCTGAAGTCTACTTGAGGGCACCCAACAACAACTACAATGCAATTATACCAAAACAGAGTAAAAGCTTTCTAACATTTGTAACAGATGGTTACCTAAACGATAAAGCAGGTTGTGTTATATATTGATTACTATAAAAACTGAATAGGTATATGATACTCCATGATTTTTGTATAATTTACAGACATTTCATAAACCCATAAAAAAACTCATATTTTATGCCTCAACCAAAAGTCTGAAAAATGATTATTAAAGGATCTGTATATTTCCTGGTGTGCTAGGAAGTTATTCCTTTCCCTCCAAGTAACAGAGCTGATCATGATACTCTGGATGAAAACCTTTGTATAGATAGATAAATATGACATAAATAGTTAAATGTGTTTGGATAATGATGCCGCACACCCTAGAAGTAGATTCCATTCTAGTTTTATTATTATCAGGAAGATATGAGTTTAAAGCCTGACTCTAATCAGTGGGAGGATTTGGTCATACTATTTAAGTTTTCACAGCCTCCATTTGCACAGCGGTAAATACTACTTCTTCATAGAGTTGTTGTGAATAATTGAAAAAATGTGTGCAAACCATGAAAAGTATAGGTTGCTGGCATATACTAAGGATTTAATTGTTATAAGTCTTTTTTTATATATTGTTATTATGATATAATTATAATTATAATTACTCTGTTATGTGTATTTATTTAAGAAATATTTAATTGGTTTATTTATTCTCTACCGTATAATCTGTTTAATATCTTTAAATGCCTAGGACACCAATATACATAACATACTATAAACTAACATAGTAATAGATGAAAGCTTTCAACTTTCTCTTTTAAAACTAGAATCTCAGGGAATTCTTAGTTACAAGATTGAATGAACTAACACTTGAGTTATTTCAAATTCTTATGCATATTTAAAACCAATGTACCTGTTTATTATTACATTGGAGCCAAATCCACTAAGATACTTTCAAATGACTGATTTAATGTTTGAAAATTTCAAATTAGGAAATAATTAAATAAAAACTTCGTTAAAATGGAAACCTCTCATATACATTCATATGAACAAACACAAGGCAGTATAGCCTATAGATTAAGAGCATGGATTTCAACATCAGATAGACATGGAGTGGAATCAGAGCTCAATCAATTACAAAATGATGGTCTCAGGAAAAAAATTAATTGCTGTAAGTTTGTTTCTTTTTCTTTAAAATAAGGATAACACCAGTAACAACTTCATAAGATTTCTGTGAGGATTAAGATGAGATAATACACATATGGTATTAAGCATATCCTAACTCATAATAAGTCTTCAGTAAATATTTGTGAATTTTGTTGATATTGTAATATGTGTGATATATCAATCTACCTAAAAAAAAAAGTTTTTTTTTTTACCAAAAGTTACACGAAAATGTAAAAATGACACTTAAAAGTTCGATAGAGTGAACACAAAGAAACTATAATTAAAACTACATTTAAATCAATGAAACTATTTCTATATGTATACTCAGAAATATACACTGTTTTAATTTTCATTTAAAAATTTGATCTCTTTTGGTTTTCAGAGTATACTTTAAATATGACATTGCATTTACTCTTTGCCCTATAACTTTAACTATGAACTTCTGACCTTGGACAGTTCTTATTTTATTAATTTGGTAAGTATCCATAAGTGTCTGACCATGTTTCTGCCTAAAATTATTTCTTCAGGGAGGTTCTCTCTGATCATTGTATCAAAAATAACTTACCTTCTACCTCTTCTTCATTTTTCACTTTAGCATTTATTGGTATATGATATAGATTTTTTTTTAATGTGAAATGGATGAATGACTGAACTAATCACATAGAATGACTTTAAATTTAATCAGAAAAGAGCTGAAAGAATAGACTTTCCTCAATATGTGGTGTTCCATGTTATGCAGCTACCTTCACGTTTGAGTAGTAGATACATATTCTCTTTCACTGAAGTTTTAAAATATAAGCTTTAAAGCTTTTTCTTTATAAAATACTTCATATTGCCATTGAAAGGGAAAATATTCATAATACCATATCACCACCTACAGATAATAATAGCTGATAACATTTATTGAGCTCTTGCTTAGTGTCTGGCCCTGTGCTAAGCACACTGCATAGAACAGCTACTTTAAACTCCATAACAATGCTATAAGGCACCAGTTATTACCATCATATTTTAAATTAGAAAATTGGGATACAAATAAAGTAAACAATTTTTTATTTTTTAATAGATGAATAATTTATGTAATACATAGTCATCAAAATTTATTTTTTAATGGATGAATATTTCTATAATATATAGCCTTCAAAATCTTATTTTCAATGGATGAATAATATATAATACATAGTCTTTAAAAATTTATTTTTTAATGGGTGAATAATATTTATTTAACAATTCCTTTTTGAGTCTTTTCCCCATAGTATTCCTACCAGGCTGTCACATGTTTTTAATTTAATTTATAAAAGTTACTGATTCATAAGGACCTTAGAATTTCCCCATTATATATGTTATCAAATTTAAATTCCAGTCTAATTCTGGCTTTTTCATTTTGATTGTTTGTTGACTTACAGAAGATTTAGCCTTTGTATTGTCACATTTATTATTCTTTTTCCTATACTGTTTCTTATATTATTAAAAAAAAAAATCTATTGCCATCGAGTCAATTGTGACTCGTAGCGACCCTACAGGACAGAGTAGAACTGCCCCGTAGGGTTTCCAAGGAGCAGCTGATTGGTTTGAACTGCTGACCTCTTGGTTAGCAGCTGAGCTCTTAACCACTGTGCCACCAGGGCTCCTCTTATATTTTATCAATACTTAAAAATTCTTCCGTAATACAAAATCCATTTTTTGACTTTATTTATGCCTAATATATTTAGTTCTTCAAGTAATGTGAAACTTATTTTATATAAATGTGAAATTTTTACCATTAATTAACCAACAGTCACATCACTATGAACTGACGTTTTCTTTCCCCAGTGATTTTTGATAACACTTTCTTTTTCTGGACAATTTTACATATATGGTTTTCTGCTTCTGGACTGCTTATTTTGTTCTTTTGATCCACCTGTCAATTTTCTCATAAATATTACTTTCTCATGCGTATTATCAGGATTTTATAATATGATCTATCTTTTATTCTTACTCTTCTTTTTTCAAAATGCTAATGTCTGGCTTCATTAAATTAATTTCCCAGATGTGTTCTAAAATTATTTTGTCAAGGTCCAAATAATCTCTACTAGAGTTTTGCTTGGAATTATATTCAATATATACTCTAATTAGGAAGAATTAACACATTTAAAGTATTCAGAATCTTTTTGTATCTTTTAGTAAGATTATTTTTTTTTATATAGCCTTATTCATATTGTTTTTTTATCATTTTTACCAAGATTAGTCCTATGTATATTATGCTGCAATATATTTCTAAGACACAAGCTAGAATAAAACATAAGCAGTGCTAAAACTCATCAAGTCTCATAACTTTGATGTTCAGGCATACACATGGATATCACATAGGATTCAATTAAATGTCAGTTTGTATGCTGAGTCACACAACTGCGTCTTAACCGCCTCACCATTCACCTATAAGATAGATAGGTAGATAGATGATAGATAGATGATAGATAGACAGGTAGATAGATGATAGATAGATAGGTGATAGATAGATGATAGATAGATAGATAGATAGATAGATAGATAGATAGATAGATAGATAGATAGATAGATAGATGATAGATAGATAGATAGATAGATAGATAGATAGATAGATAGATAGATAGATAGATAGATAGATAGATAGATAGATAGATGATAGATAGATGGATAGATAGGTGATAGATAGATAGAAGATAGATAGAAGATAGATAGATGATAGATAGATAGATAGATAGATAGATAGATAGATAGATAGATAGATAGATAGATAGATAGATAGATAGATAGATAGATAGATAGATAGATAGATAGATAGATGATAGATGATAGATGATAGATGATAGACAGATAGACAGATAGACAGACAGACAGACAGACAGACAGACAGACAGACAGACAGACAGACAGATAGATAGATAGATAGATAGATAGATAGATAGATAGATGCTTGGTAGGTAGATAGATATAATAAATTTATGATTACATGGTTTGAAACCAAATTTATAAAACAGAAATAATTTTACTTTTATCACCATTTCAAATTTCTTTGAAAACAACAAGGGTATTGACTTTAACCAAAATCCACGGGAGGGTGTCAGCATGTTAAACTGGGGTATAGGATATGGAATGTGGCATGAATTGTAGTCTTCCTTTTACTAGGGCACCCTTGAGAAAGTTGTTTAATATCCATAATTCAATTTTACTCATTAATGAAAGTGGCAAAATAATAACACTTAACTCATAAGATTGTGGTAAAAGATTAAATGTTTATAAAGCATTTGCAAAAGAATTTGGAGCATAAGAAATGTTCAATGCAGGTTGGATATTATACAAATGTGGGTGTTTGGTGGACGGCATGGGACACAAAAAGTATGATGCATTTTTTTTAATAAAAATGTTAAGGGTAACCTCATTAAGTAAACATGCAAATAACTGTCCAAAAAAAAAAAAAAAAAAAGGGTACCCATTGTGAAGTATTCTTTTTTACAAAGAGTTTTTTTAAGAACATAGCACATAGTTCTAACCAATGCCAAAAAAAAAAAAAAAAACATAGTGGAGGTTTTTGCACTGAGGATTATTTCCGCCATCCCCTCATATCTGATTAAGCCTTAACTATTTTTTTTTTTATTGGTTTCAGGACATGAAGACCCTTCAACCACCAAAGCTTCATATAGGCATAGACAAATCCATGGCCATGAGAGTATTAGAACTTAAAATAGCCATGCATATTTTTTTAGCATTTGTCTAATTTTACAAATGAGGAGTAGAGGCTTAGAATAGGATTCACTGAACTTTCTGGATATGGATCTTATTGAGGAAAAAAACTGATTTAAAATTTTAAAATTGAAAGTATGCTTGCAATACATATTTTCATATATTTGCAAGTTATATTTATGCATAACTGTACTAATAGAATATGCACATTATAAAATAAAATATAGTATAAAGAGAAGATAAAATGAACAATATTTAAAAATGACTTTTAAATTATGGAACATCATAGAACTGTCAGTAATAACTCATAGTAAAATAGGTACTTAGGGCAAAGTTTGTAGTTAATGATAGTGGTTCAAAAGCTGTATGTCCAACAGATTCCCTGATATGTATAAAATAATTCGTTCAAGGTTTTTTAAATTTTTTGTTCTGATTATAGCATCATTTTTTTTCTTTTTAATCTCTTGATGTAGAGGACAAAGAACTCACATTCAGAGTACTGGGTGTATCAGTTCCGCACGTTCTGATTATTCTTATGCTCACATTATTAGTGTTCTTGTATATCTGTGTTGTCTTAATAAGGATCTTCCCCAGGCATGAATGTATTTTGGGAAATATGATTAGTTGAGACTGGGTTCTATAACCCACAAGTTTACTTAAATTGGCACAAACAAGTTGTGATCAGTTGAAACAGGCTTAGAGGGAACTGAAGCAGGAAAGCTCCCCTCTCACACTCCCCTAAGTGTAGGGGTACCCCTCTGTCCTCATGCACTCTGCACTGTATCTGACATTCTAACCAAATGAGGTTCCCAGTGCCAGTCCTTATATTAAATATTAGGAATGTAAAATTTGGTTCTTATTCATTAGTTAAAAATAAATTTTGGCTTAAAAGAGAGGTTTCAAGTTTTACTATCCAAACCCTGATAAATCATTGTATACCTCACAATACCAAAAATTAATCAAATTGTCCATTTATTTTAAGCCATTCTCATAATGTTAAAGTTTTAACGTTGGATGTTATGCATTAAGACTTCGATATTAAGGTGGCGTAGCTACCAGTGATCTATCTCTACTCTAGGATTGTTTGCCGCTGACGAGCAGAGCAAACGGGTGGCAGATGGAAGCAGAAATCTCGCGTTCTGCCCTTCTTCCGGAAGCTTTTCTCACCTCCAACTCTTCTTCTCCATTAAAATATATTCAAACATAATTAGTGTAACATTAAAATGGAAGAAATTTTGTAATTGCCAATTGTTCTGTAGCCATGGTTACTTTAACGATTTATAGCAAGTGACTCCAGGCTGGGCACGAACAAGCAGTTAGCAGGAACGGCAGTAAGAAAACGTTTTGTGTGCATGTGCAGGTGTGTGAACGTGAATGTTTGCCAAAAAAAAAAAAAAAAAAAGAAGAAGAAAGAAAGAGAGAATATTCGGTGACATTTAAGGTGCTAATATCTGGAAGTCAACCTTTAATTTGACAGCTTTTAGTGCTAGTTAATTTCATTCATCCAGGCAAGGTGTAGGAAATTTTCAGCACCTTTAAATTATCACGTTTTTCCACACCGCCTCAGGCCTATGTGGAATACCTGAACCGTACACTTTTTTTTTTACCTTTTTTTTTTTTCAGGTCAGTTGAAGTAAAACTTTCATTCCCTTTCTCAGACAATTAATCTTTAGCTAATTGAAGCAGGGATGCTGCAGGATGGGTTTCAGTGGGGCCTGTAAATCTCATTTAGCAAAGTGAATTCAAGGCACACGCTGCACCTAATGATGTGACAGGTGGGCTGCACCGCAAGACAGCAGCCTCGGAAAAGTTGATTCTCATTAGACCCGCAGAGTCCTGCAGTCAGTTTTCTGATGGCTGAAGAACACTAATCGCATCTGTTTGCTACTGGGGCAGGTGGAGCGAGGCAGGAAAGTTTGGGGCGGGGGGTGGGGAGCAGTGTTGTGAAGGGAAGAAGAGGAAGGGGTAAAATTCTCTTCTATTCTTTCAGGAGTTAATATCCTTGACTCCTGCCCAAAAACCCAGCAGGTCTACCTCCCACCAAGCGATCAGCCTCCATTCTGCTGACTCCAACAGGGTGCACCCTTTTTCTAATTAACTAAAATGGCTACGGAAAGCAAAGGAGGCCTTGTGTTGGGTGAACCAATTATTTTGAAGGGTATTAAGTCATCAGATTTACTTTTATCTTGATTGCATTGTGGAAATCGTGCATAATTAATGGTGGGAGCTTATTAGGAAAATGATTAGGCAAATTACACAGGTGTCGGATGCATTTTTTATGATAAATTTGCTAGAACAATCCTGCAATTCCATCTGTTCAGCTCACATCAGAATGTCACTCTGAAGAAATTAATGGTGCAGAGTTACACAAAGTTACTAGAGGCTTTGGATGCAGATTCAGGATGGATATGTGTATATATATATGTATGATATTTATCTAAACATATTTAAATTACCCAGCAATTTACTAACAATTATTTGATGTTACAATTCAATAAATGATTTATTTAGTCTTGAAAGGAAATTATAGTCAGATGGAAAGAAAGACGTAGAGCATATATAAATCTCATGTCATCAGTTTGATGCGTATGTAAATAAATATAATCACAAGCTATAATAACTCCTTGGTTTGCTCGATGACTCATTACCTGTCCACTAGTAGTATGAACCCTTGCTTTTTGTCCCAAAATATCCATTTTCAGTTTTCCTTCAATTTGGAATGGAATCACCTTAACAATCATACTTTATCAGAAGCTCTTGTGTAAGTAACATATTATAAACCAATTATTTAGTATCCAAAAAGCCATCTTCCACTTTGAATCCCAAAAGGAAGACAAAGAGGTGAATTGTTAGGAGCTCTCATCCCAGCTAGAATCAAATCATGCTCACTCCCATCCAATTATATATGATCAAGCAATACCATATCTCAACAGTCCCTAAACTTCTTATACCGCTAACTGATGTAAAGTTCTTGTTTGAAATATGGGATCCAGTAATGTTTAGTGATGGTAGGAAATATCAATAAGGGAAATATACTTCAGCATGAATTTTTTAAAAATATGAGACCCTGGTCTGTCGCCTTGTCACAAAGTAGTAAATTCTTAAAGTAGCATTTAGATAGGTCCAAAAAAACGTGTACAAACAAGGAGGTAAAACATGTTTAAAAACAAAAAAAAACCAAACCTGTTGCCATCAAGTTGATTCCAACTCATAGTCACCCTGTAGTACAGACTAGAACTGCCCCATAGGGTTTCCAAGGAGTGGCTGGTGGATTTGAACTAGCAACATTTTGGTTAGCAGCCAAGCTCTTAACCACTGTACCACCAGGGCTCCAAAATACACTTATAGTTTAAATTATTAGTTATGTTGCACTAAAACAGCTAAACCATTCTTGCTGTTACACAATATCATGGAAAGAACCATTACAACCTTTTGATCCTTGGGCCTTTCAAATTCCAAAGCAGTCAGAAAAACAAGAAATATAAATATTGATCTTGTAGAGAGACTAAACGTGCCATTCACCAAAGCAGAATTTGCAAATTACAAAGAGAAGATACTAGATGATCCAGGCTAGTAAAATATCCACTTCCACATTCCATATGTACTTTGTCTAAGCTGGATATTACCAATAACCTGCTGCATAGCTCTATCCAATTTTCCTACAAAAAGCTCAAACTCAACAAGATAAAAACTGAATTCATTATTTCTACTTGCACAATTCTTTAACAAATACCATCATATTCCAACAATTTATCCAGACTGGAAATTTGAAAACCATCACTTAGTCCTTCTCAGATGTCCAATTTAGCACCAAGTCCTGTTATTTCTACCTCCAGAATATCTTCCACTCTCCTCACTGATACTCCCTCAATTCAACATTAATTCTTTCTCAGTCGTATTAAATTTGATGCCCTCCAAAATTGTTCTTTTTAAAATTCAGCATTTTGTACTGCTACTGAAAATAATTTTCTAAAATGAATGTATTCTATTAACTACCTTAATTAAAGTTACTCAATATTTCCATATTGTCTATGACATAAAGAAAATCCATTTTTATTGGATTCTTTGCCTAGCTGTTCAGTCTTATCTCTTGCTACTCCCGCACAGCCATCTTGAGCTACCTGTTCTTCCTTGAGTGCTCGATGCACGTAAGGGTTTCCTGAATCCCACAGATGCAGTTGTTACCTCTAACACAGTGCTTTGTACTTAACTCAATACTAGCATTTCCCTCACCACATCTGTCTCCTCCTTTTAAGTGTGAGTTCCTTGAGTGAGGGAATGTCTCACTCACCGCTCTATGGCTAGTTCTCCGTACATTTTCTGACGTATAATACATATTCAATAAATGATTGTCGAGTAAATGAATGCATGAAAGTATATGTATAGCATGACATGGTTGAATACTAACACCTCAACCTACTGTACCCAAGGGAGTTGTTGATTCATGGGTAAATGAATGGTTGAGTAAAGAAGGCAAGGCATTTTATGGTAGCACTTATCCTGGAAGCCAAAGCTGTGGTAAAAAACAATTTTCACTGACCTGCATCTCTCTTACCCACACATACATTCACACACATTTTCTCATTCACCATAGCGAGCAGAGAGAAAAGGCATTCTTTGATAGCAGCAGTAGCAGCAAGCTGTGTTGAGGGTGCGTATAGCCTTCCTTGTGATGCGATAGTTAAGAGCTCCATCGCTCGCTAAAAGTTGTCAGTTTAGTGGCTCCGCAGGTAAAAAGACCTGGTGATCTGCTCCTGTGAAGATTATAGCCAAGGAAACCCTACGGCATAGTTTTATTCTGTCCTATACAGTCACTATGAGTTGGAATCAATTCAACAGCACACAACAAAAACAACCACAACATGGCCTTCCTACTCTAAGCATATGCCAGAACCAGCAGCACTGGCATCTCCTTGTTAGGAAGGCACATTCTCAGGACCAACCCAGACTTACTGAATCAGAATCTGCATTTTAATGATGTTATCCAGTAAATTGCAGCACATTAATATTTGAGAAGTGCAGCATTGGGGGATAATTATCTTTCACAAGCTCCAATGATTTATGTAGTAGTAAATAGAAATCCTAAAATACTAAATAGTTGTGACAATTTAATACAGAGTGCAAATTTTTAATTTGAACTTTATGCAATAGCAAATAGACACTGAGAGTTTCCTGTATTAATTGTATGAGCTCATATTGTAGGAAGAAGCGACCGATCGCTCTCCCTCATATTCCTATGGGGTATGGATCTGCATTAATTAAAACTCTTTCTTGACCATTGGGATATACAGTTGTTCACCCCCTTTTTCCACCTCTTAGTTTAATTAGGAAGCTGCTTTCCCACGGACAGTGCATGCTGCCACAGGGCCTGTATGACTGTTTGAAACAGAAAAAACAGGTATACACTGCAAATTACTGTTTCTACAGGGTGTTTTATGAGGTGTGTGCATTTTGGGAGAGTTCTGGTGATGCAGTGGTTAAGAGATAGGCTACTAACTAACCAAAAGGTCAAAAGTTTGAATCCACCAGCTGCTCCCTGGAAACCCCATGGGGCAGTTCTACTCTGTCCTATAGGGTTGCTATGAGTTGGAATCAACTCCATAGTAACAGGTTTGTGTTTTGTTTTGGTGTATTTTTGGTAGGAAGAATAGAAACTTTCAAAAAAAATTTTTGGGACACCATATGTTCCTCTGAACTCTGGGGGGCATCCAGGGGTAGAATTAGTGGGACAAAGTATGTCCCTTGGGACTAGGAGAGTAGAATTGTTGGAGGGGAAAAAAATTTATACTACTTACCAAAAATTCAACAACACTCAATGATTCAGCATGTTTCCATGGTAACCAAAAACCAAACCCACTGCTGTCGAGTTGATTCGGAATCATAAGGACCTAACAGGACAGAGTAGAACTGCCCTGCAGAGTTTCCAAGGAGCACCTGGTTAGCAGCCATAGATCTTAACTACACCACCATGGTTTCTGAAACACATTGTATCAACAAAAACTTTCAAAGCAGAAAATGATTGGGTTTTGAAAGTTTCTTTAAAACAAAGAAAGGAAAAAAGCATCAAAGTGCATTGCAGAATCAAGTAGCAGAGAAAACTAGGATATGGACAAGATCATGACCTGAGCATTTCCATTATCTTCACGCACTTTTGATCAAAATTTATGACGATTCCGTAAAAACAAAGATTGACAGTTAATACCCTGTTCCCATTTGTATGTTGTGTGTCTAAGTGTGTGTCTTTGTGTGTATATAGAGATGATATAGATAGACTGTATTTTTATGCAAATAACACACACCTTCAGGGCTGCACCCTATCCCTATGAGGTATCTTCGTAAGTGTGCTATGTTAATTTATTTATTTATTTTTTTTACAGTAACATGCGGAAGGGGATTGGCATGGCAGTGCTTGTAAGGGTGCCTCCCAGTGGGTAGGACGTGGTCAAAAACCCAGAAGGCATGCATTATTTGTGTAAAAATATGGTAGATATGTAAGATATCCAACCATGTATATAACATACTCACTGGCCACTGATCACACACAACTAATAATATTTATGTTAATTGTTTTACATTGGTATAGATTCTGTATATTAGTGTGAGTTTGGTCATCTTCAAATGATACTTATGTTTGCTTCCTAAAATTTCAAATTAAAAAAAAAACTTTATGACATTATTAAGAACCATATAGAACTAAACTGTGTAGAATAAATTTATAAGCTGTGTAGCACCCTTAACAAAACAGTGTCTGAACAAGTTACATTTCAGTCTGAATGTGTCATACACCATAGCCTAAGGTTAGGCCTACCTATCAAAGGGAAATGAAAGATTTGGCAAGAATGTAAATAATTCCAATCCTAAATCCAAGTTAACCAGATATCCAAGGTAAACATTTGCTTTTATATTCTCGTAATAGACATTCAATGGATGAATTTAGTTTAAAACTAATCCTTTAATTCATTCTTTAAGAGTGAGGAGAAGATCTCAGAATACAAAGTCTGTAGCATAAGATTAGTCTTTAGGTATAAAAGCTGGATGACTTCTTTAGATATCATTCAAAACGTTTCAGGCACTAAATCTGTCTTTATTTCCCCCCAAAAAATATTACTTTCAGTAGGATATGAAAGGTGGGCAACTCTTTGTGGAAGTTCTTTCTTTTTTCCTTTAGAAATCTGAAAGAAACTGCAATTATCCTTATCACCTTGCATATTGCTGTGATCAATGTAGAACGCAAAACTAAAGTTTTCTGGTTAATTTTTCTAGTATTTTACAATGTAATAATAAGAATTGTGTTGACATTATTATGTATTTCCCTAGCCATAGTTCCACATTTTGAATCTACTCAGTTTATTTATTCAATAGTGATTATGAAAATAATGATAATAATTAAATTTTATCTCTATAAATTTTCAGGAATCCCTGGTGGTGTAGTGGTTAAGTGTTAGAGCTGCTACCAAGAGGTCATCAGTTCGAATCCACCAGGTGCTCCTTGGAAACTCTATGGGGCAGTTCTACTCTGTCCTATGGGGTTTGTATGAGTAGGAATCGACTCAATGGCATTGGGTTTTTTAATGAATTTTTAAAGATCTTTATAAGCCATGAAAATATGCAGCAAATGCTTATAAAGTGAAGTATAAGTATGTTATTGATATTTTAAAATGTCAGAATGCATAAAATTCGAAGCATATTCAAAAATAAACTTATTTCCAACTATTTTCTTTTCCTGCCATGAACATAATTTTTTAAAAAATTGAGTCAAACATTCTCCCTGCTCCAACTGTGACAGCTCCCCATAAATTTTGATCTTGTCTCCAAATCAAAGAACTCAACTGTGTAGTTTCATCACGGAAGAGAACTGCACATATATGCAAAAAAAAAAAAGGTGCAAGAAAAATGTCATTTCTTTTTTCCTGAGATTTCAGTAAATATATAATTATTAATAGTTACCTAATTCATTTAATTATAACTACAAAGAGTAATGAGACACATTTCCTAAGATGATTGGGTCCTAAATAAATAGTGTCTTTATAAGTATCACAGAGACCAAAAGTGGTCATCATGGGCTACCTATCCCATGAATGTTACATTGAAGATCACTAAACCCCAAAAGGAAATACCTAGTATTTCATAGAATTGTATGCCATTTGTCAGTCTTAATGAAAACCTCAAGAAGAGAGCCTTGTAATAGTTAATCAAATTGTTTCAAAGGAACAGGAAATCATAAAATAAGGAGTAAGAATCTTCTAAATATAGTTTATGGTGGTTAAGATTGGAGGGGGGTTCTTCCTGTAGACTTAGTTCTGGAAAAATGTCCTTCTATATAACAAATGAAAAATATAACCATAAAAATTCAGTAGATAGTTAACATTTTAAAAGATATCAACTGCTAGCACAATTCAACCCAGATTGTCACGACTGAGTTTTTTTAAATCACTTTTAGATGATGTATTATCTCCAACATCTCCCCCGCACACCCACCTCCATGTTATAAGACAATCTCATTCTATTAGACTCAGTTTTAAGTAACCTAAACAAACATAAAATAATGTATCCTCTAAGTTGCGCTTGTTGTTAAGTGCCGAGGATTCAATCCCCATGGGTAACAACCCCATGTGACTGAATAGGACTGCCTTTTCGGGTTTTCTTGGCTATAATCTTTATGGAAGCAGATCACTAGGTCTTCTCCCACAGAGCTGCTGAGGTTGTTTGAACTACCAAACTTTTGGTTAGAAGCTAAGTGCTTAACCATTGCACCACCAGGGCTCCTGACATTGAGTCCATTCTGACTCATAGTGACCCTATAAAACAGAGTAGAATTGCTCCGTAGGGCTTCCAAGGAGTGGCTAGTAGATTTGAACTGCCGACCTTTCGGTTAGCAGCTGAACACTTAACCACTGAGTGCCACCAGGGTCTCTAAAGACACACTTAGAGACCTTAATACAGAGGGTAGAGTAGAATCAAGAAATTGGTCATTTGAAATATGCAAAGAGAATCCAAATAAAAGGAGCAATTTCACTTGAGTGTTGTGCTGATTCTATGGAAGAAAGCAAGATACTGGTAGTTAACTCTAAGCATAAACAATTTCCTACATTCTGGTACCCACAGAGAGTAAGAGAAAAGTAAAGACCTTTTGTAAGACTACAGATTGTGCATAGATGGCGCATGTGTTCCAAATGTAATTTCCCCAAATCTATCAACTGTTAATTCTCACATTCAATGTACCTTCGATTAAACTCTTCACTGGCTTTGCACTCGGAGAAGTTCCTTTGCTTTGCCACAGCTCCTTATCTGTAAATTAGGGACATCACATCTGTTTCCTAGTATTGTCTTGAGCATTAAATGCGGTAATGCACACAAAACACTAAAGCCACCACCACTACCACCACCAGAATAATGGTTCATAGATTGTCAGCATATAAAAGGATTGAGGACGCCCATCTAGCAGTCATACTTCATTATTTTAGTTGCATTTTTAGCATGACTACACCAAAGATGATTTTACTGGAAAAAAAAAAATTACCATTAACTTTCTCTCAAATTTCTCCATCCTCTGGTTATTTTTCTTTTGGTCTTCAGCATCAATATTAACTGACATCAAGTGCTGGAATTGTGTTGTGCACCCTATAGTTCTGAAAAGACAAATTACTCGCTGTGTGATTATTTGTCATCTGTGTGACAAGAGGCCTGTGCCTTTTATCTTTATGGCAGGAAAGACCCATGGCTAGGCACAGAAACCAAAGCTCATGGACAGCTCTTACAGAATTACACTAACTTGGAGGCAATAACAGAAAGTTTTTAAAAGGAAAATATACATACTTTAAATTTAGGAAGGAGCAAAAGAGAAAAACAACAATTTGAGGAAGCTCCAGTAAGGGATTTCAGTTATCATTAGGATATATTCCAAAAATAAAGCCCAGGGGAAACTTAGATTAATCCATCATTTATCTTACCCACTAGGTGGATCTATAAATGACTTCATTGATCCACAGCTGTGTTCAGTATCTTATGCAACAGTAGATCAGGCAGAAATAAGATTGTGTGGGCAAAGGGGCATTAGTAGGGAAGATTGAGCTAGGATTAGCTTCTCAGATTCTTTGCTAGTGTGTTCTGACAGCTTCCACCTGTTTAGTTTTAAACTCGAAGGAAGTTTCTTCTTACGTGAATACTACCATGGAATCCTATTCAAGGCTGGAGCAATCTCTTTTGTTTTTTCATGGGTCAAATAAAAGGGTTTTGTACTTATACTATCAAAACATTTTCTAGTATCTGATCTACAAGGTTGAAATAGTTTAGAGTTACTTATAAAAAAAACTTTAAATCTAGTCTACAAAATTAAAAAAATAAAAAGAACTCAGCTCAGAGACGACAATCAGAACTAAGACTAATACTCTGTGTGACTAAATCCAAAGGTGGTCCCAGTTAGCACAGAATCGTGTTCCAAGGAATTCAGAACACCTTCCAGATGCTATCTCACTGTTACTTCAAGATTGGAAAAGGAAACATATTGGTATTATGCACTGCCTGAGTGAAAGGAGTATCTCAGAAAAGTAGCTTTGGCAACACAAGTTTGCTACAAATCCTTGATGACACTTACCGACCCTATGGGAGGTTTTACTTTTTCCTATAGGGTCGCTATGAGTCAGGAATCGACTGGATGGCAACGGGTATATGGGTTTATAACCTCCAGAACAATTCTGCTATTATGCATTTACAAAGCTTGCCCAAAAACTACTGAAATAGCTTTATGCCTATGAATTTCAAAAACTTACTCAGTTTTGGTTCTGGAATGGTAGGACTGAGAATCTGCCAGTTGAGAGATTTGCTTAATTTCCCATATCATTTGTTCAGGCCAAAATTTTATTGGAAGGCAGACTGTTTTTTCAGTAAACAATCCAGGAAGATAGAGCAAGATTTCCTTTCTGTCACATAGCTTAACTTTGTCTCTTCCCCAAAACAAGCTTCCCCTTTACAAATTAATCAGTGCAATTTTGCATCACTGTCCTTGCTTATAAGCGTACCGGTACATGGCTCAAACATGGATTGGGCAATGTGCTCCTCATCACCACATGTAGTTGGGTTGCTCAAGGTTGCATTTCATCTGGGTGGCCACTTGTGAGATACTTGTATTGGTATCACATCTCTTCCTTTTATTAGTTAGCTGAGATAAACTTTACTTGTCTCTCCTCTGCCACTTTACTGAAAATACTTACTTTGGTATGAGGACTGGGAGAAGAGTATCTGCAGAATAAAAGAAAGGCTATACATTTATTATCCCAGTACTGTTTTAAAAATGTAGCAAATTGGCAAATAAGTTACTCTAAGTGTTGGGAAAAAAGGGGGCTGTTTTTATTTGACCAAAGAGTCTCATAGTGGTTTTAGCAAGGAAGGTGAATGTTTACGAACGGAGTTGGGAAGGGTGAGGAAAAGAGAAGTGAAGCTACTCTGGAGATGAAATGTGTAAGAATTAGGAATGGTAGAGAGCAAAAAAGAAAGAGAGCGAGAGCGTAAAGGGAAAGCAAGAGCAAATACACAGTATAGGGAATTTGAATCAAAGATCTAACTACTGGGAAAGGTGACCAGTGATCATTTCTTGGTGAAAGGAGACCAAAGAGCTTTTATGAAAAAGGATTCTGATATTCAATATTAAATTGTTTACTTAGCTGAAATGCAAGCGCCTCTCTGCCACCCTAAACCATTACATTTGCTATGTACATGTGCCTGGGGGGGAAATTTAAATAAAAAGCCTGAGTTTACTTGACTGAGTAGGTATAAATGAGACAAAAGAGTCATGTAAAATGAAAGATTAAAGTACTAACAGAATGAATAGAGGCCTTGAGGATATAAGTCATAAAAAAAATCTGCAAAGATATTGGGAAAAACATGGTAGTTTCACAAGATAGGGAATAGGGACCTTCAGTCAATTTTATTTAAATCTCAAAATGTAAGAAGCCGTCAGCTGATATTGCATTATATAATTAAAACAAATAAATATTTTTTCCTCTGTAAATGACTGAATTAAGTATTTGAAGAGATATTTCATGGGATAACTACCCAAAATGAGGCCAAAAGGAGGCAGGAAGTTTTTTAATCTTTTATTGTATTCCATCTGATCAGTAGAAATATGCATTATGTGTAAAAGTCAGGACTGTTTCAGCACAAGTGATAGAAAGCAAACACACACTAGCAAAAATATGAAAACAAGTGCATTGGTCCCTTATCTGGTAGGTTAAACAGCTTTAAGTTCCAACAGTTCAAATAAGGTCATTGCGTTACTGTCTCTCTCACCATTCATCTTTGGGCAGTGCTTTTCAGCGTGTTGGCTTGATTTTAAGGTACTGCCCATGTTGTGGCTTAGAGGCCCAACTGCAGTTTCAGACCTCCAAAGGAACTCTGACCAAAATTTGGGAATAGATAGGGTCAGGGATGTTAGAGTAAACTTTTTTTTCTTTTTTCTTTTAATTAATATAGGCTGATTTGTTAATAGATACGTAGATGTGTACTTTATAGTAACTTTCCTGTAGTATAAAATTCGAGAGGCCTATACCCAGTAACATAAGAAAGGGTTTTGACTCTATTTGGTTTCAGTGTGTTATACTCACATGAATTTGATCTGTTTCTCTTTCATGATTGCTGGTTTTCCCATTGAACCCAGTTTTTGTAAATAATAATAATAATGAATAAGGCAAAGACTTGGAGTCCGGAAATTCTCAACTAACATGAATGAAGTTCCTTGTTTTTGTTTTGTATTTTTATACGAAGTTACAACAGAGTCCTCCTATTTTATTTAATGGTTTTTATAAAACAGGTGAACTTTTCATGGGCACATATACATTGTATTACCAAACTAGTTTCAGCAATTAGTTTCTAATATTTTACAGAGATAATACTTTAAAATTAGTAAAATCATAAAACATTTTCAAGCTAAGTGGTTCACTTTATTGTCATCACAAATTCACAATTAATGCTTGGATCCTGTTGGTGAAAATAATTAAAATAAGCAAATAGCAAAGATATTATTTTGTTACTCCTCTGGATTAGAAATTTAAAAGTTCATCTTTTCCACTTTTCTTTTCTCTAAAGAAATGACTCTTTTACTTACACGAGACTAATATTTGAAAAACATGTATGAACAAATGAAATATGTTAAATTAAAGCAAATTAGTTTACCAAGTGAGTACAGTAAATAAGTATATATGCACATATTGGAAAGAAGCGATGGGGTGGGGACAGAGAGGTGAATTGCCTTCAGATACTCATGAGGAAGAGACAAGTGCATAATGGTTTATACAGATATAATCTATAAACATAAAACAAAATCCTATATAATTTAAATAATTGTGTACTAATTCCAGTTCAAAGAATGTCCTTAACTCTTGCTAAAAATACTCAAACTTAAAAAGAAAAAAAAAATTGTATTAATATAGTTTTAAGGATATACGTTGAAGTTTTTAATATGTATTTACAAATGTGGGTATGCTTCCCACTTAATCAGAATTACAAGTTTAGACCATATATGCATTGACAGTTATTATTCACTTTATAATAAGGTTCTTTACAGAAATATTACAATAAATTTCTTTAAATTGCTTTTCTATATTGACTTAGAGATTAATAGCTTAAGGAATTGATAATATCTAGCTAGAAGAAGAAAGGAGTAAGGAGGATTCAACATGTCTCTCTCCCAGTATTTGAAGGACTTGATGAGTCAAAAGAATTATTCTAATTTCTATGGTTAAAAATGATAGAATTAGAAGCAATGGATGAAAAGAAGTGGTATTTTGGCTCAGATGAATAGAATAAGTTTCCAGCAATCAGAGCTGTTAAAAATGAAATGCAGGGACTTGGAAAATGGTGAATTCCTTGTCAATGGAATGACAAAACTGAATGGTTCAGATACCATAGAGAAGATTCTAGTTGGAGACTGGGGGTTGGGATATACCACATGAAATCAGTATTCTTCAAACTTCATCATTACCTGATGCTATTAATTATTTTATTGAGCACCTGCAGATAGATACTTTTAAATTGTTAAGAACAGCACTTACCAAAATCACTTAAAATAAATAATAAATAATTCATGAAATTATAATGGGAATATCATGTTTTTTAAATAAAATTCTACTTTACATGCAGACTTGGGAACAATATCAATTTCTTAATAAGTAGCTTTTTTTTTTCCTTTCTTTTTTTTGGGGGGGTTCAAGATTTTAGTATAGCCATCCGTTTAGACAGCTAGCCAGTCAGCCAGTCATTTGTTCATTCATTCGTAAACATATACTGAGCATCAAATACGAGCCAGGCCCTGTGCTAAGAGTATGAGACATTGGTGATTGTGACAGACGTGGCCCCTGCCTGCTTGAAGCTCTTATTCTAGGGGGAAGCAAGACCAAAAGCAAATTAACAAATACATTAATTAAATTAAGGCAAAGGGAATAGATAGGATGGTCAGAAAAGGCCTCTCTGAAAAGCCAACATTTAACTTGAGACTTGAAGTTTGAGGTGTCAGCCTCATGAAACAGGCAAAGAGCATTCCAAACATAGGCACAAGCATCTGCAGTAGCCTGGGAGGCAGCAGAGAACTGGGCAAATCGAAGATACAGAAGAAAGCCTTTACGGTTAAAATTAGAGGGAGGAGAATGATGAGAGATATAAATGTGGAAGGAGGCAGGTGCCAGATTACGCATGAACGTCAGCACTTACAGAATTTGGATTATATTAAATGTGATAAGAAACCATTAAATCATTTTATATAAGGGAGAAACACAATTTGATTGTTTTGTAAAAGACTTCAAGAGCATGTGAGTAGAGAATGTATAGAAAGGCAGAAAGAACAGAAGCAAGGGGACCAGATGGAGAAAATTAATAGATTTCAGATATATTTTTAGGTGAAATTGATAGGATTTGCTGATAAATGTAAGAGCTGTATTTCAGGAAGTGTTGAAACCAAAAACCAGTTTTGGAACTCTACTTAATAGTTTAGGCGGCACCCTCCTTCCAGTGGTTTAACTATTACTTAACTTTTTTTTTTTTTTTTTCTACCTGTTAATAATAAATTCCTACCAAATGAGAGCCAAAAAGGCTCACGGGATTTCCCCCAGGTAAAAAAGTAATATGTGTATTGATCCAATTCACACAGGTTTCATTAACTTCCTTATTTTTTGTAACACTTGGGAGAAACGGCTATCAGATTATGTGGCAAATCAATTAACAATAAAATTTAAAATAATAATAACCTACATCTGGATAGCAGTTTACCTCAGTGCTTTTTCATGCACTTTACTTGAGACATTAATGACGAACTTGTGCAATCTCTTTTACACATGAAGTAACTGAGGCTCACAAAGTTCAGGTGACAAAACAAACAAACAAACAAAAAACCAATAGCCCTGGAGGTCAAACCCAGATCTTCTAGTTTTAACCCTGTATTTGTTCTGGCAAGTACTGCTATTCTATCAATACAGATTGGACTTGTCACACTTTATCTCATGCTAAAATTTGAATTTGTGTAAAGTAACTATATTGAAAATTCACTTGTAATGCCAGGCTAGTAGAAATAGTCACAGAAAGAAGAAGGGAATTTACCCTCTTTAGTCAAACCTTGGCCTTTCTTTTTAGACTGCAAATTAGTGCTGATTGTGACATAGGTTTCCATGGAGTAGGCACTAGTCTCTCATGAACTGAACTTACACCACCAACATTTAAAGCTGCAAGCCATTAGACAGCAGTAACTTAGGTCACTGTTTTTATCATTAAGAATTTATGCAGCACTTCGTATTTGGAAACAGGTCAATGAAATGTAGATAGATTTGAGTGTTGCCTAAATGGACAAATCTGTCCTGGCATCTCAATAGCACAGTAGCTTCAGAATACAGTTTTCATTCTTTTTGATTTACAACAGAATATAGTATTTATAATACATTGCAGAGTTTAAGACATAAAGAACCTTCCCCTACTGAAACAGGAAAAAAAAATTCTTTTGATGTTAACAGCTTTATCATTAACTTTTTCAGGGAATAGGTAAAGTTATAAGACATCCAATTTATTTTTGGTCCCCAGGCATTAAGGAAAATATATATATATATGACGGCACTAGGTTATATATATATATATATATACATACATATATATATGGACACATATCAGGCTTACCTCTTATTGAGACAATTTAGCATACCTTGATGTTTCTGTTCTTTGAAGCCAAGCTGCATGAAGTTTTGTGTTCTTGTTTCAGCCCCACAATAATTCTAAGGTTTTGGTGGGTCACTTAGCTTTCACGTGCCTTCGTTTTATCAACATTTTTTGTAGGGATTAAAAAAACAATATGGATATTAAAATATACATATATATTATTTTTGGCCACCCAGCCTCTGAACTAACTTCCAACTAATAGAAACAGAATATTCTACAGATTATACTTATTTCTTCTATCCTTCCTTGTGGCTAGGCTATGGGCACCTGATCTGTGGTTTGCCAATCATCAAAGTCATCGTTAATACTGATTCAGAAACTAGTAAGGCAAAGAAGCAGAGAGTGCCACAGAAGTGGCAGCTACTTTCTGGGGACAAAGATCAGCAGTATCCTAACAGCAGAGTACACTGTCTGTTGTCCATGGTTTCAGGGAAGTATATGTGGGCATTTGGTGCACAGAGGCAAGGAAGTGGCATTGCCACTGGACCAGTTCTTATGAAAAATCATATCATATTACTGGTAAACATGCAAAATGGTACAACAACTTTGGGTTGTGGCATAAACGCATAAAGTTGAACGTGTGCAAACACTGTAACTCAGAAATTCTCTTTCTGTGTTTGTATCCAGAGGAACGCTTGCATATATCCACCAAGAACCACATACAAGATTGTCACATTGTTGTAGCATTACAATAATGGAATGTAAAACTTTCCAAACATCCCCATAACTGTAGACATCAACATGGGTGAATCTTAAATACACAAGCTTAATAGAAACAAAAAAGCAAGTCAAAAAAATAAATTATACTTTATGATTCCATTTATCATAGTTCAAAACCAGGCAAATGTAAATGACACTATTTTTAGGAATACATACAAATGCGGCAAAATTCTAAAGCAAAGTATGCCTTTGATTAACACAAAATTCAGGGTAGTTTTTTAATCTCTGGGGAAGGCAAGAATGTGGACAGCCTTTAGAAGGTACCGGTGATGGGATCAGATGCGTGATTATTTTATTATTTGAACTATAATACTTTAAAATCTTTGTACCTATGATATAATCTGTAATAAAGTATATCTAAAGAGTAAGGAGCTCTGGTGGAGCAATGATTAAGCACTTGGCTTCTAACCTAAAGGTAGGCAGTTTGGACCCACGCAGCAGCTCCATGGGAGAAAGGCCTGGCAATCTGCTTCTCTAAAGAATACAGCCTAGAAAACCCTATGGAGCAGTTCTACCCTGTCATATGGGATCACTGTGAGTGGAGTTGACTGGACGGAACACAGTAACAGCAACAAAGAATGAGTATATGCATAATTACTTAGTAATCATTTTAAGTGTTTCATTGTTGAAAGGACTCAGGGGACTCAAACAATTTATACTCATGGAACATCTCTATCACTGGCAAGGGTACAGGACAGAAACAGCAGAAGAACTACATGCATTAAAAATGCCTGGAGACTCCTGTGCAGACTTTTCTGTCCTTCTTGACTGTTCACTATTCAAGTTGCACAAAATATATATTGTCTCCAGGTCTAGAGCCTGCTAGCAGCATGACTGGAAGCACCTCTGTACCAGGAAGCCCAAAGTTTGCCCTAGTGGGCATCTCTTACAGTGAGCTGGTCAGGTAGGAACATTCTAGCTACGTGACCAGTCTTAATCATTGAACCCACATCTGCTAGACACCGTACCCGTGCTCTACCAAACCAGGTGAAAATCATAAATCAAATTATTATTACTTAGCAATTCTGACAGGCTGATACAACTCATGGAACAACTGGCAAATTGGTGGTTATAGAACATCATTTACCCTAACTAATAAATTCCATAACATTAGCCAAGAGTCAGTATGTCTTATACTATAAAGTATATGCAGAAGCGGAATTGCTGAGTTCTAGAAATAAAATAAGCATTTTGATTTTATTAGGTTTTTGTCATGTTGCCAATCATAAAAAAAAAAAATTTATAGCACCTATTTATTTCCATTTATTTGATTAGTATATGAATGTGTGAGACTATACTTGTCCCTGCATCCTTGCCAATCCTTGATATTGTTAGATTTTATCAATTCACAGTCTTATGGGTGCAATATTATGTCATTGTTACTTTAGTTTGTGTGGTCCTGATTATTTAAAAAATTAAATAATTCTTTAAAAATTATTTAAATAATTGGTTATTTAATATGGCTATTTAATGGTTATTAATGGTACAGTTAACATGCCCAGCTGCTAATCAAAAGGTTGGCAGTTTGAGTCCACCAAGAAGTACCTCAGAAGAAAGGCTTGGTGATCTACTTCCAACAAATCAGCCATTGGAAACCCTGTGGAGCACAGCTCTACTCTGACAACACATGGGGTCGGAATTTACTTGGCAACAACTGGTTAATAATTTTAATCAAAGATGATTATTTAAATAATTGAAATAAAACATACAACAATGAAAATCATAATATAAAATTGCACATCTGCCTATTACCAAAAATTGCATCATAATTGCTTCCAAACTGTTATGCTTTAAAAAAATAAAATAAAACATTAGCGATAGTGTTGAAGGCCTTTAAAATTCCTTCCCTAGTCTCGTTTACTCCCCTCCATCCCTAAGGCTCCCCATGTCATGCTTTTTCAAATCTAGTTTACTTCTACGCTTCTTCTATGTGTGTAGATAACTGTAAAGAGTATGTCGTGTTCTTTTGTGTGTTTTTAATCTACATAGTATGTTTCTAACACTTACTATTATTATCTCAACTTTCTGCTTTCAAAGACTAAATGTATCAAGACATAGAGCACTCATTTTATTCTAGCTGTTATCCCTTTTTATAGATGTGAGACTATTTTTTTTATCCATTCCACTACTTATGAACAGTAGGTTATTCCAGTTTTGTCAATTAATTATAATGCTACAATAAATATTCTTGTACATATCTCTTTACACTCATATGCAAATTTTTTTATAGGCTATATAGTTACAAGTGGTCTTGCTTCATTTCCAACTTCACTAAATATTGCCAAAGGAGTCATATTGGTGCAGTGGTTAAAGCAATCAACTGCTACCAATAGGTCGGTGATTCAAAACTACCACTGGCTCCATGGAAAAAAGATGTGGTGGTCTGCTTCTGTAGAGATTTACAGCCTTGGAAGCCCTGGGGGGCCCTATAAGCTGGAATCGACTTGATGGCAGTGGGGTAAACATTGCCAGATTGCTACTAACATCATATTTTCCTTCTTTTTTACATGCTTTTTCATTATTTATTGGTTGTCAAACACTCGTAAATTTTACCTTTTTGGGTGTTGAATATTTTTGTATTCCAATAAATATTCTTAAGCTTTGTTCCAGAACTGTTAAATTACACAGAAACACTAGTTCTTTTGAGGCTTGCTTTTCGCTTTGTGAGTGGGATCAGAGCATCCTTTAATCTGGGGCTAATACTTTCCCTACTGTTAAGGCAGCATCCTTCTGAGTAGTCTACCCAATAGTCCATGAATAATGGGTTTTTTTTTTTTTTTTTTTTCCCACTCTGGCTGGTGGAAATACAAATTGTTACTAACTCTATGTGGGCTTCAGAGATTTTTCTCTCTAATCCTCTTTGGAAGGTTCTTCCCTCATTCTTGAGTAGTTTCCTCACATGCATGTGCTGACAGCATTCTACTGAATTCTCAGGGGACCCTCTGCAAATTCCAAGAGCACTCACTCTGGGTAGCTCTCTTCTTTCCCATATTCTGACCTGGGAACCTATCTGCCTTGGACTCCCTGAACTTCCTTGGACTCCACCTAATTATCTCTTCTCTGCTACTACCTGGAAACCCTCCCCAAACCATAAATTGAACTAATCATCTGGTTCACCTTATCTGTGTCTCTTCTCTCAGAAATCACTGTCTTTTGTTACCTTATCTCATTTTGCAATGTTTGAAAATATTTTTGTAACGTATTTCATACAAATATTTAGTTGTTTCTGGAAGGAACGTGGGTCCAGGTTGAGTTACTCCACCTTGATTGGAAGTGGAAGTCTATCTGAATGAATTTTTAATATTGTACTCTTCTTACATTCATGGTATAATCAAAAGTAATCCCAATAATATTTGTTCTGCATTGTTGGATTCATTTTTGTTAATATTTAAGTATTTGTATCTTTATCCCTATATAAGACTAGGTAATTATATTATTTTTCTTGCCCTACTTTTCTATGAAGGGTATATCTTTCCAGTGTCTGAAGGAATTGTTATAAACTCAATTATCTCTTACTTGAAGATTTAATAAAACTCACGTTAGGAACTTTTAGGAGAGTTGTATTTCAGATTTGGGAGATTTTATTATCATCTGTTTAATTTTATGGATGATTATTGTTTTATGTAGATTTTCTATTTCTTAATTTCTTTTGTAGTATGTGCATGAATTGTTCTTATCCCACAAGTTTTAAATGTATCAGCATAGATTATTCATTCTATACTCTTATGATTTAAAAATCTTAGACATATTCATTGTTTTCAATATCTTTTAGCATCTAATTTATTTGTGCCTCTCTCTAAAAAAGTCTTGTTAAACACTTACATTATTATTATTTTTTTTAATTTGGTTTGAAATTTTTTTTGCTTACTTTCATTAGTTTCTGCTATTTTATTACCTCCTTTTCTTACTTTAACTTTCCTATTATTTTTAAATTTAATGTTGAATGAATTTAATTTAAATATTTTCTTTTATCTTTGAATTAAATTAATATGACTATAGATTTACTTCTAAACATTTAGCTTTACTCATGAACATAGATCATTGTCATTCAATTATGAATTACACATTTCAAAATGTCCATTGTAATTTCTACTTTTATCTCTAGGCTATTTATGAGTGAAATGTTAGTATCTACACATATGATTTTTCTTACACCATAAATCCTTTGTCACATTTAATTTTATTAAAATTTGGAAATAGCACATAATTTGATGGTAAAAACTCTATGATATTTGATGAAATATTCTTTGTGCATTTAATGGTAGACAACTTTTTCAATTGTTCTAAGTATGCTTGGAAAAAACGAATATTTTCTTTCTGTTGTTCACAGAAATCTACTTAAATACGTTAATTTGAATTGTAAAGGCAGTTTTTTATATGTTTTGTCTAGTTTCTGATGGATTATATTAAAAATTTTCACCATGATTCTTAACAAATTCTTGTAATTCTGTCATTTTTGTTTTATGTATTTCAAAGGTGCATTATTAGTTGCCTACAAGTTTATTATTGAAATATCTTCCTTATATTTTTTCTTTTACTTCTATTTTTTATTCATAATAATGTTTTTTTGCTTAAGTCCTATTTTTAAGATACTAATCTTGTGACATTAACTTTATTTTGTTTAGTATTTGCCTCATGCATATTTTCTATTGTATAATTTTCATATTTTCTGTGTCCTAATATTTTAAGTATATTTCTTATAAGTAGCATATGATAGAATTTACTTTTAGTTTTAAATTCAGTCTCATAGATTCCATATTTTAGTAGATGAGTTTATTTATTTATAATTACTATGATTGTGAATATATCAAAATCTACTTATTTTGATTTCCTGTTTACTAATAATTTTGTTTACTTCTTCCTATCTCCTGTTGGTTTGATGAAATTTAATTTATATCCTCCTTCCTTTTATTTTCCCTTTACAGTAGATTAAATTAAAAAAAATTTTTTTTTAAAAAAAAAGATTAAATTAGAAGCTACAAAATGCTTTTCCTTCCATGTAGAGGTAACCCCACATTTTTAGCCTCCACGGTTTATTATACATATTTTAAACAATATATAAACATTTCCACTTTGAAAAAAAAATTATCCTCAAATTACTATTACCTATTTTATTGGGAAATCCTATTTTTTTTATTTCTATTGCTTCTTTCATTTTTGTTGTAAAATATAAAATCAGACCTGTTCCCCTGGTAACCCTGCTTCTACCCTGGCCTCTGCACCTCCCTCCACAAAAGAAACAGGAGACCCTATAGCTCTACACCTCAGGCAAGGCTTCCATCCCTTCCTATCTCCTCACGGCCCATAGCCTCACCACCATGATCTACCTTGAAGACCATCAGACTAAATCTATTATGCTATTGTTTTTATTTACTTCAGTCCTGAGAAGAAGGTCAAAATCTCCAGTCATCTCATCACCTATAATCCCATCCTTTAAGGTTCTGTGAACCCGTATTATAAGCCTATCCTCTACTCCTCCCCAATTCCCAAAATTCTTCCATTGCTCTGTCTGAAACTTAGGAATCCCAATATTCCTTATTCTCACTATCTTCTCTGAGCATTCTCTTTATTTTTCTGTTTTAACTGAAACCTGGTTTCCTTTCAACCCTCTCAGGTTGCATGTTTTAATTCACATACCCTCCAAGTTAGCGACTTTGAAAGTGTGGTAGGTATATTGCTCGTTGTTACTTCTAGTCCATTTTCCCTCCCTGCTTCATTTCAAATGAAAATGGGGGGAAATTTTTTAAGATCCGTCTTAGTTATCCAGTGCTGCCATAACAGAAATACCACAAATGAATGGCTTTAGCTAACAGAAATTTATTCTTTCATGGTCTAGGAGGCTAGAAGTCCAGGTTCAGGGTGCTCAGAGGGAGACTTTCTCTCTCTGTTAACTCTGGGGGAAAGTCCTTATCATCTATCTTCCCTTGTGTCTAGGAGTTTCTCAGCACAGGTATCCTAGTCTGAAGGATGCACTCTTCTGGCTCTTTTTTCTTGGTGATATGAGGTCTCTTTCCTTTTTGCTCACTTCTCTATTTTATATCTCAAAAGAGTCTGACTCAAGATACAACCTAATCCTGTAGATTGTGTCCTGCCTCATTAACATAACTGCCTCTAATTCTGCCTCACTAACATCATATAGGTTATGATTTACAACATATAGGATAGTCACGTCAGCTGACAAAATGGTGGATAAGCACACTATACTGGGAATCAAGCCTAGTCAAGTTGACACAAATTTGGGGGGGTACAATTCAATCCATTACAAGACTCTTGTAAGTCACTTTGTAATTATCTACAATGCTTGTCACTTATTTTCATAATTAATTGTTTTAGCTCCACACTAATATTTCTTCTTTTAATGTTCTTATTGACTTTAATAACATAGATATAATCCTTCAAATATGGCCTCTCAGTTACTTAACCTCTACTCTGATGATCTTGATCTATCCCTACCTCAATTATAACCTCTCAAAATTAGATACAAAATTTTGCTATTGCCAATAACTGAAACCCCTCCATAATCTCAACAATAATAGTTCCTCACTCTGATCATCTGTGACCTGTCCAGCTAATGATCTCTAGAGTCCCCTCCAATAAACTTTCTTCATGACTAGGAACTATGAAATTTTTATCTTATGAATTTTTCAGTATTCCCTACTACCTTATGTTCTATTGGTTATCTTTTGGTAGTAGTTCATTGATCTTTATTTAAAAATTCCCTTTAACATACATTCACATCTCTTCTACTTTATCCCTCTGCCATACTTCCTGAAAAAAAAAAAATCCTCTGCTTAAATACAGTTCCCTTATTATTTTTTTTGCACCTCAGCAAATGAATGTGGCTTGAAAGCATGCACATGTTCCCACACACACAAACAGAAAAACTAGTCTCAGACTATTATCTACTACCCTTCTGTCAGTTTGTCATACTCTGGTGGCTTGTGTGTTGCTGTGATTCTGAAAGCTATGCCATTGATATTTCAAATACCTGCAGAGTCACCCATGATGAACAGGTTTTAGTGGAGCTTCCAGACATAGACAGACTAGTAAGAAAAGCCTGACAGTCTACTTCTGAAGATTAGTTGGTGAAACCCTTATGGATCACGACAGAACACTGTCCAACTTGTTTGCTTTGGACATGTCATCGGGAGGGATAAATAGCTAGAGGAGGACATTATATATGGTGAACTTGGGAGATCCTCATTGAGATGGACTGGCTAATAACTGCAGTGATAGACTTAAACATGCTGGCAATTGTGAAGATGAAGCAGGGCAATATTTTGTTCTGTTGTACATAACATCGTCAGGAGTCAGAGTCAGCTGATGGCAGCTGGTAACAACAGACTATTAAATATAGGTTGGTCCGTAGTTCTGCTTGGCATTTCTAGTGTATTTTGCAAGTTCCTAGTCCCATCTCTCACTCTTGGTAAGAATTTTTTCACACTGTCCCCAATATCTCTCCCATCACCCTCACTCTTGGAAAATAACTTCACTTCCTATTTCACTAATACTATAGAAGAAAAAAGAAAAGATTTTTCCTTTGATGCACCTCTATCCCTATCCACTTACTTGCATCTGTACTCCACCTTGTGTTCTCCAACTGCTGTTAAACCATTATGCTACTGTTTAACATCAACTTTTAATTTGTGTGTTCTTTTTTTTTTAATTTGCTTTGGTTGAAAGTTTACAACTCAAGTTAATTTCTCATACAAAAATTAATAAATGTATTGTTTTGTGACATTAGTTGCAATCCCTACAATGTTACAGCATGCTACCCTTTTCACTCCTCGGTTCCCTGTGTCCATTCAACCAGTTCCAGTCCCTTCTTGCCTTTTAATCCTACCTCTGGACAGCAGCTGCCTGTTTGGTCTTGTGTATCTGATTGAATGAACTAAGAAGCATACTCCTCATGTGTGTTATTTTTTGTTTTATACTCATCCTCTCTAATCTTTTTCTCAAGAATGAGCTTCAGGAGTGGTTTCACTTCAGGGTTAACGGAGTGTCCAGGGGCCATAATTTCAGGGATTCTTCCAGTCTCTGTCAGGTCATTACATCTGGTCTTTTTATTGGAATTTGAGTTCTGCTCCGCACTTTTCTCCCGCTCCAGCTGGGACTTGCTTTTGTGTTCCCTGTTAGGGCATTCATTGGTGGTAGCCAGTTCACCATCTAGTTCTGGTCTCAGGTTGGCGGAGTCTCTGGTTTAAGTGGACTTTTGTTCTTTGGGATAATATTATCCTCGAGTCTTTGGTGTTCTTCATTCTCCTTTGCTCCAAGTACGATGGGACCAATTGATGCATCTTGGTGGCCACTTGCAAGTCTTTAAGACAAAATTTGTGCGTCTTTTTTTTTCCAATATTTCTACTTACAGAGATATCTATGGAAATTTTACCCTCTCCTTTCTTTACCATTAGTCATTTCCTGTCTACTAGATTATTCCAATAGCACATAAGGCTGTAGGAATATCCCCTAATAATGGAAAGATGTGTTAATCCCACTCACTTTCTCATCTAGCTATTCTCCCATTTTTTTATTTCCCTTAAAAATAAAACCCCCAGACGCGGGGCCAAGATGGCGGACTAGGTAGATGCTACCTCAGATCCCTCTTGCAACAAAGACTCAGTAAAACAAGTGAATCGATCACATACATAACAATTTACGAACCCCGAACAAGAAACACAGATTTAGAGAAGGAAAACGAACAAATATGGGGAAGCAGCGATTGTTTTCGGAACCTGGAGCCAGCGTCCCAGTCAGGTAACTTGGGCCCCCGATTTAGGGCAGGGCCCAGGGGAGCCGATGGCGCAAACAAAGGGCACAGCCCTACCCCCCTGAACTCACCCCGGGAGGGGGCCCAGCCGGTCCGCGTGGGCGGCGTGGCAACACAGCCGAGGGAGAAGTCCTCGGGAGGCAGTGACTGGTCTTGGAGCTGGGAGTGCAACGTCCCAGCCGGGGAATCTTGCCACCGGGCTTTTGACTGGGCGCTGTCGTGGCACAAGCACGGAAAGCTGCTCAATTCCCCTGAACAAACCCAGGGAGGGGGCCCAGCCGGTCCTCTAGAGTGGCGCGGCGACGCGGCTCGCAGGACGAGAAGTCCCCGGGAGGCAGCGACTGAATTTGGAGGCGGGAGTGCACCGTCCCAGCAGGGGAACCTTGACGCTGCGTGTGGGACTGGCAGTAGAGGATCTGACCGTGGCTTCAGTGGGCCAGATCCCCGGGGGCAATCTCCACACAGCCAGTACACATAGGCGACACGCCCCGTGGGAATCTCAGATATAATAGTCATTCCAAGCAAGACAAGCAACTCTGGCTATATTCTGAGGTGCTACTCTCCTATCTCTCCGATCTCTCCCCCACCCTCCCCAGGTGGCTTCATTAACATTGGAATTTCCTGAGCCAGAGGGAGAACAGTTCCGGCTCTGCAGCGGCTTTGCTTCCCCGCCCCCCCTTTTTTTTTTTCTTTTGGTCTTTTCCTAACCCACTCTTCCGGCATGAGAGAAGGAAACACAAAAAACCCAGGGACCAAAAATCCACCCCTAATTGGACTAAAAACACAGAACCAGCTATAGCCAAGCATATATGATCCAAATCTCAGACTTTTATCCTTACAGGGAACAAGGTGGCAGTTATAATCCAAAGACGGTTCTGATAGGGATCTGACTGCATTTTTTTTTAGTGGATTTTCTGGAAAAACTAGTTTCCCAGTGATGGCTCGGAGACAGCAGTCCATATCAAACCACATAAAGAAGCAGACCATGACGGCTTCTCCAACCCCCCAAACAAAAGAATCAAAATCTTTCCCAAATGAAGATAAAAAAAAAAAAAAAATCCTGGAATTATCAGATACAGAATATAAAAAACTAATTAACAGAATGCTTCAAGACATCAGAAACGAAATAAGGCAAACTGCAGAAAAAGCCAAGCAACACACTGATAAAACAGTTGAAGAACTCAAAAAGATTATTCAAGAACTTAGTGGAACAATTAATAAGTTGCAAGAATCCATGGAGAGACAGCATGTAGAAATATTACAAAGCATCTTCTCAGACCACAAGGAAATAAAACTAGAAATCAATAACAGAAAAACTAGGGAAAAGAAATCAAATAATTGGAAACTGAACAATACCCTCCTGAAAAAAGACTGGGTGATAGAAGACATCAAGGAGGGAATAAGGAAATTCATAGAATGCAACAAGAATGAAAATACTTCCTATCAAAACCTCTGGGACACAGCAAAAGCAGTGCTCAGAGGCCAATTTATATCGATAAATGCACACATACAAAAAGGAGAAAGAGCCAAAATCAGAGAACTGTCCCGACAACTTGAACAAATAGAAAGTGAGCAACAAAAGAATCCATCAGGCACCAGAAGAAAACAAATCATAAAAATTAGAGCTGAACTAAATGAATTAGAGAACAGAAAAACAATTGAAAGAATTAACAAAGCCAAAAGCTGGTTCTTTGAAAAAATTAACAAAATTGATAAACCATTGGCTACACTGACTAAAGAAATACAGGAAAGGAAACAAATAACCCGAATAAGAAACGAGAAGGACCACATCACAACAGAACCAACTGAAATTAAAAGAGTCATATCAGATTATTACGAAAAATTGTATGCTAACAAATTTGCAAACCTAGAAGAAATGGATGAATTCCTGGAAAAACACTACCTACCTAAACTAACACATTCAGAAGTAGAACAACTAAATAGACCCATAACAAAAAAAGAGATTGAAACGGTAAGCAAAAAACTCCCAACAAAAAAAAAGCCCTGGCCCAGACGGCTTCACTGCAGAGTTCTACCAAACTTTCAGAGAAAAGTTAACACCACTACTACTGAAGGTATTTCAAAGCATAGGAAGCCACCATCTCCCTGATACCAAAACCAGGTAAAGACATTACAAAAAAAGAAAATTACAGACCTATATCCCTCATGAACATAGATGCAAAAATCCTCAACAAAATTCTAGCCAATAGAATTCAACAACATATCAAAAAAATAATTCACCACGATCAAGTGGATTTATACCAGGTATGCAAGGCTGGTTTAATATCAGAAAAACCATTAATGTAATCCACCACATAAATAAAACAAAAGACAAAAACCACATGATCTTATCAATTGATGCAGAAAAGGCATTTGACAAAGTCCAACACCCATTCATGATAAAAACTCTCACCAAAATAGGAATTGAAGGAAAATTCCTCAACATAATAAAGGGCATTTATGCAAAGCCAACAGCCAACATCACTCTAAATGGAGAGAACTTGAAAGCATTTCCCTTGAGAACGGGAACCAGACAAGGACGCCCTTTATCACCGCTCTTATTCAACATCGTGCTAGGAGTCCTAGCCAGGGCAATTAGGCTAGACAAAGAAATAAAAGGCATCCGGATCGGCAAGGAGGAAGTAAAATTATCTCGATTTGCAGATGACATGATCTTATACACAGAAAACCCTAAGGAATCCTCCAGAAAACTACTGAAACTAATAGAAGAGTTTGGCAGAGTCTCAGGTTATAAAATAAACATACAAAAATCACTTGGATTCCTCTACATCAACAAAAAGAACATCGAAGAGGAAATAACCAAATCAATACCATTCACAGTAGCCCCCAAGAAGATAAAATACTTAGGAATAAATCTTACCAAGGATGTAAAAGACCTATACAAAGAAAACTACAAAGCTCTACTACGAGAAATTCAAAAGGACATACTTAAGTGGAAAAACATACCTTGCTCATGGATAGGAAGACTTAACATAGTAAAAATGTCTATTCTACCAAAAGCCATCTATACATACAATGCACTTCCGATCCAAATTCCAATGTCATTTTTTAAGGTGATAGAGAAACAAATCACCAATTTCATATGGAAGGGAAAGAAACCTTGGATAAGCAAAGCATTACAGAAAAAGAAGAAGAAAGTGGGAGGCCTCACTCTACTTGATTTCAGAAGCTATTATACAGCCATAGTAGTCAAAACAGCCTGGCATTGGTACAACAACAGGCACATAGACCAATGGAACAGAATTGAGAACCCAGATATAAATCCATCCACGTATGAGCAGCTGATATTTGACAAAGGACCAGTGTCAGTTAATTGGGGAAAAGATAGTCTTTTTAACAAATGGTGCTGGCATAACTGGATATCCATTTGCAAAAAAATGAAAGAGGACCCATACCTCACACCATGCACAAAAACTAACTCCAAGTGGATCAAAGACCTAAACATAAAGACTAAAACGATAAAGATCATGGAAGAAAAAATTGGGACAACCCTAGGAGCCCTAAAACAGGGCATAAACAGAATACATATCATTACCAAAAATGACGAAGAGAAACCGGATAACTGGGAGCTCCTAAAAATCAAATACCTATGCTCATCTAAAGACTTCACCAAAAGAGTAAAAAGACCACCTACCGACTGGGAAAGAATTTTCAGCTATGACATCTCCGACCAGCGCCTGATCTCTAAAACCTACATGATCCTGTCAAAACTCAACCACAAAAAGACAAATAACCCAATCAAGAAGTGGGCAAAGGATATGAACACACACTTCACTAAAGAAGATATTCAGGCAGCTAACAGATACATGAGAAAA
This sequence comes from Elephas maximus indicus, assembly GCF_024166365.1. Lineage (NCBI taxonomy): Eukaryota > Metazoa > Chordata > Mammalia > Proboscidea > Elephantidae > Elephas > Elephas maximus. Next base: position 75,997,218 of record NC_064822.1, on the reverse strand, counting down.
TGCTCTCGATCATTAGCCATTAGAGAAATGCAGATTAAAACTACAATGAGATTCCATCTCACTCCAACAAGGCTGGCATTAATCCAAAAAACACAAAACAATAAATGTTGGAGAGGCTGCGGAGAGATTGGAACTCTTATACACTGCTGGTGGGAATGTCAAATGGTACAACCACTTTGGAAATCTATCTGGCGTTATCTTAAACAGTTAGAAATAGAACTACCATACAACCCAGAAATCCCACTCCTCGGAATATACCCTAGAGAAACAAGAGCCTTCACACAAACAGATATATGCACACCCATGTTTATTGCAGCTCTGTTTACAATAGCAAAAAGCTGGAAGCAACCAAGGTGTCCATCTAAGGATGAATGAGTAAATAAATTGTGGTATATTCACACAATGGAATACTACGCATCGATAAAGAACAGTGACGAATCTGTGAAACATTTCATAACATGGAGGAACCTGGAAGGCATTATGCTGAGCGAAATCAGTCAGAGGCAAAAGGACAAATATTGTATAAGACCACTATTATAAGATCTTGAGAAATAGTATAAACTGAGAAGAACACATACTTTTGTGGTTACGAGGGGGGGAGGGAGGGAGAGAGGGAGAGGGTTTTTTACTGATTAATTAGCTGAAAAGAACTGCTTTAGGTGAAGGGAAGGACAACACTCAATACATGGAAGATCAGCTCAACTGGACTGGACTGGACCAAAAGCAAAAAAGTTTCCGGGATAAACTGAATACTTCAAAGGTCAGCGGAGCAAGGGTGGGGGTTTGGGAACCATGGTTTAAGGGGACTTCTAAGTCAATTGGCAAAATAATTCTATTACGAAAACATTCTGCATCCCACTTTGAAATGTGGCGTCTGGGATCTTAAAAGCTAACAAGCGCCCATCTAAGATGCATCAATTGGTCTCAACCCACCTGGATCAAAGGAGAATGAAGAACACCAAGGTCACACGACAACTCAGAGCCCAAGAGACAGAGAGGGCCACATGAACCAGAGACCTACATTATCCTGAGACCAGAAGAACTAGTTGGTGCCCGGCCACAGTCGATGACTGCCCTGACAGGGAGCACAATAGAGAACCCCTGAGGGAGCAGGAGATAAGTTGGATGCAGACCCCAAATTCTCATAGAAAGACCATACTTAATGGTCTGGATGTGACTAGAGGAATCCTGGCGGTCATGGTCCCCAAACCTTCTGTTGGCACAGGACGGGAACCATCCCCGAAGACAATTCATCAGACATGAAAGGGACTGCACAGTGGGTGGGAGAGAGATGCTGATGAAGAATGAGCTAATTATATCAGGTGGACACTTGAGACTGTGTTGGCATCTCCTGTCTGGAGGGGGGATGGGAGGATAGAGAGAGTTGGAGGCTGCCAAAGTTTTCACAAAAGGAGTGACTGGAAGGGCTAACTCCTTAGGGGGAGAGCAAGTGGGAGTAAGGAGTAAGATGTAGATTAATTTATATGTGACAGACTGACTTGATTTGTAAACGTTCACTTGAAGCTCAATAAAAGTTAATAAAATAAATAAATAAAACCCCCAGAGGTCTTCAATGCTAAGCAAGTGGCCATCTAAGATGTATCCAAGGGTCTCAATCCACCTGGATCAAAGGAGAATGAAGAACACAAAGGACACAAGGTAATTATGAGCCCAAGAGACAGAAAGGGCTACATAAACTGGGGACTACATGATCCTGAGACCAGAAGAACTAGATGGTGCCTGGACACAACCAATGACTGCCCTGACAGGGGACACAACATAAAACCCCTGAGGGAGCAGGAGAACAGTGGGATGCAGACCCCAAATTCTCATAAAAAGACCAGACTTTATGGTCTGACTGAGACTAGAAGGACCCCAGTGGTCATGGTCCCCAAACCTTCTGTAGGCCCAGGACAGGAACCATTCCTGAAACCAACTCATCAGACATGGATTGGACTGGACAATGGGTTGGAGAGAGATGCTGATGAGGAGTGAGCTACTTGCATCAGGTGGACACTTGAGTCTATGTTGGCATCTCCTGTCTGGAGGGGAGAAGGGAGGGTAGAGGGGGTTAGAAGCTGGCAAAATGGTCACGAAAAGAGAGACTGGAAGGAGGGAGCGGGCTGTCTCATTAGGGGGAGAGTATTTGGGAGTATGTAGTAAGGTGTATATAAGTTTATATGTGAGAGACTGACATGATTTGTAAACTTTCACTTAAAGCATAATAAAAATTATTTAGAAAAAAAAACATAAAAAAATAAAAACCCCAGAAGTGGTCATTATAATACTTACTCCAGTATCTCTCCTCTCCCTTGAACCCACTCAATCATTCCTTCTTTCATAACTTTCTAAAAAAGTGCTATTTTTAAGGTCAGAAATCATCATTGGCTGTAGTCAATAACTCATTAGAAGTTCCTCATATCATTTTACCTAAATCACCTGGCACAATTTTTTATACCTACTTCCTGAAACAGTTTGCTCACTTGGCTTCTGGTGTTCACTCTCTGTTGGTTCTGCTTCTGTGTAATAAGCTGTTCTTTATCTCATCTGTTGAATCCTTATCATCATGGAATGCATTAAGGATCAGTCTTTGAACCTTTTCTCTTCTCTGTTCATGCTCATTCTTTAGTCATCTCATCAAATCTCATGGGTGTGATACTATCTATAGACTGATGACTACCAAATATATATACATTCATTCCAGTCCAAGATTATGAGCTCCAGATTTGTTTTTCTATTTCCTTGCCATCCCCACTTGAATTTCAAATAGCTTAACACATCCCAATATAAATTTCTAATTTTATTCTTCAGATGTGATCCTGCCTTAATCTTCTCTCTGTGGCAATCTGCACCTTCAGTTGTGCGGGTCAAAATCTTAAAGTCTTCCTTGATATCTCTCTCTCTCCCATTCCACACTGAATTTATCAGCAAATTAATTTGAAAATACTTAAAATATTTAATCCTATCTCATAACATTCACTACTATAACTATAACTAGTTCTACCAGGATTATTGCAATAGTCTCACTGCAAACCACATTGTTTGTCTATGTCATTTGCATATTTTGGTATGGACTGTTTACTTTTTTACTTATTGTAATATATTCTGGTTACTAAGTATTTGTCTCAGAGTCCCTGGATGGCATAAACAGTGCTTGCTATTAGCTGAAAGATTGGTGGTTCAAACATACCCAGAGGCACCTCAGAAAACAGGCTTCACAACCTGCAGTTCTACTCTACACGCATGGGACTGCCAGGAGTCCGAATTGACTCAATGGCAACTAACAACAATAACAACAACAATCATTAGTCAACTATATATTTTGCAACCACCACATCCCAATCTTTACCTCATTTTTTAGCTTTATTAATGGTGTTATCGGCAAATACATTTTTATGTTTTTATTATTAACTAGCTAAAATTTAAGCTCCCTGAAGGCCCAGATATTCTCTTACACAAATTTATTATCCTACTCTGCTTAGCACATCATGGATGTTCACTCAACATTTGTTGATCGATTGATCCAAGAGATTGCATTTCACTTGAGATTCAATAAACAGTGCCCAGGTAGCAAAGTAATAAGATTCAGCGGTCTACGTTAGCACCGACCTGTACCCTATCAGCAGTTAGAACTGAGCTTTGGAGGATAAGCTGGTTTCTCATCTTCTACTATGTCAGAACTCAGGTACACAGGGAAGAAGTAGGAGGCAGCATATGAATGCACAGAAGATTCCAGGCAGAACCTTAAAGTAGTAAATGCACTTTCAAAAATGAAAAGGTTTACTTCAAGGTCTTGGTTTCTTATACTTTTAGAAATATTCAGAAAAAGTCTTTTAAATGAGCTCTGTTCACATAGTACGCAATTTCATACACACTGGACAGTCAGGCTACTAGGGACCGGTTTTGTGTTCTATAATTCATTTGGCACCTTCAGCTGTTAGCTTGTATGTATGTTTATGTGAAACTGTATTTTACATTTATTACTAGATCAAATAATATATATGCAGCACCAAGAAAAAGTATTCCTACTGCTCCTGCAATATCGTTCACTAAAACTTAAAGAATGGGAGAGACTCCTGCCTAGCCAGTGTACTTCTTTCTCCGTCTCTCTCAAAAGAAATAACTATCTTGGAAGTTCACTGAGTTCATAAGCCTTCAAATGAGTTCTACTGATATAACGAGAGTCAGAAGGGAAAACATCTGAGTAAAATAAATCAACAGGAAGAGGAGAGAAAAAATTGTACAATGCTCCAAAACTACATATTCATTCATATGAAGCTTACACTTGATTTTTATTTATAGGCATTGTTGGCTATAACATTTGTGTGTCTGATTTGAAAAATTAAAAAATATATCATTTCTGAACATTGTTAATTCTAATGGAAAGTTATCTTCTTATGTGAAAAGAGTCAGCACAGTATAAGAGACTAGTTTGGAAGAGGCAGATATGAGAAGAGTAGAGAGTGACATTAGGAAGGGAAGTATTTGAACAGAGTGAGACAAAGAAGAAAAGAGATACACAAAAAGAGGACTTAAAGACACGGTGGTTCTGAAATGAAAGGCAGGTGAAAGATATATTCTGATATCAGCTGAACTTAAGTATTTATGATATTGTTACCAGATATGTACGGCCCTGTAATTTATGAGCTGGTGTTTCCAAACTTGCATGGTTTACAGAATCACCTGGTAACCTTGTTTCCCAGGATCTATGCTTCTATTTCTAAACTTCAAGCCCCCTTTATGATTCAGTAGGTCTGGGTTGGTACTTTTTGGTAGAATCTTTTATTTTTTTTAACAATCTATTCATTTATTTGTTCATTTTAGAGCCCTAGCAGTGCAGTGGTTAAGTGTTTAGCTTAATGGCTTTATATATATACACACACACACACGTACATATATATACATATAATACATTTATGCATACACACATGGGAAAGCTGGACAATGAATAAGGAAGACCAAAGAACTGACATCTTTGAATTCTGGTGTTGGTGAAGAATATTGAATACACCAAGGACTGCCAAAAAAAAAAAAAAAATCTCTTGGAAGTACAGCCAGAATGTTCCTTAGAAGCAAGGATGGTGAGATTATGTCTCACATACTTTGGACATGTTATCATGAGGGATCTGTTCCTGGAGAAGGGCATCATGCTTGGTAAAGTAGAGGGTCAGTGGATTGGCACAGTGGCTGCAACAGTACGCTCAAGCATAACAAGATTGTGAGCATGGCGCAGGACCTGGCAGTGTTTCATTTTGTGGTACACAGGGTTGCTATGGGTCAGAACTGACTCAACTGCGCCTAACAACACAACTATATATATATATATATATATATACATACATATGTATGTATATATATAACAACCCTACAGGACAGCAGAGTGGAACTGCCTCATAGGGTTTCCAAGGAGTGGCTGGTAGATTGGAACTGCCGACATTTTGGTTAGCAGTAATAGGTCTTAACCACTGTACCACCGACCAAGGGCTGCATATGTGTGTATATATATATATATATGTTGTTGTTGTTACATGCCTTTGAATTAATAGTTCATAGTTAAAAGCTAAGCATGATGTGTCTGGTAATAGGAACATTTAAATATTTCTATCGTATCAGTTACTGGTCGGCAATGGGTTTGTTTTGGTTGGTTTGGCATCAGTTACTGGCTCCAGTGGCTTCTGTTCACGGTAAGCTGATCTTGGCTGTGATTCTCATTATTCTCTTGTCCTATTTTGAGGGTGGCAATTTGCCCCCAATCTCAATTTTCTGGTGTATCTAAGAAAAGTCATTGATTTGCAGTTTTTTTTAGCTTTTTTACTGCTATATAGGAGTGATTATTTCCAAGTTCTTCACATGCTGGACTGAAATTAGAAGCCCTAAGTGTTTACAGCAACAGATTTTTCAGGTCAAGTGTTTGTTTTTAATACTATATTTGTATCCTTATGAAAGAGAACTAAATAAATTTTGAGCTAAATAAATAATAATTTTTTGTCGTTTTTTAACTAATATATATTGAGCAGTTATCTTTGACTGTTCTGTTCTAGTCAATTCATATGTATTAACACATTTAATACCATCAACAATTCTATGAAATAGGTACTGTTATTATCTCCTTTTTAAGCCTAAAGAGACTGAGGCTTGAAAAGAGAAATAACATACTTGAGTTCATTCAAGTTTTGGAGCAAGGTAATATCTAAAACAGTATTTTTAACACTCCGCTAAATCCAGGAGGTAGGTATATATACCATTTGGGGGCATGGGGGTTAAGAATAACGTTGGCATGGTGGGTTGGACCTATATCTTTCTGGTTTTGAATGCCAGGCTAAGGATTTTGAATATTTTTTTCCAAACAAAGAGTCAATGAAGACTTTATCAGAGGAATGGCTTGTACAAGTCAGTGTTTTAAGATAATTGACTTAATAGTATATGTGGAATAGAGTGAATCTGAAAAAGATTGGATGCAGAGAAATTATTGAGAAATCCATTTAAATAGTCAGGTAGTGAAGAAGTAAACGCCTATTTCAGGATAATGGCAAGTAATAACAAAATCAAAGGACAGGCATTTTAGTCATTTGCCCTCTTTTTATTCTACCAGATATACTATTATCACACTGAAAATAAAATAAAAAATAAAAATGGCTCACTCAAGTTCATAGTCTTAGATGCCAAACAGGTGAGATCTTGCCACTTAGTCCAACCAAATAAAATAATCATTTGTATATCCCACAGTTGTGGGCAGATGGAGAAAATCATAACTGGCATTCAGTGCATTTTATCAACATACAGAATTTCCTAAAATGTATTTTATTGTATAAAATTATAAAATGATAAGTTTTTGAATATTTGAAAGATAAAGGTATTTATGATGAGGTCCAAGTCCACATGTGAATGCACATATATTATCTTCAGTGAAAGAACCATTTTCCAAAAGGCAAGCAGGAACAGTGTTTTAACTGAGGCAGCACAAATCAGGGGAGCCTTATTCAAGCATAAGCACCTGGGAAAATGAAAGGATACAAAAATAAAAGCAAGATCTGAAAACAGATATTTTCAGTCAGAGTGCAAAACATTCAATATAATAATAAGAAAAAACATCCTAATAGAAAAAGGAGAAAGCATAAACACCTTTAGTACACAGACAAAAATAATAATTGTTTTTAGAAAATAGGAGCTAGGTTCCAATTTCCATAACTTAATAAAAAAACACTTTACATGCAAAAGAGCCCTAGAAAAGATTAGAGGCTGAATGACCTAAAATAATGCTTTAGAATTGCCCTTCCCTTTTTTTTTTTTGTCAAAATCTCATATTATTCAATATAATAATATATACAAAAGGTAATCTAGCAACAAATTAATTTTTAGATGCCTGAATATAACAGAGAAGGACATGTGCAAATAAACTCAGCAGGTAGTTAATAACTGGCTTCTCCCAAGATTTTGATTGTCATCTTTACATACGGGAAAAAAAAAAGAAGGGGAAGAAGAAGGAAAGAAAGAAAAAGGCAGGGTTCTGCCTTTTGGGATATTGCTAATATATCCTGGAGGTTTACCTTACAGGTTAATGACATCAATATCCTGACACCAAAATAGAAGTACTGGAGATAGAAACAAGCTCAAAGAAACCATTTCACTTTAAGATAAATACCACGAAAATATAGTCCATTGCAGTTTTGTGTACATGAATTGCCATGTGTACACACTTCATTAAAACTGAGTTTAATACAAAAGATTATTCTTGGTATTCCTCTAATGTGTTCATTTTCCCCACTTACAGTAGCAGCGCAGCTTAGCTGATCAGTTAAATGACAAATAAACATGATAGTGCAATAGAAATAGGGCCAACAGCTATTGGGGGTGGCTTAATGATCAGGATTAGAGTACCTAATTTTCCCAGAACTACATCCAAATCCAAATCCCAGTAGCAATTTCACTTTACTATCTTGAAAGATAAATGGCCTATGAGCCAAAATAATTCATTTTTTGAAGGTGCTTCAGGCAAGACTATAAAGACATAACATTGTCTTACAGGACATGGGATGAAGTACATATTTTAATTTGAAAAACTTTTATCTTTAAAAGAAGAAGAAAAGGTATTTTAAAATGAAAATGACATTTTGTATCATTTTTCTATCTTTCCACAGGCTTATCAAATGACCTCAGTTGAAAATATGGAATTTTATGAATCTCTCAATGAATGGTTATTAAAAAATAAAATATCTAGTCTTACTGAGCCACTCCTTGCCAAAGCCTCACAGGCTTTCTCTCCCGTTTGTGCCCAGTTAGCTCATCTGGCTATCAAAGTGCTGTTCACATGATTGACACTCATTGTGTGGTCAAAAAGCCCCAGACCTTTGATGAAGGTGGTTCTCAGTAACTTGGGATGTGTGAAAACTCTACCATCTTGGACAAGTTATGTAAGCTCTCTGGGCGGTATTTTGCTCAGATCAAGTGAGAGAGTTGAACTTGATCTTCAAGGACCCATTCAGCACTTGGCTCTTAGTTGTCATGAGCTCACACTGGCATCATCAGATTCCAAACTGACAGGTAAGAATGTCAGTTGGGACGAACTGAGTGTTTCAAGTATTTAAGCCCTGAAATCCTATTAGATGCCACTAAGACAAAGTTGGCCACAGTCAAGTTGTTTTAGACATGTTGAATTTTGTGCCCCAAAGTGCCCAGGAGTTTGCTGTACACATGGCCAAGTGCTTTCTAAGCTCTGTCAAATTTATATTCAACTAACGTTCATTGAGCAAAAACTATGTACTAGCTAGGTCCAGCCACGTAAATTACTAATTTAGCTTAATCTTTACAAAAATTCCTAAGTTGTTTTTTGTCATTATCACCACTTTAGAGTTGCAAAAACTGATGCTGACAGAGGCAAATAAATGAAAGAATGGAATTTTGAACCCTGATCTTGTGGTCCATTAAGAGAGTCTTAAAGAAATTCTGCTTGCGTGTGTGTGTGTGTGTGCGCATGAGTGTGTGTGTGCGTGTTATGTATGCTCCATCTATTGAACAGCTGCTATAGGCCAGGCATTGTGCTATATGTTATACAGATAATTTAATAGATAAAACAAAGAGATTTAATAATTTATCCAATATGATAAAATATTTAAGTGGTGCAGCCAGGATTCAAACTCAGAGAGGGTTGATTCTAGAGCCCACACTCTTAGCCACTTCATCATACTGCTGGCAGACAGTATACCTATTTCCTTCTCCAAATTGCATTTCACTTCCTTTCCTACTGAACCACAGCTCAAAGTCCTATACAATGAAATGTGGGATAAGACTTATGTATTTACCCTCTATTGTCATCTTCTGAAGTTATCTGGCTCTGTCATATTAACAAAAAGATAACTGAAAGAAAAAGTTCTTTACTTGGTCTAAGCTTTGTTTTTTAAATGGTTAAGAGATTTACATATATGCTAATTTGACACTTCTGTGTAGGGAGTGGCAGGAACTGTTGATCTAAGCTCTGCAGTATGGACTGTGAAAACCTTATGAACATTCTGCTCTTGGCTTGGGCTCTATTTTTATTGTCAAGTGTGGAGTGGGAGGGTAGGGAGGACATATAAATTACTACACTTTATCTGAGTCCTACACTATATCTTTGTTTTCAACCAAGCACCGAGAAGAAATGGCCTGCAGAACTTGCACTCTGTTTAAAGGCTGATGTCATTCAGCACAATCTCTCAGATGTCCAGCCCCACAGATGCACATGGTTTTCCTCTCACAGATATACTCTCAGTTGCAGCTTTAATCAGCCTTTAAATACCGCATTTTCCCTTTGAAAAAGCATTTTAACTTTTTAAAACTTAGCCTCAGTTCTCCAAAACAAAATTTATCAATCTTTATTGTGTTTTTAGTAGCAACAATGAAAAGAGACAATTTCTTAAATGGAGAATTGACAAGTGACAGTGATTAATGACATTTTTGTTTATTGGTTTGGCTTAAGGCCAAGTATGAAGCCGTGCTTCCCTAGACCTCTCTTTGGTAAAACTGCAGTAAAAAACAGGTGCAAAAACATTACACACAATGTAGTGGGAGAGGGCTTACTTCCAAGAAAGTCTAACCATAATAGTTTATGTATTTTGTACTTCACTGAAGGAGAAATGTGGATCAAATGTGTTCCAACACAGTTGGAAACTCTGTTTTCTTTTGTGGTCTACATATTGTTTAGAAAGCCAGAGAAGATAAATGTAAAAGGCTTATGCTAGTTTCTATTTCACATTTATTTTAAATTTTTGATAGCTCCCAACTTTTTAATTTCTCTTTCAAATTAGTTTTATTCTTTATAAGAAATTTACAAACAAAGCAAAGAGTATTTATCAAACTACAATTTTATTCTCCTCCTTTTACAGTGTCTGCTCTTGAAAAGCTTATATTCTGACCAGGAAAGCTAAACTTGCGGTAGAGGCCATTCTCTTCCCTAACTAGACAACGGCTCCTACAGCTCTGTTTCGTCCCACTTGTTTCAATTACACAATTTATTTCTCTTTACACCACCTCATCACTTAGATCCCAGGTTTGTAATATTTATGAATCAAATGTTCTCATTAAAGATATTGATGCTAATGTCCCCACAGGAGAGAGAGAAAAGTCAACCCAGGCACTCAGAGTCTACAGGCACAGATAAAGGAGTTAAAAGGCAACAAAAACATAGTGACTCATTTTTACTGAGGGAGAAATAAGGTGAAAACTTCTGATGAAAAGAAAGCCCATAATAGGCAAGTACTCAAACAGGTATATTAGATAAATGAAAATTATTTTGTAAGCAAAAAAAAGAAAGGGTTATAAAAGAAAATAAAACAACCATAATTTTTAAAATGTATAAAAATTTTATTTTATATCAGACATCCTGGGGCCACCTTGAATGTTCCCCAATTTTTCTAAAAACCATTCCAATGCTCTAAAATGTTATATGACTTTCTCCCAACATACTCGCTGGATTTGGATGTTATTAAAGTATTTATTCCTATCAATTAAATGAATAGATCGCCCATGAAACTGGTATGTACACTTGGATTTGCAAGCCTCAACTGTGTACTGATATTGTGAGAAAGAAATAAATTTATATTAGCAATAACTTGAAATTTTATTATTATTTTTTAAAAAACTCTCTACCATTAATGCCTTTGAGCATTACAAAAATTGAACAGAGAATTTGAAGCACAGCCATAAGCCACCACTAACTGTTCAAAATGCAATTTAGTCAAACAAATCCAAACTATCAATCCCTACTTCATTGTCAACATTACCCCATAATCACTCATGAAGAACATACTTGTTGGTTCAATTGAGTATGGGAGACCAGATGGGCAATACCTGCCCAGGGGCAGGGACAGGGAGGCTGAATGAGTGGAGGGGGAAGAGGCAGGGTGGGGTGGGGGACATACTGACACACTGCATTACAAACAATGTCACAAAACAATTTATGAGTAAATTCTGAATGGGAGTTTAGTTTGCACTGTGAATTTTCACCTAAAGCACAATGAAGTTAAAAAAAAAAAGTTAAAAAATTAAACAGATAATAACACACACAAAAAAAATTACCCTATAATTAAACTTCAGCTGAGTGGTTACCTACCTCAGAATATCCTTAGAGGCATTTGAAAGTGGGTGGGGGCGTCTAAGTTGTCCAACAAAATGAAGAATTGTCTCAAAAAAAAAGACAGAAACACCCCTGCCAAAAATCACCACCCATATCTAGCCCTTTGTCCACAGTGGGAGAATGTGTAGAAAAACATCACATGTGAACCAAAGAAAACCCTAATCCTTTGGACAACCAAACCAATCCCATTGCAGTCCAGTGGATTCTGACTCATAGCGACACTATAGGACAGAATAGAACTGCCTCATAGGGTTTCCAAGAGCAGCTGGTGGATTCAAAATGCCAACCTTCTGGATGGCAGCAATAGCTTTTAACCAGTGCTCCATCAGGGGTCCAGGGCATTCCAGAATATACCTAATTATCTCAAGAGGAATAACAATATTTTTTAAAACTTCTCCAAGTGGAGATTTAGACCCATCCATGGTTTGCTCCTATGGAAAAAACCCTGTGCTCCTATGGACAAAACCCTGTGCCAGGCGGTTTTGGAGAAAACAAAGACAGAAGATAAAAGATCTTCTTCCTAAGAATTTAAAACTTCCAGGTCCTTTTTGACAAGATAATAAAGCCCTTTGCAAAGATGTTGATTTGACAGTAGAGAAATCTTTGAAAGTGTATTAAATTAGCTCACAACAGTAACTCAACATAAACTTAGAAATGCTATTTAAATGTGATAAAATAAACTCTTAATTCTCCATGTCCCACCATGTTCTAAGTGCCCTTAGCACAAAATAGCTTGTTCATCTCTCTGTTCACCAAGAAGAGTGGTGACACAAAGTTTGCATTACCTAAGAAAAAATGCTCACAAATTTGCTATTTTTATGCTGATCTTAGGTTTCAAACAGGCATTCCAATCTAAAGTAATGACAAAAAAAGAACACTGTAATGTTAGAATGATTGACACTTTTATGGTATCTTCATCAGATATGTTCAGTAAAATACTTTTCTATATGTCTACTTTTCTGCTATTATTCTGTCGGTCATAAGTTGGATACAAACTTTAAAATATGGAGATGGTCATAAAAATCTCTCTTATGCTGTCTCTCTCTCTCTCTCTATATATATATACATATAAATATATATGCACACACACAAGCACAGAAGTATCTGTTTAGATCAATAGATAGATAAATAGGTTGCATATATGAATCATACAAGTGAGCATATTTGATTATTAACCTATTTATTACTTTACCGATAGGAAGGAAGGAAAGAAGGAAGAAAGAAATGATATTAAAATTTTTTACCAAACTACTTTGATGTGTACACAACCAATAATACCAATACCACAGCAAAAATCACTATCCAAAACTGGAAAGTATGGCTGAATGTTGACCCTGTTTCCATGCTCCCTTCAGAACCTTTTTGAAAAAAATAATTATGGGAAAAGAATGACATTGGAGTCAAGAGACAAAGCATAATGTACTTTAGAATGGCAAAAAGAATCAGGATCACAACTGTGAAGCAGGCTAGGAGAGCAACAGACTCAGGTTGAAAAGAAAGATGGAGGGCTATGAAAGGTAGTTCCAGGGGAAAACATGGAATCAACATATTTTATTGATTCCCTGTCCTGCTCTCCCATCCCCTCCTGGCAGGTCAAACCCTCATGGACAACAATAACAGCAGAGAGAGCCATCTATACAGCAGGCTGTCACATCTGCTCTGGACTCAAGCCAGTTTGCACAGAGAATGAGCTTCCATTGTTTCACAGTCAAAATTTCTTGCACTCAGCCATATTGGTGGGCAGAACAAATAAGAAAATACAGTTGTTAAGAGCTTGGCTGCTAACCAAAAGGCTGGCAATTCAGATCTACCAGCTGCTCCTTGGAAACCCTATGAAGCAGTTCTACTCTGTCCTATAGGGTCACTATAAGGCCCCTATGAGTCATAACTGACTTAGTGGCAACAGGTTTTTGGTTTATTTACTTCACTGATATATAAAAAAAGCCAGTGGGTTTATCACAGTTGCCACATCTAGAAGTTAAGAATCCCTTATGTTCTGAACTTCTCTCAAACTTGTCTCTATATCCTCCTGTAATGGAGACCAGGCAAAACCACTGATGGGTCTTCTCTACTGGTTGCCATAGTGATACCACAGGACAGGGTAGAACTGCCCCATAGGATTTCCAAAGCTGAAATCGTTAGGGCTACCATACATCTCTCAGTTTGTCTTACTGTATTGGCTTACTTGTTACTGTGATACTGGAAACTTTACCACGGGTATTTCAAATTCTCCTAGGGTCACCCTTGGTAGACAGGTTCAGTGGAGATTCTAGACCAAGACAGGTTAGAAAGAAGGATCTGGCAGTCTACTTCTGAAAAAAAAATGGCCAGAGAAAACCTTACGAATAACATTGTCTGATACAGTGTCAGAAAATGGGCCCCTCAGATAGGAAGGCACTCAAAAGATGGGGGAAGAGCTGCACTCTAGAATTAGAGTTGACCTTAATAGTGTGGATGGAGTCAAGCTTTTGGGACCTTCACCTGCTGATGTGGCAAAGCTTAAAATGAGAAGAAACAGCTGCAAATATCCATTAATAATTGGAACATGGAATGTAAGAAGTATGAATCTAGGAAAACAGGAAGTAGACAAAAATGAAATGAGACGCATAAAGGTCAATATCCTAGGCATCAGTAAGCTCAAATGACTGGTATTGGCCATTTTGAATAAGACAATCATGTGGTCTACTATGCCAGAAATGACAAATTGAAAGATGGCATACTGTTCATCATCATAAAGATCATTGCAGGTGTTGAATGGATACGGGAAATCCGGAGTGGAAAGGAGGAATGTGCTGTCACATTATAGGGAGAGCAACTAGGGTCACATAACAATGTGTGTGTAAATTTTTGTATGAGAAACTAACTTGAATTGTAAACTTTCACTTAAAGCACAAAAAAAAAAAATTTCAAAATCTATCCTGAGGTACAAAGCTGTCAGCGATAGGATAATACCCATATGCCTACAAGGAAGACCAGTTACTCAACTATTATTTAAAATATGTGCCAACCACTAAGGCCAAAGATGAAAAAAATTGAAGATTTTTACCAACTTCTGCAGTCTGAAATCGATCAAAGATGCAATCAAGATGCACTGATAATGACTGGTGATTGGAATGTGAAAGTTGGAAATGAAGAAGAAGGATTGGTAGTTGGAAGTTATGGCCTAGGTGTTAGAAATGATGCCAGAGATCACACGACAGAATTTTGCAAGAACGACTTCTTCATTGCAAATACTTTTTTCGGCAACACAAACGGTGACTATACACCTGGACCTTACCAGGAGGAAAACACAGGAATCAAATCGAATACATCTGTGGGAAAAAATGATGGAAAAGCTCATTATCATCAGTCAGAACAAGGCCAAGGGCCGAATGCTGAACAGACCATCTATTGCTCATATGCAAGTTCAAACTGAAGCTTAAAACAAGTCCACAAGAGCCAAAATATGACCTTGAGTATATCCCACCTGAATTTAGAGACCATCTCAAGAATAGATTTGACATATTGTACACTAATTACTGAAGACCAGATGAGTTGTGGAAGATGTCAAGGACATTATACATGAATCAAGCAAAAAGCCATTAAAAAGGCAGAAAAGAAAGGAAAGACCAAAATGGATGTCAGAAGATACTTGGGAGCTTGCTTTTGAACATAAAGTAGCTAAAGTGAATGGAGGGCATAATGAACTAAAAGAGCTGAACAGAAGATTTCAAAGGGCAGCTCAAGAAGATAAAGTAAAATATTGTAATGAAATGTGCAAAGACCTGGAGTTAGAAAACCAAAAGGGAAGAACAAGCTTGGCATCTCTCAAGCTGAAAGACCTGAAGAAAAAATTCAAGCCTCAAGTTGCAATATTGAAGGATTCTATGGGCAAAATGTAGAACAGCACAGGAAGCATCAAAAAAAAAAACCTGGAAGGAATACACAGAGTCACTGTACCAAAAAGAATTGGTCGATACTCAACCATTTCAGGACAGGGAATACAATCAAGAACCAAAGGTATTAAAGGAAGAAGTCCAAGCCGCACTGACGGCGTTGGTGAAAAACAAGGCTCCAGGAATTGACCGAATAACAACTGAGATGCTTCAAGAAACTGATACAGTTTTGGAGGTACTGACTCATCTATGCCAAGAAATCAGGAAGACAGCTACCTGGGCAACTTACTGAGAGAGATCCATACCTCTGCCCACCCCAAAGAAGGGTGATCCAACAGAATATGGAAATTATTGATCCATATCATTAATATTGCACAGAAGTAAAATTTTGTTGAAGATACTTAAACAATGGTTGCAGCAGTACATTGACAGGGAACTGCCATAAATTCAAGCTGGATTCAGAAGAGGATGTGGAACAAGAGATATTATTACTGATATCAGATGGATTTTGGCTTAAAGCAGGGATTACCATAAATATGTTTACCTATGTAAAGGCATTTGACTGCGTGTATCATAACAAATTATGGATAACATGGCAAAGAATGGGAATTCCAGAACACTTAATTGTGTTAGAACAAGAGGCAGCTGTTTGAACAGAACGAGGGTATTCCTCATGATTTAAAAGTGAGAAAGATGAACATCAGGGTTGCATCCTTTCACCATACTTACTTAATCTGTATGCTGAGTAAATAATCTGAGAAGCTGGACTATATGAAGAAGAATGTGGCATCAGGATTGGCGGAAGACTCAGTAACAACCTAGGATATGCAGATGACACAAACTTCCTTGCTGAAAGTGAAGAGGACTTGAAGTGCTTACTGATGAAGATCGAAGACTACAGCTTTCAGTATGGATTACACGTCAATATAAAGAAAACAAAAATTCTCACAACTAGACCAATAAGCAACATGATGATAAATGGAGAAAAGATTGAAGTTGTCAAGGATTTCATTTTATTTGGGTCCACAATCAACACACTTGGAAACAGCAGTCAAGAAATTAAATGACATATTGCATGGGGCAAATCTGCTGCAAAAGATCCCTTTAAAGAGTTAAAAAGCAAAGATATCACTTTGAGGACTAAGGTGCTCCTGCCTGAAGCCATGATATTTTCAATCACCTCATATGCTTGAGAAAGCTGAACAATGGATAAGAAACATGAAAGAAGAGTTGATGCCTTTGAATTATAGTGTAGGCGAAGAATATCACATGCATTTTGGACTGCCAGAAGAACGAACAAATCTGTCTTGGAAGAAATACAGCCAGAGTTTTGCTCAGAAGCCAGGATAGAGAGACTTCATCTCAATTACTTTGGACACGTTATCAGGAGGGACCAGTCCCTGGAGAAGGACACGATACTTGGCAAAGTAGAGGGTCACCCAAAAAGAGGAAGACCCTTAAAAAGATGGATTGCCACAGTGGCTGAAACAATGGGCTCAGGCATAACAACAATTGTGAGGATGGTGCGGGACCAGGTAGTGCTTCGTTCTATTGTATATAGGGTCACTATGAGTCAGAACCAGTTCGACAGCACCTAACAACAACAGTCTTTAGGGAAGCATGCTGCCACGTCTTTCTCCATGGTGGGTTCAAGCCTTCCACCTTTAGTTTAGCAGTCGAGCACTTAACCACCATGTCACCAGGCCTCTGGGTCTTCTCTAAAAATGACTAAATTTCTTACAATTCTTTCTCCTCAAAAAGTCATTAGCATAATAATGAAGTTCTGTTACCAGGATGACTAGCGCCCTTGTTTATAGTGTGGTCTTTCCTAAAAGCCTTAACTGAAATTGGTTATTTTTTCACTGTTTTAGAGTCTACAACCTAGACTCACTTTATTTCTGAGATCAAACAACAAAATATTCCTCGTTTCTGTAATTTAACTCTCCAACTGACCTGCAGAGTTTTCCCTAAGTTTGCCAACTTAATTCATTTTATTTCAAATATCTAACCATGATATTTCTTTCATCTATATAATAGATCACCCTCAAAATTCCCCTGTAAAATTCCTTTAAATACTGTCTACCCAAAAAGTTTAAGCATATGAAACATAAGACTGAAAGGCATTGAGAGGTGTGACAGATCATGTGTTAAAAAAAAAAAATTAAGAATAGGTACTTAGAAACCTAATTAAAAATAAAAATAAATAAAAAACTCTTTTTTTATTATTTTATTTTTACAAAAAAAAATTATTTTTTTATTTTTGTAAAAAATTTTTATTTATTTTTATTTATATTGTTTTTTTTTTTAGTGAGTGTGAAGAATTATCTCGTTGTGGGTTTGATTTGCATTTTCCTAATGAATAATGGTGTTGAGCATCTTCGCATGTGCTTATTGGCCATTGTATATCTTCTTTGGAGAAGTGTCTATTCAGTAAGTCTCCCAGTCTTTACCAAGGTGCTCTGCGTGCAGTTGGACATGATTTTGACACTCAGCCAGGCAGTTTACAACTCTGTCTTAGCCTTCACTTCTGGCTTTTGCAGAGTGTCAAGGTTAGCCAAAGGTAAAAGAAGGGCTTTCTCAGGTCTCTCCTGAGCATGCATGTAACTCTGGGGCTGCACATAGTTGTATGCATGTGCACTGCCATCTAGATTCCTGGGGTTTTGGCTAATCCTCTTAAACTCCTATGGATATCTCATACCCCAGGTCTTTGGAAATAATATGCTGCCATAACAAAACCCTAAGATATGTAGCACTGGCTCAGTGGACTGTGATAACACAGATATTTCAAGTTGGAGAGCTATGAGCCTTGCTATGTCATGACCAAGTATTTTAAACTATCACATGCAATAACTTGGATAGCAGATCACATGCCCAGGGTTAATGTAACTATGGGGCTTGGAGATTAAAACAGAATGTTATAGTCTACTGAAAGTTCCTTAATGCTTTTGGCAAGGTATTATAAGGGAGAGTTGAGCCAGGTCAAAAATTGACAAATTTGCGTGCGGAAATGGAATGGACTAGAGTTCAACAAGAGAGAGTTTATCTGTCTTTGGCTTCAATCTGGACAACTCAGTAATTTTTAGTAGGCAGCATTGGAAAAGTCAACTACTTGTTTAACCCAAAGAGTAGGAAATAATGCTCCAGACCTTTCTCAAAAATCATTCATTTTGACTTCTCAACCATAAAAAAGAAAGCTAGCCTCGTGATAAAGATCAATAAAAGGGATGTCTTGCCCCTTAGCCTATTTTTTTTTCATATTTTCACCCCTAAGATGAGGGAAAGAAAGGATGGCCCTAGAACAGAGGCTAATATATAATACAGGCTTAAAGAACTGTGTCCAAAAATTAGCTTTGTTGTGGTTAATGGCACATGAAAATTACTGGAAGTAAACCAGCCTGAAGCCAATTAAGTTTCTAAGAAAATTGTATTGTCAAACAAACATCCAGCTAGACCTGCAAAAGCTATGTGAGTGTTTGAGTTCTGAAGTTATTCCTGAACCCTCAACTCTGCCTCAACAGGGAGTGGGCTGCAAAGGCAATACAGCTCCCACAGAAGGACTACTCTGTAATGCCCACTCCAATATGGTCATGGAAAATAACGAACAAGAAATAATTTTTAAAGGGCCACAATCAGAGGTCACCAATAACAAGAGAAAAAGTTATTTCTTTCCAAGAGCAGAACCAGGGTCTAATAAAGAAACTCATTCCATTGCCAAGGAAGAGAGTTGTTTTAATTTCTGTTCAGCAGTATTTCATCATTGATATGAACTATTAACCAAACTGGAATGTTTTTTCTGCATTTATCATTCACCTACTCTCTCTTAGTGGGGGAAGAAGAACGAACATAGAAGCCTTTATAACAAAGTGACCAGAGCATAGAAACTGGAAACTACCATTGCAGATCCATTTCCCCCATTTAGTAATTCACCCTTTCAGTAATTACCCCTCTCCCACTGAGTTTGAGTTGAAGGGATATCTCATCTAAAGGTAATCTGGAAACTATATTTACCAGCCTTTCTTGAAACTACAAGTGGTAGTATACCTGGCTTCAGGAACACAGTATTTGAATGGTAATAATGTGTTCAATTTCTAGATCACTTATCTTAAAGATGAAGTTTCTTGTCCTGGGATTTCTACTAACCCCTTCCCATGGGCTAGAACATAAGTATGTGTAGTGAACTTCCCTTTACCATTCTCATGAGTATAAATAGAACAGCAATCTTAAGCCCAGATATGGAAACCACATGTTTATATTAAATGTTAGGTAGAGTCAAACTACCAGCCTAGGTTCCTGAATGGGCTTTTAGAGCAGGATCTGCCTATCCTCCCTGAACTGTTATGGAAAAGGGTAATAAACTCTCATTTTATTTAAGCCACTATATTTTAAGAGTATCTTTCTTATAGCAAGTTATCTTATGCTTTAACTTACAGTATAATAGTATTATATTACCTAATTACATTTGCTACTTCTTTTGCCGAGCCAAACCATAAACTCTTCTGTGTTAAAAGCTTACTGGATCCATAAACTTTTGCATTTCTCTTATGGCTAGTTCCCCAAGCCTACTCTACTACTGTTGTTGTTAGGTGCTGTTGAGTCAATTTTGACTCATAGCAACCCCATGTAACAGAGTAGAACTGCCCCTTAGGGTTTTGTAGGTAGTAATCTTAATGGGAGCAGATCTCTGGTCTTTCTCCTGTAGAGATGCTGGGTGGGCTCAAACCACCAACATTTTGGTTAGCAGCTGAGCACTTAACTGCTGTGCCACCAGGGCTTCTTTAATACCAATGTAAAATCACCTTCTTGCTACTGTCTATATGCATCTTATCTTTAGATCATTGCTTTATGCAGCAAACACTTATTGAGGATTTATTTTCTACCAGACACTAGCTTTGGAATACTAGAGTCCCATGGAACTTATATTCTAGTGGAGAAGATAGATAAACCAAGAAAGGAAAGAGGGAAGGAAGACAGGAAAGAAGGAAGGAAAGAGAGAAAGAAGGAAGGAAAGGAAGACAGGAAGACAGAAAGGAAGGAAGGAAGGAAGGGAGGGAGGGAGGGAGGGAGGGAGGGAGGGAGGGAGGAAGGAAGGAAGGAAGGAAGGAAGGAAGGAAGGAAGGAAGGAAGGAAGGAAGGAAGGAAGGAAGGAAGGAAGGAAGGAAGGAAGGAAGGAAGGAAGGAAGGAAGGAAGGAAGGAAGGAAGAGGTATGAAGTAAAATAAAGTAGAAAGAAATGCTTGATAAACAATGGACAAAAATATTCACTCAGAGAGTGTCTCTAGGAGGTTGTCTCGCCTAAGTAATACAAGAGCTGAGCAGTGTGAGAAAGTCAGCCTTGTGGACACCTTTTGTAAAACATGGTCCAGGTGGAGGAATACTGAAGACAAAGTTCTTCAGATGGAAGGGTGTTTAATATGTTTGACAAAAGATTGTCTAGAGTGTAGTGAATACAAGGACCTGGAACTTAGGCTGGAAGGATGTGTTAGTCAATTTTTTCAAAAAAAAAAAAACAGAATCAATGGGATAGATAGATAAATTGATAGATAGACAGGCAGACAGATAGATAGATAGATTTTTAAAAAAACCTAACCCATTGCTGTCTAGTTGATTCCAACTCATAGTGACCCTATAGGACAGGGAAGAACCACCCTATAGGGTTTCCAAGGAGCAGCTGGTGGACTTGAACTGCTGACCTTTTGGTTGGCAGTGGAACTCCTAACCACTAATCCACTAGGGAGATGATAGATAGATGATGATAGATAGATAGATAGATGATTGATAGATAGATAGACAGACAGATAGATAGATAGATAGATGATAGAGAGAGAGGTAGGTAGATAGATAGATAGATGATAGATAGATAGATGATAGATAGATAGATAGATAGATAGATAGATAGATAGATAGATAGATAGATAGATAGATAGATAGATAGATAGATAGATAGATGATGATGATAGATAGATAGATGATAGATAGATAGATGATGGATGGATGGATGGATGGATGGATGGATGGATGGATGGATGGATGGATGGATGGATGGATGGATGGATGGATAGATGATAGACAGGTAGATAGGTAGACAGACAGGTAGACAGGTAGGTAGGTAGACAGGTAGGTAGTTAGGTAGGTAGATACGTAGATAGATGATACATAGATATTTTAAGGAATTGCCTCAACCAATTGCTGGACTTGCAAGTCTGAAATTTGTAGACTGGTTGGCATGTTGGAAACTTGGCAAAAGTTAATGTGGTCTCTAATCAGAATTTTTTTCTTATCTAGGAAACCTCAGTTTTCTTACTTAAGACCTTCAACCAATTAGATGAAGCCCACTCACATTATCAAGGATTAACTCCTTTACTTAAAGTTAATGGAACGTAGATGTAAAATACTTCAGCAAAATACTTCTATAGCAACACCTAGATTACTGTTCCATTAAATAAGAGTATTATAATCTAGCTGATGAGAAGCCCTGGTGGTACAGTGGCTAAATGGCTGGGCTGCTAACTGAAAAGTTGGCGGTTGGAACCCACCAGCCCCTCCGTGGGAGAGAGATGTGGCAGTCTGCTTCTCTAATGATTTACAGCTTTTGAAACACTATAGGGTAGACAGAATCTACTTGATGGCAGTGGTTTTGGTTTGGTTTGGTGTTATAGCCTAGCCAAGAGGAGCCCTGAGAGCACAATGGTTCAGCACCCTTCCGTTAATGGAAAAGCCAGTGGTTGGAACCCATTAGCGGTTCCAGGGAAGACAAGACCTGGCAATCTTTCAGCCTAAGAAACCCTATGAGGAAGTTCTCTGTTATATAAGGTCACTATGAATCAGAATTGACTCAAATGTACACAACAGCAACATAGCCTAACCAAAGAGGCCCTGGTGGTTCAATGGTTAAGCTCTCGGCTGTTATCAAAAAGATCAGCAGTTGGAACTCACTAGTGACTCTACAGGAGAAAAGATCTGGTGATCTGCTCCTGTAAAGATTACATCTTAAGAAACCCCATGGGGCAGTTCTACTCAGTCATATAGTCCTTATTAGTCAAAATTGGCTCAACAGCACACAACAACAACAGCAACAGATATACTTAAAGAGTCAGCCTGACTTTTATAGGCAATCATGTGTCTTCTGTATGTAGACATGTTGACAACTAGTCAAAGAAAAAAGTCTATAAGTTTCCCCAGGCTAAAAATGAGCAAATGTGTTTGGTGCCATATTTATATAGTTGCATGCTACAATTTTGGAAATAAGAGAAGTGGTATGAGTTCTAGCTGGGACCCTCACATTGACCCTCACACTGACTGCAACAGCAGTCAGTCCTCATGCCCAAGCCCAGAACAGTAAGGAAGTGGAGCCAGTCATTGGGAAAACAGAGTGAGAACATCCAGGTCTAGGGTATCCTGTCAATGAAGAGATGCTCCTTTTTTTACCAATGGGAAGAATCTGGATTGTATTTTATTAAAAGAATTAGCAGATTTTCTCATCGTGAACAGCCTTGTATCCAACTTTATGATTCTGGCTTTTAGCTCTGATTTTGATAAGCAGAACTTGTGGTAGAAAGAAGAGTTGGAAGTAGGGCTTCAAACCAGAAGTGGTTCTCACTTTTATTATTTAATGACAACTTCAGGAAGATACAGTTTAATTGCAAATCTTTTAAATTAAATTCATAAATCTATATTCATAGAACAAAATCCAAATCCTCATGCTGGTAAGCAAAGGAGAATCTCAATGCTGACAGAAACTGGATTCAAAAGGCCAATCACTTCTTCTTGCTTCAAGGAAGCTGTTGGAAATAACAGCAGTCATGTTCAAATGGCACATTCAAAATATGGTCCTTCAAGGGACATTTATTTAAAAGGAACTATTTACAAAGAGCATTACATAGGATAATGAAGTAACCCTATGCTTAGCGGTATCCTCTTTTATCATTCCTTCCACCCAGGTCCAAAAGGACAAAGGGAGGTAGGGATTACTACAACTCAAACCCAGGGTCACATAGGTTAAGAAATAATAGAAAGAAACAGTAAGCGTCACTTGTAAGGGCAAGGACACAAACTTTTAGCGAGAGGATTAAGGGAATAAATGCCCTTACTTCACCCTCCCCCCTCTTCTTTCTAATATTCTGTAGGGATGCCTGTATGGCCAATCGATTTGAAGCCAGGGTGTATAGGAACCATATACACTAGAGGGGCAAATGGAAACTATCAGGCACATTTCCCTGAGAATCTGTCCCAGGGTGAATTAAAAAGATGAAATCTCCAGAAATGAAAGAGGAAAGATAACCATTCCTTTAGTTCCTATCATTGAGGCACACAGTATAAGGGAAACAGGCTCATAACTTCCTCTACTGCAATATTCTGAAGAATGATAAGCTTTCCATCAATGTGATTAGTTACTATTCTCTCGGAGAGAAGTGAAGTAAAGATGGACAGAGAGATTGGAAATGTTTCTCAAATGATCCCCCAATTCAAAGGAGAACTGGAATCTTCCCATCAATGGCCCAAAGAAAGACCTTGAGGAGAGAAGCATCTTTCTACTTACAATGCCCATGAATGTTGTATCTAAAGTTAAAAACTTCCTTAAGACAAAAATGCCCAGGCACTTTTATCACACTCATAATAAGCAGACTCGCTTTGTCACTTTAAAGGCATATCCACAGTTAATATTGGATATATATTTGCTTCCTTCTAGGGATGAGGATTCTGAGCCTGACCTTAGAGCCATTCTTTACAGATTTGCAAAGTGAAGCCGTAAATGAAAAGATGAGTCTTTTCAGTTCTTTCTAAAGGTCATCATGTTGAGGTTCATGTAACCTTTAATTTGTGAGTCCCAAGGTACCAGAAACACCCATGTAGTATAAACTGAGATTTTTCTTGATTTTGTTATCTAGCATTAATCAATAATTTTCACGTTTTTCAAATACACATATTTGAAAATCAAAGACAGTATGTGTGTATATTATGAGGGAATAAAAAAAACACTTGAGTGAGATTCGGTTATCAGTCAAAAAGTTAGGATGAAAAAATTGGCTTCTTTTCTCTTCTTATATTAAAAATCCCAGATGACAGCACAATACTTAGCTTACATTTTTATTTGTTTATAATTCACTGAGATGCAGAGTATATTGTGCAGTATATTATATAATTATATAATAATACCTTCAAGAACATTGACACAGTTAAAGTTAAACTACAGATCACAAAGGTGGCAGCACAACTGCTAAACAATAAAATATTAACACCAAAAATAGAAGAGTGTTAATTTAACAAGTTTATAAAAAATACTATGACTACAATCCAGTCAAACAGCAAATAGAAAAAATCTCTAAAACAAATATGACTTCATATGTTTTAATACATAAAAGACTTTACCAATCAATCAGAAGAATTAAAAAAAATAACAACAACAACAGAAAAGAATTGAGAAGAGACATTAACACCAAAGTTATATATCATATTTGTCTTCATCTCTCCATTTGCACCCTGGTCCTAATCATCATGTTTTTCTCCCCTGAACAATAGTAACAGCTTGTTAACTCTTCTACAAGTTTTTAGTCTTGCTTCTTTGTAATCAGTCAATACCCACATAGCAGCCTAAGTGATCATCTTAAAACATTAGTGTGATCTTGCTCCTTTTCACTACTTCAAATGTTCAATTCCTTACATTGCCTTTACAGAAAAAACAAAATTCCGAGGCACGGCTAAAACATCCTTTAAGAGTTTGGTCCTATAGATCGCTTTGATTTCTTCCCCTGCCACTCTCCCTATCTCTTCTCTAGCTTTGTCAGTCTTATGGGTGTTCATTGAACACTCCAAGCTTGTTCTTATTTTAGGCTTATTCACCCTCTTTGGAAAGGTTTTTTTTTAACAATAGAACATGACTTACTCACGAACAGAATTCTGGTCTCTGTTTAAATACACAAGGAGCCCTGGTGGCACAGTGGTTAAAAGTGCTTGGTTGCTAACTAGATGGTCTGCAGTTCAAACCCACCACCTACTCCTTGGAGAAAGATGTGTTAGTCGGCTTCTGGAAGGATTTATAGGTTTGGAAACCATAAGGGGCAGTTCTACTCGGTCCTACAGGGTAGCTGATGCAGAATTCATTTGACTGCAGTGGTCTGGTTTTTGGTTTAAATATACAAAGTTCATTCTCATTCCAGGGCCTTGTTTTTGCTGTTGTTACTTGTTGTCTCTTGACTGACTCATAGCAACCTTATGTGTACCAGAATGAAGCGTTGCGAGGTTGGCCTTAGCATAGGCTATAAAATCTGCCTTAAATGATCTGTCTCCTTAGTTTCAAACAGCTGGCCCTCTATCATTCTTCTGTTCTCCAATTATATGTCACCTTAAGAGAGATATTCCTCCTAAACTTTGTGTTTAAAATGTACTCACTATTTTTGGTTTTAAAATGGGGTGTCTCCTTTTCCACTTAGACATTATACTAAGTAACATGAGCAATGAGAAAATAAATAAATATCAAATATAAATTTTATTTTCTATAGTAGGTGAGAACATCTTTGTAGCAAGCAGAACTCTAACATGACCACCACGATACCTTCCCTCTGTTGTATATACCCTGTATAATCCCCTCCCTTTGATTGCAGGCAGGTCATGAGCATATGATGGAACATCACTCCCATGATTAAGTTACTAATCAGTTGATGCTGAGTTAATCAAAAAGGAGATTATCGGAGGTGGGGCCAGGATGACGGACTAGGTAGACGCTACCTCGGATCCCTCTTGCAACAAAGACTTGGAAAAACAAGTGACTCGATCAAGTACATAACAATCTACGAACCCTGAACAACAAACACAGATTTAGAGACGGAAAACGAACAAATACAGGGAAACAGTGATTCTTTTTGGAGCCTGGAGCCAGCGTCCCAGTCAGGTAACCTTCAGCGCCCGATTTAGGGCAGAGCCCAGGGGAGCTGACGGTGCAAACAAGGGGCCCAGCCCTACCCCCCGAACTCACCCCAGGAGGGGGCCCAGCTGTTTCGCGTGGGTGGTGTGGCGACGACGCAGCTGGTGGGAGAAGTCCCTGGGAGGCAGTGACTGGTCTTGGAGCTGGGAGAGCAGCGTCCAGCCGGGAAACCGTCCTGCCGGGATTTTGACTGGGCGCTGGCATGGCACAAGCACGGAGAGCTGCGCCACTCCCCTGAACTAACCCCGGGAGGGGGCCCAGTCAGTCTTCAGAGGTGGTGCAGCGACGCGGCTGGCGGGACGAGAAGTCCCTGGGAGGCAGCGACTGATTTTGGAGCCGGGAACAAAGCATCCCAGCAGGGGAACCTGCTAGGATTTAGACTGGCAGATGGTGGCTTCAGAGGGCCAGACCCCGGGGGCAATCTCCACACAGCCAGCACACAAAGGCGACACGCCCCACGGGAATCTCAGATATAATAGTCATTCCAAGCAAGACAAGCAACTCTGGCTATATTCTGAGGTGCTACTCTCCTATCTTTCTGATCCCTCCCCCACCCTTCCCAGGCGGCTTCATTAACATTGGAATTGCCTGAGCCAGAGGGAGAACGGCCCTGGCTCTGCGGCGGCTTTGCTTTCCCCCCCTTTTTTTTTCTTTTGGTCTTTTCCTAACCCACTCTTTCGGCCTGAGAGAAGGAAAAACAACAACAACAACAAAAAAACCCAGGGACCAAAAATCCACCCCTAATTGGACTAAAAACACAGAACCAGCTATAGCCAAGCATATATGATCCAAATCTCAGACTTTCATCCTTACAGGGAACAAGGTGGCGGTTATAATCCAAAGGCAATTCTGATAGGGATCTGACTGCATTTGTTTTTAGTGGATTTTCTGGAAAAACTAGTTTCCCAGTGATGGCTCGGAGACAGCAGTCCATATCAAATCACATAAAGAAGCAGACCACGACAGCTTCTACAACCCCCCAAACAAAAGAATCAAAATCTTTCCCAAATGAAGATACAATCCTGGAATTATCAGATACAGAATATAAAAAACTAATTTACAGAATGCTTCAAGACATCAGAAACGAAATAAGGCAAACTGCAGAAAAAGCCAAGGAACACACTGATAAAACTGTTGAAGAACTCAAAAAGATTATTCAAGAACATAGTGGAAAAATTAATAAATTGCAAGAATCCATAGAGAGACAGCATGTAGAAATCCAAAAGATTAACAATAAAATTACAGAATTAGACAATGCAATAGGAAGTCAGAGGAGCAGACTCAAGCAATTAGAATGTAGACTGGGACATCTGGAGGACCAGGGAATTAACACCAACATAGCTGAAAAAAAATCAGATAAAAGAATTAAAAAAAAATGAAGAAACCCTAAGAATCATGTGGGACTCTATCAAGAAGGATAACTTGCGTGGGATTGGAGTCCTAGAACAGGGAGGGAAGACAGAAAACACAGAGAAAATAGTTGAAGAACTCCTGACAGAAAACTTCCCTGACATCATGAAAGACGAAAGGATATCTATCCAAGATGCTCATCGAACCCCATTTAAGATTGATCCAAAAAGAAAAACACCAAGACATATTATCATCAAACTTGCCAAAACCAAAGATAAAGAGAAAATTTTAAAAGCAGCCAGGGAGAAAAGAAAGGTTTCCTTCAAAGGAGAATCAATAAGAATAAGTTCAGACTACTCAGCAGAAACCATGCAGGCAAGAAGGCAATGGGACGACATATACAGAGCACTGAAGGAGAAAAACTGCCAGCCAAGGATCATATATCTGGCAAAACTCTCTCTGAAATATGAAGGCGAAATTAAGATATTTACAGATAAACACAAGTTTAGAGAATTTGCAAAAACCAAACCAAAGCTACAAGAAATACTAAAGGATATTGTTTGGTCAGAAAACCAATAACATCAGATACCAGCACAACACAAGGTCACAAAACAGAACATCCTGATATCAACTCAAATAGGGAAATCACAAAAACAAATTAAGATTAATTAAAAAAAAATACTAATAACAGGGAATCACGGAAGTCAATATGTAAAAGATCACAATAATCAAAAAGAGGGACTAAATACAGGTGGCATAGAACTGCCATATGGAGAGTGATACAAGGCGATATAGAACAATACAAGTTAGGTTTTTACTTAGAAAAATAGGGGTAAATAATGAGGTAACCACAAAGAGGTATAACAACTCCATAACTCAAGATAAAAGCCAAGAAAAACGTAACGACTCAACAAACATAAAGTCAAACACTACGAAAATGAGGATCTCACAATTTACTAAGAAAAACGACTCAGCACAAAAAAGTATGTGGAAAAATGAAATTGTCAACAACACACATAAAAAGGCATCAAAATGACAACACTAAACACTTGTTTATCTATAATTACGTTGACTGTAAATGGACTAAATGCACCAATTAAGAGACAGAGAGTCTCGGACTGGATAAAGAAACACGATCCGTCTATATGCTGCCTACAAGAGACACACCTTAGACTTAGAGACACAAACAAACTAAAACTCAAAGGATGGAAAAAAATATATCAAGCAAACAATAAGCAAAAAAAAAGAGGAGTAGCAATATTAATTTCTGACAAAATAGAGTTTAGACTTAAATCCACCACAAAGGATAAAGAGGGACACTACGCAATGATAAAAGGGACAATTGATCAGGAAGACATAACCATATTAAATATTTATGCACCCAATGACAGGGCTGCAAGATACATAAATCAAATTTTAACAGAATTGAAAAGTGAGATAGACACCTCCACAATTATAGTAGGAGACTTCAACACACCACTTTTGGAGAAGGACAGGACATCCAGTAAGAAGCTCAATAGAGACACGGAAGACCTAATTACAGCAATCAACCAACTTGACCTCATTGACTTATACAGAACTCTCCACCCAACGGCCGCAAAGTATACTTTTTTTTCTAGCACACATGGAACATTCTCTAGAATAGACCACATATTAGGTCATAAAACAAACCTTTGCAGAGTCCAAAACATCGAAATATTACAAAGCATCTTCTCAGACCACAAGGCAATAAAACTAGAAATCAATAACAGAAAAACTAGGGAAAAGAAATCCAATACTTGGAAACTGAACAATACCCTCCTGAAAAAAGACTGGGTTATAGAAGACATCAAGGAGGGAATAAGGAAATTCATAGAATGCAACGAGAATGAAAATACTTCCTATCAAAACCTCTGGGACGCAGCAAAAGCAGTGCTCAGAGGCCAATTTATATCGATAAATGCACACATACAAAAAGAAAAAAGAGCCAAAATCAGAGAACTGTCCCTATAACTTGAACAAATAGAAAGTGAGCAACAAAAGGCTCCATCAGGCACCAGAAGAAAACAAATAATAAAAATTAGAGCTGAACTAAATGAATTAGAGAACAGAAAAACAATTGAAAGAATTAACAAAGCCAAAAGCTGGTTCTTTGAAAAAATTAACAAAATTGATAAACCATTGGCTAGACCGACTAAACAAATACAGGAAAGGAAACAAATAACCCGAATAAGAAACGAAAAGGACCACATCACAAAAGAACCAACTGAAATTAAAATAATCATATAAGATTATTACGAAAAATTGTACTCTAACAAATTTGAAAACCTAGAAGAAATGGATGAATTCCTGGAAAAACACTACCTACCTAAACTAACACATTCAGAAGTAGAACAACTAAATAGACCCATAACAAAAAAAGAGATTGAAACGGTAATCAAAAAACTCCCAACAAAAAAAAAAACCTGGCCCGGAAGGCTTCACTGCAGAGTTCTACCAAACTTTCAGGGAAAAGTTAACACCTCTACTACTGAAGGTATTTCAAAGCATAGAAAATGACAGAATACTACCCAACTCATTCTATGAAGCCACCATCTCCCTGATACCAAAACCAGGTAAAGACATTACAAAAAAAGAAAATTAAAGACCTATATCCCTCATGAACATAGATGCAAAAATCCTCAACAAAATTCTAGCCAATAGAATCCAACAACATATCAAAAAAATAATTCACCACGATCAAGTGGGATTTATACCAGACATGCAAGGCTGGTTTAATATCAGAAAAACCATTAATGTAATCCATCACATAAATAAAACAAAAGACAAAAACCACATGATCTTATCAATTGATGCAGAAAAGGCATTTGACAAAGTCCAACACCCATTCATGATAAAAACTCTCACCAAAATAGGAATTGAAGGAAAATTCCTCAGCATAATAAAGGGCATCTATGTAAAGCCAACCGCCAATATCACTCTAAATGGAGAGAACCTGAAAGCATTTCCCTCGAGAACGGGAACCAGACAAGGATGCCCTTTATCACCGCTCTTATTTAACATCGTACTTGAAGTCCTAGCCAGGGCAATTAGGCTGGACAAAGTAATAAAGGGCATCCGGATTGGCAAGGAGGAAGTAAAATTGTCTCTATTTGCAGATGACATGATCTTATACAAGGAAAACCCTAAGGAATCCTCCAGAAAACTACTGAAACTAATAGAAGAGTTTGGCAGAGTCTCAGGTTATAAAATAAACATACAAAAATCACTTGGATTCCTCTACATCAACAAAAAGAACACCGAAGAGGAAATCACCAAATCAATACCATTCACAGTAGCCCCCAAGAAGATAAAATACTTAGGAATAAATCTTACCAAGGATGTAAAAGCCCTATACAAACAAAACTACAAAGCTCTACTACAAGAAATTCAAAAGGACATACTTAAGTGGAAAAACATACCTTGCTCATGGATAGGCAGACTTAACATAGTAAAAATGTCTATTCTAGCAAAAGCCATCTATACATACAATGCACTTCCGATCCAAATTCCAATGTCATTTTTTAAGGTGATAGAGAAACAAATCACCAACTTCATATGGAAGGGAAAGAAGCCTCAGATAAGCAAAGCATTACTGAAAAAGAAGAAAGTGGGAGGCCTCACTCTACCTGATTTCAGAAGCTATTATACAGCCACAGTAGTCAAAATAGCCTGGTACTGGTACAACAACAGGCACATAGACCAATGGAACAGAATTGAGAACCCAGATATAAATCCATCCACATATGAGCAGCTGATATTTCACAAAGGCCCAGTGTCAGTTAATTGGAGAAAAGATAGTCTTTTTAACAAATGGTGCTGGCATAACTGGATATCCATTTACAAAAAAATGAAACAGGACCCATACCTCACACCATGCACAAAAACTAACTCCAAGTGGATCAAAGACCTAAACATAAAGACTAAAACGATAAAGATCATGGAAGAAAAAATAGGGACAACCTTAGGAGCCCTAATACAAGGCATAAACAGAATACAAAACATTACCAAAAATGACGAAGAGAAACCGGATAACTGGGAGCTCCTAAAAATCAAACACCTATGCTCATCTAAAGACTTCACCAAAAGAGTAAAAAGACCACCTACAGACTGGGAAAGAATTTTCAGCTATGACATCTCCGACCAGCGCCTGATCTCTAAAATCTACATGATTCTGTCAAAACTCAACCACAAAAAGACAAACAACCCAATCAAGAAGTGGGCAAAGGATATGAACACACACTTCACTAAAGAAGATATTCAGGCAGCTAACAGATACATGAGAAAATGCTCTGGATCATGAGCCATTAGAGAAATGCAGATTAAAACTACGATGAGATTCCATCTCACTCCAACAAGGCTGGCATTAATTCAAAAAACACAAAATAATAAATGTTGGAGAGGCTGCGGAGAGATTGGAACTCTTATACACTGCTGGTGGGAATGTCAAATGGTACAACCACTTTGGAAATCTATCTGGCGTTATCTTAAACAGTTAGAAATAGAACTACCATACAACCCAGAAATCCCACTCCTCGGAATATACCCTAGAGATACAAGAGCCTTCACACAAACTGATATATGCACACCCATGTTTATTGCAGCTCTGTTTACAATAGCAAAAAGCTGGAAGCAACCAAGGTGTCCATCAACGGATGAATGGGTAAATAAATTGTGGTATATTCACACAATGGAATACTACGCATCGATAAAGAACAGTGAAGAATCTGTGAAACATTTCATAACATAGAGGAACCTGGAAGGCATTATGCTGAGCAAAATTAATCAGAGGCAAAAGGACAAATATTGTATAAGACCACTATTATAAGATCTTGAGAAATAGTAAAAACTGAGAAGAACACATACTTTTGTGGTTACGAGGGGGGGAGCGAGGGAGGGAAGGAGAGGTTTTTTTTAATGATTAATTAGTAGATAAGAACTGCTTTAGGTGAAGGGAAAGACAACACTCAATACATGGAAGGTCAGCTCAGTTGGACTGGACCAAAAGCAAAGAAGTTTCCGGGATAAAATGAATGCTTCAAAGGTCAGCGGAGCAAGGGCGGGGGTTTGGGGACCATGGTTTAAGGGGACTTCTAAGTCAATTGGCCAAATAATTCTATTATGAAAACATTCTGCATCCCACTTTGAAATGTGGCATCTGGGGTCTTAAATGCTAACAAGCGGCCATCTAAGATGCATCAATTGGTCTCAACCCACCTGGATCAAAGGAGAATGAAGAACACCAAGGTCACACGACAACTCAGAGCCCAAGAGACAGAAAGGGCCACATGAACCAGAGGCCTATATCATCCTGAGACCAGAAGAACTAGTTGGTGCCCGGCCACAATCGATGACTGCCCTCACAGGGAGCACAATAGAGAACCCCTGAGGGAGAGGGAGATCAGTGGGATGCAGACCCCAAATTCTCATAGAAAGACCATACTTAATGGTCTGACTGAGACTAGAGGAATCCCGGCGGCCATGCTCCCCAGACCTTCTGTTGGCCCAGGACAGGAACCATCCCCGAAGACAACTAACTCATCAGACATGAAAGGTACTGGACAGTGGGTGGGAGGGAGATGCTGATGAAGAGTGAGCTAATTATATCAGGTGGACACTTGAGATTGTGTTGGCATCTCCTGTCTGGAGGGGGGATGGGAGGATAGAGAGAGTGGGAAGCTGGCAAAATTGTCACGAAAGGAGAGGCTGGAAGGCTGACTCATTAGGGGGAGAGCAAGTGGGAGTACGGAGTAAGATGTATGTAAACTTATATGTGACAGACTGACTTGATTTGTAAATGTTCACTTGAAGCTCAATGAAAGTTAATAAAAAAAAAAAAAAAAAAGGAGATTATCCTGAAGATTATCCACTCAGTCCTTTTAAAACGGTGAAGTATCAGAGAGATATTCTCCTGTTGCCCTCAAAGATGAAGGAACTGTCATCTTCTGGAGAGGGCAGTATGGGAAGGAAAGGTGGGTGGACTCTAAGAGTTAAGGGGCAAGGAACTTGGTACTACCAATACACTGTAAGCTTGTAAAGAACAAGGAGCCCTAGATTAGATAGCAGTTCCTACAAAAAAAAAAAAAAAAAAAAAAAAACCCGCTGCCATTGAGTCAATGCCGACTTATAGCAACATACAGGACGGAATAGAATTGCCCCATAAAGTTTCCAATGAGAGCCTGGTGGATTCAAACTGCTGACCTTTTGGTTAGCAGCCGTAGCACTTAATCACTATGCCACCACGACAGGGTTTCCGTTATCTTAATTTCAGCTTCCTGAGACCCTGAGCAGAGAGCCCAGTACTGCCATGCCTGGAATTATTCTGACCTACAGAACCCTGAGATAGTAAATTTACATTGTTTTAAGCTGCTAAATTTATGGTAATCTATTTCTCAGGAATAGAAAACTAACACAAACTGTATGAATCATGCTATAAGAGGCTCTGAAATTCAGTGGTCAAACAAAAAGTATAGAAGTTTGCCAGGAGAGAAGACCTGCAGGCGTATACCTCAGATAAAGCTGAAAGGGCACTCTTCTCTAAAGTACACGACATGCACTTAGGGGGAAAAATCAACAATCCACGTTATGAACAATGAGAACTCACCGTGTAGGCTGACATTTGGAATTTCCCTGGACCTACTTTTTTTCTCCAAGGAGAATTAGGGAAAGCAGTTTTAAATAATACATCACACTGACCTCATGTGTTTGATGTAACAGAGTGAAGGAAAAAAACAGTGAGTTGTGAGTATCTTGGCAGTTGCTGATGTCTGCTTGCTTAGGATGAAAAACGAAAAAAAAAAGGTAAACTCACTCACATATAATCTTCTATCATGTGGAACTTCAGTAAGAATAAGGGAGAATTTTTGGTAACTTATAATATGGCCCCAGTCCTTCCCAAGAGAACAGTCGACCTAGGAAAAATACATCTTAT
This sequence comes from Elephas maximus indicus, assembly GCF_024166365.1. NCBI lineage: Eukaryota > Metazoa > Chordata > Mammalia > Proboscidea > Elephantidae > Elephas > Elephas maximus. The sequence continues at coordinate 75,962,519 of NC_064822.1, read as the reverse complement.
AAGAAATAATTATTGAAAAAGTAGTATAGTATCTGTACAAAATACATCTTAAAAATAAGGAAGGACATGGAACAGAGAACACACATGGCAGTTGAAGACAAATTCATCTGCCATTTATCATGAAAACTATGAGAAAATCCACTGTTCAAATCTAGTGTTCAAATACTTCTATAAATGGAGAACATCAGGTAACTTTCAGAGATGCTAATGGTATAACGGCACTAGGAGAGATTACCTTAACTAGCAGAACTCAGGAAAGAAATAGAAAATAAACGTTAATAAATTAGTGCTTCCACTTTTTTTTTTTTAAGATACAGAAAACATCACCCCTGTTCTAATAACCAGAAAAAGCTAGGTAGTATACAAAATTATGATTTTTTTGATCTCATTAGATAGCTGAGGATACAGAAGCCTCCAGGTGAGCTGGATTAACGTCCTGTTTTCTCTAAGGAGAGGCAGGACCTAAAAGCAGTTTCACATTTTCTAGAATTCAGGAGGGACAGATGACTGCTATAAAAGCAGTAAGAAAAAAACTGTAAACTGTTCATGATTTCTTAAGAGCTCTTACCAAAAAACCAAACCCATTGCCGTCGAGTCAATTCTGACTCATAGCGACCCTATAGGACAGAGTAGAACTGCCCCATAGGGTTTCCAAGGAGCACCTGGTGAATTCAAACTGCCGACCTTTTGGTTGGCAGCGATAGCACTTAACCACTATGCAACCAGAGTTTCCTAGGAGCTCATACTGTTTTTTTTTCATACTGCTAACCAAAAGTTCGGCAATTGGAATCCACCAGCAGCTCCTTGGAAACCCTATAGGGCAATTCTACTCTGTCCTATAGGGTCGCTATGAGTTGGAATTGACTTCACGGCAATGGGTTTGGTTTGGTTTAGTGTGGCTAGAGTGGCAGCTGTGAATCTCTGGGAGCCCAAACCACCAAACCCACTGCCATGGAGTCAATTCCGACTCATAGCAACCCTATAGGACAGAGTAGAACTGCCCCATAGAGTTTCGAAGGAGCGCCTGGCGGATTTGAACTGCCGACCTCTTGGTTAGCAGCCATAGCACTTAACCCCCAGCACAGGAAAACCTCAATGTATTTACCAGCCCTTTTGGGTCTCCACTGGTAAAGCATGAGGCCTTAGACAGACTCCTTGGTGGTACACAGATGTGAAACCCTTTGTGCCTCCCAGACTACACTTACAAAACACAAAAGCTAAAAGCCACTGGGGGAGGACCTGAAAATTTTCTGGACTGGGCCAGGTATGTGCCCCACTGTGCAGTATCTCATCTGCAAGTAGGTTCTAAATATGCACACTTTGAAAGAATGAATGAAAATAACCAAGTGAATGAAAGAGTAAGTGACTGAGTCAACACAGACCTACACATAGTAAGTTTTAAAAATCCGTATGTAGTAGTAAGCAAGCAAATAGAAGTTAAAACCAAAATGAAATATCAGCTTGCCTATCTAATTTACAACACACTATAATTATAACATGCAACACCAGTGAAAGTCTACAGACACAGCTACTTTCAAACATTGCTGGGTTAGACTCTGTGGTGGCTGTCAGAAAAATATTCATAAGATGGAAAAATTGTATTTATATTCCTAAATAATGAAGGATTGGCTAAAGAATCAGGTATAATCTCTATGAAATACTATGCTGCAATAAAAACACATTTTTGAAGAATGGTGGTATGGGAAATTTTTCACATATTAAGTGCTAAGGTTTCTATGCTTCCGGACAAAGTCTTACAATGAAAAATGCACACACACACAGACGTACATACATTGCAAAGATACTGCAAATATGTAAGGCAAAAGTTCCATATTGCATGCTAGGGCTATTAGTATATTTCGGTATTTTCCAAATTTTCTACAGTGAACATACATGAATTTTTAAATTACATTATTTGAAACAAATGTTACATCATGGATGGCCTAAATCTGAAAAGTAAAACACTTGAATGTAAACTAGCAAAACAAACAAAAAAAGTTATGAAACAATTAGTTTCTTTTATGAGACCCAGTCATACAAAATAATGTTTTTAAAATTTTCAGTTTCTATTTGGGGTCAGCAGAAGAGAACGTTTCAGACATGAGATGCGTTGACATGTGGGAATAATCTAAGGAGCATGAGTTTGACTCACGTAGTTTTGAATTCAAATCCGTCTCCCACCAGAGCCCAGTCTGGCTTCTATATAACAGGTTACCTTTACGTGTGAACGATGGTACTACATAGCTGTCTGCAAAGATGAATTTACTTAAATTTCCCCAAGTTTCAGTTTCCATGTATAAAGTGGTGTTATTTGTGCCAACCTCAGAATAATTAAACAAAATGATGACCATAGAATTGCCTAGAAAATGTTTCTCTTGGTGAATATATATACATATATATACACACACACACATATTCTGTATGCTGGTCAGGTAGTGGTTAAGTGCTACAGCTGCTAACCAAAATGTAGACAGTTCGAATCTACCAGGTGATCCTTGGAAACTCTGTGGGGTGCTTCCACTCTGTCCTATAGGATTGCTATGAGTTGGAATCAACTCAGTGGCAACAGCTTTTTTTTTCTTTTTTTTTGGTTTAACCCCCCAAAAAACCCACTGATACATGTGTAAAGGAGCCCTACTGGTGCAGTGCTTAAAGTGCTTGGCTGCTAACCAAAAGGTTGGTAGTTCGAACCCACCAGCTACTCCTTAGGAGAAAGAGGTAGTAGCCTGTTTCTGTAAAGATCATAGCCTTAGAAACCCTATGGGGCAGTTCTACCGTGTCCTATAGGGTTATTATGAGTCGGAATTAGCTCAACGGCAATAGATTTTGGTTTTTGGTATACATGCATAAAAGGAGTCTCTGGGTGACTCAAACGGTTAAGCACTCAGCTATTAACTGAAAATTCAGCAGCTTGAAACCAACCAGAGGTGCCTTGGAATAAAGTCCTGGCTATCTGCTTCTGAAAGATCACAGCCTAAAGACCCTACAGAGCACAGTTCTATTTTGCAACACATAGGGTTGCCATGGACAGCAACTGGTATATATACATAAATTATAATTAATGTAAGATTGAGGTTGTGTGCCCTTAAAAATGGAGACTTATACTGACAAGCGGAAGTGTGTTATGGAAGGTACATTTTCATAAATAGGGGATTAGATATGTTTGCAATTTAAACATAAAAGGCCAGTATATTTTCTATCTTACACAGCATGCAATTTTAAGAATAAACAGAAGGAATTTACAAAATTTGATTTATTAATAACATGTATTTTATTTTTGGTCCCAAACTCAGTTTATTCATTTAGGATGGGCAGAAATATGAAAGAAAAAAGAAAGAAAGCCAAGATTTAAGGGAAGACTCAAATAAAATATGCACACACAGACTTGAAACAATCTGGTCATAGGGTAACAAAGTAACAGGTTTTTTCTCCACACTTGCCCCCACCCCCAGACAGGCACTGAGTCCCAGTATGCAAACAAAAGGGACATATTGGAGAGGTGGCTCATGCAGCTGGAGAGACAAAAGGCTGTACCAGCCGAAGCCAACATTTAACAACGACCGCTAATGAAATTGTTTTTTCTTTTGGAGAAAAAGTGGCATATTCGAAACAGTGGCATATTCTTCAAAGTTTCCATTTTTAAACATTAACAAATATACCTCAAAATAACAATTAACTTTCCCATTTTTATAGAAACCCAGTTTTTCATAAATATCTGCCTGAGCTTTCATCTACATATGTGCTGCTATCTTTTCATAAACTCAATCACAGGGTAATTTCGTCTGTATTGGTAAATGTAGAAAGGCTCTCAGATGGCTTAGAAGAAATAGAATAAAATTAGTTTGGGTTTTTTTCCAAGTGGATTATCACAATCTGTGCATGTTATTTCCCTTATCGTTACATTTATGCAACTTTCAGATTCCCTTCCCTCCTTTATCTATTTCCTATTCAACAGAAACAGGGGAAAAATTAAGTGGGTCTAATCACCTCTAGATCCTTTATAAACATCCTACAAAAGCTAAGCAACTGTAATGCTTGAATGGTTGCTATTGGTTTAAATTTGGCATGTGACATTGAAGCAATGTATCTTCTGCTCTGCCCAAGAAGATCACAGTCAGGGCTCCAAGTACAGACGGGGAAGAAATTCTCTGACTATGCTGTGCTTTAACTTTCCTAAATCTGTTTTCTGTCATGATCTTCCTTCAAAGGAACCTCAATTTTAACGCAGCAGCCAATAGATTCCAAAAATAGTTAAGCATTAAAGTGTTTATAGGAATGCATTTAGTCTCATTTCTCAGAAAGCTTACATCTGACATGATACATGTTGCATTAAATCAGGATTATTTGCTATTAAAAACACAAAGCAATTAAGTTAAATATGAATTTCATAGTCACAATACAAATTCTTTCAAATAGCTCCAAGATAGTCTTTGAATTTGAAGACTCTTAGAATTTCCTTCCCTAGAATATTGCTCTGACACAAGATTCACACCTAGGATTTAAGCAACTTTTTTACTAACGACAATGTTGTCAGAAGTATTTGAAATAATTAGATTTAATGATACTTCTGTTTACCCTAGACTTATTTGATGTTTTCTTATTTTGTGCCTGCTAAATGCTTTATTTACAGTTTTATGTTGAACACTTTCCAAAAGGCATGTGAACTACCCATCTATACTTCTGCTTTCTCCCTATTGACCAGAAGTTTTGTCCCCTTTCCTTTTGTACCCGGGTTTAAAACATAATGGTGGAACATCCTTCGGATTCAATATATTTTCTGCTGTATAGTAACGGGTTTGGAGTCCTCAGTCACAACTAGATGTACAGAAAGTCTGTTCACTGTACCGAATTCACTTCCATGAGGGACTCCCATATCTGCTAGGAAGTGGATGAATAAAAACACCATTTCAGATCCAATATATCCTAGTTACTTCCAGGTTCTTTGGGGCAAACATATAACCTTTCAGAATTTCTTCATACGTTCCCTTGTCCTTCATTGTTCATCAGATGGTATCTGAATTTAGAAGAGTCTTGCATAATGGCTGGATATTGGAAGAGATAGGTGAAGAAACCAGGGCAACTAGGCCATAACATTACATTAAGTTTCGAGGATCCAGATCTCTTAAGGTGATTTTTCTAGGTTTCATGACCAAAGCTGATTGACCCATGCTCCAACTGTGTTCCCTCCTGTAAAAAGGAGAATTGAGAGGTGGAGGTTAAGCAATTTTCTATTTAAAGATGTGATCTGGAAGTTGTGTACTTTATTCCTGCTTATATCCAATTTACTGGATTCTAGCTTCATGGATCACACTAATAGAAGAGCTAGAGTATATACATTACTAACTACAATATAAGGAAGGAAGAATAAGTTCTATAAAATGGGTGAAAATAACATCTAACAAAAGTTACTTGGTAGGAAGGGTTAATTCATCTTATGGAGTTAGGCAAAGCATTTTAGAGCATGTCTCCCACAAAATGGCCTGAATATATTATTACATGGAATTGATTCATTGAACAAATATTTATTGAATCCAGCTATGTGCTAAGTGATGGGAAGCAAAACGATGATAACACCTTCCCTAATAAGAGTTACTAATTGCAATTTTGCTATAATTTTATTACTTTATCAAAATGAAAATGTAATGATGAAAACTGGGTTTTTTTTGAGTTTCTAAAGAGCTCAGTGTCTGAGGATGTACATGAAGTAGAACTGCTATGCGTTCAAATCGACATGAACAATAGCTAACAACTACTGAGAGGAAAGTTTGTATGATGAATCAGTTATCTTTTGGCTTCAAATAACAGAAAATGTAACTAACAGAAACTTCAGGTCTGGCTCTGGGGCTTGACAAACATCTTATAGGACTCTGGCTTCATTCATTCTTCCACTCCATCCTTCTGTGTTTGTTGGATTTTTTTTGTCTTTATGCTGTTCCTTCATGGTCTCAGGATGGTTTCCATGGGTGAAGCATGAAACAACCACATTCAAAGTCAGGAATCAGAGTGATGGCAAAAGGACTGTTTTAGTCAATTTGCTTCTTTTTACCAGTAACTTACACAGAAGCTCCCTAGAAGACTCAACTTTGGCTTTCTTAACCAGAACTATAGGAAAATAAGCATCTGGAAAAGGAGAAAAGTATTCCAACAACTAATTTAAATCAATACTGGCTAGATTGACCCCCTAGGGGGGCACATTGCCACCCTAATAAAATCAAGGTTTAATAATAACAAAGTGCAAGAAGAATGCCTTTTAAGTAAGCAAATAATGGGTTCTGCCACAATTATATAGCCATCCAAATAATGATCTTTATATGCCTTAATAATTCTTGTGCAACTTTTGTTGTTGTTGTTAGGTGCCATCGAGTCAGTTCCAACTCATGGTGACCCTATGCACAACAGAACGAAACACTGCCTGGTCCTGGGCTGTCCTTACAATTGTTGTTATGCTTGAGCTCATTGTGACAGCCACTGTGTGAATCCACCTCGTTGAGGGTCTTCCTCTTTTCCTCTGACCCTATGCTTTGCCAGGCATGATGTCCTTCTCCAGGGACTAATCCCTCCTGACAACATGTCCAAAGTATGTAAGATGCAGTCTCGCCATCTTTGCTTCTAAGGAGCATTCTGGTTGTACTTCTTCCAAGACAGATTTGTTCATTCTTTTGGCAGTCCATGGTATAGTCAATATTCTTCACCAGCACCACAATTCAAAGGCATCAGTTCTTCAGTCTTCCTTATTCACTGTCCAGCTTTCACATGCATGTGATGTGATAGAAAATACCATGGCTTGGGTCCCAATTGGGTCAGGCGCACCTTATTCTTCAAGGTGACATCTTTGCTTTTCAAGACTTTAAAGAGGTCCTTTGCAGCAGATTTACCCAATGCAATGTGTCGTTTGGTTTCTTGACTGCTGCTTCCATAGCTGTTGATGTGGATTCAAGCAAAGTGAAATCCTTGACAACTTCAGTCTTTTCTCCGTTTATCATGATGTTGCTCATTGGTCCAGTTGTGTGCCACTTTTAGGATATCCCAAATTACCACTGCCTATTTTTTTTTTTTTACTCAGGCAACTTGCTCCATAAATGATTCCACCTCTCTCCTGAGTAAACAGTATTCTTTTTCTACTGCCTTGTCACTCTCTGAGTTATGTGTTTTTTAAAAAGTCTCTCCAATTAAAAAAAAAAAAATTCCCCTCAATCTAGTAACTGATACTAGCTATCTGGCAGCTTGTTCTCCTTTCCTGTATGGGCATGAATTTCTAATGCATAGTTCTTACTCACTGCCTCTGTTCATTTACCCCCTTTTTGCTTCTAATCAAATTCAGTCTAATCTTTGCTCCCACCGCTACAATAAACTGTTCTTGAAAAGACCAACAGTAGTCAACAACATTCAGATATCAAATACAATAAACAATTTTATGTCTTTATCAAACCTAAGCCCTGTGTGGCAGCATTGATAATATTTACCACTACCTTTTGCTAAAGTTATCAATTAGTTTGGCTTCTGAACCACTAATACTCATTGGGTTTTCTCATATCTCTCTGGCTTCATCTTGTTCCTTGTCATGATTTATGTTTTCTACTTGTGTACCTACTCTGCTAGCCAAGAAAACCCTACGGAGCAGTTCTACTTTGTAGCACATGAAACTAAAAAAACCCAAACCCGTTGCAGTCAAGTTGATTCCAACTCATAGCGACCCTATAGGACAGAGTAGAACTGCCCCATAGAGTTTCCAAGGAGCTCCTGGTGGATTTGAACTGCCGACCTTCTTGGTTAGCAGCCGTAGCACTTAAGCAGTACACCACCAGGGATTCCTGTAACACATGAGGTCACTATGAGTTGAAATTGACTCAACATCAACTAACAACAACCACATACTCTGTTGATACAGAATATCAAGCATGGTATCAAGAGGTTAAAAATTCTCTACCAAATATTCATATATTCTCAAAGTATCATTTCTCACATATTACATCTTAATTTTGGACGAAAAAAGATAACCACAATGTAGGGATATGTGGACACCAACTTGACTAAGTGACATTTATATACTTCTGTCAAAAGATGATAGAATATGTTAGTAAATTTCTATAAAGATATAGAATATCAATACAACTTGATGTAATGGATATATTTGTAGAGCATTGAACGCATCACACACATAAAACACTTACTAAAATTTACCATATATTGAGCTATAAAGGCAGCCTCAGCAAATTTCAGACATTTGAAAATAATCTGTTCTCTAACCACAATATAACTAACTTAAAAAAAAATAACTAACTTAGGAATCAATAAAAAAAAGAGATGTGTCATACATATACACATTATGTGTATACATATATCCAATGGATAAGAAAATCATAATAAAAATAGAAAATATTTTTAATTTGCTGGTCATGTAGACACAACATCAAAAGGTGCAGGATTCAGCTAAAGCAATGTTTAGAAAAAATGTATAACTTTAAATGCATATATTGGAAAAGAAGAAAAGCTGAAAATTAATGATTAGGCATCAATTCCACTATTTTAAAAATTAAATAAGAAAAGGGTAAGTAGAAGGAAAAATAATAAAGAAATGGGCAAAATTAACAATGCAGGAAAAAAGTATGATACGAAAAGTTTTTTTTTTTTTAATTAAGAAAAAGAATAGATCCTTAGCATGCCTAATCAAGGGAATATATATATGTATATATCCACATATATGTATATCCATATATATCATATATGCATATATATACATACATATAAATAAACGATGGTAACAATAAAAGGGAGCATCATTACAAACCTACTAACTAAAAAAATGAGATCAATTTATGCCAGTAAACATTAATCATTTGTATAAAATAAAACAATTTTTGAAAAAGTAAGACCAAAGTTGATTGAAGAAGAAAGAACTTTGAAGGGATTTATATGTACATGTTTAAGAAATTTAAATTTTTATTAAAAAAAGAAAAAATACCTTTTCACAAAGAAAGCACTAGTCACAAACGGGTTTACTGGTGCATTCTTCTTCTAAATATTTAAGAATGAAATAATACCAAAAATAAACAAATTCTTCCAGATAATTGAAAAAAAAGGGGGGTTGGAGAAGTATTTAGCTCATTTTATAAGACTAAAATTGCTATATTTCCAAAACCTGTCAAAGATATTATAAGTCCTCTGTTAGCCCAAGACAGGAACCATTCCCAAGCCAACTCTTCAAACAGGGGTTGGACTGGACTGTAAGACTGAAAATGATGCTGGGGAGGAGTGAGCTTCTTGGCTCAGGTAGATACATGAGACTATGTGAACAGCTCCTGTCTGGATGCTAGATGAGAAGGCAGACTGGAACAGAAGCTGGCTGAATGAACACGGGGAATAGAGGTTGGGGAGGAGGAGTGTGCTGTCTCATTAGGGGGAGAGCAGCTGGGAGTACATGGCAATGTGTGTATAAGTTTTTGTATGAGAGACTGATTTGATTTATAAACTTTCACTTCAAGCACAATAAATATAAAAAAAAGATATAAGAAAGAAAAATTACATCTCAAAGTCTTTCATAAAGATAGATGTAATAATCTTAATATCTTTTTTGAGTCCAACAACTTAAAAAAAACCATCCCATATCATGACGTGTTGTTATGTGTCGTCAAGACAATTCTGTCTCAAAGTGCCCCTATAGGATAGCGTAGAACTGCCCCATAGGGTTTCCTAGGCTAAAATTCACAGGAGCTGACAGTGAATAAGGAAGACCGAAGAAGAATTGAAGCCTTTGAATTGTGGTGTTGGCAAAGAATATTGAATATACCATGGACTGCCAAAAGAACGAACAAATCTGCCTTAGAAGAAGTACAACCAGAATGCTCCTTAGAAGCAAGGATGGTGAGACTGCGTCTTACATACTTTGGACATGTTGTCAGGAGGGATCAGTCTCTATAGAAGGGCATCATGCTTGGCAGAGTACAGGGTCAGCAGAAAAGAGGAAGACCCTCAAGGAGGTGGATTGACACAGTGGTTGCAACAATAAGCTAAAGCATAACAACGATTGTAAGGACGGCTCAGAACCAGGCAGTGTTTCGTTCTGTTGTGCATAGGGTCGCTATGAGTCGGAACCGACTCGACGGCACCTAACAACAACAACAATCACCAGATCTTTTTTCCCACAGATTAGTTGGTGGATTCCAACAACAGACCTTTGGGTTAGCAGCTGAGTGCTTAACTATTGCACCACCAGGGCTCCATATTATGACATAAGCCCTTATCATTGAGTTGATTCTGACCCTTAGCGACCCTACAGGACAGAGTAGAACTGCCCCATAGGGTTTCCAAGGAACAGCTGGTGAATTTGAACTACCGACCTTTTGGTTCACAGTCGAGCTTTTAACCACCGAACCACCAGGGTTCCATATCATGGCACAGTAGGATTTAGAATTTACTTCAGATGCATAGAATGATTTAACATTTGAAAATCAATACACTTGTCCACATTAGCTGAAAATTAAAGGAGAAAACTTACATGATCCTATCAACACATGCAAAAAAAAAGTATTTGACAATATTTAAAAACCTTCATGATAAACGGAAAAAAATTAGCAAATGCAAGACAGATTTTAGAGGAAATAGTTACCAAGATAAACAAAACTCTAAAGCAAACATTATACTCATTGGTAAAATATAAAAATTTTGCCCCTGAAATTGGAACAAGACGAAAATATGCATTACCAAATTTCTGTTGAATATTGTTCTAGCGGTCTTAGCCAGTGCAATAAGGCAAGAAACAATGTAATATGATTAAGGATTTGAGACTACAACTAAAATCTTCAATATTCCCAATGACATAATTTTGTACCTACTGAATCCAAAATAATCTACAAGCTATTACAATTAACAAGTACAATTATCAAAGCAGCTTGATACTTCATTTTTTATTTGCTTATGGTTAGTAGATAGATGTATATTTTTGCATTAGTTAAAATATATACCACATATACTGGCATAGAAAAAATCAAATACCTAGGAATAAATGCAGCAAAATACGTATAAGACCATTATATTAAAAACTATAAACTAATATTAGGAGAAAGTAAATCTAAACAAACGGAAAAAACCCACCATGCATATTAATTAGAAGGCAATATAATAAAGGTAATAATTTCCCAAATTAAGCAATAAATTTACTCTTATCTCCTCAAAATCTAGCAAACTCTAAAAAATTCATAAGCTGATTGTGTTAGGTTGAATCATATCTTATTGCCATTTATGAAGGTCAAAAACATTGAATATTAGCAGTTTTCTACAGTTGCACTTCAAAAAGTCCATGTGGAAATGCAAATAGCCAAGAATAGCCAAAACCAGCTTGTAAAAGACAAATCTGGGTGACTTACTCACTTACATTACCAGGTATGAAGCCTCTTCTTATGGTATGAATATTGATACACTGTGGATTATTACAAAGAAAGAGAAATTGGCCAGTAGAATGAAGTTCAGAGGCAGATTCATTCATATATGATCCCCTGATTATGACCTACGCAACATTGCGTGCAACAAGGAAAGAATGGTGTTTTCAGAAACTGGTCCTAGTCAATTGGATGCCTATATGGGAAATGTAGTAAAATTTGAAAAAATGTGACAAAGGGAAAAAAAAAAAAGTTATTGAACAGACTTCTACCAAATAATGCCATGTGCCTAAAAAACAACTCTTTGACTTTCCTGGTATTTTGTTAGCATGTTTTGTACAGTCTTGTACACAGGGACACTTACTTTAGTAAATAAAGTGAAAAGTTCTTTCTACTCCACCCTAATACAAAAAAAAGCATGTTATTTCTGGAATATTCTCCTGATCGTTCCTGGCTTAGGAGTGATGGTATTGCTACAGCAATGGGGCAACAAGCAAACTAGCCACCATTTAGCACTTGAACGGAGTTTCAACCAGATGTGACATAGATCTGGTCTCATTATCTCTCATTCCTTGATCTCCAGGATTGACTGAGCCATTCTCGTGTCGCCTATCTCCTTGTACCCATTGCTCCTGATTTGTAATGAATATGAGTTTGGCTAAGTATGCTGTGAATTGAGCATAACAAACATCTTCTGACAGTAGCTCCACTAAGCTTCCAGCTGCTCATAGTTTATCATCTGAGTGCAGAGTTCCCATGAGACTATAGGAGCAAAAAAAAAAAAAAAAAAGCCTCACCTCTCCTAGGTCTAAAAACCAGTTGCAGCCGAGTAGATGCCAACTCGTAGTGACCCCTTGTGTGTCAGAGTAGAACTGTGCTCCACAGAGTTTTCAATAGCTGATTTTTAGGAAGTAGATTGTTAGGCCTTTTTTCAAAGGTATTTCTGAGTGGTCTCAAACCACCAATGTTTCCACTAGCAGCCAAGCAAGTTAACCATTTGCACCACCTAGGGACTCTCTACTAGGTCTAAGTGGGTGTATTACCTGAGGCACGTTGGGATACTCAGAGAAAGAGATGATTAAGCAAGATCCTGTTTTGTTTACACTACACTCTAATGATCAGTAAATTATTGGAATAGTTTAAAAAATATTCTAAAAACAATCACTGACAAATAAACAATGCATGTCTGCTGTTTATAAAACACCAAAAAGTAGAATTTATTGCTGCAGGTAAGAGTAAAATCTCTGTGCTTACTCTCTTATTCCAACTACTTTCCTGACTTCTTTTCTCCTTCATTCTCCCTTACACAGTTTCCCATATTTTCCCTATAATAGATGTTGAATTCACTGGTTCACTAGCCTAGAGTATTCTGGTTTGTCTTTTGACCCATTTTAAAACTAATGGATTTGTGTTTGCTACTTTTAAATCCTCAGATACCTTCCCTGAATCATGTGATTTTTCCCCCCCTTTGGCTGTCACTTTAGTTTTGAAAGAAGTAAATCAATAAAAAAAAAAAAAATTTTTTTTGCCTTGGTACTATCGTTGGTAAATATATTGCATTCAGTTACTTTTGCTCACTAAATGTGGCTTGATATAATACCAGAACAGCCTTGGCTGCACCAGAAAAAAAAAAAAAAAGATGCCATTTTGAGCTGTGAACTAAGGATTGATCTCTTTTAAGATATAATATATATTTTATGCATTGCTTCTAACCTAGTTATTTGTCAGATTTCATAGAAACCCCCTTTCTCTCACTCATGTGTGATTTAAGCAGCCTTCTGCAGAGCTACAATGTTGTTTTTGCCTCTCCAGCTTACACTCCTGCAAGTTCCACATTTAATTATTTAATCAAATATATTTCCAAATGTCTCATGCAGATGTGCCAAAGCACAGCTTACATGCAATCTTTAACACATGTCAGCCTCTCAGAAGGTTCTTCATATGCAAAGTAGAAATATTATAATAAAGCCATTTCATTATTTTGACAAATGAGATAATGCATATGAAAGTATAAACTATAAAAGAATGCGTAAATGCCAGTCAGTTCTGTGTTATCAGTCAAGGAAGTCAAGCAAAGATTGTCCCATGAGAAGGAGGACAACTGTCCTACAGTTGATCCCCATTGTCAGCTGTCCTGCACAAAGGCAAAACTTACATATATGAGCAAAGGGAGTAGCCATATTAGGTTGCAAGCAGCAGTTCGAACCCACCAGCTGCTCCACAGAAAAATATGTGACAATCTGCTTCCGTAAAGATTAGTCTTGGAAACGCTAATGGGCAGCTCTGCTGTGTCCTATAGGGTCAATATGAGTCTGAATTGACTCAACAGCAATGAGCTTTTATATTCAAAATGGTGAGAGTTTCTGGAGAAAGAATTAAATTATTTAGATGGGTATCACTACAAATCCATGGTACCCAACACCAGAGAATTCCCAACACTCTCTGTTTCTCAAGTGGAATTTCATTCCCAGTCAGCACAAACACTGACGCTGCCTCCCCTGGCCTTAAATCTCTACCTTATGTGCTCCCCCCACCCCCACATTCAGCAGATAACCTTTCCCCTCGTATCCTATCTGAACAATACAAGGATCTGGATGTGAAATCTCACAATTTACCACTCACAAACCTACAAGTGTGCCCCATTCACTGTCCCGCCTTCTACAGTAGGAAGTTCCAATCTCTTATTTTGTACCATCAAATTACTGTGAACAGTTTAAACAGGTTAAAGCCACCCCATCTCAAGGGAAAAAAAAAAGTTTTCTCTGAACACTGCATCCAACTCCAACTAGAAAGTTATCTTTCTTCTTCCATTCGCAGCCAAGTAGTTTCATCACAAATTCAACACTTCTTACTCATCCTTTACCCACTTCAATCTGGCCTCTTTCCGTTACACCATAAACAGCTCTCTAGTCTTTAAACTGAATTATTTTTCAGCAAAATTTTACTTCCATGTGATATTAATGGTATCGTTTGATAATTTCTGTGTTTCACTGGATTACCTTTCTTTGGAAGGAGCACAAGCATGGGTCTCTTCCAGTCTGTTGGCCAGGTAGCTCTCTTCCAAATGTCTTGGAATAGACGAATGAGCACCTCCAGCGCTGCATTCTTTTGTTGAAACACCTCAGTTGGTGTTCCGTCAATTCCTGAAGACTTGTTTTTACCAGTGCCTTCAGTGCAGCTCGGACTTCATCCTTCAGGACCATCAGTTCTTGACCATGTGCTACCTCCTGAACCGGTTGAACACTGACCAATTCTTTTTGGTACAGTGACTCTGTGTTTTCCTTCCAAAGATTATGAGAATGGCACAGGAGTGGACAATGTTTTGTTCTGTTGTACCTAGTGTAGCTATGAGTCCCAACTGACTCAAGGCACCTGACAACAACAACACAACAACCTTTAGAACAAATGAAAACTTTTCGGTCCTCATCTTCTTTGATCTCTTAGTGGCTTTTGATTTTTATCTCTCTTCCTTCTTGAAGCACAATCTTCCTTGAGTTTCTGAAACACTACACAATTCCTCTTATCTTCACGTCTCTTCTTTCTCAGTCCTCTTTGAAGGACCAACTGTTTTTGCTTAACTAAAATGCATTTTTTTTTTCCAAGTTTCTGTCATAAGACTAGGACTTCTATAAAAAGTTCCTGGCTGGAGATATATATAGATATGTTGTAGTGGTTGTTGTCGTTAGGTGCCTTCCAGTCGATCCTGACCCATAATGACCCATGTACAACAGAACAAAACACTGTCTGGTCTTCTGCCATCCTCATAATCGATGCTATGCTTGAGCCCATCTTTCCAGCCATTGTGTCAACCCATCTCATTGATGGTCTTCTCTTTTGCGGACCCTCTCTTTTACCAGCACTATATCAGGCAATGTTCCGTTGCTATTCATAAGGTTTTTCCTGGCAATTTTTTTTTTTTTCAGAATTAGACAGCAAAGTTCTTCTTCCTAGTCTGTCTTAGTCTGGAAGCTCTGCTGAAATCCGTCCACCATGGGTGACCCTGGTGGTATTTGATGCTTCCAGCATCTCAGCAACATGCAAGCCACCACAGCATGACAAACTGATAGATGAGTGGTGGCTATATATATACATATTTATATATATACATATATATGTATGTATATATACTTATACAGTAACACCTGTGAAAGCTAGAACCAGTATAAAGCGCAAACATGTCAGTGAAGGAAAACTGAATTATTTTCCACCTATAGAGAGTGATAGAAAAATGGTATGCTGCACCCTGGCAAAGGCAGAAAACTTAAGAGACCTGGAAAAACAAGGCAAGTTTCATTGAGTTCTGGTTCTTGTTCTCACAGGTTTTACTGTATATATATATATATATCCCCTAATTCTAAAACTCATGTATCTATCCTAGGTCTTTCTTCTGACCTCCAGACCCATATATCCAACTGCTGTTTGATACTGCCACTTGGCTGTAATATATTATCAAATACAACATGAAAGGAATAATATCTTCATTTTCCAAAATGTTGTGCCTCCTCGTACATTTCTCCTCTCATTAAATGACACTGGATCTACCTTGTTCCCCAAGTTAAAAACATAGATGTTATCCTTGATTCATTCCTCTTCCTCCTCTGTCACAATTAATTACCGTATTTTATTAAGTTCCTCTCTTAAATATCTCTTGAATCCAATCGCTTACCTCCAAACCTACCATCAACATTACCCTTGACTAGGTCACCATCCTGTCTCCCCAGAAATTTGAAAAAAAAAAAAAAAGTACTTCTTAACTGATGATTATGCCTCCAGGTCCAGTCTGTTCCCACATTGCTGTCAGCATGTTCTTTCAAATATATGTCTTATTACACTGTTCTTGTGATGAAGAAGAAATCTCTTCAATAGCTCCATATTACCCACAGGATGAAGGTCAAACTCCTTAAAAATGCTTATTAGATCCTTCAAGAACTGATTCTGCTTATTTCTCTCACCTTATTTCTGAATACTCTGGCATTTTGCATCCCATGTGTAACGGATTAATTTTAGTTCTTGAATAGGCTACACCCTTTTTCCATTTTGTTATCTGTCTAGAACATACTCCTCATGCAATGACTCCGTTACTTTCATTTTGCCAATTATTACGCACACTACTTGGCTAATAGTTTCAATATCATTTTCTCAGAGAACGTTTCCTGATTCCCCAAGTTTGGGTTAGATGCTACCCCTGAGTGCTAAAATAAATTTGGCTATCTATAATGGAAAGTAAAATAAAATTAAATATCTATTTCTAACAATACCCACCAAAATATCCCAGGTAGATTGTAGACCTAAATGTAGAATATTGAGAAAAATAGTCATTTAGAAGAAAATGTAGAGAAATATATTTTTGTCCTCAGTGTAGAGAAGGATTTCTAAAATCAGACACAAAAAGATACAACTGTACAATTAAAATAGTATCAACAACAAGAAATTCTATACAGCAAATGGCATAATAAATAATATTACAAGACAAGGCACACGGGGGATGTTTGCAACCCATGAAAATGACAAAGAATTATATCCAGGCTTTATAAAGAAGTTCCACAAATCAAATGGTAAAAGACAAAATACCCAAAGGAAAAACTGACAAAGGAAATGAAAAGAGAAGAGGAAAATTATATGGTCACTAAGTACAAAGTGATATTCAGCCTCATAATAATTAGGAAAATGCAAATTAAAACCATAAAGAACATAATTTCATTCCCATCAGATTGAAAAATGAATGTCTGATAATGCCATGCTTTGGTGAGGATACGGGAGAAAAAATAAGCCCAATTCCTGGTAGACCGATAAATGGGATAACTGTAGTTGAGAGTCACATTTGAATATGCTCAAAATATTTGATTCAGCAGTTACATTTCTCTCACATATGGTATCCATGAGAAATGTACTAGAATATCCTTTGCAGAATAGTTTGTAATGGCAAAAAGTGGAAAGAGCATAGATGTCAAACGATAAGAGAATAGGTAAACTAGGATATATTCAACCAGTGTGATAAAATATAGATGTTAAAATTAACAAACCTAGTTTGTGTAGCTTGGATAACTCTTAAAAATTTGTTATTTGGAAAAAGATATGTACATTTAGATTCATTTCTGTAAGTTCCATAGACTTTAAAAACAATATTATATCTTATGTATGAGTAAATATACCTGGACAGTAGTAGTATAAAAATATGATTGGAATGGTAAACACTAAATTCAGGGCAGTGGACACCTGTGGAGGGGGAGGGCAACAGTATTAGAAATGTTACCCTCAGTAGATCCTAAATATATGAGGTTTTGTTTTTATTTTACTAAGAAATATGAAGCAGATAAGAGAAAATGTTAAAAAATTGTAAAGCTGAATGGTGGGCATAGTCATTTGCTATATTATCTTCATAACTTACTCTGGGGTTCTAATATTTCATAATAAAATATAATTTAAAAGAAAATAATGGAAAAACTTAGTCAACATTGTCCTCAAAAGACATATTTTGATTTATCTAAAATTAACATGCATTTGCCAACCAAAGAAAGCTGTTAAAATTTTCCCACTCTTTCTTTTGACTCTCCACCATCACGCTATCTACCTCCACATAGATGGGTGAGAATCTAGGTATGTTATTCCCCTTTAAAGGCAAGCAATGGTGATTTGTTTTCAATTCTAAGACATTACAACAGGCTACACAGTCTGGGTTTTTTGTTTTTGTTTTATTGCAAAGATTACAAAGATCTTTAAAGTTGTAGCAGATCTAGCTGTGACCTCTTCGGATGATTACTTTTCTCACAGTAGGATCTTCAGATTAGCAATAAAAATGCAGTAGGATGCCCACTTAAGTTTGAAACCAGGTGAACAACATGAAATATTTTTGTATAAACAGATTCTATAAAAGAAATCCTGGTCAAAATGGGCTGGGGGGAAGTGGAACAGAATTTCAAATTCTCCTAGAATCCAGACTTTCTGGATCCATTTAGGCTGGAAACTCCTCTCCTCCCACTAAAACAAAAACAAAAACAACCCAAACCCACGGCCGTCAAGTTGATTCCGACTCATAGTAACCCTATATGATAGAGTAGAACTGACCCATAAGGTTTGCAAGGAGCGCCTGATGGATTTGAACTGCTGACCTTTTGGTTAGCAGCCTTAGCTCTTAACCACTATGCCACCAGGGTTTCCTTAGTCTAGATAAATCCCCAAAATTATTGCTCTGAGATAATCTTTAAACATTAAACCAAATATATCCCATGAAGTCTTCTTTAAACCAAATAATAAACCAAAAAACCAAACCTGTTGCCATCAAGTCAATTCCGACTCACAGTGACCCTGTAGGACAGAGTAGAACTGCCCTGTGGATTTCCAAGGCTGTAATCTTTCTGGAAGCAGATTGCCACATCTTTCTCCCACAAAGCTGCTGTGGGTTCAAACCACTGACCTCTCAATTAGCAGTCAAGCAACTACTGCTCCACCGGGGCTCCTAAACCAAACAATAAAACCAAGAATGGCTTAGGTAATTAATAAAGCATGTCTGCCTTGAACATTGTACTCTTTTAATGAACTATCTATATGGGATTAATTGGACAACTGCAACTCAAAAGGTTAGATAAGGAGCTTAGGGGGCAGTGTGTTTATGTTAATGGGGGAGGAATACTTCAGAAAAGGAGGTTGAGAAAGGTAGCACAACTTGAAGAATGTAATCAATGTCACTGAATTGTACATGTAGAAATTGTTGAATTGGGTATGTTTTTCTGTGTATATTTTTAGCAACAACAAAAAATAAAGTAAATTATTAATAAATACATGCTTTTGTATAAATGGAGCCCTGGTGGTGCAGTGGTTAAGCATTTGGCAGTTAACCAAAAATGCCAGCAGTTCGAATCTACCAGCCATTCCTCAGAAACAGTATGGGGCAGTTCTACTCTGTCCTGTAGGGTCACTAGAAATCAGAATCAACTGAATGACAGTGGATTTGTTTTGTTTTGTTTAAATATGTCCCAAATATTGCATGGGACATACTTATATTAAAAAAATAATTATTTGTTCATCTGAAATTCAAATTTAACTGGACATTGTAAAAGAGGCATGGAGACATTTTTCTTTTGAAGCTGATCCTTTATCTTATGCCCTCCCCACTCTCCCCACACACCACCACCAGCTGCTGGAAGGCCTGGATTGCTCATGTTGGTCCTTCTCATTATCTCTTTGGTTTCAGAAAGGTCGAGTCCTTACTTATTGTCTTCAGTATAGGTTTTATGATGATCTTGTTTTGGCCCTACTTTCTCAGCTACAGTTCGGCCTACTGCATAAGCTGTTGTACTTCCATCTCAGCTGTGTGGTTGCCTATTCCTGTTCTGCAGAGGCCATGTCTTTTTACGTCATTTTGGAGACTATTAAAGCACAATTTTCTAAAAGTTTCATTATTTCTAACAAGAAATAATTTTTATATTGCATAATTCATTTAGTCTTCCCTTTGTGAGTATGAAAGTCTACTTTAGAGACTGTAGTTGACTTTTCTTCAGTTAATAGAAGTGACTCTCCTATACTTCCATTCATATCTCAGTTAATGCAGAAAGGTCACTCACCCAACATGCAAAGGTCTTCCAAGGTATCCTTGCAAAGTTTTGAGCTTTGGAGATTTACTTTTAGAGGATTCAGATGAAAGGAGAAGAGTGTGAAATGCTAAGTCTATCACCTAATCAGAATTCAAATGATAAGTAACTAATACAATTGGTAAATATATACACTTTATTGTCAAAAGGAAGCATCCTTTTAATGAGTTTAGACAAGGATAATATTAATATTTTGTACCTATCATGATTTTGAGTGTTTTAAAAATATCTTTACACAGTTGGTTAACCAGAGAGTGCAACAACAACAACAAAAAAAACCTGAAATATTTTGGTAAAATCTCCAAGAAAACAGAGGAAAATACTGACTCTGAAAAAATAAATCAAAAGCACTCAGCAAGTATTAGTGTCAGGTGAAAAAATAGTGAATGGAATAGAAATAAACACTCTGATTTCATTGTTCAGTCTGAGTGAAATAATTAAACAAGCAATGTGACTGATGAAAAAGAAAGTAATCTTTTACTTAAGTGATCCACCTCTTTGAATCACCCACATGTGACTTTTAAAAAGCACAGTGTTCCTGGCATGTGAAACGAAATGAACAGCACTGCTTTATCTTTTTAAAGTCCACAAAAGGCACATTAACATATTCCATAATTTAACATTTAAAAATTGCTTTGGATTATGTAAGTCTCATATGAAATGAATCCTGACAGGCAAGTACAAGGATGTAATGGGAAGAAACTTGTCTTGATGGTCAAGAGACCTAGAATCTAGTCTAAGACTTACTACTATGTAATCTTGAACAAATCATCTAGCTTCTGGCTTCTCTGTGCCTCATTTTGCTCTCCTTTGAAATGATGGGCAGACTGGACAAAATGGTCTCCAAAGCCTCTTACAGCTCAAATTCTAGTATGGAATAAAATTGCAAAAGCAAATGTACTTTTCACTAAAATAAATACTTGCTACTGAGTATAATTGCTTCCTTTTGGTAAAAGGACTTGCTCATTATACTCATTTTTATTTGCACAGCACTGTTTTCTGTTTACACACTGTGCCTATAAAGCTATGTGATGTTTTTGAACAAGCATAGAGGCACTTATTCCTGCAAATTAGCCTAGTCCCATGTTAGATGGCTAAAACCAGAGGTTGCAGACTTATTCTACTGATGCTGGGATTTAGCAAAACAGTTTGAAACTCTTTTAAAATTATCTCCTGAGTTGAAAATATATTCTTTTGAATTCACTTAATATTTCATCCTTTTTTTTTTAACTTACCAATGCTATCTTCAGTGGAGTTAAATCTTTAACTTTTGACTGTGTTTTTTATTTTTATCTTTTTTTTAGTAACAATGAAACATATTTCAGAGCCTGGATTGGACATGAAGATGGAATAATAAAGTTCAATATACGGCATGTGGCTTCTAAAAAAAAATGTGATTTAATTATAACATAAAAAGATGAATTTTCTTGTGTGTAAAAATGGTAATTTTTTTTTAAATGGCAAAAAAAGTGGTTCTAAATGTGGTTTGAAAAATAGCAGCATATTTAGAATAAATGTATGAATTTCCGTGGGGAACATTTTGAAGTTTAACATTTCTTTGATTATATAAGTTGTACTATGGTTTGTTTAAAAAAATCAGTTTAATTACTCTATAGTCAGACATACTTACAATGATCATAAAAATTAATTTTATATTCCAAAGTGTGCAAATATATAGTGTTATGGATTGACTTGTGTTCCTCAAGAATACATGTTGTAAATCCTAACCCCTATCCTTGTGGATGTAATCGTATTTGGGAATAGGGTGTTCTTTGTTATATTAATGAAACCATACCAGTGTAGAGTGTGTTTTAAACCACCTTTTAGACATAAAAGAGCAGATAAGGTATGGAAGAAAGCAGACACAGGAGAAAGACTGACACTATCTGAAGAGAACAGAAGTAGTCCAGTCTATAAGCCCAGGAACTCCAAGGATGGCTGGCTAGAGAGGCTGAGATGAAGATTTTCCCCAAGGGGACAGAAAGAGCTGTCCCCTAAAGCCATAACCCTGAATTTGGACTCCTAGCCTCCTAAACTGTGAGAAAATAGATTTCTGTTTGTTAAAGCCATCGATTTGTGGTTTTTCTGTTACAGTAGCACTAAGAAACTAAGAAGTATGGTGTGATTTGCCAGCATTGGAATTACAGTTTCTTCCATCATTCTTTCCCTTAAACCACATTTATCTCCAATTTCCAGAAAAAAAAATTAAAAGAAAGTTTAAAAGTGACCTTAGCAGTGTTATCCTTAAGCTTCAGGTAAAAGTAGATACTTATTGGAAGATTCTCCTTCTGGGCCTGATGCCAGAGCCCTCTTCACCTTCATGTCAGTACTGTGGAAAGCACTTCACCGGACTGAAATAAATTACTCTCAAAAGAAAATCCACATTGGGAATGATAGGCAAATATTATCATTTATCGTGGTATACCTTTCATTCCATAGAGTTCTTGTCACAGGGAGTAAACTGAGAAAATATATCCCTATTAAGTCATAATTTCTGTTACTTAGACACAACTGTTGGTTTTCTGTGCAGATCATGCTCCTCCAGTTCCATGAACGATGACATCCAATCCTACAACTACCGCAGATCAGGCACATTTGCTTGTTAATACAGAGACAACATGGATTGCTATCATCGTCATCTAAAAAACGTAAGAGAAAAATATTTAGAAACATTAAAAATGTAGCTGAGTTTCTCCCTCCCATTCTCAAATTTTACCCCCTTTCCTTATCATCTGATTCTTTATGTCATTTTTTTCCTTTATTCACTGACCTAATTCATTTTACATCCTGTATTCTATCATATTGTCATTTTCCACACTAGACACAAAATTATTTTAAATCAGGTGTTTTTTGCTGTTTATTATTTTTAACACAACTTGTTAACACATTCTGCTTGAAATCTGGTCAAGGAGGAAAAAAACTGGCAGATTTTTTGAGTTTTGGGTTTTATACTAGTGTCAATTCTGAGTCAACATCCTGTTATAATCAATCATGAGTTTGCCATCACTTTCTGAGAGGAAAATTATAACACAGGTATGGATAAGTCAGTATTATGTGTCATATTTTTACTAAATTCAAATTTTCACTTTCTACCAAAGGAAGCATAATTCTGTAGTGATAACTATTGGTCATGAACTCCTTAACAAGACATGTATAAACAAGGTCTCTAAAAGCTTATGGGGTTCATTGGTCTAAATGAGACCTGGCTAAACCATGACCTATTTAGGCCAAAAGGACAGATGATGAGGTGAACTCTATCCTTTACCAGAGCATTTTCTGTATATATTTAAAAACAGGCTTATAAGCAGGTGGTGTGTGTGTTTCTTATTCTAGTAATGTGTTATAGTAGTAATTACAATATTTAACCACTGTACCACCAAGGTTCCACATTATATATTAGTATATATTTTATATATTGTTTTTTTATCCATGAAACAATAAGATAATAGAAGGAACTTCCTGACTTATATGAACTCATCAGCCTTACTCGATGTCACTGCAGCCCAGTGTGTGAAAAGGATACTCAAGGACCCAGAATCTATCTCCACACTTGCTCTAGCCCCTGTGATGGATACTCCAGCCTTGCTAAGCTCTGGGACTTTGTGCAGGCTCAATTCTGATTACCTCTATTATATAGCTAATTCTTATGCAATTTTAAGACCTCTGTCTTGACATTATTAATCTGGGAAGCCTTTTCTGACCATCTAAGTTCAATGCTACTCCTATGTTCTCATAATGCTTTCTACTACTCTTCACTGTAGCACTTAACAGGTATATCATTGTTGTTGTTAGCTGTCATTGAGTTGGCCCCTTACTCGTGATGACCCCATGCTAAATGGATTAGGACAAAACATTGCCCAATCCTGCACCATGGCCATCCCCTGCATGACCGCTGTCCCCATGATTGAGTTCAGATTGAACCATTGTGATCCATAGGGTTTTCACTGGCTGATTCTTGGAAGTGGCTCACCAGGCCATTCTTCCTAGTCTGTCTTAGTCTATAAGCCCTGCTGAAACCTGCTCAATATCATAGCTTTCACTGACAGATGGATGGTGACTGTGCATGAGGTACGTTGGTCAGGGTTCGAATCTGGACATCTATCATAGAAAGCAAGAATTCTACCACTAAACCCCACCACCCCACAACAGATATATTACATGTTCCTGGAATTTCACCTTTGTTCCTGGCCTTGCACTCTTCAGTGACTTCTCTTTTGTGTTCCTTCCTCTCCAGTTGCAGCAAAATACACGAGTATTGGCATTGATGCAGGTCTCTGGTTCTTGGGTATCTTGGCCTAGATTTATCAATTGCATTTAACACTTGTACTCTTTGAAGTTAAGGCATATTAGAGTTGTGATGAACCACACTTACCACTGTCTGTTTCCACATAGAAGCAAAGTTGATGCCTGGTTTCAAGGCATTCAAAGACAAAATCACACAGCCACTTGGATGAAATGCTGTTGGATTTAAACTATAATCTTTTCTTATTTGTTGTTGTTAGGTGCCATCGAGTCAATTCTGACCCATAGTGACCTAATGTACAACAGAACAAAACACAGCCCAGTCCTGCACAGTCCTCAAATATTTTGTTATGCTTGAGCTTATTATTAAAGCCATTGTGTCAATATATCTCTTTGAGGGTCTTCCTCTTTTTTGCTGATCCTCTATTTTACCAGGCATCATGCCCTTCTCCAGAGACTGGTCCCTCCTGATAATATGTTCAAAGTATGTGAGACGAAGTCTTGCCATCCTTGCTTCTGAGGAGCATTCTGGCTGTACTTCCAAGACGCATTTGTTAGTTCTTCTGGCAGCCCACGGTATATTCAATATTCTTCACTAACACCATAATTTAAAGGCATCAATTCTTCTTCAGTCTTCCTTATTCGTTGTCCAGCTTTTACATGCATATGAGGTGATTGAAAATACTATGGTTTGGGTCAGGCACACTTAGTCCTCAAGTGACATCTTTGGTTTTTTTTTTTTTAACACATTAAAGAGGTCTTTAGCAACAAATTTGCCCAGCGCAATACATTGTTTGATTTCTTGACTGCTGCTTCCACGGACGTTGATTGTGGATCCAAGTAAAATGAAATCCTTCACAACTTCAATATTTTCTCCATTTATCATGATGTTCCTTATTGGTCCAGTTGTGAGGATTAGTGTTTTCTTTACGTTGAGGTGCAGTCCATACTGAAGGCTGTAGTCATTGATCTTCATTAATAAGTGCTTCAAGCAAGTCCTCTTCACTTTCAGCAAGCAAGGTCGTATCATCTGCACATCGCAGATGGTTAATGAGTCTTCCTCCAATCCTGATGTTGTCTTCTTTTTCATATAGTCCGGATTTTCGGATTATTTGCTCAGCATACGGATTAAATAAGTATGGTGAAAGGATACAACCCTCATGCACACATTTCTTGATTTCAAACGAGGCAACATCCACTTGTCCTGTTCAAACAACGCCTCTTGGTGTGACTACGGGCCCCTCATGAGCACAATTAAGTGTGCTGGAATTCCTATTCTTCCAAATGTTATCCATAATTTGTTATGGTTCACACAGTCAAATGCCGTTCTATAGTCAGTAAGACACAGGTAAACATCTTTCTGGTATTCTCTTCTTTCAGCCATGATCCCTCTGACATCAGCAAGGATATCCCTTGTTCCACGATCCCTTCTGAATCCAGCCTGAACTTCTGGCAGTTCGCTGTTGATGTACTGCTCCAACTGCTTTTGAATGATTTTTGGCAAAATTTTATTTGCTTATAATATTGTTAGATAGTTTCCACATTCTGTTGGATCACCTTTCTTTGGAATGGGGACAAATATTGATCTCTTCCGGTGACTGGCCAGGAAGCTGTCTTCCAAATTTCTTGGCATAGACTAGTGACCACCTCCAGCACTGCATCCGTTTGTTGAAACATCTCTACAGGTATTCCGTCAATTCCTGGAAGCTTGTTCTTCGTCATTGCTTCCTGATCATATGCTACCTACTGAAATGGTTGAAAGTCAACCAATTCTTTATGGTACAATGAGTCTGTGTATCCCTTCCATCTTCTTTTGATGCTTCCTGTGTCATTCAATATTTTCCCTGTAGAATCCCTCAATATTGCATAAGTAACATTATGCGATTTCTGAAAGAACTATAATATTCTTCAGTGTATCCTAAGAAGAGGTTATGGAAAAACGCATGCAGGTGATATGGAAAAAAAAGCATTTGATCAGGATAATATGATGGAAGAGATCAGTGGAAAAGTCACCCATATGGCAAGAACACTGAATTTAGTACTTGGTATCACTGATGTGGAACAGCTCATAGACAGTGAAGAAAGGGAACTGACAGATCAGGACTTAATGGATTTTGAAGAGGAATGAAATGCTGAAGAAGAAAGAAATAAAGAAAAAGAGGAAGGGTAGAAGTTGTTAAAAAAAAATCTTACAGGGAAAGGATTAGCTAAAGTTTTTTTCTAAACTAAATCAGGATGTTCGCTTGCTTGAAAACATGGACCCAAATGCTGTTTGCTTTGTTAAAGTCAATGGGCAGATCTGGGAAGCTGTGAAATGTTAGCATGAAATATATGAAGAAAAAAAGAAAAGGATCATATGGACAGCTGTCACTAATTCATACAGACAACTGTCACTAATTTTCTGACTAGAAACGACAACCCCATTCTCAGGGATGATCCTAAAGATCTAGAACCTTCCACAAGGTATGTAGAAGTTATTACCACACCTGACAAAATGCCAGTGTCATACAACTCTTCTTTATCATTGGAGTAAATTTTTTATGATTTGTGTATTTTTTATGCACCATGAATGTGTTAATATATCTCTGTAAGTTTATATGTAGTTTTCCAACGCCCAAAGACAAAGATTGAATTCATGAAGATACTGATAATAAAAGGCAATAATACTGAAAACTAAAAATAAAATGAGATATTCAACTTACATCAGGAACAACTTATGACGGAATCATCCGAATGAAACCCATTCATAAGTTGGGGACTACCTGTACTCTCAAAAACAGCACAGCATAGTTCAGCTCTTACTCCACAACCCCAACTTGACAGAGTTTGCCTTCACCTTTGTGAGCAGGAATTTTACAATAAAAATGATTGTTATGATTTTGTGTCCATAAATGACAACAGTGTTTTTTTAATTTTATTAATTTACCTTTTAGTTCTGTAATAGACTGGAATTTATTGCCATCATAATCCCTCCCCAATAATACAAGAATTAAATAAGTTTATTTCATTTTAAACTAAGTGAATTATTATTTTAATAATAACACAATATTTATGGAAGTGTAGACATACAATATGTTTAAATTCTTAATAGATCGTTTTTTATTTTAACATAAAATATTATATCATAAAATAAAATAAAAAGTTATTACCTACAGGAAAATCTACATTTTGTCTGTCTTGAGGTAACCCCTGTCTTTGTTTTCCCATATTTACCATTACAATGCAAGTTATAGTCCTTAGGTAGCAGTGATTGGATCATAGCAGGCTCCTCCCACTGCCCCATCCCAATTTAGTAGCTGGAGAGAGTGGAAGAAGAGAACCTAAAATTTTTACCAATTAGCTACATAGCATCACTCACTAATGAATATTAAATCCATTATTTCCCTTTGTCTTTCCTGCCTCCTATTATTTCACCAGTGTTGTCAATTCTGAAAGCACCTTGGCTCACATTAAAACCAAGAGAAGGAGAAGGATATCAAGCATTAACATATGAAAGTCATCTGATGAAAATACATTCACGGTATAATTTAGAGTGATATTATATGTATGTGTGTATATGTCTCTTTATATATAGTCTATCAGTACTTTCTATTTTTTTAAAGCAGGCACTATAATTTGCTAAAAATGAGGCTTCAGATACTATTTGGGTGTACATAATTCTGAGAAAAAATTCTGGACTAGCACTCCAACATATTTTCCCATAAAAATAGCCTTGCTTGAGAGCACAAATCACTGTAGAAAGAAGAGAAGGGAATGAGGAGAAGTGATCAGTAGGTGAAAAGAAGAAAGGAAGAAGATCAAGGATTACCTGAATTCAGTTGAACAAAAATCCTTTTTTGAAGATAGTCTAGCAAATTACTCCAAAAATATTCCAAGAAACACACAGCATCTGTAACCAAAATATGTTTTTAATTTCCTTTTGGTTGGTAATATACTTAAGTAGCATGTAATATACTTAAGTTTGAAGGAACTGGTGTATCTGGTTTAAAGAAAACTGATTTATTTGAGTACTGAGAAGGCTCTCAAAAAGCATTTAAGGGTGGCTTTGTGTGTGTGTGTGTGTGCTGGAGTTCATAGATATATAGGCATGGTTGGTAAACAGTGAGATAGTTTGACAGAAATCTATTTGCAGAAGAAGCTAAAGAGCAGGGCAGCCTCCCAGGAGAGAATGCAGAAGAAGGAACTGGCCTACGCAGTTTGAACAGGTAACAAAGCATTAGACTTTGGAAAGAACTGGGATTCTGAGAATGATAGCATTGCTGTAATTTAAATCTCTCCCTAGCCAACTTATATTCATATCTGAGAAAGAAATATAAGACAGAAGAAAAAAAGAAAAAGCAGATATTTTATCACTTTAAAGTGTAAACCAGATTGGGATAAACATTATTTTGCCTGGTAAGGACCATGGAACAGCAGCTGAGAAACGCAGCTCTCCTAGGCCTGGCAGGGATGTGGTAGCATTTTCAGGTGCTACAGTGTGAATACATAGAACTAGAATTACTTCTGAGTGTATGGGAGATCCCCTCTGGAAACTCCAAGAATCACTTAAGAGAGAAGAGGTGATCTACCCGAACAAAGGTGACCTGAGTCAGGGCATTCTTCATACAGTATGACATCTTCTAAAATGTGAAAGGCTTAACTCTCCTGGAATCAAATTGACAGAAACATTGTGTTTTTTTGTTTGTTTGTTTATAAGATTTCCAGTCCCATGAGTTCTGTAATAAGACACTGACTTTTAAATATTGCTAACTATCCCATGTTAATCTCCTAGCCTAATTAATTTAGGCACACACACACACACAGTTTTAATTTGGATAGCAATTGAAAGTCTCGTAACAGAAGTCAGAAGTTGAGTATACCCTACACCATCAGTCTAAACTCTAAAGGCTTCTGCCTCAACCATAAAAATGATGAAGTGAATCCAGTAACAGCCAAGTGTCTGAGGACATAAAAACATAAATGCATAGTCATAAGCCTCTCACAGGTGACAGACACCAAATGTAAGTAAAATTATTAATATTTGCTAATTCTAAATTTCTTATGTGCCAAGGACTGTTTTGAGCATTTGTGTGTATTAACTCATTATCACTGCCATAATGTGAGAGAGGTTATTATAACCCACATATTACAGATGAGGAAACTGAGGCACAAGTGACATTAGCCCACTCTTGGAAAATGCTGGATATGGGACTAGAATCCAGACAGTCTAGCTCCAAGGGTCGTACTCTTGCCTCTACAATGTACTTTGTTGTTGTCAGGTGCCGTTGAGTTGACTCTGACTCACAACAACCTTATGTATTAACAGTTGTTAGGTCCTGGGTGTCCTCATAATTGTTGCCATATTTGAGCCCATTGTTGCAGTCACTGTGTCAGTCCATCTCATTGAGGGTCTTCATTTTTTTCACAGAGCCTGTACTTTACCAAGCATATGCCTTTCTTCAGAGATTGGTCCCTCCTGATGACATGTCCAGAGTAAGCATTACCTGGCTAAGTCTCAACTCTTTCCACAAAGATTAGGTAAAATTCTACACTTCCCCTGGGACAGACTGTTGAACTTTTGTTATTGACCATCGCCTTCTTTAGAGACGTTAATTTGTGGATAATCAAGATCTCCAAGGTTCTCAAAGAGGCAGGGAAGAGTATTATTCCAGAAGGAAATGTTCTTTCCATATTTCCCCCAACATTCTGGGGGAAAAAAAAAATTGTTTTAGTGGAGGTCAGCGTGGGGAGGTAAGTTTGGTTTTTTTATCATCCCCCCAATCATTTTACTTTATATTTTTAGAGAAATAAACTACATTAAATCTTTACTACAGAGTAAAAATTGACTCTACGTTATTGATACAGAAATAATTTCTATATAATCAAATATTGTTGGAGTATAATAAGCCCAATGTTTTCATGGTTGGGAAAATCTTTCTTTCCCCACATCTATAACTTTCAGAAACAAGGCAGAACTGTAATACTTTCTTGTTAGACTTCAAAAAAGGTTACTTTAGTAAGTAACTTATAAGTTACAGACACATATTACTGTTGAGGGAAAAGTAATTTGTTGTAATTATTTTAAATTATAGTTATTTTTAATTATCTTTGCTGTATGTGTAAACATTAAAAATACAAACAGTGCCGCTTTAGCACAGATGGTTGGTGCTTGTTACCCAGGCTGTCAAGCATCATTTGAACACCACTGCCTTCTTTTCCCTAATTGTAAGGAAAAGCAATAAAGTTGCTTTTTGGAAACAATTTTCACGTTTTAGAAAACTGTTACTAAGGATGAGAGGACCTACTTTTTTTTAAATCAGCTTTTCTCTCTCCCTCAACAATGCTTTTGAACTCCTCTCCATTTAAGATCCTCTTAACTCTTAATAAGGAGCCTTGGTGGCACAGTGATTAAAGTGATCGACTGCTAACCGAATGGTCAGCCATTTGAAACCACCAGCTGCTCCGCAGGAGAAAGATGTGGCAGTCTGATTCTGTAGGGATTTATGGCCTTGGACACTCTGTGGGATCTCTATGAGTGAAAATCAACTTGACTGTAGCGGGTTTTGGGTAACTCTTAATGGTTCTGGGGTACCCAGTGGTTTACCTAGACACACCCATATTTGTTTTTGTTCAGACCTAACCAAGAACTATCCAAGAACCTGGAATACTTAAAAATAAGTCCTATTTTTAAGAAACAAGCTTTGATGGTTATTAGGGGTAGAGAGGTGGGAAGCGAAAAACACTAACTAGACAATAGATAACTGGTAACTTGAGTGAAGGGTAAAACAGTCCACAAATATTGGGGAAATCAGTGCAACTTGACTAAAGGCAACATTACGGAAGCTTCATAGACACAGCCAAACTCCCTGAGGGACTGAATTACTAGGCCGAGGGCTGGGGACCATGGTCTTTGGGGATATCTAGCTCAACTGGCAAAACATAGTTTATGAAAAAAGTACATCCTACTTTGGTGAGTAGCGCCTGGGGTCTTAAAAGCTTGTGGGCGGCCATCTAAGATACTGTACCTGTCCCGCCCCATCTGGAGCAGGGGAGAATGAAGAAAACCAAAGACACAAAGGAAAGATTAGTCCAAAGGACTAATGGACCACAAATACCATAGCCTCCACCAGACTGAGTCCAGCACAATTAGATGGTCCCCAGCTACCACCACTGGCTACCACTACCAACTGCTCTGACAGAGACCACAGTAGAGGGTCCCGGACAGAGATGGAGAAAAATGTAGAACAAAATTCTAACTTACAAAAAAAGACCAGGCTTACTGGTTTGACAGAGACTGGAGAAACCATGACAATATGGCCCCCGGACACTCTTTCAACTCAGTACTGAAGTCACTCCTCAGGTTTATGCTTCGTCCAAAGATTAGATAGCCCCATAAAACAAAAAGAAACTAAATGGGTATACCAGCCCAGGGGCAAGGATGAGAAGGCAGGAGGGGAAAGGTAGCTGGTAGTAGGTAACCCAAGGTTGAGAAGGGGATAGTGTTGATATGTCATGTGGTTGGCAACCAATGTCACAAAACAATATGTGTATTAATTGCTTCATGGGAAATTATTTTGCTCTGTAAACCTTCACCTAAAGTACAATAAAAAAAGAAAGAAAAATTAAGCCCTATTTTAAAACTTGAATATATGCATTGAAATGGCAACAGGAAGTATACAGATAGCACTAATGTTCCAAATACCTGGTTTTATCCATGTCCACACATAAAAAAACCAAACCAAACCCAGTACCGTCGAGTCCATTCCGACTCATAGCAACCCTATAGGACAGAGTAGAACTGCCCCATAGAGTTTCCAAGGAGCGCCTGGTAGATTCGAACTGCCAACCTCTTAGTTAGCAGTCCTAACACTTAACCACTATGCCACCAGAGTTTCCTATGAGTCGGAATGGACTCAATGGCAGTGGGTTTGAGTTTTTTTGGTTTATTAGCTCACTAGGGTCAAGACGGAATTAAAGAAAATAGCTCCAATTTCTTCAGTTGTTAAACTGAGAACTATTATATCCACCACCTGGTGGCCAGCAATGGAGTAGGTTGAATCTGGTGTGTGTGTGTGTGTGTGTGTGTGCGCGCGCGGGCGCGTGCGCGCGTACGTGTGTTAGGTGAAAGTTTACAGAGCATATTAGTTTCTCATTCAAAAATTTATACAAAAATTGTTTTGATACATTGGTGCAATCCCTGCAAGTATCAGCACTTTTCCTCTTTCCCTTTCCAGCCTGGGTTCTCCTTGCCATGCACCTAGTTTTCCTGTCCTTTCTTACCTTCTCTTTGCTTCAAGCATAGTCTCATATACTTGACTGGACTAAGAAACACTTTCCTCACGTGTTATTGTTTTATAAGCCTGTCTAATCTTCAGCTTGAGCCCTGGTGGAGCAGTGGTTAAGTGTGAGGCTGCTAACAAAAAGGTTGGCAATTCAAATCCATCAGAGGCTCCTTGGAAACCCTATGGGGCAGTTCTGCTCTGTCCCATAGATAGGGTCACTAAGAGTAGGAACTGAAACAGTGGCAACTGGTTTGAATTTTTATTTAACCTTTGGCTGAAAGGTAAACTTCGGGAGTGGTTTCAATTCTGGCTTAGCAGGGTGTCCAGGGACCATAGTTGTGGGCGTTCCTCCAGTCTCTGTAGACCAGAAAGCCTGTTTGTGTGTGTGTGTGTGTGTGTGTGTGTGTGTGTGTGTGTGGGTGGGTGGGTGGGTGGGTGGGTGAGTTTGAATTTTGTTCTGCATTTTTCTTCTACCTCTGCCCAGGAACCTCTGTTTTGATCCCTGTCAGAATGGTCGGTGGTGATACTTGGGCACCATCTAGTTCTTCTGGGCTCAGGCTGGTAAAGGCTATGATTCATGTGGTCCCTTAGTCCTCTGGACATATTTTTTCCTTATGTCTTTGGTTTTCTTTATTCTCCTTTGCAGTGAAGGTAATGGGATGAATAGATGTATCTTAGATGGCTGCTCATAAGCTTTTTTTTTTTTTTATTAACTTCTATTGAGCTTCAAGTGAACGTTTACAAATCAAGTCAGTCTGTCACATATAAGTTAATATACATCTTACTCCTTACTCCCACTTGCTCTCCCCCTAATGAGTCAGCCCTTCCAGTCTCTCCCTTTGTGAAAATTTTGGCAGCCTCCAACTCTCTCTATCCTCCCATCCCCCGTCCAGACAGGCGATGCCAACACAGTCTCAAGTGTCCACCTGATATAATTAGCTCACTCTTCATCAGCATCTCTATCCCACCCACGGTGCAGTCCCTTTCATGTCTGATGAATTGTCTTCGGGGATGGTTCCCGTCCTGTGCCAACAGAAGGTTTGGGGACCATGACCGCCAGGATTCCTCTAGTTACATCCAGACCATTAAGTATGGTCTTTTTATGAGAATTTGGGGTCTGCATCCAACTTATCTCCTGCTCCATCAGGGGTTCTCTATTGTGCTCCCTGTGAGGGCAGTCATCGATTCTGGCTGGGCACCAACTAGTTCTTCTGTTCTCAGGATAATGTAGGTCTCTGGTTCATGTGGCCCTCTCTGTCTCTTGGGCTCTGAGTTGTCGTGTGACCTTGGTGTTCTTCATTCTCCTTTGATTCAGGTGGGTTGAGACCAACTGATGCATCTTAGATGGCAGCTTGTTAGCTTTTAAGACCCCAGGCGCCACATTTCAAAGTGGGATGCAGAATGTTTTCATAATAGAATTATTTTGCCAATTGACTTAGAAGTCCCCTTAAACCATGGTTCCCAAACCCCCACCCTTGCTCCGCTGACCTTTGAAGTATTCAGTTTATCCCGGAAACTTTTTTGCTTTTGGTCCAGTCCGGTCCAGTTGAGCTGACCTTCCATGTATTGAGTGTTGTCCTTCCCTTCACCTAAAGCAGTTCTTTTCAGCTAATTAATCAGTAAAAAAAACCTCTCCCTCCCTCCCCCCCTCGTAACCACAAAAGTATGTGTTCTTCTCAGTTTATACTATTTCTCAAGATCTTATAATAGCGGTCTTATACAATATTTGTCCTTTTGCCTCTGACTAATTTCGCTCAGCATAATGCCTTCCAGGTTCCTCCATGTTATGAAATGTTTCAGAGATTCGTCACTGTTCTTTATCGATGCGTAGTATTCCATTGTGTGAATATACCACAATTTATTTACCCATTCATCCGTTGATGGACACCTTGGTTGCTTCCAGCTTTTTGCTATTGTAAACAGAGCTGCAATAAACATGGGTGTGCATATATCTGTTTGTGTGAAGGCTCTTGTTTCTCTAGGGTATATTCCAAGGAGTGGGATTTCTGTGTTATATGGTAGTTCTATTTCTAACTGTTTAAGATAACGCCAGATAGATTTCCAAAGTGGTTGTACCATTTTACATTCCCACCAGCAGTGTATAAGAGTTCCAATCTCTCCACAGCTTCTCCAACATTTATTATTTTGTGTTTTTTGGATTAATGCCAGCCTTGTTGGAGTGAGATGGAATCTCATCGTAGTTTTAATTTGCATTTCTCTAATGGCTAATGATCGAGAGCATTTTCTCATGTATCTGTTAGCTGCCTGAATATCTTCTTTAGTGAAGTGTGTGTTCATATCCTTTGCCCACTTCTTGATTGGGTTGTTTGTCTTTTTGTGGTTGAGTTTTGACAGAATCATGTAGATTTTAGAGATCAGGCGCTGGTCGGAGATGTCATAGCTGAAAATTCTTTCCCAGTCTGTAGGTGGTCTTTTTACTCTTTTGGTGAAGTCTTTAGATGAGCATAGGTGTTTGATTTTTAGGAGGTCCCAGTTATCGGGTTTCTCTTCGTCATTTTTGGTAATGTTTTGTATTCTGTTTATGCCTTGTATTAGGGCTCCTAGGGTTGTCCCTATTTTTTCTTCCATGATCTTTATCGTTTTAGTCTTTATGTTTAGGTCTTTGATCTACTTGGAGTTAGTTTTTGTGCGTGGTGTGAGGTATGGGTCCTGTTTCATTTTTTTGTAAATGGATATCCAGTTATGCCAGCATCATTTGTTAAAAAGACTATCTTTTCCCCAATTAACTGACACTGGGCCTTTGTGAAATATCAGCTGCTCATACGTGGATGGATTTATATCTGGGTTCTCAATTCTGTTCCATTGGTCTATGTGCCTGTTGTTGTACCAATACCAGGCTGTTTTGACTACTGTGGCTGTATAAGTAGAGTGAGGCCTCCCACTTTCTTCTTCTTTTTCTGTAATGCTTTGCTTATCCGCGGCTTCTTTCCCTTCCATATGAAATTGGTGATTTGTTTCTCTATCACCTTAAAAAATGACATTGGAATTTGGATCGGAAGTGCGTTATATGTATAGATGGCTTTTGGTAGAATAGACATTTTTACTATGTTAAGTCTTCCTATCCATGAGCAAGGTATGTTTTTCCACTTAAGTATGTCCTTTTGAATTTCTTGTAGTAGAGCTTTGTAGTTTTCTTTGTATAGGTCTTTTACATCCTTGGTGAGATTTATTCCTAAGTATTTTATCTTCTTGGTGGCTACTGTGAATGGTATTGATTTGGTTATTTCCTCTTCGGTGTTCTTTTTGTTGATGTAGAGGAATCCAGGTGATTTTTGTATGTTTATCTTATAACCTGAGACTCTGCCAAACTCTTCTATTAGTTTCAGTAGTTTTCTGGAGGATTCCTTAGGGTTTTCTGTGTATAAGATCATGTCATCTGCAAATAGAGATAATTTTACTTCCTCCTTGCCAATCCGGATGCCTTTTATTTCTTTGTCTAGCCTAATTGCCCTGGCTAGGACTTCTAGCACGATGTTGAATAAAAGGGCTGATAAAGGGCGTCCTTGTCTGGTTCCCGTTCTCAAGGGAAATGCTTTCAGGTTCTCTCCATTTAGAGTGATGTTGGCTGTTGGCTTTGCATAGATGCCCTTTATTATGTTGAGGAATTTTCTTTCAATTCCTATTTTGGTGAGAGTTTTTATCATGAATGGGTGTTGGACTTTGTCAAATGCCTTTTCTGCATCTATTGATAAGATCATGTGCTTTTTGTCTTTTGTTTTATTTATGTGGTGGATGACATTAATGGTTTTTCTGATATTAAACCAGCCTTGCATGTCTGGTATAAATCCCACTTGATCGTGGTGAATTATTTTTTTGATATGTTGTTGAATTCTATTGGCTAGAGTTTTTTGAGGATTTTTGCATCTATGTTCATGAGGGATATAGGTCTGTAATTTTCTTTTTTTGTAATGTCTTTACCTGGTTTTGGTATCAGGGAGATGGTGGCTTCATAGAATGAGTTGGGTAGTATTCAATCATTTTCTACACTTTGAAGTACCTTTAGTAGTAGTGGTGTTAACTCTTCTCTGAAAGTTTGGTAGAACTCTGCAGTGAAGCCTTCCGGGCCAGGGCTGTTTTTGTAGGGAGTTTTTTGATTACCGTTTCAAATCTTTTTTTGTTATGGGTCTATTTAGTTGTTCTACTTCTGAATGTGTTAGTTTAGGTAGGTAGTGTTTTTCCAAGAATTCATCCATTTCTTCTAGGTTTGCAAATTTGTTAGAGTACAATTTTTTGTAATAATCTGATATGATTCTTTTAATTTCAGTTGGTTCTGTTGTGATGTGGTCCTTCTCGTTTCTTATTCGGGTTATTTGTTTCCTTTCCTGTATTTCTTTAGTCAGTGTAGCCAATGGTTTATCAATTTTGTTAATTTTTTCAAAGAACCAGCTTTTGGCTTTGTTAATTCTTTCAATTGTTTTTCTGTTCTCTAATTCATTTAGTTCAGCTCTAATTTTTATTATTTGTTTTCTTCTGGTGCCTGATGGATTCTTTTGTTGCTCACTTTCTATTTGTTCAAGTTATAGGGACAGTTCTCTGATTTGGGCTCTTTCTTCTTTTTGTATGTGTGCATTTATCGATATAAATTGGCCTTTGAGCACTGCTTTTGCTGTGTCCCAGAGGTTTTGATAGGAAGTATTTTCATTCTCGTTGCATTCTATGAATTTCCTTATTCCCTCCTTGATGTCTTCTATAACCCAGTCTTTTTTCAGGAGGGTATTGTTCAGTTTCCAAGTATTGGATTTCTTTTCCCTAGTTTTTCTGTTATTGATTTCTAGTTTTATTGCCTTGTGGTCTGAGAAGATGCTTTGTAATATTTCGATGTTTTGGACTCTGCAAAGGTTTGTTTTATGACCTAATATGTGGTCTATTCTAGAGAATGTTCCATGTGCACTAGAAAAAAAAGTATATTTTGCAGCAGTTGGGTGGAGAGTTCTGTATAAGTCAATGAGGTCAAGTTGGTTGATTGTTGTAAGTAGGTCTTCCGTGTCTCTATTGAGCTTCTTACTGGATGTCCTGTCCTTCTCCGAAAGTGGTGTGTTGAAGTCTCCTACTATAATTGTGGAGGTGTCTATCTCACTTTTCAGTTCTGTTAAAATTTGATTTATGTATCTTGCAGCCCTGTCATTGGGTACATAAATATTTAATATGGTTATGTCTTCCTGATCAATTGTCCCTTTTATCATTATGTAGTGTCCTTCTTCTTTATCCTTTGTGGTGGATTTAAGTCTGAAGTCTATTTTGTCAGAAATTAATATTGCTACTCCTCTTCTTTTTTGCTTATTGTTTGCTTGATATATTTTTTTCCATCCTTTGAGTTTTAGTTTGTGTCTCTAAGTCTAAGGCATGTCTCTC
Source organism: Elephas maximus indicus (assembly GCF_024166365.1). NCBI lineage: Eukaryota > Metazoa > Chordata > Mammalia > Proboscidea > Elephantidae > Elephas > Elephas maximus. The sequence goes on along the minus strand of NC_064822.1, from coordinate 75,924,680 downwards.
AGAGGCAGCATATGGACAGATCGTGTTTCTTTATCCAGTCCGAGACTCTCTGTCTCTTTATTGGTGCATTTAGTCCATTTACATTCAGCATAATTATAGACAAATAAGTGTTTAGTGTTGTCATCTTGATGCCTTTTTATGTGTGTTGTTGACAATTTCATTTTTCCACATACTTTTTTTGTGCTGAGACGTTTTTCTTAGTAAATTGTGAGATCCTCATTTTCGTAGTGTTTGACTTTATGTTTGTTGAGTCGTTATGTTTTTCTTGGCTTTTATCTTGAGTTATGGAGTTGTTATACCTCTTTGTGGTTACCTTATTATTTACCCCTATTTTTCTAAGTAAAAACCTAACTTGTATTGTTCTATATCGCCTTGTATCACTCTCCATATGGCAGTTCTATGCCTCCTGTATTTAGTCCCTCTTTTTGATTATTGTGATCTTTTACATATTGACTTCCGTGATTCCCTGTTATGAGCATTTTTTTTTTAATTAATCTTAATTTGTTTTTGTGATTTCCCTATTTGCGTTGATATCAGGATGTTCTGTTTTGTGATCTTGTGTTGTGCTGGTATCTGATGTTATTGTTTTTCTGCCCAAACAATACCCTTTAGTATTTCTTGTAGCTTTGGTTTGGTTTTTGCAAATTCTCTAAACTTGTGTTTATCTGTAAATATCTTAATTTCGCCTTCATATTTCAGAGAGAGTTTTGCTGGATATATGATCCTTGGCTGGCAGTTTTTCTCCTTCCGTGCTCTGTATATGTCGTCCCATTCCCTTCTTGTCTGCATGGTTTCTGCTGAGTAGTCTGAACTTATTGATTCTCCCTTGAAGGAAACCTTTCTTTTCTCCCTGGCTGCTTTTAAAATTTTCTCTTTATCTTTGGTTTTGGTGAGTTTCATGATAATATGTCTTGGTGTTTTTCTTTTTGGATCAATCTTAAATGGGGTTCGATGAGCATCTTGGATAGATATCCTTTGGTCTTTCATGATGTCAGGGAAGTTTTCTGTCAGGAGATCTTCAACTATTTTCTCTGTGTTTCCTGTCCCCCTTCCCTGTTCTGGGACTCCAATCCCACGCAAGTTATCCTTCTTGATAGAGTCCCACATGATTCTTAGGGTTTCTTCATTTTTTTAAATTCTTTTATCTGATTTTTTTTCAGCTATGTTGGTGTTAATTCCCTGGTCCTCCAGATGTCCCAGTCTACATTCTAATTGCTCGAGTCTGCTCCTCTGACTTCCTATTGCATTGTCTAATTCTGTAATTTTTTTGTTAAACTTTTGGATTTCTACATGCTGTCTCTTTATGGATTCTTGCAACTTATTAATTGTTCCACTATGTTCTTGAATAATCTTTTTGAGTTCTTCAACTGTTTTATCAGTGTGTTCCTTGGCTTTTTCTGCAGTTTGCCTTATTTCGTTTCTGATGTCTTTAAGCATTCTGTAAATTCGTTTTTTATATTCTGTATCTGATAATTCCAGGATTTTTTTTTTTATCTTCATTTGGGAAAGATTTTGATTCTTTTGTTTGGGGGGTTGTAGAAGCTGTCATGGTCTGCTTCTTTATGTGGTTTGATATGGACTGCTGTCTCCGAGCCATCACTGGGAAACTAGTTTTTCAAAAAAATCCACTAAAAAAAAATGCAGTCAGATCCCTATCAGAACTGCCTTTGGATTATAACTGCCACCTTGTTCCCTGTAAGGATGAAAGTCTGAGATTTGGATCATATATGCTTGTCTGTAGCTGGTTCTGTGTTTTTAGTCCGATTAGGGGTGGATTTTTGGTCCCTGGATTTTTTGTGTTTCCTTCTCTCAGGCCAGAAGAGTGGGTTAGGAAAAGACCAAAAGAAAAAAAAAAGGCGGGGGGAAGCAAAGCCGCTGTGGAGCCGAAGCTGTTCTCCCTCTGGCTCAGGAAATTCGAATGTTAATGAAGCCGCCTGGGGAGGGTGGGGGGGGATCACAGAGATAGGAGAGTAGCACCTCAGAATATAGCCAGAGTTGCTTGTCTTGCTTGGAATGACTATTTTATCTGAGATTCCCAAGGGGCGTGTTGCCTATGTGTGCTGGCTGTGTGGAGATTGCCCCCGGGGATCTGGCCCACTGAAGCCGCGGTCAGATCCTCCGATGCCAGTCCCATGCCCAGTGTCAAGGTTCCCCTGCTGGGACGGTGCACTCCTGACTCCAAAATCAGTCGCTGCCTCCCGGGGACTTCTCGTCCCGCCAGCCGCATTGCCGCGCTGCCTCCAAGAACCAGCTGGGCCCCCTCCCGGGGTTAGTTCAGGGGAGTGGAGCAGCTCTCCGTGCTTGTGCCATGACAGCGCCCAGTCAAAAGCCTGGGGGCAAGATTCCCTGGCTGGGACGCAGCACTCCCAGCTCCAAGACCAGTCACTGCCTCCCGAAGACTTCTCCCACCGGCTGCGTTGCCACGCTGCCCGCGCGGACCGGTTGGGCCCCCTCCCAGGGTGAGTTCAGGGGGGTAGGGCTGCACCCCTTGTTTGCGCCGTCAGCTCCCCTGGGCCCTGCCCTAAATCGGGCGGCAAGGTTACCTGACTGGGACGCTGGCTCCAGGCTCTGAAAACAATTGCTGCTTCCCTGTATTTGTTCGTTTTCCATCTCTAAATCTGTGTTTGTTGTTCAGAGTTCGTAGATTGTTATGTATGTGATCGATTCACTTGTTTTTCCGAGTCTTTGTTTCAAGAGGGATCCGAGGTAGCGTCTACCTAGTCTGCCATCTTGGCCCCCGCTCCTCATAAGCTTTTAAGACCCCAGACATTACTCACAAAAGTAGGAGGTAGAAGATTTTCTTTATGAACTATGTTATGCCCATTGACCTAGATGTCCCCCAAGACCATGGTCCTCAGCCCTTAGCCTCAGTAACTCAGTCCCTCAAGGGGTTTCGCGGTACCTAGGAAGCTTCTATGGCTTTGCCTTGGTCAGGTTGTGCTGACTTCCCCTATATTGTGTGTTGTCTTTCCCTTCACCAAAGTTAACACTTGTCTACTGTCTAGTTAGTGATTTCCCTCTCTACTCCTCACTTCCCTTGTAACCATCAAATATTTTTTTATTCTGGGTGTAAACCTTTTTTATGTGTGTTTTTATAGCAGTAATCTCATACAGTATTTGTCCTTTTGTAATTGACTTATTTCACTCAGCATAATGCCCTCCAGATTTGTCCAAGTCGTGAGGTATTTCGAGGATTCATCGTTATTTTTTATTTTTGCATAGTACTCCATTGTTTGTATGTACTATAGTTTGTTTATCCATTTATCTGTTGATGGGCATTTAGGTCATTTCCACCTTTTTGCTATCGTGAATAATGCTGCAATGAACATGGGTGTGCGTATGTCTGTGTGATAGCTCTTATTTTTCTAGGATATATCCCTAGGAGTGGGATAGCTGGATCATATGGTATTTCTATTTCTAGCTTTTAAGGAGGAGCAATATCATTTTCCAAAGTGGTTGTACCATTTCCACCAGCAGTGCATAAGAGTCCCAATCTCCTCACAGCCTCTCCAACTTTTGTTATTTCCTGTTTTTTTTTTTTTTTTATTTCTGCCAGTAACATTGAGGTGAGAAGGTATCTCATTGTAGTTTTGATTTGCATTTCTCTAATGGCTAATGATTACGAGCATTTTCTCATGTACCTGAATGTCTTCTTTGGTGAAGTCTTTATTCATATTCTTTACCATTTTTATAATTGGATTGTCTTTTTGATGTTGAGGTGTTGAAGTATTCTACAGATTTTAGAGATTAGACTCTTCAGATATGTGGTAGCCAAAAAATTTTCCCCAGTCTCTAAGTTCTCTTTTTACTCTTTTGGTGAAGAGCATAAGTGTTTAATTTTTATCTAGTAGTTATCTAGTTTATCTTCTGATTTTTTGTGCATTGTTAGCTATGGTCTGTATTCTATTTATCCCACCTATTAGGGCCCCTAGCATTGCCCCTATTTTTTCTCCCAAGATCTTTATTGTTTCAGGTTTTTTATTTATGTCCTTTATCCATTTTGATCCTTTACTGTGTACGGTGTGGGATATGGGTCTTGTTTCATTTTTTCACAGATGGACATCCAATTTTGCCAGTGCCATTTGTTAAAAAGATTGTCTTTTCTGCATATAATGGACTTTGGTCCTTTGCCAAAGATCAGCTGACCATAGGTCAAAGGATTTACATCTGGGTTCTCAGTTCTGCTCCATTGGTCTATGTATCTGTCATTGTACCAGTACCAGGCTGAGGTCTCGTGTTTTGTTCTTTCTCTTCAATAACACTTTGCTTATCTGGGGCCTCTTCTTTTCCATATAAAGTTGATGATTAATTTTTCCATCTCTTTAAGGAATGCTGTTGGCATTTGGATCGGAATTGCATTATATCTATAGATTGTTTGGGGCAGAATTGACATTTTCACATTGTTGAGTCTTCAAATCTGTGAGCATGGTACATTTTTCCATTTAAGTAGGTCTTTTTTGATTTCTTGCAATACCGTTTTGTAGTTGTCTTTGTACAGGTCTTTTACATCCCTAGTTAGATTTATTCCTAAGTATTGTATTTTCTTAGGGGCTATTATAAATATTTGAATCTGTTTTTAATGTCACACAAAGAGAAGATGAATTTCTCTGTGGTCTTAGAGCCAAAAGTCAAAGGCTACATCACAGTCCAAATGTTAAATCCGTTAGATTAATGAAAATAATAATAATAGTAAGCTGCTCTCGCTTAGATTGACATTAGTCAATACATTACCTTTCCATTTGTATTTTTGCTGGTTATTGTTTAATTTTCAATATTATCTATGTAAGCATACTGGACTGCAGCCAAAAAATAAATAAAGTCTTGAAAATAAGATTTGAATATAAAAGAATATTCTCTACAAATGTAGAGTTGTAACCAAAAAGACAATTCAGGCTCCTAAAAAGGAATTCTACCCATAAAAGATGAGAATGCGTATAAAGTACTAAAAAGAGTATGGGTCAGTTGCAGTACATATCAGCTTTAGTGGTAATAAATGGTTTAATTGCCATCTACAGTGGCCCACCAGCTTTACCATTATTCCCTCTGATGATCCTAGAGAGCAGAAGGAATCTGGAAGAAAGAAAAACCTTAGCACTTATTTCCTAACTTTGGGAAATCTATATATTTTTAACTGCAATATTATTTTTATTATCTGAAGTATAGAAATTTGACTTCTTACAAAAACACTGACTCATCTAATTTTATAGCATATGTTGACTAAAGCAAAAATAATAATCTATAATCTTCAAATTCATTCTTTACATTTCTTTAAAATACTAACAATTTGGATATTCTCAACGTTTTTTGAAAGCAAACCATTTCACTAAAATCTATCAAAATCTATAAGAAAGCCTTGAAGAAACTTCTGGACCCCCAAAATCAGTCTAAACCAAAAAACCAAACCCATTGTGGTCAAGTCAATTCTGATTCATAGCGACCCTATAGGACAGAGTAGAACTGCCCCATCAACTTTCCAAGGAGATCTTGGTGGATTTGAACTGCTGACCTTTTGGTTAGCAGCTGTAGCATTTAACCACCATTCCACCAGTGTTTCCAAAACTCAAAACCCAGTTCCGTTGAGCCCATTCCAACTTATAGCAACCCTAGGGGCAGAGTAGAACGGCCCCATAGAGTTTCCAAGGAGTACCTGGTGGATTCAAACTGCTGTCCTTTTGATTAGCAGCTGGAGCTCTTAACCACTACACCACCAGGGTTTCATACCACATATTCAATAGAGGGACAAGTTGGGACAATGATATTCAATGGACTAGATTATCCTACTGTCCCCAATTGTACTTTCGATGACCTGGAAAAGGAATAAAGACAATTTCATATTATAGGAAAAGCTAAAAATGTAATATAAAGCGAATATTATCTGTAATAAGTAGAAATATACGCTATTACATATTTCTTTTCTGAAAACTTATTTAAACGTATTCAAAAACCAACCTAAATATTATAATTTCATTTTTCTTCCATCAATAATACTAAGTTATCTCTTCTCAATAATACTATGAGCCCACCCTGGATATTCCATTTCTGTAGTACTAAAGTGATGCTTTGTGTATTAACGCATTTGCGCGTGACTCTATAAAGAGAAACACAAAACACAACAGATAAATACTCAAGAGTTTCTTTTCACATACTGAGACACGAAATCAGTTAATGAGATACAAAGACATCTACTCAAAAGTCAAAGAAGAAAACTCTTAATGTAAAAAAAGTTATATTCCTTTAGCACAAAAAATGTTAATGATAAGTGATTGAGATAATTAAAATCAAATTTTAATTTACCACTGAAGGTACCAGATGGACAGTCCCAAAGTGCATGTCTGTTTTTATCACCGAAACAAGTTAACAGAGACTACTCTGCCATTTCATGTCAATTTTATATATTATGATGAAATTGCCCCTATTAAAACCATACTACTTTCCCTGAGAATGTGAATGAGTTAAAGAGTTCTATCCTCTTAACTTTGAGAATGTGATTATTAGTACAGTCAAGATCAAACCCTAGCCACTTTCAACACATCACATGAAGAATAAGTTAAAAGGGAATGATTTCACCTTCTCCACTATTTAGTTTTTTTTTTTTTTTTTTTTTAGTTTAGAATCTACTATATAAGTCCAGATTTCTAATTTGAAGTCTGTGGTAAAAATGATTATTTTAATTTTATGGACAACTAATTCAATTATATGGCTACCATCTAGCTTTGTAAAGACAGTAAGTACAGCAACATGTTCTTTAGAAAACAAAGGGCCTGATGAGAAGTCTATGGATTTCTGGAATACAATCCTTTGTGAAACAGTTACACATAATATATAACATTACATCACTGATAAGACAAAAATGAATGGAAAGCTGGAATTCAGAGAGGTAAGTCAGTATCGAATCCAGTTTTACCCTGAAGACAAAGGTCAAAATCCAATGAAATTGGGCTTCTGAAGCAAAGCCTGGAGATTTTCTTTCACGCATTTTTCCCATGGAAGAGTAAAACAAAGAAATTTTCTTGTTCTAAATTTGGAATTAGGTTGTTGTTAGATGCCATCAAGCCAGCTCTATTCATAGCGATCTTAATGTGTAACAGAACAACACTTTGCCTAGTTCTGTGCCAACCTCACAATAACAAAAAAAGAAAAGAAAAACCAAACCCGTTGCCATCAAAGTGGATTCCAACTCATAGCAACAGTATAGGTCAGAGTAGAACTGCCCCATAGAGTTCCCAAGGCGTGGCTGGTGGATTTGAACTGCTGACCTTTTTTGGTTAACAGCCATAGCTCTTAGCCACTGTGCCACCAGGGCTTCAACCTCACAACGGTAGGTACATTTTAACCCATTGCTGCAGCCACTGTGTCAATCCATCTCATTGAGGGTCTTCCTCTTTTTCACTGACCCTCTACTTTACAAAGACTGGTCCCTCCTGATAACACATGTCTGAAGTAAGCAAGGCCAATTCTCACAATCCTTGCGTCTAAGCTTTTCCAGTAGTCCATGGTATATTCACTAGCTTTCTTCTGAGAGTCCATGGTATATTCAATAGACTTCACTACTGAAGCCTATTCAAATGTGTCAATTCTTCTTCAGTCTTCCTGTTTTCATAGTCTAGCTTTTGAATGCATATAAGGTGGTTGAAAACACCATGGCTTGGGTCAGGTGCACCTTAGTCATCAAAATGACATCTTTGTTTTTTAACACTTTAAAGAGATCTTTTACAGCAGATTTGTCCAATGCAGTATGTCATTTGATTTATTGACTGCTGCTTCCGTGGGCATAGATTGTTGATGCAAGTAAAATTAAATCCTTGACAACGTCAATATTTTCTCTGTTTATCGTGATATTGCTAATTAGTCAAGTTGTTAGGATTTTTGTTTTCTTTGTGGTATGATATAATCCATACTGAAGACTGTAGTCTTTGATCTTTATAAGTAAAAGTTTCAAGTCATCTTTACTTACTGCAAACAAGGTTGTGTCATCTGCATATCACAGGTTGTTAATAAGTGTTCCTCCAATTTTGATGCTGAGTTCTTTTTTATATAGTCCTTCAATTTTTTGCTAAGCATAGAGCTTGAATAAGTACTGTGACAGGATACAACCCTGAAGCACACCCTTTCCAATTTTAAACCAGGTTGTATCACCTTGTTTTGTTGGAAAAACTGCCTCCTATTCTGTGTACAAGTTCTGTGTAAATGTAATTAAGTGTCCTGAGTTTCCATTCTTCACAATATTATCCACCACTTGTCTATCCATTTGTTGTACTGTGGTGACTTGCATGTGGTGGTGATGCTGGAAGCTTGCCACCAGTATTTCAAATACTGGAAAGGTTACCCATGGTGAACAGGTTTCAGGGGAACTTCCAGACTAAGACAGACTAGGAAGACAGACCTGGAGACCTACTTACAAAAAAAAAAAAAAAAATTAATCAGTGAAAGCCTTCTGAATAACAGCAGATATTGTCCAACATGGCACTAGAAGATGGAACTCTCAGGTTGGAAGTCACTCAAAATATGTCTGGGGAAGAGTTGCCTCCTCAAAGTAGAGTTGGCCTTAAGGATACAGATGGGATAAAGCTTTCAGGACTTTCATTTGCTGATGTGGCATGACTCAAAATGAGGAGTAACAGCTGCAAACATCCAATAGTAATTGGAACATGGAATGTACAAATATGAATCTAAGAAAATTGGAAACTGTCCAAAAATAAAATAGAATCCTTGAAGATTGATATACTAGGCATTAGTGAGCTGAAGTGGGCTGGTATTGTCCATTTTGCATTGGAAAACCATATGATCTACTATTCTGTGAATGACAAATTGAAGAAGAACAGCTTTGCATTCATCGTGGAGTCGCGGGCTGGATCTTCCCCGAGAATTCACCGCTACGCGTCAACCCTCACAGGAGATTATAACTCCTAATGCACAATTCTCTTGTGATTCCAAAAATTCCTTAAGCTTCACATTTATTGAGTCATGTTTTAGAATTGGAGTGCTCCCAGGACCTAGCAGAAGTAAATGTGAATCCTTGTGGGAGAGATTGGCCTTCCACCTAGAGCTCAAAAATGTAGTCTCAGAGATCATAAGCTCACATTCAAAAATAAGAAAATACTCAAGAAACACAGTACCTTGAGTGAGATCCCTCAGAAATATAAACAAGTCATATCCACAAAGCTTCCATATGCTCAGCTACATAATAATAAATGTTTACTATATATAAAGAAAAATGTAATAACTTCTGATAGCAGTTATTTTCTCAGTTGTTTACTCATTTAAACTATCACTCTCCCAAGCTCTCAGAGTTACTAGGTCTGTACTTGTTCATCTGGCCCTCCTTGTTGTTCTTGGAATCCATTAAAACACTAATTTCTGACTTACTTTCCTCTGTTGATCCCACTTCACACGTAACCTCAAACATTTCCCTGATTCAGTGGAACTCAACTTCCAAGCAAGAAATGACTTGTTTTTCTCCAAGTCCACAAACTTCTCATTACAAAATTGTCTGCACAACTTTCCCTGAACAGCCTTCCGAGCAAGACGGTCAGATAGTTTTATCATTATATATTAGCCTTCACTTTTTCAGATCCACTCACTACAGACATTACTTTCACTTGTTTGCTTAGCCCTAACCAAATCCTTACCCAGGTTCCACCAGTTATAGCTGTATTACTGGGTTATTCTTGTGATTTTAAGTAATACCTATTTACTGATCACTGCTGTATCCATATCTCCTGTCTAGAATTCTGTCCTAAATGCTGTTATTATATGTCCAACTACCTACTTGATATTTCTATGTGGATTTTAGATAAATACCTAAAACTGGACATGTTCAAATCTAAACTCTTGATCTTCCCCCAAAGCTGCTCCTCCCTGAGCCTTCCCACCATTCTTGATAGTATCTTCATCCTTCCAATGGCTCAGCCAAAAACCCTTGGAACATCCCTAATTCTTTTTCTCTCACACCTCACATCCAATTTTTGTGGCATTCCGTTGGCTTTATATTCAAAATATATGCAGAATATGAATAGTAATGTCTGTCAATATACACTGAAAATACTGATTATGTTAGAATGTTTGCTCTTTTTAGTCCATTTTTCCAGTAGGAAGTTCTACTTTGAAACTTAGCTTGTGGAAGTAGGGAGTGGGGAAATGAATGGACTTTGAAAATTCCTCTAACTTTGTCAATCTCCTTAGATAGGAAATGCTACTAGACATAGACTTAATTTTTGGCTGGGATTCTAGTCAGTTAGAAGCACTGTAACTCCACACTTGATCAAGATGCAAACATTGATGACATATCTGTCATGTGTCTTTGGGTACCAATGGCAATTCATACTAAATCTGAGTTGATTATGACACTAGATTTTGGACCACTAGTCTAAATATCACATGCTGGTCCTACAGTTAGGTCAGCATACTAGACTCATTCTGCCTGGTCTGGCTTCTTCTACCCAACCTCACTTAAAACTCAATTATTCCAGCATATATAGCAACAGAAGTCCTGAGGTAGGCAATTCAGAACTCATCTATCTTTATCCCTCAAAATGCAGCTATAGGCCTTTAATCTTCATGTTGCCAAAGAGCCCTGGTGGCACAACAGTTTTGCACTTGGCTGTTAACTGAAGTGTTGGCAGTTCAAACCCACATGGCAAGTCCATGGGAAAAAGACCTGGTGATCTTCTTCCATAAAGATTACAGCCAAGAAAACCCTATATGGCAGTTTGACTCTGACACATGGTGCTACTGTGACATAACCTAAAAGCAAAAACTTCATGCTGTGGCCTCAAGGTGGTAAAGTGACTGCTCTTTCTCAAGATATCATATCTACATTCCAGCCAAAGAGAAGAAAAGTGAAGCACAAGGAGCAATGTCTGTATTAGTAAAGAAAATGCTTTTTAGAAACCCTCATCTTAGCTCTCATTGGACAGAACCATGACATATATCTACCTCGATTTCAAGAGAGTCTGGGAAGCAAGTAGTATTTTTAACTGGTATATTGGAACCCTGCAGACAATCGGGATTCTCTCAGTAAGGGAAAAGGAGCAATGTATAATGTGTAGGAAACTAGTTTCTGCCAAGTCTAGAAAAGAACACTAGGCCTGTTTCATAATCTGAAAGAATGGTCATATAAATTGAATAATTGCTAAGCCATACATTAAAAAAAAGAGCCTTTCAACTTAAAAATTGTTAAACTTTAAAAGATTAATTGTTCATTGGCTCATTCTTCATTGTGTTCAACTGAATATTAAGAGACTATGTTCACTTCGATTACAAGCAATTGGCCAGCTTGTTTCCTTTGTGAATTCCTGAAAGATTTAGGAGTTTTGTGCCAACACATGTTCCAATTCTTTTAATTATTCTTCTGGCCCAGTTGGCTCCTTAACATGGCTCAGAAATTGAAGAGTAGAAATGGCCTAGTAATATTGATCTATGATTAATCATATATTTATGAATATGTCTGGTTATAAAACCAGGAATACATAGTTAGATGTACTATACCTGAGAAATCAGTTTGCTTCTGTGCAGGCTTCCCTCTACTAATTGACTGCTAGAATGCCCACAGTCAAGTTTTGGTCAACTCTGATCAGGTTTATGGGACTCCAGTGGTACATATATTTTGTCAGAATTTCTTTGTTGACTCTATGTTTCTCAGATAAATATAATGTATACTCTTTTACTATATTATATGCATCTTCAAAAGCTAAGTATTTCCCCATGGAGGTGAGATGAAAATAAGCTGGAATATTTTTGTATAATTAACACACATAATAGGTCAATATTTTCTGTACACAGTGCATCGTGTTACAAACTTTGAAGGTACTCAAGGTAATTAGAACACATGCTATTTGCTCCTAAGAACCAAAGGCATGTATGCATGTACTCCTTTCCAATGTGAAAAGCTAAGTTTCAATTTACAAATATGAAACCATTACTGAAATTTAAGAGCAAATGAAGTATAAACATATGCTATGAGATGCAAAACAGGAAGTGAACAGAGTCAGAGGAGGACTTGGAAAAGATGAATATTTGGTTACTCTTTGAAGGAAGAGGGAACTATGGCTGGGGGAGAAAAGAGCCATGGAGAAGGAGCAAAAGGCACAAGCATGGAAGTGAATATGGTGTAGGGAGAGCTGTAAAATTACTTGACTGTGTAAGGGTCTATAAAGATACATTAGGCTGATGAGAAAAGGGTTTAAAAGTAGAAAAGTGAATAGTTTTATGTTTGATCCAGCAAGAAACCAGGAACCACTTCATTCTGGAGCAGGAAAGAGATGTGATGAAACTGTGTTTCAGGAAGATTAATTCTGTAAGCACTATGAAGAATGAATTGGCATGAAACTGAATTGAGAGAGAACAGCTAGGAGTCTGTTGAAAGAATCCATGTGTGAAGTTATGAAGGCCAGGACAAAAATGGTAACTGCTGAAATGAAAAAGTGGAAAAAGCAAAGAGTTATTACATGGAATATCGGCAGCCTCCAGCTTTAAAGGGAATCCAGCTGAGAACCAGAGGTTAAGCTGACTGAGTGGCAGCATTAAACACGCTCTTAATGGAGTACATGTCATTATCTATTTCTACAGATAAAGCACTTTAAAATAATGAACCCCACTTCTATAATTTCTACCAATTTTAAACTAGTTAATCTCCCAGTTGCTATAATTTGTGCTGTGATGATTTCATTGTTATTTTTTGATTCTAACTACATTTGTGTTTTTGGAAATAAATCACTGGTTCTCTTCACTCTCCCAAATTTGTTTTCCATTTTTAACCTCTTCTTTTAAAAGTGCTTTGCTTGTGCCATACATACACTGATGATATAAGCCTAATGAGTTCAAGGTATTATGCTTCTGTGCCAAAAGGCCAGCTATTTTAAATCTTTACCAGTTAGCCAAATTTGAAATCTTCAATTGTCTCGTATGCTTCCTAGGCCTGGTGAAGATGGCTGTTTACCAAAATTCATGCCTTCCTCACTTCCTGGAAACAGAAGTTAGCTGTGTTTTCCTTATGAGTGGCAATGTAATTGAATTCTTGCCAATGAACTATCAGTAGAATTAATATGCCTCACTTTCCTCCCTTGCCCATAATAACTATCTACATTCACTCTTCCATTCTATGCATTGCAATGGCCAGGGTGACTTTGGAAATCACATGTTGAAGTTGTCAGCACCTCCATCAGTCTGGATCCCTAATGGGTTGCACAAATCCCTTCCCAAGGCTGACTTTTTATAGTCTTGGACTCTGTGAATAAGAAATAAACTTCTCCTCATGCTTAAGCTTTTATACATTTCAGGATCTATTTGGTAGAGTAGTTAGCCTACTCTAATGCACTAGGTATCAGATTTTTCCAAGAAAATATTATTTGAAAAAAAACGAAAATCATGCTTGTGATTCAATCCTTTGAGATGATAGCAAATATCAGGCAAAACATCAAATTGCAGCTGAAATTGGATTTTTTTTTAATACTTATCTAATCTTCCAAATATTATAGATCCTTCCTATGAGCCTAGAGCTCAGCAGGTGCCCCTTTTTATGTAAAGTATAGCAGAGGATGTCTTAGGAGTTAGAGCCAGAGGGCTATTTGCAATGCCCCAAAACTACGCCAAAGCCATAAAGTTGATTATTAGCAGGAAGCAGATCTAAGAAAAGTTGCTCTAATATGCTGCATAGTACATCAAACTGAACACACTTAAATGGTGGATGATGGATTGGTAATGGAAGATACTACTAGAACAGACTGAGGAGAAAATCATGGAATAGATGAAAACAATAGTTTAATGTTTAAATCCTTGATCCCTAATTATCTGGCATAGCTGGAACTCTGTTTTGTTCGTTGTTATATCTCCAACACCTGACCCAGGCCATATTATAGTTGTCCGATATGCTTTTGTTCAGTGAGTGAATGGATGAGTAAGTTGATGTATATCGAGCCAAAACTTAATCGTTATTTTTTAAAATTCTTCTTACCAGGAAGATAGTTTCAGTCTAGTGTGTCTGGTAGCACGGAAATAAAATCCAAGTTTTGTTGACTCTTGACCTGTTAAGACAGCCCTCATGTTTCTGCAAAGTGTCCCCTCCAAGCACTTCTGTTAATTCCAAGGCTGTGTGCCCAAAGATGGGCCTGTTAGCTAGTACTCTATATCTTCCCCCCTTTCTTTTTATTATTTTATAAATATTTTTGATGCAAGACATAAAGTATATTTATTCTAAATGTACAGTTTGATGAATTCTTACAAAATGAGAATGCCCATTTTTTTACTCAAGTCATTCTCAGCCCTAGAGTTACTCTTCTGACATTTTTCACCATAGATTATTTTTATATTTATTGAAATTTAATAAAAAGAAGCATACAAAGTATATTATATTGTATCTGTCCTTTTTTTGCTTAACATGACATATACATAGAAGCTTTTTAATATTGTTGAAATAGTTCTTTTTTTTCAATTTTGTATCCTATTCTATGAACATACCATAATGTATTAACCCATTCTTAATATTGGTGGACATTTGGATTATTTCTGGCTTGGGGCTATTATAAATGGTGCTATTAAGATAATTTTTTTTGTGTATGCATTGTAGTGCACATTTCCAGGGATTACTATTGAGTAGAAGTAGAATTTTTGGTTCGTGAGATGTTCATACATTCAGTCTTATTAAATATTGACAGTTTTCCAAATTTATTTTACCAATATTCAGGGCCACCAGCAGCATATGATAATTTCAGCTGCTCCACATCCTTGCCAACACTTAGTATTGTCTATTTTAAAAAGAACAGCCATTCTGAAGAGTGATTAATTTCAGAGGCAGTTAATGGTTGATAAGTGGCAAGAGGAAGAATTTTGAGGGCTCTGGTATTTTTCCAGCAGTACCACATCCTCTGTAAAATTAATTTTGTCAGGTTTTGTTTTGGTTTTTTTTTTAGACATTTTTTAGGCATTCTAGTGTGTGTGAAATGCTATCTCATTGTGGTTTTATTTTGTCTTTCCCAGGTGGTTAATAATGTTGAGAGCCCTTTCATGTGTTTACTGATCATATATCTACAATTTTTAGCTGTTTGGTTATGTCCTTGCCCTTCGTTTCTTGGGTTGCTTATATTTTTATTGTTGATTTGTTAGAATTATTTACACATTCTACATATAGGTCCATTTATCAAATAGAATAATACAAATATTATTTCCTACACTGTAGTCTGTCTACCATTTTTTTGCTGATGTCTTCAGATGAGTGAAAACTTTTAATTCTGATGAATTCACAAATTATCCATTTTTTCTACCAGGGGTAGTTTTCTTTATGTCCTGCTTAAGAAATCTTTGACTACCGCCAAGCTACAAAGACATTAAGCTATGCCTTTTGTCTAGAAGGCTTATGGTTCTAACTTTTATATTTAGGTCGAGGTCTACTTCAAATTATTTTATTTATATAGAGTGATTTAGGTGCTAAGTCTCAGTTTGTCGTTGTTATTTTATTTTTCTGTATGGTTACCTAATTGTTTCAATATATTTGTTAAAAAATACTTTCCTTTCCCTATAAATGTACTTTCATGCCTTCGTCTAAATTGTACATCAATTGAACATAAATGTACAGGCCTATTTTTGTACTATTTATTTGATTGCATCAATCTACATATATTTTATTATGTCAATATCATAGTGCCTTAATTATCATTTAGTATTAACTCTTGAAATTATTTAGTGCAAATACTCTTTGTACTTGCTTTTCAAAATTTTTGTGGCTAATCTAGATCATTGGCATTTCCATGTAAATTTTAGTATCAGCTTGTCAATTTCTACCAAAAAAAAAAAAAATGCCTGCTGAGACTTTGTTTGGAATTGTGCTGTGCCTATAATTCAGGATATAGAATATTAATCCATCATCATGGTATGTCATCATATTTATTTAGGCCTTCTTTACTTCATTTTTTTATAGAATTCAGCGGTGTTTTCTAATATTCAGGGAAAATGCTTTTTAACCTTCTATTAAATTTATTCCTAAGAATTAGTTTATATGCCATTTTAAGTTGAACTTTAAAAAAATTATGTTTTAATCATTCATGCAATTATATAGAAAAAATGATTCTTGCATTTTGCCCTTGTTGATTGAAAATTTGCTAAATATATTCTTATATTCTTATTTCTACTAATTTTGTTTTTGTAGATTCCAAAGGGTTTTCAATGTATGTATTATATCATCTGAAAAGAACAGTTTTATATCTTACCTTACTTATTATTTTGTCTTTTTTTATCCTATATAACTAGTTAAATGTCCCAATACAATGTTGAAGAGAAGTGGTAAGAGTGGATGTCTGTGCCTTGCTTCCAATTTGTGGGAAGAAAATATTCAATAATTCAAAATTAAGTATTCAATTAATTATCAATTAAAAAATTACAAATTACTCAAAACCTACAGCTTAACACAAAAATGTATTATCTCATACAGTCTTTTTGGATTATGAATCCAGAAATTCCTCAGTTGTATGGTTCTGGGTCTGGATCTCTCTTGAGTTTGCAATGAGGAGTTTAGTATGAGCTCCAGTCGTCTGAAGACTCGACTGAGGCAAGAAGAACTGCTTCCAAGGTACTCACTTTTATATCTGGCAAATTAGTGCTGGTTGTTGGCAGATGGCTTCCGTCTCTTGCTGTGTGAACCTGTCCATAAGTCTACTTGAGTGTCCTCACGATATGACCGCTAACTTCTCCTAGTGTGAATGATCCAAGAAAGAGAGAGACAGGAGAAATATTTCCTTCTCCAAGTTGGCCCATCCAATTAAAGCCCTTGGTCCAAATTTAGATTTACATCATTTTTTGAACAATTAACATTTTCTATAAGCTACAACTCATTTTGAAATTAAATTTTTAAATGAATTCTTGAGTAATGCATCCTACTTCCTGTCTTTTAAAAGCATAGGAATTGGAGTAAGACAAGCCTGTGCTTGATGCCTGGCTTTGCCATCCTTTGGGGAAGCTTCCACCCTGTTCCTGATGTTTCTTTACTTGAAGGGAACAAGAGAGCAAAGCTAGCATAACACAACTGGCCTCTTTCTATAAGAATGATTCAATCAGACTGGTTATGTGAAAAGAGAAATGGAATATCCATAGGCCAGCCTTTCCTATATCCTTCCTCTGTGGAGCTGGATTGTATCTCATGTCTTTGAAAATCTTTATCATGCATGGAAATTGTGATGTCCCTGAAGGAAAAGCCTGTGGTGGCCCAGCGATGCCTGTGATTGCCTGGATAAAAATAGTATATCTAACTATCAAATTCAGTTTTAGTAAGTCCACTTGTTCACAGATACATTTTGCATTCTTTAAAAACAGATTAGCTAGTAATAAAAGTAAATATTGGGTTGTAAAAAGTAAATAATCTACCATATTTCAGTGTTCCAAACTACATATTTTGTGAGATTTTAATATCTCTGAAATTAAGATAATCTTACCATTAATAGTAGCTACTCTGTTTTCATTTACATTTGGACTTTGTAACGTTGGCATGCATCTCAAAACCAATATGCCTTAAATTTGATGAAAGATACAAACTCACTCCATGCTTGATTTTATTTTGATTTTTTTAACTTTATTTCTAAATTGTCTCAAAATCAGGAAGAGTAAAGTATGCTATTCATTTGCCCTTTATTGGCCACAATCCTAAAATTGCAACCAAGGGAAATTAATTTATCTGTACCTCAATTTCTTCATGTATAAACTAAAATTTATTACCAAGTGCCAAGCACTATTCAATGTATTCTAATACTTTAGCTAATGTCATCATTATGAGGAAACTAAGGCATGAGGAATTGAAACAGTTCAAGTCAGTTCTCATGGCTGTTAAGTAGAAAAGCCAGGATTTGAATCCAGACAGCCTAGTTCTAGATCCTGAATTCTTACCCAGGACACTACCTCATAGTGTTACCATAAAGATTAAATGAAATCACTTGTGCAAAGCATTTAACACAGTGCCCAGTACATAGTAGGTGTTCTTGTCCTGAATTCAGGCATGTATTATAAACCTACTGAATAATCACTTATATCCCTTCCTCAATTAACTATCCAAAAGAAATCTCCAGTTATCTGTGATTTAATACAAGCATTTCTGCAATGGATTTTTTCATGGTCTAGAATATGTTTTTTACCAAATACTTGACATGAAGCTTGCTCTAGCTATCTGGCAATTTCTCATAGGTGCTCTGATATTTTTTATTATAGCTGACTAGATATGCTTTGAGTAGTGTCACTCTAAATTGAAAATGTGCCAGCCTTATTAGCATCATCACTGACAACCTTCTTAATAGAGCTGGTACAGTTTACAGGTGCTTTAGAAGTGAAACTTTTCCTTCCACCATGTTTTAAAATGTGCTTTAAACATTGCAGACTCCAGTAGTCATACACATTTAAAAAATCATGAAATTATTTATTTCTGAAAGTGATCTTAGGAGAACCTCTGATCTCGCCCTGATTTTTGGTCTTTGAATGCAAGATCTTTTTGATTTTTGTAAGGTCTTCTAGTGAATTAAGGAGCACTGGCGACACTCTGGTTAAAAGCTCTAGGCTGCTAACCAATCAGCCATTGGCTAACTTTTCTGCAGGAGAAAGACGTGGCAGTCTGTAAATTCCGTAAATATCTACAGCCTTGGAAACCCTATGAGGAAGTTCTACTCCACCCAATAGGGTTTCTATGAGTAGGAATCAATTCAAAGGCAATGCGTTAGTGAATTAGAGGAATCCAGGCCTGTTGATTTTAGTTCAATTCTATTCCCCTTCTACACGCTGTACACTCTGCACCTCTGGGAAGATCTACTCTTTCTCTCTTCTCATTCTTCACTACTCCATAGCTGTACTCTTCCCCCCCCGCCCCTCCCCCCATTTCTGTCTTCCTTCTGGGTATTTTAGTTCTGCTTTCTGGCTCTAAAATTTGTCTCTTTCCTGCTCTCTTCTTGGTTTATCTGGTGATCACTTCCATTACTCTCAGTCCGATGTTTGTTGTAGGAAAAATAAATTGCGATATTTTCATGAAGTACATTGGCTCAGTGCATATGAGTTACCAAAGTAGCAAAAAATAGCTTTGAAGAAAGCAAAGCATCAAAACAAAAGACCAGATAGTTACAGAATTAAAGAAAAAACAGGTAGATCAGGAGTCAACTAAAGATGTAAGAAAACATATCTAAGAGAAAGGAAGGAAGCAAAAGAATGTTTAGAGAATTTTAGCTATCCGCTATTACATTAAAATTAGGTACTTTAAAATTATTATTTAATTAAAACCTTTTGATAATATCCTTAAGCAGACATTACTGAGAAAAATAAAGCTCAGAAAAGTCTGTAACATATTACCTAAGGTCATACAATTACTTGGCAAAGCTGGGAATCAAATAATTCAGGTCTGTCTAACTCCAAATATCAATGTTCTTTTTAGCTCTTTACTCTTTCCATTTTGGCCGTTAATCATTTCCATACAGAGAAATATGGCTGAGCTGGTTATTTGGTTAATTATAATTCAAAAGCATTTTCATGAACGTGAATAGTATCAAATCAAGCCAGCCAAATCAATTTGATCATTATTTTGTTTTGTTTTGTTTTGTTTTTTTTGCTTGGGATGACTGTTTTTTTTTAATTAACTTTTATTAAGCTTCAAGTGAACATTTACAAATCCAATCAGTCTGTCACATGCAAGTTTACATACATCTTACTCCCTTCTCCCACTTGCTCTCCCCCATTGAGTCAGCCCTTTCAGTCTCTCGTTTCGTGACAATTTTGCCAGCTTCCCTCTCTCTCAATCTTCCCATCCCCCCTCCAGTCAAGAGTTGCCAACACACTCTCAAGTGTCCACCTGATTTAATTAGCTCACTCTTCATCAGCATCTCCCCCCCCCCCCCCCCCCCGCTGACCAGTCCCTTTCATGTCTGATAAGTTGTCTTCCGGGATGGTTCCTGTCCTGTGCCAACAGAGGGTCTGGGGAGCATTGCCGCCGGGATTCCTCTAGTCGCAGTCAGACCATTAAGTATGGTCTTTTTATGAGAATTTGGGGTCTGCATCCCACTGATCTCCTGCTCCCTCAGGAGTTCTCTGTTGTGCTCCCTGAAAGGGCAGTCATAGACTGTGGACGGGCACCAACTAGTTCTTCTGGTCTCAAGATGATGTAGGTCTCTGGTTCATGTGGCCCTTTCTGTCTCTTGGGTTCTTAGTTGTCGTGTGACCTTGGTGTTCTTCATTTTCCTTTGCTCCAGGTGGGTTGAGACCAACTGATGCATCTTAGATGGCCGCTTGTTAGCATTTAGGACCCCAGACGCCACATTTCAAAGTGGGATGCAGAATGTTTTCATAATAGAATTATTTGGCCAATTGACTTAGAAGTACCCTCAAACCCTGTTCCCCAGACCCCAGCCCCTGCTCCGCTGACCTTTGAAGCATTCATTTTATCCCGGAAACCTCTTTCCTTTTAGTCCAGTCCAATTGGGCTGACCTTCCATGTATTGAGTGTTGTCTTTCCCTTCACCTAAAGCAGTTCTTACCTACTGATTGATCAGTAAAAAACCCTCTCCCTCCCTCCCTCCCTCCCCCCTTCGTAACCACAAAAGTATGTGTTCTTCTCAGTTTTTACTATTTCTCAAGATCTTATCATAGTGGTCTTATACAATATTTGTCCTTTTGCCTCTGACTCATTTCACTCAGCATAATGCCTTCCAAATTCCTCCATGTTATGAAATGTTTCAGAGATTCGTCACTGTTCTTTATCGATGCGTAGTATTCCATTGTGTGAATATACCACAATTTATTTACCCATTCATCCGTTGATGGACACCTTGGTTGCTTCCAGCTTTTTGCTATTGTAAACAGAGCTGCAATAAACATGGGTGTGCATATATCTGTTTGTGTGAAGGCTCTTGTATCTCTAGGGTATATTCCTAGGAGTGGGATTTCTGGGTTGTATGGTAGTTCTATTTCTAACTGTTTAAGATAATGCCAGATGGATTTCCAAAGTGGTTGTACCATTTTACATTCCCACCAGCAGTGTATGAGAGTTCCAATCTCTCCGCATCCTCTCCAACATTTATTATTTTGTGTTTTTTGGATTAATGCCAGCCTAGTTGGTGTGAGATGGAATCTCATCGTAGTTTTAATTTGCATTTCTCTAATGGCTAATGATCGGGAGCATTTTCTCATGTATCTGTTGGCTGCCTGAATATCTTCTTTAGTGAAATGTGTGTTCATATCCTTTGCCCACTTCTTGATTGGGTTGTCTTTTTGTGGTTGAGTTTTGACAGAATCATGTAGATTTCGGAGATCAGGCACTGGTCTGAAATGTCATAGCTGAAAATTCTTTCCCAGTCTGTAGGTGGTCTTTTTACTCTTTTGATGAAGTCTTTAGATGAGCATAGGTGTTTGAATTTTAGGAGGTCCCAGTTATCGGGTTTCTCTTCATCATTTTTGGTAATGTTTTGTATTCTGTTTATGCCCTGTATTAGGGCTCCTAGGGTTGTCCCTATTTTTTCTTCCATGATCTTTATCATTTTAGTCTTTATGTTTAGGTCTTTGATCCATTTGGAGTTAGTTTTTGTGCATGGTGTGAGGTATGGGTCCTCTTTCATTCTTTTGCAAATGGATATCCAGTTATGCCAGCACCATTTGTTAAAAAGACTATCTTTTCCCCAATTAACTGACACTGGTCCTTTGTCAAGTATCAGCTGCTCCTACATGGATGGATTTATATCTGGATTCTCAATTCTGTTCCATTGGTCTATGTGCCTGTTGTTGTACCAGTACCAGGCTGTTTTGACTACTGTGGCTGTATAATAGCTTCTGAAATCAGGTAGAGTGAGGCCTCCCACTTTCTTCTTCTTTTTCAGTAATGCTTTGCTTATCCGGGGGTTCTTTCCCTTCCATATGAAATTGGTGATTTGTTTCTCTATCCCCTTAAACTATGACATTGGAATTTGGATCGGAAGTGCGTTATATGTATAGACGGCTTTTGGTAGAATAGACATTTTTACTATGTTAAGTCTTCCTATCCATGAGCAGGGTATGTTTTTCCACTTAAGTATGTCCTTTTGAATTTCTTGTAGTAGAGCTTTGTAGTTTTCTTTGTATAGGTCTTCTACATCCTTGGTAAGATTTATTCCTAAGTATTTTATCTTCTTGGGGGCTACTGTGAATGGTATTGATTTGGTTATTTCCTCTTCGATGTTCTTTTTGTTGATGTAGAGGAAACCAAGTGATTTTTGTATGTTTATTTTGTAACCTGAGACTCTGCCAAACTCTTGTATTAGTTTCAGTAGTTTTCTGGAGGATTCCTTAGGGTTTTCTGTATATACGATCATGTCTCTGCAAATAGTGATAGCTTTACTTCCTCCTTGCCAATCCGGATACCCTTTATTTCTTTGTCTAGCCTAATTGCCCTGGCTAGGACTTCAAGTACAATGTTGACTAAGAGCAGTGATAAAGGGCATCCTTGTCTGGTTCCCGTTCTCAAGGGAAATGCTTTCAGGTTCTCTCCATTTAGAGTGATATTGGCTGTTGGCTTTGCATAGATGCCCTTATTATGTTGAGGAATTTTCCTTCAATTCCTATTTTGGTAAGAGTTTTTATCGTAAATGGGTGTTGAACTTTGTCAAATGCCTTTTCTGCATCAATTGATAAGATCATGTGGTTTTTATCTTTTGTTTTATTTATGTGATGGATGACATTAATGGTTTTTCTGATATTAAAGCAGCCTTGCATACCTGGTATAAATCCCACTTGATCGTGGTGAATTATTTTTTTGATATGTTGTTGGATTCTATTGGTTAGAATTTTGTTGAGGATTTTTGCATCTATGTTCATGAGGGATATAGGTCTATAATTTTCTTTTTTTGTAATGTCTTTACCTGGTTTTGGTATCAGGGAGATGGTGGCTTCATAGAATGAGTTGGGTAGTATTCAATCATTTTCTATGCTTTGAAATACCTTCAGTAGTAGTGGTGTTAAGTCTTCTCTGAAGGTTTGGTAGAACTCTGCAGTGAAGCCGTCCGGGCCAGGACTTTTTTTTGTTGGAAGTTTTTTGATTACCATTTCAATCTCTGTTTTTGTTATGGGTCTATTTAGTTGTTCTACTTCTGAATGTGTTAGTTTAGGTAGGTAGTGTTTTTCCAAGAATTCATCCATTTCTTCTAGGTTTTCAAATTTGTTAGAGTACAATTTTTCATAGTAATCTGAAATGATTCTTTTAATTTCATTTGGTTCTGTTGTGATGTGCTCCTGCTCGTTTCTTATTTGGGTTATTTGTTTCCTTTCCTGTATTTCTTTAGTCAGTGTAGCCAATGGTTTATCAATTTTGTTAATTTTTTCAAAGAACCAGCTTTTGGCTTTGTTAATTCTTTCAATTGTTTTTCTGTTCTCTAATTCATTTAGTTCAGCTCTAATTTTTATTTTTTGTTTTCTTCTGGTGCCTGATGGATTCTTTTGTTGCTCACTTTCTATTTGTTCAAGTTGTCGGGACAGTTCTCTGATTTTGGCTCTTTCTTCTTTTTGTATGTGTGCATTTATCGATATACATTGGCCTCTGAGCACTGCTTTTGCTGTGTCCCAGAGGTTTTGATAGGAAGTATTTTCATTCTCGTTGCATTCTATGAATTTCCTTATTCCCTCCTTGATGTCTTCTATAACCCAGTCTTTTTTCAGGAGGGTATTGTTCAGTTTCCAAGTATTGGATTTCTTTTCCCTAGTTTTTCTGTTATTGATTTCTAGTTTTATTGCCTTGTGGTCTGAGAAGATGCTTTGTAATATTTCGATGTTTTGGACTCTGCAAAGGTTTGTTTTATGACCTAATATGTGGTCTATTCTAGAGAATGTTCCATGTGCACTAGAAAAAAAAGTATACTTTGCAGCATTTGGATGGAGAGTTCTGTATAAGTCAATGAGGTCAAGTTGGTTGATTGTTGTAAGTAGGTCTTCCGTGTCTCTATTGAGCTTCTTACTGGATGTCCTGTCCTTCTCCAAAAGTGGTGTGTTGAAGTCTCGTACTATAAATGTGGAGATGTCTATCTCACTTTTCAATTCTTATAAAATTTGATTTATGTATCGTATAGCCTTGTCATTGGGTGCATAAATATTTAATATGGTTATGTCTTCCTGATCAATTGTCCCTTTTATCATTATATAGTGTCCTTCTTTATCCTTTGTGGTGGATTTAAGTCTAAAGTCTATTTTGTCAGAAATTAATATTGCTACTCCTCTTCTTTTTTCTTATTGTTTGCTTGATATATTTTTTTCCATTCTTTGAGATTTAGTTTGTTTGTGTCTCTAAGTCTAAGGTGTGTCTCTTGTAGGCAGCATATAGATGGATCGTGTTTCTTTATCCAGTCCGTGACTCTCTGTCTCTTTATTGGTGCATTTAGTCCATTTACATTCAGCGTAATTATAGATAAATAAGTTATTAGTGCTGTCATTTTGATGCCTTTTCATGTGTGTTGTTGGCCATTTCATTTTTCCACATAGTTTTTTGTGCTGAGACGTTTTTCTTAGTAGATTGTGAGATCCTCATTTTCATAATGTTTAACTTTATGTTTGTTGAGTCGTTATGTTTTTCTTGGTTTTTATCTTGAGTTATGGAGTTGTTATACTTCTTTGTGGTTACCTTATTATTTACCCCTATTTTTCTAAGTAAAAACCTAACTTGTATTGTTCTATATCGTCTTGTATCACTCTCCATATGGCAGTTCTATGCCTCCTATATTTAGTCCCACTTTTTGATTATTGTGATCTTTTACATATTGACTTCCGTGATTCCCCGTTATGAGTATTTTTTTTTTAATTAATCTTATTTGTTTTTGTGATTTCCCTATTTGAGTTGATATCAGGATGTTCTGTTTTGTGACCTTGTGTTGTGCTGGTATCTGATATTACCGGTTTTCTAACCAAACAATATCCTTTAGTATTTCTTGTAGCTTTGGTTTGGTTTTTGCAAATTCTCTAAACTTGTGTTTATCTGTAAATATCTTAATTTCGCCTTCATATTTCAGAGAGAGTTTTGCTGGATATATGATCCTTGGCTGGCAGTTTTTCTCCTTCCGTGCTCTGTATATGTCGTCCCATTCCCTTCTTGTCTGCATGGTTTCTGCTGAGTAGTCTGAACTTATTCTTATTGATTCTCCCTTGAAGGAGACCTTTCTTTTCTCCCTGGCTGCTTTTAAAATTTTCTCTTTATCTTTGGTTTTGGCAAGTTTGATGATAATATGTCTTGGTGTTTTTCTTTTTGGATCAATCTTAAATGGGGTTCGATGAGCATCCTGAATAGATATCCTTTCGTCTTTCATGATGTCACGGAAGTTTTCTGTCAGGAGTTCTTCAACTATTTTCTCTGTGTTTTCTGTCCTCCCTCCCTGTTCTGGGACTCCAATCACTCGCAAGTTATCCTTCTTGATAGAGTCCCACATGATTCTTAGGGTTTCTTCATTTTTTTTAATTCTTTTATCTGATTTTTTTTCAGCTATGTTGGTGTTGATTCCCTGGTCCTCCAGATGTCCCAGTCTACATTCTAATTGCTCGATTCTGCTCCTCTGACTTCGTATTGCGTTGTCTAATTCTGTAATTTTATTGTTAATCTTTTGGATTTCTACATGCTGTCTCTCTATGGATTCTTGCAACTTATTAATTTTTCCACTATGTTCTTGAATAATCTTTTTGAGTTCTTCAACTGTTTTATCAGTGTGTTCCTTGGCTTTTTCTGCAGTTTGCCTAATTTCATTTGTGATGTCTTTAAGCATTCTGTAAATTAGTTTTTTATATTCTGTATCTGATAATTCCAGGATTGTATCTTCATTTGGGAAAGATTTTGATTCTTTTGTTTGGGGGGTTGTAGAAGCTGTCATGGTCTGCTTCTTTATGTGGTTTGATATGGACTGCTGTCTCCGAGCCATCACTGGGAAACTAGTTTTTCCAGAAAATCCGCTAAGAAAAAATGCAGTCAGATCCCTATCAGAGTTCTCCCTCTGGCTCAGGCTATTCGGATGTTAATGGAGCCGCCTGGGGAGGGTGGGGGAGGGATCAGAGAGCTAGGAGAGTAGTACCTCAGAATATAGCCCGAGTTGCTTGTCTTACTTGGAGTGACTATTTTATCTGAGATTTCCGTGGGGCGCGTCGCCTATATGTACTGGCTGTGTGGAGATTGCCCCCCAGGGGGTCTGACCCGCTGGCGTCAAGGTCAGATCCTCCGCTGTCAGCCCCGCCCCCAAGGTTAAGGCTCCCCTACTGGGACGGTGCACTCCTGACTCCAAAATCACTCACTGCCTCCCGGAGACTCCCCGTTCCGCCAGCCGCATCGCACACTGCCCCGGCGAACTGGGTGGGCTCCCTCCCCCGGGGTCAGCTCAGGAGAGCGGAGCAGCTCTCTGCCCCTGCGCCGCGACTGGGCGTCCCATCTGGGACGCCGGTCTCCCTCTCCAAGACCAGCCACTGCCTCCCGGGAACTTCTTCCACCGGTTGTGCCACCACGCCGCCCACACGAACCGGGTGGGACTGCCCCAGGGTCAATTCAGGGGGATGGAGCTGCACCCCGAGCTCACGACCCGCCCGCGCCTGCCAAAATCCCGGCGGGACAGCTCCCCGGCTGGGACGCTGCTCTCCCTGCTCCAAGACCGGTCACTGCCTCCCGGGGACTTCTCCCATCGGCGCGCTGCGCCGCTCGCGCAAACTGGCTGGATGCCACCAGCGGGAATGGCTGGGCCCCCCCCAGGGTGAATTCAGGGGAATGTAGCTGCTCCCCGCGCTCGTGCCACGCCCGCTCCCTGCCCAAATCCCGGCGGGACAGCTCCCTGGCTGGGACGCTGCTCTCCCCGCTCCAAGACCTGTCACTGCCTCCCGGGGACTTCTCCCACCAGCTGCGCCGCCACGCCGCCTGCGCCAACCAGCTGGGCTCCCTCCCGGGATGAGTTCGGGGGCTAGGGCTGGGCCCCTTGTCTGTGCCGTATGCCCCCCTGGGCTCTGCCCCAAATCGGGCTCCGAAGGTCACCTGACTGGTACGCTGGCTCCTGGCTCTGAAAACAATCACTGTCTCCCCATATTTGTTCGTTCTCCATCTCTAAATCTGTGTTTGTTGTTCAGAGTTTGTAGATTGTTATGTATGTGATCGATTCACTTGTTTTTCCGAGTCTTTGTTGCAAGAGGGATCCACGGTAGCGTCCACCTAGTCTGCCATCTTGGCCCCGCCTCCCATTATTTTGTTTTGATCTTGGTTCATAGGGTTACTACCTAGTTGGCTAGTGATTGGAACTGATTGATAGGTGGGATAAAATTCATTAAATCGACTCTTGTTAAAAACAAAATGATTGCTATCCAAATATGGTATCAACCTTAAGGATTCTTATATGTGCCACATTTGCTTAAACCCCATAGATGTAAGCCAAATTTACATGTATAAGAGTCCACTCAACAAACAGTGCGGTTGTCCATGACAGCAGTTTTCAATCAGTAGTCTCTGACACACTGTGTATGACTTGGTTGCATTAACAGGGAGACTCCTGAAGGTTACACGTTTTTTGTTTATTTTTTATCAAATTTGAGAAGATTAAAGGTTAAGATCATTAGAGGGTCACTTGCTCTCAGTTGCACTAGTGAATGCTGAGAGACAATTCTTCATAGGTGTCTGGTTTTTCCACACATTTTAGGAACATAGGCACTGACTACACTTTGTATGGAATATCTTTTCAAGTATGATTTTATGGCAAATAGCTGGGGAACATAGCAGTAGCTTCTCTCTCTGGAGCAAAGGGTCGGTTTGCTTCCAGCCTTGGAAGATAGAATTAGTGTCTCCCTCCAAAGCAATGGGCAGGCATCCTTCGTATCCATTATAAAAGATTCACATTTCCTAGCCTCACTTGAGAGTGCAGGTGTCATCTGGCCCTCTTGTGTTACCCTGTGGGAATTAGAGCTCAGAGACCAGGTACCAAAAATCTAGTAGTCTGGCTATTGTTATTACTGTGAATAATACATTTATCTTATGTCTCTAACCTAGGATTCTGTGCTTTTTGCCAGCATCTGTGAACTGTGGCAGGTGACCACATTAGCTTACAAGTAGGGTAAAATCTCATTCCTTCACAGTTCTTGACTGTTAGCTGAAAACTTGCTCCTAAAAATACTTCTAGAACATAACAAGAACTTGCCAAAGAAGGCAGATTGGAGAGGGGATTGAGTTTAAAATCTTTTGATACGATTGCTTAGGTTTGAATCTCTGTAACACTGGACTACTTATTTCACCTTACCTGATTCTAAGCATTAGTTTCCTGTTGCCACTGTAACAAACTCAGTGGCTTAAAGAAATAAAAATTTATTATCTTACAGTTCTGGAAGCCAAAAAGCCAAAATCAGCTTCACTAAGCCAAAATCAAAGTGTCCGCAGGGCCATGCTTCCTCTGGAGGCTCTATAGGAAAATTAATTCCTTGCCTCTTCCAGATTCTGGTAGCTGCCAGCATTCCTTGGCTTGTGAGTGTATCCAATTTCTATCTCCAAAGTCACTTTGCTTTTTCCTTTTCAAATTATAGTCACAGCTTCTTGCCTCCCTATTATAAAGAGGATTGTGATTACATTTCAGTCCCACCTGGATAATCCAGGATAATACCATATCTCAAAACTCTTAATCACATATGCAGACCCTATTTGCAATATGAAAAAACATGCACACATTTTAGGGACTAGGATGTGATTTTTGGGGGGGGGGTGCAGGGGGGTCATTATTCAGCCTCCATAGAACACATAAAACTGATTTATCATTAAATATTCTGTTATTTTTATTTACAACTTTTTTTAGTTGACTATTTTAAAGTCATATTTGGGTTCGTTTCAGATTTTTCTCTTTTTCTTAATGTTTAATAATTTTCTTCTTACCAAGATTTTTTAGTTTATCCAATCTGCCAAAGACTCTGTGTCTCATTTCTAGTACAAAAGGCAATAAAAATTCAGATTTATTGTCCAAATCATTATCATGGATCAATAAGACAGTAATTTTTTTTTTTAATTTAAATGCCTTGTTTGAAAGTATAATGGTCATTTTATTCTTTAAAATTAAATTCAGTGGCCATATATTTGGGTTCACTATCTTTTCATAGCCATCATTTCAAGAACATCATTGGTTTATTCACAAAATGTGGCATGACATGCTCAATTTTCTATAGAAATTTTCAGGGAAGTTAATCATATAATAAAATATGATTGACTTGTAGAAAATGATAAAAATACAAATTTTGGCTTTCTAATATAATATTAATATGTAACGAAATCAAATTCACACTAAGTTTGATAATTTAGAGTGTAAAATTAGGTGGCTACAAGTGTGTTTCTTCTCTTTAGATCATAACATTACAATGTTTGTTGATTTGTGTCGGGTTCTCTTTGTGTATTTTCCGGGAAACTCAAGTGAGTTGTCTAGAGAAAATTTGACCCCTTTTCTCAGGAAAGAAGCTTATTAGAGTTAGAATGTTACAGATTTAAATATCCAATATCAAGAACAGTAGGTAGCCTAACCTAAAATTACCTCTCATCATGTTGACATTTGAAATCTCAATCTACTTATGTGAAACGTTTACCAGAATCATCTCCTTAACCCTGGTCTCTGCTGTATTTGCTCTGTAGAATGGTCCATGTTGCTAACCACATAACATAAGACATAAGTAGTGTGAGTAGAACCTTAAAAACTGTGAATATCTCTTTCATAGATTTCTCAGAGTCTTTCTTTGGTGCCTGCTACTAAGCCCACTTAACCAGCACCCTGATAAATGGTGCATCCACCTAATTGGAATAATCGCCAAGGAGAAGAATCCGTGTAGTTCATTTCAGTGACTCCAAACAATGGATAAATTGCACACACAGGGTCCATTTAAATAGCACCCCTGATGTTGTCCATAGGCCTAAAACAGGTGTGAATTGGTATTTGCCAGCACAAACTTCCCACTGTGCCACTTTTTTTTGGCATCATGCTGCTTTCCTATTCTGGGGCTAAATTAGGTTGTCTTACTTTGGATGAGAAAGTTAAAGTCCTTGAAGCTCTGACTCCCCAGAAACGTCTTCACCACACCAATAGTAAAAGCAAGAAGTAATTGAGCAATTAGATATTGAAAGGGAAAAATGAAATGCAGGCAACATACTAAAAAAACAAACAAAAAACCTCAAAAGCCACAATATCATAATAATTCTCAGACTTCTAAATACGAAAAGTACATCAGGGCATTTACATCCCAATATATACCCTCTGCTACATTTTCTGCAACTTGTATTAAAAGCTCGAAATAGTTTTTCATAAGAGGGGCTAGGTGGTGAAATATCTCTTAATTTCTGGTTTATACATTGTTGTATACATGGGTATGACCTTTTGATAATCAAGATGAGTGATTAATTAACACATTTTTTTCAGAATCTGTACTAATTAACCATATTCTACTATATTTTTTCCAGTTTCTTTTAAAGCTAAATCCATATGCAAAATGTCTCTGTCTTCCTACATGTTTGTTTATTTATTATGTGAATCTGTTTGCTGAAATCTGTTCATGAAAGAGGTTCAGGCTGGAAAGCTAAGAGTAGGAGTGGGGAGGATGGGGATTAGCTTCCCCTGGAGTCCCTGATGTGTGTTCTCACTATAAAATTTGGCACACGTCAAAGTGATGAACTTCAGGAAACTCTGGAAGAAAAGGGTGGGTAATGTGTTGGAGATCATTTTCTTCAAAGCTCTTATTTTATACATGATGGATTTAAATTCTGGACAGATTTAGGCTGGTTTCAAGTTCTCTCAGCTACTTTGTGTTAGAGCCAGGCTTCCTGGGTTCTTTTCCAAATCCCTTCCCATTGTACTATACCACCATATGATAGTTTAAAAAAAAAAAAAAAAAACCTGTTGCCATCGAGTTGATTCCAACTCATAGCAACCCTACAGGACAAAGTAGAACTGCTCCATAGGATTTCCAAGGAGTGGCTGATGAGTTTGAACTGCTGTCCTTTTGGTTAGGAGCAGAGCTCTTTACCACTGTGCCACCAGAGCTTCTCATACAATACTAACTATTAGCAAATATCAAGTAGATAATGGAGATTCATGAGAATAAGCTCTACATGTTGATTGATCTACTGTACTCTTTCTACATGTTTTTGCATTCTAAGCATTTATTCATGCATTCATTTATTCACTCTTTTATACTTTCTCTACATAACCAGTTGCCGATCAGTCAACTCCAACTCAAGGTGACTACATTTGTCAGAGTAGATCTAACTGTGCTCCACAGGGTTTTCAAAGGCTGAATTTTTTGAAGTAGATTTCTATAGTGGACTCAAAACTCCAATCTTTCCTTTAGCACCCAAACATGTTAGCATTTTGCACCACCCAGAGGCTCCACAATCCTAAAAGATAGGTATTATTGACTACCTTACGCAGAACAGAACAGAAAGTCAAAAAATGTGAGTAACCCTTTCAAACTCACTCAGCCAGTAAGTGACATAGGCAAGTTCCCGATCTGAAATCAAAGTTCAAGCTTCTTATTCTCGCCATGCCATCTCCCAGTAGTATGGTTTAAAAAGAAAAGAAAAAAAAAAAGACTAAAATGCCATATGTATCTACTGCGTAGCTTTGTTTTTGAGAAATTATTTGTATATTCAACATGTTACAAGCTAACAGAGTCATTCAGGAGTGCTCTTCTCCAGTGGTGCTGTGGTGATTTAGCTCAGCACACAGAGCTTACAGTACAGGAACTGGAGACTTCCCTTCCACGCTAAGTAATAAATGAAACTTGAGTATGCTCTCTTGTCAAACCTGTCCTTTCCATTTTGGAGAAGTTAAAAAAAATCTCTGAAAATATAGGTTTAATATCACATTTGTTTAGTATTTAATCTGTCTGTCATAGTTATTTCTTCAAGTTGTGGGACTTAAACCATGCAACAGCATCGCTACTATTGCTAAGAAGAAGTTTTACGCAGGTAAGCAGCAAAAGCAACATTGTAAAAGAAATAGACTAACCAACAGGCAACATGCAGACCAGTGTGGAAAAAGCGGGCTCGGGTATATGTGTATGGCCCAATTACATGGATATGAACATCAGACATTTGGGGCAGCAAATCGAGAAGTATGTCCTTGCCATATTCCAGTACTCACTGCACAGCACCTAAAATACAAAGCAGAGTGGAGGGGCCCTGTGATAAGAACATGAGAATCAGGGCCCAATAGGCACTTCTGTATTGCACATCAACCCCTAGGTAAAAATTTACCTCCACGGAACACATCTAAAGAAATTACACTTTATCTACTTTAAATGGAAACCTTGGTGGTTTAGTGGTTCAGTGCTATGGCTGCTAACCTAAGGGTCGGCAGTTTGAATCTGCCAGGCGCTCCTTGGAAACTCTATGGGGCAGTTCTACTCTGTCCTGTAGGGTCACTACGAGTTGAAATCTACTCGACTGCAGTGGATTTGGTTTTTTTTTTTTTTTGGCTCTACTTCAAATAGTGACACAAAAGCATACTGTAATGTCCTCCATTTCAAGTCTAATTATTTAATTTTATATTATACCTTTGCTTCACACAAATAAATTCATAGCTTTTAAAAAAGGAAACAAAAATCAAAATGTATTAAGATTAAAGTGCATTTTTTTTTTTAGAAATATCTAATGTAATTGTGTCTTTTTGGAACAGATGGCAAATCTTAACATTTATTTTTGCTGTGCACATATTGTTAACACTTGACCTGGTACATTCCCTTTGGATAATGATTATAGCATGATAAAGCAAAGAAAAAACAACTAAAACTGTTATCCTGTTAGCAACTAAGATTAATTTGATATAGTTAAGCATTGCTAAATAATCTGGCAAAATGTGAGGTATTTTGTATATTTATTTTAGGAACTAGTCATTACAAAGAATAGAGACAAGCAGGTATGTTGCAAATCTCAGATTAATGAAACTGCTGTTTAACAAGCACTATTAGAATGCAGGAGAAAGATGTGGCAGTCTGCTTCTGTAAAGATTACAGCCTTGGAAACCCTACAGGGCAGTTCTACCCCATCCTATAGCATTGCCAGAGTTGGAATGGACTCATAGGCAGTGGGTTTGGTTTGGTTTAGGATTAGAATGCAAAGGCTTTTTTTGTTTTTGTTTTCATGATTGCTGTCCCAAGCTGGGTTTTAGTTTTGTTTGCCGGGTTTCCTATCCATTTAAGCCTGTCTATTCCCCCATCCCCATCCTCCATTCCTTTGCATTGAAGTGAACCCAAGCACAGCAGCATTAGCCTAATGCATGAGAACAATGAGATGAAGAAAAAAGACAGAAAAAGTAAGTCTAATTACTCTAGTTTCATAGAATAAGCTTTTAAGGCTAAGTTCACACTAGGGTAATTACCCACCTAATTGCTGTAGTTTGAAGCCAGTTTGAAAAGATGTTTTCAGCAATGTGAGGGGAAAACATGCAAATTCAGAGGATAGGTTTGATCCCTATTGCCCTTTTTATTAACAAAAGCCCCTTGAAGTATTGAGATGACATTCCCTGAACATACTTCTAATGTACCACAAAGCCTTTCCTGATAGACTACAAGCCAGTGTGGAATCGTGCCTAAATCCACATACTAACCTTACTCTAGTAACTGATCAGTGAACAGGAAAAGAGTGCCTCTAAGAATGCATACGTCTCCTTTTGCAGAGCCTTTTCTAGCAACATGAAATGTAATGAATCCATTCTTTTTTTATTTGAAAATCTTTTTTATTGCTTTGCTGTGCTTAAGAGTATTCTCAAGCTATGTCCTAATATAGGTGGTTATAGTTTTACAGCCTAATCTCCTTAACTGCAAGCTCTATCTACGTATTAGAACTGTTGGGTAAAATATTCAGTAGGTTGCATTTGTCAAATAATACCTGATGAGGAGAAAGTTTCCTAGGAAGCCAGAAAAAATGAACAGAAGGAAGGGAGGGAGGGAGGGAGGGAGGGAGGGAGGGAGGGAGGGAGGGAGGGAGGGAGGGAGGAAGAAAAAAGTGAAGAGTGAGGGGGAAGTTGAAGTGGAAAATAAAAATGCTAGGGGCAGGTGATTTGTGAAGTTGTTGAAGTTCAGGTCCCTAGCAGGGCATTTGCTGATATGGGTTTGAATCTTTCAGGAACTGCTTGGAACTGAAAGTGAAAAAAGATATAAACAAAATCATTCAGGAGGAGGGGCCAAGATGGCAGAGTAGACAGATGCTTCTGGCAAGCTGTCTTACAACAAAGACCAGAAAAAACAACTGAAATGAGTATATTTACGACAAGCTAGGGCCCTGAGCATCAAAGGCAAGGTTAGAGAATGAAGTGAGGGGCAGGGGGAGGAAAGACAGTTTAGAATCAGAGAGGAGTTACAGCACCTGAATTGCAGGGAGCCCTCAGGCACCATTTCCAGGAGTGACTGCAGCAGGCTGGTACTAGCATTCAGCCACAGTTTCTTCAGGGAGAAGCAACCAGCCACACAACCTACTCGCACCTCTGAAAAACAAGAGAACAGCACTCTTGGCAAAAGCTAAGTACTTGTGTGTGTTTTACCACATCCCCCCTCCCAAGCTGGCTTCAGTGGCTGATTTCTCTGAGCCTGTGATAGGCACTGTTGAGCATCTAGAGCCATCCTCTCAGCCTTGGAGAAGGAATAAATTCGCAATTTGGAGAAAAGATAGTTTGCCAGCTCCACTAACCAGGGAAGCTCAGGACTTAAGCAGCTCCTGTCCAGGCATAAATGGTCTGTGGACTTTGAGTACCTTCCCGCTCTGCGTGGACCCCTGTGGGCCTATTCCAGGGGAATAGGCCCTTGTTGACAGACTACAACTGTTTCAGCTGTGCAGTGGAGAGGGGGGTGATGTTTGACATTGCTTTGCCTGTTAAACAGGGTCCTTACCTACCCACATCAGTGGCCTAAGGACTGGTGGCTCCACTCAGGTGACCCAACTACCCATGACAGGGGTCCAAAGATAACTGGTACCTCCCAGTCCTTACAACCAAAAACACTGGGTGCCCATGGTCCATTGACAGAACCCACCCAATTGTATGCTCTAGGGAACAGGAACATGATTTCCTCAGAGACACTTAGGGGATGATTCTCAGCCCCCTGCCTTGTTCAGAGTGTGACACTCTGCTGCAACGAGATTCTGGTACCTATACCAATCACCCCTGCCCCTCTAAGACTGTATGACAGAGCCTGTACCACACACTTGATGATCAGCTACCTGCACAGCTGAGCTAAATTCATAAAAGTGAATGGACTCCTAGATTGATATTCCTGATAACATCCCTAGCCATCTGGGGAAAGGACATCAGAGCTCCAAAGGCAAAAATAATCAAGCTAGTTCACTCAAGCAACCCATTTGGGCATATCAAAACAAAACAGAGCAAGAAGCTATAACACAGTAAAAGCAAACATAAAATAAGTTAATAACTTATAGATGGCTAGGAGACAACAGTCAATATCAAGTCACGTAAAGAAACAGACCATGATGGCCTCAATAAGCTCTCAAACCAAAGAATCAAGGGGTCTTCTAGACGAAAGTGCCTTCCTGGAATCACCACAGGCAGAATACAAAAGATTAATATACAAAACTCTTCAAGACATCAGGAAGGAAATCAGGCAATACTTAGAACAATCACACAGATAAAGCAGCGGAAGAAATTAAAAAGATTATTCAGGAACATAATGAAAAATTTAACAAGCTGGAAAAATCCATAGACAGAGAGTGATCAGAAATTCAGAAGACTAACAATAAAATTACAGAAGTAGAAAACTCAATAGAAAGTCAGAGGAGCAAAATTGAGCAAGTGGAAGGCAGAATTTCTGACTTGAAGATAAACCACTTGGCATCAATATATTTGAAGAAAAATCAGATAAAAGAATTTTTTAAAAAAGGAAGAAATCTTAAGAATTATGTGGGACTCTATCAAGAGAAATAACCTAAGAGTGATGGCAGTGCCAGAACAGGGAGGGATAACAGAAAATACAGAGAGAATTGTTAAAGATTTATTGGCAGAAAACTTCCCTGATATTGTGAAAGATGAGAAGATGTCTGTCCAAGAAGCTCATCGAACTCCACATAAGGTAGATGTTAGAAGAAAGTCACCAAGACATATTATAATCAAACTTGCCAAAACCAAAGATAAAGAGAGAATTTTAAGAGCAACTAGGGATAAACAAAGGAGAGTCAATAAGAATAAGCTCGGACTACTCAGCAGGAATCACGCACGCAAGAAGGCAATGGGGTGACTTATATCAAAAATTGAAGGAAAAAAATTGCCAGCCAAGAATCATATATCCAGCAAAACTGTCTCTCAAATATGAAGGTGAAATTAGGACATTTCCAGATAAACAGAAGTTTAGAGAATTTGTAAAAACCAAACCAAAACTACAAGAAATACTAAAGAGAGTTCTTTGGTTAGAAAATCAATAATATCAGGGATCAACTCAAGACTAGAACACTGGGCAGAGCAATCAGAAGTCAGCTGAGACAGGGAAATAGCAAAAATAAATCAAGATTAAAAAAAACACTCAAAACAGGGAAACAGTGATATTATTATGTAAAAGAGGACATCATTAAAACAATAAAGAGGGACTAAGAAATGTAGTCATAGATCTTCCATATGGAGAGGAAGACAAGGTGATACAAAGACATAAAAGTTAGGTTTAAATTTAGAAAGATAGGGGTGTATAATAAGGTAACCACAAAGGAGACAAACTGTCCTACAGATCAAAATAAAATACAAGAAAAAGAGACTCAGGAGAAACAAAATTAACAACAATGAATATGAGGAAAGGACAATATATAAAAATAATCTACTCAGAACATAAAATTAAGTGAGAAAAAGAAACTGTCAACAACACACAAAAAAAAGACATCAAAATGATAGCACTAAATTCATACCTATCCATAATTACCCTGAATGTAAATGGACTAAATGCACCAATAAAGAGACAGAGAGTGGCAGAATGGATTAAAAAACATGATCCATCTATATGCTGCCTGTAAGAGACACACCTTGGACTTAGAGACACAAACAAACTAAAACTCAAAAGATGGAAAAAAATATATCAAGGAAACAACAATCAAAAAAGAGCAGGAGTGACAATATTAATTTCTGACAAAATAGACTTTAAAGTTAAATCCACCACGAAGGATAAGAAAGGATTAAAAGAACAATACACCAGAAGGATATAACCATACTAAATAGTTATGCAACCAATGACAGGGATGCAAGATACATAAAACACAGCTCCACAATAATAGTAGGAGACTTCAACACACCACTTTTGGTGAAGGACAGGACATCCAGAAAGAAGCTCAATAAAGACACCAAAAAAAAAAAAAAAAAAAAGCCCAGTGCTCTGGCGGACTCGAACTGCCGACCCTTTGGTAAGCAACCGTAGAACTTAACCACTACACCACCAGGGTTTCCCCAATAAAGACACAGAAGATCGAAATACAACAATTAACCAAATTGACCTCATAGACATATACAGAAGACTCCACCAAACAGCAGACAAGTATACTTTCTTTTCTAGTGCACGTGGAACATTCTCTAGAATAGAGCACGTATTAGGTCATAAAGCAAGCCTTAGCAGAATCCAAAACATGGAAATATTACAAAGCATACTCTCTGACCATAAGGCCATAAAAGTAGAAATCAATAACACAAAAGCTGGGAAAAGAAATCAAATACTTGGAAACTGAACAATACCCTGCTCAAAAAAGACTGGATTATAGAAGACATTAAGGATGGAATAAAGAAATTCATAGAATCCAATGAGAATGAAAAAATTTCCTATCAGAACCTTTGGGACACAGTGAAAGCAGTGCTCAGAGGTCAATTTATATCAATAAATGCACACATACAAAAAGAAGAAAGGGCCAAAATCAAAGAATTATCCCTACACCTTGAACAAATAGAAAGAGAGCAATAAAAGAAACCCTCAGGCACTAGACGAAAACAAAAAATAAAAATTAGAGCAGAACTAAATGAAATTGAAAACAGAAAAACAATTGAAAGAATTAACAGACCAAAAGCTGGTTCTTTGAAAAAATTAACAAAATTGATAAACCATTGACCAAACTGACAAAAGAAAAACAAGAGAGGAAGCAATTAACCCAAATAAGAAATGAGATGGGTGATATTACAACAGACTCAACTGAAACTAAAAGGATCATATCAGATTAGTATGAAAAATTGTACTCTAACAAATTTGAAAATCTAGAAGAAATGGATGAATTCCTAGAAACACACTACCTAACTAAACTAACACAAACAGAAGTAGAACAACTAAATAGACCCATAACAAAAGAAGAGATTGAAAAGGTAATCAGAAAACTCCCAACAACAACAAAAGCCCTGGCCTGGACGGCTTCATTGCACAGTTCTACCAAACTTTGAGAGAAGAGTTAACACCACTACTACTAAAAGGTATTTCAGAGCATAGAAAGGGACAGAATACTCCCTAACTCATTCTATGAAATCAGCATATTCCTGACACAAAAACCAGGTAAAGACACCATTAAAAAAGAAATTACAGACCTATGTCCCTCAGAAACTTAGATGCAAAAATCATCAACAAAATCTAGCCAATAGAACTCAACAACATATCAAAAAAATAATTCACCATGACCAAGTGGGATTCATACCAGGTATGCAGGGATGGTTCAACATTAGAAAAACAATGAATGTAATCCATCATATACATAAAATAAAAGACAAGAATCATATGATTTTATCAATTGATGCAGAAAGGCATTTGACAAAGTTCAATACCCAATCATGATAAGAACTCTCAGCAAAATAGGAATAGTAGGAAAATTCCTCATCATAATACAGGGCATTTATACAAAGCCAACAGCCAACATCATCCTAAATGGAGAGAGCCTGAAAGCATTCCCCTTGAGATCAGGAACCAGACAAGGATCCCCTTTATCATCACTGTTGTTCAACATTGTGCTGGAGGTCCTAGCAAGAGCAATTAGGCTAGATAAAGAAATGAAGGGCATCCTGATTGGCAAGGAAGAAGTAAAAGCATCTCCATTTGTAGATGACATGATCTTATACACAGAAAACCCTAAGGAATCCTCAAGAAAACTACTGAAACTAATAGAAGAGTTCACAGAGTATCAGTATACAAGATGTTCTTGTTAGGTGCCATCCAGTTGGTTCCGACTCATAGCGACCCTATGCAAAACAGAGCGAAACACTGCCTGGTCCCGAGCCATCCTTACAATTGTTGTTATGCTTTAGCTCATTGTTGCAGCCACTGTGTCAATCCACCTCATTGAGGGTCTTCCTCTTTTCCACTGACCCTGTACTCTGCCAAGCATGATGTCCTCCTCCAGGGACTGATCCCTCCTGACAACATGTCCAAAGTATGTAAGACGCAGTCTCTCCATCCTTGCCTCTAAGGAGCATTCGGGCTGCACTTCTTCCAAGACAGAATTGTTCGTTCTTTTGGCAGTCCATGGTATATTCAATATTCTTCGCCAACACCGCAATTTAAAGGCGTCAACTATTCTTCGGTCTTCCTTATTCATTGTCCAGCTTTCACATGCATATGATGTGATTGAAAATACCATGGCTTGGATCAGGCACACCTTAGTCTTCAGGGTGACATCTTTGCTCTTCAACACTTTGAAGAGGTCCTTTGAAGTAGATTTGCCCAATGCAATGCATCTTTTGATTTCTTGACTGATACTTCCATGGCTATTGATTGTGGATCCAAGTAAAATGAAATCCTTGACAACTTCAATCTTTTCTCCATTTATCATGACGTTGCTTATTGGTCCAGTTGTGAGGATTTTTGTTTTCTTTATGTTGACATGCAATCCATACTGAAGGCTGTGGTCCTTGATCTTCATTAGTAAGTGCTTCAAGTCCTCTTCACTTTCAGCTAGCAAGGTTGTGTCATCTGCATAACGAAGGTTGTTAATGAGTCTTCCTCCAATCCTGATGCCCCGTTCTTCTTCATATAGTCCAGCTTCTCGGATTATTTGTTCAGCATACAGATTAAATAGGTATGGTGAAACAATACAACCCTGACACACACCTTTCCTGACTTTAAACCAATCCATAACCCTTTGTTATCTCCAAACAACTGCCTCTTGATCTAAGTATAGGTTCCTCATGAGCACAATCAAGTGTTCTGGAATTCCCATTCTTTGCAATGTTATCCATAGTTTCTTATGATCCGCACAGTCAAATGCCTTTGCGTAGTCAATAAAACACAGGTAAACATCCTTCTGGTATTCTCTGCTTTCAGCCAGGATCCATTTGACATCAGCAATGATATTCCTGGTTCCACTTCCTCTTCTTAAACCTGCTTGAATTCCTGGAAGTTCCCTGTCGATATACTGCTGCAGCCATTTTGAATGATCTGCAGCAAAATTTTGCTTGTGTGTGTTATTAATGATATTGTTCTATAATTTCCATATTCGGTTGGATCATCTTTCTTGGGAATAGGCATAAATATGGATCTCTTCCAGTCAGTTGGCCAGGAAGCTGTCTTCCATATTTCTTGGCATAGACAAGTGAGCACCTCCAGCACTGCATCCATTTGCTGAAACATCTCAATTGATATTCCATCAATTCCTAGAACCTTGTTTTCTGCCAATGCCTTCAGAGCAGCTTGGACTTCTTCCTTCAGTACCATCGGTTCCTGATCATACGCCACCTCTTGAAATGATTGAATATCGACTAATTCTTTTTGGTATAATGACTCTGTGTATTCTTTTCATCTTCTTTTGATGCTTCCTGCATCATTTAATATTTTCCTCATAGAATCCTTCAGTGTTGCAACTCGAGGCTTGAATTTTTTCTTCCATTCTTTCAGCTTGAGAAATGCCAAGCGTGTTCTTCCCTTTTGGTTTTCCATCTCCAGCTCTTTGCACGTCATTATAATACTTTACTTTGTCTTCTCAAGAGGCCCTTTGAAATCTTCTGCTCAGTTCTTTTACTTTTGAATTCTTCCTTTTGCTTTAGCTGCTCGATGCTCAAGAGCAAGTTTCAGAGTCTCCTCTGACATCCATCTTGGTCTTTTCTTTCTTTCCTGTCTTTTCAGTGACCTCTTGCTTTCTTCATGGATGATGTCCTTGGTGTCATTCCACAACTCGTCTGGTCTGTGGTCACTAGTGTTCAATGCGTCAAATCTATTCTTCAGATGGTCTCTAAATTCAGGTGGGATATACTCAAGGTCATATTTTGGCTCTCGTGGACTTGCTCTGATTTTCTTCAGTTTCAGTTTGAACTTACATGGGCAATTCATGCTCTTTTCCACAGTCGGCCCCTGGCCTTGTTCTGACTGTTGATATTGAGCTTTTCCATCGTCTCTTTCCACAGATGTAGTCAATTTGATTTCTGTATGTTCCATCTGGTGAGGTCCATGTGTATAGCCGCTGTTTATGTTGGTGAAAGAAGATATTTGCAATGAAGAAGTCGTTGTCTTGCAAAATTCTATCATTCAATCTCCGGCATTGTTTCTATCACCAGGGCCATGTTTTCCAACTACTGATCCTTCTTCTATGTTTCCAACTTTCGCATTCCAAAACCAAAAAAAACCAAACCCAGTGCCGTCGAGTTGATTCCGACTCATGGCGACCCTATACCACCAGTAATTATGAATACATCTTGATTGCATATTTAATCAATTTCAGACTGCAGCAGCTGATAAAAATCTTCTATTTCTTCATCTTTGGCCCTAGAGGTTGGTGCATAAATTTGAATAATAGTCATATTAACTGGTCTTCCTTGTAGGCATATGGATATTATCCTATCACTGGCAGCATTGTAGTTCAGGATAGATCTTGAAACGTTCTTTTTGACGATGAATGCAACACCATTCCACTTCGAGTTGTCATTCCCAACATATAGACTATATGATAGTCTGATTCAAAATGGCCAATACCAGGCCATTTTGGCTCACTAATGCCTAGGATATCGATGTTTATGTGTTCCATTTCATTTTTAATGATTTCCAATTTTTCTAGATTCATACTTCGTACATTCCAGGTTCTAATTATTAATGGATGTTTCTAGCTGTTTCTTCTCATTTTGAGTCCTGCCACCTCAGCAAATGAAGGTCCTGGAAGCTTTACTCCACCCACATCATTAAGGTCGACTCTCCTTTGAAGAGGCAGCTCTTTCCCAGTCATCTTTTGAGTGCCTTCCAACCTGGGGGGCTCATCTTCCAGCACTATATCAGGCAATGTTCCGCTGCTATGCATAAGGTTTTCACTGGCTAATGCTTTTCAGAAGTAGACTGCCGGGTCCTTCTTCCTAGTCTATCTTAGTCTGGAAGCTCAGCTAAAACCTGTCCTCCATGGGTGACCCTGCTGGTATCTGAATACCAGTGGCATAGCTTCCAGCATCACAGCAACACAAGCTCCCACAGTACAACAAACTGACCAACACGTGGGGGAGGATACAAGATAAACATACAAAAATCAGTTGGGGCGGAGCCAAGATGGCGGACTAGGCAGACGCTACCTCGGATCCCTCTTACAACAAAGACACGGAAAAACAAGTGAATCGATCACATACATAACAATCTACGAACCCTGAACAACAAACACAGATTTAGAGACGGAGAACGAACTAATACGGGGAAGCAGCGATTGTTTCCAGAGCCTGGAGCCAGCGTACCAGTCAGGTACGGCACAAGCACAGAGACCTGCTCCACCCCCTTGAACTAACCCCGGGAGGGGGACCAGCTGGTTCCACGGGCGGCGTGGGACGCAGCCGGTAGGAGAAGTCCCCGGGAGGCAGTGACTGATCTTGGAGCAGAAAGAGCAGCATCCGAGCCGGGGAACCGTCCCGCAGGGATTAGGACTGCACGCAGGCGGCTTCATTAACATCTGAATAGCCTGAGCCAAAGGGAGAACTCTGATAGGGATCTGACTGCAGTTTTTTTTTTAGCGGATTTTCTGGAAAAACTAGTTTCCCAGTGATGGCTCGGAGACAACAATCCATATCAAACCACTTAAAGAAGCAGACCGGGACAGCTTCTCCAACCCCCCAAACAAAAGAATCAAAATCTTTCCCAAATGAAGATACAATTTTGGAATTATCAGATACAGAATATAAAAAACTAATTTACAGAATGCTTAATGATATCACAAATGAAATTAGGATATCTGCAGAAAAAGCCAAGGAACACACTGATAAAACTGTTGAAGAACTCAAAAAGATTATTCAAGAACATACTGGAAAAATTAATAAGTTGCAAGAATCCATAGAGAGACAACATGTAGAAATCCAAAAGATTAACAATAAAATAACAGAATTAGACAACGTAATAGGAAGTCAGAGGAGCAGACTCGAGCAATTAGAATGCAGACTGGGACATCTGGAGGACCAGGGAATTAACACCAACATAGCTGAAAAAAAATCAGATAAAAGAATTAAAAAAAATGAAGAAACCCTAAGAATTATGTGGGACTCTATCAAGAAGGATAACCTGCGGGTGATTGGAGTCCCAGAACAGGGAGGAGGGACAGAAAACACAGAGAAAATAGTTGAAGAACTTCTGACAGAAAACTTCCCTGACATCATGAAAGACGAAAGGATATCTATCCAAGATGCTCATCGAACCCCATTTAAGATTGATCCAAAAAGAAAAACACCAAGACATATTATCATCAAACTCACCAAAACCAAAGATAAACAGAAAATTTTAAAAGCAGCCAGGGAGAAAAGAAAAGTTTCCTTCAAGGGAGAATCAATAAGAATATGTTCTGACTACTCAGCAGAAACCATGCAGGCAAGAAGGGAATGGGACGACATATACAGAACACTGAAGGAGAAAAACTGCCAGCCAAGGATCATATATCCAGCAAAACTCTCTCTGAAATATGAAGGCGAAATTAAGATATTTACAGACAAACACAAGTTTAGAGAATTTGCAAAAACCAAACCAAAGCTACAAGAAATACTAAAGGATATTGTTTGGTCAGAGAACCAATAATATCAGATATCAGCACAACACAAGGTCACAAAACAGAACGTCCTGATATCAACTCAAATAGGGAAATCACAAAAACAAACAAATTAAGATTAATTAAAAAAAAAAAATACACATAACAGGGAATCATGGAAGTCAA
This sequence comes from Elephas maximus indicus, assembly GCF_024166365.1. NCBI lineage: Eukaryota > Metazoa > Chordata > Mammalia > Proboscidea > Elephantidae > Elephas > Elephas maximus. The sequence goes on along the minus strand of NC_064822.1, from coordinate 75,880,648 downwards.
TAGGTAAAAGATCACAATAATCAAAAAGAGGGACTAAATACAGGAGGCATTGAACTGCCATATGGAGAGTGATACAAGGCGATATAGAACAATACAAGTTAGGTTTTTACTTAGAAAAATAGGGGTATATAATGAGGTAACCACAAAAAGGTATAACAACTCTATAACTCAAGACAAAAACCAAGAAAAACGTAACGACTCAACTAACATAAAGTCAAACACTATGAAAATGAGGATCTCACAATTTACTAAGAAAAACGCCTCAGCACAAAAAAGTATGTGGAAAAATGAAATTGTCAACAACACACATAAAAAGGCATCAAAATGACAGCACTAAAAACTTATTTATCTATAATTACCCTGAATGTAAATGGACTAAATGCACCAATAAAGAGACAGAGAGTCACAGACTGGATAAAGAAACACGATCCATCTATATGCTGCCTACAAGAGACACACCTTAGACTTAGAGACTCAAATAAACTAAAACTCAAAGGATGGAAAAAAGTATATCAAGCAAACAATAAGCAAAAAAGAAGAGGAGTAGCAATATTAATTTCTGACAAAATAGACTTTAGACTTAAATCCACCACAAAGGATAAAGAAGGACACTATATAATGATAAAAGGGACAATTGATCAGGAAGACATAACCATATTAAATATTTACGCACCCAATGACAGGGCTGCAAGATACATAAATCAAATTTTAACAGAACTGAAAAGCGAGATAGATACCTCCACAATTATAGTAGGAGACTTCAACACACCACTTTCGGAGAAGGACAGGACATCCAGCAAGAAGCTCAACAGAGACACGGAAGATCTAATTACAACAATCAACCAACTTGACCTCATTGACTTATACAGAACTCTCCACCCAACTGCTGCAAAATATACTTTTTTTTCCAGCGCACATGGAACATTCTCTAGAATAGACCACATATTAGGACATAAAACAAACCTTTGCAGAGTCCAAAACATCGAAATATTACAAAGCATCTTCTCAGATCACAAGGCAATAAAACTAGAGATCAATAACAGAAAAACGAGGGAAAAGAAATCAAATACTTGGAAAATGAACAATACCCTCCTGAAAAAAGACTGGGTTATAGAAGACATCAAGGAGGGAATAAGGAAATTCATAGAAAGCAACGAGAATGAAAATACTTCCTATCAAAACCTCTGGGACACAGCAAAAGCAGTGCTCAGAGGCCAATTTATATCAATAAATGCACACATACAAAAAGAAGAAAGAGCCAAAATCAGAGAACTGTCCCTACAACTTGAACAAATAGAAAGTGAGCAACAAAAGAATCCATCAGGCACCAGAAGAAAACAAATAATAAAAATTAGAGCTGAACTAAATGAATTAGAGAACAGAAAAACAATTGAAAGAATTAACAAAGCCAAAAGCTGGTTCTTTGAAAAAATTAACAAAATTGATAAACCATTGGCTAGACTGACTAAAGAAATACAGGAAAGGAAACAAATAACCCGAATAAGAAATGAGAAGGACCACATCACAACAGAACCAAATGAAATTAAAAGAATCATTTCAGATTATTATGAAAAATTGTACTCTAACAAATTTGAAAACCTAGAAGAAATGGATGAATTCCTGGAAAAACACTACCTACCTAAACTAACACATTCAGAAGTAGAACAACTAAATAGACCCATAACAAAAAAAGAGATTGAAACGGTAATCAAAAAACTCCCAACAAAAAAAAGTCCCGGCCCGGACGGCTTCACTGCAGAGTTCTACCAAATTTTCAGAGAAGAGTTAACACCACTACTACTAAAGGTATTCCAAAGCATAGAAAATGACGGAATACTACCCAACTCATTCTATGAAGCCACCATCTCCCTGATACCAAAACCAGGTAAAGACATTACAAAAAAAGAAAATTATAGACCTATATCCCTCATGAACATTGATGCAAAAATCCTCAACAAAATTCTAGCCAATAGAATCCAACAACACATCAAAAAAATAATTCACCCTGATCAAGTGGGATTTATACCAGGTATGCAAGGCTGGTTTAATATCAGAAAAACCATTAATGTAATCCATCACATAAATAAAACAAAAGACAAAAACCACATGATCTTATCAATTGATGCAGAAAAGGCATTTGACAAAGTCCAACACCCATTCATGATAAAAACTCTTACCAAAATAGGAATTGAAGGAAAATTCCTCAACATAATAAAGGGCATCTATGCAAAGCCAACAGCCAATGTCACTCTAAATGGAGAGAACCTGAAAGCATTTCCCTTGAGAACGGGAACCAGACAAGGATGCCCTTTATCACCGCTCTTATTCAACATCGTGTTGGAAGTCTTAGCCAGGGCAATCAGGCTAGACAAAGAAATAAAAGGTATCCGGATTGGCAAGGAAGAAGTAAAGTTATCACTATTTGCAGATGACATGATTATATACACAGAAAACCCTAAGGAATCCTCCAGAAAACTACTGAAACTAATAGAAGAGTTTGGCAGAGTCTCAGGTTATAAAATAAACATACAAAAATCACTTGGATTCCTCTACATCAACAAAAAGAACACCGAAGAGGAAATAACCAAATCAATACCATTCACAATAGCCCCCAAGAAGATAAGATACTTAGGAATAAATCTTACCAAGGATGTAAAAGACCTATACAAAGAAAACTACAAAGCTCTACTACAAGAAATTCAAAAGGACATACTTAAGTGGAAAAACATACCTTGCTCATGGATAGGAAGACTTAACATAGTAAAAATGTCTATTCTACCAAAAGCCATCTATACATTTAACGCACTTCCGATCCAAATTCCAATGTCATATTTTAAGGGGATAGAGAAACAAATCACCAATTTCATATGGAACGGAAAGAAGCCCCGGATAAGCAAAGCACTACTGAAAAAGAAGAAGAAAGTGGGAGGCCTCACCTTACCTGACTTCAGAAACTATTATACAGCCACAGTAGTCAAAACAGCCTGGTATTGGTACAACAACAGACACATAGACCAATGGAACAGAATTGAGAACCCAGACATAGATCCATCCACGTATGAGCAGCTGATATTTGACAAAGGACCAGTGTCAATTAACTGGGGAAAAGATAGCCTTTTTAACAAATGGTGCTGGCATAACTGGATATCCATTTGCAAAAAAATGAAACAGGACCCATACCTCACACCATGCACAAAAACTAACTCCAAGTGGATCAAAGACCTAAACATAAAGACTAAAACGATAAAGATCATGGAAGAAAAAATTGGGACAACCCTAGGAGCCCTAATACAAGGTATAAACAGAATACAAAACATTACCAAAAATGATGAAGAGAAACCCGATAACTGGGAGCTCCTAAAAATCAAACACCTATGCTCATCTAAAGACTTCACCAAAAGAGTAAAAAGACCACCTACAGATTGGGAAAGAATTTTCAGCTATGACATCTCCGACCAGCGCCTGATCTCTAAAATCTACATGATTCTGTCAAAACTCAACCACAAAAAGACAAACAACCCAATCAAGAAGTGGGCAAAGGATATGAACACACATTTCACTAAAGAAGATATTCAGGCAGCCAACAGATACATGAGAAAATGCTCTCGATCATTAGCCATTAGAGAAATGCAAATTAAAACTACGATGAGATTCCATCTCACACCAGCAAGGCTGGCATTAATCCAAAAAACACAAAATAATAAATGTTGGAGAGGCTGCGGAGAGATTGGAACTCTCATACACTGCTGGTGGGAATGTAAAATGGTACAACCACTTTGGAAATCTATCTGGCGTTATCTTAAACAGTTAGAAATAGAACTACCATACAACCCAGAAATCCCACTCCTAGGAATATACCCTAGAGATACAAGAGCCTTCATACAAACAGATATATGCACACCCATGTTTATTGCAGCTCTGTTTACAATAGCAAAAAGTTGGAAGCAACCAAGGTGTCCATCAACGGATGAATGGGTAAATAAATTGTGGTATATTCACACAATGGAATACTACGCATCGATAAAGAACAGTGACGAATCTCTGAAACATTTCATAACATGGAGGAACCTGGAAGGCATTATGCTGAGCAAAATTAGTCAGAGGCAAAAGGACAAATATTGTATAAGACCACTATTATAAGATCTTGAGAAATAGTAAACCTGAGAAGAACACATACTTTTGTGGTTACGAGGGGGGGAGGGAGGGAGGGTGGGAGAGGGTTTTTTATTGATTAATCAGTAGATAAGAACTGCTTTAGGTGAAGGGAAAGACAACACTCAATACATGGAAGGTCAGCTCAATTGGACTGGACCAAAAGCAAAGAAGTTTCCGGGATAAAATGAATGCTTCAAAGGTCAGCGGAGCAAGCGCGGGGGTCTGGGGAACATGGTTTGCGGGGACTTCTAAGTCAATTGGCAAAATAATTCTATTATGAAATCATTCTGCATCCCACTTCGAAATGTGGCGTCTGGGGTCTTAAATGCTAACAAGCAGCCATCTAAGATGCAGCAATTGGTCTCAACCCACCTGGAGCAAAGGAAAATGAAGAACACCAAGCCCACATGACAACTAAGAGCCCAAGAGACAGAAAGGGCCACATGAACCAGAGACCTACATCATCCTGAGACCAGAAGAACTAGTTGGTGCCCGGCCACAATCGATGACTGCCCTGACAGGGAGCTCAGCAGAGGACCCCTGAGGGAGCAGGAGATCAGTGGGATGCAGACCCCAAATTCTCATAACAAGACCAAACTTAATGGTCTGACTGAGACTGGAGGAATCCCGGCGGCCATGCTCCCCAGACCTTCAGCTGACACTGGACAGGAACCATCCCCGAAGACAACTCATCAGAAATGAAAGGGACTGGTCAGCGGGTGGGAGAGAGATGCTGATGAAGAGTGAGCTAATTATATCAGGTGGACACTTGAGATTGTGTTGGCAACTCTTGTCTGGAGGGGGGATGGGAGGATAGAGAGAGAGGGAAGCCGGCAAAATTGTCAAGAAAGGAGAGACTGAAAGGGCTGACTCAAGACGGGGAGAGTAAGTGGGAGTAGGGAGTGAGATGTATGTAAACTTATATGTGACAGACTGATTGGATTTGTAAACGTTCACTTGAAGCTTAATAAAAGTTATTATAAAAAAAAAAAAAAAAAAAAAAATCAGTTGGATTCCTCTACACCAACAAAAAGAACATCAAAGAGGAAATCACCAAATCAATACCATTTACAGTAGTCCCCAAGAAGATAAAATACTTAGGAATAAATCTTACCAGAGATGTAAAAGACTTATACAAAAAAAACTACAAAACACTTCTGTAAGAAACCAAAAGAGAGCTACCCACCCAAAAATCCACTGCCGTCGAGTCAATTCCAACTCATAGCGAAAGGAGAGCTACACAAGTGAAAAAACATACCTTGCTCATGGATAGGAAGACTTAACATTATAAAAATGTCTATTCTACCAAAAGCAATGTATACATTTAACACAATTCCAGCCCAAATTCCAATGATATTTTTTAATGTGATGGAGAAACAAATCACCAACTTCATATGGAAGGGAATGAGGTCCCAGATAAGTAAAGCATTACTGAAAAAGAAGAACACAGTGAGAGGCCTCACTCTACCTGATTTTAGAACCTACTATACCACCACAGTAGTCAAAACAGCCTGGTACTGGTACAGGAACAGATACTTAGACCAATGGAACAGTGTTGAGAATCCAGACGTAAATCCATCCACATATGAGCAGCTGATATTTGACAAAGGCACCAAAACAGTTAAATGGGGAAAAAACAGTCTTTTTAACAAATGGTGCTGGCATAACTGGATATCCATCTGCAAAAAAATGAAAAAAAGACCCATACCTCACACCATGAGCAAAAACTAATTCAAAATGGATCAAGGCCTAAATATAAAATCTAAAATGATAAAGATCATGGAAGAAAAAATAGACAATGTTAGTAGCCCTAATACATGGTATAAACAGCATACAAAACATTACTAACAATGCGGAAGAAAAACTAGATAACCGGGAGCTTCTAAAAATCAAACACCTATGCTCCTCCAAAGACTTCACCAAAAGAGTAAAAGATTACCTACAGACTGAGAAAAAGTTTTTAGCTGTGACATTTCTGATCAGTGCCTGATCCCTAAAATCTACATGACACTGCAAAAACTCAACTACAAAAAAAGACAAATAACCCAATTAAAAATGGGCAAAAGTTATGAACAGACACTTCACTAAAGACATTCAGGAAGCTAACATATACATAAGGAGATCCTTGTGCTTATTAGCCATTAGAGAAATGAAAATCAAAACTACAATGAGATTCCATCTCACTCCAACAAGGCTGGAATTAATCCAAAAAACAAAATAATAAATGTTGGAGAGGTTGTGGAGAGATTGGAACACTTATACACTGCTGGTGGGAATATAAAATGGTACAACTGCTTTGGAAACCGATTTGCTGTTTCCTTAAAAAGCTAGAAATAGAACTACCATACTATCAAGCAATCCCACTCCTTGGAATATATACTAGAGAAATAAGAGCCTTTACACGAACAGATACATGCACACCCATGTTCGTTGCCGCCCTGTTTACAATAGCAAAAAGATGGAAGCAACCAAGGTGCCCATCAATAGATGAATGAATAAATAAATTATGGTATATTCACACAATGGAATACTATGCATTGATAAAGAACAGTGTTGAATCTGTGAAACATTTCATAACGTGGAGGAATCTGAAAGACGTTATGCAGAGTGAAATCAGTTAGTTGCAAAAGGACATATATTGTATAATACCACTATTATAAGAACTCAAGAAATAGTTTAAATAGAGAAGAAAATATTCTTTGGTGGTTATGAGAATTGGGAGGGAGGGAAGGTGGGGGAAGGGTGTTCACTAATTGGATAGTAGATAAGAGCTATTTTAGGTGAAGGGAAGGACGACATACAATACAGACAAGGTCAGCACAACTGGACTAAACCAAAAGCATAGAAGTTTTGTGAATAAACTGAATGCATCAAAGGCCAGCATAGGAGGGGTGGGGGTTTGGGGACCATGGTTTCAGGGGACATCTAAGTCAATTGGCATAATAAAATTTATTAAGAAAACATTCTGCATGCACTTTGGAGCATGGCATCTGGGGTCTTAAACACTAGCAAGCGGCCATCTAAGATGCATCTATTGGTCTCAACCCACCTGGGTCAAAGGAGAATGAAGAACACCAAGGACACAAGGTAATTATGAGCCCAAGAGACAGAAAGGGCCACATAAACCAAAGACTATATCAGCCTGAGGCCAGAAAAACTAGGTGGTGTCCGGCTTCAACTGTCGACTGCCCTGACAGGGAACACAACAGAGAATCCCTGAGGGAGCAGGAGAGCAGTGAGATGCAGATCCCAAATTCTTGTAATAAGACCAGAGTTAATGGTCTGACTGAGACTAGAAGGACCCTGGTGGTCATGGCCGCTAGACCTTCTGTTGGCCCAGGACAGGAATCATTCCCAAAGCCAACTCTTTAGACAGGGATTGGACTAGACAATGGGATGGAAAGGGATGCTGGTGAGGAGTGAGCTTCTTGGATCGGGTGGACACTTGAGACTATGTTGGCAACTCCTGCCTGGAGGGGAGATGAGAGTGTAGAGGGGGTTAGAAGCTGGCAGAATGGACACTAAAAGAGAGAATGGATGGGGGGAATGGGCTGTCTCATTAGGGGGAGAGCAATTGGGAGTATGTAGCAAGGTGTATATAAGTTTTTGTGTGAGAGACTGACTTGATTTGTAAACTTTCACTTAAACCCCAATTAAAAAAAAATCATTCAAGATAAAAATCAATTAAGGGCGAAACAAAGCCATCTAAGCCAACCTCCTCATTGTAATAACAAGAAAACTAAATTTTAGAGAACTGACAGAGTCACATAAAGAATTAATAACACAACCAGTTCTCAAATCTTGGTCTCTTGACTTCTAGTCTGTTTGATAACTGTTTATCTATGGTAAGAACAAGTAGAAACCAGTTTGTTGGGTTAGCATAAGAGCAGGTATACCTCTTAACTGCAATCTACCTTTAGAGGAACAGAAGGTGAATATCAAAATTCTGAATAAAGCAGGGTACCAAAGGCAGACCACAGAAGCAGACCAATAAGTCAATAAATAAGAAAGGCTGAGAGCAACAGAAACTAAGCCATTAGAGAATGAAAAAAAAAAAAAATGGAAAGAAAGTATCAGGATATCTTTAATGGAAGAGTGAAGGATTCTGTTTGGTCTCGTTCTGCTCCTTTTTCACACATTTCCAATGCAAGATTACCTGGGTGTGCTGGGTGCTTTTAAAGAGTCAAAGGAAGATGGTTTAAAACATACACTCAATCTATTGTATCATGTTGCTTGTCACTTTGCCTCTATTGTCCATCATTGTAAAGAGAAGCAATAAAAAGAGAGATTAAGATAAAAGACAGACATAATAGGAAGAAAATATTTGGCTCTTTAATTTATAAAGCCCTATCTTTATAACCCATTGCTGTCGAGTCTACTCCGACTCATAATAACCCTATAGGACAGAGTAGAACTGCCCCACAGAGTTTCCAAGGAGTGCCTGATAGATTTGAACTGCCAACCTTTTGGTTAACAGCAGTAGCTCTCAACCACTACACCACCAGGGTTTCCGTATCTTTATAAAGAGTAACTAAAAGATATTTTCCTTAAAGTTAAGAATAGTAAACTGAAAAAAACTTAAGTTCACAATAGTTAGGGAGGCAATAAATTGAGCTTATGTTTATGATGCAAATTTTTTTTCTTTTTTTTAAATAAATTTGTGATATACCTAGTTCTTTCAAAAATTTCTTTCAAGAAAAAGGAAAATTTCTATTCTCTTTGGTTCAATTAGGGAAGGTTTAACAATCCCTTAAATTAAGAATGGCAGAAGTCTAGTATGAATGTTCCTACTTCCCATTGTTTCACCCATCAGAGACATCACTAATCAATCACTATATCAGAGAAAGCTAACAGATTTATGTTGGCTTGTCATTACTGCTTTATACCAGGGGTCAGCAAGTTTTTTCTTTAAAGTGTTAGATACCAAATATTTTAGACTTTGTGTGCCATAAGGTCTCAACTCTGCTGCTGTACATGGAAAGCAGCCATGGACAATATGTAAAAGAGTAAGTGTTGCTATATTCCGATAAACCTGTTGGGCCAGATTTTTCCCATAGACCATAGTTTGCTGTCCCTGCTTCAGAGGTATTAAGTATTACTATCCTCCTGATGGCAGCAACATGTTCATCTCGACTAAGAAACATAGGAAGAAACACCCTATTGATGGTGAAAATCAGATTCTATGAGGTAACTGTAGCCTAATCAGTTTCTCTTTATCAGCAGCCCAAATTTCATGTGGATAGAGAAAGAAAGGAAGATAACTCACACATGGTAATATACTCACCCATAACCAGGGCCACATTATGACTTTTGTGACCTCTGAACACTCTTACATTTCTGGGCCCTTTCTTTCATTAAGAAGATATTAAAAATTATATTTTTCAACTGTATGGGTCTGAAGAAGAGTATGATTTTTGACTCTAATATTTGCATTTTTTCTTCTGATTTAAAAAATAGAATGAGTGAATATTTGGTCAAAGATGCTAAAGAAAACTTTGAAGAAGAGTAAGGAGGGGGAATACCCTACTAGATATAAATTATTATATTTCTAAAGAAATTAAAGCTGATTGATATTGAGGTAAGAATATACAAATAAGCCCATTGGACATAATAAAGACTATCTTGAAGGATACTCACATAAGCACATGGGGACTTGTGTAAGTTTAAGTGTGGTATTATAAATAAGAGAGAGTAAGACTTTCTAATAAATTGTACCAGGACATTTAGCTATCTCTTTGAAAAATAGATGAAATAAATTAGAGTTTCTTATTCAAACCATTTAATTTACAAAAACGTAGGAAGCATGCTAAAATACAGACAAATTAAACAAGAACAATCTTTTTATGACATTGGGATTGTTTAGAATTTTTAAAAACCACAAAGGAAAAGATTGACTATCAAAATTGAAAATTTCTATTTGACAAAGTGTACTACACATACTGGTAAAGTTATGATAAGACATAAAACCCACAAACAAATAGTAAACTCAAAAAACCAAACTAGTTGGCATTGAATTGTTTCCGACTCATAGCAACCTACAGGACAGATAGAACTGTTCCACAGGGCTTGCAAGGAGTGGCTGGTGGATTCAAACTGCCAACCTTTTGGCTAGCAGCTGAGCTCTTAACCATGGAAAATCTAATCAATAGCTACATTCAGTAAAAGATTTGACATGGCAATTCAATGAAGGTGAATCTGAGTGGTCTACAAAGATACTAAGATCTTCACAAATTCACTAGTAAGCAAGAAAATAAAATTGAAACAATAATGGAAATCCTTTAACACCCAATTGATTAACAAATTTAAAATTCTTACAATATCGAGTGTTTGCAAAGATGTGAGAAAAGATAAATTGTCAAAACATCTGTGCAGATCGATTTTGCAATATTTATTAAAGTTAAGGATGTACCAAAATTTAAACCTCAACAAGTACACCGCTAGGTATATAGTCTAGAAGAAATCATGTCATGGACAAAGATGTTCCGTTTTTTTAAAAGTGACAAAATGAAATTGATTTAATATGGCACTATAGAGGCATGACCTAGTCATACAATTGCATACAGAGCAAAAATGAATGAACTCGATTTACATTAACAAAGATCAATCTAGTAAATAAAATGTTTAGTTAAAAAAAACTACAGAATTATTTGTCTGTTTATGTAATTTTGAAACACTTGTAGCAAATGTATAGAATAAACTAAAGTGATGTTTTTCTTCCAAGAGACAGGGAGGAAAAAAAAAATTGAGACCACAGGGAATGGGATGGAGTCGTGATAAACGTATGTTTTCATCTTATTATGTTTCATTCTGGAAGGAAGAAGGGAAGGGAGGGAGGAATGAAGAAAATAATGATTTGCGTTGTAGATATAGGAATGAATATAATATTTTCTGCATGTTTAAAGTGTATCATAAACTGTAAATATTTTTATATAAGCCCTGTCTACACAATGTACACATATTAAAAACTTAAGACAATGGTACAATAGCAGATAAGTATAAATGTATATTCAGCAAACCTCACATATGTGCCAAGGATGGGAGTTGATATTGGAAAAATGGAGAATGGTCTAGTCTCACCCAGGAACAAGAGTGAAAAGATCTTAGGGATTTTTTCTAGATTTTAAAAAAGTGGAACAGTTTGAGTCAGTAGCAGAAAGAAGATGATTCTCTTATAAATGTTTGAACAAAACTTCTAGTTGGAAAGAGTGATCATATATGAATTCAGTAAGACATCCATTATGATAATAAAGTTAAACTTACTATAATTTATAGGCATTTTGAGGTTCTAGAAAGTCTAAGTGTTACAAATATTTGTTTTTTCCTGATCACACATGCAGGTACTTTCTTTTTCCCTGGAAAATTATAAAGAGCTCAAATTCCATTGCCAAGTGAAATAATTTAAAAAGGCTTTTGTTAAATTTTTTCTGTATATCTTAAAATAAGTCAAAGAATTTACGTTATATACAATTGGCATATTGTTACAAAAACATGTTTTACCTCACAGGCGCTACTAACATTCAGTTATTTATTTTCAACCTTATATTTTGTTCATGGTAAGTCATTTTTTTTCTTTACTTTGCCACAATCTTCTAACATTTACATTCTAAAAGAGAGAAAATAGATACCAATTCCACACTACCTACAAATTTTGGATTTTATAAAAGTAGGCCTTGTCAAATGAAGATGCTCGCTGAAATTCATTTAACTTATCTTGGTGTGGATGCTACAAATATTGCACTTAATGCTGCCCATAAAGATTATTCTGCTTATAGTTCGAAATCAAAGTTTTAACACAATAAAATTTTATAAAAAATATTTTTGATTTGTATATTTTATTTTATGCCAAGTTCTAATCTAGAAAAGATAATGCATTTCCAAAGATTTTGTGGGGCCTGGTTATTTTTAAAAATTATGTAAAATTTGTGTTTATTAAAACTGCATATGTATACAATTATATGCATAATTTTTAGCGACCAGTTTTCTGAAAGAAAAAAATACGTATATGTATGTGTGTATACAAGTTTATTGTTATAATTCTACTGATATTAACCAATTACAAATAACAATAAAATATGCATTTTCACTTTGAATTCCATATAGCCAATTGACTTTCATAGGATGCTATTATTGATTTTCTCTGAACTCTTGTATCCATTATGAGCTTATAGTTGCAATTGAGGAATGTTGGTTGATATTATCATTTATTGTAACAAGTAAAAGGTAAGTGAAACAACAAAGACATATGTCAGAACTTCAGTTTTTGTCAATAATTTGAGTGACTTCCTTGTTGAATCAGATAATTGTTTCCCAATACTGGGAAATATTTCCTCAGATTGTTGTGGTACTGACAATGTAATAGCTAAAGACACCACACACTTCTAAATTTAATCCGTATTAACATTTTCTCCAATGCTTAAGTCTCATCAATCTCCAAACAATACATCAAGCCCTGATTTGTAGACTTTGCCAATTTTTGTGGTATAAATACTTGTACTGTGTTCAATTTCAAACTACCAAATTGATATTACTAAATGTAAGTTGGGAAGAGTTGTGCCGTAGTAAACCATTACACAGTATCCCCACCATACAACAAACATAAAGACAACAAAGATAAATAACCTCAAGAGTAGAGATAACAGAACAATATTTATGGCCTCGGGGAACATCTAGCTCAATTGGCATAACATAGTTTATAAAGAGAATGTTCTACATTCCACTTTTGTGAGTAGCGTCTGGGGTCTTAAAAGCCTATGAGTGGCCATCTAAGGTACTCTATTGGTCTCACCTCTTTGGGAGCAAGGGAAAATGAAGAAAACTAAAGATACAAGGGAAGGATTAGTTCAAAGGGCTAATGAGCCACAACTACCATGGCCTCCACCAGACTGAGTCTAGTACAACTAGATGGTGCCTGGCTACCACCACTGACTGCTCTGATAGGGATCATAATAGAGGGTCCTGGACAGAGCTGAAGAAAAATGAAGAACAAAATTCTAACTCACAAAAAAAGGCCAGACTTACTGGCCTGACAGAGACTGGAGAAACCCTAAGAGTACGGCCCCAAGACATTCTTTTAGCTCAGGAATGAAGTCACTCCTGAGTCTCAGCCAAAGATTAGGCAGACCCATAAAACAAAACAAGACTAAAGGGGCACACCAGCCCAGTGGCAAGGACAAGAAGGCAGGAGAGGACACGAAAGCTGGTAATAGGGACCCCAAACTTGAGAAGGGAGAGTGTTGACATGTCATGGGTTGCTAATCAATGTCATAAAACTATATGTATACTAACTGCTTAATGAGAAGCTAGTTTGTGCTGTAAACCTTCACCTAAAGTTCAATAGAAAAAAAAAAAGCTAGAAATAGAAATACCATATGATCCAGCAATTCCACTCCTTGGAATATATCCTAGAATAATAAAAGCTGTCACACAAATTGATATAAGCACACCCATGTTCGTTGTGGCACACTGTTTACAATAGCAAAAAGATGGACACAACCTAGGTGTCTATCAACAAAGAGATAAACAAATTATGGTATATTTACACAATGGAATACTATGCAATGGTAAAGAACAATGATGAATCTGAGAAACCTCTCACAACATGGATGAATCTGGAAGGCATTATGCTGAGTGAAATTAGTCAGTGGCGAAAGGACAAATGTTGCCTGAGACCACTATTACCAGAACTCAAGAAAAGGTTTAAACACAGAAGAAAACATTCTTTGATGGTTACAAGGATGGGGAGGGAGGGAGAATGAATTCACTAACTACATAGTAGACAAGAATTATTTTAGGTGAAGGGAAGGACAACACATAATACAGAGAAAGGCAGCACAACTGGACTAAACCAAAAGCTAAGAAGTTTCTTGAACAAAACCAAACACTTTGAGGAACAGAGTAGCAGAGGCTGGGGTCTGGGGACCATTGTTTCAGGGGGACATCTAGGTCAATTGGCATAATAAAGTTTATTAGGAAAATGTTCCACATCCACTTTGGTGAGTGGCATCTGGGGTCTTAAAAGTTTGCAAGTGGCCATCTAAGATGCATCAATTGGTCCCAACCCACCTGAAACAAAGGAAAATGAAAAACACCAAAGACACAAGGAAAATATTAGCCTTAGAGACAAAAGGGTCACATAAATCAGCCCAAGACCAGAAAAACTAGATGGTGCCCAGCTACCACCAATAACTGCATTGACAGGGAACACAACAGAGAATCCTTAATGGAGCAGGAGAAAAGCGGAGTGCAGAACTCAAATCCACATAAAAAGACCAGACTTAATGGTCTGACTGAGACTAGAGGAACACCAGAAGACATTGCTCGCATAACTGAGATCATTCCCAAAGCCAATCCTTCAGACAAAGATTAGACTGGACTATAAAAAGATAAACTAATTCTGGTGAGTAGTGTACTTCTTAGTTCAAGTAGATGCATGAGACTAAATGGCCGGCTCCTGTCCAGAGGTGGAATGGGAGGGCAGAAAGCAATAGAAGCTGGTTGAATGGATACAGGAAAACAGGTGGAAACGGGGAGTGTGCTGTCACATTGTGGGGATTACAACTAGGGTCACATAACAATGTGTTATAAATTTTGTACTTTCCCCTAAAGCACAATTAGATAAAAAATTAGTAAATTTTTAGGAAGATAATAATAAATATTAAAATAATAGGAAATGATGAATTTTAAGTGTTCATAATTACTTTTGTTTAAATAAATTTATTTAATTATAAGTTTATATAATTTAATTTTTAATACTGTCTGGGTTAACAACCAGTTCCCAAAGCTAAAAATTTACCAATAGGCTCTTGCCAGCCAGTGTGAGTTGGTTTCTATCTACACATACACACACACAATATTGGGCTAATATAATGACGCAATCAGCATTTACTGGTTCCATTTGTGTAAAATGTTATGTACGTTTGTTTTTGTTAGAAACTAGGTGCATTTGCTAACTAGGTTTGCTATGGTTTGGGTAGATTACTTCATGAGAAAAATTGAATTAATTGTGACTCATTCCAGTTTTATTCAGATTGATATGGAAAAGTTAGAGGATATAGATCTTACTTCATTATGTATCAGCAGTTTGGCTATCCTTAAACATTATTCTCAAACATTTCTTTTCCCCTTTGCAATCTGCTTAAACCTTAGGCACAGGGGAATCACCCCCTCTGGAAAGGTAAATTCGCCTACAGAGATATCTTCTGTCTGAAGTTTCAAATTGTGCCCAGCTGAACTGAATATTCTATGAACTATTAAGTATATGGTTATGATAAAAGTGCGATAGTCATTAAGGTCATTGCGCTTGAGGCTTCTATTTGAACTTCTTTTGGATTCAAGGCAAACAAAAATCTTTTGTTTTACCTACTTTCTTCCCCAGCCCAGAGGCAACATAAGAGAGGATGAGAAAGAAAAGCCCTTCCCCCTAGATTTTTGAAAACTTTAAAATCTAATGATAGAAGAGGGCTGCAGTTTGAAACATGAAAGGTCAAGGTAGCCTACTAGAGACACGGTGAATATATAACTTTTTATGGGAATCTCCCAGGCGTGAGATTATTCTGAGATTTCAATCTTATAGTTAAATAGTAATATATCAAAAAGATGGTGAAAATAGTTGCTTTATAAAATGTTCAGGAGTCAGTCATTTAACTCTCACAAAATGTCAGTAGCTTTATTCATAGGCCTTAAACTTAGAACACTTGAGATATAAGCATTTAAGTAAACACCCTTCAAAAATAAACAAACCTCCTTTAAGATTAACTTCAAAGGAAACATTGAGCAATTTTCACAAAGCAAAAATTTGCCTATTTCTAAGCCCTGATAGAATCTATACACAAACAAATTGGTAGTCAGATTTATGCATCTGCCACCAAACCTTTTGTACAGCCCTGGGGGGTATATAAGAAATATATCAGTGGTTCTGAAAAGTTGAATCATAAGCCTCAAGTATCTTGTACAGTAGGCACCAATTACCAATAGACCCGCTGCTATCACTGTATCAAAATGCCTTCAGTGCTCCAGTCCACATTCTCTTGGCCTCACTTCGGATATCAGCCAAACCTGGATACTTCTGTGCAGATTTTAACTTGCTTTGCACTGACAGTATCTTACTTACCTCATGCATTAGCATCTTAGGTTTCTACTTCAGACTCTCACATGCATAGCTCAGAAGTGTGAAGAAATTAAAGAGACAACCCTCAACTAATTGTGAACTCTAGCTGTTGAATAATTATCCCTGCCTCCTTCCCTTTGTGTGGACAATTAGAAAAGTCATTCTATACTCATCTTTGGAAACCCTGGTGGTGTAGTGGTTAAGTGCTAGGGCTGCTAACCAAAGAGTCAGCAGTTCAAATCCGCCAGGCACTCCCTGGAAACTCTATGGGGCAGTTCTACTCTGTCCTATAGGGTCGCTATGAGTCAGAATCGACTCGATGGCACTGGGTTTGGTTTTTTAATTATGCTGTACTTAGAGTGGGTTTAAGAACTCATCACCAACAGTTGTCACCTTGATGAAGCTTTTCTTTTTTTTCCTTCATGCTGTCCTGACCCTCCAGCCTGTTCTTTGGGATTATCTTCCCAATAAATACTTTGAACTAAATCCTTATCTCAGGCTCTGCATTCAGAACACAAGCTAAAACACAATCAAATTATCACACAGGAATTTGCCTCATCAGGTTCATCTCTAAGGAAAATCCGTCTATTTTTGCACTTTTTCTCCTATGAGAGAGAGTACCTTCCTTTGGTACAGTGTATCATTTCTTGTTCTTCACTAGCCATGTAGACTTCAGCTACCATTATGCTGCTCTCCGTCTGCCCATACCTCTATATATACAATCTTCCCAACGTACCTATTAAGGTTATACTTCATGCTACAGAGATTTTCTGACTACTCTCTCCATCCAAGCTTTCAAAGTCTGTGTCCTCAGCTTTAGAAACCTTTGAGTAAAATTGCAGCCAGAAAAAAAAAAAAAATTTTTTTTTTTTTTTATAAAATAATAGAAGAGAGAATGGTTCCACAGGTAGAATCATATGTACACTATCATAGTTACTTTCTGAGGGCAATGCCCTTTTCATTATATCAAACACGAAGAAATAGTCCTAGTGGTAGAAATATTGTAAATCTTGTAAAATTTACCCAATCATGTGTTTTGAAGATTAAAATCACCCAAGAAGGAGAACTGAGACATGACGTAATTGCAGAAAACTACAAAATATTTCTCAGTGGTAAGTCATTTATTTGCTTTTCTATAGAAACACTGTTAAAAATAATTTTTTAGTGACTTGTATTGTTTACTCAGGAGCCCTGGTGGCACAGTGGTTAAGCACTTGGCTGATAACCAAAAGGCTGGCAGTGCAAGCCCACCAGCCACTCTGTGGAGAAAGATGTGGCAGTCTGTTTTGTAAAGATTTACAGCCTTGGAAACTCTATGGGGCAGTTCTACTCTGTCCTACAGGGTTGTTATGAGTCAGAATCAACTTGATGGCAATGTGTTTGGTTTTATTTATTTACTCAGTCTCATTAATGCTTTATTATACATATGAGTACCCTTTTTAATATTTTTTACACATTACTACATTTTCTACTAAAATATTTTAATTCTGTATAATTTTTCCTTTTTCCGTGTACAAGGTATTGAATTAATTTAGGGTACTTAGTGCCAGACTGGAAACTCAACAAGGAGGATAGGAACATACATTGCCAATAAGACATCCACCCTTATACAAAGACACTGTGTTTCAGTAGGAATCCCTGGGAAGATCCTTGTTAAATGCTTATGCGTTAGATTATATGCATATATGTGTGCAGTTTATACACTTTAACTTTTATACAAAACCATTGTTTCTTCCTTAAATTTTATAAAGGTATACTGTGAAATTTGCTTATCTTATATGGAACAAACCTGAAGCATTGATAATTTCAGGCAGCATGTTCATTGCTAGGGGTCATACACCATTTTCTTCAGGCTTAATGAGTAGAGGTCTCTCATGTATAAATGTACTTTACCTTCACATTTATTTTCCAATAGGCACTCAGGGGAGAAAAACAGAAAACCAAAGTGAAGAGAACAATTATCTTCCACCGTTCTCAATAATTAAAACATTTACATAAAGGTAATAGAGAAATATAGTTCACAGCTTCAGTAGGGAATCAACACAAATGACAAGGATGGATATTATTTTGATATTACTTTTGAAGTAGATGAATAAAATATTTCCTAAATATTTCTCTATTCATCCTAAATTAATATTTGGATGTATGCGTTTTTGTCGTTTATCCAACTCAGTGCTCTCCATCTTGGATTGTACTGTGGTGAGCACCTGTTGCTAATTATTATTTTGTCTTTGACAAGTTAATTTTCCCCAAAAAAGAGCAACATAAAAAAATTCTACCATCTTGGCACATGTAGAAAAATGTTAACAGCAAAGAGAAGGATGAGAAAAAAATTAGAGTAAGCAGGGACAAGTAAGGTTAAAGCCAGTACTTTGTGGTAAGTGAACGTCTGAAAATGTTAGTGTTGATGAATATCTTTAAAATAGTTAATAAGTAGTCATAATAAAATATGAATGTCAAGAAATTGTAGACAAATAATAATAACTCACAACTACCTGAACAACTTCATCTGAACAACTACCCTCATAGCAACAATAACAACAACAACGAAAAAGAAACCCACCAAACTCATTGCCTTTGAGTCGATTCCAACTCATAGCAACCCAACAGAACAGAGTAGAACTACAGTATAGGGCTTCCAATTCTGTAATCTTTACAGAAGCAGACTGCCACATCTTCCGCTGGGCAGCTAGTAGGTTGAAATGCTGACCTTTAGGTTAATAGATAAGTGTTTAACCACTGCACCACCAGGGCTCCTTTTATTCTTCATAGTACAGACCGAAAGAGAACTAATAAAGATGGAGGTGGGAGGAATGAAAGGAGAAGAGAGAGAAGGAAAGATTAAAAAAAAAGGTAGAGACAGACACAAAGACATACAGAGAGAGAATTCAGAATGAACAAATATAAAAGTTTTTGTTTTTGAAATCCTATTGGTTTTGTACTCCTATCTCACCACTCTAGTCCTATCAGTTTTTCTTTCCAAAAATATAACAAGAGCCTTTTAACAATAGCCTCTTAACTGATCTTCCTTATTTATCACTTCTCCCCCTATGGTCTTTTTTTTTCATTGTAACCAGAGGAAACTGCTTAAAACATAAATCAGATATATTAAAGTAAAAAATGCTAGCTGATACAGCAAACTAATTCTCAATAATAAGCTATAAGGAGCCTTGGCACATTGATTAAGTGCTGGCTGCTAAACTAAAGGTCGACTGTTCAAACCCACCAGCCACTGCATGGGAGAGAGATGTGGCAATCTGCCACTGTAAAAATGACAGCCTTGGAAATTCTATGGGGCAGTTCTACTCTGCCCTATAGGATCACTATGAGTCTGGAGTCAGAATCAACTCGAGGGCAAGCCGTTTATAAGTTACAGAGTCCCCGGGTGGCTAAACACTTAAGCCCTTAACTACTAGCCGCAAGTTTGGCAGTTCTAGCCTACCTAGTGGTGCCTCAAAAGACAGACTCGGTGATTTGCTTCTAAAAGGTAACAGCCTTGAAAACCTTATAAAGCCAAAGCAAAAAAAAAAAAAAAAGAACCCAAACCCATTGCTGTGAAGTCAGACTCATAGTGGCTGTATAGGATAGAGTAGAACTGTCCCATAGGATTTCCAAGGAGCACCCGGTAGATTCAAACTGCCAACCTTCTGGTTAACAGCCTAGCTCTTAACAACTGTGCCACCAGGGCTCCATTGCAAACACCATGGAGCAGTTCTATTCTGCACACATGGTGTCAACATGAGTCAGAATCAACTCACTGACAGCTAATAATAATAATAACAATAAGCTATAATACACAAAATAATAAATATTTTAATAAGATTTTCTGTCTCACTGCCACAGTCCAAATTGGCTTTGAGGATATGGTGGTCATTTAAGGATCCAAGGTGTACATTCCACTTGCTGGATTTCAGTCACAAAGCCATATGTAAATGCAAAGGAAACTGAATATTGGTGAGCACTAGCATTCTGGTTGCATGTTCTGCCACATCCCTAGGATGATTTCATTTTCTGGGTTTTATGATCTAGACCCCAATTTCTATGTACTTTGTCTTTTCTTTGGAGGGCTACCTTGGACTGCTGAAAATTCTTTGCCCGGAAGCGCTGAGAGCCAGAAGTTCCTGGGAGTTTAAATCTGTCCAAGGCTGGCCACAACCAATGACTGACAGCTGCAGAAATGTGAAAGCCTATGTCTCTTCCATCAAGATGATACAGGCTCTGTAAAATAATTTACACTTTAAAACCCCCAGTGTTTGCAAAGAATGTAACGTGGACTGCCAGAAGAATGAACAGATCTGTCTTGGAGGAAGTACAGGCAGAATGCATCTTAGAAGTGAGCATGGCAAGACTTCACCCCATGTACTTTGGACATGTTATCAGGAGACACCAGTCTCTGGAAAAGGGCATCATGCTTGGTAAAGTGGAGGGTGGGTGAAAAAGAGGAAGACCCTATCGTGTAAATGGTCTCAGAAAACAGATGATTATTTTCAAAGTCTTGAGGACTAATTTAATGTATTCTGCTGACTTGCTTGGTGCCTGTTTTGCCTTCTTTCCCTCCAATTTCACCCATTCATAATGGAAATGTCTAGCTTGTGCCTGTTCCACTATTGTACTTTGGAAGCAGATAATTTGTATTCTAGATTTCACAGATGAAGAGGAATTTTTGGATTTTAGACTTGGAGTTGATTTAAGACTTTTGCAGTGATATGATGGGAGGTATATGTTTTACATGTCGCAAGGATATGAATTTGGGGAGGCCAAAGGGTAGAGTGTCATGGATTGAACTGTGTCCTCCAAAAATATGTGTCAACTTGGTTAGGCCCTGATTCCCAATACTGTGTGGTTGTCCTCCATTTTGTGATTTTCCCAAGTGTTATAAATCATAATCTCTGCCTGTGGTTAAAGAGGCTTAGGGTGGGATGTAACAACCTTGCTCAGGTCACTTTCCTGATCCAATGAAAAGGGAGTTTCCCTGGCTGTGGCCTGTACCCCCTTTTATCTTACAAGAGATAAAATGAAAGGGAAGCAAGCAGAGAGTAGGGACCTCATACCACCAAGAAAGCAGTGCCAGGAACAGAATGCGTCCTTTGCACCCAGGTTTCCTATACAGAGAAGCTCCTAGTCCAGGGGAAGATTGATGACAAGGACCTTCCACAAAAGCCAACAGAGAAGAGAAAGTCTTCCCCTGGAGTTGATGTCCTGAATTTGGACTTGTAGCCTACTGGACTGTGAGAGAATAAATTTCTTTTTGTTAAAGCCATCCACTTGTGGTGTTTCTGATAGAGCAGCACTAGCTATCTAAGACATACATGACATCAGGAAGAACCAGTCCCTGGAAAAGAACGTCATGCTTGGTAAAGCAGAGGGTCAGCAAAAAAGAGGAAGACCCTTGGTGTGATGGGCTGACACAGTGGCTACAACATTAAGCTCAAGCATAGCAACAATTGTGAGGATGCCACAGGAGCGGGCAGCTTTTAGTTCTGTTGTATATAGGGTCACTATGAGCGGGAACCAGCTCTGTGGCACCTAGCAACAACAATAGAACCCCCAGGGAAATCAGGCTGAGATGAGGATTTCACCTGAAATTGCAGTCTTGTTGGCTTCTTCCCCTCTCCTTTGCGCTTTCCCCTCCTCTATACCAGTTCCTTAATAGATCACTTGCACATAAATCTGCAGCTCAGAGGAACCCAACCTAAGACCCTTGCTCATTCTGCTCAAGGCACACTCATTTTGCTACTCCTTGAAACTGCCAAGGTGCCCCAACCTCAGGAAATTGTAAATGCTTTTCTTTCTGCCTGTTATGCTATTTTCCCACTTGTCTACATGATTTATTTCTTTACATCCTTCAGGTCTTTGCTCAAAATGTCGTCTTATGGAAGAAGCCTTCCACGACCACCCCATACCCTTGATCCCAGTCCAGCCCATACTCTTTCCCTCCATACTGTCTTATTATCCATAGCATTCATCTTTATCTGACATACTAGACATTTCTTTATGTTCTCTGAGAGTTTGTGCATCAGGATATAAATCCCGTGTGGACTAGTAACTTCGTTTGCCTCTAGCACCCAGTACAGTGCCTGGCTATGTAGCCAGAACTCAGCAGATATTTTCAAGTGAAGTGAGTGAATAAATGAATAACTATGCTAAAACTTAATTACAGAGGAAACTGAATATAATTTTCATTCTATAATTAGGCTTTTTGTTGTCTAATATCTCAAACTAAAAAACTCCTCTAGAAATGATTACTGATGACTGTATCAGTTGTATCTCAGTAGTTTATTAAAGAAATAAGTCTCATCTTCAGTGTAGGCAGACAAAATAAGCAATGTGTGTTGTAGGATATTGCCTTAGCCATACTTAAGTGGGGCCTGTATGTAATATGCTGTATGACAGTTTACACAATCAAACTTCCTGATAATATTACTGAACTTTATATACGTACTTTGGCTGAAAGCTGCCAAAAAGTTGAACATATTTACTGAGAATAAAGTACAAGGTTTTGGGACCTTTTTCATGGTGTTTTGTGCTGCTCGAGAAAAAAAAGTTCTGTGACATTAAATAACCTTCAGAATTAAACTCTAATACAATAAAATGAAAGACAGCAAGAAGTTCCCCATAGTTTTACAGGAAAGTGCAAGCTTAGAAGGGACTGAGCTATAATGATAATGCTGAGTTGGTAAGCACATTAATAAATTAAAAGAGAATCAAAACGTGAAATTAAGAGTGAATGTTAAAAGTAACTTGATCAGAACATCAGGAAAGGCATTTGGAGACAGGAGGCTGCCAGAGACAGGCAGAAGCCAGACTGCAGTGCCAGGTCTGTATTATCCATTTCTTCTATTTTGGGTCCTGAAGGGACAGACACGTTACTGGTTTGGCTGCCTCTTTGAGCAGTTGATAACCGTATGGAAACTTACAGTGAAGTCAAGTCTTTTCTAGGAGACAGAGAGATGGAGTCAGCCTGTCTGTCCATTATTATCCACAATGTAAGCACCTACGTATTCATCTGAATGAGGGACTTATGACTGAAAGTCTATCACTGTATCGACATACCATATTGACTTTCTAATAATGTTCTAAAGTCAGTTGAGTAAGAGAGAGAAAATGCCACTGGGTACAAATTGTGGCATCAATTCTCTGCTAGACTGATCAATTGAATTTATATATTACCTCCAGCTGCATTCTTAAAATCTGTAGTTTTACTCTTTTCAGCACACAGCTTAAATAATTGCAGATTCAAATGAATTTTAAAAGGATTGAACAGGCTTTAAATTAAAAATGTGTGAATGTTGTGGTTTTATCTACTCTTAATTATTTACTAATTTAACTCAATGTATTCACCTTTTCTCACTTTCTTTCTCTAATTCTCCTAAAGACAAAGATTCCTCAAATTTTCCCTGTTCATACATCAAATGATTTAGACTATTTTTATCAATAAAAGAAAAATAAGGGAGGCGGAGCCAAGATGGCGGACTAGGCAGACGCTACCTCGGATCCCTCTTACAACAAAGACACGGAAAAACAAGTGAATCGATCACATACATAACAATCTACGAACCCTGAACAACAAACACAGATTTAGAGACGGAGAACGAACTAATACGGGGAAGCAGCGATTGTTTCCAGAGCCTGGAGCCAGCATACCAGTCAGGTACGGCACAAGCACAGAGACCTGCTCCACCCCCCTGAACTAACCCCGGGAGGGGGACTAGCCGGTTCCACGGGCGGCGTGGGACGCAGCCGTTAGGAGAAGTCCCCGGGAGGCAGTGACTGATCTTGGAGCAGAAAGAGCAGCACCCGAGCCGGGGAACCGTCCCACAGGGATTTGGACTGCACGCAGGTACGCCATAAACACGGAGAGTTGCTCCACCCCCTGAACTAACCCCGGGAAGGTGACCATCCGGGTCGCGCGGGCGGCGTGGGACGCAGCCGGTAGGAGAAGTCCCCGGGAGGCAGCGACTGGTATTGGAGCGGGGAGAACAGCGTTCCAGCCGGGACACTCGGTCGCGGCACAAGCACGGGGAGCTACTCCACCCATCTGAACTAACCCCGGGAGGGGGCCCACCTGGTTCACGGGGGCGGCACGGCCACGCGGCTGGAGGGACGAGAAGTCCCCGGGAGGCAGCGACTGATTTTGGAGTCGAGAGTGCACCGTCCCAGTAGGGGAGCCTTGACGCTGGGCGTGGGGCTGGAAGCGGAGGATCTGACCGTGACTCCAGCGGGCCAGACCCCCCGGGGGCAATCTCCACACAGACAGCACACATAGGCGACGCGCCCGCGGGAATCTCAGATATAATAGTCTTTCCAAGCAAGACAAGCAACTCTGGCTATATTCTGAAGTGCTACTCTCCTATCTCTCTGTTCCCTCCCCCACCCTCCCCAGGCGGCTTCATTAACATCTGAATAGCCTGAGCCAGAGGGAGAACTCTGATAGGGATCTGACTGCAGTTTTTTTTTAGCGGATTTTCTGGAAAAACTAGTTTCCCAGTGATGGCTCGGAGACAACAATCCATATCAAACCACTTAAAGAAGCAGACCGTGACAGCTTCTCCAACTCCCCAAACAAAAGAATCAAAATCTTTCCCAAATGAAGATACAATTTTGGAATTATCAGATACAGAATATAAAAAACTAATTTACAGAATGCTTAATGATATCACAAATGAAATTAGGATATCTGCAGAAAAAGCCAAGGAACACACTGATAAAACTGTTGAAGAACTCAAAAAGATTATTCAAGAACATACTGGAAAAATTAATAAGTTGCAAGAATCCATAGAGAGACAACATGTAGAAATCCAAAAGATTAACAATAAAATAACAGAATTAGACAACACACTAGGAAGTCAGAGGAGCAGACTCGAGCAATTAGAATGCAGACTGGGACATCTGGAGGACCAGGGAATCAACACCAACATAGCTGAAAAAAAATCAGATAAAAGAATTAAAAAAAATGAAGAAACCCTAAGAATTATGTGGGACTCTATCAAGAAGGATAACCTGTGGGTGATTGGAGTCCCAGAACAGGGAGGGGGGACAGAAAACACAGAGAAAATAGTTGAAGAACTTCTGACAGAAAACTTCCCTGACATCATGAAAGACGAAAGGATATCTATCCAAGATGCTCATCGAACCCCATTTAAGATTGATCCAAAAAGAAAAACACCAAGACATATTATCATCAAACTCACCAAAACCAAAGATAAACAGAAAATTTTAAAAGCAGCCAGGGAGAAAAGAAAGGTTTCCTTCAAGGGAGAATCAATAAGAATATGTTCTGACTACTCAGCAGAAACCATGCAGGCAAGAAGGGAATGGGACGACATATACAGAACACTGAAGGAGAAGAACTGCCAACCAAGGATCATATATCCAGCAAAACTCTCTCTGAAATATGAAGGCGAAATTAAGATATTTACAGACAAACACAAGTTTAGAGAATTTGCAAAAACCAAACCAAAGCTACAAGAAATACTAAAGGATATTGTTTGGTCAGAGAACCAATAATATCAGATATCAGCACAACACAAGGTCACAAAACAGAACGTCCTGATATCAACTCAAATAGGGAAATCACAAAAACAAACAAATTAAGATTAATTAAAAAAAAATACACATAACAGGGAATCATGGAAGTCAATAGGTAAAAGATCACAATAATCAAAAAGAGGGACTAAATACAGGAGGCATTGAACTGCCATATGGAGAGTGATACAAGGCGATATAGAACAATACAAGTTAGGTTTTTACTTAGAAAAATAGGGGTATATAATGAGGTAACCACAAAAAGGTATAACAACTCTATAACTCAAGACAAAAACCAAGAAAAGCGTAACGACTCAACTAACATAAAGTCAAACACTATGAAAGTGAGGATCTCACAATTTACTAAGAAAAACGCCTCAGCACAAAAAAGTATGTGGAAAAATGAAATTGTCAACAACACACATAAAAAGGCATCAAAATGACAGCACTAAAAACTTATTTATCTATAATTACCCTGAATGTAAATGGACTAAATGCACCAATAAAGAGACAGAGAGTCACAGACTGGATAAAGAAACACGATCCATCTATATGCTGCCTACAAGAGACACACCTTAGACTTAGAGACACAAACAAACTAAAACTCAAAGGATGGAAAAAAGTATATCAAGCAAACAATAAGCAAAAAAGAAGAGGAGTAGCAATATTAATTTCTGACAAAATAGACTTTAGACTTAAATCCACCACAAAGGATAAAGAAGGACACTATATAATGATAAAAGGGACAATTGATCAGGAAGACATAACCATATTAAATATTTACGCACCCAATGACAGGGCTGCAAGATATATAAATCAAATTTTAACAGAACTGAAAAGCGAGATAGATACCTCCACAATTATAGTAGGAGACTTCAACACACCCCTTTCGGAGAAGGACAGGACATCCAGTAAGAAGCTCAACAGAGACACGGAAGATCTAATTACAACAATCAACCAACTTGACCTCATTGACTTATACAGAACTCTCCACCCAACTGCTGCAAAATATACTTTTTTTTCTAGCGCACATGGAACATTCTCTAGAATAGACCACATATTAGGTCATAAAACAAACCTTTGCAGAGTCCAAAACATCGAAATATTACAAAGCATCTTCTCAGACCACAAGGCAATAAAACTAGAGATCAATAACAGAAGAACGAGGGAAAAGAAATCAAATACTTGGAAAATGAACAATACCCTCCTGAAAAAAGACTGGGTTATAGAAGACATCAAGGAGGGAATAAGGAAATTCATAGACAGCAACGAGAATGAAAATACTTCCTATCAAAACCTCTGGGACACAGCAAAAGCAGTGCTCAGAGGTCAATTTATATCAATAAATGCACACATACAAAAAGAAGAAAGAGCCAAAATCAGAGAACTGTCCCTACAACTTGAACAAATAGAAAGTGAGCAACAAAAGAATCCATCAGGCACCAGAAGAAAACAAATAATAAAAATTAGAGCTGAACTAAATGAATTAGAGAACAGAAAAACAATTGAAAGAATTAACAAAGCCAAAAGCTGGTTCTTTGAAAAAATTAACAAAATTGATAAACCATTGGCTAGACTGACTAAAGAAATACAGGAAAGGAAACAAATAACCCGAATAAGAAATGAGAAGGACCACATCACAACAGAACCAAATGAAATTAAAAGAATCATTTCAGATTATTATGAAAAATTGTACTCTAACAAATTTGAAAACCTAGAAGAAAAGGATGAATTCCTTGAAAAACACTACCTACCTAAACTAACACATTCAGAAGCAGAACAACTAAATAGACCCATAACAAAAAAAGAGATTGAAACGGTAATCAAAAAACTCCCAACAAAAAAAAGTCCTGGCCCGGACGGCTTCACTGCAGAGTTCTACCAAATTTTCAGAGAAGAGTTAACACCACTACTACTAAAGGTATTCCAAAGCATAGAAAATGACGGAATACTACCCAACTCATTCTATGAAGCCACCATCTCCCTGATACCAAAACCAGGTAAAGACATTACAAAAAAAGAAAATTATAGACCTATATCCCTCATGAACATTGATGCAAAAATCCTCAACAAAATTCTAGCCAATAGAATCCAACAACACATCAAAAAAATAATTCACCCTGATCAAGTGGGATTTATACCAGGTATGCAAGGCTGGTTTAATATCAGAAAAACCATTAATGTAATCCATCACATAAATAAAACAAAAGACAAAAACCACATGATCTTATCAATTGATGCAGAAAAGGCATTTGACAAAGTCCAACACCCATTTATGATAAAAACTCTTACCAAAATAGGAATTGAAGGAAAATTCCTCAACATAATAAAGGGCATCTATGCAAAGCCAACAGCCAATATCACTCTAAATGGAGAGAACCTGAAAGCATTTCCCTTGAGAACGGGAACCAGACAAGGATGCCCTTTATCACCGCTCTTATTCAACATCGTGTTGGAAGTCTTAGCCAGGGCAATCAGGCTAGACAAAGAAATAAAAGGTATCCGGATTGGCAAGGAAGAAGTAAAGTTATCACTATTTGCAGATGACATGATTATATACACAGAAAACCCTAAGGAATCCTCCAGAAAACTACTGAAACTAATAGAAGAGTTTGGCAGAGTCTCAGGTTATAAAATAAACATACAAAAATCACTTGGATTCCTCTACATCAACAAAAAGAACACCGAAGAGGAAATAACCAAATCAATACCATTCACAATAGCCCCCAAGAAGATAAGATACTTAGGAATAAATCTTACCAAGGATGTAAAAGACCTATACAAAGAAAACTACAAAGCTCTACTACAAGAAATTCAAAAGGACATACTTAAGTGGAAAAACATACCTTGCTCATGGATAGGAAGACTTAACATAGTAAAAATGTCTATTCTACCAAAAGCCATCTATACATTTAACGCACTTCCGATCCAAATTCCAATGTCATATTTTAAGGGGATAGAGAAACAAATCACCAATTTCATATGGAACGGAAAGAAGCCCCGGATAAGCAAAGCACTACTGAAAAAGAAGAAGAAAGTGGGAGGCCTCACCTTACCTGACTTCAGAAACTATTATACAGCCACAGTAGTCAAAACAGCCTGGTATTGGTACAACAACAGACACATAGACCAATGGAACAGAATTGAGAACCCAGACATAGATCCAGCCACGTATGAGCAGCTGATATTTGACAAAGGACCAGTGTCAATTAACTGGGGAAAAGACAGCCTTTTTAACAAATGGTGCTGGCATAACTGGATATCCATTTGCAAAAAAATGAAACAGGACCCATACCTCACACCATGCACAAAAACTAACTCCAAGTGGATCAAAGACCTAAACATAAAGACTAAAACGATAAAGATCATGGAAGAAAAAATTGGGACAACCCTAGGAGCCCTAATACAAGGTATAAACAGAATACAAAACATTACCAAAAATGATGAAGAGAAACCCGATAACTGGGAGCTCCTAAAAATCAAACACCTATGCTCATCTAAAGACTTCACCAAAAGAGTAAAAAGACCACCTACAGACTGGGAAAGAATTTTCAGCTATGACATCTCCGACCAGCGCCTGATCTCTAAAATCTACATGATTCTGTCAAAACTCAACCACAAAAAGACAAACAACCCAATCAAGAAGTGGGCAAAGGATATGAACACACATTTCTCTAAAGAAGATATTCAGGCAGCCAACAGATACATGAGAAAATGCTCTCGATCATTAGCCATTAGAGAAATGCAAATTAAAACTACGATGAGATTCCATCTCACACCAGCAAGGCTGGCATTAATCCAAAAAACACAAAATAATAAATGTTGGAGAGGCTGCGGAGAGATTGGAACTCTCATACACTGCTGGTGGGAATGTAAAATGGTACAACCACTTTGGAAATCTATCTGGCGTTATCTTAAACAGTTAGAAATAGAACTACCATACAACCCAGAAATCCCACTCCTCGGAATATACCCTAGAGATACAAGAGCCTTCATACAAACAGATATATGCACACCCATGTTTATTGCAGCTCTGTTTACAATAGCAAAAAGTTGGAAGCAACCAAGGTGTCCATCAACGGATGAATGGGTAAATAAATTGTGGTATATTCACACAATGGAATACTACGCATCGATAAAGAACAGTGACGAATCTCTGAAACATTTCATAACATGGAGGAACCTGGAAGGCATTATGCTGAGCGAAATGAGTCAGAGGCAAAAGGACAAATACTGTATAAGACCACTATTATAAGATCTTGAGAAATAGTAAACCTGAGAAGAACACATACTTTTGTGGTTACGAGGGGGGGAGGGAGGGAGGGTGGGAGAGGGTTTTTTTATTGATTAATCAGTAGATAAGAACTGCTTTAGGTGAAGGGAAAGACAACACTCAATACATGGAAGGTCAGCTCAATTGGACTGGACCAAAAGCAAAGAAGTTTCCGGGATAAAATGAATGCTTCAAAGCTCAGCGGAGCAAGCGCGGGGGTCTGGGGAACATGGTTTGCGAGGACTTCTAAGTCAATTGGCAAAATAATTCTATTATGAAATCATTCTGCATCCCACTTTGAAATGTGGCGTCTGGGGTCTTAAATGCTAACAAGCAGCCATCTAAGATGCAGCAATTGGTCTCAACCCACCTGGAGCAAAGGAAAATGAAGAACACCAAGCCCACATGACAACTAAGAGCCCAAGAGACAGAAAGGGCCACATGAACCAGAGACCTACATCATCCTGAGACCAGAAGAACTAGTTGGTGCCCGGCCACAATCGATGACTGCCCTGACAGGGAGCTCAGCAGAGGACCCCTGAGGGAGCAGGAGAGCAGTGGGATGCAGACCCCAAATTCTCATAAGAAGACCAAACTTAATGGTCTGACTGAGACTGGAGGAATCCCGGCGGTCATGCTCTCCAGACCTTCTGTTGACACAGGACAGGAACCATCCCTGAAGACAACTCATCAGACATGAAAGGGACTGGTCAGCGGGTGGGAGAGAGACGCTGATGAAGAGTGAGCTAATTATATCAGGTGTACACTTGAGATTGTGTTGGCAACTCTTGTCTGGAGGGGGGATGGGAGGATAGAGAGAGAGGGAAGCCGGCAAAATTGTCAAGAAAGGAGAGACTGAAAGGGCTGACTCAAGACGGGGAGAGTAAGTGGGAGTAGGGAGTGAGATGTATGTAAACTTATATGTGACAGACTGATTGGATTTGTAAACGTTCACTTGAAGCTTAATAAAAGTTATTATAAAAAAAAAAAAAAAAGAAAAATAATATGTATATATACATTTTCAGATCTATTAAGTTGGGTCATCAAAAAATATCAGAAGTTCCAAATTACAAATTCACTGCCCTCAGTCCTAAATACCTTTCTCTTTCAATTATGAGATTGTAACATTCATTCATTAGCCATCAATGTTGCATAAGGAAAATTGAAATTACATTACACCAAAAACTCCCCCAGCAAAATACAGAACACTGAAGCTTTTTCTCTGTAAAATTTTTGTATGAAATTGCAAAGCTCAGAGAGCAACCCAAAACACTGGACCACTTACAGGAAATTCAATATATATTAGAGGAATTAGGCAAAAGCAAATAATACAAAGACTTTTTTTCATGTTTTCAGGATTTTGCTGTACATTTTGGACATCAAGAAAAATCATGCAAGAAGCAATCTTTCACCAGAAACCAAATTGTTTGTTAATGGCTTAGCAAGTGCACAGTAAATCATAAATATTCAGTAAATGCTAATCATTAGCATTATAATTTTAAATAGCATATACTCCAATTATGACATGTGAAGCTACCGAAACTCAACATTTGAATCAAGTTGAAATAGCCCACTTTTCTAGTTAAAATTTTTCTAGTGAAAGATTGCTTCTTGCATGTCTTTGAATACACAGGAAAATAAATACAGAGATCCAAGGAAGGTCCATCATCGTACACAACTACAAATAGAGTAAATGCTATTATAATTCTGCCTAAAAAAATCTTAAAATCACAACGTGTAAAGGATTAAGTTAGCCATCAAGTAATTTAGACCCCAACACTCTTAAATTTAAGCACGCAAAAGTTTAGGAGAGACACTTCAGGTTATGTTACTTTGTGAGAAAGATCACAGAATCCTTCTGAAAGGCTAAGATCAGTAATGCCACTTTTCCTTCTCTAAGTGCCCAGGTTGTTATTCTCTTTCTACATCCCACAAAGTTGTTTTCTATTTCATTCAGTATAACTTCACCTGTTTTCCAATCGTCTTCTACTTATATCTATACTTTTCATCCAAAAGGGTCCTATGAAAGAAGGAGAAGGACATTCTTACAAAACTTATGCAGAACTATTATGTCCCCCACTGGCCCACATGGGCTGCTGTAGGATCACTCAATGTGTGGTGTATTCAACCAAGTGGCCATTACCCTATGATCTCAGACCATGTCGATCCAATAAGAAATCCCAGACAAAATTAAGTTTGTCTGCTCTCCCATTTGACAGAGTTGCCACCCAGAATTTATACCAACTAGGCTGGCCTGGAATTAGCAGAAAGAAAGATATATCATTCCCAGGAACGATCTAGGTGGAAGCCCTAATTTAAAAAAAAAAAAAAAAGGTACAGGCACCCTATTGAATGCACCATGGGCTGCCAGAAGAATGAAAAAGTCTGTCTTGGAAGAAGTAACAGCCAGAGTGCTGCTTGGAAGCAAGGATGGCGAGATGTGGCCTCATATACGTTGGACATGTAATCAAGAGGGGTCATTCCCTGGAGAGGGACATCATGCTTTGTAAGACAGAGGGTTAATGAAAATGAGACCGACCCTTGACAAGATGATTGACACAATGGCTGCAACAGTGGGCTCAAACATAGCAATGGCTGTGAGGAATGGTGCAGGACCAGGTAATCTTTTGTTCTATTGTACATCACTGTGAGATGGAACTGAATCAATGGCACATAACAACAGTAACCGTTCCACCTCATTTGTCTTTAACCTTACACAGCAGAAGCTGAGAGCACAGTATTCTTTTCTGGGAACAGCCAATTCAGTGATCCAACTTTCTTACCAAGTTTTGTCTACCAGGAAGAAGTAAGGGAGATAGAGCCGTAAGACTTTTTGAGTCTGTTTTTTAGGAAGTTATCCCAGTGTTCAACAATATCAGATTCGTGCAGATAGCAGAGAATGTGGAAGATCCATCAAGTGTATTATCAGTCCATTGCTGATGGCTCTTGAAATAAAAGGCAAGCCATTGACAGACTGAGAATAACTCACAAACCAAAAGCATCACATAGATTAGTTTCAAGAGTCATGAACATAATCTTTCTATTTAGATCTTTTTGGTTGTAATTTACAATATTTTATAATTTCTAGTATACAGGTCATGCACAATTTAATTAAATGTTCCTAGGTTTTTCGTTTTTAAACATTATTTTTAGTGAGTTAGTTTTAAATAACTTTTTCTAATTGTTCTCAGCTTGTATGTAAAAATATAATTATTTTTTGTATATTGAATTTATATTCTGTACATTTACTAAACTGATGGATTAGTCTGAAAGCTTTTATATAGATTCTTTAGCATTTTTATGTAGACAATCATGTTGCCTGCAAATACACAGTTTTAATCTTTGCTTTATTAAACTTAATACACAATTTTTAATTTAATTTTATCTTACTTTTGCTTTCCTTATTGCACTGGCTAGGATTGCCAGTATAATGTTGAACAGAAGTAATGAAAGCATTATTCTTGCTTTTTCCCTTGTCTTAAGTAGAAAGCACTGGGTCACTCACAGTAAAATATGATTTTACCTATTTTTTTTTTTTTTTTTTGCCATAAAATCCTTAATCAGATTAAGGCATTTTCCTTCTACTCCTCTATTCCTAGGCTTTTTTAAATTTTTATTTTATTTTTTTACCATGAATAGGTAAAAAATTTTGTTACATGATTTTTCTACATCTTTTGAAATGACTTTATGGTTTTTCTCTTCTACTGTATTAATAAGATGCACCATTTTGATTGATGTTTAGACTTTAAAGTAAACTTGCATTGCCAGAATATATCCGCTTGGTTATTATGCATGGGATTTCCAAGGGGTGGCTAGTGGATTTGAACTTTTGACCTTTTGGTTAGCAGCTGAGCTCTTAACCACCTCTTCTTTAAGTATTTGATAGAATTTACTAGACAATTCATCTAGAGTTTTCTTGGTAGGAAAATTTTTAAATATAATTTCAATTTCTTTAATAGAAAAAGTTATTTCCCCCCCTTTGGTGAATTTTAATAATGATGTCTTTTAATGAATTTTCCCATCTTATTTAAGATGTTTAGTTTATTGGTATAAAGTTCTTAATATTTCCTTCTTAGGATTTTAATGACAAGAATCTGTAGTGATGGTCAATATTTTTTCATGATGGTAATTGGCACCTTCTTTCTTATTCTTGTGCAGTCTACCTAGAAGCTTATAAATTTTATTTATCTTTTCAAAGAACCTACTTTTGGGTTCATTAAATTGCTCTTTTTTTTTTTTTTTCTATCAAGTTCTGCTCTAACCTTTATTATTTTCTTTCTTCTACTTATTTTGGGCTTAATTTTCTCTTCTTTTTTGTAATTTTGTCAGGTATTCCAATCACTGATCTTAAATCTTCTCTTTTTATTGCTGTTGAAAATATACACAGCAAAATATACACCAATTTAATAATTTCTACATGTACAATACTGTGACATTGATTACATTCTTCAAATTGTACAACCATTCTCACCTTCTTTTTCTGATGTGTTCCTTCACTAGTTAAATAAAATCACTTCCACCTGTGTTCCCTATTTAACCTTTCAAGTTGCTATGGGACAGTTTGATCCTATACAGATAGTTCCTTAAAAGAGTACAATGCTCATGGCAGACATTTTTTACATTTTAATTTAAAGCTATGACTTTCCCTCCAGGTACTCCTTTAGCTTTGTCCCAAAATTCTTATAAATTGTATTTTGATTATCATTTAGCTCACTTTAAAAATATATTTTATTTCTTTTTGACCAATAGATTATTTAGAAATATTTGAGGTTTTCATGATTTTGTTATTGTCGTTAATATCTAATTTAATTTTATTGTCTTCTGACCATTGCCTTACATTGTTTCCCAATTTGATGCTTGCTCTTGGGAGTTTGCTCATCTGATAAGGTCTTTGTTTGTCATTACCCTGAATGAAAATCATAAGGGAAATTTTTAAAGAAAAAATTTGTTCACATAGTGAAAACCAAAAGTCAAAATGTGAAAAATTTCAGACCTGAAAATGCTGGGAAGTTGTCCTTTTTTATTATTATTATAAACTTCTGGCCACCCATCCAAATACACAAGATAATCAAAGTTACTATTGAGCTTAGATGCTTACTTGAAGATACTGGAAATTTATTATGGGAAATCTTCTAGTAATTAACAGATGAAATGTGAGAGATCAGTAACAATTAAAGTGGAGAAAAGATCTCGTTCTCTTGTCTTTTGTTCCATATCACTGCTCCAAATCAAATGTGGCTACAGTGTCATTTAAAACAATAAGAATGAGACTTATTCTAGGTAAATATTTTCCTACTTGTACTTTATTAGCATTAGCCTCACACACACACACCAGATCATAAAATCATAGAATTAACTTCTTTGGAAATTGTGTTTTCCAACTTCAACTAAATACAATTAGCTTTGAGTCTAGAATCTTAAAAAAAAAAAAGTGATTTTGTGTTTTCAGTTCATCTAATTTCCACTACCTTTACCCCATTACTGATTCCAAAGGCTATGCTTATGTAGTTTGGAGCCCTGGTGGTGTAGTGGTTAAGAGCTTGGCTGCTAACCAAAAGGTTGGCAGTTCAAATTCATCAGCTTCTCCTTGGAAACCCTATGGGGCAGTTCTACTCTGTCCTATAAGTTTGATATGTAGCTTAATCATATTAAAATAGTAAAATGAAAGTGTCTCTATACATCACAACTTGGATATTATTTCTGCAAAAGCCAATAAATAATTTTTATTTTTACCTGTGTCAAATTGTGGGTTGTTTTGTAATTTCTCTTTTCTGTCTAATTATTATTATGGATGCCCCTTATTTTTTAATTTTTTTATTAAAATCTTTCCAAACTTGAGAAAATATTACAAACAAAAATTCTCATATTCTGACCTATTTAATTATGAAAATAGAAGATATACCCTTGGATGTTTCTCTGTTTTTTATTTTTTTTAAGTTTCAGAAGACTTTATTACTATTATTTTAACATAAACCTGACAGACATTTGTTCATCAATAGTTTATGAAGATCAGTGGTTCTCAATTGGGGATGATTTTACCCCCCAGGGGGAAGTATGTTGTTGCTGTTAGGTGCCATGGAGACAGTTCTGATTCATAGCAACCCTACATACAAAAGAACAAAACACTGTGTTTACTCAGTAAAACACAGGTAAACATCTTTCTGGTACTCTCTGCTTTCAACCAGGATCCACCTGACATCACCAATGATATCCTTTGTTGCATGTCCTCTTCTGAATCCAGCTTGAATTTCTGGCAGTTTCCTGTTGATCTACTGTTGCAACTGCTTTTCAATGTAGGTTTCAAAAAAGTATACGAAAAAATATCTGGAGATATTTTTGTTAGTCACAACTTGGGGAGTGCTACTGGTATTTAGTGAATAGAGGTCAAAGCTGCCGCTAAAAATCCTACAGTGCATAGGACAGCCTCTCACAACAAAGAATTTCTGACCTAAAATGTCAATGGTGTTGAGATTAAGAAACTTTCTGTTAGGTTAAATCTGGTTATTATTGTTTCAAGATACTATGGCATATGATTATTCTGAAGGTTTGACTAAACTAAAAATTAAATAACATAATTTATTATGCACTCTGGGAGAATCTTCATGTTTTTCTACATCAAAAGAATACAGAAATATAGAATTTACAATAACAGTTTCATAATCTGGTTTAGCTAATTTATGGATATAATTGCCTACAAAATCTTTTTTTGATATTAAAAAAGACTGTTCTATTTATATGGTCAGAATTTTCTATAACTGACTCGTGGACATTATGTTGCTTTTATTTCCTCCTACAGTAAAATTATTCACTTATGGAAAATTGTAGTATTTGATTAACCTATCCTCTAAAATCTGTAAAGTTTTTTATTGGCGAATTTTTGGAGGTAGATTATCAGGCTTTTCTTTCTAGTACGTCTTAGTTTAGAAGTTTTACTGAAACTTGTCCACCATGGTTGGCCCTGCTGGTATTTCAAATACCAGTGGAATAGCTTCCAGCATCATAGCAACATACAAGCCACCACAGTTCAACAAACTGACAGGTGAAAAAATAAGGAAGAGGAAGAATTGATGCATTTGAGCATGGATTTGGTGAAGAACGTTGAATATAATGTGAACTGGCAGAAGAGCAAACAAATCAATCTTAAAAGAAATAAAACTGAAATGTTCCTTAGAAGGGAGGATGGTGAGACTTTGTCTTGCTTAATTTGGACACATGATCAGGAAAGACTAGTTTCTACAACAGGTAATAATGTTTGGTAAAGTAGAGGGTCACCTAAAATCAGGGAAGCCCTCAAGGACATGGATTGACACAATAGTCATAGCAATGGGCTCAAACATACCAAAGGTCATGAAGATGGCTCAGGACCAGGCAATGTTTCATTCAATTACACATAAGATTACATGAGTCAGAGCTGACTAAGGAAACTAGCAACTTCAACAATATCCTCTAAAACAATACTTCAGAAATAGGAAGAATGCTGGTTAAAGGACTATCGAATCATAAATGGATCATCAAAGATGAAGATCTTCAATCTCAGTAGATTACCGTGCAGTCACTAAAAATTTCTAAACTCTTCTTAATTTTTGAAGATCCCTCTCATCCTTCTACCTTTATTCCTCTAATATCCGTATTTTCATATACTTCCTGAAACCTTTATATTTTGTATTTTGTTTCTATCAATAAAGCTCTTCGTAACTACCAGAATTAATGCATTTTGATGTGTGTTTCCTGAACCGTATATGAATACATTCAGTGAGTAATAGTGGAATGGCGTATCTGATGATTCAGAAACTTGATGACAGAACTGACAGAATTTTGGTCAACATACAAATTTTAATTAGAGATTTGCATTTAGAGTCTTCTTTTCTTTAGCTTGGTGACCTACTTTGGATATGATAGTTGACTTGCTTGATTGCTTTCTCTATAGACATTTTAAAAATTATATCTATTTTCTACTAAAGTTGAGTACACAATATGAAAGACTCTGAGGACCTTGATATTTCAATAATTATATAGGCTAGAACATGCCAGCAAATTTACTTTATTTAATTACAGGCTTTCAGATGCAGTTAATAATAAGCTATATGACTATGAGAACAACATCAAATTTATAATTCCTACGCACTAATTAAGACTAATAGTGTATGATGTAAACTTTTGAAAAGCATTAATCAGAATATTTTATAAGAAATTCTACTGTAGTCAAAAATAATGCAAGAATTAAGCCTAAGAGATATACTCCTCATTGTTGATTTTTTCACAGAATGATTTATAGTGAGCATAATCGTTGCTTTAAAAAAAGGATAAAAATTAAATATCTACTTTGAAATGTACCTGATATATTTTCCCAGATAAATTATTGCCAATAATAATTATTTATAAATTATGATTTTATAGAAATTTTAAAATTTTGACTCCTCTACAGAAAGTAATGGTAATTTCAAATTATTAGGTTTTGAAGGAAATGACTTCCTATATACAGATCCAGTTTTATATAGTTAATACTGGTAATCAGTACATAAACCTCCTTATGCAATCGGAGTGGTGGTGCAGTGGTTAAGCATTCAATTGCTAACCAAAAGGTCAGCAGTTCAAATCCACCAGCTGCCTTGGAAACCCTGTACGGCAATTCTACTCTGTCTATAGGGTCGCTGTGAGTCAGAATGTACTCAATGGCAATGGGCAATCAGGTTCTGCAATACCCAGTTTGAACAAGCTAATGTAACACCTACATAAAAAAAAAATCTGAAATAATAAAAATGATGGTCTCCTGTGTATTTTGAAGTAAATGTGATAGTCCATTTGCAGAAATCTGTATGAATAAATAGGGCTTGCTGCTCTTTCTGAATTAAAATTCCCTAATAAATATATGTACTAGAGTGAATCATTTTACAAAAAACAAAAGCAAGAAATCTAAACCTTTCATATTTAATCCATGTAGCTGAGAAGGTTAATGCTTAGGGAGGGCCCATCTGGCCTCTCTACAAATGGGATGGTTTGTACATATGGGTCATAACATATGCATAGCTAGCTGAACCAATCCCTGCAACTAAATAGTAATTAGCATGGGGCAGGTTTTTTTTATGGCTACTAGCACACTAGCAAGTCCTTCCTGACCTACATCCAAATGGACATATGAGTACATAAAATGGATAGTTTCTTTCTCAAGCATTTATTTGTGTGCAAAAATGCAGGGTTTGTTTTACTGCCGCCAACTAAAGAACTGAGACCCATATGTTACCCATAAACTTACCGGTTAGCAATTTGTTATAAGCAAGATGCAAATATTATGGTAAGCATTCAGAACATTTATTCAATGAACCTTATGTTGTAAATGGAAACAACAGTATGTCAGAAAATTTTGTAATCATGATTTCGCCACTGGTCCCATTTTATGTGCAATTCAATGTTTCTAAATACAGACATCAAAGTCATCAGAGTTTTTAATATCAAGCAATGCATGAATCAGTTTTTTAAGGGGGAAAATAGTGAAAAATCTGTGTCAACCTGAAGATAATGTACAAGATTTAATTTAAGTAGTTCAGTGAGTTATTAGGTAAGTCAGACAGAATAAACTGTCAAATACATGGTCTTGATTTGGTTTGTATCTCAACGGGATTTGATGAGGCACTAATCTGTAGGGGAGCTTTAGAATACAGACAAGACAGAGAATTGTAGAAATTAACATTAAACAAAGGTTTAAGAAATGTGTGTGTATGAAAGTAGTTGATTGGGGCAAAAATATATTAGAGGTGTAATTTGAGTCTAGTCATTCTATTCTAGATGTAAAGATAGGAGTTAATTTTCAACTTTTTTTTATTGCACTT
The DNA here is from genome assembly GCF_024166365.1 of Elephas maximus indicus. NCBI lineage: Eukaryota > Metazoa > Chordata > Mammalia > Proboscidea > Elephantidae > Elephas > Elephas maximus. The sequence continues at coordinate 75,840,762 of NC_064822.1, read as the reverse complement.
TAGGTGACAGTTTACAAATCAAGTCAGCCTCTCATACAAAAAGTTACACACACCTTGCTATGCGCTCCCAGCTGCTCTCGTCCTAATGAGATAGCATATTCCTGCTCTCCACTTTCTATTCCCTGTGTCCATTCAACCAGCTCCTGTCCTCCTCTTCCTTCTCATCTTGCCACCAGAGAGGAGTTGCCCACATGAACTCAAGAATCCACTTGAGCCAAGAACCTCACTCACCATCAGTATCATTGTCTATCTTATAGTCCAGTCCAATACCTGTCAGTAGAGTTGGGTTTGGGAATGGTTCCAATCTTGGGCTAACAAAGCATCTGGGGACCATGGCTGTCAGGGCCCCTCCAGTCTCTGTCAGACCATTAAGTCTGGCTGTTTTATAAGAATATGAGATCTGCATCCCACTGTTCTCCTGGTCCACCAGGTATTCTCTGTTGTGTTCCCCGACAGGGCAGTGACCTGTGGTAGCCGAGAACCATCTAGTGCTTCCTGTCTCAGGTTCATGGATTCTCTGGTTTATGTGGCCCTTTCTATCCCTTGGGCTCATCTTTACCGTATGTCTTTGGTGTTCTTCATTCTCCTTTGCTCCAGGTAGGCTGAGACCAATTGATGCATCTTAGATGGCTGCTTGCTAGTGTTTAAGACCCCAGACACCCCCATCAAAGTGGGATGCAGAATGTTTTCGTAATGTATTTTGTTATGCCAGTTGACCTATATGTCCCCTGAAACCATGGTCCCCAGGCCCCCGTCCCTGCTACTCTGGCCTTCCAAGCAATAGGTTGTATTCAGGAAACTTCTTTGCTTTTGGTTTAGTCCAGTTGTACTGACTTGCCTGTGTTGTGTATTCCCCTTCCTTTCACCTAAAATATTTTTTTTCTACTATGTATGTAGTTAGTGAATATCAATTTCTCTCCCTCTCCACCCTCGTAACCATCAAAGAATATTTAGTTCTGTGCTTAAACTTTATCTAGAGTTCTTATAACAGTGGTCTCATACAATATTTGTCCTTTTGGAACTGACTAATTCTACTCTGCATAATGTCTCCCAGATTCCTCCACGTTATGAAACGTTTCACAGATTCAGTGTTCTTAATCACTGCATAGTATTCCATTGTGTGAGTATACCATAATTTATTCATCTATTCACCCCTTGATGGGCATCTTGTTTGCTATTGTAAACAGTGCTGCAATGAACATGGGTGTGCATAGATCTGCTGGTGTGAAGGCTCTTATTTCTTTAGGGTATATTTCAAGGAGTGGAATTGCTGGATCATATGGTAGTTCTACAGCTTTTCGAGGAAGAGCCAAATTGATTTCCAAAGAGGTTGTGCCATTTTACATTCCCACCAGTGGTGTATAAGTGTTCCAGCCTCTCCACAACCTCGTGAACATTTATTATGATTATTATTATTTTTTTGATTAATGGCAGCCTTATTGGGGTGAGATGTAATCTCACCGTAGTTTTGATTCACATTTCTGTAATGGCTAGTGATTGTGAGCATTTCCTCATGTACCTGTTAGCCAACTGAATGTCTTCTTTGGTGAAGTGCCTGTTCATATTCTTTGCCAATTTTTTAAATGAGTTATTTGTCTTTTTGTAGTTAACTTTTTGCAGTATCATGTAGATTTTAGAGATCAGATGCTGATCAGAAGTGTCATAGCTAAAAACTTTTTCCTGGTCTGTAGGTAATCTTTTTACTCTTTTGGTGAATTCTTTGGATGAGCATCAGTGTTTGACTTTCAGGAGCTCCCAGTTATCTAATTTATCTTCTGGTGTTTGTATATTGTTAGTAATGTTTTGTGTATGGTTTATGCCATATACTAGGGCTCCTAGCATTGTCCCTATTTTTTCTTCCATGATCTTTATCGTTTTAGATTTTATATTTAGTTCTTTGATCCATTTTTAGTTAGTTTTTGTGCATGGTGTGAGGTATGGGTATTGTTTCACATTTTTGCAGATGAGTATCCATTTATGCCAACACCATTTGTAAAAAGACTATCTTTTCCCCATGTAACTGACTTTGGGCCTTTGTCAAATACCACTTGCTTATATGTGGATGGGTTATGTCTAGATTCTCAATTCTGTTCTGTTGGTCTATGTATCTGTTGTTGTTCCAGTACCAGGCTGCTTTGACTACTGTGGTGGTAATAGGTTCTAAAATCAGGTAATGTGAGGTCTCCCAATTTGTTCTTCTTTTTCAGTAATGCTATACTTATCCAGGGCCTCTTTCTCTTCCATAGGAAGTTGGTTGTTTGTTTCTCCATCTCATTAAAAAATGTCACTGGTATTTGGTTGGGGATTGCATTATATCTATAGATCACTTTGGGTAGAATAGATATTTTTCTGATGTTGAGTCTTCCTATCCACAAGCAAGGTATGTTTTTCCACTTAGGTAGGTCTCTTTTGGTTTCTTGCAGTAGTGCCCTATAGTTTTCTTTGTGCGGGTCTTTTACATCTCTGGTTAGATTTATTCCTAAGTATCTTACCTTTTGGGGGCTATTGTAAATGGTACTGATTTGGTGATTTCCTCTTTGACTTTCTCTTTTTCAAGGTAGACGAATCCAACTGATTTATGTATGTTTATCTTGTATCCTGATACTCTGCTAAACTCTTAGTTTCAGTAGTTTTCTTGAGGATTCTTTAGGTTTTTCTGTGTATAAGACCATGTCATCTGCAAATAGAGATACATTTACTTCTTTTTTGCCAATTTGGATGCCCTTTATTTCTTTATCTAGCTTAATAGCTCCAGGTAGAACATCCAGAACAATGTTGAATAAGAGTGGTGATAAAGGGCATCCTTGTCTGTTTCCTTATCTCGAGGGGAATGCTTTCACTCTCTCTTGATTTAGGATGATGTTGGCTGTTGGCTTTGTATAAATGCCCTTTATTATGTTGAGGAATTTTCCTTCTATTCCTATTTTGCTGAGAGTTTTTATCATGAACAGCTGTTGGACTTTGTTAAATGCCTTTTCTGCATCAATTGATAAGATCATGTAGTTCTTGTCTTTTGTTTTATTTGTGTGATGGATTACGTTGATCGTTTTTCTAATGTTGAATCATCCCTGCATACCTGGTATGAATCCCACTTGGTCGCGGTAAATTGTTTTTTTGATATATTGTTGAATTCTATTAACTAGAATTTTCTTGAAGATTTTCGCATCTAAGTTCATGAGGGATATTGGTCTGTAATTTTCTTTTTTTTTTGTAGTGTCTTTACATGGTTTTGGTATCAGGGATATGCTGGCTTCATAGAATGAGTTTGGGAGTATTCCATCCTTTTCTATGTGCTGAAGTACCTTTAGTAGTAGTGGTGTTAACTCTTCTCTAAAAGTTTGGTAGAACTCTCCAGTGAAGCTGCCAGGGCCAGGGTTTTTTTGTTGTTGTTGTTGGGAGTTTTCTTAATCACCTTTTCAACCTGGTATTTTGTTATGGGTTTATTTAGTCTATCTACCTCTGTTTGTGTTAGTTTAGGTAGATAGTGTGTTTCTAGAAATTTGTCCATTTCATCTAAGGTTTCAAATTTGTTAGAGTATAATTTTTCATAGTATTCTGTTAACGATTCTTTTAAATTCGGTTGGGTCTGTTGTGATATAGCCCATCTTACTTCTTATTCAGGTTATTTGCTTCATCTCCTGTTTTTCTTTTGTCAGTCTGGCCAATGGTTTATTGACTTTGTTAATTTTTTCAAAGAACCAGCTTTTGGTCTTGTTAACTCTCTCAATTGTTCTTCTGTTCTCTATTTCTTTTAATTCTGCTCTAATTTTTACTATTTGCTTTCTTCTGGTGCCCTAGGGTGTCTTTTTGCTGCTCTCTTTCTATTTGTTCAAGTTGTAGGGATAATTTCTTGATTTTGGCACTTCTTTTTATATGTGTGTATTTACTGATATAAATTGACCTCTGAGCACTGCTTTAGCTGTGTCCCAAAGGTTCTGATAGGAAGTGTTTTCATTCTCATTGGATTCTATGAATTTCTTCAAACCATCCTTAATTGCTTCTATAATCCAATTATTTTTGAGCAAAGTGTTGTTCAGTTTCCATGTGTTTTCTTTTCCCTGTTTTTTCTGTTATTGATTTCTAGTTTTATGGCTTTATGGTCAGAGAATATGCTTTGTAATATTTCCATGTTTTGGATTTTGCTAAGGCTTGCTTCATGGCCTAATACATGGTCTATTCTAGAGAATGTTCCATGTACACTGGAAAAGAAAGTATACTTGTCTGCTGTAGGGTGGAGCGTTTTGCATACGTCTATGAGGTCAAGTTGGTCAATTGTGGCATTTAGTTCTTCCATGTCTTTTTTGACTTTCTTTCTGGATGTTCTCTCCTTCACCAAAAAGGGTGTGTTGAAGTTTTCTACTATTATTGTGGAGCTGTCTATCTAACTTTTCAATGCTGTTAGAGTTTGTCTTTATGTATCTTGCAGCCCTGTCATTGGGTGCATAAATATTTAATATGGTAATATCCTCCTGGTGTATTGTCCCTTTAATCATTATATACTGTCCTTCCTTAGCCTTTGTGGTAGATTTAACTTTGAAGTCTGTTTTGTCAGAAATTAGTATTGCCACTCCTGCTCTTTTTTGATTGTTGTTTGCTTGATATATTTTTCCCCATCCTTTGAGTTTTAGTTTGTTTGTGTCTTTAAGTCTAAGGTGTGTGTCTCGTAGGCAGCATATAGATGGATCATGTATTTTTTATCCATTCTGCAACTCTCTGTCTCTTCGTTGGTGGGTTTACTGCATTTACATTCAGTGAAATTACAGATAGGTATGACTTTAGTGCTGTCATTTTGATGTCTTTTTTTGCATGCCATTGACAGTTTCTTTTTTCCCTTTAATTTTTTGTGCTGAGTAGTTTTTCATTGAAAATTGTGTGTTCCTCTTTTTCATTCTTGTTGATTTTGTTTTCATTGAGTCTTTATGTTTTTCTTGTATTTTATTTGATATATAGGATTGTTTGTCTCCCTTGTGGTTACCTTATTATTTACCTCTATTTTTCTAAGTTTAAACCTAAATTTATCTCCCTATATTGCCTTGATTTCCTCTCCATATGAAAGATCTATGACTACTTTTAGTCTCTCTTTACTGATTTAATGTTGTCATCTTTTACATAATGACACCACTGTTTCCCTGTTCTGAGGATTTTTTTTATCTTGATTTATTTTTGTGATTTCCCTGTCTGGGTTGACATCTAGTTGCTCTATCCTGTGTTCTAGCATTGGATTGATATCTGATATTACTGATTTTCTAATCAGAGAATTCCGCTTAGCATTTCCTGTAGTTTTGTTTGGTTTTTGCAAATTACCTAAACTTCTGTTTATCTGGAAATGTCCTAATTTTGCTTTCATATTTGAGAAAGTTTTGCTGGATATATGATTCTTGGCTGGCCATATTTTTCCTTCAATGTTTTATGTACGCCATCCCATTGCCCTCTTGCCCGCATGGTTTCTGCCAAGTAGTCTGGGGTTATTCTTATTGACTCTTCTTTACAGGTGACTTTTCATTTATTATACTCATAGCAACCCTATAGGACAAAGTAGAACTGGAGTCGCTATGAGTCCAAATCGACTCTACAGCACTGGGTTTTTTTTTTTTTTTTTTTTTTTTCCATTTATCCCTGGCTGCTCTTAAAATTTTCTCTTTATCTTTGGTTTTGGCAAGTTTGATTAAAATGTCTTGGTGACTTTCTTTTGGGATCTACCTTGTATGGGATTCGGTGAGCATCTTGGATAGTTATCTTCTCATCTTTCACGATATCAGGGAAATTTTCTGCCAACAAATCTTCAACAATTCTCTCTATATTTTCTGTTTTCCCTCCTTGTTCTGGTATTCCAAACACTCATAGGTTATTTCTCTTGAGAGACTCCCACATGATTCTTAGGGTTTCATTTTTTTTTTTTTAATTCTTTTACCTGATTTTTCTTCAAATATATTGTTGCCAAGTGTTTTATCATCAGTCTTTGTAATTCTGACTTCCATTTCCTCAATTCTGCTCTGCTGGCTTTCTACTGAGTTGTCTAATTCTGAGGTTTTATTGTTAATCTTCTGAATTTCTGATTGCTGTCTCTCTATGGATTCTTGCAGCCTATTAAATTTTTCATTATGTCCTTGACTGCTTTATCTGTGTGCTCCTTGGCTTGTTCTGTGATTTGCCAGATCTCCTTCCTGATGTCTTGAAGAGTTCTGTAAATTAATCTTTTATATTCTACATCTGGTAATTTCAGGAATACATCTTCATCTGGAAGATTCTTTGATTCTTTGTTTTGGGAGTTTGTTGAACCGATCATGCATGGTGTTTCTTTATGTGATTTGGTATTGACTGTTGTCTCTGAGACATCTATAAGTTATTGTATTAATTTATTTTGTTTCCTCACCATGTCCTAGGTTCCTGCTTTGTTTTGTTTTGATATATCCAAATAGGCTACTACAGGGAGCTAACCTGATTATTGAAGCCTTTGAAGCACTAACGTCTTGTCACTAGATGGCTAGAGCTGTTACCAGGTATACAAGCCTAGGAGTCCACTCACTACTCTTATATAGATTCAGCTCAGGCATCCAGGTAGTCAGTTACCTAGAGTGTGGTGCAGGCTCTCACCTACAATCTTAGAGGAGCTCTGATGCTTGGTGTGTGCACAGATTTCTAGTTGCAGCAGAGGGTTATACTCTGAGGAAGGCAGGGGGCTGACAACCTTCCCACAAGTGCCTGTGAGGAAGGCTTGTCTCTTTTCTCTAGAGTGCACTGATGGGTGGACTCTTTCGTCATACCATAGGTGTCAAATGCTTTTAACTGTAAGGAGTGGGAGTCACCACTTATCCTTGGACCTTTGTCATGGGTGGCTAGGCAGCATGGGTGGAGCCACTAGTCCTCAGGCCCCTACTGTGGGTAAGTGAGTACCCTGTTTAATAGGCAGAAGCGGTATCAAACATCAAAAACCCACCTGTCCATTGCACAGCTGAAACAGTTACAGTCAGAGCTCAAGGACATTTATCCTTACAATTTAACAGCCAGATCCTACCTGCTGTTCTGGGGCCACCTGGGTCCATGCAGGGGTAAAAATCATTCAAAGTCTGTGGACTGCTTGTGCCTGTACAGGAGCTGCTTCTGCTCTAAGTTTCCAAATTAGGGAAGTTGCCAGATTATTTTTCCCTCATTTGTTAATCTGTTCCTTCTCCAAAGCTGGGAGAATAGCTCAGGGAGCACAGCAGGACTTATCTCAGGCCCAGAGAAATCAACTGGCACCGAAGCTGGCTGGGGCAGAGGCAGGGGGATCAGATAGATGGAAGAGAGTTCTTTCAAAAGGATCTTAGATCCATGTTGTAAATTAGACAAAATCACTTATCTTGTGCCGAGAGCACCATTTTATCTCAGATCCCAGAGGTGTGCATAGATCCTGGGCACTGCCTCAGCCCTGCTGCAGTCGCACCAGGGAATCAGGGCAGCACCACCTTTCTTGCCTCCTTTTGCTGTAGCAGCCATGCCCCAAAAATGACTGCCAGCTCTGACGCAGTCAAGCTAGGGGATCAGGGCTGCACCACTTCACTTGCTTTCTTTCGCTGAAGCAGCCATGTCCCAAACACTACCGCCACCCTTGCTGTGGTCACACCTGGGAATCAGGGCTGAGGCACTCCCACAGAGTCAGGTCCAGCAACTTCTCACTGCTTCTGCACCATCTCCCCCTCCCCCTGTTACTATTCTGATTTCTGGACTTTGCCTTTTGTGTTCAGGGTTCCTAGCTTGTTGTATATATAATCGAATCACTTTTTTTTTCAGGTCTTTGTTGTAACAGGGACCACCAGAAGCATCTGACTACTCTGCCATCTTGGCCCTGCTTCCAGGTTTCCAACTTTTAAGAGATTTAAGATTTCCCAGCCTAAATATTTGTGAAAAAAATCACAGCTTTAAAGTGAAAAATCAGAAATTATGTAACTTGAAATTATGTAAAAGAAATTATGTAAAATTTTTGTTTTTAATAGAAATTTAAACACAGAAGGCTATTATGATTTTGAATGGTTAGCCTCTAGTTTCATTAATTCTTTGGTATTTATAATACTAAAGTAATCTTGCCAATGCTTTCTACTCACTTTTGACATGTGGAAAGTAGAAAATATAGTAGACATCTATGTCGTTATGTTCATAACATTATTTTTTAAATTATTATTATTATACACGTCAGTGTAAACATGTTAATATGGATCAGTTTTTCTCAGGAATTCTTAGATATCAACAATTGGAAATATTGACCAATCTTTCCATCTTTACCTTAGATTTTTGAAAATTTTTGTGTATAAATTAAGATTCTTTCTCTTGCAATTGTTAGAAAGCCTAATTTTTAATGGCCTAAAAAGAGAAATTCTCTGGCTCATATTACTTCAGGAATAGTTCTGAATTTACTCATGACTTAATCCAGAATCTAAGAACGCCATAAGGTTTTTGTTTGCTTGCTTGCTTTCACCTGGATCTTTGAGATCTGTTTTCTTTCATGTTGGCTTTGTTATCAGGCTCACTCCCCACATGGTGGCAAGACGGCTGCTGAAGCTCCAAGCCTTATATCTCCACACCTTCAAATTCAGTGGGAAAGCTTCTATTATTTAGAAGCACCAAGAAACATCATTTTTCACCTTATAAATGTTTATCTTCCTGAGTTGGTATTTTTTTGGCCTGCTGTTTGTTTCTGTATCCTGTGATCCTAGAATAATTCCTAGTACATGTAAGTCATGCAATTAATAATTTTTGAGTGAGTGAATAAATGAATAAATACATCCTTCTCAAATTACATGACTAAGAATGGAGATGAATGATATCCAAAAGAAAATTTTGTTTCTGTTATTAGAACAAGGGGAATGACTGCAGAAGCCAGATTAGCAGATCCCAGATGTCCACGCTAATACATTCAACATCTAGGTAGTGCGGTTTTCTTGTGCCTAGATGATCTTTGAAAGAGACTCTCTTTCTAAAACTTCATTTTGTTATTACTGTCATTAACCAAAACCAAACCAAACTGTTGCCGTAGAGTTGATTCCAACTCATAAGGACCCTGTAGTACAGAGTAGAGCTGCCTCATAGGGTTTCCGAGGAGTGGCTGGTGAATTCGAATTGCTGACCTTTCCATTAGCAGCTGAGCTCTTAACTACTGTGCCATCGGAGCTCTGCTGCTATTATTACTACATAGCAAATTTTACTAATAATATTTCTTGAAGAGAATTATTGAGTCCATTTCTTAAAACATTAATTTAAATGCTAAGTTTTAAGATATATTAAACAATAAAAAAAAGGAATATTTGATTTCTTTCAGTGCTTTGGTATAAAACGAAAACACTTAAAAAAATGAATTTTCTTCCTTTTATTTTATCTCATTTTCTTGAAAGATTACACTTCTATATGTCAGATGTAACTAGTTCCATAACAACATAGTCTAACCAACACATACTACTGATATAATCTTTGTATTACTTTCTAACATCATTCAGTGAAACACATTCATAATTGTGTTTTTTTTTTTTTTTTTGCCTTATAGATGATCATATTAAGGTAACTTAGATTTGGATAGATTACATGGAGCTCTATAGTTAAATCCAAAACCAGAGTTGCATGAATCTGTTCTTACTACCAATGCAAGAAAAAAAAAACACTGTGTATCTGTTATATCAAATAACACAGTATTTTGCACAAATATTTGATGTTCAAGTTAGTCCTAGAGCCTGACAAAATACAGCCTGAGAAGACTTATAATGACACTTTCAAAATAAATAAGCAAAACCTTGAACCTGATCAAAAGAATTTTATTTTCTCATTAGCTTCTCTTGGGTAGTGATTTCAAAGATTACAAACCTGTAAAATTGTTCATTCTCTATTTATAAGAAATGTTACTATATGCTTTTACAATTTCAAGACAAAAGAAAAGACTTTGTGTAAGCATTTACAGGATGGTTTTATATTTAATAAGTACATTCATGAAAAGCTCTTAGGATAAATATTGACGCAGAGCAAATGCTTAATAATTGTTAACTCTGTTAATATTTTGTATTATTATTATTGTTATGTGACAAATATTCTTTCTAAAGAGAGAAACATAGCTCGTTTAAACACAGGGAAAGAATCCCTGTTGGTACAATGGTTAATTGTTTTACTGCTAGCTGAAATGTCAGCGGTTCCACTCCAGCAGCAGCTCCAACGAAGAAAAGACCTAGCATTCTGCTCCCATAAGGGTTACAACCTAGGACCCTTATGGAGCAGTTCTTCTCTGTAATGTAAGGTCAGAATTAACATGACAGCACACAACAACACAACAACAAACAACAAACTTATAGAGAAAATTCTCCATGCAATCTATTGGCCCAAAATACTTAATATATTTCATCAAATGGAGTTTTTTTTTTTTTCCTACCACAATCAATGCCAATGGAAGCAGCCACCAAGAAATCAAACAGCATATTGCTTTGGGCAAATCTGCTGCAAAAGACCTCTTTAAAGTGTTAAAAACCAAAGATGTCACTTTGAGGACTAAGGTGGTCTGCCCGAAGCCGTGGTATTTTCAATCACCTCTTATGCATGCAAAAGCTGGACAATGAATATAGGCCTGAGAAGAAGTGATACATTTGAATTATGGTGTTGGCCAAAGATATTGAATATGTATTCCAAGGACTGCCAGAGGAAGGAACAATTCTGTCTTGGAAGAAGTTCAGCCAGAATGTTCCTTAGAAGCAAGAATAGTGAGATTTCATCTGATATATTTGGACATGTTATCAGGCAGGACCAATCTCTGGAAAAGGACATCATGCTTGCTGTCTTAGTTATCTAGCGCTGCTAGAACAGAAACCCCACAAGTAGATGGCTTTAACAAAGAGAAAGTTATTCCAGGCTAGATGTATACCAGGCTAGAAGTCTGAATTCAGGCACCAGCTCCAGGGGGAAGACTTTCTCTCTCTGTCAACTATGGGGGAAAGTCCTTGTCATCCATCTTCTCCTGCTCAGGGAACTTTTCAGCACAGGGACCAAAGGATGTGCTATGCTCCTGGTGCTTCTTTTTAGTGGTATGAGGTCTTTTATATCTCAAAAGAGATTGACTTAAAACATAGCCTAATCCTGTAGATTGAGTATTACCCCATTAACATAACTGCTGCTAATCCTGCCTCATTAACATCATAGACATAGAATTTACAACACAAAGAAAAATAACATCAGATAACAAAATAGTGGACAGTCACACAGTACTGGGAAACATGGTCTAGTCAAACTGATATACATTTTGGGGAGGGGGGCACAACTCAGTCCATAGCAGTTGGTAAAGTAGATGGTCAGCGAAAAAGAGGAAGACCCTCAACAAGATGGATTGATACAGTGGCTGCAACAATCAGCTCAAACATGGCAATGACCGCGAGCATAGCGCAGGACCAGGCAGCCTTTAGTTTTGTTATACATAGGATCAATATGAGCCTGACAGCACCTAATAACAACACATAAAGAGGACACGTCAGTCAAACATTTTTTGGTCTCTTCAACATGACTGTCTACCTAACAGCCTGCAAGGCAATACTATAATGGTATTTGTAACATTCTCTCATTCTCACATAAGAATATTTTTAAAAAATCACCCCTATAATATTTTTTACTATAATGATCATCACTATTGCCAAAACACTTTTTTAGAAAAACACCTTGTGTACCTATGAAGTGGTACACAATTGTCATGATCATATAGAAACTCAGTTTAGGGGTCTCCAACATAAAGATATCAAGAAACAAGCAAAATTCTGTAAAGAAAAGATGGTGGCGAGAAAGGGAGGGAAGGAGGGAAAAAAGGAAGGAAAGAAGGAAGGAAGGGAGAGAGGGAGGGAAGGAAGGAGGGAAGGAAGGAGGGAGGGAGGGAGGGAGGGAGGGAGGGAGGGAGGGAGGGAAGGAAGGAAGGAAGGAAGGAAGGAAGGAAGGAAGGAAGGAAGGAAGGAAGGAAGGAAGGAAGGAAGGAAGGAAGGAAGGAAGGAAGGAAGGAAGGTAGGTAGTTAGTTAGTTAGTTAGTTAGTTAGTTAGTTAGTTAGTTAGTTAGTTAGTTAGTTAGTTCTCCTGTGGTTATGCTACTTCTGCTGCTGCTTCTCAATCTCCTTTGCAATTTCCTTTGCCTCTACCTTACCATTAAAAATTGGAATTAATCAGAGATTTTTATAGGCCTCCTTCTTAATCCACCAAATCACTATCCCTAGATGATCTTATGTAGGCTTCAATTACTATCTGTATAGAACAACACAAAACTTTGTATCTCTACACCAGACTTCTTGTTTGAGCTTTAGACTTGTGTGTCCAATTGCCTACCAAACATTTTAAATGCAATCTCACAAATACTTCAAGCTTAACAACCGAAACCTTCACTAATCATCTCCATGCCCCAATTTTCACCCAACTTGTTTCTTCTTCTATTTTCTCTACATCAGCAAATGAAATGACTACCCACCTCTATAATACCTCTATAAACAAAAAAAACAAACTCATATAACTCATATAAAATATATAAACTTCCAAACCCTGTTTGATGCTTGTAGCAGACACTGTCAACCCTCTGTTCAGATTCCCTAAGGTCACTTTTCAAGTTCCTTGTGTTCTTCTCCAGGTTCCTTGTGCTTTTTCTTCAAATGATCCACACCTTCAATTCTTCTCCTGGAGCTACTAAATCCATTTTGCCCCAAGGGCAGAAATATGATTACCTGGGTGTTTATGTCCTTTGGGCCTTAGCCAATGACTGATGATTGAGAAATACAGTATTTTGGCTAGACTTAGTTGGCCTGTTATATGCTCCCATAGCACTCCAAATGTCTCTTTTGGCTTAGCACACTCATAAATATTTGTGCAATGTCTTTCTTCCTTGTGACTCCATGAGGGCAGGCAACGTATGTGCTTTTTTTCTTCTTTTTACATCTCTGAGGGCTCAACAAGTGGTATAATGCCTGACACATAGTAGTTACTTTATAAATATATATTGAATGAATGACTTAAGAATTCCTTCAGTCTTTGAAATATTTCCTGAGAGATATCTAAATTGAATAGGCACAATCATGTTGCATAATTATGTTTCTTAGTTGGAAGGACCAGGTAATTCCATAGAACTGGAGATATGCTTCTACATGTACACAAATACCTACATCTTAGAATATGCCACATTCTATTTTATGTACATAAATGGAAGAGAACAGGTCAGACTGTTTATAAAATACCAAGAGGCATTAAGTATTGTCATATGTAATTTTATAAAGAAAACCTCATATTTGAAGCATCCAAAAGTATGTTATTACATATGTCACTTTGCCTCATGGTCTTACTTCTACAAGCTCTCCTCAACTAAAAGAAACAAAGTCTCAATTCAGATCACGATAATTTTTTTAATTGTACTATGCACACAAGCTTCGACCTCTTATACACATTTCAGAAAGTATTATGTTGGATTATAAAAGAAAACTATCATACATTATCTGTACTAGGTTTCTTTGAGACTTTTATCTTTGTGGTCATAAAATCTACAAGGAAGTAATGCCAATTCTACAATTCTTCTCTCTAAAAGATTTAACGTCTTAAGAACTCTCTTGAAAATATATTCATTGTTTTTTAGCATTGCTTCTTTGATTTCATATGAAATTTATGTTTATCACATGATTGCTCACCCAATTATACAACAAAATAAAAGGCATCATCAAATAGTTTAATAGGAATATAGGAAAATGTGGTTTGGTTCATCAAATGATGCAGAAAATAACGTGACAACAAAAAATCTGATTGCAAGTAAGATATCAGTTGTATTAGAATCTACATTCCCGTACTTTGAGACACAAAGGAAAGTATAGAGCCTTCAGAATATAAGTAGGAGTGTATGGACATAGTAATATCATTTTTTTTAAATAATAAAATAGTAACAGAACATAAAATATTTATGCCTAAATATTCAATGTGACAGATTCTAAGTTATGTACGGGAAAGACATCACTATGTTCAAATTAGTATTAATGATATTACCTTGCATATTCCTGTGTTCATATTAATTACTACATCATTTAAAATAATTATATATCAGGTAATAGAAGGACATGATTAATTTGAGGCCATTGTCTCCTCTAACAGAAGAGAATGAACTAATGAATGAATGAAAGAGGGAGAAAAAAAGATACATGTGTTTGTGTGTGAGTATGAGTGTGTGCATGTATGCATGTATGTAAAGTGTCTCCAAACTTTCTCGTTGTTAACTACTTTTATCTAATGAATTATTTCACTATTTTTTTAATGTTTATATTTTATAATTAAAATATAGGGCCATAATATGATTTTGGCTACATATACCAAGCTGAATCCTTCAAAAACAGTCTCCTAAGGTGTTTTCTTGTATTAGTACAGATATTTCAATTTGCTGTATCTTTGTTAACTTGAATCATATGTTTTGCAAAAAATAGGATCAGTCTTCTTTATTTTTTTCTCTTCTATTTATGGAGCCAAGCAGGCCAGCAAACTGAGTATCCCTTAGTCTAATTAGGTCTCTTTAAGGCAAGACAAAGTGGGGTGGAGGAAAGAATATCAAGGACCCTCACAGCCACTCTAAGAATCTTTGCTGGCCCAAGTAAACAGTGATAGGCCTCAAGAAGCACAGCAAACAAACTGACATTATGTCCACGGGTTATCATTATCATCTTTTTTTTTTCCCTTAAACCTGATCGATCTCTCCCTACCACAATGATGCTTCAGGGCATCTGTCTCGCTGCTGGGGAGTGATTGACCATCGGGTATCATTAAAGATGGTAGGTAGAAGGAAGTGGGGAGTGTGGGCAAGGTGTGGGGGTGGGTGAACAGACATGAAAGGTAGGGTCAGAAGCAGCCACAAGTTCTAGCTCCTTCTCCTGTCTTTTTCTCCCTCCTGGACTTTAGTGACCTTTCACTCCGGAGCCAGCTGGAGATGAGGGAGATTTAATTGAATGGACTCCTCAGATGTGTTTGGAGTATGGGTGGTGAAGAAGGGAGGAGGAGGGAAGGAAAGCTGGATACTGTGGTGAAAAGGGAGAAGAGAGGGAGGGAACTTTCCATGACCTTCAAAGGCTAATTGCCTGGCTCTTCCTAGGCCCTTACTGGAGCTTGACTTGCACAGGGCTCCTGTTGTCTGGTCTAGCCAAAGCTCTCCAGCCCCCTCCCTGAACCCAGGCTTCAGAAACGCAGCACAGGCAGCTGCTCCCCCATGACCTCCAGTCCAATCAATAGCAGGCCAGCCAAAGTGGCTGCAGCTTCCCTTTGCCCCTCTAGGACAGAGCTACATTAACAGGCTGTGTTCATCCTACTTTCCCAAGCCTCCCTCATTAATCTGAACCCAGGGAGAAAAAAAAAGAGGGGATACAGGATTGACCAGAAGCACTGATGTGTTCATGTGCGTATGTGTGTGTGTGTTTCAGTCTTCCTCACTGTTAGTTTAATGGAATAAAATCGAAGCCAGCAAGAGAAATCAAACCTCTCCTCTGGCACTTCCTCTCTGTCTTGTTTCCATTGTTTGTTTCTGAAATTATAAATCACGCAGAGGAACCAGATTAAGAGTTTATCCACGAACACTGCCCCTCCCTACTTCTACCCGCTTTCTAAACCCTGTCTTTATGGGGCTTTTGTGTGTGTGTGTGCGCGCCCGTGCGTACTTGTGGTTTTTTTTTTTGAACATAAGTAAAAAGGAGTCAGTGAATGTCAGCTGAGTTAAATGGGTGACAAGGGAGATGGAAAGAAGAAAATTCATCCCTTCTTGTCTTTGAGAGCAATTTAATTAGGCTTGAGCCCCCTCTGAGTGAGAAAGAAAAAGGCTGGGGGTGGCTTGTCTAGGCTTCCTCTAAAGGCAAAAGCGGCCTTGGACACTGCATAAGTGCTGATACGCACACACAAAGGATTTTTAAAGGATCATGTAAGAAGATCAACTGATAAGCAGCTAATTTTGTGTACTTAGGGAGCGAATGAGCGAGTACACTCTCACTGGAATATCTAGGGTAATGGGATAAAAAAAAAAAGAGGGAGGAAAGATCTGAAGTATTTTGCTATTAATGCTGATCACTAAAATTAAAGAGCTGGTCGGGGTGGCTAGCTGTAGCTTGGGAAGTCTGTGTGTCTGTGTATGTGGATATGTGTATGTGTTTTGATGGGTGTGTACATGTGTCTATATGTGTATCAGTGCATGTATATGGGTATGTGTATGAACTATGCATTGATACAGCCATGTACATACATATACAGATTTTTTTTTTTTGTACCACTCAGTTATTTTGAAAATTTTCATCAGAAACCACTTTTAAACTAATTGGATTCTGCGGAGGGGAAATCTCATTTTTGGTTCCAATGAATTTTCCAAAATGTCATTTGATTCGGGAAATATGACTGATCTGCCCGATTTCTTGATAAGAAATGAAATGAGCCGTTGTCCTTCAGGATATCATAGACTTGAAATGGGGGATTTTATGGTTAATGCCATCAGATAGAAGTGTCCTACTTTGAAAGGAGAAGTCCATCAGCCCCAGGGGAAGGCTGAAGTCTGAATTCGTCTTTAAATCTGCTGCAGCAGTTAAAGCTGGCATGAAGCAATGATAGATTTTTTTTCCTAAGCAATAATTACAAAATAAATGGCAATAAATTAAGGGGTAGAAGAAATAATGGGATGGTTGATATCAAAAAGTTAATAGTTTTATACTTTAACATTTTGGATTCCACTTTTAGTTCTTAACATCAGTGTTTGATATGGAAGTCAAGAGTGAACACTGAGGCTAAATTACATGTTTGGACCACAGTGTGGGACATTAGATTTTTGGTAATGTGATTAATATAGTCATTCTTATAACATACTAATGTCAACAATAAGGAAGAAAAAAACAATAGGAGAATACAATCAATAACAGAAGCATGCTGGAGAAAGTATACATAGCCAGAAGCAAGAATATCTGGGTCACTGACCTCAGGCACAAATGAATGAGAAAATGTGTAGCCATGATTAAAAAAAGGGAATCAATGCATTGGAGGTAGCTGTGCAACACTGAAGTAGGTACTTTATCAACAAGCAGGAGAAAATCATTGCAGTAGGCTTATTCCACAGGAAGGAAGCTTTTTGCATATGCAGCTTCTATCTTCTAGCTCACAAAACTATTGAGCAGTATTTTCACTTTTGCCAACCCCCACCCTGCACTCCTGGACTGTGTATTCATATCTTCCATTCTATATGTATTTATGCTAAAAGATTGTATATTAAGGTTGGTACATTTAGAGTTCTGCAACAAATAAAGATTCTCATGAAACTTAGTCAAAATGTGATAGAAAAGAGCTGTTATAAAGAAAAGATAAAAGATAAGATAAGAAAAAGGTATGTTTCAAAGTAGTGTACTTCAGTGCAAAGGGAAAGAGTGAGGAAGATAAGGGAAGAAAAAAGTAAAGAGAACAGGTAGGGATGGGGACTGGAAGAATAAAGAGAATGAAAGGAGCAGAATAAATCTGATAGAAAGGAGAGTGGGGTTGGGGAAAATGTATTTAATGTGTTTTGAATATCACCTATCTCATTTCTTTTAAGATTAGTCTAGTTTCAGTTACCACACAGAAGTATGAGAACTTCATTCTTAGATTCACATGCCAATGAGCTAATGCTAGTCAGAGCTTGCTTATATGCAGACAATGAACTGATCATAAAATGTTTTATATTTTATCAATGAAATAGAAATGCACACAGTTATGATAATATCAAACTGTATGCATTGACTCATTATTTATAAATGCTATCATATCACAGCATTCTCACTTCTTTTTTAGAAATAAAATCTACTCTATTAAAGGAAAATTACTTTTAGAAACTTAGGACTTCCTTGAAAACAGGCAATCAAAATTCGCAAATATTTAGAGGAGTCTCTTATAGCCTAATTCTATATAAACATGAAAGAACTTTTCAACTGGTTTCCTGATGAACACACAAATATTACACAAAGTGACAATAGAGATAAAATTTCAATACCTCCATGACAGCTAGACTCTTTTTAAGATGTCATCCCTCTTTGGTTGACTACTAATTTGTGTAAACTTGTGTATATTTGAGAGTTAAATGCGTGTGCATTTTTAGCCTTTCTTCCTTGATGCTCCAGACTTACTTATATAATAATATAAGAAAGAATGCTACACAGGTGATTTGTAGGTGATTGACATCAGAAATTAAATAACTTTTCTTTTTAAAGTTTTTAATTTTAATAAAAATGAATTAACTTTATGGATTTCAACTCCTTAAGATAAATCAAGCCAGTGCATGTAAAAAATAAAAGAAACAATATATTTGCTCCAAATTTATGTATACCAGCCAAAAATTAAAATCATATGTTAGACTTAAGATGGAACATTTTATACCTAAAGGTGACTTCTATGCCCTTTTTTTAAACTCTGGATAGACACACGTGACATACATTTAGAGTATGACATACAATTTTTGTCCCGCATTTTGTACAGGAACCAATGGATAAAGAGGTGCCCAAAAAAATTACAATCACATAGGCACTGATATTGCAACACTAAGAGGAGATGCTATAACTCAGCCTTAGACTGCACCCTCAAGAAATCGTGTTAAATTTCACAACAGGTAAGCACCTTGACAAATCCTTCTAAGTATGATGAAAAAAAAAAAAGCAGCTTGCAAAAATAGCATGAGAGCACATCCTGGATAACGTCTCAGATACGTCAGTTTTGTTCCTGGGACCTTTACTGTATTGTACTTAAGGTAGAGCAAGATATTGCTTCAACCACATCATCAATCCCACTAAGCCAGTGCCAATAATCTTCTCTTAATACCAACTTCAGCAGCTGTTTACAGGTTTGAAGTTGGATTTCTTTTTAATTCTGAAATTTTTTAAATCTTATGTTGATAAAAGTATTTACATAGGAAAAATACCCTTTCACAAATATTACAAAGCAGTTAAAACTACAGAAGCTCCTTAAAGTGATACTCTTTTCAAATTCACACATTCCATATAGTTTTCAAAGTGCTATTATTTAAGTATGTGAGCTAGAACAGAAACTGGATCTTTCTGCAAATACCACTTTAAAATCTTTAAATTCCACATTCATGTATTTGTTCATTACTTTTCCATTCAACATCTAAATGAACCACTTTTACCTGCCTATATGTAGTTTTCTCACTATTATATCCCCAGCAGGGAGCGGTATACCTGATATATAGCAGGCACAGAATAAATATATAAAATATATAGGCATGTCATATATATTGATATGGCTAAGCAATAGCAGCACAAAAGTTGGAATTCAGAAATTAAAAGTTCATGTTTCTTTTTAGAATCTTAACAGGAAATTATCATTCAAGCCATGACAGACTTAACTGGACAGTGTTGTTGTTGTTAGCTATCCTTTAGTCCATTCCAACTCATAAAGACCCCAGGTGTTACAGAGTAGAACTGCTCCATAGGGTGTTCTTGGCTGTAATTTTAACAGAAGCAGATCACATACTTTTTCGTCCGCAGTACTGCTGAGCGGATTTGAACTAATTTAGCAGTCTACATGTATTTGCCATAGACAGCATAAAAATGACTATTATCCTACTACTGTCCTAGAGCTTCAAGTAGATTGAAAGGGATCAAGAAAGGACAAAATGAAAAAAAGCTGTCAGGCTTCCCAAATTCTACAGGCAGAAATTAAGCAGATAAAACTACTCAAATGAAAATATATACAATGCTTCATGAAAAAGGATGACTCAGAGGGTGGAGCCAAGGGACTAAAGGGATTATTCCCAAACCTTGAAACTTAAAAGTTTGTCCAGTTGGATTTTGAAATTGCTTGGAACCAGCGACTCCTTTTTTCCGTGTATTTTCTCCCTTTTGAATAGAGATAATTGTTATCCTATGCTAACCTCACTATTGTGTTTATGGAGATGATGACTTGTTTCTTAAACTTCACAAGTTAAGAGCTGAAAAGGAATTTTTCCCCAGGACAGATTATACCTAGTGTCTTACTCATAACTGATTTAACTGGTTGCCCTCCTGTCAATTCTGACTCATAGTGACCCTATAAGACAGAGTAGAACCACTAATAGGGTTTCCAAGGAGTGGTTGGTGGATTCAAACTGTCAACTTTTTGGTTAGCAGCCATAGTTGGCATAGCTGTTATCCACTGTGTCACCAAGGCTCCATAACTAATTTAGATGGTGAGATTTGGGACTTTTCAGTTTATGAGGCTTAGATTGTGATTTTAATTTTGAGCTGGTGCTGTACTGGATTGAGACTTCTGGGGACCTTGAGATGAGTTAAATTTATTTTGCATGTGGAATGGATATGAATTTTTACAGGTCAGAGAGTAGTCTGTGATAGGACGAATAACAGCCCTTTCATAATGTCTCCATGAATCAGAGCCAATTCAATGGCAAAAAAAAAAAAAAAAAGAAAAGAAAAGGTGCCCATGTCCTAATCTCTGGATCCTATAAATATGTTACCTTACATTCAAAAGAGACTTTTGGACTTTTATGGATAACGTTTTGAAGAATGGGGATTTCAGAACCCTTGCGCTTGTATGGAACCCGTACAGGGATCAAGAGTCAGTCATTCCAACAGAACAAAGGGATACTACGTCATTTAAGACAGGAAAAAGTGTGTGGCAGGGTTGTATACTTTCACCTTACTTATTCAATCTATATGCTGCACAAATCATTTGAGAATTGGGCTAAAATGAGAACATGGCATTAGGAATGGAGGAATACTCATTAACAATCTGAGATATGCAAATGACATAACCTTGCTTGCCCAAAGTGAAGACAACTTGAAGCACTTACTGATGAAGGTAAAAGACTACATACAGCCTTCAATATGGATTACTACGCAACACAAAGAAAATGAAAATCCTTACAACTGGACCATTAGACAACATCATGAAAAATCGCATAGAAAAAAGTTGTCAAGGATTTCATTCTTCTTAGATTAACAATCCATGCCTATGAAACCAGCAGTCAAGAAATGAGAGGACATATTGCATTGGACAAGTCTACAGGTTGATGAGGCAGGGTTGGTATAAGGCGTGTCTTGGGTTGCAGCCTTGAAGAATGGTGTGACTCAAGCCCCACCCTTACTAAAGTTACACCCTTGCCTGGGGTATGTCTTGCACCTAAAATATATGTGTGTGTCCTGGCAAGACTCCCTCTCTCTGCATATGGATCCGGAGCCCAGAGGCCTGCTGGAAACCCTGGTGTAGTGGTTAAGAGTTACAACTGTTAAGCAACAGATTGGCAGTTTGAATCCACCAGGGGCTCCTTGGAAACTCTATGAGGCAGTTCTACAGTGTCCCATAGGTTCACTACGAGTTGGAATCAACTAGATGGCAATGGGTTACAGGTTTAGAGGCCTGTTGTCTGACCTGCCAAATCTGGGATTCGCTAGCCTCCACAGCCCCTTGAGCTAGTGGCCCATCATGTGACCTGATTCGCCAGCTTCCGCAGCCTTGTAAGCCAACAGCTTGTGGTCTGAACTGCTGGTTTCGGTTTGTCAGCTGCTGTAGCCACGTGGGTTGGGAGAAGCCCGACCCACAAATTTGGGATTTGCCAGCCTCCAGAACCACATTAGCCATTTCCTTTTATATCATGAGCTCTGTGAGACATCGAATTAGGGACCCAAAGATGGGAGGGAGAGTACTGAAGGGAGAGGGGGTAGTTGATGGGGTGGTACAGCAGCTTGGAAAAGTTGGACTTTTGGAACATATTTAACCTCCATCTTGTAGGATCCAGCTTTGTGCTGATCCTTATAAAAGAAATGATTTATTCAACCCATTCGTGAAAGACATATCCTAAATAGCCCTATATATTTTAAAGTAATTGAATTTGGAGTTTAAAATCCTCCTACAAAGAAAACTTCATTCCCGTAGAACTGCAGTGATATGTTTGTGTGTATGTTAGAGAAAAAGAGGGAAAGAGACAGAGAGAGAGAGAGCAAGAGAGGAGAGAAGAGAGAATGAAGGGAGCTGGAGAAAAAGGTTTCAGGTAAAAAGCAATGTTATTGACCAAACCCATAGATTACAACAAGCTCAGTGTCTACATTCCAATAAAGGCGGAGAAAGAGAAATTGGTTTACTCTTGTTGTGTTTAACTTATGGCCAAAACTTCTAATACTAAAACATCACAGAGTGCCAGTATTTCATATGGGAAAAAAAATACTTCCTCAAAATAAAAATTTAGCTACATTTATATTAAAATTATATTGATAAAATATCTGTCATGTATGTAAGATTTTCTAGACATAGGCACTGCTGTCAGAATTTCCATAAAGCAAACAAAGTCAGAAATAGCTAATGTTATGATACCAAAAAAACCAGACCCATTGCCGTCGAGTTGATTCTGACTCAGAGTAGAACTGCCCCCTGGGGTTTCCCAGGGGTGTCTGGTAGATTCTAACCGCTGACATTTTGGTTAGCAGCAGAGCTCGTAACCACTGAAGCACCAGGGCTCCAATATTATAATAGAGAATAATATATTCTTTTAATAGCAAGACTGTTTAGGCATGATCCTTTTCAAATACCACCACCCCCACTGCTTTAACAGATTAAAAAAAGTAAATTTAGAAATGTGAATTCACTTACCTAAATTTACGGTTTGGTAGAGCCTAGACAGGAAGCCAAACCTCTGGATTTTTTACCAGTGTTCTTTCTACAATGCCATGCTGCCTTTTACGTTTATCAAGACATAGTTCAGTTGGGAACAGTCAAAGCTAACATTTTAGGAAACATCTCTGAGCACCTCCTGGGAAATCACAAACTTGTTTCTCAAATTTAGAGGAGTCCCTGGTGCAGATTTGTAGTTTTCTGTCAAATGCAACAAGTCTTTTACTAGTCAAATTACACCTACCTTGGGCATTTTCAAACTTGGAAAATTTTGGATTCCAGCAATAACTGACAGGAATGGACTGAAAAACACAACCAAGACCAATTCTGAAATTAGATGTTGAAGGGATAAAAAACTAGGATTGTAAGGCATGGATAATAGGCTTTCAACGTGGTGTTAAAAGAAAGAGAATTTTAATGTATGAAAGAAATGCTCTTTAATATGTTTACAGGGATATCTAAATTGGTATCTCACTATCATTAAAACATCTTTTGTTTCTGTACAAAGGTGCTTTGTTGTACTCTTTAGGAAGAAAAGATGATATTTAAAACAACTACAGAACATACAACAAATATAATAGCTTCATAAAATATTTACTTAGTAATATACAGAGGAAGGATGGTTTGCAAAATAGTATAGTTTATATATTTGTCTTGGAAAAAATACCTTTGCCTACATTTTTCCTGTAATGAAATTTGAATGCAAAATGAGATATTCTTAATAAATAGTTTATGTCCTTCAAAATGATTTAGTGATGGCTTTCTATGGTGTTGGGAGGAGACTACATAAAATAAATTTGCCTGGATGGGTTATTTTGATTGTTTTTGTTGCCCAAGATACTTTGATTAATTATCTTGTTTGAGGTGTGAAGGAGGTGATGTACTGAATGACAGACATTAAAAAAAAAAGACTTATTGCTGTAAAATCGATTCTGACTCATAGCAACCCTATAGACATAACCCATCACTGTCAAGTCAAATCTAACTCATAGCGACCCTGTAGGACAGAGGAGAACTGCCCTACCATGTTTTCAAGGACTGCCTGGTGGATTTGAACTTGCCAACCCTTTGGTTAGCAGCCATAGCACTTAACCATTACACCACCAGGGTTTCCCCTATAGACATAACCGAACCAAAACCAAACCCAGTGCCATCGAGTCAATTCCGACTCATAGCGACCCTATAGACATAAAAAAAATATATAAGTGCCATGCACTGTCCAGATATAATTTTTCAAATATTTCAAAAAAGGTATATTTTTAAACAATTTACAGATGAAGAGACAGAAACACAGACATTTACAAAAAGTGTCACAGAAATTGTACAAGTTGGGATCCTGAATGAAGCCTCAGCTACTTCGTATATGGAGTATACGTCTTGGAAGGGTGTTACAGGGGATCTCCTTGAGCAAATTTCTGTTGTGGAAAAGGGTTCCTAGAATTTGTCAGACCATTGACCGAGCTCACCGAATGCCCTTTCCAGTCACTGCACTGCCAGCCTAAATTCACATGAGCTAATTCATAGCAAGCTTCACAGGCTGCCACATAGGATAGATCTATGATGTATACCTAACATTGTAACCAGGAAATGTCCCAAGTGTTAACAGACTCAAGATAAAATAAAATAAATTGCTAAAAAATCTGTCTGAAAATTGATCTATATGACATAAGGTATGGAAATTATAAGATTCCCTTAAAATGTAAGAATTAATTGTTCAATATAAAAATTAAATGCCAGTGGGAGTTAATTACTTAGATTTTTCATAATCCACTCACTCTTTGGCAAAATTTCAATTACACATGAATAATTCCCTAAAAATATGTATGAGCAAGTTCTTGGACATTTAACTCCAAAAGAATTCCATGGGATATAGTCATGTAATAAAATTTTCCAAGAGAATAAAGTTTCATTAAAAACTTGACCCATAATTGATGTTCTGCTAACATCGTTATCTTATTTTCTAAGTGTAAATTTGTCTTTAATATGAGGTAAATATAAACTAAAAGTAGTACTGAGGTTAGAAAGCAGGTTCTGACTAGAAGAATAAATAAGCTGAAATATTAACATAGGTTAGTTATTGCCTAGAATTTGGTCACACTGGGTTGGCATGCTCTGTTTCTTCACCCCTTCAGCACTTATCTACCATCACTAAAACCACCACACCTTCACCTGGAGCCACAGTCATTACACCCAGAATTTTCATATTTAGAATCAAGTTTTTCACTTTATATTGAAGATCATATTGTTTTTGTTAGTTGCCATCTAATCATCTAGCAAACGATCCTCTGGTTTGTTGCTAAAGCCTGATCCCCTTTTTTGTGCCCAGGTCTAATTCTGCCATTGTTAGGTACCATAGAGTTGATTTTTGACTCATAGTGACCCCATGTGACAGAGCAGAACTTCCCCATAGGATTTTCTAGGCTGTAATCTCTTTTTTTTTTTTTAATCTCTATGGAAGATCGCCAGGTTTTTCTCCCTGAGTGGATTCAAATTGTTAACTTTTTGTTTAGCAGCTGAACACAACCATTGCACTACCAGGGCTCCTTCTGGGTAGTGAATATTTGTCCCTTTTAAAATTTTTTTATATTACTACTTCCTTTCTGATAGCAACTTGATTTCATTTTAGGGAAATAACTCTACACCAGTGAGTGCACTCCTGGTCAGTAAATCCAAATGC
Organism: Elephas maximus indicus; assembly: GCF_024166365.1. Lineage (NCBI taxonomy): Eukaryota > Metazoa > Chordata > Mammalia > Proboscidea > Elephantidae > Elephas > Elephas maximus. Next base: position 75,815,486 of record NC_064822.1, on the reverse strand, counting down.
CACATTCTTCTGTTACAAAAGCCAAAGGGCCCTTGGATATTTTAATAAAGTCTTCCTTGAAGACCCCTATCATGGCCAACAAGTAGGTCTCTGACCTAAGGTTAGCCAGATGGACTTCCTCTCCCAGTACTTAAATCATGAACTGAATCACACAAGAAAGCAAGAGACAATTGGAGACCATTCATTTCCATGATGGTGTCATGAGAGTTTCCCTGTTTTTCCTACCCTAATTCTACATCTAGTTTTCTATTCACAACCACTGCACCACCAGGGCTCCCCAGTAGGTCCCTTAATAACATCTTAATCAGATTTCATAGCATCTAAGAAAATTTCTTAAATAGACTCTTTGCGATTGGTATTATTCAGTTCTATATGTTTTAAAAATTTAATATCAAACTTGATTTAAAAATTGTTTCTTCCCCTTCTTCCAGTGCAGGCTACAACTATGACCATGGCTATACGAAGTGAACAAATGAGGTATGTGGCTCTGTGACAGCTTCTCTCTGTTCCTTTTGTGTTACTAAAAGTCAAGAAGGACAGAGAGAGGTAGAGATCTCTTTACTGCACTGTAGGTAGTATTACTATTATTTTTTTTCTTAGATTAATTTTTTAAACAGATTTGTAGAAATATATTCATAAACACAATTCATCCATGTAAATTGTACAATTCCTTAATTTTTAGTATATTCACAAATTGTGTAACCATCACCACAATCAATTTTAGAACATTTTCGTCACCACAAAAAGAAATTCTGTATCTATTAGCGGTCACTCCTCATTTCTCCCCAAATCACCATGCCCTGGGCATCTAATGTATTTTCTGTCTCTATACATTTGCCTGTTCTGGACATTTCATATGAATGAAATCACAAAATATGAAGACTTTTTCAAGACTGGCTCCTTCACTTAGCATAATGTTTTCAAGTTTCATTCATGTTGCAGTATGCGTCAATACATTTTTTTATTGTATAGTATCACAGTGCATGGATCTACCACATTTTATTTATCCATTTGATAGATTGTGAGTCATTTTCACTTTTTAACTATCGTGAATAATGTTTCTATGAACATATGTATATACATTTTTGTGAGAACATATATTTTAATTCCTCTTGAATAAATAGTGGAATTGCTGGGTCATATGGTAACTCAATGTTTCTGAGGAACTGCCAGATTGTTTTCTAAAGTGGCTGCACCATTTTCCATTCCCACTAGCAGTGTATGAGGGTTCCAATTTCTCCACTCCTCACCAACAATTATTATCTGACATTTTTATTATAGCTATCCTACTATATCTCACTGTAGTTTTGTCTTCCTCTAATGGCTAATAATGTTGAACATCTTTACATGCACTTATTCTTTTTCTCCTATATTGTCTTCAGAGAAAGTATATTCAGATCCTTTTCCCATTTTTTAGTTGAATTTTTTGTTTTCTCATAAGGGAGTTTTAGGTGTTCTTTACATATTCTGGAGAAAAGTCCATTATCAGATATACAATTTGCAAATATTTTCTCTCAGTAAGTGGGTTTCTTTTTTTTCCCTTCAATTTATTTGCAGGTCTACATTTAAGCACAAAAAACTTTTATTTTGATGAAGTATAATTTAACCCCCCATGTGCCTCTCAGTTTGTCGTACTGAGGGGGCTTGCCTGTTGCTGTGATGCCGGAAGCTATGCCACTGGTATTCAGATACCAGCAGGGTAACCCATGGAGGACAGGTTTCAGCTGAGCTTCCAGACTAAGACAGACTTGGAAGAAGGGCCCGGCAGTCTACTTCTGAAAAGCATTAGCCAGTGAAAACCTTATGAACAGCAGCGGAACATTATCTGATATGGTGCTGGAAGATGAGCCCCCCAGGCTGGAAGGCACTCAAAAGATGACTGGGGAAGAGCTGCCTCCTCAAAGTAGAGTCATCCTTAATGATGTGGTTGGACTAAAGCTTCGAGACCTTCACTTGCTGATGTGGCATGACTCAAAACGAGAAGAAACAGCTGCAAACATCCATTAATAATCTGAACCTTGAATGCACAAAGTATGAATCTAGGAAACTTGGAAATCATCAAAAATGAAATGGAATGCATAAACATCGATATCCTAGGGATTAATGAGCTGAAATGGACTGGTACTGGTACTGGCCATTTTGAATCGGACAATCATATAGTCTACTATGCTGGGAATGACAGCTTAAATAGGAATGGTGTTGCATTCATCATCAAAAAGAACATTTCAAGATCTATCCTGAAGTACAAAGCTATCAGTGTTAGGATAATATTCATACGACTACAAGGAAGACCAGTTAATATGACTGTTATTCAAATTTACGCACCAAACACTAGGGCCAAAGATGAAGAAATAGAAGATTTTTATCAGCTGCTGCAGTCTGAAATTGATCAAACATGCAGTCAAGATGCATTGATAATTACTGGTGATTGGAATGCGAAAGTTGGAAACAAAGAAGAAGGACCAGTAGGTGGAAAATATGGCCTTGGTGATAGAAACAATGCCGGAGATCGAATGACAGAATTTTGCAAGACCAACGACTTCTTCATTGCAAATACCTTCTTTCACCAACATAAACGGTAACTATACACATGGACATCGCCAGATGGAAGACACGGAAATCAAATTGACTACATCTGTGGAAAGAGACGATGGCAAAGCTCAATATCATCAGTCAGAACAAGGTCAGGGGCTGACTGTGGAACAGACCATCAATTGCTCATACGCAAGTTCAAGCTGAAACTGAAGAAAATCAGAGCAAGTCCACGAGAGCCAGAATATGACCTTGAATATACCCCACCTGAATTTGGAGACCATCTGAAGAATAGATTTGATGCATTGAACACTAGTGACCACAGACCAGATGAGTTGTGGAATGACATCAAGGACATCATCCATGAAGAAAGTAAGAGGTTACTGAAAAGGCAGGAAAGAAAGAAAAGACCAAGGTGGATGTCAGAGGAGACTCTGAAACTTGCTCTTGAGCGTCGAGCAGCTAAAGGAAGAATTCAAAAGTAAAAGAACTGAACAGAAGATTTCAAAGGGCAGCTCGAGAAGACAAAATAAAGTATTATAATGACATGTGCAAAGTGCTGGAGATGGAAAACCAAAAGGAAAGAATACGCTCGGCGATTCTCAAGCTGAAAGAACGGAAAAAAAATTCAAGCCTCGAGTTGGAATAGTGGAGGATTCCACGGGGAAAATATTAAACAACACAGGAAGCATCAAAAGAAAATGGAAGGAATACACAGAGTCATTACACCAAAAAGAATTAGTCGATATTCAACCATTTCAAGAGGTGGCATATGATCAGGAACCAATGGTATTGAAGGAAGAAGTCCAAGCTGCTCTGAAGGCATTGGCAAAAAAGAAGGCTCCAGGAATTGATGGAATATCAATTGAGATGTTTCAACAAACAGATGCAGCGCTGGAGGTGCTCACTCGTCTATGCAAAGAAATATGGAAGACAGCTTCCTGGCCAACTGATTGGAAGAGATCCATATTTGTGCCTATTCCCAAGAAAGGTGATCCAACTGAATGTGGAAATTATAGAACATTATCGTTAATATCACATGCAAGCAAAATTCTGCTGAAGATCATTCAAAAACGGCTGCAGCAGTATATCCACAGGGAACTGCCAGAAATTCAGGCTGCTTTTTTCAGAAGAGGACATGGAACCAGGGATATCATTGCTGATGTCAGATGGATCCTGGCTGAAAGCAGAGCATGCCAGAAGGATGTTTATCTGTGTTTTATTGATTATGCAAAGGCATTTGACTCTGTGGATCATGACAAACTATGGATAACACTGTGAAGAATGGGAATTCCAGAACACTTAATTGTGCTCATGAGTAACATTTACACAGATCAAGAGGCAGTTGTTTGGACAGATGCTGATTGGTTTAAAGTCAGGAAGGGTGTGCATCAGGGTTGTATTCTTTCACCATATCTATTTAATCTGTATGCTGAACAAATAATCCAAGGAGCTGGACTATATGAAGAATGGGGCACCACAATTGGAGGAAGACTCATTAACAACCTGCATTATGCAGATGACACAACCTTGCTTGCTGAAAGTGAAGAGGACTTGAAGCACTTACTAATGAAGATCAAGGACCACAGTCTTCAGTATGGATTACACCTACACATAAAGAAAACAAAAATTTTCACAACTGGACCAATGAACAACATCTTGTTAAACAGAGAAAAGATTGAAGTTGTCAAGGATTTCATTTTACTTGCATCCACAATCAACAGCCATGGAAGCAGCAGTCACGAAATCAAAAGACGCATTGCATTGGGCAAATCTGCTGCAAAAGACCTCTTCAAAGTGTTGAAGAGCAAAGATAGATGTCACCCTGAAGACTAAGGTGCGCCTGACCCAAGCCATGGTATGTTCAATCACATCATAGGCATGTGAAAGCTGGACAATGAATAAGGAAGACCAAAGAGGAGTTGACGCCTTTGAATTGTGGTGTTGGTGAGGAATATGGAATATACCATGGACTGCCAAAAGAACAACAAATCTGTCTTAGAAGAACTACAGCCAGAATGCTCCTTAGAAGCAAGGATGGCGAGACCGTGTCTTACATACTTTGGACGTGTTGTCAGGAGGGATCAGTCTCTGGAGAAGGACACCATGCCTGGCAGAGTACAGGGTCAGCAGAAAAGAGGAAGACCCTCGATGAGGTGGATTGACACAGTGGCTGCAACAATGAGCTCAAGCATAACAACGATGGTAAGGATGGCGCTTGACTGGGCAATGTTTCGTTCTGTTGTGCATAGGGTCGCTATGAGTGAACTGACTTGACGGCACCTAACAACAACAACAACATAATTTAACCACGTTTTCTGTTGTTTGTGCTTTTGGAGTCATATCTAAGAAACCATTGACTATACATCTATGTTTTCTTCTAACTGTTATAGTTTTAGCCCTTAGATTTAGGCGTTTTGGTCTATTTTGAGTTAATTTTTGTATATAGTGAGAGGGAGGGGTATAAGAGGGGTCTAACTCCCTTCTTTTGTTTGTTTATATCCACTTGTCCTTCCATCATTTGTTGAAAAAGATATTCTATACCATAAGTTGATTTAGCACCCTTGTTAAAAAAAATCAATGGACTTTTAATGTGAGGGTTTATTTCTGCACTTTGTATTTTATTACATTGATCTGTATTTTATCCCTATGCTCATACCACACTGTATTGATTACTGTATGTTTGTAGTAAATATTGAAATTGGAAAGTCTGAATCCTTCAACACTGTTCTTTTTAAAGATTGTTTTGGTTATTCTGGATCTCTTAAATTTCCATATGAATTTTAGTATCTACCTGTCAATTTCTGTAAAAAAGCCACCTTGGACTTTGATAGGAATTATACTGACTCTGTAAATCAATTTAGAGAAAATTGCCATTTTAACAATATTAAGCCTTTTAATCCATGAATATGGGATATCTTTCTATATATTTATTTCTTTTTAAATTTCTCTCAGCAATGTTTTGTAGTTTTAATATATATTTTTACTTCTTATGTTAAATTTATTTATGAATCTCATTCTTTTTTATGCAACTATAAAAGGAATTGTTTTCTTAATTTTATTTTCAGATTGGTCATTGTTAGTACATAGAAAAACAACTGAAATACAAAGTTGAAGGATTAATCATACATCTTGGAACTTTGATGAATTCACTTATTAATTCTTGTAGTTGTTTAGGATGCCTTAGGATTTTCTATGTGTAATACCATTACATTTATAAATATCAAAACAAAAACCAAACCCAGTGCTGTCAAGTTGATTTCGACTCATAGCAACCCTACTGGACAGAGTAAAACTGCCCCATAGAGTTTCCAAGGAGTGCCTGGTGGATTCGAACTGCCGACCCTTTGGTTAGCAGCCGTAGCACTTAACCGCTACGCCACCACGGTTTCCATTTATAAATATAGACAGTTCAAATTCTTCCTTTCCAATATGGATGCATTTTCTTTTTCTTTCTTCCTTTCTTTCTTCCTTCCTTTCTTCCTTCCTTTCTTCCTTCCTTTCTTCCTTCCTTTCTTCCTTCCTTTCTTTCTTCCTTTCTTTCTTTCTTTCTTCCTTTCTTTCTTCCTTTCTTTCTTCCTTTCTTTCTTCCTTTCTTTCTTCCTTTCTTTCTTCCTTTCTTTCTTCCTTTCTTTCTTCCTTTCTTCCTTCCTTTCTTCCTTTCTTCCTTTCTTCCTTTCTTCCTTTCTTCCTTTCTTCCTTTCTTCCTTTCTCTCTTTCTCTCTTTCTCTCTTTCTCTCTTTCTCTCTCTCTCTCTCTCTCTCTCTCTTTCTCTCTTTCTCTCTTCCTCTCTCTCTCTCTTTCTCTCTCTGTCTCTCTCCTTCCTTCCTTCCTTCCTTCCTTCCTTCCTTCCTTCCTTCCTTCCTTCCTTCCTTCCTTCCTTCCTTCCTTCCTTCCTTCCTTCCTTCCTTCCTTCCTTCCTTCCTTCCTTCCTTCCTTCCTTCCTTCCTTCCTCTCTCTCTCTCTTTCTTTCTTTCTTGTCTAATTGCCTTGATTTAACCTCCAGTACATGTTGAATAAAATGGGCACAAGTAGATATCTTTGCTTTTTCTGATCTTAGAGGTAAAACACTCAGTCTCTATCCATTAAGTATAATGGTAGCTGTGGGCTTTTCATAGATGTCCTCTAATATGTTGAGGAAGTTTCTTTCTGTTTGTAGTTTGTTGAGTACTTTTAAATATGAAAAGTTGTTAGATTTGGTCAATTTAATTTTTGTGCATCTTTTGAGCTAATCACGTGGTTTCGTTTTTTATTCTATTAATAAATGGAGTATTATATTAATTTCTTGTCTGTCAGTCTGATGTGCTGGGTGGCTTGTGTATTGCTGTGATGCTGGAAGCTAGGCTACTGGTATTTCAAGTATCAGTAGGGTCATCCCTGGTGGATAGATTTCAGCAGAGCTTTCAGACTAAGACAGAGTAAGAACAAGGACCTAGTAGTCTACTTCAAAAAAAAAAAAAAAAAATTGCTCAGTGAAAATCTTATGAATAGCAGTGGAACACTGACTTATATAGTCCCAGAAAATAAGCCCCTCAGGTTGGAAGGTACTGAGAATATGACTGGGGAAGAGCTGCCTCCTCAAAATAGAGTCAACCATAATGATGTGGATGGAGTAAAGCTTTTGTGACCTACATTTGCTGACGTGGCATGGCTAAAAATGAGAACAAAAAGCTGCAAACGCCATTAATAATCAGAACATAGAATGTACAAAGTATGAATCTAGGAAAATTGGAAGTTGTCAAAAATGAAATGGAACACATAAAGATTGACATCTTAGGCATTAGTGACCTGAAGTGGACTGGAATTGGCTATTTTGAATGGGACAATCATAGGGTCTACTATGCTGGGAATGACAAATGAAAGAATGGTGTCAAATTCATCATTAAAATGAACATTTCAAGATGTACCCTGAAGTACAATGCTATCAGAGTTAGGATAATGTCTGTACATTTACAAGAAAAAACACTTAACACCACTATTATCCAAATTTACACACCAACCACTAAGGCCAAAGAAGAGGAAATTGAAGATTTTTACTAACTACTACAGTCTAAAATTGATCAAACATAAAATCAAGTTGCATTCATAATTACTGGTAATTGGAATGTGACATTTGGAAACAAAGAAGAAGGATCAATAGTTGAAAAACACAGCCTGGGTGATAGAAATGATGCCGGAGATCATATGATAGATTTTGCAAGCCCAACGTCTTTCTCATAGCAAATACCGATTTTTCAACAACTTAAATGGCAACTATACACATGGACCTCACCAAATGGAATACACAGGAATCAAATCAATTACATCTGTGGAAAAAGACAAAGGAGAAGTTCAATACGATCATGCAGAACAAGGCCAGGAGCAGTGTGTGGAATGTACCATCAATTACTCATATGCAAGCTCAATTTGAAGCTGAAGAAAATTAAAACAAGTCCACTAGAGCCAAAATATGACCTTGAGTATAACCCACTTGTATTTAGAGACTGTCTCTAGATTTGATGCATTAAACACTAACGGCTGACGACCAGAAGAGTTGTGGGATGACACCAAGGACATCATACATGAAGAAAGCAAAAGGTCATTAAAAAGGCAGGAAAGAAATAAAAGATCAAAATGAATGTCGGAAGAGACTTTGAAACTTGTTCTTGAATGTAGAGCAACTAAAGAGAATGGAAAAAAATGACAAAAAATAAAAGAGCTGAACAGATGATTTCAAGGGGCAGTGCAAGAAGATGAAGTAAAGTTTTATAATGATGTATGCAAAGACCTGGAGTTAGAAAAACAAAAGGAAAGAACACACTTGCCTTTTCTCAAACTGAAAAAACTGAAGAAAAGCTCAAGCCTTGAGTTACAATATTGAAGGATTCTATAGGCAAAATATTGAATGATGCAGGAAGCATCAAAGAAGATGAGAGGAGTATACAGAGTCATTGTACCAAAAGAATTGGTTGATGTTCAACCATTTCAAGAGGTAGCATGTGATTAATAACCAATGGTATTGAAGGAAGAAGTCCAAGCTGCACTTAAGACATTGGCAATAAACAAACCTCCTGGAACTGGCAGTACACCAAATGAGATGTTTGAACAAGCAGATGTGGTATTGGAAGTGCTCACTCATCTGTGCTAAGAAACTTGGAAGACAGCTACCATTGCTGACGTCAGATGGATTTTGGCTGAAAGTGGAGAGTACCAGAAAGGTGTTCGCTTGTGTTTTATTAACTATGCAAAGGCATTTGACTGTGTAGATCATAACAAATCATGGGAATTCCAGAACACTTAATTGTGCTCATGAGTAACCTGTACATAGATCAAGAGATAGTCATTCAAACAGAACGAGGGGATATTGCATGGTTTAAAATCAAGAAAGGTGTGCTTCAGGGTTGTATCTTTTCACTATAATTATTCAGTCTGTAAACTGAGTAAATAATCCGAGAAGCTAGACTATATGGAGAAGAACGCAGCATCAAGATTGAAGGGAGACTCATTAACAACCTGAGGTATGCAGATTATACAACATTGCTTGCAGAAAGTGAAGAGGACTTGAAGCACTTACTGACAAAAATCACAGGCTACAGACTTCAGTATGGATTACACCTCAACATAAAGAAAGCAAAAATCCTCACAAATGGACCAATAAGCAACATCATGATAAATGGAGAAAAGATTGAAGTTGTCAAGAATTTCATTTTACTTGAATCCACAGTCAATGCCCGTGGAAGTTGCAGTCAGGAAATCAAATGGCACATTTGCATTGGTCAAATGGGTTGTAAAAGACCTCTTTAAATTGTTAAAAAGCAAAGATGTCATTTTGAGGACTAAGGTATGTCTGACCCAAGCCATGGTGTTTTCAATTGCCTCATATGCATGCAAAAGCTGGACAATGAATAAAGAAGACCGAAGAGTTGATGCCTTTGAACTATGGTGTTGGCTGAGAATGTTGAATACACCATGGACTGCCAGAAGAATTAACAAATATGTCTTGGAATAAGTACAGCCAGAATGTTCCTTAGAAACAAGTATGGCGAGACTTTGTCTCGCATACTTTGGACATATTATCGGGAGGGGCCAGTGCCTGCAGAAGGACATCATGCTTGGTAAAGTAGAGGATCAGCAAAAAAGAGGAAGACCCTCAACGAAATGGATTGACACGGTGACTACAATGATGGGCTCAAACATAGCAAATATTGTAAGGATGGCACATGACTGGGCAGTGTTCCATTTTGTTGAACATATGGTCCCTATGAGTTGGAATTGACTTGATGGTACCAAACAATGACAACATTATGTTAATTGACACTGGGATGTTAAACCAACCTTGCATTACTGGGACAAATTCAGTTTAGTCATGCTATATAATCTTTCTCACGCGTTCATGTATCTGGACTGTTAAGGTTTATTTGAGGGGTTTTGTGTCTATATTTATAAGGCATATTGGTGTGTGTGTGTGTTTTATGGTAAAAACAGTTTATATTTAGAATGATCTAACTGGACTCAGTTTAGATGATCTCTATTACGCTGGCAACATCCAAAGCATAATGGTCAGGCACCAGTCAATCATATGCCTTTTCTTCATCAGGCCAGATTGAAATACTGACTTTAGCCACATTTCTTTTTAGAGAGCTCCTTCACAGCCTGTTTAATCTGGTGATTATAGGTTTTGTCATTCACAATGAACACAATGGCTGTCAGATGTTGGGCACAGTTTTATGAAAGTCTTTGTTCTTCTTCATGGCCAACTCAGTGTTTTATCCTGGCACTCTTCCAAGGATATATGGGCCATCTATGAGGCCACAGTCTCTTGGGCCTTTGGAAGGTGGTTAATGAGTGGATCTTCCTTTTTGTTACTATAGATGCCTTTCAGCACTGCCTTCTTTGTCTTCAAAGCCTTTGCTTTGGTTTCAGTTTGCAAGGATCAGGGGCTTCTTTCCTTGCTCTCAGTGCTATCTTCCTGAAAAAAAAAAAAAAAGTCTGTGCAATAGTCCCTCCTTATCCGTGGGTGATATGTCCCAAGACCCCAACAGATGCCTGAAACCCTGGATAGTACCGAACCCTATATACACTACGTTTTGTCCAAAAATATATATGTATGATAACATTTATTTATAGACTAGGTACTGTAAGAAATTAAAAACAATAACTAATAATAGAATTATAACGATATACTGTAATAAAAGTTATGTGAATGACTGAATTGGACTGCGTGAGGTTTCATCATGCTGTGTACGTACTCATTTAACATTTTCCAACCACAGTTGACAGTGATTAACTGAAACCACAGAAGGAGAAACCGTGGATAAGGGGGGACTACTGTAGTGTATTTTTATTGTGATGTCATTGTCTGGTTTTGGTGGCAGGGTACTACTGGCCTCTTTGAATGATTTAGAAAGCCTTGTCTCCTCTACTTTTTAATTGGAAGACTTTGTGAAGATTTGGTGTTAATTCTTCTTTAAATACTAGGTTAGCGGGTTTTAGAATCGGCCAGTAAAGTCATTTGGTCAGAGCGTCCCTTTGTCAGGAAGTTTTTGATCAATAATTCAGTCTCTTTATTTGCTACAGGTCTGTTCAGATTTTCTATTTCTTATTGAGTCAGTTTTGGTTGGTTGTTTGTTTCTAGGAATTTGTCCACCTCACCTAAGATATCTAATTTGCTGACATTCCCTTGTTCACAGTATTTTCTTATAATTCTTTCTTTTTATTTCAGTAAGATTAGTAGTGATGCCCCCTCTTTCATTATGGCTTTTAGAAATTTGAGTTTCTCTCTTCTCTTCTTGGTTGGTCTAGATAAATTTTTGTCAATTTTATTGATCTTTTCAAAAAAGCAATTTTTTTTAATGTTGTTTTTTGCAGAAGAAAAAAGGCACATAATCAGTATACTAAAGACAAAGTAACAAAAAAGGTGTTTATTGCAAGGATGTAGCACTGGAGAAAAATTGGAAACAACATTCTATAGGGTTTGTAATAGTCTGGGCCCCTAAGGACCACATGGAACCATCATACCAGTCCTCAGTTGCCTATCTATGGATTTTTTTTAATTGTGCTTTAGAAAGTTTATAGGGCAAATTAGTTTCCCATTAAATAACTAATACACATATTTTTTAGTGACATTTGTTGCCAACCCCAGGACATGTCAACACTCTCCCCTTCTCTACCTTGTGTTCCCCATTACCAGCTTGCCTGTCCCCTCCTTGCCCTTGGGCTGGTATGCCAGTTTAGTCTTGTTTTGTTTTGTGGGCCTGTCTAATCTTTGGCTGCAGGGTGAACTTGAGGAGTGACTTCAGTATTGAGTTAAAAGCATGTCTGGGGCCATACTCTCAGGGTTTCTCCAGTCTGTCAGACCAATAAGTCTAGTCTTTTTTTGTGAGTTAGAATTTTGTTCTACATTTTTCTCCAGGTTGGTCCGGGACCCTCTATAGTGATTCTTGTCAGATCAGTTGGTGATGGTAGCTGGGCACCATCTAGTTGTGCTGGACTCAGTCTGTTGGAGGCCGTGGTAGTTGTGGTCCATTAGTCCTTTAAACTAACCTTTCCTTGTGTCTTTGGTTTTCTTTATTCTCCTTTGTTGCAGAGGGGGTGGAAACAGCATAACATCTTAGATGGCAGCTGATAAGCTTTTAAGACCCCAGGCATCAGAGAGGTATATTTCAGTATGTTCAGTTTCTTGGTTCTTGTTCAATTTTTATTTTATTTATTTTTGCTGTAATAGTTCTTTCTTTCCTCCTGCTTGTTTTTGGGTTTAGTTTTTCATTTTTTTTCCATTGTCCTAAGTTGGAAAGTTAGGTTATTGGTATGGGGTATTTCTTTTTTGATATAGACATTTGGAGCTATTAATTTCCATCTAAGCCTTGCTTTATCTGCATTTCATGAGTTTCAGTACATTGTATTTTTATTATAGTTCATAAAAAGGAATTCGTAAAAAATTTCACTTGTTATTTCTTCTTTGACATGCTGTTATGTAAATGAGCCAAAATAGCCACTGTGTATTGACCCCAGGCTTTTTACTTCTTCATAGCAAGCTGAGGCCAGTTAGCCCAAAAAAGACTGCTGGTGCCAATTGTTTTAAAAATAGGCCAAATAAGCAGATTCTTAGCCACTTAGAGCTTGCCAATTTATATACCTTGTAAAGCTGTGTCCAACATCTGATAGCCATAGATAAGATAAAACCCTGTAGTTATGAGGAAACCCAATTGCTACTATCCTCAGAGCTCTCTGATCCAGAGACACTCAACTTGCTGCAGAAGGAGATAGACATAACCTTCCTCTTTTCCTTTTCTTTGCCAGGAGTTTTCTTGTCCACTTCCCCTTTTGGTGGCCCTCTTCACTGCTTGTCTCTGAAAGACCACCTTCTGTGGGGAATTGCCCCATGGGTGCCGCTGTCAATGCGTAGGCCCCAATAAATAGCTTGTTGTGTAACATTGCTATCTCATGATCACATCTGTTTCTTTGATCAGCTCCGAACTCCCATGAATTCCCTACACACATTGGTTATTTGGGAATGTGTTGGTTAATTTCCACATACTCGTGAATCTCCCAAATTTCCTTCTGTTATTGACTTCTAAATTCATTCCATTGCGTTTGGAAAACATGTTGTTGTTAGGTTGTTATTGACTTCTAAATTCATTCCATTGTGTTTGGAAAACATGTTTTTGTTAGGTGCTATCAAGTGGGTTCTGACTCATAGCGACCCTAGGCACAACAGATCGAAACACTGTCCAGTCCTGCGCCATCCTTACAATTGTTATCCTTGAGCTGATTGTTGCAGCCACTGTGTCAATCCACCTCTTTGAGTGTCTTCCTCTTTTCTGCTGACCCTGTACTCTGCCAGGCATGGTGTCCTTCTCCAGAGACTGATCCCTCCTGACAACACGTCCAAAGTATATTAGATGCAGTCTTGCCACCCTTGCTTCTAAGGAGCATTCTGGGTTGTACTTCTTCCAAAACGGATTTGTTTGTTCTTTTGACAGTCCATGGTATATTCAACATTCTTCACCAACACCACAATTCAAAGGCGGCAATTCTTCTTCGGTCTTCCTTATTCATTGTCCAGCTTTCACATGCATATGATGTGAATGAAAACACCATGGCTTGGGTCAGGAGCACCTTAGTTTTCAAGGTGACATCTTTGCTCTTCAACACTTTAAAGAGGTCCTTTGCAGCAGATTTACCCAATGCAATGCATCTTTTGATTTCTTGACTGCTGCTTCAATGGCTGTTGATTGTGGATCCAAGTAAAATGACATCCTTGACAACTTCAATCTTTTCTCCGTTTATCATGATGTTGCTCATTGGTCCAGTTGTGAAGATTTTTGTTTTCTTTATGTTGAGGTGCAGCCCATACTGAAGGCTGTGCTCTTTGATCTTCATCAGTAAGTGCTTCAAGTCCTCTTCACTTTCAGCATGCAAGGTTGTGTCATCTGCATAACGCAGGTTGTTAATGAGTCTTCCTCCAATTCTGATGTCCCGTTCTTCGTATAGTCCAGCTTCTCGGATTATTTGCTCAGCATACAGATTGAATAGGTATGGTAAAAGAATACAAGCCTGATGCATACCTTTCCTGACTTTAAACCAATCAGTATCCCCTTGTTCTGTCTGAACAACTGCCTTTTGATCTATGTAAAGGTTCCTCATGAGCACAATTAAGTGTTCTGGAATACCCATTCTTCCCAATATTATCCATAGTTTGAAAACACAGGTAAACATCCTTCTGGTATTCTCTGCTTTCAGCCAGGATCCATCTGACATCAGCAATGATATCCCTGGTTCCACATCCTCTTCTGAAACAGCCTGAATTTCTGGCAGTTCTCTGTCCATATACTGCTGCAGCCATTTTTGAATAATCTTCAGCAAAATATAACCTGTATAGTTATTTCTTCCACAGGGATGGCAAAAGAATCTGCTATTGCCTTCATCTTTCCACCTACCATTTTGCACATTTATTAAACATGTAGGATAAATAATTAGTCCCAGTTTCTAATTTTGCCATGGTCATGCTCCTGTTTAGTTGTGGTTACATAATATCTTCCAAAAACAAGCTCAGCCTTATCCATTTTAAGACTAATAAAAACCCATCTTTAAAGGAAATTGTATCTACTGATAAAGAGGGAATAAAATACACATATTACTTCATGCAAATATGTTTCGCTAGATTCTAATTGCCCTGTAAGTATCATATTTCACCTACTGACATGATCTCTTCATTTAATACAATCAGCTGGCATCAATGACTCTCTGAACTGTTTCTGGGGAAAATCAGGGTCAGACTGATAGTGTATTTACATTGCTCAGTTTCCTTATTTGTAAGTACTTCTCTGCAATTCAGATGTCTTCTAACTGCTGCCTAAAGAAAACTGGTCTTTTATCCCTTTTTTAACTAGATTTGGATTGTGAGGTCTTCCCCTAAAAGAGTTATTTTTTCCTGAATATTTTGAATGGTTCATTTGACTGCTTCTTCCTCCTTGGTGAGACTTCTTAACATACCATCTTTGAGACTGATTATTTTCACTGGCATTCCAATTCAGGCATTTGTTTACTAATTTATTCAACAGACATTTACTGAGTATATACTATGCGGTAGGCACTAGGAGCATAAAAAAAAAAAATTTTTTTTTTTTTTTTTAATAGAGATGATAAAATAAAAACAGCCCCTTCCCTCATGTAGCGGGAAATGCAAGGTAGAGGGGAGAATGTCTATTGTCTATTGTCATAAACTCTGTGTTTGAATACAGATGTGTCTCTGTAGTAAAGGATCCAACACACTGATACCCTCTTCCTCACTTTTAAGCAGTATGGACTTAGTATATCAAAGAAGAGTAGTTATTTATTTTAAAAAAAACAGCTATTAGTGCTTTCATAAACACAAAATTATGACAATTCAAAGCCCACATCAGTTCAGTTCATTATTCCTTCAGATCATAATGCTCGAGGGACACTCACCCAGGGTCCTGACATTCCTTAGAGTGCAGCTTATGTGGTTTTTCCAAAGTTCATTGTATCTCCTTCTGATGTCTAACCAAAACTCTGGAAACACCTTTGTGATGGTTAAGATTGTGCATCAACTTGGCTGATTCTCAGTATTTGTATGTGATCACTCTCGTGATGGGAACTGCTGTGAGTAGCCTATCAGGTAATTAAGAGAGTTTCCTTGTGCATGTGGCTGCATCTGAATATAAAAGGACGTTTTGGCTTTCACTTTCTCTGGATTCTGAAGTTGCTTCCTGTTCACCTGACCTCCGGTTTTTGGGACTTGAGTTAGCAGCTTATCTGCCTGTCTTGGGATTAATCAATCTTCACAGCCTGTGAGCAAGAGCCTTGCTCTCCAACCTGCCGATCTTGGGTTTGCCAGCCCTATATCCTGATCCACAGACTTGGGATATTCTTGCCTCTACAATCACGCTAGCCGTTTCCTTGATATAAATCTCTCTCTCTCTCTCTCTCTCTCTCTCTCTATGTGTGTGTGTGTATATATATATATATACATTTATAAGCTTTACTGGTTTTGCCTCTATAGAGAATCCAGACTAAGATAACCTCCAACGCTGTTCTTTTTGTTTGTTTTCTTGCTGGGTGAAATCCCACAGGTAGACCAAAATCTGTATTCCTGGTATCTTTATAGTTCAGAGCATGTACCAAATCCACTGCCTCAATGCTTACCCATTCATACCTTTTTTGTCAGTTTTACCCATGTCCTATTTAACTCTCTTCTGTCCTTACCTTTAACAGAAAGCCACTATCACATAGGTCTCACAAAAATCTAGTCTGCCATAATTTTTTCTTGAATGGGAAGGGGAGAGAAGCTCTTTCTTAAGGTTGTTACATGCACACTGAAGCCCCATATGAACACTGGGACCATCAATTAATGAACTCAGAGGAACCATTAACCTGAGCCTTAAAAAAGGAGCATTTCAAGTACATGCCTAGGAATGTCTGCTCACAATATGCTTACTAAGTTGGTGTTAGAACCACAAAAATATTGTCCTTATCTCAATCTCTTATGGGCCAAGAACTGTGCTAAGTGTTTTTACAGGTTCCTATAATTTAACCCTTATCAAAATCTCATCACATAACCACTAGTACAGATGAATAAACTGAATCTTAGAGATGCTAGGAAACTTGCATCTAAGGGAAGAAGTGAATGCTTAATCCCTGTCTGTCTTACAAAAACCTCATGGTCTAAACCAGGAGGCAGCAAACGTTTTCTGTAAAGGGTCAGATAGTAAATATTTTAGGCTTTATGGGTGATAAGTTTTCCATCAAAATTACTCAACTACTTGCAATGCAGCATGAAAGAAGTCATAAACAATACATAAACAAATAGGTATGGCTGTGTTCCAATAGCATCTTATTTACAAAAACAGGCAACTGCCTACATTTTTCAGGACTAGTCAAACATGGCCCATAGACTGTAGTTTGCTAACTTCAGCTAAAACACTACACTATATTACTTGATTTAAAATTATTGAAGTGAATAATTGAATTCTCTGTTTAGAATATAGGGAAATTAAGTGCCAGATATTATTTTTGAGGTATTCACACTAACATATAACTTTATCAAAAAGGAATCAAGCTCTTCTTAGTCATTTTTCTTCAGAATGGGTTAAATTGCAAAACCTGTTCCATGCTCATTCTTGCATAGTTTATCATAGCAAAAACACTGTTCTATGTATAGTCTCTTTCTGCCAAGAAGCTCAATCTCTTTTAAAACATTATCTCATTAATCCTCCCTACAATCCTGTGAGGGATGGAGATGGCAAGTATTAAGAAATGTTCAAGCCATTCAGGTTCACTTCAAAAGTTGAGAGAAGCTAAGTGACAAGTGCTTGCTACCCTCATAATTACCCAGTATTCTTAAAATATTCACTTTGAATCTTTTAGATGATGCCGTTCCTCAGCTAGATGCTCTGGGAAAAGGAATCCAGTACCAGGGAATCCATTTTCTTAAAAAGTCTTTATTTGGTACCAACAACTTTCTTTAAAGAGATGGAAAAACTAATCATTAACTTTATATGGAAAAGGAAGAGCCCCTGAAAAAGTAAAGCACTACTGAAGAAGAATAAACTAGGAGAACTCATACTACCTGACCTCAGAACCTACTATACAGCTACGATAGTCAAAACAGCCTGGTACGATAGTCAAAACAGCAAAGGCACATACATTGATGAACAGAACAGAATTGAGAACCCAGATGTAAATCCATCCACCTGTGGTCACCTGATCTTTGACAAGGGCCCAAAGTCCATCAAACGGGGAAAAGACAGTCTTTTTAACAATTGGCAAAACTGGATGTCCATCTGTGAAAAAATGAAACAGGACTCATACCTCACACCATACACAAAAACTAATGCAAAATGATCAAGGACCTAAATATACGGCCAAAAACTATAAAGATCATGGAAGAAAAAAAATAGGATCAACACTAGAGGCCCTAATACGTGGCATTAACAGAATATAAACCATAACTAACAACCAACACACAAACTCCAGAAGATAAGATATGTAACTGGGATCTCCTAAAAATTAAACACTTATGCTCATCAAAAGAATAAAAAGAGAACCTACTGACTGGGAAAAAAAAAAAAAATTTTGGCTATTACAAATCCAACAAAGTTCTAATCTCTAAAATCTGCAGGAAAATCCTACACCTCTACAACAAAAAGACAAATAATCCAATTAAAGATATGGGCAAAGGAAATGAGCATACACTTCACCACAAAAGACATTCAAGCAGCTATCAGGCACACGAGGAAATGCTCACGGTCCCTAGCCATTAGAGAAATGCAAATCAAAACCACAATGAGATACCACCCCACTCCAACATTGCTGGCACAAATAAAAAAAAAAAAACAGAAAATAACAAATGTTGGAGAGGCTTTGGGGAGTTTGGAACTCTTATGCACTGCTGGTGGGAATGCAAAAAGATACAATTATTTTGGAAAACAATATGGTACTTCCTTAGAAAGCTAGAAATAGAAATACCATATGATCCAGCAATTCCACTCCTAGGAATATACTCTAAAGAAATCAGAATCATCACTTGAGTAGACATATGCACACCCATGTTCATAGAAGTATTGCTAACAATAGCAAAAAGATGGAAACAACCTGGATGCCTATCAACAGACAAATGGGTAAGCAAACTATGGTACATACACACAGTGGAGTACTATGCAACCATAAAGAACAACGGTGAAGCTGCCAAACATCTCACAACTTGGATAAATCTGGAAGGCATCATGCTGAGTGAAATAAGTCAATCACAAAAGGGCAAATATTGTACGAGACCACTACTATAAAAGTTCATGAAAGGGTTTACACACAAAAAGAAACAATCTTTGGTGATTTTGAGGGAGAGGAGGGGTGGGGACAGAAAAACACTAAATAGACAATAGATAAGTGGTAACTTTGGTGAAGGGTAAGATAGTACACAACACTGGAGAAGCCAGCACAACTTGTCCAAGGCAAGGTCATGAAGCTCCATAGACACATTCAAACTCCCTGAAGGACCGAATTGCATGGTCTCGGGGAACATCTAGCTCGATTGGCATAACATAGTTTTATAAAGAAAATGTTCTACATTCTACTTTGGTGAGTACTGTCTGGGGTCTTAAAAGTCTGCCCATGGCCATTGAATATACTCCACTGGTCTTACCCTTTCAGGAGCAAGGGAGAATGAAGAAAACTAAAGATACAAGGGAAGGATTAGTCCAAATGACTAATGGACCACAACTACCATGGCCTCCATCAGCCAGAGTCCAGTACATCTAGATGGTGCCTGGCTACCACCACTGACTGCTCTGACAGGGATCACAACAGAGGGTTCCAGACCAACCTGGAGAAAAATGTGGAACAAAAATTGTAACTCACAGAAAAGACCAAATTTACTGGCCTGACAGAGACTGCAGAAACCCCAAGAGCATGGCCCCCAGATACCCTTTTAGCTCAGTAGTGAAGTCACTTCTGAGCCTTATCTTTCGTTCAAAGATTAGATAGGCCCATGAAACAAAATGAGACTAAAGGGGCACACCTGCCAGGGGCAAGGATGAAAAGGCAGGAGGGGACAGGAAAGCTGGTAATAGGGGACTCAAAGTCAAGAAGGGAGAGTGTTGACATGTCTTGGGGTTGTTAACCAATGTCATTTAACAATATGTGTACTAATTGTTTAATGAGAAGCTAGTTCTGTAAACCTTCATCAAAAGTACAAAAAAAAGAGTATTTGGGGCCATATCTCCCACAAGGATTTGGTTTCCATAGTTTTTCATCACTTCTTGCCTTATCAAGATGCTCTGTTCTACAAACCAACTGTTCTGCTGCTTCTGGCTAATGACTGCATGTCAGTAGAGGGAAAAGTAATCCAGAAAAGTAAAAGAATTTGGCCTTTATGGCTTAAAGACAGCATATATGCTGGTGCTATAACTTCCTTATAAAGTCAAACGCTTGCACAGCTGTAGGATTCCTGGAGCATTTCCTTGTTATCAGCTGGCATGTGCCCTGGGAATGTGAACCCATGTGCACAAAAGAGTAAATGAACATTGTTAGAAGGGAAATATCCAATTGCAAATAATAAAGGTTTGAATTTATCTATTATTAACCATATTGAATTTATTAATATATATTCTTCTTCCACGTCTAGGTCACTTCCTGATAATAATTTAGGCATAAAAGAAGGCAATACATTTTACTCTTTTGGGTCATGACTGATGATAGGAACGAGTGAAGGTTTTGTAATCATAGTTGTGCTTTAGGAAGATTAACCTGACAGTAGAATGTAAGATTGATTGGACATAGGAAGATACCAGAGGCACAAAGATCAGTGAAATTTATTGTAATAGTTTAGAAAAGATATCATGAGGACTTGGATTAGGATAATGGTAGGTGAAGAGAAAATGAAAACAGATAAAAAAGATAGTGTAGAAATATGGATTGGGGGCCATAGGAGAGGCAGAATATGTCTTGTAATGGGGTGTGAGGAGAATCAAGGTTTCCAGGGTGAAGAGCGAGAGCGGAAACACTGAGTATGAATTGCAACATTTATTTCTTTATTCTCTCATTCAACACATTTTATTGAACATATACTGAGTATGTAATTGAATAACAGGTATGATAGGGTGGCATATAAACATGAATCATCCATGGACCCTGGTCCCAAGAAACTTAAGTAAAAAGTATGAATGCTCAACTGTGTTTCAGGGACTAAGCTAGGTACTAGAAATTCAAGCAAGAGAGTGGCTGTTTCTTAATTTACGCACTCATTCATTCAAGGAACATTATTATGTATTAAAAACTGGGGACACAAGAGACAAGCAAGACATGATCCTTATCACAGTGGAAATTCCATTTTCATAATAAAGCATACGAGTAGATGGAAGTAATTATTCTTCAACACAACTGCTTGAATAACGGCACATAACAAATGGTATAGCACATAATAAACCCATTGCTGTGGAGTCGATTCCCACTCATAGTGACCCTGTAGGACAGAGTAAAAAAAACTGTAGGACAGAGTAGAACTGCCCAGTAGTTTCCAAGGAGAGCCTGGTGGATTTGAACTGACAACCTTTTGGTTAGCAGCCATAGCTCTTAACCACTATGCCACCGGGGTTTGCATAGGACATGATAGAGAGAATAATTAATTTTTCAAAAGAGGTAACTTCTAAAAATTTCCTTTGGAATTTAGGAGTGATGAAATAGAATGTAAAATTATAGAATTATGAAAATAGAATGAGGATTTTTTTTTAATTTTTAGTATGAGAAGACATAGCACATTTAAAAACCCTGAGAATGGATACAGTAAAGGAAAGACCAGAGAAAAAAAGAATGAGAATATTTAACTGAAGCAACAAGTACTTTTAGTCTACATTACCTGAGGCTCATATAATCAACTTTGAATCTATATTTTCATAATCAAAGAAATTCGGTAAGATTCTGAATTGTATACTAGTGAAACTTTGCTAATATATTTACTATTTATTTATTTTGTATTGACAGTTCTAAACCACATTTTAGACACAAAATGTGGTCGTTTAGCATTTTTAATGAGTGGGAATTTTGAGCTATCACATGGGGGCACTGTCTTCCAGACAACAGTTCCATGTCAGTAATGTCACCATTTTATCTCTACAACAGAGCTTAAGTAATTATTTGAATATTTTATACATTTTATGTTTGTTCTTTTCATAAAAATGAGTGTACAATGGGGAAGTGGAAGTAATAATTTAAGTATAAAGAAGAGCAGTTTTTTTTTTTTTTTTACAAATTTAATACAATTCAGTTTATAGAGATGAAAATCAGCAGACAAAACAAAAGCAGCAATTCTCTGGCCACAATTAGAAACTCGGCGAATGTAGGCTCATTGATTAGGATATTTCATTATAAGAAATAGGAATAAAATTAAAGAATTTATACAATATGTTTGAAATGTATGATTGTTTTTAACTTTCTAGGAAAAAGAATCTTATACATGCAAATCTTTTTTTTTTTATTTGACTTTTGTAAATGTGTTCAGAACGCATTTTGCATTGATTGAAGAGCTTGTTTTTATTGTTTATCAGTTGTTCTTTTCAAAACTTATATCCCAAGGAACGCTGTTTCTTCAGATTACAAATAGGTGTACCGTAAAAGTGCTCTTTATGTAATTAAGCTCGGGGAATGTCGGGTTATACCAAGTTAAATAAGATTGTTAACGCACTACTCAGAACTTCTACTACGCAAACACGCATTTTTACTCTCCAAGAAGAAGGTATAGTATACAATGTTCCCCAGACTAATTTGACCACAGAGCAGCCTTTTTTTTTTTTTTCCACAGAGCACCTATTACCATTAGCCAGAACTAGCGCAGGACCGGGCAGTGTTTGGTTCTGTTGTGCATAGGGTCGCTGTGAGTCGGAACTGACTGGACGGCACCTAACAACAGCAACAACAGCATTCTGCAAAACATGGCTTGGAAAATGCTCTCTACTTTCATTAGCAGAAATCTCAGGATTAGAATGATAGTTAACAGAAAGTGGATTCATAAGATTTAGAGTTGAATTCATCCTAGAGGCCATCTAGTACAACCGCCATGCGGAAAATTATTTCAGTAGCACCTCTGAGATGGTCATCCAGGTTTTGTTTTAAGTCTCTAGTTCATGATACTTCACTCTATGCCAATCCTGCCTATTCTTAATAATATTTTCTATTTATTAAGCTCACATATAACTCATTGGTTCTCATTCTGTTTGTTCTCTTTTTTGTTTTTAATTTTTTATTGCACATTAGGTGAAAGTTTACAGAGTAAATTAGCTCCCTGTTCGATACTTTGTACATGGAGTTATTCCATGACATTGGTTCCATTCTCTAAAATATGTCAGCACTCTGCTCATTTTCTCCCTAGTTTCCTCGTTTCCACTCATCCTGCTTTTCTGCCCCTTCCTGCCTTCTCATCTTTGTTTTTGGTCAAATATTGCACTTTTGACCTCATATAGTTGATTTTTCTAAGAAGCAGGTTCCTCTGGGGTATTATTGTTTATTTTTATGGGCCTGTCTGTGGTTTGGCTGAAAGGTCGTCTCTGGGAATGGCTTCAGTTCCAATCCAGAAGAATGTCTTAGGGCTATAGTCTCAGGAGTTCCTCCAGTCTCTGTCAGACCAGTAAGCCTGGAGTTTTTTGTGAATTTATTTTTTTGTTCTACAATTTTTCTGCTGCTCTGTCCAGGACCCTCTGATGTGATCCCAGTCAGAGCAGTCAGTAGTGGTAGCCAAGCACCGTCTAGTTCTTCTGGTTTCAGGGTTGTGTAGGTTGTGGTTCATGTGGGCCTTTAGTCCTTTGGACAATTTGCTCACTTGAGGCTTTGGTTTTCTTCACTCTCCTTTGCTCCAAATGGTAAGAGACTGATAGTTGTATCTTAGATAGCTGTTTGCAAGCTTTTAAGACCCCAGATGGTACTCACCAAAGTAGGATGCAGACTTTTGTCTTTATAATCTACGTTGTGCCAATTGACATAGCATTCCCCCCAGTCTATGGTCCTTTGCCTTGCAGCCTAGGAACTTCTTCCCTCGAGTTGTTTGGTTATGCCTAAGAAGTTACCCTGATTCTGACCCTTGGATGCTCTATTGTCTACAATTATGCATGTAGAAATATCCACCACCAAACCTATATCTGCAGGTGGTTGTGTTCCCTTATACCCTCCCATACCGCTTGGCATATCTATCTACCTGAGTATCCATCGGTGAATTATTCTTTGTTAATACTATTTTTGCAGGACTGTCTATGCCATGGTAATTACCATTGTTGTCCTTTATTCTCATGTCCATCTCAGTGTCCTCCCATGCCTTGGTCATGTTTTGGTGACTTCCCCCATATTGGTTATTTGCATTTGCCTTCACCAATATTAACATGTATCTTCTATCTATTTGGTAATTTTCCCTCCCTCACACTCCCATCCCTGGTCACCATCAAAGAATATATTTTTCATGTGTAAGCCTTTTCTTGTTTCTTTATAATAGTGGTCTCATACAATATTTGTCCTTTTTTATTGCTGTTTTCACTCAGCATAATGTCCTCCAAATTCATCCATGTTATGTTTCATGGATTAGTCATTATTCTTTACTACTGCACAGTATTCCACTGTGTGTATGCACCACAGTCTGTTAATCCATTCATCTATTGATGGGCACTTAGGTTTTTAACTCCAAGTCTTTGCACATGTCGTTATGATACTTTGTCTTCTCTAGCCACCCTTTGAAATCTGCTGTTCAGCTCTTTTACTTCATCATTTCTTCCGTTCACTTTAGCTATTCTACATTCAAAAGCAAGTTTCAGAGTCTCTTTTGACATTCATTTTGGTCTTTTCTTTCTTTCCTGTCTTTTTAATGACCTCTTGCTTTCTTCTTGTTTGGTATTCTTGATATCATTCCACAACTTGTCTAGTCTTCAGTCATTAGTATTCAATGCATCAAATCTATTCTTGAGATGTTTTCTGACTTCAGGTAAGATATACTCAAGGTCATACTTTGACTCTTGTCGGCTTGTCCTAATTTTCTTCAACTCCTACTTGCATATGAGCAATTGATTTTCTGTTCCACAGTCGACCCCGGCCTTCTTCTGACTGATGATATAGAGCTTTTCCATTGTTTCTTTTCATAGATGTAGTTGATTTGATTCCTGTGTATTTCATTCAGCAAGGTCCACATGTATAGTCACTGTTTATGTTGTTGAAAAAAGGTATTTGCAATGAAGAAGTTGTTGGTCTTACAAAATTCTATCATGTGATCTCCAGCATCATTTCAATCACCAAGGCCATATTTTCCAACTACTGATCCTTATTTGTTTCCAACTTTCATATTCTAATCACTGGTAATTATCAATGCATCGTGATTGCATGCTCGATCAATTTCAGACTGCAGAATTTGGTAAAAGTCTTCAGTTTCTACATCTTTGGCCTCAGTGATTGGCACAAAATTTGAACAATAAATGTATTAACTGGTCTTCCTTGTAGACGTATTGATATTATCTTATCACTGACAGCATTATACTTCAGGATAGATCTTGGAATGTTCTTTTTGGTGATGAATGCAATCCTATTCCTCTTCCAATTGTCATTCGCAGCATAGTAGACCATATGATTGTCTGATTAAAATGGCCAGAACCAGTCCACTTCAACTCACTAATGCCTAGGCTATTGATCTGTATGCATTCCATTTCATTTTTGACAATTTCCAATTTTCCTTGATTTAAACTTCGTATATTCCAAGTTCTGATTATTAATGGATATTTGCAGCAGTTTCTTCTCATTTTGAGTCATGCCACATAAGCAAATGAAGGTCCTGAAAGCTCGACTCCATCCACATCATTAAGGTAAACTCTACTTTGAGGAGTGAGCTCTACCCAGTGGTATTTTGAGTGCCTTCCAACCTGAGGGGCTCATCTTCTGGCACTATATCAGACAACGTTCTGCTGGCTAATAAGAAGGTTTTCACTGGCTAATTTTTTTTCAGAAGTTGACTTCCAGGTCCTTCTTCCTAATCTGTCCTAGTTTGGAAGCTCCTCTGAAACTGTCCACTGTGAGTAATTCTGCTGGTATTTGAATACCAGTGGCAAAGCTTCTTGCATCTGAGCTACACGCAAGCCCCCATAGTACAACAAACTGACAGATGTGTGGGGGACCAGGGCTATGGACTCATATAATCTGCAAAGAGGTATAGTTTTTTACTTCTTCTTTACCAATTAGGTTGCCCTTTATTTCTTTGTCTCACTTTATTGCTGTAGCTAGAACTTCCAGCACAATGTTGAATAAGTTTGGTCTGGTTTTTACAAATTCCCTCAATTTCTGTTTATCTGTGAATCTCCTAATTTTGCCATCTTTTTTGAGAGAAAATTTTGCTGAATATATAATTCTTGGTTGGCAATATTTTTTTCTTTCAAGGTTTTATATATATCATCCCATTGCCTCTAGCCTGCATGGTTTCTGTTGAGTAACCAAAGTTTAGCCCTATTGGTTCCTCTTTGTAGGTGACTTTTCATTTTTCTGAAGCTGCTCTCAGGATTCTTTCTTTGTCTTTAGTTTTGGCAAGTTTGATTATAATATGTCTTGGTAACCTTCTCTGGGAGTCTATCTTGTACAGAGTTTGTTGAGCTTCTTGGATGGATATCTTCTCATCTTTCATGACTTAGGAAAGCTCTCTGCCAGCAAATGTTTGACAATTCTCCCTGTGTTTTCCATTGCCTCCCCCTGTTCTGGAACTTTGAACACATGCAAATTTTTCCTCTTGATAGTGTCCCACATAATTCTTAGGCTTTCTTATTTTTTTTTTCATTATTTTTTCTGGTATTTCCTAAAAACATATTTGTGCCAAGGGATTTGTCTTCAAATTTGCTGATTCTGTTTTCCATTGTTTCATTTCTGCTCCAATATCCTTCTTTGAGTTGTCTATGTCTGAAATTGTATTGTTAATCTTTTGGATTTCTAGTTGTTTTTGCATGGTTTCTAATTTCTTTTTATTTTGTAATTTTGTTTTTGTATTGTTTTCCCAAATTCTTCTATTGCTTTGTCTGTGCTTAGTTGATTTTTCTATGTTTTCTTTGGTTTTTCCATGTTTTCTTTGATCTCTTTCTTGAACTCTTGTACAGCCCTGTTTATTAGTTCTTCGAACTTCTTATCAGGTATTTTCATTAGCATTCCTTTCTCTGGAAATGTTTCTGGTTCTTTATTTTGGTCACTTGCTGGAGCCATCTTGACCTACTTCTTTATGTGATTTGATATTGTCTGTTTTCTCCAAGGCATTAAGAAGTTGTTATATTTATTTATCTATTGTATGTTTGTTTGCTGTGTCCTAAATTTTTGTTTTGTTTTGATATATCCAAGTAGGCTGGGCATATGTGCTACTCTGGTCACTAATCTGGCTGCACTGAAGCTCTCACCTCTTGTCTCTGGGTGGGTGGGGTAGCAACTGGGTGTGTGAGCATGGGTCTCTGTTTGATGGTCTTGTGAGGCCACTGAGAATGCAGCTGGTATTTCTGGTGAAGTATGGTATCTGTCCAGCTGGTCACCTGGACATGGGCAAAGGGGGTGTTCATCCTAGTCATTGGGTTGTATGTTACATATGTGTTCAGCCGATTGTCATGTGGTCAGGGGAAGTGTGCCCGGGTTGTCAGTAACCATGTAGATTGTGTGGAAACTCTCACCAATAGTCCCGGGAGGGCAGGGCTGTGTGAAGGTGATTGGAGTGGGTACAAGCTTCCAGTTGCAGGGTAGACAATGTGCAGGGGGTGAGGCAGGGGGATGTCACCTGTTTACGGGTGCCTGGTAAGAGGCTATACCCCTTTCCACTAGAGCACATCATGGGGAGGTTGTTCAGCCAGTCCTTGGGCCCCCAACACAGGTGGCTGGAGGGAGTGGGAAGCACCAGCAGCTCTCAGACCCCAAAACTGGGTTCTAGAGGGAGTGGGAAGCACTGCTGGCCCTAAGGCCCCTAGTATGATTGCCAGAGGAAGTACGAGGCACTGCCAGTGCTCAGATCCCCAGCACGTGTGACTGGAGGGAGTGGGAGGTACTGCCAGCCTTCAGTCGCCCAACTGAGATGGCCAGAGGGAGTAGGAGACACCATCAGCCCTCAGGTCCCCAGTTCAGGAGGCTGGAGAGAGGAGGAGGCACTGCTGGCCCCTGAGACCCTGGCACAAGTGGCTGGAGGGAGTAGGAGGTGCAGCAGGTCCATGAGTCCCAAGTGGGAGATGCTGAGCAAAGGGGTAGGCCCCTCCAATCTGTAGGATCCTCTTTTAGGGTGCCAGGCGGAGGTAGATGCTGACAATCATGATCACATGTGGGGAGAGGAGGTAGGTGAAGAAGATGGGGTGGGCCCACAGCCCTCCAGGGTAGGTGACTGGGGTAGGCAAAATGGACGAGGTATAAGCACTTAACTTTCACAGAACAGGAAGCACTCATGCCTGGCTCTGGATGTGAATGCAGAATTGCTCCTCTTTGGCTGTACCAGGTGACAGGGATTTTGGCTGGAAACTCTGCTTGCTTTGTCTCAGTATGGCCACTCTGTTCAGGTTCAGCTAGCAGGGTGCTGGCAATCCATAATTCTCTGTGTCTGGTGTTTTTGTACTGTCTCTCCTTCCAGTTGGCATTTGATCCAATTTTTCAGGCTTGTCTTTGATTCTCAGGGTTCCAAAGTTGTCATCTATATCTGATTCACTTGTTTTCTTGGGTCTTTGTTGCAAGAGGAATATTATAAACTTCTGACTACTCTGCCATCTTGGTCTTCCTCCCTATTTCCTCCTTTTCTGCATGACAACTCTTTAAATATCTGAAAACAGCTTATATGTCTTCTACTAGATATTCTTTTCTAAACACACCCAATTTTTATAAATTTGCAACATATAAAGGAATTATCAGACTTCTCATTTTATAAGCTGTTCTTCCCTTTATGAACTCAAGTCAGTCAATTTGTTGTTGCTGTTGTTAGGTGCCATCGAGTCAGTTCCGACTCATAGCGACCCTATACGCAACAGAACGAAACACTGCCCGGTCCTGAGCCATCCTTACAATCATTGTTATGCTTGAGCTCATTGTTGCGGTCATTATGTCAATCCACCTCGCTGAGGGTCTTCCTCTTTTCCGCTGACCCTGTACTCTGCTAAGCATGATGTCCTTCTCCAGGGACTCATCCTTCCTGACAACATGTCCAAAGTATGTAAGACGCAGTCTTGCCAAACTTGTTTCTAAGGAGCATTCTGGCCGTACTTCTTCCAAGACAGATTTGTTTGTTCTTTTGGCAGTCCATGGTATATTCAGTATTCTTTGCCAACACCATAATTCAAAGGCTTCTGTTCTTCTTTGGTCTTCCTTATTCACTGCACAGCTTTCACATGCATATGATGCGATTGAAAATACTATGGCTTGGGTCAGGTGCACCTTAGTCTTCAAGGTGACATCTTTGCTCTTCAACACTTTAAAGAGGTCCTTTGCAGCAGATTTACCTAATGCAATGCGTCTTTTGATTTCCTGACTGCTGCTTCCATGGCTGTTGACTGTGGGTCCAAGTAAAATGAAATCCTTGACAACTTCAATCTTTTCTCCATTTATTATGATGTTGTTCATTGGTCCAGTTATGAGGATTTTTGTTTTCTTTATGTTGAGGTGCAATCCATACTGAAGGCTATGATCTTTGATCTTCATTAGTAAGTGCTTCAAGTCCTCTTCACTTTCAGCATGCAAGGTTGTGTCATCTGCATAACGCAGGTTGTTAATGAGTCTTCCTCCAATCCTGATGCCCCATTCTTCTTCATATAGTCCAGCTTCTCAGATTATTTGCTCAGGATACAGATTGAATAGGTATGGTGAAAGAATACAAGCCTGAGGCATACCTTTCCTGATTTTGAACCAATCAGTATCCCCTTGTTCTGTCCGAACAGCTGCCTCTTAATCTATGTAAAGGTTCCTCATGAGCACAATTAAGTGTTCTGGAATTCCCATTCTTACTAATGTTATCCATAATTTGTTATGATCCACACAGTTGAATGCCTTTGCACAGTCAATAAAACACAAGTAAACATCCTTCTGGTATTCTCTGCTTTCAGCCAGGATCCATCTGACATCAGCAATGATATCCCTGGTTCCACATCCTCTTCTGAAACCAGCCTGAATTTCTGGCAGTTCCCTGTCAATACACTGCTGCAGCTGTTTTTGAATGGTCTTCAGCAAAATTTTGCTTATGTGTGATATTAATGATATTGTTCTATAATTTCCTCATTCGGTTAGATCACCTTTCTTGGGAATAGGCATAAATATGGATCTCTTCCAGTCAGTTGGCCAGGAAGCTGTCTTCCATATTTCTTGGCATAGATGAGTGAGCACCTCCAGCGCTGCATCCGTCTGTTGAAACATCTCAGTTGATAGTCCATCAATTCCTGGAGCCTTGTTTTTCACCAATGCCTTCAGAGCAGCTTGGAGTTCTTCCTTCAGTACCATCGGTTCCTGATCATATGCCACCTCTTGAAATGGTTGAATATCGACTAATTCTTTTTGGTGTAATGACTGTGTATTCCTTCCATCTTCTTTTGATGCTTCCTGTGTTGTTTAATATTTTCCCCATAGAATCCTGCACTATTGCAACTTGAGGCTTGAATTTTTTCTTCAGTTCTTTCAGCTTGAGAAACACCAAACGTGTTCTTCCCTTTTGGTTTTCCATCTCTAGCTCTTTGCACATGTCATTATAATACTTTGTCTTCTCGAGAGGCCCTTTGAAATCTTCTGTTCATTCTTTTACTTCATCAATTCTTCCTTTTGCTTTAGTTGCTCGACGTTTGAGAGCAAGTTTCAGTCTCCTCTGACATCCATCTTGGTCTTTTCTTTCTTTCCTGTCTTTTTAAGTCAGTCAATGTCCCTTTTAAAATGTATCATTCAACAAAACATGATTGTTCAACTATCACTACTGAAAATTTTAACATTGCTATTAGTTCTTATTCGGGATGTGGTCAAGAATAATTATAACTATCATCAAACAGGTTTTCTCCATGTCATGGATTGAACCGTGTCCCCAAAAAATATGTGTATCAATATGGCTAGGCCATGATTCCCAGTATTGTGTGATTGGCCACCATTTTGTCATCTGATGCAATTTTCCTATGAGTTGTAAATCCTGCCCCTATGATGTTAATGAAGGAGGATAGGTGGCAGTTATGTTAATGAGACTGGACTCAGTCTACAAGATTGGATTGTGTCTTGAGCCAATTTCTTTTGGTATATGAAAGAGGGAAGCAAGCAGAGAGACAGGGGGACATCATACCACCAAGAAAGCAGCACCAGGAGTGGAGCACATCCTTTGGACCTGGGGTTCTTGCACAGAAAATCTCCCAGCCCAGGGGAAGATCCAGGACAAGGACCCTCTTCCAGAGCCAACAGAGAAAACCTTGCCCTGCAGCTGACACTCTGAATTTGGATTTCTAGCCTACTAGACTATTTTGTTTGTTTTAGACTGTGAGAGAATAAACTTCTGTTTGTTAAAGCCATCCACTTGTGATATTTCTGTCATAGCAGCACTAGATGACTAAGACACTCCACCTGTACTTACACAACTAACTTTTTGCAGTGAAGTTAGATAATCTTTTCTCATTGCAGTCAAGAAAATCTTCCTATAGACTACTTCTCATACTATAAAAAAAAATTTTTTTTTTTTTTACTATAGACTGCCTTAAAATGCAACTTTCTATCCTATAATGATCATATTATTTGTAGGCTACAAAAAAGATAGGCACATATTTCTATGCCTAAAATAGCATAATTCTTGGTGTTGAACAGGTTTTTGTTCAGCTTTATGCTTGTAAAACTATATATTTTTATATGTATATTAACATGCGTATGTATACAGATGTATATTTTTAATTAAACAAGGAGTTAAAAATAGATATTTAAACTATGAGATCCTTATCTGTAAAAAAAGATCTGAATCAATTTCTATATTTCAACTTGGTGTTCTCTTTCTTTCTTGCCTCCACCTTAAAAAAATTTTTAAAAGTCTGATTTTTAATTCACGACCAAGGGAACAATAGTCAGCATTACTACTTTAAGCAGTGAAGTGTTATCTTATTTATAAGACAGAGAGGGGAAAGAAAAAAGTATTTTCTTTGGATGAGAGCCAACATATTTGAAAAATCTACAAAGATTTGCTCAATATTGTATCAGTGAATAATTATTTCTTCTATGTCCTTATAAATCCTCCTTTTGGAAAAAAAAAAGTGAGTAAATGAGATTGTGGTGTTGCAGGAGTAGTACAGAAACAATGTAGGTAAATGTGTAGAGAAATTAGTTCTGAAGTGTGGGATAATTGTAGAGGGCCCTGGGCAGAAAACAAAACATGGATGTGCAGGAGTCATAGCACATCTTGTCTTCACTTGTCTTTGTTAGTGCAAGTGAAAAGGTTAATGCTGTTCAGTTCCATCAACACAGGGTGAGGAACTGGGGCACCTTTGAATTCTAAAGTTACCCACAGTGCAACTGATTTAATTCCTGTGAGAACGGTACTATTTACAAGTTTGCTCAGGATTATGAATGTCAATTAACCATGTGCTCCTGCTAAGTACAATCTCTCTCTTTTATTATAAAGAAATTGTTTTTAAAAATCATTATCACATGGAAAAATTCACTGTTATTTGAAGCTATTCTTTGACGGGAAGGAAAATTGTCAGCAGTGTGCTGGCCCAAAGCATAAAGCCTTATCCAAGCACCATATCACCAGTTGTTACATTCTCACATGCATCCTTAAAGCCTCAGGTAATCTTTGGCATTTTTGAGTTTCTGACCCAGTATATTGCAGCTAGTGACTACATTACTTGCTTTCAATATTCTGGTATAATTTGCCATTTTTAAGTATCAAAATATCAATGTATATTTGTGTTGTGTATATGTGTATGTAACATGTTATTTTACGCATATAGCTTAATTCACCCTTCTTGGCCCAGTTTTTTGTTACTACCTGTCATGGATTGAGTTATGTCCCCCCAAAAATCTGTGTATCAACTTTGTTAGGCCATGTGTGGTTGTCCTCCATTTTGTGATTATAATTTTATGTTGAGAGGATTAGGGTGGGATTGTAACACCACCCTTACTGAGGTCAGCTCTCTGATCCAAGGTAAAGGGAGTTTCCCTGGGGTGTGGCCCACACCACCTATTATCCCTCAAGAGATAAAAGGAAAGGGATGCAAGCAGACAGTTGGGGACCTCATAGCACCAAGAAAGCAGCAGCAGGAGCAGAGCATGATCTTTGAACACAGGGTTCCTGCGCCTGAGAATCTCCTTCGCTATGGGAAGATTGAGGACAAGTACCTTCCTCCAGAGCCAACAGAGAAAAAACCCTCCCCTGGAGCTGACGCCTACTTTACTGTGAGGAAATAAATTTCTCTTTGTTAAAGTCACCCACTTGCAGTATCTCTGTTATAGCAGCACTAGATGACTATTTTTTTTTTTTTTTAGATGACTAAGACACTACCCCTTGCCTCTTTGCTGATTATCACCCATCCCATTCTCAAAACACACTATCCACAAGCCCTCCCAGTTCCTTATTACTGTTCAGGGCCTGCAGCTACCTTCCCTCTCTCCCCATTTTTTCTCCTTCCCCCATCAAATTAAAGTCTGAATATGGATCTGGGAAAGGAGCCCTGGTGGCACAGTAGTTAAGCACTCTACTGCTAACTGAAAGGTTGGTGGTTGGAACCTACCAGCCCTCTGTGGGAGAAAGACGTGGCTGCTTCTGTAAAGATTACTGCCTTGGAGACCCTATAGCACAGTTCTACTTTGTTCTTTAGAGTCGCCGTGAGTTGAAATCGACTCAAGGGCAATGGGTTGATTGGTTGCTATGAATCTGGGAAGAAAAGCTCCTGATGCTAGTAGGGATGAGGGGTGGGATTAGACAAGGAATTAGGCTGAGGATAGGACCCTTTGCCACGACCAGGTTGATGGTTATGGAATCTAAACTACTATAGCTTGGTACCAGGAACTCTGGAATGAAACTGCCCAGAGATGATGCGCCCGGAAGCTCCACTCAGGGAACTCAACAGGACTGGACAAATCTGAAGATAGAACTGACCAGTAACATCAGAATGCCCATTCTGAGGGCACTGCTGTGTGGATAGGACTGAAGACAAAGGAAGAGGCATGGTCACAACTGGCTAAAAGTTTATAGTACAATGATAATAAATATTTACCACTATATTTTTATATTTTCACATTGCCCCTTGAGGCCTAGTAATATATTCACAAATTTTTTTTTAACTAAAAATCATGTAAACTTTTAGTTTCATTGATTTTTTAATTTTATAAATTTCAAAAACAGAAAAATAAAATGAATATTCACTCTGACATTTCTGTTTTAACATCAATAAATAATAAAAATAATACTGCTATTGTCATTTTGCTTTGGTTTAGTACCCATTAATATTGAGACTTTGGTCTGGTTTCTTCTCAATCAGTTCCTTGCTGATTTCCATTCTTTTTGTTGTAACAGCCATCTGACTACTGAGTTTTTGGTTTCTTCCATCTTTTTGTTTATCTTTCATTCAAAAAGCAATGCTTTAGTTTTTCTTGTCCACCTCTTTGTACAAGTCATCCTGCTTCTCTCCAACAGTTTTCTTTGATGATCAACTAGAATATAAGCTTATATAAGAATATAAGGGATATACATCCACATTACTCTTTTTGAAAAAATACAGAAGAAATGTAGTATAATTTATTAGATCTTTTTCTTTGGGAAAGGGATGCCCAGAGCATAGATTTTCTTCTTTGGTGTATAAAGACTCCTACAAGGCAGTTACAAAAACATGACAGCATCACCGAGATGGATCTAAGAGCAAATTTTCTCTTCTTTTGTTACTCTTAAACATGTATTCCATGCCAGTAAAGACCATAGCAGTTAGTGGGCATATATACCAAAGATTGTGCACCCAGATGGGCAATTCACCTCCATGCCCCACTCCTTTCCTCAGACCCATGTTATTGTCACTTATTCAGAAGAATTACAGGAAAATGTGAAGATATGTGCTTATACAGGAAATAGAAAACATACCTAAGATCTCTGTTAAGGACATGAAGATTATCTATCTCATTACCAATGATATAAGATGAATGGACATTTAAGGACTGATAAGTTCAGAGGTGGCACAAACTCTTAAGCACTCAACCACTAGCTGAAAGTTTGGCAGTACAAACCCACCTAAAAGAGACTCAGAAGACAGGCCTGGCAATCTGCTTCTGATAGATCACAGCCTTGAAAATCCTATGAAGCATTTTTTCTCTGCACATATGGGGCCGCCATAAGTTGGAACTGGCTTAATGGCAACCAGCAACAACAAAGTTCAGAGGAATTGTCAATATCATTCACTATCTGCATAATGCTCTTACATAACTGTATGCTATTTTGATATTTTCTCTTAATCTTATGGGTACGGAAGGTTGGTGTCGTGTAACATATTTCCACGAATGGCAGGAGGAAAAACACCCTGGGAGGGCAGTATTGCCAACTGGAAAATTCACACAAGTGTGTCACATGTGTAGTTTAGATGTGCCTTTAACAAAGTTATCATTAAAAAATTTGCTGGATGAAATCTCAAAAGAACATTTTGTAGTAGACATATGTGTACATGATGAGGGCCTTGTGGGTAAAAAAAAGAAAAGCTTGATAGATAAGTAAGTGTCAGTAATATTTTGTTTACCTCTAGAAGCAAGATGAAGACTAGTGGATCCACTTTTCAGCCTCAAGGAGAACAGCCCCTAGCACCCACTCCCCTTTGGTGGAGTCCTCACCATAATAACCTGTATACTTGCTTCATTCTTGATCTCTGCTAGTTCACCCCCACCAGTACCAGTTTCCACTGAGTCGACTCCATGTGTCTCAGAATAGAAGTGTGCTCCATAGGGTTTGCAATGGCTGATTTTTCGGAAGTAGATTGCCAGGCCTTTCACCCAAGGCTCACTGGGGTAGACTCAAACCTCCAACATTTTATTAGCAGCCTAGTATGTTAACCACTTGTACCACCCAGGGACTCCTGTACTAGTTCATGGGTACTCTGAAATTTCTCCCAATCCTCTGTGCAATCCTCTGTGCAATTGATGACACACAAAAAAACCTTCTAATTAATAAGGGAAGAACTGAAGTAGGATCATGAGAAAAAGAGTTGAGGGATAGAGGTGTGCCAAGGTCAGTTTTTCCCACTTTCTCCTTAATTCTCAAACAAAAACAATTTATTCTGAATTTTGGAAAGTCAGAAAATTCCCGCTGG
Source organism: Elephas maximus indicus (assembly GCF_024166365.1). Classification (NCBI taxonomy): domain Eukaryota; kingdom Metazoa; phylum Chordata; class Mammalia; order Proboscidea; family Elephantidae; genus Elephas; species Elephas maximus. Next base: position 75,779,715 of record NC_064822.1, on the reverse strand, counting down.
TGTTACAATTCCCTGGAGTACTATGTGTACTTTCTAATAAGAATTCTGATTCCAATGTGATTGAGAAACCTTGAAAGCCTCTTGCTACTTTAACAATGTTAAAAAAAAAAAATACTGACTAGGCCCTTAGGGATACTGTCTTAGAGAATCAGGAGTGATTGAAAGGAACAGCTTGGACCTTTAGTACTATAAGGAATGTGATGTTATGTTATTAGAAAAGAAATTTAAGAGTCACCTTTGATTCTTTTCCTCAAATGAATTGAAAATATTCCAGTGGGAATTGACTCCCATTATTTGTAGGGTAATTCTTAACCACATCATGTTAGCAGTCAGGTGGTAAAGCTCTGGAGCCACCTACTTGGCTACAGTGCACTCTAGCCTTGTCACCAGGGTATATAAAAATGATGACCTTGGGCCAGTTACTTACCTCTCTGGATCTGAGTTTCTTCATCTGCAAAATGAGGAATAAAATAGTCAATACCCTATAAAGCCATTATGAGAATTCTAAAGTGCTTAAAATAGGACCTGGCATGGAGTAAGGTATTCAATAAATGTTAATGACAATTATCTTTATTCATATGAATGATTGTTCAACAAATAAAAACTTTAGTTTCTAAAGCTGTTCAACTGTCTTGACTCTTAGCTCTCAACTGTTGAAATACTACTCAGTAGTTTCCATTTCTAGGGATTATTTCCCTTTTTTTCCCACCCATTTTCACCTTAAGTATTTGCATATATCCAATTTTGTCCTATGACAAAAGGACATAGGGCAAGGTATGCCTGACCCAAGCCATGATGTCTTCAATCCCTTCATATGCCTGTGAAACCTGGGCAAAGAATAAGGAAGATCGAAGAAGAATTGATGCCCTTGAATTATGGTGTTTGCAAAGAACATTGAATATACCATGGACGGCCAAAAGAATGAACAAAACTGTCTTAGAAGAAGTATAGCCAGAATGATCCTTAGAAGTGAGGATGGCGAGACTATGTCTCACATACTTGGGACATGTTGTCAGGAGGAATCAGTCCCTGGAGAAGGACATCATGCTTGGTAAAGTAGAGGGTCAGCAAAAAAGAGGAAGACCCTCAACTAGATGGATTAAGACAGTGGCTGCAACAATGGGCTCAAGAATAACAATCATGAAGATGGTGCAGGACTGGGCAGTGTTTCATTCTGTTGTACATAGGGTCACCATGAGTTGAAACCGACTTGACCACACCTAACAACTATTTTTGTCCTCCCACTTCAGTGTGATGAATGATGGATGTAGGTTCAGAAAGACTTGGATTAATTCATGCTGGGCTCTCTCAGTTAAGCCTCTTCAGCAATGTGAGACTTCCTTTGCTCACTGTAAAATGTGGACAATAAAGCCTAGTTCACAGGATTGTCCTAAGGATTAAATTATAATGTACATAAGATGACTTCCACATATGGAAATTTAATAAATGCTGGTGCCAGAGTACCATGTCCACTTTAAACCTTCTCTGAATGTGAATTCGTATTTCGAAGATGTAAGGTATGAGTGGGGGAAAACATATTTCACAGGTTTATGAAGAAGAATAAATATATGGTCATTTTATTCCAGGTTATTTCTGGAATCTTCTGGAAACTTCATTATAGGATTTTTCTTCTCAATATTCTAGTACATTTTTGAAATTATTCTGCATACCAATTCACATTTATATTAATTATGTGTGTACAGCCTAATTCTTTAAGGCAAGTATAGTCCTTTTTCGAGTATCAAAGTTTTAGAGACTAGCACCTTTGATACGGGAGCTCTGGTGGCACAGTGGTAAAAAGCTGGACTGCTAACCTATAAAATGTTGGCAGTTCAGATCCACCAGCATCACCTTTGATATAGCTCCTGTATGAACCGTCACTTAAATAGCAGGGACCAATACATACAAGAACAAAAGCAGATCAAGCAGAAGATGTCACGAAAGAAAGCAGTCATGTCAACTCTAGAATAATAGAATTGGAAAGAGTTTAGAAAGGTATCAGATATTCTTGAAGAAAGGCTGACAGAGCCAGGACAATTAAGAGAAATGAAGACTAGTCAGTGTACAACATTTATTATAATTCTAAACCTATACTCTTAAAATTCCAAAACATTCAATTCTGCCAGCATGCCAGGTAACACAGATATTAATTATAGAAGCCTTTAATGGCAGCAACAATAAATAATTAATATGTACCCCATTCCCTTCATAAATCTGTACAGATAGTCGAAGAAAAATGGAAGATTGGGGCAAGCAAAAACTTCCCACCTTGAACTAGATTGCTGCTATTTTACTTGAGGCAAACTTACTGAAAGAATAATGAATATTTGTTGATTTCCCCCCTATAGTTTCATTGACATCTCAATCCACTGTAGCATGACATCTGCCCCATAGTTTATTGAAAGTTCTCAGTCACTGATGACTGTCTCATTGCAAAATCCAGTTTTTTTTCTCACATTTGCCAAAGATCTTTACTGCATCTAGCACATTTAATCTTCCTGAAAGATGCCTCTTATTTCCATGACAATCCTCTTTATTGCTTTCCAGCATCTCTGAAATCTCTGACCATTTTATCTTGGGCTCTTCATGAATTCTACTCTTGCTTATCCAATCATACTTATCCAATGACACACTGGTCTCCCTCTGCATACATGCCTTGAGTAATCTCATCTGCTCAAATGGTATTCATCCTTCCATACAGTGAGGTCCTCAATTATCTAGATAATGGGCCAGCACACTATGGCCCACAGGCCAAGTTCAGCCTGCCACCTGTTTTTGTAAACAATGTTTTATTGGAACAGAGCCATGCCCGTTTGTTTTGTCTATAGCTCCTTTTGAGCCATAGCAGCAAAACTGAGCAGTTGCGACAGAAAATATACGGTCTTCAAAACTGAAAATATTTACTAGCTGACCCTTTATTAAAAAAAAAAAAAAAGTTTGCCAACCTCAGTTCTAGATCTTAATCAAACTTTCAGGCTAATATACCTAATATACACTTAGAAGTACTGAAAGTAGTTATATTCCACATGTCCAAATCTGTTTCTCTGCTTGTGTTCCCTTTTTTTCTTACTGGGAATCTATATTTTGCAAAACCAAAAACCTAAGAGTCAGTCTAGACTGTTCTTTTACCTCACATCACATTGATTGCCAAGCCCTGAATAGTATACTTGTCTTTCTATCCCTACAACCATAGTCAAATTCAGGGCCTTAGCTCTGCTTCTCATGGTTGTAGGTAAAAGCTTTCTATCAGCAATAGCCTGTATGTCACTCATTGTTTTTCTAGATAAAGACCATGATATTTATCACGCCCTCCACAAGCCATGAACTAAGATAAGTAAACTAAGCCCCATGCAAACTTTTTTGTATTGACAACCCCAGTGTTTCAAAGATTCAACACTTTCATAACCCCCCAAACATGAAGTGAGGTTTTGATACCCAACCACACCAACCAGCTACCACTAGGTCAATTCCAACTCATAGTTGCCCCATGTGTTGCCAAGTAGAACTGTTCTCTATAGGGTTTTCAATGGCTGTGACCTTTCAGAAGCAGATCACCAGGATTTGCTTCCAAGGCACCTCTGGATGAGGTGCCAACCCTTCTCTTAGTAGCCAAGCTACCTATTGCACTACCAGGGATTTCTTTGGCTACCCAGAGGTGCCATTTTTGTATAGAAGAGAAAGCCTTATGTCTGTACTGGTGGATGGGATTTGGCTGTGGTGGAACATATCTCCATAACAAATACAATAAAACGACTGCCTAAGTTAGGGATGTCAACTGCCTCAGGAAGTCAGGAAATCCTTTGCAGAGGAAGTGCCATCTGAAATGAATCAAAAAATGAGAAAGAAACTGTTAGTGTGGGTGAGTGTGATACATTCTAAACAATCAAGTAGCCTTTACAAAGGCTCAAATGAGAGGAAGAGCAATGTGTATTTGGAGACTGGCAAGCATTCTATAGGGTTGGAACAAAGGCTGTGAAGGCTATTTGCAAAAAGGAAGACTGAAAAGAAAATTTAAGCACGATTGTGAAAGCTTTTTCTCATTCTTTTTTTTAATCTATACTTGAGCGATTAGACTTCATAATAAGAATGAGAAGTCTAATTTTCAAACAAGAGAGAAATATATGATTGGCATTTATAAAAGGTAATTATAGTGACAGATTGAAAGATGAGCATGGCATACAGTAAGGAAAAAACATGTTACAGGCAAAACTTAGAAGACAATTGCAATAATGCATTAAGAGAAGTTCCTTGCTTAAATGAAGTTAGTGTCACTGGGGACAGGTAGAAGAAGCCAGATTCAAGAGCTAATTCTCAGATGGAATCTACAGGATTTGTGGCCAATAAGTTGAAGGCAGAGAGGGGCTTAAAGCTAGGTAGGGGCTGAAAGAGAGGAAGATGTTATTGTTAGGTGAGGTCAAGTTGGCTTTGACTCATAGCAACCTTATGCATAATCTTATGTAGAACAAAGCATTGCCTGATCCTGCATCAATCTATAATCGTTGTTATGTTTTAACCCATTGTCTCAGCCACCATGTCAATCTATCTCACTGAGACCTTCCCTCTTTTTTGCTGTCTTAGGCTGGATTCTCTAGAGGAGCAAAACCAGTAAAGCTTATACGTAAAATATACATACAGATATTTCCTTCGAGGGAATTCCTCATGCAGTTGTGGGGGCTGACAAGTCCAAACCAGGTCAGGTGGTAGGCTGAAGGCCTCTGCCCTCTCATGGGGTTTCAGGGCTGGCAAATCCAAAATTTGCAGGTCAGGTGGCAGGCTGAAGAGTTCTGCAAGTTTATATCCCAAGAACCAGAGGCCAGGCAACAAGAAGAACACAGGTTCATGAAAGAAGAGCCTTGCCAGAACATCCTTTTATATACTAGAGGCAGGCTACAACTCCAAGCAAACGCCCCTTTCAATTGATTGCCTGATCACATCAGATTGCATCATGGAAGTGATTACATTACGTTACATTATGAAAGAGTAATTAGTCCAAAGTCTGACAAACAACTGAGAATCATAGTGTAACCAAGAAAATATATAACATTAATCATTACACTGACCGTCTACAAAACTAAGCATGATGTCCTTTTCCAGTGATTGGCCCTTTCTGATGACACATCCAAAGTAGTAAGACAAAGTCTTGCCATCCTCACTTCTAAGGAGCATTTTGGCTCTACTTCCTCCACATAAAGGGTAAATCTGACAGGCCTAGAAAACCTCATAAAGCAGGCAACAGTGCCATTAACCAAGAAATTACCTTCCAGAAAGTGAGAAAAGTTTCACAAGGCAAGAAAATGAGTTTGTTTGGGAATATGTTAAACTTGAAATGCCTTCCAGACAATGAAGGTGGTCAGTGCAAATGTCTGGGAGACAACTGGAAATACTAAAGTAGAGCTTTGTATGGTAGAAAATAGGATTAAAACAAACAAACAGATTTACAGATTGAGAAATATCATGAAATGAGCATAAGAACAAGCTTACCTAATCGTTAGGTTGTGTTTCTTCTTAAAATACTTCCATTAGGTATTGTTTTTTGAGATAAAGAACATATTCTTAATAGAACCCCTGTCAAAATGCAGAGCTGTTATGAGAGTAACATATTAAGCAGTGATTCACCTAATAAATTGAATTATTTTACTGATAGACTTTAGTCATTGAGCAAAGGCTTTAAAACACAGGGCCCAGGGCACAGAGTATAATACCCAGAGAAAAAGAACAAAAAGTATGAAACACAAGGTACCAACAGACAATATGAGTATGGTAGCATACCGGAACATGGTGGGAGGGAAAAGGGAGCAGAAAAATAGAGAAGAAGATCAGGAAAAAGAGAAACCACGGCAAAGCCTGCTTATTTCCCTTTCTGGACTCCCATCTGTGAATGTGGGTATGAAGTGTTCTCGTATTTTTTATCATTTCTCTCTTTTAAAAACCTTTAGAATGACAGCATGTGATATGCTTGTGTTTCAGTTAAACATTCAGAAATTGAAAACCAACCAGTCCAACTCTCTTAATTATTCTTTCAGTTTTATGACTAAAATATTGAAAAATGGGCTTTTAGAGAGAAAATGTTTTATGGCAGCTTTAAATAATGCAGAAGGTTCTCCAAATATTGCCTATACTACACAATTCATTGCATTTTAGCTCCTTACAAATGCTTTAAAATCCCATCTATCCCAGCTATTTTTTCTTAATAACTTTTCCTATATATGCATTTCTCTTTTGCCCTTAAAAGATTAGGGGAAGGTTTAGATAGTAACCATCCGATTGCATCAATCTGTGTTTCCTGAATCCCTGACTAATATTTTAATGCTCAAATTGTAAGGTAACACTCTATGTGACTGTATTTTTTTCTCTTTTTGTTATTAGCCCTTAAAATGCTTTTCTCAGTTGTCATAATTAGGGATACAATATTGATATAAACAAGCGAACATTTGGCCCCTATTTGAAATTATTTGGGGGTAAGGAAGGAAGGGAGGCAGCAAGTACCAAAGAAAAGAAAACTTACAAAGGAGGAAAACAGGCAGATACTATTTAGATCAGGAATTCAAATCTTTCAATTTGGTCTCCTAATTGCGATGTGTCAATAGCTTTCTATTTTTTATTCTACCATTTATTTTTATTAGTGGATATTTATTACAATAAGTTTTGATACTTGGTTAATTGTATTAAACTTTGTAGAAATATATGATAAAGTATATTTATCTATCTTTGTACCTATTTGTAGTTTATAAGATATATCATAAATGTGTATACATATTCTGTCCTGTAGGGTCGCTATGAGTCGGAATCGACTTGACAGCAGTAGGTAGGTTTATTTGTAGTATTCAGTTGTCCAGTGGCAATAAAGGAAACTATACTTTATAATTTAAAACCAGAAATAAAATATAATAAAACCCAATTTTATTTTTATTTTGTAAAGGATCACTTATTATAAAAATATAAAAACCATGTTTTTTTTTTTTCTATTTTGCAATGGTATTTTTATGATAATGGTGACTTTAAAGCATTTCTGGATACCGCAATGCCTTCTGAATCATCAAAGATTGTATATTATGATTATGTTACCCTATGTCAGTAAAGCTGAGGGGCGTATTTTTTCATATTCTAGCATCTTTCATATTATGATGTGTGTTACAATTGATGAGATTCACTAGCAGCCTTTTTTTTCTTTCTTAGTGATACATAAAACAATAGTCTATCTAACAGTGATGATGTCAGATTCAGTAAAATACTCTATAAATCCATTTTATTTCTTTGAAAATAGAGAACACAAGGTGGTATAGTAACAGTTAACCAAATATTCCTCTTTTATGTGGATAAATCCCCTGGGTTGTGTAAACAGTATCCATCTATCTACTAAATGAACTAAACAAAAGTTTGGCGGTTTGAATCCACCCAAGTCAAGGAATATGTCATCTAAGGTCATTATCCATGTTATCAGCAATGCCATGCAGCCAGTTTTGAGTCACTTCTAACTACCACACGCCCAGTCATGTTTTTGTTTTTTCCTTTTTCTTTCAGCTCTCTCAAGACACCATGTGGGTTTTACAGAGATTTTTTTCATTGCTCCTTTAAATTTTCTCTGCTTACAGTACCAGCAGTAAATGTGATAAGAGAATCTAACACCACAGGTAGTTGGTCTAGTCTTGTTAGAAATAAGGATGTCTAACAATCCTATCCATAAGTACACACGGTAAACCAGTTTTCCAGGCTTTTGAATAATTTTCTTTTCTCTGTCTTAGAGTTTCCTCAGTGCATTACAATTTGCTTTTTGGTAGAATCATTTTGATCTCTTTTAGACAATTAGGGATATGTATGGCATAATCTGGAAAACCTGCCAAGTAGGGTGAGAAAGGCAACTTAAGAGAATGTTTTAGGGCCCAAGAAATTTATCAGCTGTGCAATCATTCACTGATGAGTGTGCAACCTGAAAAGAACAAATGAGGTATTATCTTATGTCTTCCATATATATTAAGTGAGGGACAGTAAAATCATGATTGCTCAGATAGCTCTAAGGTAAAATTAGTGAGTGAACTCCATTCAGAAAAGCTTGAACTAGATAATTCCAAACAGATAGAATAGCAAATCAGGTTTTATTTCTTGCCTTACAAATTTTTATTTCATGAAGAAATTAATAAATTATATGTTTATCTGAAAAGTGCCATTTTTGCTTATAACCTGCATTGTTAGAAAACCTTAGAATAATTAATATGCAGTTAATATATTAAAAGACACTATTAAGTGAAAAGCAATAAATACAAAAAGGTAGCATATCAAAATGTATATATTCAATCCCTAAAATTTAATTTGCAAAAATTAGAGTATATATTTTTAAGGAAACGTGTATATATATATATATGTATATATATATATACACACATATATATATATCATAATGATGATATATATATGTTTCCTTAAAAAAAGGGGTCCCTGTGAGTCAGAATCGACTTGATGGCACTGGGTTTGGTTTTATATATATATATAAACCCTGGTGACGTAGTGGTTCGTAGCTACGGCTGCTAACCAAAAGGTCAGCAATTCAAATCCACCAGGTGTTCTTTGGAAACCCTATGGGGCAAATCTACTCTGTCCTATAGGGTTGCTATGAGTCAGAATTGACTAGACGGCAATGGGTTTTTGTTGTTGTTGTTTTGATATACGTCCATACATATATACATGGTTTATTTTATGATAAAATTGCATATTAAAACTTAGAAATTTATATCCTGTTCTGAAAGAGAAGTACAAATTCACTTTAAGTGAAAATTAATTCACCTCTGGCTTCACTCATACCAGCTGAAATATAATATTATTATATCCAGACGTTTGTCCACACTCATTCCATGCTGATAGCAAAGTATGAGAAGCAAAACACCAAAACCAAAAACCAAACCCACTGCCGTCAAGTCGATTCCAACTCATAATGTCCCTATAGCGACCCTGTAGAACAGAGTAGAACTGCTCCATAGAGTTTCCAAGGAGCGCCTGGCAGATGTGAACTGCCAACCTCTTGGTTAGCAGCTGTAGCTCTTAACCACTACGCCACCAGGGTCTCCAAGCAAAGCACAGCAGGGCAGCTTTATACCTCTTATGCAATACTAAAAATAACATTTCTCCTGGATCTATTTTTTAAATGAAATTTGATGAATATGAAAGGAACATTTAGGAGGTGCCACTCAAGTCTAATTGGTAGAAAGACTGAGGTGGTGAAAGAATCAAGGGGATTGAATGTGAGGGTCAGAGCTCTGGGAAGCAGGAGGCCAGTCTCAGAGATTCTAACACAGTGCACAGGGATGGGCTTCTCTTAGATATTTTTCATGTATGTGAACACATGTAGACGTTTGCAATGTCTGTCTTTGCAGGATGACTTCAATTTTGTCATACATTTTACACATAGCCAAGCTCTTGAGAACACTCAAAAGCTGTATTAATCAAAGCTTAGGTGGTTGCTTCAGCTTGAGCGAAGCCTAATCTTTAAAACAGGGCTTCCTACACGGTGCTCTCCTTGTCCTCTTAGCCTCTTCCCCTCTACAAAATGGTAAGAGTTCAGCTGACGACAGGGTAAACAGATTATTGTGTTATTGCTGGCTGATTGCCGGAGTTATTTTGGAGCTTCGTAATTCATTTAAAGAGATTTTTGACATTTATGAAATGACTTCTATAATCAACTGACAGTGCAATATCCTATAATTATTCAATTAAAAATGACTACTAGTGCAGTCATTTATTAGGAGAATCAGATAATTGTCTTGCCACTAAAGAGTACTTCTCACTTTGCACATCAAATGAAAATGTTTGAGTATAAATCTGTGACACAGCAGCCAACGTCCTGGGGATTTTCAAGTGCATATGTAATTATTACAGACCTCTGAAGTAAATTGGGTTTAATGTGATAATCTTAAATGGATTGTGCATGAGCCTTACAAAATACTTCTCCATATAAACCAAGGCATCTGTCAGAATCGGTAGAAGTTCACTTCCCACCAAAATGAAGTTGAGGAAATCCTTTGCAACACGTGGTTTAACGTGTGTACTTAGCACACAGGACTGCATGCATTTCCCTGGGTTCTCATTTATCTTCCTTTATTCCCCCTGCAGATAAAACTGATTACTAAAATGAGGATCCAGGAATGGTTGTGTTGATAAATTAGTTTCATATGGAATAGGACCCCATTGGGGTCAGCACTCAGAGGCTCCAATGTCCAGGTACATATACACAGATAGGAATGCGGAGCCACAAAAACACAACTGCTTTCACATACACACACACACACACCCAGCCACACACACACACACACACACAAATTTTAAATTCTGAATTTCTCTAAAATAAAGCACTTTGACTCACATTCTCACAAACCATCTGTTAAGCTACATCATAAACCAGTCTTTGATTAAATAATTTAAAAAAAAAAAAACCCTCACTAAACTGAAAACAGAGAAGCTGTAGATCATTCAAAGACCAATATAAAGAAATAACTAAATGGAGAAAATAGCAGCAGTCCCCGTACAGATAATGATTTCTTTATTTTTATTTTAAATTAACATTGCGCTTCTTTGGAAAAACTAGCTAAAACTCAAAATTTACATTCAAATAATGATAATTAAGGAAATTCAGAGCAGGCTCAACAGATGGGAGATGTTACTTAATCTGAGGTTTCTACAAAATAGAATTGAGGAGTGTCATTTCAAAGTTGCAGCTTAATTTTAATTTTTAAATAAATAATCTGATTTAGTTGTTGGTTATTTTCCATTTTGTTTGCAGTGTAACTGTTTTAAAAATGCTTTCAGATTCGGTCGCTCCCTCCTGCTTTCTAGCCTGTCAGCAAGGATACAGCATTTGAATCACAGGCTGCTTTGGGCTTTTTGTTTTTGTTTCTCTTTTTTTTTCAAGCACGTTTTTCTTCTTGTATGGATTTTAGAAAGAGTTTTGATAAAGACAGTCCTGGCAGCTGGATGATAAATATTATTTTCTTAACCTGCCTAGCTTTGTCAGCCACCTGCGACTGCAGCCTGCCACACGTTGGAAGCAGCTCATTAACTTTCCCACCGCTTCCCAGGAGTTTTCCTTGTTTTCTTTCACCTTGGGTGTGTGCTGCCTTCTCACTGAACGGTTAACTATCCGAGTAGGCCCAGTGGGCTCTGGCACCAGGAGCAGAGTACGCTTCAGGCAGCCTCCCTGCTAAGGCTCAAAATCTCTCTTAAACACATTAAGCAGCCTATTTTGGATTGATAGAGCAGTAATTATTCTGCTTCACCCTAAAAACCATCCTGGGGTAATTGGCGCAGAGGAAAATTACCCAGAGTCCTCCACCACCTGGTAGTTAAGGAACGAATCCAGGAAAAGATAAGTGAAGCTGGGGGAAAAAAAAAAATCGGCACTTATTTGATTTTAATCTCACCACTTTGCAAGCATTTAAATTGCCTTAATCAGGTGGTTGGCTTCCAGCCTAGCTGGTAATCTGTTATCAAATTTGAAACTAGATTTTTTAAAATGTCAGTGTAGGCTGAGAATTGAAGTCTATTAACAGTTATGAGCCTCCCTCCTAAACTTCCCTAATCTACGTATTAATAATCCTTTTTACAAAGCTGTCAAATATTACTTTATTACAACTCTATATTAATAACATGGACGTAAAAGGAAGATTTATTTATTTATTTTTATTTTAAAATTGAGGAAACACAAAATGTTAACATTCTTAACACTAAAATCCCCCCCCTTTTTTTTTGAAGCAATAGCTTGAGTCTATGGAATAACCTTGATAAATGTAATTGAATTTTTCTCTGATAAGATTAACTAGTGGTAATTGTGAATGAGGAGGTCTGACCCACTCCAAAGGAGATGTATGACAAGCTGAAAATAATCAATTTTTTTCTTTTTCTTTATTTAAGCCGAGATGTTTAAAAATGAGAAGAGAAAATCGGGGCCTCGCAGGATGAAGCATTTGTGTCTGAAATGTTTTTGTATACATTGCTTATCTCCCATCTCCTCAGTCTGCCTAATTGTGCTGAGCTTGGTTTCAAATGAGATCAACGCATTGAAACCCCAAAAGGCTTAATTAAGGGAGGGACTTAATACGTACCAAAAAGAGGATTTTTTTTTTTTTTGGACAAATGTGGCAGAAATTTTACCTGCAACCTTGTTGACTAAAAGCATCCCAAAATTGTTAGACCTATTAAAGTGCCTCCTTTTTTTTTTTTTTTTAGAAAAGGAAAAAGAGAAGAAAATAATTTTACTTTGAAAATCTTAATTACTGTGATAGCAGGGTTGGGTTGAGCCTTTTTACGATTCCTGTATGATTTGCATTTTGAGTTGAAGTTTTGTTCTTCACAGCACACAAGCCAGCAATCAGGAGCATATAGAAATGGCTTGATAGATTCCCCTTTTAAACATGCTTATAAAACATTTTGCCTATGTAGCTTTTTGTATTACACATTCCGTGGGGTTTCTCACATACCAATCAAGAAAGCCTATCCCTTTTAATTCATTTTCTCAGAAGTTTAAGAGCTTGGAAATGTATGTTAATACAGAACAAATAAAATATTTCAAAAACTGCAGCACTATTGTAAGCAGTTTATTTGAAAAGCAAAAATTGCTTTCTTTTTTTTTTAGTCTTCTTTCATAGTTTTTATCTGACCACAGAATTTTGGTGAGTAGATCAGCTCACAATAGAGATTGCGCCAATAACTTGGACTCCTAATTCACTTCCTAGATTCTGACTAGGTTCAGTAAAAGACTCTTTCAGAAACATAAAATCTAGTGACAATGAAATTAATCACAATGTTCTAAATAAAAGCAACTGGCAACCAAACACTGAATATAGCCAAATGTGAATTTAAACTATCAACCAACCTCAGTGTATATAATACATATATATATTGCACATCTATATATACTTTGGAAACCCTGGTGGCATAGTGGTTAAATGCTACGGCTGCTAACCAAGAGGTCGGCAGTTCAAATCCACCAGGCGCTCCTTGGAAACTCTATGGGGCAGTTCTACTCCGTCCTCTAGGGTCGTTATGAGTCGGAATCGACTCGACGGCAGTTGGTTTGGTTTGGTTTTTGGTTATATGTACTTTAGGGAGCCTTGGTGACAGAGTGTAGCCCTGGAGTGCAGTGGTTTAAGCGTTTGACTGCTAACCAAAAGGTCCACAGTTCAAATCCACCAGCTAGCTGCTCCTTGGAAACCTTGTGGGGAAGTTCTGTTCTGCCTTATAGGGTCACTATGAGTTGGAATCGATGGCAATGGGTTTGGTTTTTGGTGACACAGTGGTTACGTGGGGGACTGCTAACTGAAAGTTCCACAGTTCTAACCCACCAGTCGCTCCAAGGGAGAAAGATGAGATAGTCTGCTTCAGTAAGGATTTACGGCCTTGGAAACCCTATGGGGCAGTTCTACTCTGTCCTATAGATTTGCTATGAGTCGAAATTGACTCCGCAGTAACTTTTTTTTTGTTGTTGTTGTTGTTGTTACAGAACACACCTATGTAAACCATTCTTGTTATCTAAAATTTTGTTATCCTATTAAACCAAATTTTAAAAACTTAATACTAACATAAAGCACTAGAAACATGATGCCTAAAATAGACAAGGCTTCCCTAGATGGTGCAAATGGTTAAGTGCTGGAAGGATTGACAGTTCGAACCCATCCAGAGGTGCCTCGGAACACAGGCCTTGTGATCTGCTTTCTAAATGCCACAGCCTTGAAAACCCTACAGAGCAGTTCTAGTCTGCATACAGGGGATCACTATGAATCAGAACTGATGGCAACTAACAACAACATATACAAAAAAGTCAAGGAAAAGACTGAAAGTCCAGGTAAACACAATGCTAGAAATCATTGAGGCACATTCGTTGTTCACCTAATATATAATGAACAAGCACTCTGTGAAAAGTCCTCTCCTTGGTCCTAGAGGTAAAAATAAGAATAAAACATTGCCTTTGACCTTAAGGAATTTACATTCTACTTGAGGAAATAGGTACGTAAGCAAACAAATTATTGTAGATCATGGTAAGTGCCACAAACAACAAGTGCCACGATAGAGAAATGATCTTTCAGGGACCAGATGAGAGGACTCAACTCTACCTGGAAAAATGAGGCTAGTTTGGTGAAACAGAAAAGCCATTACTTGATTTTTAGGAAATAGACGAGTTAATGATATTCCCTAGGTAGTACAATCAGCTTTTCCTCCACCACTAACTTAAAGGTTGGTGGTTGGAACCCACCCAGCAGCACCACAGAAGAAAGGCCTGGTGATCTGCTTCTGTTAAGATTACAGGTACTAAAGCCTATGGAGCAGTTCTACTCTGTAATGCCGTGAGTTGGAATCAACAGAAATGGATTTGATTGTTGGTCTTTATGGTTTAAGTTGTTGTTAGGTGCCGTCGAGTCAGTTCCAGTTCATAGTGACCCTATCTGCAACAGAATGAAACATTGCCTGGTACTGCACCATCCTCACAATCTTTGTTATGCTTGAGCCTATTATTGCAGCCACTGTGTCAATCCATTTCGTTGAAGGTCTTCTCTCTTCCTTGACCCTTTATTTTACCAACCATAATATCCTTCTCCAGGGACCGATTTCTCCTGATAACATGTCCAATGTACATGAGACTAAGTCTAGATATCCTTGTTTCCAAAGAGAGCTCTGGCTGTACTTCTTCCAAGACAGAGTTGTTTGTTCTTCTGGTAGTCCATGGTATACTCAATATACCAATTCGTCTTTGGTCTTCCTTATTCATTGTCCAGCATTTGCATGCGCATGAGTGACTGAAAACACCAAGGTTTGGATCAAGTGCACCTTAGTCCTTACAGTGACATCCTTGATTTTTAACGTTTTAAAGAGGTCTTTTACAGCAGATTTGCCCAATGCAATGTGCTGTTTGATTTCTTGACTGTTGGTTCCATGGGCATTGTTTGCGGGTCCAAAGAAAATAAAATCCTTGACAACTTCAATCTTTTCTCTATTTATCATGATGTTGCTTATTGGTCCGGTCATGAGGATTTTTGTTTTCTTTATGTTGAGGTGTAATCCATACTGAAGGCTATGGTCTTTGATCTTCATCGTTAAGTGCTTCAAGTCCTCTTCACTTTCAGCAAGCAAGGTTGTGTCCTCTGCATAACACAGGCTGTTAATGAGTCTTCCCCCATTCCTGATGCCATGTTCTTCTTCATATAGTTCAGCTTCTTGGATTGTTTGCTCAGCATACGGACTAAATAAGTATGGTGAAAGGATACATCCCTGACACATGCACCGCTCCTGATTTTAATCCACACAGTTTCCCCTTGTCCTGTTCAAATGACTGACCGTTCATCTATGTGCAGGTTCCTCATGAGTACAAATAAGTGTTCGGGAAATCCCATTCTTCACAATGTTATGTAAAATTTGTTATGATCCACACAGTCGTATACCTTTGCATAATCAATAAAAACACAGGTAAACATCTTTCTGATATTCTCTGCTTTCATCCAAGATCCATCTGATATTATCAGCAATGATATCCCTGGTTCAACGTTCTCTTCTGAATCCAGCTTGAATTTCTACTAGTTCCTTGTCGATGTATTGCTGAAATCACTTTTGAATGATCTTCAGCAAAGTTTTACTTGCTTGCGATATTAATGATATTGTTTGATAATATCTGCATTCTATTGGATTATCATTTGTGGAATGGGCATAAATATGGATCTCTTCAAGGTGGTTGGCCAGGTAGCTGTCCTACAAATTTCTTGGCATAGACCAGTGAGCACCTCCAGTGCTGCACCTATTTGCTGAAATATCTCAACTGGTATTCCTTCAACTCCTGGAGCCTTGTTTTTTGCCATTCTCTAAAGTACAGTTTAGATTTCTTCCTTCAGTACCACCAGTTCTTGATCATATGCTACCTCCTGAAAAGGTTGAACGTCAACTAATTCTTTTTGGTACAGTGGCTCTGTGTATTCCTTCCATCTTATTTTGATGCTTCCTGCTTCATTTAATATTTTCGCCATAGAATCCTTCAATATTGCAAGTCAAGGCTTGAATTTTCTCTTCAGCTCCTTCAGCTGGAGAAATTCCAAATGTGTTCTTCCCTTTTGGTTTTCTAACTCTAGGTCTTTGCACATTTCCTTATTATACTTTGTCTTCTGGAGCCAGCCTTTGAATTCTTCTGTTCAGTTCTTTTATTTCATCTTTTCTCCCTTTCACTTTAGCTACTCTCCGTTCAAGAGCAACTTTCTGAGTCTTCTAACATCCATTTTGGTCTTTTCTTTCTTTCCTGTCTTTTTAATGACCCCTTGCTTTCTTCATGTATGATGTCCTTGATGTCATTCCACAACTGGTCTGGTCTTTGATCATGAGTGTTCAACATGTCAAATCTATTCTTGAGATGGTCTCTAAATTCAGGTGGGATATACTCAAGGTCGTACTTTGGCTCTCGTGGACTAGTTCTAAATTTCTTCAGCTTCAACTTGAACTGGCACATTAGCAATTGATGGTATGTTCCACAGTCGCCCCCTCGCCTCGTTCTGATTGATGATATTGAGCTTTTCTATCATCTCTTTCCACAAATATAGTCAGTTTGATTCCTGGGTATTCCATCTGGTAAGTCCAAGTATATAGTTGCCATTTATGCTGTTGAAAAAAGGTATTTGCAATGAAGAAGTCATTGGTCTTGCAAAATTCTACCATGAGATCTCTGGCATCATTTTTATCACCAAGGCCATATTTTCTAACTACTGTTCTTTCTTCTTTGTTTCCAGCTTCTGAGTTCCAATCACCGGTAATTATCAATCCATCTTGACTGCATATTTGATCAATTTCAAACTGCAGAAGTTGGTAAAAATTTTCAATTTCTTCATCTTTGGCCTTAGTGGTTGATGCATAGGTTTGAATAATAATTGTATTAATTGGTCTTTCTTGTAGGCATATGAATATTGTCCTATTATTGATAGCCTACTTCAGGATAGATATTGAAATGTTCTGTGGGTTAAGGGAGTTGCTTATTTCCAAAGAA
The DNA here is from genome assembly GCF_024166365.1 of Elephas maximus indicus. NCBI lineage: Eukaryota > Metazoa > Chordata > Mammalia > Proboscidea > Elephantidae > Elephas > Elephas maximus. The sequence goes on along the minus strand of NC_064822.1, from coordinate 75,762,719 downwards.
AAATACAGAAATCAAGTGAAAGAAATATATCTCTACTTGCAGAATTTGGTCTAGACAATTCTCTGGTAACTAATTATGATAGTAGTAATAATGATAGCTAACATTTACTGCACGTATATTATGCACCAGGCAATGTTACATTAGGACACTGATGCTCACAACAATCGTAGAGACATTATTATTATTTGCATTTTATATATGTGGAATTCAAGGCACTGACAGGTAAAAGGACTTGTTCACGGTCAGGTCACATAGCTAGAAAGCAACAGGGACAGAATATGAACTTAAGCAGTCAGCCCCCAGGACCTGATATAGTGAGGTTTTTTTTTTTTTTTTTAAAATAAAGTGCATTATGATGAGCAAATATTAAGCACTCTATTTTGAATAGTAGTTTTTGTAAGATTTTTCTTCAGTCTTTCAAATGTCTAAAATAGTATCCTGCTCTCCAGAATCACTTCACTCTGTGTATTATGAAGTTAGCTGGTTCTGTGCTCCATAGCACTACATCCTTGAGAGCAAACAAGAACCTGGCTTACTTTATTCCTCAGCTTTTGACAACCTTTATTATTTCATTTATCTGCTATTCATAGCAAGATGTAAACATCTTACTTCCCAGTGTGATTCTCATATCAACAGTGGGTCAGTTTAAAATATTGGGAATCAATATGTTATAAAACATCAGCCAGTACTAAAAAGGCAGACCCAGAGCAAATTCATTGAATGTCAAATAAAAAATAAACATCAACAGTTAAAAATGTAATAAGATAATAAATAAAAGCAGGGAATTAAAAAAAAATTCTTAACTCAAAAAGCAATTTGACAAGTAAGCTATACCTGTATTAAACACAAAGCCACTTACAGTACAGGGAGCAATGAATTTTTCATGCAGGTAGACAGAACAATTCTTTTCTAAATTTAATAGACAGAATACATGACATTAGTGCCATTGATGGTGGGGTTTGGGACTCAGGAAGGGAGGGAGGACGGGAGTCTCTGTGAAAACATTAGTTAGTGCAGGCTCTACATTTTTTATTGATTTGTGTAGGCACTTAAGACTAAATGTTCTTAGGCTGAGGGTCCCTTTTTCATTTCACATATGTATGCATATATTTCTATAGGAAGGTACTCAGTTTGTTGTTGTTGTTGTTGTTCGCTTGTGCTTGATTTGATATCTTCTTATCCCTGTACTTCAAACTATCACAATCTGGTCAGATTGTCATTTGGTCAGTCAGCCAGTCTGTCTGTCTGTGAGACAGCTTTTTATTGACCTATCATTGACTTCACAGTTCTATAGAAAACCCTATGAAAAGTGACAAAAGAAGTAGGGCATTGCATTCCTTTTGGGCTATTCAAAATTTAATGTTCAAGGACTAACAATCAAAAGGAAACAAATAATATTCTCGAACCCTGTTGCCTGGACAAAATAGTCAGGACAACAATGGTCTAGGAGGAAATGTGATTGTGGTCCCCATCCTCTCAATTCACCTAGTGAAAAATACATTATCTAACACACTTTCACATGTACTAGGACTTAGAAAATATTGCCTTCCTTCAATGCTGTTGCCTGGAGGGCCACCACACCTCTCTGGTGACCACGCCCTTCAACACGGGCATCTTCTCTCCCCAACTGCTCTTCTTTCTGATTCTATGTGCCTTCCATACCCAGGAGGCTCTTACGATGAAGTCAAGAGGATTGAGCCTTTAACTGTGAAAAACCCAAAAAACCAAACCTGTTGCTGTCAATTCCAACTACTCAGAAAAAATTTTGTTTTTTGTTTGTGGTTTTGGCAGAATATTTACCCAGAGCTCTGATAGTGCAGTGGTTAAGCATTCATCTGCTAACCAAAAGGCCAGTAGTTCAAGTCTACCAGCCACTCCTTGGAAGCCCTATAGTGTCATTCTACTCTGTCCTGTAGGGTCACTATGAGTTGGAATCAACTTGGTGACAATGAGTTTTCTTGTTTTTCATTCATTTATTTATTCAATTAATGCTTTTGAATCTATCTCATGTCTTAGGCACTACGCCAATTTCTGGGGAAAACACACAGTGCTTATCTTCAAGGCCCTTACACACTAGCGGAAAATAATATGCATGTGTGTGTGTGTGTGTGTGTTTTGCATATTTGTGATGTGATGAGTAAAGAAATACACCTCAATGGGAAGTATGGAGAAGGGGCATCAACAAGTCTGGGATATGGTAGAAAGGGTCAGAATGTTGTCTTGGAAATTATACCTGGGCTCTGACTAAATGAAGAGTGGAAAGAGGTTTTCCAAACAGATAGAAAAACCGTAATCAACAAGTGCAGAACAGTCGCTATGAGGATCATAAGCAATTTAGTTTGCAGCAGCATAGAGATCAAGGCAGAGAGTAGCAAAGGATGAAGCTAGAGTTGAATCACAGAGAGCCTTACATGCCTGTTGGTTAGGCCATGGAGAAGGTTGCTCTGGGTGCTGGATGGTGGTGGTGGGGAATCAATAGACAGGTTGTGAAGAGGAGAAAAGTGGGGAAGACTAGAAGCCCAGTGGGGAGGCAAATTTCTATAGCTCAGAGATATTAGAGACCAGGAGTAGAGCTGTGATAGTGGTGATGGTAAGGAGGGAACAAAGCCAAGACATACATAGTAAAAATTTCTGCATGTGATGAGTGATAAGAATGAGAGAGGGACCAAGACTTACTCTTTAATATCATATCTTGGCCACAGGAGAGGCCATCAGTTGAGATAGTATTCACATATAGAGGAAGAAGCAAGTCTATGAGAGATGGTGGGTTCAGATGTGGTAAACATGTTATGAGAATATATTAAGGTAATGAGATCTACTGGAAATCTAAAGCTTAACGAAACATACAATTTATGGATCAGTCATGTATAGGTGATAATTGCAACTCTGAGGGTACATGAGATAACCCCAAGACAGTGTATAAAATTAAATAAATAAAAACATGGTCCAAGGTTGGGAACATCAGAATTTAAAAGGACATATGTGGTCGCCAAGAGTCGGAAACGACTCGATGGCACTAGAAAAAAAAAAAAAAAAAATTAAAAATGAGGTGCCTAAGGAGGAAACTAAAAATATCTGAGGCTGGTGTGATGATTGAGATTGTGTGTCAACTTGGCTGGGCCATGATTCTCAGCGTTTTGGCAGTCGTGTAATGTTGTGATCACTTCCCTGTTGAAATTTGATACGTGATCACCCCCATGATGGAATCTGCTGAGCGGTACCAGTGGAGGCAGGGCTTATGGTGGCTCATCACCCCTCAGCATTCATCTCCCCACCCTCCTCCCCCCAATTCCTTCCTGAATACCTTGCCAGGACTTTTGCTTGTTCTGGATTCTGCAGCTGGCTTCCGTTTGTCTGGCCTAAGTTCTTGGGACTTGGGCTAGCAGCTTGCCAGTGGTCTTGTCTGCCAATTATTAATCTTCACAGCCTGTAGCACCACTGCTTTCCGGCCTGCTGATCTTGGGTTTGCCAGCCCCTGTGGCTATATGAATCAGGAGAATTCTCTTTCTTGCCTCACAGACTTGGGACTTACAGCCTCTAAAAACCATGTGAGCCATTTCCTTGATATAAATCTTTATTTTCTATATACTCTTTACTGGTTTTGCCTTTCTAGAGAACCCAGCCTAAGACAACTGGTATCATAGAGTACAGAAACTTCAGTAATTACAAACAGAAGGGGGGTGATCTCCAGAGTCAAGAATTTTCAGTAAAATATTCTGATAAAATAAGGGCTACAAATTACATATTACATTTGGTGGTTAGAAACTCATTGATAGTAACAAGGCCAGATACGGGAAACAGATATGAGCAAAAAACAAAATGCAGCACATCGTGGATGAAGCAAGTATAGACGTTTCTCAAAGATTTTGGATAAAATATGGAAGGAAGTAATTTAATTAATGGAGGAGGTTGTTGTATATTGATGAGAAAGACTTGAGATGATTATGGCTTGGTGAGCAGAGCCAGATTAAATGTGGTTGTTGAAGATAGAAGAGGGAGAAGGTGACAGTTGGAAGAATTTCCCATAGAGGACAGGAGGTAATAGAGTTAAGAGCAAGAATGAAGATATTGGTCTTCATCAAGACAAAAAACATGTCAGCTTTTGAGAGTACAGGGAAGGATGAGTGAACAAGTGTGGGCGCTGATCATTTTATAGCTCATGATGGCCTCAGGTATGGCTTACCAACAGTGAGAGGAAAGAGTTGAGGAGAAAGGAGGGATTTGAGGAATAGCTTTTGAAGGAAACAAGAGAGAGAGAGTTGACCAAATAAAGCAGTGATAAGCAGAGAAGATGGTTCAGCAGATTTTTATAACCACTGATTTATAGTATTAATAAATGTGGGCAATATATTATTATCCAATTGTCCCCAAACATATTCATGTATAAGGTCATTGAAAGCCCATTAGAGTACTTATTTTGTGCTGGAGTTTTCTGGGCAGATGTGGCAGAAGATCTACTCAGTCTTTCATGAGATTAACCCTGGTCCAGGTTGGTTTTCTGTCTACCTATCTGCACTGAACGCATAGACTGACTGTGCCTCAGACTTCCAAGCAGCAATAAGACTGTTAAGAATGAGGACTTCACCCAGTGGTGTCAATGACTCCTGAGTGCTACGTTCAGTATGATTGAGCCAGACACACAAGATACTTGCACAGTGTTGGCAAAGTGACAGTCATTATTTTTTCTAGGAAAAAAATGGTAAACCACAGAAACAGCTCAAACGGGGAACCTCAGCTTAGCCTTCCCACCCAGATTACCCATGTCCAAACATGTTCCTCACCAGGCACACAGTGGTTCAGGTTAGATGCTGTGTTCACATCTCTGCAACATCATCGCTGCCTCTGGTTCCCACCAACTACCCAGGGTCCATGTGGCTCTGCCCATACTACCCACAGAGCTTGCACAACTGGGGGGAGGAGGCATGCAACCTCTACATGAGGCACACTCAGACCTCTTCCCTTCTTGGGCAAGAGTTACAACTCTCAGCAGCAGGCGTACCACCTGCACAGGCCTGGACTGTGGATGCTTCCCTTTTATTAGGCCATCTGCAACCTCCTGCCCAGAGATGTTTGGCTCTCTCCATGGGCTGACCGGTCCACTGCAGCCTTCTCTCACTGTGGGCTAACAGTTTTACAGCCATTGACCAGTATTACAATTCTTTAATCTGGGTCTAGAAGGTTCTCAGAGTAGGAACCCCAGGTCAAAAGGATGCACTTCACTCCAGGCTTTTGATGGTCATGAGGTCCCACAAAACCGTTGTGAGATTGGGTCCTAATACAGGCAATCTCAAGGCCGGCCCTCATAGCAGGACCACAAACCTACCAATCCCCTAGATGGATCCCAAGCCACTCAATCTTTTTGGTTTACAAATGACTTATGCAGCTACTAAACAAAGCAATCACTTGCCAGATTACAGCCTGACCAAAAATTTTGGGAGAATTACAAACCCAGGGGCAGAAAGGCCATATATAAGAGGAACTCATTGCACCACATTGTCTCAGTTCTTAGAAGCAGTAGGTTCACCTCTTTACCACCAGTCTGCATGGCATGAGTTTCAGTGGCCTCCATTATATTCCCTTGGTCTCCATCCTGAGCCCCTTGTCCAGAGGAGCTATGCACTTCACCTCTACTGATTGTCCCTTTAAGATTTCATAATCTGGGTCTTCGGAAATGTACTTTCAAAAACTTGGCCAATTCTTTTAACTGAACTTGGCCTCCGCCCCTTTTTTACCCCTACCTGTTATCCATTTTCTATCATTGTCTCCATGAATTTTCATTCATTCAACATTCATTTATTGGTCATCTAATAGGTGCTAGGTACTGTTCTAGGAATTTTCTCATTATTTTATTCTAAAAATATCCTTTACATCATACAATTTTGCCTAGCTAAAAGTGGCCTTTACCTAATACTAATAATAAAAAAAAAAATACTAATAGACACATGTAAACACATGACCCTCCACCTCTTTTGTGATATTGATAACAATAAACTTAAAAAGCTTGTTAGTTTCCTAGGAGCCCTGGTGTTTAAGGGCTCAGCTGCTAACCAAAAGTTGGTGGTTCTAACCCATCAGATGCTCCACAGAACAAAGACGTGACAGTCTCCTTCCATAAAGATTTACAGTCTTGAAAACCCATGGGGCAGTTCTACTCTGTCTTATAAGTTGCAATGACTTGGGTTTATTAGTTTCCTAGCGCTGTCATAACAAATTGCCACAAGTTAGGTTAAATTCAGACAGCCAAAATTTATTGTCTCACAGTTCTGGAGACCAAAAGTCCAGATTCAGGTTATTGGCATGGTGGTGCTGTCTCCAAAGGCTCTAGGGGAAGATCATTTCTTGTCTCTTCCAACTTTTGGTGTCTCTAGACTTTCTTTGGTTTGTGGCAGCATAATTCTAATCTCTGCCTCCATCTTCACATAGCCATTTTCCTTGTGTGTCTCTTCTCCTAGCTCTGGAGGGTAGCAGTCCAGAATAAAGAAGGTCCATGCTTTCTCTAAAGGCTCTAGGGGAAGATCCTTCCTTGACTCTTCCAACTTCTAATAGTTCCAGGCATTCCTTGATTTGTGGCACCATAACACCAATCTCTGCCCCTGCCTTCACATTACCGTCTTCTTTCTGTGTATTGGTGCATCTCTCTCATTTCCTCTTCTTGTAAGGACACAAGTTGTATTCAGTTAGAGCCCATCCTACTTCAGTTGACCTCATGTTAACTAATGACATCTATAAACATCCTATTTTCAAATTAAGATCACATTCACAGGTACCACAGGTTAGAACTTCAATATATCTTTTTACATGACAAAATTCAATCCATAAAATAGATGCTTATTTTTAAAATTGTTGTAAGAATTTGTTTGCCACTATAACCAGTTTGGCATAGTGGTTAAGAGCTTGGCTGCTAACCAAAAGGTCATTAATCTGAATCCACCAGCTGCTCCTTGGAAACCCTATGAGGCAGTTCTACTCTGTCCTATAAGGTTGTTATGAGTCAGAATCGACTTGAAGGCAATGGTTTTGGGTTTGGTTTTATATCCAGTTTATACATGCTTCTATACTCAACCAAGAGGAAAGGCTAAAATGAAAGGGTGCTTTAGAAGAACTTCTGTGAGGATGATAGTTTTATTTTTCTCATTTTACAAAGAGAAAACTGAGAGGTCAAGAGGCAGTTTGTTCAATGTTACAGCTAGTGAATAGAAAACAGTATTTGAACCTAGTTCTTTCAGAAACCAAATTTCTAGAACCTTAAAATGAGAGACTAGAAATTACTCTTTCTTCTAATGACAAAAAGCAAGAAGGATCTCTATAGCAGTGAATCCTCTAATTTATTTCTATTTACATTTAGAAAATGTGTTATCCTGATTGTGTTGTTAAAGTAGATTTCCCTCCCTAATTTATTGTGTAGGGACTGATGTTAAAACGAATGTTGAAACACACAAACTATTACCATAAGGGTGTCGGGAGCACAGTACATATATATATATATCCAGAGACTTGAGAGGTGTAAACCGTTAATGTGCTTGGCTGATAACCAAAAGGTTTGAAGTTCGAGTCCACCCAGAGGTGCCTTGAAAGAAAGGTCTAGCGATCTACTCCCTAAAAATCAGTTACTGAAAACCTTTTGAATCACAGTTCTACTCTGACACACATTGGGTCGCCATGAGTTGGAGTCAATTCGATGACAATTTTTTTTTTAGGTGTCCACATGTTAAAATATGATCCTCGATAATCCTCAAAGGAGATAATATATAGAGAGGACTAAAAGATTGCTTTCTTCTCTAAACACTGGAGACTTTAAAGGTTCATGTTTCCATTTGATTCTTACTCAGAAGTAAAGGTCCTCATATGAACTTCCAAATCAGGTTGTCAAACCATGGAAGATTTTTTTTTGAGATTCTTCAAAACTTAGATACTTAATCACCTGTATGTAGAACATATCTTTTGACAATGGCAAAAAAGAGCTAAAGGCATAAGGTTGTTCTTTACTGGTTCCAAATCCTCAACACATAAATAATCATTAGGCTCTTCTATTTTAAAGAAAATACTCCTCTCTTTCAGTTTTAAATTTCCTTCAAGCCACCATGCTTTTAAGAACAAGGCGATGTTCCTGAAAGAACAGGCTATCATTGTTGTTTCCAATTCCTTACTTTCCTTTCACTCAACCTACAAGTCTATCACTCCACTGAAACCAAGACCAAAAAGATTACTCATGACAACAAAGATTCCTCTGGGCTCCACTTGTACATCCAACTGCCTTAATGAAACCTCCTCTGGAAAATCTCATAAAATGTTAAACAGGGAATGTTCAAAAGAAACTTCTGTACTTGTCTCTACAAAACTGTTCATCTCCAAGTCTTTGACACCATACTAAATGACACTCTACACCCCCAGATGCTGAAGCCAGAAGAAGCCTCAGAGTCATCCTTGATTTCTCTTTACGACTCATTCTGCATTTATCCAACTGTAGTCGTATGAACTCTATTCCGAAATAGAACTCAAGTCGATTCATTCCTCTCCTTGCTCGCTAGCAAAGCCCTAGTCCAAGCCAATGCCTTCTCACCTAGACAACTGCCAGTTTCCTAAGTGATCTCTCCACTTCTAATCTTGTCTCTCTTTAACCCTTTTTCCTCACAACAGTCTTAGTGATCATGTTTAAAATATTATAAAAAGGGTGATTTACCCCTGGTACTTATTGCCTTAGGATAAGACTCATACTCTCAACCTGACCTGTAATTCTCTACATGGTAGAGCTCCCACATATCTCCAACCTCCCCTGCCTGTAGTACTTCAGCCACAGTGACCTTCTTCATTATCTGAAACTTACCAAGCACATTCCTGCCTTTCAGCCATTGCACTAATGTTTTCCTCAGCTTGGAAGGCTCTTCCACCTGATCTTCACATGGCTGACTATTTCTCATGCTTCAACTTTAAGCTTAAAGGCTACCTCCTTAGAGAAAATTTTATCATCCTGTCTGGCCTACCCCATATCTCCATCCTTATATAACTCTATTATAATATCATCTTTGTTTTCCTTATCAGAATACATAATTTCTTAATAAATTTCATAAATGCAGCAAATCATGCCTTTATTTATTCATTATTTGTTCTATCTTTCTTTCATTAGATTGTAAAATCTTTATGAGCGGGAACCTTGTCTGTCTTGAGAGCGTTGTAGCCTCGGCCCCTAGCAAAATGCCTTTCTGCATGTCTGGTACATAGTCAAAAATGCCAACTCATTAAGTGAATGAAGTTGAAAGAATGAATGGATGAATTAATTAACTTCCTAATTATGATATCAATAGTATTAATTTTGCTGGTCTTACCTGAAGCATTTAACAGTCAGTATTATGCAAAAAAAAAAAATTTTTTTTTTTTTTTTTTTTTTTTTTTTTTTATTATGCAAGCTTTCCTTCTTGAAACTCTTTTACTTAGGATTTCTACAACATGCATACCTGGTTCTTCTTACTTCTTAGAACATTTACTCTCATTTTTCAATTTCCTTGCCCCCTAAACGCTCCTTAAATACTAACATTCTTTGGAGATTTACCATTGACTTTTTACTCTTCCTGGTCATCATATTGCTTCAAGGTAATCTGAACCACCGTCATAGCTTTACCGATATCATATATGCTAATAGAGGGTCCCTGGTGGTGCGGTGGTTAAAGCGCTAGCTGCTAACCCAAAGGTTGGCAGTTCGAACCCACCAGCTGCTCCGCTGGCAAAAGATGTGTCAGTCTTCTTCCATAAAGATTTCAGCCTTGGAATCCCTATGGGGCAGTTTTAATCTGTCCTATAGGATCACTATGAGTCAGAATTGACTCAAAGGCAGTGGGTTTTATAGGGTATGCTAATAACAGACAAATCAATACTTTACCCCAAGTCTTTGTCCATCATGTGGTTTAAAACTGTTTATCCAGCTGCCTGGCAAATATCTCTAAATTGATATTTCCAAGTTCCTCACACTTAAGATTTCTAAAATTTAATATTCTATCTTTCTCCCATCTCAGTCCTGTGTCTTCTTATATATGCCCCATCTTCATTCATGACACTACCATCAATCTTATCAGCTAAGAATTTAATCACTTAATTATTGTTTTAATAAGTATTTACTGAGCGGTTTCTATGTCCTAAACATTGTTTTGGGCACTTAGAATAGATGTATCAGCGTACAAAACAGGCAGAACAAACAAAACTCCTACTTCTATTTGTCTTAGAATCCTTAGTCATCTTAGAATCCTGTTCTTTTCTCACTTCCTACTTTTAATCTGCAACCCAATTTTGTCAATACTTCCACTTGTAAGCTCATAATTCTTCCCATTTTCTCCATTTCATCTCTCCCTGTCTCAGTTCAAGTCTTTATCATCTCTGGCATTACAATAACTTTTTAATTGGTCTACCTGCTTCCAGGCTGCCCTTATAATCCGCCTCCACAAGGCAACAGAACAAATCTTTCTAAGATGCAAATATTGTCATGACCCTCCCCAGATCAAAATCTTTCAGGGATTTTCATCTCCATCACTACAAACATTACTGCCTTATTTATACATCTACCAAAACCAAGTCCAGAGGCCTGCAGACAGACCAAGACATCATTAGAATTATGTAAAGAAAAGAGAGGGGCGAGCCCTAGGTGAAGGCCCCAAATATTCCAAAGTTTTTCTTATGATATATCATCATAATATAAACTGTGCTGGCTGGCGCCAGCTGGAATAGACCAAGCAAAGCCAATCAATTTATGCATGCATTTTTTCATCATAGAAATACTGCTTTCATTTTCTCTACCATTCTTTGTACTTGTCATACATTCTTATTTTATACCATTTGTTAAATTATTAAGTTTACTTTTAATTTCCAATTCCTGACATTTTATGAATATACTGAACAAAACAGTTCCTTAATGTATATTTGTATGGACCATGCTAGTAATTTGTGCTAAATACATAAACGCCATAATAAAGAAAGCTTCATTTATGTATATAATTCTTACTTCAATCTCAATTTTCTTTTAAGAAAAAGTTTATAGCAAATAACAATTTATCTATTGGACCAGTATAGAGTATGTCTTGCTTATTACTTAATGGATAGGAAAAAACAAATTGCTCCACTTTTCTTTGACCAATTTTTGGAATGATGAGAAATTTATAAAATTATTACTTTCTTTGAACCAGAAATAATCTTACTTTACAGTAACCTTAATTTTTTTTTTTATTAATTAAAGGCAAAAACTGATAGTATAGGCACAGACTGTCTTATTTGAAAGATATCTTAAGTAAAGCCAGATCAGCCATTGTTTTTCTTGGTTGGCAGAGTCAATCAATCCACCTATCAATCAAATATTTATTAGGTGCCAGCCTTGAGCCTGGCATTGATCCAGTCCTGTGCATTGATAAAACAATAGCCCAAAAGAGGGAAAATAAGATGATAAACTTCAAATGAGAAAAGCTGGGTTTTTTTGTAATTGTTTTCACCAATATAGAGTGTGATTATATATATATGTATATACACACACATACAGATATATATATACATATAAGTACATACATGTACAGATATAAAGATAAATACACACACATGTAGCTTTTCATGTAAAAAATCTTTGTAGATAACTTTATTTTTAGTTTGGGGGACCAAAGGTGTTATTTAGAATCTGTTATTGTATAAACCCACACGGTATTCACGTTTTCTCTTCAGGGATATACTGTTTCCTAGAGCCTTTCTGATGTGTGGTAACTTTTTATAATTACTCCTTATTGAAGTAAATGAGCCAGTACTGTACTACAGAGTCACAATATTGGGTCACCGTGCTGTCATAGTGGGCCTCTCAGAAGGCTTGTTTGGAAGGAGCTAATTCTGAGCTCAGTGCTCTTCCCTGGTGGACTCTAAGACCCCATTGTTCTATGTGATTCTACATTTATACACAACATCCACTTGAGCCTCTGAACTTAAGAGTTCAAGTAATCCCTGTAGTTCTTAGCCCCAAGAGACCAGAATGCTTTTGCTAAATCAACAATGAACAATTCCTGAAGGTTAGTTAAGATCTTCATGTATAAAATACCCTCTTCATCTAGATTCTGAGCTTGTGTTTACTACGGACTCAAAATTTGAATTGTATCAAGACATACAACATGTAAGAAGCCTCTTTAATATGCTTTTCTCAGGATTCTTTGTCACTATATGAGTTAGTTAATAGATTAGAGTCACGATATCCCAAGGGTATCGCATTAAGCAGAATCCTCTGTACATCTAATTATTTCATCAGTAAACATCCTTTAAACATGACAATGCAGGGCAGTTGAATAAGCACAGAATATATTCAGCTAATAATGTGTTAATTCAATGGGTGGTGGGAAACAGGAGCCAGCCAAGTGAAAGCCACTTTTTTCAATCACCTCAGAAAATTAGCTGGGCACTTCTTTATGAGGCTAGATGAGCTGAAGACTTTTTCACAAATTGTTGTGAGCACATTCTTCACTGTTGATCTACTTACTACTCACTCACATTGCTATTGCAATGGCCATTTTCATGGATTTGGTAAATGCTTCTGTTGACACAATTTGCAGGATACTCACCTTTTTTTGTAAATGGTCTGCCTGTAAACAGATTTTCAGCACCTTCCCACACAGCACTCAATAAACAAAATTTTATGTTTCTGACTTCCTCCTTTTCCTTTCCATTACATCATCCTCCATCACCACTTAAAACTTGCCAGAGCTTTATTCCACTACACATTCTTGAATGATAATATTAACTTACTCTATTTTAATATGTTGGCTAACTAACGCTATCCTCCTGGTTTAAAAAAAATTAAATTGGTTTAGCCTTTATATAAACCAATTTGAATATATTTATCAGGAGTCTAAAAATGGTCTTATACAAAGACATGGTATTTCTATTTTTAGATATCTGTTTGAGGGAAATAAGATTTATGCACAAAGATGTTCACTATATTATCTGTAATGAATTTATAAGAATGTTTAATATATTAATAATACCACACAAAACCCAGACACAATCCCAATATTTGTAAAGATAATAATAATTAAATAGGGTCTTGAAACTAAAAAAAAATATGTTGAGCAAAATATTCATGGCACAAAATATGTATATGTACATTGTACTGCTTCTATTTGTAATAAGTTCACGGGCAGGCAAAACTCAACTGTGATATATAAATCAAAATACTGGTTGCCTGTGGGAGGTAGGAGAAGATTGAAAGGGAGCACAAAGGAACTTTCTGGAGTGACGGAAATATTCTGTATCTTTTTTGGGGATATTGGTTGCATGGGTATACTGTATACATATTTGTCAAAACTCACTGACCTGAACCTAATGCATATCATTTTATGAAAAGTTTAACTCAATTAATAATGAATCTTTTACACCAGTAGGCTACTTACTAAGTTATTGTCTCTCAGCTCCAACTCCATGTTTGTATTCTCTGCTTTGCAAGGAAGAGCTGGGACTCTGCAAAGCACATGTCTACTTTGCCTAGTAGCTTACACATTAGGCTTTGCCAGTAGAGAGCGATAGTGTCATGGATTGAGTTATATGCCCCCAAAAATGTGGGTATCAACTTGGTTAGGCCATGATTCCCAGTACTGTGTGGTTGTCCTCCATTTTATGATTATAATTTTATGTTAAGAAGATTAGGGTGGGATTGTACCTCCCTTATTCTGGTCACCTCCCTGATCCAAGGTAAAGGGAGTTCCCCTAGGGTGTGGCCTGCACCACCTTTATCTCTCAAGAGAGAAAAGGAAAAGGAGGCAAGCAGAGAGTTGGGGACCTCATACCACCAAGAAAGCAGCACGAGGAGCAGAGCGCATTCTTTGGGCCGAGGGTCCCTGCACCTGAGAAGCTCGTTGACCATGGGAAGATTGAGGACAAGGACCTTCTTTCAGAGCCGACAGGGAGAGAAAGGCTTCCCCTAGAGCTGATGCCCTAAATTTGGACTTATAACCTACTAGACTGTGAGAAAATAAGTTTCTCTTTGTTAAAGTCATCCACTTGTGGTATTTCTCTTATGGCAGCACTAGATGACTAAGACAGATAGACGGCGAGGCTGGTGGAGGAAGAATGGACTTGCCCCTTACCCCTCCAATTTACTCTCTGTCAGCTCTTTGTCTGCTTATGGTTGCTGTGAACATCACTCCAGACACACTTTTTCCACCCTCATAGCACCAGTTCCATCCCATTGCAGCAGCTGAACCCAGTTTGATTTTTTCTTCAACACTGGGCAGAATCAGCCTCATCACAACATCCCAGAGACACCGGCACCGACTAGTATCTGATCCTCAGAATTCTGGGTCCCAGGCTCATGCAGCCCCCTCCGTTGAAGACAGAGAAACCAAAACTAGCTGAATAGTGCTTTCTCCTCAGAGTTCTGGGTTTCAGAACCACAGAAGCCTTTCTCTAAGTTTCATAATTCCAAACTTCTTCTTTTGTTTCCTACCATTGTTACTTCCATGATACCTTAGAATTTTCTCTTTTTACCATTTTAATTACTTTAAAAAAGAAAAAAAAAACCAGTTGCCATCAAGTTGATTCTGACCCATGGAGACCTCCAGTGTATCAGAGTGGAGCTGTGCTTCCTACGGTTTTCAATGACTGGTTTTTTGGAAGTAGATCACCAAGCCTTTCTTCTGAGGTGCCTCTGGTGGACTCAAACCTCCAACATTTTGGTTAGCAGCCTAGCACACTAATCATTTGCACCACCCAGGGACTCCAAATATATATAGGTGACAGTTCTTTAATATTAACTTCTTTCTGTTCAAATAATTGGTTTATGGTTTTGCCTCTTGACTGGATCCTATCTTAGTTTCTTAGGATTGCCATAGCAAAATAGCACTAAGTGAGTGGCTTTAAAGAATAGAAATTTATTTTTGCATAGCTTGGGAGGCTGGAAGTTCAAATTCAGGACATTGGCAGGACCATGCTCTCTCTGTCTGCTTTAGGGGAAGATCCTTCCTCAGCTCCTCCAGCTTCTGGTAATCTGGATGTTTCTTGGCATTCCTTGGCTTGTATCTTCACATGGCATCTGTCTTCCACCTGTATAACCCTGACTTTGCGTCTGTCCTCCTCTTTTATAAGACCCCAGTCATACAGTCATACAGCCTACTCCAGTATGACTTAACTGATAATATCTTCACAGAAAGACTCTATTTCCCCAAGCAAGGTTATATTCACAGGTAATAGATAAGGGATTCAACATATCTTATGGGAGCACACAATTCAATCTATAACACTAATTAAAAAAAAAAAAAGGTCATATATCTGCTCCTTATTATCTAGTCAAAACTCTTCACCTCTCTAAGCTTCAGTTTCCTTATCTGTGAAATAGAGCTAACATTAATTCTCACCTCTTATGGTTTTTATGAAGATTAAATTAAATAATAATGTAATGTAAAATACCTGGCAAAACCTAAATACTCAATTTTATACATCCTTGAGGAGCTTATAATCTGTCCAGAAAGATAATACAAATATTTTCTAATTCATAAACTATATGGTAGATACATCAATGTTTATTTTATACTCTTTAAATTGTATGCATATATAAATATATATACAATTTTTTGTATTAGTATTCATTTTATAAATAAAATTGATACTAAAAATAGAGTTTAAGCATGAGAAAATTATTATGAAAGGCTATATATCATGCGATTAGAGCTATGTAAAATAGTTTAGAGAACACGGTACAAGAATATACACATTTTGAATATAAAAATATATTATACTTTTCTTGTCAATTTTTTTAAAGTGAACAAGTATTAAAAAAAAAAAAAACCCATTGCTGTCAAGTTTATTCTGACTCATGGGACTATAGGACAGAGTAGAACTGCCCCATAGGGTTTCCAGAGAGCATTTGGTGGATTAGAACTGTTGACCTTTTGGGTAGCAGCCAAACTCTTAACTACTATGCCACCAGGGCTTCTGAGCAAGTATAACTCATAACAAAATCAAATAATTTTAAAATGTTGAAGACATGAGCGGTCTTTCCAAAGTTAAATGAAAAATGCTTTCTATTGCAGGAAATTTTAGGAACATCAGAAGGAATAGTGTTGTGGTGCAGGAAGGGATGTGTGAACATGTTCTTCAAACCATATTCCCCCCATCATCACCTCCCCTGTAATTCTCTAAAGGTAGCATACTTAGCTCTGCTTACCAGTGGTCTTGATCAGAAAGCTCTGTGGTAAAATGTAGAATATTTAACAAAGATAACAGGTCTTTATCATTCCTATCTCATAAAAAAAAAAGTACTTCATAAAATGATAGTAACAATAATATATATATAGTATATTATATGGAAACCCTGGTGCTACAGCTGCTAACCAATAGGTCAGCAGTTGG
Source organism: Elephas maximus indicus (assembly GCF_024166365.1). Taxonomy (NCBI): domain Eukaryota; kingdom Metazoa; phylum Chordata; class Mammalia; order Proboscidea; family Elephantidae; genus Elephas; species Elephas maximus. The sequence continues at coordinate 75,746,369 of NC_064822.1, read as the reverse complement.
AATCCATCAGAAACTCCTTGGAAACTCTATGTGGCAGTCCTACTCTGCCCTATAAGAATTGACTTGATGGCAATGGGTTATATTATATAATTATATATTATACTATATATATCAAGACCAAGAGAAAGGGAATGGAAATTTGAGCAGAAGAAAAATGTCAACAAAATTTTAAATATGGAGAGAAGGTAGATGAGTCACATTTGGTTTAGAGTTGAGGGTGTTGACACCTAAGTGTTTGCAAGAGGGGAAGCCAATCACAAGCAAGACAATTCACACCACAGAACCCAGGAGCTAGAGACACAACTGAGGATGGGGTTAAGAACAGATGGATTATTGAAATGTGTATGAGAACTTAGATCCCAGATCTGCTCTTCTCCAGATTTCACAACCTGGAAGAAGACAGATTTCTCTGGGAGACTGGAATGAGAGTTTCTTAACACAAGGGACATCAAATAGAAAGACCATCAACATTTACCCAGTTCTCAGAATGCTTGCTGACCTCATATTATACCTTGCCTTGACATTTCTCTACTCCTTCTAAAAAAGGAATTAGAGGATTCCTGTCAGTTTTTTTTTTTTTAGGGGAAATTGAAAAGCTAAGGAGAAATGGTCACAGATATGACAAATTGAGGTACCTGCAAAATATCTAGGTTTTTTTCAATTATCCTTCTGCAAGCCACACCAATAAATAAGCTTCACCCATGCATATTAAACATAAAACTAGCTTTTTAATACTCAAATCTTAAACAAGAGTGGAGAAACAAGGATCACTACACAAATAAGGGAAGCATCAAACAAGAACAAGAGAAACAAACTGAGGGTTCTAAAGATTGACAGGCAACGAAGGGAGTAGAAGAAAACTTAAAAGAAAAAAGAAGAAAAAAAACCCTATAATTAGTATCCCTAGAGTGGCTAAAATTGTAGATGATAGATAGATTAGATAGATAGACAGACAGACAGATAGATAGGTATTCTACAAAACAAGAATAGAATGATATATTAAAAAAAAGTAAAATTCAGAGAATAAGAGAGCATTCTTGTGATAAGTGATAGTAGAAATTTTAAAAACTCAATCAAGGATGAGAAAAAAAGATGTAAAAATCTCTCTGAAAATGCATAAAGGAAAAGAGAGAAAAAGCATATGAGAGGGCAAAGAAGAAAATTGGAGGATTAGCCCATCTAAATAAGAGAAGTTACAAAAGAAGTGAAAAAAAAATCAAAGAAAACAATACAGGACTATTTCCTAGAACCAGTGACATACTTAGTCTATTTGACGCTAGAAACAGATCATTTTAATATACTCCTCCTGTAATTAACATATTAATTTTAATAATTATGTACTAATCAGAATAATCATCATTTTATTGATTGATTTTGTTTTAAAACAAGTAACAACTTAAGAGGAATGTCAACATACAAAATATATCTTAAATTCAGTAAAATATTTAACATATAAACTAAAATCTGTACTTAAAAAACAAAAATATTTCACTTCACAGGCCTCAGTCTGTTTCACATTTTAAAATTTTAAACTCTAAATTAAAAACCCCAAGTGGTCACATAGAATGACAGAATTGAAGTAATTCAAGTTCTGCTTCCTCATCTTTACAATCACTGTAGTATCATTATTTTTTTTGACTCTATAAAGATTCTATTTATGTGAATGAAAATATATAATGTCCTATTATTATATATTTTGAATCACATAAACACAGGACTATGTGGTGCCATAGGGGTTATAAACAGGTCTCTGCCCAGAGAGAGCTCAAATGATTCCAAACTGTTGTGAACTTACTCTCAAAATGAATGAATGTAGCTAAGTCTGCATGAGCTTAGAGGCAAGGGGCTAAATCTGTATACTGGGAAATCCCCAAATTAATTTCCCTGTACAACATAGTGTTTATTATAGGAAAACTAATAGAACTTGTGCTAATTTGAAGCTTACATATATATTATTAAAACTTGAAAGTAATCTCAGAAATTGTTTAGAACTTAGAATAACAAAAAACTTGGGGGACAATTGCTGCTAAATGGTGATAGTCAAAAGCAGACCATCTTTAGTCAATTTTAATATTGTTAATAAATTCTCTCCAAACACTTTCTTACCACATACACCTGAGGAGGACTGTTTTACTGGCCCCCTTTTGATAGGCCAGCACCAAGAATGAAACAATATGAGTTTCCAGATTGAAATGGTCCACCAAATGTTCTGCAAAATGAATTAAAAAAAAAGATCCACTCTATTTCTAATTTAACTCCTAGTTCTGTGAGTAGTTCCTGGGGCCTTAAAAGCTTGTGAGCAGCCACCCAACATATAACAATTGGTCCCTATTCACTTGGAACTGGAAGAGGAGAAAGAAGCAGTCTGCAGGTCTAACCGCCTCAGTGAACTACTACCTCCTTTACCATGAGACCAAAAGAAAAGGATGGTGCCAAGCTACCATTACTGAACATTTTGAACAAGGATTCAGTAGCTGAATCCTGAGCAAAAGGAGGAAAAATATGGAACAGGACATCAGATTCTTATGGAAAACAGACTTACTGGATCCACTGAGACTGGAGAAATCCCTGAATCTATTGTTCTGAAATAAATTTTAAGTGTTGAACCAAAACTATCCCACAAAGTCATCTGTAAACAAAACAGTTTAACTCAGTTAATAAAGAATGTCAGTCTTGAACAACTTGCCCTTTTAAGAAATTATCTATATGTGATCAAATTGACAACAGTAACTTTAAAGCACAGATGAGAACTTTAAGGAACATAGAGAGTAAAACTTAATGGTGGTGAAACACTTGTGTAGAGATAATGAGAATCGTGACACAATGTGAAGAATGTTAACAGTGGCATTTATATTTACATACAGAAATTGTTTAATGGTTGTATGTCTTATTGTGTAGGTTTTCATAAATAAATATATGTATATATAAACATATACATATATACATATATAAACATATATACATATATTTATTTATGAAAACTTACACAATATATGGGAAACCCTGGTGGTGCAGTGGTTAAATACTACAGCTGCTAACCAAAGGGTTGGCAGTTTGAATCCACCAGGAGCTCCTTGGAAACTCTATGGGGCAGTTCTACTCTGTCCCATAGGGTCGCTATGAGTTGGAATCGACTCTACAGCACTGGGTTTTTTGGGTTTATATATATATACATATATATATATATATATACACGGAAACTCTGGTAGTGCAGTGGTTAAGTGCTATGGCTGCTAACAATAGATTGGCAGTTCAAATCTACCAGGCACTCCTTGAAAACTCTATGGGGCAGTTCTACTCTGTCCTATAGGGTCACTATGAGTCAGAATCAACTCCATGGCAATGGGTTTGTTTTTTTCGTTGTTTGCTTTTTTGGTATCTATCTATCTATCATCTATATATATATACCAATATATATATATATGTATATATACATTTATAGATTCTAAGACACTTCATTTTGAAATTGCAAGGTATTAAGAATAAAGAAAAAAATCTTAATAATTAAGATAGAAAATACAGGTCACAGGTCACATACTAAGCATCATTCCTAATAATGCCATCAGATTGCTCAACAGCAGCAATGGAAGATAGAAAACAATAGAACAAATCCTGTAAAACTCTAATAAAAATTTATTTCCAACCAGAGTTCTTAGCTGTCATGGAATGAACTGTGTCCCCCCAAAATATGTATCAATTTGGTTAGGCCATGATCCCCAGTATTGTGTTATTGCCCACCATTTTGTCATTTGATGAGATTTTCCTATGTGTGGTAAATCCTATCATTATAGTGGATTAGTGGCAGTTATATCAATGAGATCTACAAGATTAGATAGTGTCTTAAGCCAATCTCTAGCAATATAAAAGAGAGAAGGAGCAGAGAGAAAGGGAGGCCTCATAACACCAAGAAAGCAGTGCCAAGAGCACAGCACATGCTTTGGACCTGAGATTCCTGCACTGAGATGCTCCCAGACTAAGGAAAGACTGATGACAAGGACCTTCATCCAGAGCTGTCAGAGAGAGAAAACCTTCCCCCAGAGCTGGTGCCCTGAATGTGGACTTCTAGCCTACTGGACTGTAGAGAATAAATTTCTCTTTGATGAAGTAATCCACTCGTGGTATTTCTATTATAGCCCCACTAGATGACCAAGGCAGAATCTGGTACCAGGAGTGAAGTGCTGCTTCAACAAACACCTGATATGTGGAAGTAGTTCTGAAACTGTGAATGCATAGAGGAATCAGAAGGAAATGAGGAGAACTGTTAACACTGGAGATGGTGCAGATGGTGAGAAGCAGCAGCAGAGTACCAGCAGCAGCAGAGTACCAGCAGCAGAAGAACCAGGACACTAGCACCAGACAGTGCTGGAGCCAACCCACGGAGCAAGAGAGCTGAGTGCCCGTATGCAGTAGGTTTCCTGGCAGAGTGGGGTGCCTCTAGGCCCTTATCACCGTAATTACTGAGCTTTGGAACACTTGTCTGAGCAGGGCAGATGTGGGAGTGAAGCCCGAGGAACTGAGAGGCTAAGAAACCAGGAAGCAGAAGAAACAAGGAACACAGGAAGCCAAGCTGCCTCAGCCTCAAAAGGTATGGCTAGGACCTCTGGGGTCTCAAATGGTGGAGCACAGCCTCTGGTGTTTCTAAAGGTGGAGTCACCACTAGATGGACTACGAGAATGGTGCACCTAAAGCTGAGGGAGCATTGTTCCCATCCCAGTGGGCCTGGAAGGCAGAGCTGAAACCCAGGGCTGAGGGGCCTCCACTCAGAATCTGGAGAGTGCGGCCAATACCTGGAGTCTGGAGGATTAGGGCTATTGTGTAAATGGTCTCAGAAAACAGAGGATTATTTTCAAAGCCTTGAGGGCTAATATAATGTGTTCTGCTGACTTTCTTAGTGCCTGTTATCCCTTCTTTCTCTACAATTTCTCCCATTTGTAATGGAAATATCTACCTTGTGGCTGTTGCACCATTATACTTTGGAAGCAGATAACTTGTATTCTAGATTTCACAGATGAAGAGGAATTTTTGGATTTTGGACTTGGAGCTGATTTAAGTCTTTTGCCATGATATGATGGGGTGAATATGTTTTACATGTGGCAAGTACATGAATTTTGGGTGGCCAAAGGGTGGAATGTTATGGATTGAATTGGGTTCCCCCAAAATATGTGTCAACTTGGTTAGGCCATGATTCCCAGTATTCTGCGATTGTCCACCATTTTGTCATTTGATGAGATTTTCCTATGTGTTGTAAATCCTACCACTATGATGGATTAGTGGCAGTTATATTGATGAGATTTACAAGATTAGATAATGTCTTAAGTCAATCTCTTTTGAGATGTAAAAGAGAGAAGTGAGCAGAGAGACAGAGGGACCTCATACCACTAAGAGAGCAGTGCCAGGAACATAGCACCTCCTTTGGACCTGAGGTTCCTGTGCTGAGATGCTCCCAGACCAAGAGAAGACTGATGACAAGGACCTTCCTCCAGAGCCAACAGAGAGAGAAAGCCTTCCCCTAGAGCTGGCACCCTGAATTCAGACTTCTAGCCTACTGGACTGTGAGAGAATAAACTTCTCTTTGCCAAAATCATCCACTTGTGGTATTTCTGTTATAGCAGTGCTAGATGACCAAGACATTAGCAAAGCTAAAAAATATAAAGTATGAAGAGAGAATAATGACATTATTACACAAATGAATGTCAAAATGTACTTTACATGTACTTTTCTCAGGAAGCTAAATGAGGAAAGAAATCAAGAAGGAAGAAGTTGGGATCAAATAGAGAAAAGAAGAAAAAGGAATTCCTAAAAAATGGTAATGGATAAGATCATATCCAAGTGCAACTCGGTTAGAGCAAAAACTTTAAAAGAGTAGGAGAGGGTATTACAGAAGAAATAGTCCAAGAATAATATGAAGTAGATAAACTCAGAAAACTCATTGCTGTTGAGTCAATTCCGACTCATAGCGACCCTAGAGGACAAAGTAGAACTGCCCCATAGGATTTCCGAGGAGCGCCTGGTGGATTCAAACTGCTGACCTTTAGGTTAAGAGCCGTAGCTTTTAACCACTACGCCACCAGGGTTTCCATGGAGTAGATAGATTGTCATACATATTTGACTGTATTTGTTTTAGGCTCTCTCTCTTATTAGAATGTAAGCCAGACAAGGCCAGGGACTAGGTATGCCTTTTTCACTATTGAGTCCCCAGAGCTAAGCTTAGTGCCTGATACAGGAGTAAAAAACCAAAACAAACAAACAAAAATCTGTTGCTGTCAAGTTGATTCTGACTCAGTGATCCTATAGGACACAGTAGAACTATCCCATAGGGTTTCCCAGGAGCAGCTGGTGGATTCCAACTGCAGCCGAGCTCTTTAGCCACTGAGCCACCAGGGCTCTGCTATATGGGTAGGCACTACATACTCAGTTGTTGAAATTTAAAAGAACACTGACATTTTTTTTCTTTGTTTCTTTATTCTCCTGGTAGTAATACCTCATTGAAAAGAGGATGAAAAGGGTATGCCCAACAATGCATTCTCAAATCTGGCCTAGTCTATCAAAAAAAAAAAAAAGAAGAAGAAGAAAAGTGACAAAAAAGAAAACTACTGCTTGAGATTGTACCCATATTTTTACAAGTACAGATTGACACATTTATCACATTTCCAAATGTACCTACATTTTTGACTCAGTACTTTCACATCTGTCACCATACGAAGAAAGTAGCTTGTACATGGGGTAAAAAATCAAACCAAACTAAACCAGTTGTTGTGGAGTCAATTCTGACTCATGGCGCCCCCAGGTGTTGGAGAGTAGAACTGTGCTCCATAGGATTGTCGACGGCTGAAGTGAGCGCATTAACAATTTGCATCACCCAGGACTTCTATACAAAGGTACAAGTGTGAAAAGATGGTCAATGCAGCATTCTTTATAACAGATAAAAACTGGAAACTACCTATTTTTTCATCTGAAGGGATCTGATAAGCTTTGATACAGCCATACAATGGAGTGTGATATAGCTGTTAAAATGAGATAAAGATGTCTGCGCTAACTTAGGAAGATTTACCAAGATATACTAATATGTGAGAAAAGTGAGTTGTAGAAAAAATAGGAATGAAATAACCCCACTTGTACAAATACAATATCCATAAACAATATGGGACCGTGTATAGGTATCTTCTATCACTATTAAATCTAAATTGTTAATTATAAATACTATGCAGTGAATTAAAATAATCAGTACACTTAGATTGTTGAGGGAAGTAGCCTGGTTAACATTTCAAAACTGCTCTTTGAGAAAAAAATATCTCTGGTTTGTAATTTTTGCCAATACTCACGGAGTAAATATTTCACCATGACACTGGTGATTTCACGTTAATGTCACTAAATTTGGAGTTTGCAAGAGATACTCACAATTTGCTCTCGTGAGCCAGGATAAGGCAGCTCCAGCACACCATTGGAGGTAACCACAAAATGAGGCCTTGCATTAGGAGAGCGAATGTAATATGTGGTCTCAGTCATCACGGTGCCTTTATATCTCTTCTCTTGGCCAATAGCAAGGTCAGAAAGTCATTCTTCAAGGTAAAGCTTTCTGTGATGTTTAATTTCTCCGTAAAGCCAGATGAGAAGAGCTTCTAAATTCAGCTTTTGCACTGAACAAAGATCAGGCAATTTACATGATTTTCCTTTGCCCCTTTTGGGCTCTTGGATGTGTTTGCATGTACAGTAAAGAAAATATTAGGTATAACAAGAATGAGCTATCAAATTGATATTTCCTGACCTTTTGAAATGGAAAACACACCTTAAATTAACAACATGTATGGAATAAATGCAATGAGTTATGCCCTTTGGTTTCAAACTATTTACTTTCTAGATATGTATGTATGACCATCAACTTTCTGACAGAAACCCTGATATTAGGTCTTCGGAAATCCCCACAGTAAATTCTTGGTTAAATAACAAGAAAGGAGAAATGATCTTTCCTCTTAAGTGAGTGCTGATCCAAGCAGCAGCTTCTTCATTTGCTCACTGCGGTATCATCTACCTGCTATCACATCTGGGCAAAGGTCATGCATCAACAATGTTTATCTATGTCTATGTTTACTCACAGCTGGAAGTAGGCAGGAATGCAGTTAGAAAAAAAAAGAATAAATTCCAGAAGAAGGGGGTGGGCAGATTTCTGTTATAATATGTGAATCTTACCCACTTTCTTGAGCCCCTAACAGGCTCAGAATAGTGTGATTCTATCACAGAAACCAGGACATTTTAGAAAGGGGATTAGGCACACAAGTGGTAATTAAGCCTCGATAACACATATAAACTAGGACTGTCCTGGGAAAGAAAGAATATACAATCACATTAATAAATATTAAATGCATGGAGTTGGGAGTGATGCTTTGGCGCTTTTCCTCGACAATATAAAATTACTGTGTCCCAGAGAATATAGTAATATAAAAAAATATATATAGCTCAGATAATTAGGGGGAAATATGAATTACGTAAGTAGCAACTCTGTAGGTCAGAGTAGAACTGCCCCATCGAGTTTCCAAGGAGCACTTGGTGGATTCAAACTGCCGACCTTTTGGTTAGCAGCTGTAGCTCTTAACCACTATGATACCATGGCTTCCAGTTACATATGCCTCGATGGCAGTGGGATGTAGGTAGTACAAAAAAAAAAAAAAAAATGGATCAAAGTTATAACAGATGAAGTTAAAATACATTGACGAAGTCGCAGAGATACTTTAGGGCATGTATTAAAAAATATATGTTTCAATCTTGCTTTATAGAAATAAATGTATTTCTAAAAAGACCTTTATGAAGTGGATGTTTGTTGAATTTAATTATCCTTTGGCTTGAATTATAAAGCTGAGTAAGTTTCTTGAAAAATATCAAGCTCTACTTATTTAATAAAATTACATCTATAAATGCCAAAATGTTTAAAAATAATAGATTTAATGGAAAATTAACTGAACTAATATTAACAATCAACCTTGCACAAAGTTTTTAATATTTACAACATTACTTCAAAGGCATAAAGGAAAAGAAATTATATTTTAATCCAACAGACAACATTGTTTCAAACAGTAAATTCTACCAACCTTCCCTCCTAATAGCATACAACAGAATCACATTTCTTCTCTTGGGTTTATGAGACCTTGTTTCGTGATGGTTTGTGAAAAGTGCTGACGTTAGGAAATAAAAAAAAGTCGATGTAAATTCAATGTTGGAAAAGATTAAAAAACAAGAGACAGCCTCTCAAAATACAGCAATAAATTACTTTGCACATTCACATTTGTTGGAACTTATACAACTGTAAATAAAGTAATGGGAGATTACATTTGTCCTGAATGACGATTCAAGCAGCAGTTTTGGGGGCTTCCCTGTTCAATGAGGAGAGCAGAAAACTCCCTGAAGCGAGACTTCAGTAAATGCATGTCAAAACAATGCCCTGAATTATCAATTTTGTAATGGCAATTTCTCTACATAGTTTCTGCATTACAGCATGTACCTGTAGAACTTAAAAGGACTGTCACTTTTCCCATTAGACAAAATTCTACTCAGACCCGAGCCTGAGTAAAATGCCAAGTCCTGATCTCTTAAACCAAAGCGAGGAATGTGCAGTGCATAATCAAACTAAGTCCCTTGCTAAAGCCAGAAATAACGCATTTCCAGTGCTCCTGTAATCCCAACCAAACATGGTCTGTCTAGGGCTTTGGGACAAACTATTCTAGAAACTCTATGGGATCTTTTTAAAATAGGCTCAAACATTCAAAGTTCTTTAATGTCAAGTGAAATTTTAATGTGTATAAATTAAGGATCAGAATTTATCAAAAGTTTATGTTAGTAACTAAAATATTTGTGAAATCATATTCTATAATCATGTTTAAACCAATGGAACGAGTGTATCTATGGACCCAAACCAGGATAGATAAGAATTATGACTTGAATGTAAATTTTAATTGGCACTATTAAAATAATATCTAAAGAATTAAACAGGCAGATGAAACAGAAACATTCAATAAATGAATGCAACGTTGCACTTAATAAAAAAAAAGTGATTGTAAAGAAAATTTTTAGCCATCGTATTACTCACCTGTTCTTTCTAAAGCGTAATTGTCAGCTTTATTTTCCTATTCCAGAGTAAGCGGCTGCATCTTTGGGATATTCACAATTTGTGCAATTTATTGAGACAGATTCAATTCCTTTTTTATTTGTTTTCCCAAAGCACCTATTTTTTTTTTTTTTTTTTACCTTTGCTGACCAGTGCAAAATCACCCTCACTAATGTTTATAAAATACCACATTATTGTTAGGTATCGAATCCAAATGCAAGCACTGCAGGTTCTAACAGATAGGAGCTGGATGGAATCTGTCTTTAGATTGCTGCTGTCCAAACTGCCTCCGCACAGATTCTGTAAAAGTCAGTGACATGAAAGAATGGAGGAGAAGAAAGACAGCTGTGTGTGTTTGTCCGTGAGTGTGTGTGTGTACAGGCAGATATGAGTTTGGGGGAAAGAGGTATACAGATGGATAGAAATGGACAGAGAGGGAAAGAAAGAGAAAGTCCAGTTACAAAAAGCATTTTAAAACTTGGATACAGAAATATGGCAATATCCCATTTTACCCAATGGCTCTTAGGCCATCTTAAGTCAATATTCCAACATATGAGGTATTAGAATTTATACCTGGAAATAGGTTAAGTTCTTAATTTGAATTTTTAAAGATTTTTACAAGTCATTTGTAGTAGAAGTTCTTAGTATTTACAAGCAGTACTGAATTTAATAGGAAATATCAACTACCAGAAGAAACTCTCAAATTCTGTAGCTGCTCACTAAATTAATAAGGTAGAGGTACTATTCCCCAGTAGTGAAGGGGTCACAAAAATTTTTATCTGCTTCTCCCTCAGTCACTACTGCAATTCTGCCTTCTTCTGCAACAATGAGGAGTCCCTGGGTAGCGCAAACAGTTAACCATCCAACTACTAGCTTAAAAGTTGGGGGTTCAAACCCACTTAGAGGCACCCTGGAAGACAATGAAAATGGGCTTCTAAGAAATAAAAGATCATAAATGTAGTTAAGATTAAGCCCATGTACAAGTTATAGAGTTTTGGGAAAGTACGCATACTACTGAATTAGTCCTTGATTCAGTCCCAAAAGAGGGGTTTGGCTCTCAAAGAAGAGAAAGACACAGAGAAAGAGGTTGATTTTTAGAGAGTAGTGTGGCTCAGAGAACTTGTGGTACAGAGTGAATTCTTAGAAAGGTAGCTGAAAGTCTTATAAACTTTTCACAAAAATAGAATTAAGGTAGAATCCACAACTGAGTTGTTCCCAGGGATATGCCACCATGAGGGGTGAGGATTCTATTTTCTTAAACACATAGGAAGTTTGTGTGTAGTGTGTGTGTGTGGCGGGGGGAATGGGATGGGAGGGGTCAGACAACAGAGAATTTTCCACTAACCAAAGAAGAAACATGTCATCTCAGTTTCTGGGATTAGATCAGGAAGCTTCCACCTCCATTTCGGTGCCACTTTCTGAAGCAAGCTGCTACAACCAGTTTTCTCAGTTATCCTGGCCACGTAAGACTAGACCAAGAAATCATGAGTAAATTAAATGTAGTCCAGTGGGGACTATTTCATTTTGAATGATAACTAATCAACCCATTTAGAATATCTGTGCTTAAAAAGTGAGTAAAGGGGTCAAATACTAGAATGACTGAGGAACAGGTGAGTCGATGGCACAAGTTGCTGCAATACCCTGTGATTTTCTGTAAATATCTTCCAATCCTCCAAGATCTGAGATAATTCATTTCCTTCTTGAGTCACACCTGAGTGTACAGCTTGATGTAAAAACAACCAAACAAAACAAAAACACAGTATTAAGGAGGTAGATATCGGAGTCATCACTTGGCATCAAACTCGACTTCAGCCTCTCTAGAGCAGCTTGAAAAGCCTTTCTCCAGCTGACCCATCCAGCAACATCAAGGGCCATGCTACGAGAAGATTGCCATGATAGCAAAACATCCAAGACATTTCACCTACTATAGATCCAGACTGGAGGCAAAAAACTTTTGAAAATATATATGACTAGTCACACCCAGTGTTTTTCTCCATCCTCACTAGGTAAATATGCTTATAGGCTGGATAGAAGTTATGAGCGCAGAGCAAGGTGAGAAGAACAAGAGAAATACATCTCAAGCAATAGTAAGGCTTTCTGCGAAACCAATGTGAGCTGTCCCCTCTGTTTTATTGTTCCCTGGAGGGAATAAGCAGAGAAACTTCATATAGGTTTGTGAGTTTGAAAGCACAGTTCAACTTTCCAAAATTTAGTCCGGAAGGACAAAATGTCTTGGAGGAATTGACTCAACAGCAATGGGTTATACGCAATTTAAAATGAAAACATTGTATGTTTTATTGTTGTTTGTAATTGGTTAATATCAACAGAATTATGATAAGCTTGTATACACACACATATGTATTTTTTTCTTTCAGAAAACTCATTGCTGAACATTATGTAGATATTTGTATACCTATGCAGTTTTAATAAATACAAATTTACATAATTTTTAAAAATAACTAGGTCCCACAAAAACTTGGAAAATGTATTTTCCTCCCTAGATTTTGGTTTGCAATGGGTTTGTTTGTTTTTAGGGTACACATGTCTTAGACTGGATTCTCTAGAGAAGCAAAACCAGTGAATCATATAAATATATAGAGAAAAAGATTTATATAAAGGAAATGGAACATATGATTGTAGAAGCTGGAAAGTCCCAAGTCCATGGGTCAGGCTGGAGGCTTCTCTTGACTCACCTAGCTGCAGGGGCTGGCAGATTTGAGATCAGCAGGTCAGACAGCAGACCTGTGGCTTACAGGCTGCAGAAGCTGAGGAATCCCAAGATCGGCAGGTAAGATGGCAGGTAAGATGGCAGGTAAGCTGCTAACTCAAATCCCAAGAGTTGGAGATCAGATGAAGAGGAGCCAGCTGTAAGATCCAGAGTAAGCAAAAGCCCGTGAGCTTTGCCAGAAGTCCACCTATATTGGATGCAGGCCACTCCCCCAAGGAAGCTCCCTTCAACTGATTTTCTGCTTATAATAGATCTCTTTATGGAGGGGATTACATTATGTCAGATCTCATTATGGAGGTGATTATATCATTACACAGCTGCCAAACTATATTATAAATGCCAAACTACTGAGGATCATGGCCCAGCCAAGTTGATACACAACCTTAACCATCACAACACATTTTAGACAGGATAAAACTGGGGTTCAGAGAAGTTAAGTAAATCACACACATAGCTAACAAATGGAGCCAAAATTTAAAAAAGATATATACATGAATCCATAGCCAATTTCCTCTAACATATTTGGAGTTAATAACATCATGTTTTAAAATTACCCTATTAACTTTTCTAGCATTCCTCTGATATTATTCTCTTTTTAATTGCCAAACTCCAGAAGGGATTATTATTTTTTAATTGTCTCATCAAGCACCTTTTCAAATAAAATATTCAAATTGCCGTGGAATTGGTTCAGACTCATGGCAGCTCCATGTGTGTCAAAGCAGAACTGTCCCCTGTAGGGTTTTCCATGGCTGGTTTTTCAGAAGTAGATTTCCAGGGCTTTCTTCTGAGTTGCTCTGGGTAGACTCAAACCACCAACCTTTCAGTTAGCAGCCAAGCATATTAATCGTTTGTACTACCCAGGGACTCCTAAAATGTTATATGGAACCCCTAAATCTCTATATGTGTGTGAGCACACACACAAAATATAAAACAGACCTGTTCTGGTTGACTGAGGGTTGAGGGGCTGGCAGGGTCTAATACAACACTTCATCAATTTCAGTAGTGATCACTGAAGCACTTCCTCAGGACTCTCTTAGAAATTCTAATATGCTTTCCTTTGAAAACCATCAAGCATATTTATACACCAAATGTCTTTTTATCTGGTACTTTCATTTCCCTCTACCCCCATCACTTTACAAAAACTGATCTCAGGAGAGTTTAAAATTGTCTCCTTTTGATCAAATCTAACGGTCTTTTATCAATTCTATTTCTTTACCGTGTTTACTGCAATCAAATCCTTTGCTTCTTGAAGTTTTCTCTTGTTTCAGAACACATCAGTTCTTTAGTGCTTGCCCAGATTCTCTAAGAATCTATTCCACTTCCTTATCACATTCGACTTCCTGACCTTGACTCCTAACAGCAAATGTTCTTTGAGGTTTGAACATTAACCCTCTGCTCCCCTGTCTTTCCACACACTTTCTCAGTGAATTGATCCTTTCTCAAAAGTTCATTGATGATTTCTCAGTGCTAATCCAAACTAGAAACCCCTAGCTCTGTTGTCCTGTCATACCCCTGAAATGTCAAAAACCTACGGCTCATCTTCACTGCTATCCCCTTAAATTTTAACAAGCCTCAAACTGAACTCATGATCTTCATCCCAAAACTGCCTTCTTTTCCCAGATGTTCCAATTCAGCACTAGCATCATTTTTCCATCTCCCAGAAGTAAAAATTTAAACTCACAGTTTACTCTTTTCTTCCTCCCAATCAATACCCAATCTGTCACATTATTTTAGCAAATCTTCCTTCATAATATCTCTCAGATTTATCCCTTTCTCTTCATTCTTGCACTGGCATTACTCTTGCATAGCCTCACATCTGGTTTGTTGCAAGTTTCCTGCCTGATTTTTTTCTGCCTCTATTATCTCCACGCTGTTTTCCATCCTGCATGTAAATGCCTAATTAATCTTTATGCATCTCTACCCTTCCTACAGACACTCTAAACTCTGGTTCCTTCCTACTTATTCAGTCGTGTTGCCTACTTCTCCTCATCACTCACTTCCTCTCCCATCTGATGATGCTCCAACTAACCAGTGTGCAGGATCTCACACTGGCTTCTGCTATTTCTTCAATCTGTTGTTTATCCAAATAACACATGAAGCTTTTCTCAGTATTTCACCTCCCATTTCTTCTTCAGGACTTTTATTATGCTTTTCAGCAAAGCATTATGCTTTTAGCTTATAAAGGTTTCCTTACCTTTATTGGTATTTTTATCGATGTTCCCTTTTGAGGATAGGAATAACATTATACATATTTTATATCCCCTACAGCACCTAGCACAGTGTTGAGCACAACGTTGAAAACATGATTGATTCATCTGATGTCCACTCCCTCTAGTTTGTCACCTGTCCTTTCCCCAAGAGAAATTGTTGAATGATTACCATCCTCCTCGTATCTCTTTTGGATACCTGGTGGTATAGTGGTTAAGGGCTCCACTGCTAGCCAAAAAGGTTGGTAATTCAAATCCACAAGCCTCTCTTTGGAAACCCTATGGGACAGTTCTACTCTGTCCTATAGGTTCGCCGTGAGTTGGAATCAACTCGACAGCAATGGGTTTTCACATCTACTTTACAGAGAAAAAAGCTGTTGAGTGATACCAAAAAAAAAAACAAACCCACTGCCATTGAGTAGATTTCAACTCACAGCGACCCTACAAGACAGATTAGAACTACACCATAGGCTTTCCAACGGTATAAATCTTTATAGAAGCTGACTGCCACATCTTTCTGCTGCAGAGAGGCCGGTGGGTTCAAACCATTGACCTTTAGGTTAGCAGCTAAGCGCTTTAACCACTGTGTCACCAGGGCTCCACTGAGTGATAATACCCCTTGATTCCTTCATTGCTCTTCAAAATCTCCCTCTCCCTTCTTCAATATGTCCTTTCATGCTGTCTCTTAAGAACATGTATTCTTAGCCTATGCCAAGGTTAATTCCTCAACTCATGTATTTGACCTATTCTCTTGCATTTTGTCCAAGTTTTATTTCATCAATTGTTTCTCTTTTTTTTTTCTGTCTTAGGTTCTCAGTCTCATTCTTTCCTTGGATTTCTCAACTGTTATACATGTTCAGGTCTTCTACTTCTCAAAGGGCCCTTGTCTTCCCTTTCAGACTTTTTTTTTTCTTTTCTTTTCCACCTTGTGCCAAGTTTCTTATAAGAACAGTGGGCACACACAACTTCCGCACCTTCCAGTGATTGTTTAATCTGCTTCAATCTGCCTTCCATGCCCCCTCTACTACTAAAACTGTTCCCTAACAGTGCACTAGGGACTGCATTGTCTTATCCAGAGCCCTCTACTTAGCTCCCATGCTGTTTGATTTTTCCATAGTAGATAAGTCTTTCATTCACTGCCTCTTTTTAAAAGTTTCTCTTTCCCTAACTTACGACACGACACTCTCCTTTCCTTCTATTTTTGTGTCCTTTTCTTTTTCCTTTTTCACTATTCTTTAACTCTTCTTCCTTCTTTTTTGCCTAAGGTAGAATTTCCCAACGGGGATACTAGACACTTTGCTGTGCAGCTGTTGGGTTGCAATGAGCAGAGATGATATTGATTCTCTTAGCTTTCAGAAAGGCTGAGAGGAATGAGCCTGTGGGAGCCACGATCAGCCTCCTCTGTCTAGCCTAGTATGCCAAGTAAATGTTAATATTTTGTATATTATCCTTTGAGGTGATAAAGTTTGGAAAACACAGCCCTAAGATTCCATTCTCAGCACTCTTCTCCTTCCTTTTAAGAGTACCATTTCTTACCTTTTCTTCCTTAAAAGAAGAGGAGGAATTCAGTGGCTTCCTCGTTGCCTACAAAACAACAGCAAAACTCTTTAGCTTGGAATTCAAAGCTATTCATGCTCTGACCAAATCATACTTTTCTAGTTGTATCTTCCATAATTTTCTTCAGTGTAATTTACCATCCAGCTATAGCACACTGCAGACTGTTTATCAACCCTGATGGGCAATTTTACCTTTTAGAGCTGTTGCTTATGGCCCTACTCATTTCTCTCACTGCTGAACATCTTACAAGACCCAATTCAAGTGCCATCTCTCTGTGCGTACTTCCCTGCATCCTTTTGTTAGAATGAGTGCCTTTCTTTTATACGTTCCCATGGTAATTTTACAAATAACTCTAAAGTTGCAATGATCAAAGTCTGATTTGTACCTGTAACTACTTGGCAACATTAAGTGAATAACAAATCCCACACGTACACAAATTTTTTTTACGTATAACAAATTTCACCTTCACTTTAAGAAAATTAAATGTGTATAGGCAACAAGAGTTTTGTGTGAAGATATTTAGGTATTTGCAAAAAAACACACCAAATATAATCTTTTTTATATTTATAAAATGAGAATAACTTACCTATTTATCTCACAGTCTCTCTGCCCCCAATCACCCCATCTAAGGACCTAACGAAATAATTGATATAAAAGCACTGTGGTAAGTATAAGGCACTATACAAATGTCTATATAATATTGCAAGCCCCCTGGCTGTTATAATCTCGAGCAGATTTGTTTCACTGTGGCTAAGTCCATACATGCTAAATAAAATACAGCACCAAGGCGATCATTGGATATTTCAGGACAGAGCAATAGTTATACACTAAATAAATACAAAATCAAAGCAAAAGGGTTTTGATTTTAATTACTCAGGCATTGTTTCAGCTCTACACTTTGTTTTGTGTAGA
The DNA here is from genome assembly GCF_024166365.1 of Elephas maximus indicus. NCBI lineage: Eukaryota > Metazoa > Chordata > Mammalia > Proboscidea > Elephantidae > Elephas > Elephas maximus. The sequence goes on along the minus strand of NC_064822.1, from coordinate 75,728,869 downwards.
CACAAATTACATAAGAGAATTAAGTGTTTAATAAAATCATGTATATCATAGCTTCCCTTGAAAAACAAAAATATCTTGGGAAATTCTACTGAAAGTTTTTTAAATGTATTTCAATGGCACTGGGTGGATTTCTTCGCCAGTTAAAAAATATCTGTTTTTCCATTTTAATATTAGTATCCTTGATAATTGCTTTACATGTGAAAGTTTTCACATATGTAAAAACATTTCAATTCAAATCAAAGACATTTAACAAATAGTTGGTAGACTTCCATTTACAAAGTCACATTACTATTTGCTATGTATTAAAACAAATTATCACAAGAAGAAATATATCAATGTAGAACATTTGAGAGAAAGAGTGGAACACAAGTAAACCATTACTGAAGGGTGATAAAATGAGGCCTATAGGTAATTTATAATCAAGGAGAGTGCGATCAATGCTGACTTAGATTGCGCCAAGCGTTTGACAAGGAAGACATCATGGAGAACACAGGCTTTCAGTGGGCTGACGTATTTATTTTGGGTCTGTACAAATGTTCAAGGTCAGAAGGAAAGCAACTTTATTTTTTCCCCATTATAACCATATTTTTCAGCTTAGATAGAAACAGTTCCAGGGCAATTCACCCCCTCCTGGCTTTATATCAACATGTGTACATCTTTGAGAAGTGGGATTAGAGAGAAACCTGCAGGCATATTAATAAATAAATTTCACATGCTGTTAGATATTAAGTAAACATACAGATAAATATTCCTCTAGGGGCTATGATCTTATAACCCAGAGATTTATAATTTGTACCTGTGACATATAGCTACTTCCCATGGGGGTTTTCAGTAAATTAATTCTCATATTTTATATTTAAAAATATGTGTGCAACCCACATATGTACAAATACTTAACGTATTTCCTAGATGATTCAAGATGTTATTTTGGATAAAAAAGAAAATCAGAAGATTTGCACTTTGTATTAGTTCTTTTTTTTTTCCTATCATTTGTGACACATAACAATGTCTGATGTAAATAACTGTCAGCAAACCGTTGAACACACTACAGATCATCTAAGTAACTTAAAGTACTTAAGTTTTGGAAAGACTTAAGTTGAGCAATAAGCAATCAATCAAAGTTCAGATGGTAATTAGCTACCTGCTTTAAAAGGTCAGTAACAATTCAAGAGACATCAAACTATCAAAACATGAGAATAAATAATATTAGTATGCTATGAAAATGGCTGATTTAGAAAAGTGATACCAGTACACACTGACTTTAAATAGGAATTTAATTATCTTAAATATATTTACTATGTGTTTGTTATAAAATGTTCTTAGTTCTAGTAAATAACAAATTATACCTAAAGATAGGGTGAAGTTTTCAGAAGAAAAGAAATGCCTTTCAGAGACTATTTGATTAAATTATTTCTAGTCAAATTTCGTATACTGGTAAGTAATTTTTCTCTTTTTTTTTTTTTTTAACATAGTGTAAAAATGGCATGGTAGGAGCATCTGACTTCCTCTAACTTCACGAGGGGGAAGGGGGATCAAGGTCAACAATTCAAGGCTGATTCCGATGAGGTGAAGGTCAGCCATGCCAGCCCTTTTAACCAACTATGACAACTTCTTTCCATCCCACAGCACTCTCTATTCTTCTGCTGGGTTTGATAATTCATTGCAATGGCCCCACAGAACTAACAGACCATACTCGCAGTTACAAGGTTTACTAGGGAAGTAATAGGTTACAATTTTAGGTTCAAAAACAATCAGGATACCATTCTTTGATTAGGACAGCCTCTTCTTAGCAGTGCCTCAGGCAGGCCTCTTCCTGGCCCTTGACCCCTCAGCTCCTCTGTCTGACCTCTACCCTGCCTAGGCAAGTGCTACAAAGCTCTTTTAGCTCTGCTCATAAGTGCCTGGAGCCACCCTACTCTGCCAATAAGTTATCTGCCCAAAGGTGCTCAGCTCTCTCACTCCTTCTATTGACATATCCTCCATCCTCTCTCCTGCCAGTCTCCTGGTTCTACTGCTTCTACTACTGCCATTTCTCTGCCACTGCTTCTTGCCATCTCCAGTGTTACAGCTCTCCCTCTCTGTCTTGGTTCTGCTGCCTCTGCTGCCTCTTCTGCCTCTCTTTGTCTTCCATGTTATAGTTCCTCTCTCTCTGTGTCTCCTTTTAATCCTAGCGGGATGGCAAAACTAACCAATTCCTCATTTATGTTCCATATACCTTACTTGCATAGTCCCAGCCCCACAAGAGTGCTATGCACCTTATTTATATTATTAACAAGCTATCCAATCCCCTTGGTGGGCCATAAGCACCTCATTTGCATTGTTCCACCAGTTTTGGTGGAAGTTACAAGGACTGTGGCTAGCAGGGCCATATTAAGTAATTCACTGCACTGCATGCCACCCCCTGGCTCTTCTAGCCATTGGCACATTCATACTTTAAAGATTAACTTCCCTTTCCCAATCATTTTACCAGTCCAAAATAGTCATTAAAAATTAGTCCATCAGTAGGGCAAAGAGTCCTTAGGGTGAGGTTACTCAGGTACCAGCCGTGCAAGTCTGCTATAGGTATCCATCTGGTCCGGTCAGGTTCTTCAAAAATTCATCTTGTCTTCACCATTCCTGGTGTCTGATAAAATTTAACTGAGAGAAGATTATTACTTTGCTCTGAGCCTCATGAGGTTTCAGCATAGCAAAACATTGAAGGGACTTTAGTTTTGGTCACTGTACCCCAGTCCAGCAGTGCCTTCTCCTTAGTCCATTCTTTCATACTTACAGCTTCTACAATTAGTTTTTATAATCACAGTTAACCCTGTTAACAATTAACACTCACAACTGAATTATATAATCATAACAGCATCTTCCCCCACTTTCTCTTCCCCAGACCTATTAGGAAAAGAGGAATCATTCAGCGGGTATTCTCCCTTGTCCTCCTCATTTTGAGTGTAAGCACACCCACAAAATAGAGTCAGACAGCCACTTCGTGCCTTTATCTCCCCCAGTTTAAATAGCCAACGTTTAAATCACCCATCCGTATTAAACCAGTACTCTGAGGAGACAAGCATATTCCTTGGTCTGGAAGAAATCTTCTGCTCTGGTTGGAAATTTGAGCAAAGTCCATAAGCAAAGTCCAGTTCAGAGTAAGCTAACAAGTTGCAGCAACCTATACCAACTCATGATGTCAAACATCTTTCTCTTCTTTCAGTCAGGTTGTGGTCAGCCCATCTCTAGCCCCTATGGGCTAGGTCAACAGGTACCAGCAGTGGGCTCAGGAGTTCACATACCTCCCTGTGCTTCAGGTCAGCCAGCCCTTTCTCTCTCCCTCTCATTCCTAGGTTCCATGGGCTAGGTCAACAGATGCCAATGAAACATGTCCAAACTCAGTCCGCCTCTTCATTGCTGCACCTCCCCCACTTCCACTCATCAAGTGGCCCCAGGTGGTCACCACAAGCAAGCATATCAGGCTGTCTACTAGCCAACTCCCTTTAACATCCAGTCCTAGAAGGGCGTTCTTCTGGTGGTCACTGCCTTTTCCTGCCTCAATGAAACCAAAGGCAAACCACTTGCTCAAAATTCAAAAAACGAAACAGTCATTTTATTTTCCTGTAAGTCCTTCCTTCAAATGCAAACCTCCTGTTCTCTCAGCATTTCTGGGTGGGTCTGCATGACTTTTCAAATGCAAATTCCCTGATTGGAAAGATTCTGGGCAGCCCTCAAGTTTTCCTAAGCTCCCAATACCTATTCACAGGGCTACTGCATTCAACCCAACATCCTAGGTTTCTTCCTGGCAAATCCTAGTTCTGCTTTTAGCATATCCAATTGAGTATCGGCTGAAGGCAGAGTTACATGCTTTCTATTATCTATAATACCCAATATTCATTTCTATCATACATTTAGGTCTGCTTTACAACTTAGGTAGGAGAAACATTCTATATCCATAGCACCTTCCAATAAACAAATAACCTTTTTAAAAACATTCCAGCTTCATCTCCAGCCCTTGACTATCTTCCCATTCATATGCACAAGATCTGGGTGGAACCAGTAGATCCTGGCCCTCTATCAATCATCTTGTTTAATTAACCTGGCTTTTGCCCCAGGCTACTCTAAAAACCCACACTCTAGATACTGTTTTTCTCCCCTCAGCTACAGCATAACATCTCTTACTTTCCTTTCAGCCATTACAGGTAACAACAACCAAATTAACCATCTAAGAATCAAAAATTTCACTTCCCATGCCCTGTTGTTCTTTCTTCTACAAAGTTCCATGCGTCCATAAGTTTGGAGTCATTGCAACGAATCCCACTTCTAACACCACCTGTAAAAATTGTGTGGCGGAGGCATCTAACCTCTTCTAACTTCACAGAGGGGAAGGAGAGTCAAGATCAACAGCCCAAAGGTGATTCCGATGAGGTGGAGGTCAGACATATCTCCTCTCACCAGCCTTTGTAACCAATTCTGACAACATCTGTCCATCTCACTGCACTTTCTACTTCTCTGCTGAGTTTGATAATTCATTGCAATGACCACACAGAATTCACAGACCATACTCACAGTTACGGGGTTTACTAGTGATGTAACAGGTTACAATTTAGGTTCAGGAACACTCAGGATACAGTTCTTTGATCAGGACAGCCTCTTCTCAGCCGTGCCTCAGGCAGACCTCTCCCTGGCCCTTGACACTTTGGCCACTCTACCTGGTCACTGCCCTGCCCAGGCAAGTGTTACAAAGCTCTTTTAGCTCTGCCAGTTAGTGCCCAGAGTGTCCCCATTCTGCCAGTAAGCTCTCTCACTCTGTGTGTCGGCACACTCACAGCACTCTCTCCTGCCAGTCTCCTGGTTCTGCTAATTCTGCTGCCACTGTTTCTCTGCCACTGCTTCTTAACTATCTTCAGGGTTTCAGCTCTCCATCTCTGTCCTGCTTCTGCTGCCTCTGTCTGTCTTCAGTGTTACAGTTTCTCTCTTTCTCTCTCCCCATGTCTCCCTTGAAGCCTAGTGGGATGGCATAACTGACCAATCCTCTTTTTAGTGTTCCATATAGCTTATTTGCATGATCTCAGCCCCACAAGGGTGCCGTGCACCTTATTTACAAGCAAACTACCCAGTCCCCTTGGTAGACCACAAGCACCTCATTTGCATAGTCCCCACCAGTCATTTGGTGAGAGTTACAAAGACTATGGCTAGCAGGGCCATATTAAATAACTCACTACACTGCAGAGGGGAAGAGCACTGGTCTAGAAGAATTCTACAAATGATCTGATGTATTTATCTATTAGCCACTGCCATAATTATACCAGTTCTCTGGAGTGGATTCCGATAAAACATTCTGTATTGTTGTGCCAAAGCAGGAGAAGGATAAAGAACAGATTAAACAGCACAGAAAACTGCTATTCTCTACCATTCCACCATTCTTCTAGGACATAACTAGATAAGAAAGATAAGCAAGAAACTGTTCAATAAACAGGAATGACAGAGCAGCAGGTCCAGGGAAAGGGTAAATGTCAAAACAAACAAAGAACTGCCGCAGAGTGGCTGAAGCAGCAATAGTTGAAAGACATTGAGGAATGACTTTGTGAGGAAAAATTCTTGCAGATAAGATTGCTCAAATTGAGAAGGAGCATTTAACTAGCAGAAGCCCTGTTGGCACAGTGATTAAGCACAGGGATGCTAACCAAAAGGTTGGTGATTGGAGCCCACACAGTAGCTAGACAGGAGGCAGATATGGCAGTCTGCTTCCATAAAGATTATAGCCTCGGAAACCCTGTGAGGTAGTTCTACTCTGTTCTATAGGGCTGCTAAGAATCACCTTGACAGCAGTGGATTTATTAAACTAGCAGTCACAAGAACTGAGTTCTATTCCCAGTTCTGCCGTTTAGTTGGACATATCACTTAACTTCTTGCATCTCTAGTTATCTCATCAATAAAATAGGAATAAAAATACTTGCTACTATAAAAACAAAATATAATATAAATATGAGCAATTTATAAACTGGTAAGTACCACAGAAATGTTAGCTATTATTTATATTGCTATTAACTCTTTCAAGTCCCTAAAATATGGTACATTATGGTAGCTTTTCATGTTGGGTGTTTGATGTTTCTAACTTAGAATTAATATGAGGAAAGACTATTTGTCCAGTGGTATAGGGAGCCCCAGAGTATCAAATTTTGATGCTGTAAGCCATAGACAGTCATTGAAAGATACTGAGCAGGGCATAAAGTGAGCAGATTTACATATTAGAAAACAGAAAAGATGAAAGGAATACGAACAACATTAGAAGAAAATATATAAAAAAAAAAAAAAAGACGATTCAAGCAGTACAGATAACTGAAAACCTAAGCCAGAAACAGAACAATATCATCAGGTACAGAAAAAAAAAAAAAAAGAAAAGACACTTAGAAATGATAGAGATTAATGTCAATTTATATATACCGAACACGGACCAGGAACATATCTGGAATGACTTCCATTAAGTTCTAGTTTACTAAGAATTTTTATCATGAATGCAAGTTTAATTTCATCAGTTTTCCCTGCACGTATTAAGAGGATTATATGATTTTCCTCGTTTAATCTGTCTTTGAAGCAAATAACTTTAGTTGGTTTAATGGTCAGAGAATCTCTATTCCTTGGATACAGTTAACTGAGTTAAGATTTTTTTTTTTTTTTTTAGATATTTCTGGATTAATTTGATAATATTTTGTTTAGTAGTTTTGCATCTATATTTATGAGTGAAAGTGGCATTTACTTTAGTTTTCTTGAAATACCCTTGTCAGGTTTTGTTATCCAAGTTATGCTACCCTCATAAAATAAGTTGGGAAGTGTTTCTTCTATTTCTGTTATCTGAAAGAGTTTGAGAAGATGGAATTATTTCTTTGAATATTTGGCAGAACTCATTAATATAGCCATCTGGGACTGGAGTTTCTTTGTGGGAAGGGTTTTGATTAATGATTTAATTTCTTTAATGTCTAGGTATGTGCTATTTACATTTCTCTTCCTTCTGGAGTCACTTTTGAATAATGATGCTTTTCCCAGAAATTCATCTATTTTACTTAAATGTTTAATTTACTACTGTAAGATTGCACGTATATCCTATTAGCATCTCTTTAATGTGTTTAGCATCCAGATGACACCCCTGTTTTGTCCTTTATATTTTTTCCTTGGGCCTTCTCTCTCTTTTATCATAACCAGTCTAATTTGAAGGATGTCAATTTAAGCAGACTTTTTTTTTTAAGCAACTTTGACTTTTTTGAAACTCATTATATGTTTTCTATTCTATTAATTTCTGATTTTTTATTTTGCCTGTTCTATTTCTATTGCATGAGATAGCTTTGTATCTCATTGATTTCCAACTCTTCTCCTTTAGGATAAAAAATATATGAATATAAATTTTCCTCTATGTGCGGCTGTAGCTACACCCCACAAGTTGTGAGCTAAATTTTCAGTATTACAATAATTCAGCTAAATTTTTTTCATGTTTTCTTTGAAACAAAGATTCCTTAGAAGTCTATCTCTTAATTCGCAAATAAATGTAAGTTTTCTGGTTATAGTTTTTCTATTTATTTCTAGCTTAATTGCTATGATTTCAGTTCTTAGCCATTAGATGAGATTTGATATACGGCCTAGAAAAATGTCACTTTTTGTAACTGTTTCAAATATACTTAAAAAGATAATACATTCTCTAGTTATTAGATAAAGCATTTTACACACACACAAACACAGAATGAGGGACAGATCATGAGATAGATGTAGATGTCTAATACAGATTTAGACACAGGCATCCATTCTATGATATGTTTTTTGTTATTCAAAGTTCCTATATCTTTAATAATTTTTTACTATTTTTCTATCGTTTATTGAAAAAGGCCTTTAAAAAATCTCACATTATAATTAAGAACTTCTGTATCTCCTTGTATTTCTGCCATGTTTTGTTTCACATATTTCCACAATTAACATGTATTTATCTTTTTGACAAATCAGTTTTTTTACCTCAGTGTCTTCTGAGTTCTGATGTTAATGTAACCATGTAAATTGTATTTGATTATTATGTTCTTTTTTCTTCCTTTCATTTTTTATGTTTGTTTTAGATGTGTCTCTATGAACATCATACAATCTCAATGTTTTTAATCTACACAATGTTCATCTTTAAATTAGACCTTCAGTTTCTTTAAATGTAATAGGTATTGATCTTCAACTCTGTTTTATACTTTCCATATGCCCCAACTGATCAGTGTTTCTGTCTCTTTCCTTTCTTTCTTTTTAATTGATTGACATTATGATTCCATCAAGAAGCTCTGGTGGCACAGTAATTAAGCACTCAGCTGCTAATCAGAAGATTGGTGATTTGAGCCCATCAGCTGCTCCACAGAAGAAAGATGTGGCAGTCTGCTTCTGTAATGATTAACCCAGTGCTGTCAAGTCAATTCTGACTCATAGCGACCCTATAGGACAGAGTAGAACTGCCCCATAGAGTTTCCAAGGAGTGCCTGGTCTTGAAAACTCTATAGGGCAGTTCTATCCTGTCCTGTATGGTCTCTACGAGTTGGAATCAACTCAGAGGTAGTGGGTTTGGTTTGGTTTGGTTTGTGATGCCACAGTTTTCTTTAAGACAATTCTATTGTCTTAATGTTGACAATATTGTTCTGTCTTCTGACTCCCATAATCTATTTGAGAAGTCAGTTGTCAGACTTTTGAAAGTAATATCTCTTTTTCTCTAAATGTTCATAATTTTGTTCTATTTGCCTTAATGTTCTCCAGTCTCACTAGGTTCTCTCTCAGTATGGATTTCTTTTTCTTTATTCTGCAGCAGAAAATTTGTTAGACTTCTTGAATCTTGATTGGTGTATTAGTGTCTTTTATCAATTCAGAAATTCTGATCCATTATATCCACAAATGTCATCTCTACCTTATTCTCTATCTCATCTCCTTCTAGAACATTATTAAAGGCATAAAAACTCCTTGCCATCAAGTTGATTCTGACTCATAGCAACCGTATAAGACAGAGTAGAACTGCCCCATGGGGTTTCCAATGAATGGCTGGTGGATTCAAACTGCCAACCTTTTGGTGAGCAGCCAAGCTCCTAACCACTACACCAGGGCTCCATTAAAGGCATATTAAACATTTCATCCTATCTAGCATGTTAGTTTTTTTTTTAAGATGGTTTCCTTTTTCTTTCTATCTTTTTTTTTTTTCCCAGTCTCTCTTGATTGCGTTCTGTAGTACTCTTTCCTAGCTTCCAAGTCACTGATTATCTCTTTAGCTGTGTTTCATCTGGTGCAATTATATTTATTGAATTTTTAAATTTTATTTTGTTTTTCATTTCTAGAAAATATATTTGACAATGTTTTCAACTCTGCTATGTAGTTTTCCACTTTCATGTACCTTGGATATGTTTTAAAGCTTATCTTTTACTTCTTTAACACGTGTAATCATAATTTTTAAAAATGTTTATGGTTGATACTTTCAATACCTGAGCCTCTTTACATTTGTTTCTGTTGATTCTCATTGTAGTGTCTTGTTTCCTTGATACCTGGTTATTTTTTACTTTGCATTATTACCGCCCTCATTAAATTATTTGAAGGGGTCGTTTAGACCTAGAATGCAGTTAGAGTCTTATTCTAGAGGATTCGCATTTGCTTCTTTTGGGCACCAGGGGGCAGTACCAATCTAGAAGCACCAAAACCAAAGTCGGGCTTGAAGTTTCCTTCCTGTGAACAAGTTGCAAATCCATGTTAGGGCCAGCCCACACTCAAAACTTCTCTGAGACTTTTTTTCTTTGTTTGTTTCCATTTTTTCCCTCATCCTTTATTCACTGCCAAGGTAACCTTTCTTGCAGTCATCTTGAGAAGATGGTACATTGTTTTTCCTATTTTTTTTGTCCACAGTAATCCTGAGAGTGAAGTCCTCTGAATTTCTGTTTAGTGTAGGAAAGACTTTTATTAGACTGTCTACCTTGCAAAAATACTTGACCTTGATTTCTTTTTCATCACCAAGCTTGAGAATTGGTCAAAACCAAAGCGTAAGTTTTTCTAAATCGGAATATGTTCCAGGAACCCATATATAAATACATTTTTTCCATTAAAATCTCTTTCTTTCCTCTAACTGCTATGGCTATGTAAATTTCTTTTTTCTGTACTATAAGGTACCTTAGCAGCTTGAAAGATCTTTTTTCTTTTTCAAGAAAAACTATTTTAATATCTCAGCAGCTGTCATCTTCACATAGATTACTAGTAAAACACTTTGGTTTACAACATAGTTCTTCAAAGTTTCAGACACATAGATATCTTCACTATTGATTGGTGATCAAAGCAAAACACAAAGGCTACAAGGCATTATACACATGAGTAGAACAATGAGTTTTAGCTCTATATTAAAGGTACACTTTTAAATAAAAAAAAGTATATATTTTATAGAATTTAGTACCATAGAATTTTTAAGAAAGGAGTTAAAAATTACACAAAAGTTATGATTTATTTAAGATAATTTTGAGTATGATACTAGCTGGAGGAGGATGACTAAGCTACAAGGAACATTGGACAATGTTTACACTAGTAAATAAAAATACTAATCCATTTTGAAGGTCTGCCTACTCTCCTAATTTCCTTGGTAAATCTGAATCCTCAAATCTTTAGATCTGTGGTTTCCAGCTAGGCTCTATGTGGCATGTTTAAAGGTTCCATAATATAATATATGAACACATTTAATTATTCTTACTCCTCTACTAACTTGATACAAGGATTTAGTCAAACTATAAACTATCTCTATTTTCTCTACTTAAAATTTGAGTAGGATATAGTAATACAAGGAGATGTTCTAGAGGGATTCATTATTTAATGTTTCTAAAGTCCTACACAAATGCCAAACTCATTACAGTGTGCATGCTGGCAAGTGACTAGGGTTTAGGAGATAATGCAAGAGCACACATAAATCAAATTTTCAACATGAACGACCTTCTTTTTTGGACCAGAGAATGATTAATCACATCACTGACACCGTGTGTGCAGGTTCTTGTTCAATAAGTAACAGTTGACACCCTTAGGTTGTACCTTCACCCCCTCCCTTTCCCTTTACACGGCAGGCAGGACAGAGGGAGACTACCAATGCTGTGTCGATGCAGGTGCCTTCATGAAACTTTGAAATTACAGTCTAGGAAACGCCAGGATGTCTGACTTTTCACCTTCCTGAAAAAAAAAGTTGAAACTTCGGTGCTATAGTAAATTATTCCCATACATTAGTTGCATGATATGGAGGATATTTTCTGTAGACATCAGTTTCATGTCTAAATAAACATTACAAATAAAGGAATTCCTTGGGTATTCCTTACCATCTCCTGGTATTTACTAATCCTTTACGGTGTTATTAAATAAGTTTTAATTTAAAAACAAGACAAGTATCTATATAACAAAGCTTTAACTTCCTCTCTAGTAACTAAAACAACTAGGTCTTATTTAATAATCTACTTAATACTCCATTTGGGCCTTGGCAATCCATACAAATTGTGTCTTTTGCTCATACTGTCTGCTTTAAAAAAAGTGTGACAATTGTGAATGATGCTGTAATTAAAGCAAATCACGTTTGAGAAGGATTCTGCCAGCCAATATTTATTAAATTTTTATTTGTCCAATTTATTAAATATGTAATAAAACAATTGTGACTCAAAAGGACAAATGTTGTATGATTCCACTATATGAAATATACACCAAAACCCACTGCCATCGAGTCAATTCTGACTCATAGTGACCCAAGGACAGAGTAGAACTGACCCATATGGTTTCCAAGGCTATAAATCTTTACAGAAGCAGACTGCCACGTCTTTCTGCCACAGAGCAGCTGGTGGGTTCAAACTGCTGACCTTTTGGTTAGCAGTTGAGCACTTAACCACTGCGCCACCTGGACTCCTATGAAATATCTAGAATAAGCAAATACATAGAGACAGAAAGTAGGTTAGAGGTTACCAGGGGCTGAGAAGAAGAGAAATGGGAGAGTGGGAGAGTTATTGCTTAATGGGTACAGAGTTTCTGTTTGGGGTGATGACAATGTTTTGGAAATAGATGATGCTGGTGGTTCCACAATACAGTCAGTGTAACTAATGTCACTGAAATGTACACTTAAAAATGGTTAAAATGACAAATTTAATGGTATGTATATAAAACCTCAATAACATTTTTTAAAAATGTGACAATTAGTAAACCACTTCTTCTTCATGTCCACTGGAAATTGATCTACTTTATCTCAAGTCAAATATCCAGCACAAGATTAGCTTTAAAAGAATGGTGGGAAAATTTCTTTGCTTTCCTGCTCGACTAGGACATAAATGAACCAGTAAGAAACTTGCAATGTTCGTCTTGAACAACTGTCCAATGAGAGGGTCTGACTTGATAAAAGTGAGCATAGTAGTTCATGCAATGTAGCAGATACTACAGTGTGCCACCCACAGGAACTTATTAGGGGCAAGGGGCGTCATTCTCCCACCTTTTGGAAGTGTTGGCTGCTGATGGCTCCCAGTAACATCTCTCTCTGAGACTTAACTGTCTATGGAAAGGAGCTGCCTTGCCAAAGGTCACATGCGCCTCCCTCCCAGAGGCAGCCCTTATCCGGCCACTAATTGGCCATTTCCTTGCATTACCTTTTAATTGCTCAGTGCTGTGTGTATTTGGTATTGTTTGACACTCAACAATGAACTAATAAAAAATACTTAAAAAAATGTTTATTAAGAACTCATTAAGTGCCAGGCTTTGTGCTAAACAACTTGAATGTTTTGTCATTTTAAAGTTTCATACCAGCCCAATAAGCCAGGCAATATAATGCTTATTTTTCAGATGAGAAAACTGAGGCTTACTGTTTGTCATAGATTGAATAATTTCCCCGAAAAAATGTGTGTATCAATTTGGCTGGGCCATGATTCCCGGTATTGTGTGGTTTTCCTCCATTTCGCGATTGTAATTTTATCTTAAAAAGGATTAGGGTGGAATTGTAACACCCTTACTAAGGTGACATCCCTGATCCAATGTAAAGAGAGTTTTCCTGGGGTGTGGCCTGTACCACCTTTTATCTTACAAGAGATAAAAGGAAAGGGAAGCAAGCAGAGGGTTGGGGACCTCATACCACCAAGAAAGAAGCAACAGGAGCAGAGCATGTCCTTTGGTCCTGGGGTTCCTGTGCAGAGAGGCTGCTAGGGGAAGATTGACAAGGAGGACCTTCTTCCAGAGCTGCCAGAGAGAGAAAGCCTTCCCCTAGAGTTGATGCCCTGAATTTGGACTTCTAGCCTACCAGACTGTAAGAAAATAAATTTCTGTTTGTCAAAGCCATCCACTTGTGGTATTGCCATTATAGCAGCACTAGATGACCAAGACACCATTTAATTAGTTTTCCCAAGTTCATGGTGGTTGTTGGTGTTCTGTGATTGAGCACAAGACTATCCTCCATAATCATATGCAGATACATATTTCACAAGCCAACCAAATAAATCATAGTTATAATTTTAAAGTGTAGTCGTATCTAAGTTGGTTATATCCTATAGACCCTGAGTTTAGAATCAGATATTGCTGAGGCAAAACACCTCAAAGCCCTCCTTGACTTCCTTCTTTCACAATATCTTCTTTCACACCCAGTGTGTCAGAAAATTCTGCAATAAATAAGTTCCAGAATCTGGTGATTCTCACCACCTAAACGACTACCATCCTGCTCCCAGACCTGTCATATTTTGCAAGGATTATTGAGATAGCCTAATAGCCTCCTACTGGCTTTCTTTGCTTCCTCCTTTGTCCTGCCTGCACTTTTATTCTACTCCCTCCAGTCTATTTTCAACACAGAAGGCACAGTAAATTTTTTTACAACATAAGCCATATCATTCCTTTGCTCCAAAACTTCCAATAGCTCCTCACATCACTCAGAGTTAAACCTTGCATACTCTGGTTCCCTACAACCTGTCTTAATCCCGTGTTTTGTGTTTTTTTTTTTACCCCAATTATGTTATTCTCCCTTCTATTCCCTCAATACACCAAGTGCACTCCCATTTTAGGTGGTTATTCTGTTTGAAATGTTCTTCCCCTAAGACATCTATATGACTTATTCCCTTCAAGTCTTTTCTCCAACGTCACCCTCTCAATGTAATCTATTTAAAATTCTATCCAGCACACACTGTTTCTGGTATTCCCTATCCTTTTATTCTGCTCTACTTTTTTTTCCTATGGCATTTATCGCCTTATCAAATGGTATGTAATTTATTTTTAATATGTCTATTATTTATTGTCTCTCCCTGACAACCAGAATGTAAGATCTACAAGGGCAGGAATTGTTATTTATTGGTCTCAGGCTTAACCCCAACGTATAGAGTAGTATCTAGCAAGTAGTAACTATTCAATAAATACATGTTGAATGAAGGAATGATTGAATGAATTTACACTAATGCTGTAAAAATTGCTTCTTAACAATAAATTGTAATACAACTAAAAGCAGCTTCATTTTGCATTCTTGTCTTTTTTTTTTACCCTTCATACTGCTCTATTATTCCCCATTTTAGCCTGGTAATATAATTAATTTTTTTTTGAGTTATTTCTTTTACTTTTTAAGAGGCATGATTTGAAGAATCCAATATTCGTGTCACATATATATTAACCAGTTCGTTAAAGGGAAATAATTAAGATATGAGTATTCATGGCACATATATATTAACTAGTTCATTACATGGGGAATAATTAAGATATGAGTAATTCATTAAAGCAGTTGGATTCAGGAAATGGACTGGCTTCTTGGATTATAGAAAGAATTTCAGCAGAAAACATCCATGAGCTTCCTGAGGTGGCCACACAAAAGAGAGATACATTTTCAATGCTATAATATTAGTGACTTTCATTTTGTTTCAAAAGTGATATTACCCTAATGTCTATTATTTAATAAGCTTACAAAATTGATTTTAATCATGATGATCCTATATTTCACTGAAAATTCATTTTGATAAGCATTATGACAGTTGACATAGAAGAATATAGAGAGAAATCTATACTTGCAAAATTGTAGCATACCTACCATCCTTTCCTTTATTATGTATTTTTCCTTATTTATTTTCACACAAAAGGCAGTTCAAGGGAAAATTAGAAATAACCAATACATTTGATGAATTTTTGTACTATCCTTAAGTCTAAAATTTTCTTCTGTCCTCCAAGGGACACACTTGGAAGATGCCTCCATAGCTTCAACTATGAAGAAGGAAGCTCTTCCTGGATCCTACAGAGTTTCTAGCCTCATGTCAACCACCAGATGAATCTGCAACATTCTGCCTTTCAAACTTTCCTTTTCTCTGTACATCTCTGGTAACTGTTATGTAGAAATGTGTCTTCTATGGAAAAGATCAATTAGATCTAAGAAATAATGTTTTATTCTAGTCACATGAATGCACTCCCTAACTTTGCCTCTCCTTGTCACAATATTATTTTTGAAATTAAACATAATGCTATTAAAAAAAGGGGGGGGCTGCAGATAGAAAACATAGCAATAGAATTCAGATTTCTGGCCCAAATCTTAAGAAGCTGGAAATCACAACTTACATCCTCACAACAAGAAAAAAGCTGAACAAATGAAAAATAACTCTCCTTAGGTCCATTATAGAATTGAGTTCACAGCACAAATTGTTATCCCCAAAATTAGAGAGACAGACGGGCTGATGCCAAATAACACAGCTAACTGGGAGTAGAAACCTACAGATTGAGCCAATACTGGCGGAAAAACTTTCAACTGTAAACAAGGAATTGCTGAAGGCTTGGTGTGGACTAGCGTAACAGTTATAAACTCCAGGGAAGAAGGGGCTCAGTCTTAGGAAGTCCACACACTTTCATGAGTTTTACCTCCAAGAGGCCCACCAGATTGTCACTGTGAATATCAGAGAAAACTTGGGTTTTATCAAAACCTAACTGAACCAGAGACTAGAAATACCTAATTACAGCTACCTCTAGCCTTCTTGTCTTTCATAAGTTGGGGAGTGGGGGAGTTGCTGAGAAGCACTTGTGAATGTCACAGCCCAAGGACAAAGGCTTACTAAAAAGACTGATACTTAATCATAGGATGATAGAATGCTTCCCCACACCACTTCAATCAGGTGTCTCTATATTATCAATCAGAACAAGGCCAGGGGCCAACTGTGAAACAGATCATCAATTGCTCATATGCAAGTTCAAGTTGAAACTGAAGAAAGTCAGAGCAAGTCCACAAAAGCCAAAATATGACCTTGAATATATCTACTTGAATTTAGAGACCATCTCGAGAATAGATTTGACAGGTTGAACACTAATGACCAAAGACCAGATGATTTCTGGAATGACATCGAGGACATCGTACATGAAGAAAGCAAGAGGTCATTGAAAAGAAAGAAAAGACCAAGATGGATGTCAGAAGAGACTCTGAAACTTGCTGTCAAATGTCAACCAGCTAAAGCAAAAGGAAGAAATGATGAAGTAAAAGAACTGAACAGAAGATTTCAAAGGGCGGCTCGAGAAGACAAAGTATTATACTGATATGTGCAAAGAGCTGGAGCTAGAAAACCAAGAGGGAAGAACGTGCTCAATGTTTCTCAAGCTGAAAGATCTGAAGAAAAAATTCAAGCCTCAAGTTGGAATAGTGAAAGATTCTTTAGGGAAAATATTAAATGATGCAGGAAGAATCAAAAGAAGATGGAAGGAACACACAGAGTCATTATACCAAAAAGAATTAGTTCAATGTTAAAACATTTCAAGAGGTAGCATATCATCAGGAACCAATGGTACTGAAGGAAGAAGTCCAAGGTGCACTGAAGGCATTGGTGAAAAAACAAGGCTCCAGGAATTGATGGAATATCAATTGAGATGTTTCAACAAACAGATGCAGCACTGGAAATGCTCATTTGTCTATGCCAATTAATTTGGAAGACAGCTACCTGGCCAACCAACTGAAAAAGATCCGTATTTATGCTTATTCCCAAGAAAGACAAAATAACCAAATGTGGAAATTATTGAACAATATCATTAATATCACATGCAAGCAAAAATTTGCTGAAGATCATTCAAAAATGATTGCAGCAGTACATCAACAGGGAACTGAGAGAAACTCAGGCCAGATTCAGAAGAGGATGTGGAACCAGGGATATCATTGCTGATGTCAGATGAATCCTGGCTAAAGACAGAATACCAGAAGGATGTTTACCTATGTTTTATTGACTATGCAGAGGCATTCAACTGTTATCTATTTATCATAACAAATTATAGATAATATTGCAAAGAATGGGAATTCCAGAACATTTAATTGTATTCATGAGGAACCTGTACATAGATCAAGAAACAGTTGTTTGGACAGAAAAAGGGGATACTGAGTGGTTTAAAGTCAGGAAAGGTGTGCATCAGGGTTGTATCCTTTCACCATATGTATTCAATCCGTATGCTGAGCAAATAATCCAAGAACCTGGACTATATGAAGAAGAATAGGGCATCAGGATTGGAGGAAGACTCATTAACAACCTGCATTATGCAGAGGACACAACCTTCTTTGCTGAAAGTAAAGAGGACTTGAAACATTTACTGATGAAGATCAAATACCACAGCCTTCAGTATGGATTACATCTCAACATAAAGAAAACAAAAATCCTCACGACTGGACCACTAAGCCACGCCATGATAAACAGAGAATAGATTGAGGTTGTCAAGAACTTCATTTTACTTGGATTCACAATGAACACCCGTGGAAGTAGCAGTCAAGAAATCAAAA
The DNA here is from genome assembly GCF_024166365.1 of Elephas maximus indicus. Lineage (NCBI taxonomy): Eukaryota > Metazoa > Chordata > Mammalia > Proboscidea > Elephantidae > Elephas > Elephas maximus. The sequence continues at coordinate 75,711,150 of NC_064822.1, read as the reverse complement.
GACGCATTGCATTGGGCAAATCTGCTGCAAAGGACCTCTTTAAAGTGTTGAAGAGCAAAGATGTCACCTTGAAGACTAAGGTGCACCTGACCCAAGCCATGGTGTTTTCAATCACCTCATATGCATGTGAAAGCTGGACAATGAATAAGGAAGACTGAAGAAGAATTGAAGCCTTTGAATTGTGGTGTTGGCGAAGAATATTGAATACACAAAGAACTGCCAAAAGAATGAACAAAACTCTCTTGGAAAAGGTACAACCAGAATGTTCCTTAGAAGCAAGGATGGTGAGATGGCATCTTACATACTTTGGACATGTTGTCAGGAGGGATCAGTCCCTGGGTAAGGACATCCTACTTGGTAAAGTACAGGGTCAGGGGAAAAGAGGAAGACTCTAAACGAGATGGATTGATAACAGTGGCTGCAACAGTGGGCTCAAGCATAACTATGATTGCGAGCATGACACAGGACTGAGCAGTGTTTTGTTCTGTGGTACGTAGAGTCCCTATGAGTTGGACCTGACTCGACAGCACAACAACAACAATAACATATATATGGAAAAGCAAAAGCACCGGAATAGTCAACACTGGCAAGGAAATGGAAAAACAAGTCACAGGCTGGGAGAAAAACTTTCAAAACATGTAGCTGATAAAGGATCTGTATCCAGGCTATACAGACAACTCTTAAAATTTAACAATTAAAAAAAAAAAAAAAACCCAATTACAAAACAGGCAAAAAATCTGAAAAAAACACCTTACATAGAATACATACAGATGGCAAAAAGCACTTGGAAAGATATTCCACATCATATGGCATTAGGGAAGCACAAATTTAAAGAATGTGATACTACACACCTATTAATAGCTAAAATCCAAAGGACATACAATACCAAATGCTGGTGAGAATGTGGAGCAACAGGAACTCTCATTCATTGCTGGTGTAATTACCAAATGGTACAGGTACTTTTCAAGACAGTTTGGAGTTTCTTACAAAGCTAAACATAGTCTTACCATACAATGAAGCATTGTGCTTCCAGGTATTTAATCAGGAGATTTGAAACTTATATCCATACAAAACTTGCACTCAAATGTTTATAGCACCTCTATAATAATTGCCAAAACTTGGAAGCAACCAAGATGTCCTTCAGTACACAAGTGGATAAACTGTGGCACATGCGTACCGTGGAATACTATTCAGCAATAAAAAGAAATGAACTATCAGGCAACCATAAAACTTGGAGGAATCTTAAGTCCATATTGCTAAGTGGAAGCTACTCTGAAAAGGCTACTTATTGTATGATTCCAACTATGTAACATTCTGGAAAGCTAAAAAGATCACTGGTTTCCAGGGGACCAGGGGAGGGATGAATAGGAGACACAAAATGCATTTTTAGAGCAGTTAAACTGTTCTGCCTAATACTGTGATTGTGGGTACACAAAATGATGCATTTGCCAAAATCCATAGAACTATACAGCACAAAGAGTGAACCCTAATGTGACTATGGACTTCAGTTAATAATAATGTATCAATAGTCATTCATCAATTGTAACAAATGTAACATATCAATGCAACATGTTAATGATAGGGGAAACCATGTGTAGCGGGGAGAGGATCTGTGGGAACTTTTTGTACTTCCTGCTTAATCTTTCTATAAACCAAAAACTTCTCTAAAAATAAAATCTATTAAATTTTAAAACAGTATAACGATAAATAATAAGCTCTAAAACTTTGTGGTTTTTACACCTGTCTAGCATCATCTTGAGCCAATACGCTGCATTCACTATACTGAAGCTGTTATTTCAAGTCTTTAAATGTGCCAAGAGTCTTCCTAGCTCAGAGCCTCTTCATGCTAAATTTCTTCTGTCTGAGACACTTTTCTTCATCTGGCTAGAGTAATTTGACATCAGCACAGATTTCAGTCTCCCAAAGAAGCGTTCTTAGACCCCTCTTCCTAAATGAAGTCCCTATTTTTTCTCTAATGACATTTCCCTCCTTCTTATAATTTTTTTTATTATTATGTAATTATCTAACACAGTTATTTGTTTAACAGACATGTATCTTTCTATAAGCAAATTTATGAAAAGATTGTGTCTGTTTTATTCTCTATTTATCCTCATCCCTACTATCATGCCTGGCTGAAATATTTACTAAATAGATTAAGAAAGAGAAAGAGGGAGGGAAAAAGGAGGAAGTACAGAGGGGAGGAAGAAGACAAAAAAGGAAATAAAGAAAAAAGCCATATTCAGCAGGGGAGTCAGTATGTATATAGATTTTAAGAAATGCACCCTGATAATTTATATCCAAACTTAACAACTTCCTAAGAAGTTAGCACCTCCAATGCTACCACCCCAGTCAAACCATTATCACCTCCCTGAAATATTTCAGTAGCTTCTAAATGGAACCCATGGTTATAGCACCGCACCCTCCATTGTTCAGAATAGGTTAGGTTATGCTGCGATAACAAATTTAACCTGAATTGTCAGTGGGCTTTTACCCAACAGGGAAACCCTGGTGACTTAGTGGTTAACAGCTACGGCTGCTAACCAAAAAGTTGGCAGTGTGAGTCCACCAGGCACTCCTTGGAAACTCTATGGGGCAGTTCTACTCTGTCCTATAGGGTCGCTATGCGTTGGAATGGACTTGACAGCAACAGGCTTTTTTTTTTTTAGGTTACACAACAAAATTTGACAAGATACCAAATGTCTGCCAAGAATGTGTTCTTTCCCCCATTTGATCAGAGGCTCCACTCTCTTCTGATGCTGCTTTTCAATATATCACATCTGATTTTCCCCAGCAAGTGGTGAGAGAGCATGGCAAATGCACACTTGTTGTTAATCCCCACAAAGCAGCAGTGACTTGACACACAACATTTTAGTTCTCTTCTCAATGATGACACTAGTCGCATGGGCCCAAGTCAACTAAAAAGAAGTCTTAGAACGTAGGGGGAACCTAGAATATTTGTGAACATCACTGTACCTTCCACAATCCTCCACAGTCTATTTTCTGCCCAGGAACTAGAGAAATCCTTTGTAAGTCACTTTACATTTCTGTGCAAAACTTCCAGTGTATTTAGGATGAAATCCAAATTTGTTGATATGGATTACAAAGGATGTATATAATTTGGTCCCTAGGAACCTGTCCCATCTTACAGTTTACCATTTTCCACCACTATACAGAGACTACAGCCAGACTGGCCTTCCTTGCCCACGCCAAGACTGCATCTGTCTCAAAGCTTTCGAACATGCCTTTAACACTCTTTTTGGTGTTTTCCCCATGTATAACTTCCTTAATAACTTCAGGCTTCTTCCCAGATAGTATTTTCTCAGAGAAGTCTTCCTCTACCCTCCCTGTAAAATAAAACAACCTTACCTATCCCCTAACTCTGTACTTTTTTCTTTATAGATTTATGCTCACCAGATATATTTACTTGCTTACTGTCTTTCTCACTCCCCGTAGAATGTAAGCACACTGAGATAGGGACTTTGTTTTGTTCACTGCCTATTTTCAGTGACTAGAACAATTCCTGACAAATAATAAGCACTCAATTAATATGTGCTGAATAAATGAATGAATGGGTTCATCTAGTCAAACATAAAAATAGCTGCTAGAGGTAGAGATTAAAGACAATTTCAACCATCAAGAAGCTCAAATTCTAGTGGAAGAGAAAAGCAAATATTCAGTATATGATGAGTGCTAGGCCAGAGGTACGCACCAGATTCTATGTAAAAAACAAACCTAACACATGAAATTCAGAAAATACTTCGTAGGAGAGATGAGGACTTGCATTGAGTGTCGTCTGGTTGAAAGCGATCATGGGGAAAAGGAGGAAAAAGAGCATCTCATGCACAAGAAATAGTACATTCAAATGCAAAGAGGCAAGAAAGTGAATGGCACATTTGGGAAGCTTCAAGAAGTTTGGTGTTGAACTAATGAAGGTAGAGAAAGATGTAATTACTGACAGGAGTGAGAAGGCAGATCATAAAGAGCCTTGCTTAAGTTAAAGAGTTCTGATTCTATCTTTAACACAATGGAAAACCATTCACATTTTTCAAGTAGATGAGTGACATACTCAGTTTTACATTTGAGAAACATTATTGGCAATGGTGTAAAGAATAAATCAGAAAGGAACGAGTAAGACTCAAGATAGGGAAACTTTAGATATATAATCAAATGGAATAATCAGTAATCAAGTAAACAAATACTGAGTGTCTAAACTTAAAGACTGACAGAATGGTCAGAAATAATGAATGAAATAGAGAGCTGTGCCAGGCAGAAAATTAATAGGTCAGGATAACTGACTTGATGTAGTTTTATGAAGAAGGAATCCAGAATTACATCCAAGTGGCTGTCATTGTTGTTGTTAGGTGCAGTGGAGTCGGTTCTGACTCTTAGCGACCCTATGTAACCATAGAAAGAAACCCTGACCAGTCCTGTGCCATGCTCACAGTAGTTGTTATGCTTGAGCCCATCATTGCAACCACTGTGTCAATCCATCTCATAGTGTTCCTCTTTTCCGCTGACCCTGTACTGTACAAAGTATGATGTCTTTCTCCAAGAACTGATGCCTCCTGACAACATGTCCAAAGTAGGTAAGATGCTGTCTCGCCATCCTTGTTTCTGAGGAGCATTCTGGTTGTACTTCTTCCAAGAAAGATTTGTTTGCTCTTTTGACAGTCCATGGTATATTCAACATTCCTCACCAACACCACCATTCAAAGGCATCAATTCTTCTTCAGTCTTCCTCGTTCATTGTCCAGCTTTCACATACTTATGATGTGATTGAAAATACCATGGCTTGGGTCAGGCACACCTTAGCCTTCAAGGTGACACCTTTGCTTTTCAACACTTAAAAGAGGTGTTTTGCAGCAGATTTGCCCAATGCAATGCATCTTTTGATTTCCTGACTGCTGCTTCTGTGGGTGTTGATTGTGGATCCATTTAAAATGAAGTCTGACAAACTCAATCTTTTCTCCTTTTATCATGGTGTTTCTTATTGCTCCAGTTGTGAGAATCTTTGTTTTGTTTATGTTGAAGTGTAATCCATACTTAAGGCTGTGGTGTTTGATTTTCATCAGCAAGTGTTCCAAGTCCTCTTCACTTTCAGCAAGCAAGAAGTTTGGTACTGAACTAATGAAGGTAGAGAAAGATGTAATTCATGTAATTCAGGAGTAAGAAGGCAGATCATGAAGTTGGCATGTGTTGGCAATAGATAAATGGTGGTATTGGCAATAGATAAATGGTGGTACCCCATACTATCTTTATTGGCAGAGTTCAGATCAGAGAGAGGCAGGGGTTTTAACAAATAGAAGAGTCAGGAAGAATCATTAAAACTTTGAACATGCTAAATCTGAGATATAATATCTAAAGAAAATATCCCATAAATAATGAACTTCGGATTGGGGAGAATTGTGGTTGAAAACCATGAGAGTATATTTTGAATATCTATGTGTGCCAGATATATTTAGACCATAGAGAAGATCAGAACTTCACCTTTTTAGAGTTTACAACGTGTATAATCATTGTTTTAAGTACTGCTTTCATTTCTTTTTTGCAACTAATTTAGTGCCTTCATTATATTTTTCTTTCACTTCTTTGCATGTGCCCTTTGCTTTTTTTTTTAATGTGGATGCCCAGAGAATCATACTTTCAGGAGAGTAAGTTTCCTTACCTAAGTGTCTTAGCCTTGAAAACTTTCCTATCTTTTGGGTTGGGTATGTAAACTATGTAGAAGTTGTCAAATCACACCCACACAAAATGAAGTAACCTTAACAGACCTGGCCATTCATTTAGGTCACCTCAGCAATCACAGTGCATTGCTGCACAGTAGATTTGGCAATGGCATTCAGCGTCACGTCAACAACAGCTGGAGCAAACAGGTTAATTGGACAGGAGTCAAGCTCACTGCCGTGGTTTAACAATTTGGCAAAATATTAATCGTGCCTTTGCACAAAGCTCTATGTAAGATTCTTTTAAGCAAGAAAGATGATCGAAATTGGCCCTCTTTCAGCAAGTTCTCCATCATATCACTAAAAGGGTAAGAAAAGTTCTAATGGACAACATTCCTAAAATATGAGGATTCATTGGCCCAGATGCTTTTGGCAGTATCAATCACAAATTTCTTTTCTATTTGAAATTTCCATTGTACATTTCAAATTACTACATTGCACCATAGTGGCAAATAGAAGGCCGTGGTTCTTGAAAAAAAATAATACAAATAATAAAAGGGAAGGGCCACAAGGTCAAAAGATATTTTTCTGGAGAATCTTGCAATATACCAAGTCATGTCTTGGGGAAAAAAAACAAAGCTGTTTAAAAAGAAAGCAGCTGCTATAATGCTGCTTCATTACAGACCCAGTGGAGCAGAAGCAATGCATCCATTTTGCCTTCTTCTTCATTGATGATATCAATGGAGCATTAATGGAATTCTTATAGTCTACTGGTACAGTATAAATTTAGTCTGAGTAAATTGTATATTGGCTATATTATAATGTTCCTTTTTAAGGTAGAGAAGGACATCATTGGTTTGGTTTTTTTTTTTAATACAAAAATGTTACACAGAGGATATAGCTTCAGATCCTTGGTAAATAAGTAGCCCTCATAGTTTTCTTGGTTTTTCCTTTTATTTCTTTTACCATTAGGTGAATAGGTACAATTTAAACCTAAATTAAAACTCTCATTAACAAGCTTGTTTCACAGAAATGTCACATGACCTTTCTCTGGATAACAAAGTCAAGGTGTTTTTTATGGTTGTTTCCTTATTTAATTCTCCTTTAACAGAAAAAAGCTTAGTTTCTGGTTGGTCTTTTATTTTGCTAACAGAATATGCTGTGCTTTGAAAACCAAAATTATGCAAATTACTTAGCATTTAACTTCTATTTTATTTTTTTTTTATCATGTCCAAACTGTAATCCTGGGGTCACCCATTTATAGAAGAATTTGGGGGCTAGACAAGGACCCAGATGTTTCAAGTGGATTTGCAAATGGCAATGTGCTGCTTGTTGGATCTGCCTGCAAATCTATTTGCAAATGCAAATCCTCTTTCCAAACAGATCAGAGGTTTGTTTTTTTTTTTCTTTCTTTTTTTTTGGGTCCAACAAAAATCCTTGAGCAAAGCAAAATGCTGATGGAATGTACATGTGGCACTTCTATGGTTTTCTATGCACATGCTTTTGCATCTACCCAGTGCACTTTCAGAGCTTGCTAAGAGAAGACAGAATGCAATGACACTCAGTTATTTCAGTTATTTTTAGGGGGGTCCAAATGCACCCTGATTCAAGTTAGGGGACAGAAGCCATCCACACATCTCCCTTTCTTCTATATATTAAATAACCTGCAGCACACCCTACTTCTGCTTTTTCCCTTGGTGTGCTGATCTGCCTTGGAAGACAGTTTCCATCTGCCCACAGCTACCTACACTGACTCTCTCACCTGCTTTTCCTTTGCAGCACATCTGCTTCAAGCAGATCAATGTCCCTGGGGGCCAGACCATGAGTGCAGTTCTCCACTGATGCCTATCTGTCAAGGTCAGTAAATCATCAAAAGACGATGAACTACTTTTCCTTGTCCTCTGATAATAATAATCATAGTAAGCACTTTCATGGCACTGTCCATGTACATTAACACATTTACTCTTCACCACACCCCATTCATGCACACTGGTTCCACGTCTCCTAGTTCTATGCTCTTCTAATCTAACAAATTGATTTACACTATAAGGTTAATGGGGGAGGGGTGCATGATGTCTAGTTCCTTTTTTCTCAATTCTGTCATCTTCTCTCCTTACCTTTCACTACTGCTTTTTCAAGCCTGAACTGTCACCATAGTCTCCTAATCAATACCTGCCCCTCTACAGGCTTGCCCGACTGAAATCCATCCTTGCCACTTCTGCTAAAATGGTTTACCGGAATTACAAATCTAAAAAAAAAAAAAAATCTAGCCTTCCTTTATTCTGTTTTAATACTACCCTACCACCTGCAGGATGAGGGCCACCTTAGGATGGAATATAAAGTCTGCTGTGTCCTGATCCCATCTACTTCTCTAGTTTCTTTTCCTGCTATTTTCTTCTTAGAACTAAATAAATTTTAATCCAAACCGTTACTTACAACATTATTTCATGCCTTTTTTTTTTTTTTTAAAGCATGTTGATATGACTTGTATAGATTTGTCTGGAATGTTTTTCATCCTTCCACAATGCATCCTCCCACCCACCCCAACACCCCCTACACACACCTCAACACTAGGCTAGGCTCTGCTCACCCTTTAAGAACCAAATAATGGGTCACATCTTCCACAGTCTCCTCTCAGTCCCAGATTGTAATAAGTGGGTCTGCTCTATGTTCCTTTTGTACCTGGGAAAACGTAATTAACCACTGATAGGTTGTCCTCCTTATTATACTGTGAGCTCTCTGAAGAAAGAAACTACTTTATTCTTCTTTGTTTCCAGAGTGCTCTGTGTTTGCCCCCAAAAAAAAAAAAAACTCTTGTATTACTTTCCTAAGATCGTCATAACACATCGCCACAAACTGTGACTTAAAACAACAGAAATTTATAACCTGACAATTCCAAAGAAAAGAAGTCCAAAATCAAGGTATTAACAGGACCACACTCCCTCTGATAGGCCTTAGGGGGGAATTCTTCCTTGCCTCTTCCAGATTCTAGCTGCTCCAGGTATTCTTTTGCTTTGGGACTCCAATCTCTGCCTCCGTCATAATAAGACATACTCTTCTCTGTGTGTCAGATATCTTTCTGCCTTCCTTTTATAAGGACATGTGTCATTGGATTCAGGCCCCACCTAAATAATTCGGGATGATCTCAGCTCAAGATTCTTAATTCTCTTCTTCAAATAACTTTTTTTTCAAAATAGGATCATATTTATAGGCTCTGGGTAGACATATCTTCTGCGGTGGCCACTAATCAACCTACTACAGTTTGTCTTTTGACACTGCAAATTTATACCATCTCATATTTTTTTTTTACATATGCAAAATACAGTCACCTCATTCCAACATCTCCAAAAGTCTTAAACCTATCAAAACACCAACTCTAAGCATGAAACTTCATCTAAATATCATCAGCTCAAAATGTTGCAAATATAATCTTCTAAATCAGGTATAGGTGAGACCTTGGGTATGATTCATCATAGGGCAAGATTCCTCTACATCTGTGGACCTGTGAAACTAGAAAACAAGCTATCCACTTCAAAATACAATGATGGGACAGTGATAGGCTAGACATTTCCACTCCAAAAAGGAGAAATTGGAAAGAATAAACGGGTCATTGGTCCCAAGCAAATTCAAAATCCAGCAGAGAATATCCCTTTAAGTTTCAAGGTTTTTAGGAATAATCTTCTGTTTCTCAATGTTCTGCTGTCTATACCCACAGTGCCTCAGCCCTTTCCCTCTATGCCCTCTGCCTCTGCCTGTCTGGACTCTGTGCCACTGGTGCCAGACAGACAAGCCCTGTCCCCTAATTCATTCTTCCTTTCCTTGAGGTATAACTTCTTTTCAGCTGAGTCGCTCTAACATCCCATTTCTTACCTGTGGACCCATAGAAGTCTAAAAGCCTTTCTTCATTTTGTCTTGTTTCTGTGCCCTTCATTCCAAGCTGACAGTGTTTCTGCTGATACAACATTCTCAAAAATCTTGTGGGTCTCCTGGTTATGCCACATGAATCTATTTCATTAGGTAACAGCATTCTCCACAGACCACAGATATTTCTCAGATAACCCCATCTCTATTTCTTGCTTCTGTTGAGTGGATCCATTAGTCATGCACATGACCCCTTCAGCAAAATGGCATCCAACCACACCCTTGACTGTCTTCAAAGCATGCTTTCCAACATTTCAAAAGTAAGTTTTCTAATTTTAGCATTCTTTGCAGTTTGGATAGACTGAGAATCTCCCAAATCATCATGTACTGGTTCCTTTTTGCTTATCAATTCCCTCCTCAATTTATCTCTTTTCTCTCACATTTTACTATAACAGCAAGAGAAAACAAGGCTGCATCTTTAATATATTCCTTGGGAATCTTTTCAGATACATTTTCAAATTCATCACTTACAAGTTCAGCTTTCTACACACCTGTAGACACAATTAAGCCAAGCTCCTGACACTGTATAGTAAGGATCACTTTTCCTCCTATTCTTAGTAACATATTCCTAATTTCCTCTGAGAACTTTACCCAAATTATCTTTAGCGTTCAAATTTCTGTCAGCAATCCCTTTAAGGCAATCTGGCAATCTAGGCTTCTTTTTATTTATTCATTTATTTTCTCTTTCTTATCATGCTTTTGAAAATTCCTCCAACTTCTAACCATTACTTAACCCAAAAGGCACTTCCACATTTTTAGATATTGTTACAACAGCAACCAACATCCTGGTACGAAAGTCCGTATTAGTTTCCTAGAACTGCCATAACAAATTACTACAACTTGGTAGATTAAAACACAGAAATTTATTCTCTATTAGTTCTGGAGGTCAGAAATTCAAAATCAAGGAACCATGTTCTTCCAAAGGCTTTAGGGGAGAATTTTTCCTTGCCTCTTCCAGCTTCTGGTGGCTTCAGACATTTCTTGGCTTAGGGCTATATAACCCTAATTTCTTCCTCCATTTTCACAGAGTCTTCTCTGTGTCTCAAATCTACCTTCCCCTTCCCATTATAAGGGCACCTGTCATTGAATTTAGGGCTCGCCCAGATGACCTAGAATAAGTTCATCTCAAGATCCTTAACTTAATTATATCAGTAGAGACCCTTCTTCCAAATAAGATCACATGCATGGATTCTGAGTGGGCATTTCTTTTGGAGGGCTATCATGCAACTCACTAAAGCTCTCAAAAGATGTTTACTGAGGTAAGTTGAATGCCCACAAATATGTGCTTAATAATAAGGAGTGTTCAGGGAAATATGTATATGAGACCAAATGGGCAACACCTGCCCAAAAGCAAAGACAAGAAGGCAGAAACTGACAAGAAAACTAGACAAATGGGCACTGGGAACCCAGGATGTAAAAGGAAAGGGGGAGAGTGCAGACACATTGCAGGGTTTGCAAGCAATGTCACAAAACAATTTGTGTGAAATTTTTTGGATAAGAAACTAATTTGTGCTGTAAATTTTCACCTAAAATGCAATAAAATTTTTTTAAAAAGAGGGTAAGAATGGTTACACAATTTGAAGACTTGAATCAATGTCACTAAATGGTACATGGATAAACTGTCAAATTGGTGTATGTTTTGCTGTGTATATTCTCAACTACAACAATAAAATTAATAAAATTATATATATGTGTATATATATATGAAAAAAATAATTTGTTTATGAGAACCATAGCTAAAAGGAAATAAGTTTTAAAAATAACACTAATAGAAGTAAAGATTCTATTGTTATATGATACTGCTAAAAAGAGAGAGAGATCCTTACACGTTAATCAGAAGCCTTAAGTTTATACCTCAGTTGTTATCAATTCCCCCCTATAAAATCTAGCCAATCATATATTAGGAGTTTTATTGCTCTGAAATAAGATCCTTAACAACAAAATACGTTTAGCTAACTTATTGATAGGCATGATATTTAAGCTTCAATCATTTCTCATCCATTCCTCTTGCTGATTCATAGCACATGTATGCAGAGCAAATATTACTGTATGTCTTCAATATATGTAAACGGTTCCTGGTTCCCAGAAAATACCTTATCATCCAAGAAACACACAAAAAAGCAAAGGGCTCATATGAGCAGCCATTTAGTGGGGCAGAAATAATTCTCCAATGCCTGTTGTAGTGCCCTCTCAATAATTAAAAAGAAAATTCTAACAGCTGGCAGAAATAATACTGAGAAAATATTAAAATATGTTTAGTACACAAAAGTGTTTTTGAAATATATGACATGATGAAGAGTTAGATTTTCTCCGCACATCAGTGCTATACATCCAAATTCTTATGGTTAGTTTCTGAAACAGATATTTTTATCTTACCAAAAATGATGCAGTATTTTCAAAAGATAAACTCGACCATTAAATAAAAATTAATTAAAAGTATGCAGTTTACTAAACTACAAAACTCCCCCCAGTGCAAAGCAACAACTCCATCAAAGCCTGCTTGATCAAGGTTGAAGCTATTATAAGCAAATTATAGGGAGAAAATAATGCTTTTAAATGTAACGCCCCAAAATAATGACCGTATTTCTCACTACAAAGAGAAATACATTTCTCCCACCTCAAATTCTAGAGTACTATGTGCTCAAAAACAAAAGGTCAGGAACTAAGTACTTCAGTGACGTCTTTACCTTAAGGATCAGAATTGGAGTTATACTTGAGGTCTTAGGTGAAATGCGTTTGACGGATTAGGTTCGGTTACGGGCTGTCAGTACACTACATAAAAAACTCCACACATACAGAGCTTAGTGAAACTAGCTGTTCTCTGCACAGGAAAATTCCTTGATAGAGTCAGCATGAAGACAAATGAACTGTTATCCCCCAAGAAAGGTGTCCCTTTAGGTTAGGTTTGAGGTTAGCTATACCAAACAGTAAAAGCACCTGACTTCCCATAGCTGACAGACTCATTACCTTTGTAAATACTGAGGCTTGGCTTTGAATCCAGGGATTCTTTGAGTTTCTAGAGAGCTCTAGTAACTAACCAATTTCCAAAACAATAAAGAAATTAAAATGACAAAAACATGAATAGTATAAGCAAATTTCCTTTATTTCCTCACATCAAAGAAAGTTGTTTAAACTTTACTTTTATTTTTTCAACCTTAGCAATAAAAAAAATACTTCCCATTTATCCTAACCCAACTCAGTGCTAAATATATCCTTATCATTCACCATAAAAAGAATTCTAGAAGATATTGTTTTTCTGATTAACAGGTATGAAAATGGGAGTTCAAACGGATGAATTCCGAGAAGGCAGTGTCAGGATTCAAAATCATATTTGTCAGTGTCCAAAACTAGTGTTTTTTCATGCAAAATTATTTCTCTGAAATCTATTTATTTTGTCTGTATAGCTACACATTCAGTCTCATATCAATTATCTGTTTTCCCTTAAGTCCGTTTTAAAATATTGTCTTTCTGTGCTATCCAATCACCTCATTCACGTGGTCAAACACAAATAAATAATATTTATGCCAATTTATATTTAAAAACCTTAAACATCTACTACATTCTCATTTATTTTCTTTATATAATACTTCATAGTTTTTATCACTTAAAATATCATGGGCATGATTTTTTATATTACTAAGATTACCCTGGTGCCATAGTGGTTACGAGTTCAATTGCTAACCAAAAGGTTACCAGTTTGAATCCACTAAGCGCTCTTTGGAAACCCTATGGGACAGTTCTACTTTGTCCTACAGGGTCGCTATGAGTCTGAATTGACTCGACGGCAATGGGTTTTTCGTTATTGTTGTTAAGTAGCATTTTTCAACTTTCATTTTAACAGCTACAAATAATATCATCATATGCATGTACAATAATTAATTTCACAATTCTTTTTTAGGTTTTCAAAAACACACATGCAAAAAATGTAAATTTCACCCATGATATCACCACTAAAAATTATGTAAAGCAGTGCAAGTCCCCTCTTTTGCTCATGTCATACTCTTTCCAAGAGTTGATCTATTTATATGCATATTCCCCAATGAGTTTCTAGGTTTATAATTATACATCAGTAGGTATTATGTAGATTTGCCACAAATTTCATGCATCTGGCTCTATTTTCCTCAGTACTGCCTGTCTCTTGTATTCTCGGCCACTCACTCTGCCTCAGCCACCATTCATGCCCTGTGACCCAAGTAGCTCTGCTGTCTGGATCAGTCTGTGGTGCTGAAGTGTAGGACTCTCTTTGCCTCCGCCACACAGCCAGGACAATCAGCTGCATCCCGAGATATTCTAGCTTTTCTAACACTGGCCGCCATATGGCTTTGGACCTTGTATCAGAAGCTGCCAGTGAAGCATGGACTGATACAACCCCTGAGGTGTGGGGGTTAATGCCTTATGGGGATAACTTTGTCAATGGAGTAAAGGAGAAAGGATGAAACTGAGGAAATAAATTCCATACCCCAATGGCCTACCCTGAGGCAAGTTACCTCCTTAACAGTTCATCTGGAGTTTTTTATTTCAAGTACATATTCCTTCCAAGCAAGCCACTGTGTTTCTTTGTGGTTTCTCATAGCTATTGTTTCTCATTTCTGTACAGCCTTATTTGTTTCATTTCTCTTTCTTTCTCACCTTTGCCACCCTTGGTTTAATTTCCAAAATAAAACATCAAATACTTACATCAAAAAAACAGTCTAATATAATAGGTATGTGTACATGTGTGCATACTCAAAAATTAAGCAGAATGGAGATTACACAAAACAGCTCTGAATTATCCATAGTTCATACAAGAAATCACAGGGATATTAAAATATACATTGAGTTGGTTAAAAATGAAAATGCAACAAATTTTGAAAGTAGCTAAAGCAATGACTGGATAACAATTTATGGCTTAACTGTTTATACAAGAAAAGAAAAATGTCTCAAATCAATGATCTAACTTTTCACTTTAAGAAAGTAGAAAGAAAAGTAAGGCAACAGAAGAAAAGAAATAATAAAGATCATAAATAATAAAGATCAAATAATAAAAATAATAAATATCAGTAATAAAGATCAGATCAAATAATAAAGATCATTAATTAACAGGAAACACAAAAAGAAAACACAACCCAAGCTGTATCTTTGAATAGATCAACAAAATCGATATAACTTTAACTAAAATCATCAAGATAAAAAAGAGAAGACATACATTACCATAATCAAGAAGGAAAGATGGTTGAACAACATGATGAACACAATGTCACTGAACTGTGACTATGAAGAATGTTGAGATAGCAAAGATTTTGTTACCTATATATGTATATATTTTAATTTTTTATTTGTATTTACTGCAATAAAATAATGACAAAGAAAGAAGAAGAAAGAAAGACAGGACCTCACAATAGATCCAACAGAAATTAAAACGGAATTTAAGGTAATATTATGAACAACTTTAAGTCAACAAGTTCAACAACATAGACAAAATAGACAAATTCCTAGAAAGGCATTAATTACAAAAATTGACTCACAAAGAAATAAAAAATCTTAATCTGTATCAAGTAACAAAAATTTAATTAGTAATTAAATATATCCTTATGAAGAAGAATCTAGACTCAGATGGCTTAACTGATAATTTACATTAAACATTTAAGAAAGAAATTATGCCAATAACACACAATTTTTTATAAAAAATAGAGAACACGTGCCAAAACATTTAGGTAGTCAGTATCACCTTTATAATAATATTAGAAAAGAAGAAAGTTTTTAAATCAATAAATAATCTAAGCTATCAGCTTAAAGAAGCTAGAAAAAGAAGAGCAAATTAAATTCGAATAAAAAGAAAGAAAGAAATTATAAACAGCAGAAATAGCTGATAGAATAAGTAGACAAAACATCAGTAAGACTACAGGAGGTCTGAAGAACCCAATTACATTTAAGCTAATAGGCCTTGAACCCTAAAATAACAGGACACACATTATCTTCAAGGGCAAATGAGACATTTACTAAATTTGCCAATGCTGGATCATAAAGCAAACCCACATCAGAATTTAGCTGGAAATTACTAATAAAAATAAATAAATAAATAAAAAGACACACAAAAATAGACTATGGGTGTCTCATATAATATCCACACTTACATATAAATTTATGCTTAAAGAGACTGACTAAATGACTTCTCCAGCTTATATAAGTAATAAGTGGTGGAGTCAGAATTCAGAGGCTGTGGTTCTAGAGCCTATACTCTTAATTAGCACATTTAAGAAAAAAAAAGTTGACATTGAATTGATTCTGACTCACGGTAACCCCATGTGTGTCAGAGTAAAACTGTGTTGCGTAGGGTTTTCAAAGGCTGATTTTTGGGAAGTAGGTTGCCAGGCATCTCTTCCTGGGTGCTTGAATGTGGACTCTAACTGCCAATCTTTTGGTTAGCAGCCAAGCTCTTAACCATTTGTACCACCCACGTACTCTATTGGCTACCTATTTTCAAGTACAAATTTAGCTGTTTGGAGGAAGACACTAATAGGTAAAGCAATGGCTATAATTCTCACATGAGCCTGTTAGTTTAGGTTTGTATAGTGTCATGGTTGGAACCCTTAATTCAAGCCAACTGTGACGTTTGTGCCATTGCTTTAAGGGGAACCAGGTTAGACTATACATGTGGATTAGTGTAAAGTTCACAATTACTAACAAAAAAAATCCACTTTGAAAAGACATACCTTTTTCACTAGGCCGTGAATAAGAAGAAATTCAGAGTATATACTATAAAGTAAAAACTGAAGGCTTAGGATCGGTATCAGGAAATTTGTTGAAAGTTGTGATCCAGAGAATCAAGAACAGTTCTAAAGGTTATGCTGTAATTTTCTGCAAATACTGCAAAAAAATTGGCATTGCATCAGTTACGAGAAATATTTCACAGGGGGAGGGTTCGGCTGGCAAAAAAAAGTGGAAGGTACGCATATTATGTGCATAAAAATATGGGAATTTAAGTTGCCAAAAACAGAAGAAATTATGGTGGTGATTAATAGCTAATTTAGCTACTTTTCCTTGCTAGTAATGTCCAACCAGTGGTTACTATGATTTTCAATTTCAATTTAATTATTCATAATAATTTAATAAAACTTTTTTTTCAGGTTTTCAGATAGTGAAAAATTAAAATAGCATCAGGACTTCTAAATCATTGCTAGTTACCTGCTCAAAATATTTTATTTCATGGTTATGGTATGAAATGTCTGGGCACATTCCTTTGCCCAGTGTAAGGTTACATGAGTAAATGGCAGTAGATCCCTTTGGGGAAGAACTAAGACAATAATTACTGTATATACTTGCCATAGTGTTGCATGGTTCTTCCTCCAGAGTTCAGCCAATGAGTTCCAAGTTTGAAAACAAGCTCAGTTCTGGAAACTAGATAAAAGATCATGGATACTTATTGAGGTGGTTCGCTAAGCCTCCTGATCATCCATCCTGTAATGTTTTTTTGATTGTATAGAATGAGAAATTATCTCTATGGCTTGTCCCTAGGGATGCTGTGTTTAAGCAACCATCTCCATAGCTCTCTGTAGCTCAGTAGCTCCTCAGATCTTACCTCTCTTTATAACAATTGCACCCATTTCGCTTCTTATTGTTAAACATGGTTACCTGACCTCTATTATTTTGGGGATCTACCAACCCCATGGAAGCCCTGGTGGTGTAGTGGTTAAGTGCTATGGCTGCTAACCAAAGGGTCAGCTGTTCGAATCTGCCAGGTGCTCCTTGGAAACTCTATGGGGCAGTTCTACTCTGTCCTATATGGTCACTATGAGTCGGAATCAACTCAACAGCAACAGGTTTGGTTTTTGGGTACCAGTTCCAATGGTATCAGCAAATTCAGTTCTAACAAACACCATCTCCTTTCACAGAGAATATCTTCTACTGAGTTTGTTTTGTGAAGCTGGTACCTCTCTAATCAGCAGATTCTTTGTTGCTGGAGGTATGTTCTGGACTCACCCACTCAACACAATCAGCTAGTAGGATTTCCATGCTAGTATAGTACATCATTCTACCACGGCCATCCTCTAGCAGTGGTTCCTGCTGTTCCTAATCTGTGGTTTGCCTTACCATTTCCCACTTGGCTTCTCAACTCTTCCACACCTGTTGAAAAAAATAAACTGTATTACATTTCTTGTATGTTTAAATAATTGAAGTAACTTCCAATTTCCTGGCTAAGCCATCATAGATAGAAAAGGCACGGATAAACTATTACTTGGATTGTGTGTAAATAGAAGGAATATTTCTGAAATGGTGCATTAAATCTTATAATTGCCTTTTCTAGGCTTATTCCTAAAATCTTAGGGTTCATGATAGAAACATGATATTATGTGGCTATAGCTACAATAGTTACATCAAAAAGTCAATAAGAACATTAAAGAAATATAGATTTATACCAAGAGAAGTTAAATTCACTTAATTAAAGAACATTCCATCAATTCGGGTACTCTTTTTTTTTTAATTGTGCTTTAGGTGAAAGTTTACAGCTCAAGTTAGTTTCTCATACAAAAATTTACACACATGTTGTTATGTGACCCTAGGTGTAATCCCCATAATGTGACAGCACACTCCCCCTTTCCACTCTGGGTTTCACATGTCCATTCAACCAGCTTGCGTATTAGTCTTGTGTATCTACTTGAACTGAGAAGCACACTCTTCACGAATATTATTTTATGTTTTATAGTCCAGTCTAATCTTTGTCTGAAGAGTTGGCTTTGGGAATGGTTTTAGTTCTGGATTAACAGAGAGCCAAGGGGCCATGTCTTCTGGGGTTCCTCTAGTCTCAGTCAGACCATTAAGTCTGGTCTTTTTATGTGAATTTGAGTTCTGCACCACACTTTTCTTCTGCTCCATCAGGGACTCCCTGTTGTGTTCCCCAGTTAGGGTAGTCAATGGTGGTAGTCGGGTACCATCTAGTTCTTCTGGTTTCAGGCTGATGGAGTCTCTGGTTTATGTGGTCCTTTCTTTCTCTTAGGGTAATATTTTCCTTATGTCTTTGGTGTTTTTCCTTCTCCTTTGCTCCAAGTGGGTTGGGATCAATTGATGTATCTTAGATGGCCACTTACAAGCTTTTAAGACTCCAGATGCCACTCACCAAAGTGGGATGCAGAACTCAGGCACTGTTTTCTTTTGTTTATGATAGCCAATTTAATAAAAGCATTAAATTCTTCATTTTTTGACATAACATAGGCCAAATAATGTGTTGACTAATGTTAAAAATGTTGTTCTAGATTGTATTAGCATTATGTAGGTTAAAAAATACATAACATACTATCAAACAGCAAGGTATATTATTGCTCTAATGAAACACATTCTCTGGATTTTAGATAAAGCTATATGAGTGTGAAATATGTATGTAATTTCATATTTTATTTCTAGGTCAAACGGAAAAATTAAAAAGATAGCATCATTTGCCAAAAATCTTTCATTAACTGGAAGCACATTTGTACTATACCATTATTTTACTGGTTTCACGATCAGCAAAGCTTTTGTGGCCCTATAGTTTTTTTCTTCTTGAATTTGACAAAATGTTTTTCATTCAGTATGGTATTCTCTGTGTGTAAAAATATCTCATTTCTTTATTTTCCATTAGAGTGATGTCACTCTCGTTGCCATTGAGCCTATTCCCACTCATAGCTCCAAGGAGCACCTGGTAGATTTCAGCTGCTGACTTTTTGGTGAGCAGCCATAGCACTTAACCACTGTGCCACCAGGGTTTCCTAGAGTGATGTAGCATGTTAAAATGTACTCACCAAACATCAAATAGCTGGAAGTAGGGAGCAGTAGTCAGAGATCAGATGTAGCAAAGAGTAGGGCACAAAGAAGAGGAGGAAGCTGTTGAAATCACAAAAAATTATACTGGTTTCACTCCTAACCTTAGCAGAAAATGATTAAAGAGGCTAAAGTGAATTACAGAAGATAAGGTACACTCGACAAATAGCAACGTTGCCCAGTTATCAACAGAATTGACTGTATTCCATTTGTGTGCAATTAGTTATTGTAATAAGAAGCCCTGGTAGTGCAATGGTTAAGCTCTTGGCTGCTAATGAAAAGGTTGGCAATTTGAATCCACCCAGGGTTTCCACAGAAGAAAGACCTGGTGATCTGCTTCTGTAAAGCTTATAGCCTAGAAAACTCTGTGGAGCAGTTCTGTTCCATCACATAGGGTCGCTACGAGTAGAAATCAACTAGGGGGCACCCAACAACAAAAACAAGTATTTGTAATGATAAGAATGAATTTATTTTTCCTTTAAACACATTGCTTACTTTGTCTTTTAACAGTGCATACTATTTCATAATTTTACTTACTTATTATTTTTATTGACTTATTTAAATTACCACCTACTTCTGAAGGTGGAATTCCATGAAGTTTACCCTAAATGTTTAGCAAAAGATGAAAGTTCAGAAAATATCCAGGCTAAAAGAAAGAGAAACACCCTATTCTAAAATATTGAGGTTTAGGAAACCTATAGAAACGAAGTCCGAAACCAATCTTTAAACTTCCTTTCTCCAGAACAAAGAAAGAAAGAAAAAAAACACAAATGATATTTCTTATTACTAGTGGAAACATGTTTTAAAGTGGGCAACAATTAGTGTAATGAATCAGTGCTATGATAGATGCTTTTATGATAACATGGAGACATTCAGCAGAAAAGGAGGGCTATGTCTTCTATCAGCTTTCTGTGAAAACTTACATTTTAATGTTAAGGCAAAGTTAAGCTACTTTTAATAGTGATTGTGATGATGAGGTCCAGACATATAGCTTTGTGATGTTAAAGTTTAGAGGATGCTGAAAAATAATTACTAAGCCTATTAGGTTTTCCTTTTCAGAAATCCTTTGTGTCAGTCTTGCCTTAACAATATTGAGTTTACTAATACATGGGTCTTCCAATTCAATATAGTAAATTGAATACTGTTTCTTAAATTTCACTACCTTCTGAAAGTGTAAAGTAATAGGAATCTAAAAATCTTCAAGGAAAAGTTAACAGCAGATGAGAACTATCAACAAATTTTGGGGGAAAAAAGGTAAATGAAGAAGAGCTAGCTACCTAGACCAGAGGAAGCTACGATTTACATGCCGAAAGAGGAGTGAGTGAAGAGAAACAAGCCAATCTTTCCTGCAATATACTGGAAAGTACCAAATATTACAAAAGACAAGAGTCACAAGGGCTTGTAACCAGAGAATTTGTTGACAGTTTATATAAAAGGCTGTCGGATCCTTAGGTGCTGACCACTTCCCAGGCATCCAGCCCTCTCAAGTATTAATCTCCACCTACATAATCAAGCTATCCCCACTCTCTGAAGATTTGAAATGAGCTTTTCAGGGCCAGATACAGAAGTCATAGAGGTGTTGAGGGGCTAATTTGAAAACAAAGCTGTAAACGGACATTGAACCAGCCTTTAAGGTTCTCCAAACAAATTTCTGGCTTTTGGCCTAATCACGCTAGAGAAGAGCTTCTTGGGAGAGGGGTAGATTGGAAATGGATGGGAGAGGTTTCGGTTGCTATAATTTGGGGGACATTGCTACTGACATTTACGGGGTAAGAGTCTCAAATTCTAGACATTCTCTCATGTATGAAACTCTAACAATGAAGAATTATCTCACAATTCTAAAGATTTTCAGATATGACAGTAAATGATAATACAGGAAGAAAAAAATTTCAAATTATATAAACCTAGTGCCTAAATGCATTTTATATATAAACATACTTTTTTTTAAATTTATTTATAACCACAGACTATTTTGACACAGCCTTAACATAGGCTGGTTTTTCAGGGATGCAATAGTAAACTGAAGCAAGATTGTATTACGTTAGGTTTGGAGTTTAACCAAAAGTTTTCACCATTTCATAAAATCATACCACATAAAGTCACATGAGCAATGGTGCTCACAGTATTTAAGATGTCAATATTGCTCATCTCCACATGTTGTTGTTGTTGTTAGGTGCTGTCAAGTCAGTTCCGACTCATAGCAACCCCATGCACACTCATAGCGACCCAATGCACAACAGAAAGAAACACTGCCCAGTCCTAAGCCATCCTTACAATCGTTGTTATGCTTGAGCTCATTGTTGCAGCCACTGTGTCAATCTACCTCTTTGAGGGTCTCCCTCTTTTCCGCTGACCCTGTACTCTGCCAAGCGTGATGTCCTTCCCCAGGGACTGATTCCTCCTGGCAACATGTCCAAAGTATGTAAGACGCAGTCTCACCATCCTTGCTTCTAAGGAGCATTCTGGTTGTGCTTCTTCTAAGAGAGATTTGTTCATTCTTTTGGCAGTCCATGGTATATTCAATATTCTTCGCCAACACCACAATTCAAAGGTGTCAATTCTTCTATGGTCTGCCTTATTCATTGTCCAGCTTTCACATGCATATGATGTGATTGAAAATACCATGGCTTGTGTCAGGCGCACCTTAGTCTTCAGGATGACATCTTTGCTCTTCAACACTTTAAAGAGGTCCTTTGCAGCAGATTTACCCGCATATCAGTCTGTATTTACATAGATTCTACATGTATGTGTGAGCATCTAAGAACTTCATATGTCCACTGTGAAGTGTGGGGTAGCCATGCCTAGTTTATATGTTTAAACACATACCAATTTGATTACCTATTACATTTTGCTTATTTCCTTTTTATATTACAGTTACAGCATGGAACTGATATTGGTGAAACTATCTGTGTTGACAGGTTAGCTTTTAATATCTATGATTTTTAATCTCAGAGTAGTAACAAAAGATTTATAAAATATTTGCTAAAAAAAAAAAAAGGTCGGCATTCCATCTAATAGGATTGAGAACCATTGACCTAGGAAGAACTCCTCGCTGAAAATTCTTTCCCCAAACACAGTGTCCAATTAGAATTTTAGCATTTTACTCTTAAGTTTGGACTTTCGGCCAATCGTCATCAGATGTTTGAGGAAAGCCTCTAACTTGAAAAAGAGAAACCAAAGTAAAACAAACGAAAATCTGAAAAACAAAAACTGGATGGGGAAAAAAAAAACGAAGCAAAGGAAACAACAAGCTTCATAAAAAGAACGTGTGTGATGTGTGCATGTGAGCGCGCATGTGTGTATCATAGAGCAGTAGTTCCTAAACCGTGTGGTCTGGAAACTCCAGGGAGTCCTTGGAAAAGACCTTTTTTCAGGAAGTCTGCAAGTCAAAACTAATTTCATAATACTAAGACATTATTTTCCTTATTTACACTTATTCTGTCATGAGTGTATTGTGGAGTTTGTCAGAGGCTACTCGGTAT
Source organism: Elephas maximus indicus (assembly GCF_024166365.1). Lineage (NCBI taxonomy): Eukaryota > Metazoa > Chordata > Mammalia > Proboscidea > Elephantidae > Elephas > Elephas maximus. The sequence continues at coordinate 75,688,313 of NC_064822.1, read as the reverse complement.
GTGATATAACAAGCTGAACACAGGAGCAGCTTTGAGAATCCAGCTGCCTTCTCTTAAGTCAAACATTAAATGGAGTTACAAAACTACGTATAAAAGAGTTACTCTTCTCATCAAATTATTTTTCATTTTAGAAAATGTAATAGCACTTATGTTAACACAGAATGAATTATTTTAAATTGAATTAATAAACATTTTAAATTCTGCTCAGTTTTAATTTTATATATGTATATACATATATATATTTATAATTAACCAACATAAAAATACTTTGAGATCCTCAATAATTTTTAAGAGTCTAAGGTTCCTCAGACCAAAAAGTTTGAGAACCACTGCTATACAGAATTGTGTAAATTAGAGACTAGGTCAAAGTTTTCAATATTCATTAACCAGAATTTTAGAAAGTAAAACAAAAAGAAAATGAAAAGAGAAACAATTCACAGAGCCAAAGGATATAAATTGCTGAAATAACTGCCAGACACAATAAATGGGGAAAAAAAATTTCCCATATACACCATCATGTAACTTCATGGTATTAAGGACTAAAAGAAAATCCTAAACCTTTTTTAAAAAAAGCCATAAAAGATTAGAAAAAAGGCAACAGCTGAAACCAGAAAAAATGGAGAAATAATGTAATATTTTGAAAGAAAATTATTTCATGTTAGAATTCTATATCCAAATTATCAATCAAGTAAATAAAATAACGACTTTTTAGATAGGCAATATTATTAATATTTTACCTCCCATGAATATAACTAAGGAAGATTCTGTAGTAACAGGTAATAAGCTGTGAAACATGGAGATAATGCATTAAGAAAATAAAGGTAATATCACAGGGGTGTTAAACTGAATTTCCCAGGTCTGCAGGAGGCGTGGAAAGAAACCTGGCCAGATAAAAGCAAGGCATGGAGAGCTCTGGGAAGACAGGGACCTCTGGAAAAAGAATTGAACCTGCAGACTCTCTCTGACTACACACAAAATTTTAGTGACAGGGTATTTGAAGTTGTGGGAAAAATATTGCTGGGTATATAGAAAAATAATCACATTTGAAAGTGAGGATAATTATTAGCCAGAAAAACAAAAGGTTAAAAAGAAAGAAAAAGTAGCCATAATACAACACTCTCAACCTATATCAGCAATAATTTAACAAAAGGAATCTTGTCCTTTCCAGTCTTTATTAGCCAAAGTCTCATGAACATTCCAGACAATAGAAATGTAGACCAGGCCTATAGACTGTAATAAGAGCGGCTAACATAGGGTTGCTAAGAGTCGGAATCGACTCAACCGCAGTAGGTTTGGTTTTGGTTTAACATGAGTGTCTGGAGACCCACATTCAAACAGGCACCAATTTATGCGCATGAATTTCAGAACATCTTAAGTGAAAGAAAAAAGGTGTAATTTCATATTTATGAAATTAAAATAAAATTTCACATACTCTTACAGTATAATAATGATAATACTTCATACTTTTAATCAGATAATCTGGAGCACTTTATAAACATTAGCAAATTAACCCTCACAATACCTCAAGCAGTAGTTAAAGAATAATCATTCATTATATACTCAATACTTAAAAGGAGACATCAAGATATTAAGTGATTTATTTCAAGGTCATACATTCCCAGAGTTCTAGAGAAAATAGGCACCTAAAAGTTTGCATATCTTTTGCTATAGCTGTCAATATTCTGCTGTCATTTATATTACTGTAGATGAAATGCTGGGCTGTCTGTTGAGTGTCATCATCTAGCCTGCCTCTTGGTCCATGCACAGGTTCTGGAATTCACATACTTCACAATATTATCCATAATTTGTTGTGATCCACACAGTCAAATGCCTTTCATAGATCAAGAGGCAGTCATGTGAACAGAAAAAGGGGATACTACATGGTTTAAAATCAGGAAAGATATGTATCAGGGTTGTATCGTTTCACCATATTTTTTCCATCTACATGCTGCGCAACCAATAATCTGAGAAGCTGGACTATGTGAAGAAGAACTCAATATCAGGATTGGAGGAAGAATCATTAACAACCTGCAATGTGCAGATCACACAACCTTGCTTGCTGAAAGTGAAGAGGACTTGAAGCACTTACTGATGAAGATCAAAGACAACAGCCTTCAGTATGGATTATACTTCAACATAAAGAAAACAAAGATCTTCACAACTGGGCCAATAAGCAACTCATGATTAATGGAGAAAATACTAAAGTTGTAAAGGATTTCATTTTACTTGGATCAACAATCAACAGCCATGGAAGCAGCAGTCAAGAAATCAAACAACATATTGCATTGGGCAAATCTGCTGGAAAAGACCTCCTTAAAGTGTTAAAAAACAACACAGCTGTCACTTTGAGGACTAAGGTGCACCTGACCAAAGCCATGATATTTTCAATTTCCTCATACGCATGGAAAAGCTGACAATGAATAAGGAAAATTGAAGAATTGATGCCTTTGAATTATGGTGATAATGAACAATATTGACTGTACCATGGGTAGCCAGAAGAATGAACAAATCTGTTTTGGAAGAAGTACAGCCAAAATATTCCTTAGAGGCAAGGATGGTGAGACTTCATCTCACATACTTTGGGCATGTTATCAGGAGGGACCAGTCCCTGGAGAAAGAAATCATGCTCGTTAAAGTAGAGGGTCAGCAAAAAAGAGAAAGACCCTCAAGGAGATGGACTGACACAGTGGCTACATAACTGGGCTCAAACATAGCAAGAATTGTAAGGATGACACAAGACTGGGCAGTATTTCATTCTGTAGTACATAAGCTTCCCAAGAGTCAGATCTGACTTGATGGCATGTAAATCAACAGCAATCTAGCTTGCAGGATCAACTAAACACCTTAATGAAGTTTGGAGTTTGCACATTTCCCCCCGGTAAGATATGAAATAAACTCACTGTTTACCAAATTCCACTTTAGAATAGTTTCCCACTCTATTCCTCAATGTAAGATTTTCCAGTATAAGTATATTAGCAGAATAATAATTATATTTAATAATTTATGCTTTGAAAAATGCAATCAATATTAATTAACCAAATATTTATTAATTAGTTTTATGTGCCAGTCACTGTAAATTTGATCCCTGCCATCACAGGTCTTAGAAAAAACAGAAATTTTAAAAAGCAATTGTAGTAAAGTCATCCAAGGGCTACTATTAGATGAAGCATAATAGGAGATAAACACCTACGGAGAACACCGCACCTAGACTAGAAGTTATTTCAGAATAGCCTTCCTAAAGGAAATGAATTCTAAGTTAAGTTCTGAAGAATGAACAAAAGTTAGCACAGATGGAGAAGCATGTTCCTATCTGAAGGGGAAACAGGCTTTGTGAAGCTGAACATGAGTTCATGCAATCTGCTAGTTCCCTACCATTTGCTGAGCCATTCTTATGTAAGCCCATGCCTTGGAGCTAGCGCTGTCCACCACCACTATAAAACCTCTGCCCTCCCACCATGGAGCACAGAGATTTGCTTTGGTCCTGCTGCTATCCACCACTTACCTTATCTGTAAGTCTCCCTAATAAATTCCTTTGCTTCAAACCTGGATTTTCTCACTTCTTTCTTCAGTCTCTCAGCATCCTCCATTTTTGGAGGCAAGTTTCACGTTACTGGTCCATGCCTGGACAATTGGCAAGGTAGCCAGAAGACCAAGGCAATGGTGAGTGGAAGTGAGGCCTCTGCAAGAGAAATCCTGGATTGGCCAGTGACCTCTGTAGGGGAAATCCAGGGTTGGCCAGTGACCTCCACATGGGGAGGTTTGGCCCATATGCTCGATATACATGCAGACCACCATGTGAATATGGGGATACCCCTAAAATGTCAAGCAGCACAGCATCATTGTGGGAAGACATATACCTTTATAAGTGAGAAAAAGGAGGTAGGTGAGCAATCCCCTAGCCATTGTTTGAAGCCCTCCAACAATGAGACTGGAGATAGGTGGAGGAGCTAAGAAGGTCCCTGTTACTGAGAACATCCTGAACACCCAGTGCAAAGCAAAAGTTAGAACAGCAGGAAAAAAAGAAGAAGAAGTCAAAAGCCCTTCAAGATAGCTTGTGTTGGGTGGTCTTGAAGAGACATTAGAGGCCCTCTCTGGAATTCTCTAATAACTGCCCCTGCCAAGATAATTGAGCAGCAACATAGTAGCAGCTGTGATCTTAAGGGAAAAACTAAAACAGTAGGAACTGCCTCCATTTTACCAGGCAACTGGGCTGAACCCATGCTTGCACTTGGTATGGTGGAGGTGTGGCTCTATAACTGACTGAGAGCTCTGCCAACTTTGCCCAGATCTTTTGACTTTCAGAAATAATTAACACTGAGGATTAAGCCTAATTCTCCCTGTCACCAGGGAAGACCAAAGATCTTATGGTACAATTAACATTCAATAAGGAAATGTGTCTTGGGTTTTTAGATACCATTGCATGGGTGGCTTTTATCTCTAAAACACAAGGTACCAAAATGAGGAAAACTTTTAGGTCTGAGGACCCCATCATTAAGACCCTTGCCCATGCATGACTTTGTATAAGTCCCTTGGGGGCCCCTACAAAGCCCTCTTATATATATTGATGTATTAGTGCATACCTTCCCCCACGTATCTGTCAGTTTGTCGTACTGTGGGGGCTTGTGTGTTGCTGCGATGCTGGAAGCTATGCCACCGGTATTCAGATACCAGCAGGGTCACCCATGGAGGACAGGTTTCAGCTGAGCTTCCAGGCTAAGACAGACTAGGAAGAAGGACCAGGCAGTCTACTTCTGAAAAGCATTAGCCAGTGAAAACCTTATGAATAGCAGCAGAACACAGTCTGATATAGTGCTGGAAGATGAGCCCTCCAGGTTGGAAGGCACTCAAAAGATGACTGGGAAAGAGCTGCCTCCTCAAAGGAGAGTTGAACTTAATGATGTGGATGGAATAAAGCTTCCGGGATCTTCATTTGCTGATGTGGCACGACTCAAAATGAGAAGAAACAGCTGCAAACACCCATTAAAAATCAGAACCTGGAATGTACGAAGTATGAATCTAGGAAAATTGGAAATCATCAAAAATGAAATGGAATGCATAAACATCGATATCCTAGGCATTAGTGAGCTGAAATGGACTGGTATTGGCCATTTTGAATTGGATAATCATATAGTCTCCTACGCTGGGAATGACAACTTGAAGAGGAATGGTGTTGCATTCATCGTCAAAAAGAATGTTTCAAGATCTGTCCTGAAGTACAACGCTGTCAGTGATAAGATACTATCCACACACCTACAAGGAAGACCAATTAATATGACTATTATTCACTAGGGCCAACGATGAAGAAACAGAAGATTTTTATCAGCTGCTACAGTCTGAAATTGACCAAACATGCAATCAAGATGCATTGATAATTATTGGCGATTGGAACACAAAAGGTGGAAATAAAGAAGAAGGACCAGTAGTTGGAAAATATGGCCTCGGTAATAGAAACAATGCCAGAGATCGAATGATAGAATTTTGCAAGACCAAAGACTTCTTCATTGCAAATACCTTCTTTCACCAACATAAACAGTGACTATACAAATGGACCTCACCAGATGGAACACACAGAAATCAAATTGACTACATCTGTGGAAAGAGGCGATGAAAAAGCTCAATATCATCAGTCAGAACAAGGTCAGGGGCTGACTGTGGAACAGACCATCAATTGCTCATATGAAAGTTCAAGCTGAAGCTGAAGAAAATCAGAGCAGGTCCACGAGAGCCAAAATATGACCTTGAGTATAGCCCACCTGAATTTAGAGACCGTCTGAAGAATAAATTTTACGCATTGAACACTAGTGACTAAAGACCACATGAGTTGTGGAATAACATCAAGGACGTCATCCATGAAGAAAGCAAGAGTCACTGAAAAGACAGGAAAGAAAGAAAAGACCAAGATGGATGTCAGAGGAGACTCTGAAACTTGTTCTTGAGCATCGAGCAGCTAAAGCAAAAGGAAGAATTGATGAAATAAAAGAACTGAACAGAAGATTTCAAAGGGCCTCTTGAGAAGACAAAGCAAAGTATTATAATGACATGTGCAAAGAGCTGGAGATGGAAAACCAAAGGGGAAGAACACGCTCAGCATTCCTCAAGCTGAAAGAACTGAAGAAAAAATTCAAGCCTCGAGTTGCAATAGTGAAGGATTCCATGGGGAAAATATTAAATGATGCAGGAAGCATCAAAAGAAGATGGAAGGAATACACAGAGCCCTTATACCAAAAAGAATAAGTCGATATTCAACCATTTCAAGAGGTGGCGTATGATCAGGAACCGATGGTACTGAAGGAAGAACTCCAAGCTGTTCTGAAGGCATTGGCGAAAAACAAGGTTCCAGGAATTGATGGAATATCAATTGAGATGTTTCAACAAACGGATGCAGCGCTGGAGGTGCTCACTCATCTACGCTAAGAAATGTGGAAGACAGCTTCCTGGCCAACTGACTGGAAGAGATCCATATTTATGCCTATTCCCAAGAAAGGTGATCCAACTGAATGTGGAAATTATAGAACAATATCATTAATAGCACACGCAAGCAAAATTTTGCTGAAGATCATTCAAAAGATGGCCACAGCAGTATATCGACAGGGAATTGCCAGAAATTCAGGCTGGTTTCAGAAGAGGACGTGGAACCAGGGATATCATTGCTGATGTCAGATGGATCCTGGCTGAAAGCAGAAAATACCAGAAGAATGTTTACCTGTGTTTTATTGACTATGCAAAGGCATTCGACTGTGTGGATCATAACAAACTATGGATAACACTGCGAAGAATGGGAATTCCAGAACATTTAATTGTGCTCATGAGAAAACTTTACATAGATCAAGAGGCAGTTGTTTGGACAGAACAAGGGGATACTGGTTGGTTTAAAGTCAGGAAAGGTGTGTGTCAGGGTTGTATTCTTTCACCATACCTATTTAATCTGTATGCTGAACAAATAATCCAAGAAGCTGGACTATATGAAGAAGAACGGGGCATCAGGATTGGAGGAAGACTCATTAACAACCTGCGTTTTGCAGATGACACAACCTTGCATGCTGAAAGTGAAGAGGACTTGAAGCACTTACTAATGAAGATCAAAGATCATAGCCTTCAGTATGGATTACACCTCAACATAAAGAAAACAAAGATCCTCACAACTGGACCAATGAGCAACATCATGATAAATGGAGTAAAGTTTGAAGTTGTCAAGGATTTCATTTTACTTGGCTCCACAATCAACAGCCATGGAAGCAGCAGTCAAGAAATCAAAAGACGCATTACATTGGATAAATCTGCTGCAAAGGACCTCTTCAAAGTGTTGAAGAGCAAAGATGTCACCCTGAAGACTAAGGTGCACCTGACCCAAGCCATGATATTTTCAATCACATCATATGCATCTGAAAGCTGGACAATGAATAAGGAAGAGCAAAGAAGAATTGATGCCTTTGAATTATGGTGTTGTCGAAGAATATTGAATATACCATGGACTGGCGAAAGAATGAACAAATCTGTATTGGAAGAAGTGTGGCCAGAATACTCCTTAGAGGCAAGGATGACAAGGCTGCATCTTACATACTTTAGACACGTTTTCAGGAGGGCTCAGTCCCTGGAGAAGGACATCATGCTTGGCAGAGTACAGGGTCAGCGGAAAAGAGGAAGACCCTCAACGAGGTGGATTGACACAGTGGCTGCAACAATGAGCTGAAACATAACGATTGTAAGGATGGCACAGGAGCAGGCAGTGTTTTGTTCTGTTGTGCATAAGGTCGCTATGAGTCAAAACTGACTCGACAGCACCTGACAACAACAACAACAATGTATACCTTTGTAAACTTTTGCCTACAAATCTTGATGAGAATTGCTGCCATTAGGGCCATTTTTAGTGAGGCATGCAAAAACTGTCATATGGACTATAGCTAATAGCCTGACCATTAATCAGGCTACTGACAACCCTCAGACTGACATATAAAGCAAGCTTCTATGGGAAGGAAACATCTGGCTAAAAAATCAGTTCTGTTTCTGATAATCTTTTGTTACTTGTGTGGATCATCACGAGAAAGGTCCCTATGCTGAGAAGGGAAAACAACCAAAGAACAGACTGCTCTTGCCGACTGACTACAGAGACAGAAATGTCCTCTACTCCATAACAAACAGATGTGCAGCCAGCCACTTCCTGGATTTAAGAGAGAACAACCCATGGAGATTCACATGCCATCCTAGACTGGGCCTACATGCATGGACTGTCACTGTCATGCCAGACATCTATTTAGTGTTTTTCCATCCCCACAAGTGAAAGCCTAGTCCAAAGAACTAATGGGCCATATCTACCACGGCCTCCACCAGACTGAACTCAGTACATCTAGATAGTGCCCAGCTACCACCACTGACTGCTCTGACAGGGATCACAATAGAGGGTCCTGAACAGAGCTGGAGAAAAATGTAGAACAAAATTCTAACTCACAAAAAGACCAGATTTACTGGCCTGACAGAGACTAGAGAAACCCTGAGAGTATGGCCCTGGACACCCTTTTAGATCAGGGTTCTCCATTCAGCCAAAGGTTAGACAGGCCCATAAAACAAAATGAGACTAAAGGGGCACACCTGCCCAGAGACAAGAATGAGGAGCCAGGAGGGGACAGGAAAGCTGGTAAAAGGGAACCCAAGGTCAAGAAGGGAGAGTGTTGACATGTTGTGGGATTGTTAACCAATGCCATAAAATAATATGTGTAAAAAAAAACTGTTTAATGAGAAGCTAGTTTGTTCTGTAAACCTTCATCTAAAGAACAATAAAAAAAAGAAAAAGAAAATGCCAGACATCACAGAAAGGCTAACATGCCTATAAGACCCTGGCCAAGGCTAAAACCTGCCCAGGGATAGATTCCCAAACCAACAGGTCAGGGTGTTCTTGGAAGGTAGATCATATCAGGGCTTCTTATTCTATACAGAGATTTCCACTGCGTCTTGAATGAACTCTTCATGCTGTATATCACCCCAAGCCATAGGGTGCAATTGAGCCCTTCAGTGGACAGGCTTAAATGGCTGATGGGAGGGAACAAGACAACTCCAGCCTGAACTATACATCTCAGGCAAGCAGTCTGGGGTCTCAATGCAGCAGTTCCCTGAAAGGTCATTTCTAATTTGCACTGTATGTTTGATCAAACTGTCTATTACATAAAATGTGTTTCTTTTGTATACTACTATACCTGTCAGGAAACACTGGTGGTATAGTGGTTAAGAGCCACAACTAACCAAAAGGTCAACAGTATCAAATCTACCAGGTGCTCCTTGGAAACCCATGGAGCAGTTCTACTCTGTCCTATAGGGTCTCTATGAGTAGGAATCAACTTGACGGAAACAGGTATACGTGACAAAAGATCTGAGTTCCCACAGAGGTCACTGCCTCAAGACTAAGACAGACAACCCGAGTGGCTATACCCAGACAACCCTGACCTCAAGTCTCACGGGAGACGGGAGGGGATGGGGAGAACTGTTAATGTTGTCTCTTTTTCTTCCCACATTATCTCACAATGATGGACAGGCCCCTTATCCATGGCCCCCAGTGACACAGGCTTTTGCTACAGCTACCAGTCAGACCAATTGTTGGCTCTGTCAACATTTTGAACTAAGATGACAAGTCATCTCCCCACATTGTCCGAACTGATCTGTCAAAAAGGAGGATACCTCATTGACCAACTGAATGTGTAAACTGTTGTACTGAGGAGATCATGTGGTAAATGAATGTGGTTGACCCCACTACTCATGGAAAACATATTTTGAAGTATGAAAGCCACCTGTAGGGATTGCTCCAACTTTAGAAGGAAATTTCTCTCTGTGTGTTAAAAATGTAAAAGGCACGAGACTGGATGGTTTATTCTGAGAACAATGCTTTTAAAATTGAGTTTGATGTTACTCTGGATATGTAGAAATTGCAGAATATTACCAGGTAGTCCAAAGTACATTGACTGATTACACCAAATTTGAATTAGCCTGGTCTGGCAGTGATAATATATTGTTCAATTGTGCTGAGTAAAGGAGCTTTTTTTGTATTACTTGTACTGAAATGTGTACTGCTCTTATAATGTGCCGTGTTGGGAGAAACATGATGTTTTTTACCTAAATTAACCAGGACATGTTAGACACACACAAGATTGGATAAATGCAGTCCTTTGATCTGTTCAGTTGGCTTGAATTAAGCCTCAACTGGGGTGGCTGGTTGGGGTCTATCCTCTGAGCAGTCCTGATCAATCTGCTAGTAACTATCATTAAATGCTGCCTCAAATATTGTACAGATACAACATCCACCCGAGTTATGCACCAAACCCCAGACATGCAGCTCAACATCCAAAATGAGTGACGGGCATACCAGGACTTGGTACTGTTTTGCTTCTTTTTGTGGCAGCCTAATGGGAGTTGAGGGAGTGGACTCTTAAAAGAATGGTCTGCCTCTACACCTCCCATCCATATGCCTAAGTAAAGGTCTTGGGCCTAGAATATTCTCTGATAAAGAGGGTAGGAATTAGGTTGCTTTCTCTCTCAAAGTTCCTTCTCCTTATCAGAGAAGCATAAATAGTCAGTGAAAAAGAGTAAGACCCTTAACGAGATGGATTGACACAGTGGCTGCAACAATGGGTTCAAGCATAACAATGATTGTGAGGATGGTACAAGACCAGGAAGTGCTTGGTTTTGTTGTACATCGGGTCACTATGAGTCAGAATCGACTCAGTGGCACCTAACAATACATCAGAGAAGCTTTCCCACTGTTCTGGGTACAAAGTAACTTTCTCTGCCTCTTGCACATGCATGGGCACCACAAGGCAGCTGGCCAACTCTACATCTGTATCTGTTCCCGGACAGGAGGGAACGGAATCTCTTGTACTACAGCACAAGAGGGAAGACATGCCAGATTGTTAGAGCTGGTCTTGAGGAGTGGATTGAAGAGGAAACAGGGTTTCCAAGGCCAAACACGAGTGCCCTCATGTGGTCGGCTAGTTCACTATCATTTGCTGAGTCATACTTAAATGTAAACCCGTGGCTTGTAGCCACTATTGTCCACCACCATAAACACTCTGCCCTCCCACTGCTGAGTGCAGAGATCTGCTTTGGTCCTGCTGCCACCCAAGAGTTGCCTCATATGTAAGTCTTCCTAAAAAACTCCTTTGGTGTCACCCTGGAGTTTCCTGCCTCTTTCTTCGGTGTCTTGACACCTCCATTTTTGGAGGCGTGTTTCACAGTACTAGTCCGTATCTGGACAGTATAAGAAGGAAATAGAGGCCCAGAGATTAAAGAAACTCCTGTGTTCAGGAAGCTGAAAGATGCCCAGAATGACTAGAAACAGAGTGTACAAGAGAAGAGGTGGACAAAACAAAAGTCTGTAGAAATAGATGGAGATAGTATCATGTTGAGCCATGTTAAAGAATTTAGACTATTCCAAAAGTAACCAAAGTCTCTGGATGGTTTTAAGTAAGAGGTCATGTTGTGCTATGAAGAACGACTCTGGCTGCTGTCCGGGGAATGGATTACAGCTGAACAAGATGAGGCAGGAAGACAAGCAAGGAGCTTCAACTGTGCTCCATGGTACAGGTAATGGTAACCATTACTGGTGTGGAAGAGGAAGAAGTGATGGCGAAGGAAAGTAAATGTTTTCTAGAGACAAAAAGAAATAAAATCATGATGGATTGCTTCCATATGAGGATGAATAAAATGGGAGAAAAAAGGACAGATGATTCTCAACTTTCATAGACTAAAAGACTACAGAAAAAAACAGAAGCTTCCAATAATTTTATTATTAACCTAAGTAAGCAATACAATTAAAATAATAATTGTAATTTAGCATAGTATTTTCTAAAGCCTTGCCTTTTCTGATTTGATACTAAAAATTCATGATAAGATACACTGGAAAATATATTTTTCTCTTCAATTTCCTGTCATCATTTGGCTGATTTACCAACTGTCAGGCACTAGTTGTAAAGTAGATGGAAGGGTTAATAAGGAAGATTATGCTGACACAGAAAGGCTGCCTCCCTCAAACACACACTCATTTCAAGTGCATAGAAATACTAAACAATGTATAACAAAACATTTCTAATTTATGGCTAATCTTCAAATTAGAAAATGAAAATGCTCAGGGGCCAGAAACAAAGGGGAAATTCTGAGTCAGAGCAATGACCGCAGAAGAAAGCCAAGGGGCTTACAGGATATCAGTGACAATATCAGCTGGGTGTGTGTCTGCAATGGTTTGCTGGGAAGGAAGTTCAGTCAGTCCAAGACCATGATGCACCTAGAGTGGATATTGACCTAACTACATGAAACAGACTTAGCAAGGGCTGTCCTGTCAATGAAACAAGGTCTTACTAAATATCACTTACCCTAAGGAAGAGGCACAAGGTTTGCAATTTGTTCAGGGCAGGATATGGGTAACAAATCACCCTAAAAAATAGGAATCTCAGACATAGTTGACACATGAGTATCAAGTTCAAATAGAAATTACACAGGTAGAGTAGCAATTCCCAAACTGAGGCAGAAAACAAACAAACAAATAAACAAAAACTGGTCCTTCTAAAATGGATGAAACTTATAGGTTCCCGGCAGATGTAAATACAAACCTTCCCTATAAAAACATTTCCGCACCCAGCACACATAGATTTACGAAAGAAAAAGATTCCTGATAAACGGGTATCTTACATTATCAACAACTAAAGAGAGCCAATAAAACAACAAATGCAGAAATTTTTGCTTCGAGGATGACAGATACAGTTTTGTGGGAAAAAAAAAACAGTGCTGTTGAGTAGATTCTGACTCATAGTGACCCTATAGGACAGAGTAGAACTGCCCCATAGAGTTTCCAAGGAGCGCCTGGCGGATTTGAACTGCCGACCCTTTGATTAGCAGCCGTAGCACTTAACCACTAGCCACGAGGGTTTCCAGTTTTGTGAAAGCAACAATAAAAATAGCATCTTTTATAGATAAAAATAATAATAATAAAAAACCTTTGATTGTAAAAAGAAAAAAAATTTTGAAGTTCAGAGAACAGGATGGGATTGAAATACTGAACAAAAACCTGGAAGATGGAAGGGAGAATATTGGAATTAAAATATTAAAGGTTTTACATTAGTTGGGAGAAGAATAGAGAGAGAATGAATGACTTTCGACTTAAGTTTATGTTAAAAACATAAACTGAGGCATAAAATAATAGAAATAGAATTATTAATTTTCAAGCCTGGAGGAGAGAAATGAATAATAAATAAAATCCAACAGAAGGTAAGGGATGAAAACAAAAATATGGTAAAGACAACAAACAAGAGAAAGACAGAAAAAAGAAAAAAACATTTAATCTAAACTGATTGATTTAAACAAACTAATTACAAATCAGACTATCTGATCAAATTTTAAAGATAAATCCAACTGTTTAGAGAAAGGACACATAAAACAAAATGACACAGAAAGTTTGAAAATAAGCAGAAATATATACCAGGCCAAAAAAAAAGTAATAAACTGACAAAAATTTGTATTTGTAGTTTTAATACTGGCAAGATATAACAAGTAAAAAAAGCATGATATGGAGAATATAAAATAAGCAATCCAAAGAAATTAAATAATAGTAACGAACCTGTGCACCTGACAATATAGTCATAAAAAATGCAAAGCAAGACCAACAAAACTGAAGGTTCGAATTTGGCCAATCCATAATCATACTGAAATATTTTAAACACTTGTTTTCAAAAGAAAAGAACACTCAAAAAAAAAAAAAACTTGTTAATATAGATTTGAATAACACAACTCATATATACATGTAGTCCCCGACTTAGGATGTATTCCAGTTATGACCAACCACCCTTTTTTTTTTTTTTAATACATCTTATATTAGTGGAGCCCTGGTGGCCCAGTGGTTAAGAGTTCAGCTGCTAACCAACATGTCAGCAGTTTGAAACTACCAACTGCTCCTTGGAAGCCCTACAGGGCAGTTCTACTCTGTCCTACAGGGTTGCTGTAAGTCGGAATCAATTCAATGCCAATAGGTTTGGTTTTTACAGTTAGTAATACATACAACATGCAATGTTGCACCACACAATTTACTGCTGCTGTCATTCTCAGGTGTTCACTCACAGATGTCCAGTGTTGTGATTTACTGTTCAAAACAATATCATATACCAGGCCATAATGAAAATTTTTTAAAAAAGAGGTATTTGACTTATGTCAGAACTAAATTCCAAAGGAGCTGTTGGAATGGAACCCCAACATAAGTCAGGGACTGCCTATATATATATACATATATATATGTGTGTGTGTGTGTGTGTGTGTGTGTATGTTTATGCACATGTATAAATACATATATATCCAAAACCCATTGCCGCTGAGTCAATTCCGACTCATAGCAACCCTGCAGGACAGAGTAGAACTGCCCCATAAATTTCCAAGGCTATAGTCTTTACAAAAGCAGACTGCCATATTTTCCTCCCATGAAGCAGCTGGTAGGTTCAAACTGGCGATGTTTCCATTAGCAGCTGAGTGCTTAACCACTGACCCCCAAGACTCCATACACATATAGACATTTATATATGTTTTTATATAGAATCAAAATCGTTAATTTTTTTACACTGTCTTAGTTTTCTAGTGCTGCTATGTTGGAAATGCCACAAGTGGATGGTTTTAACAAAGAAATTTATTCTTTCACAGTTTATTAGGCTAGAAGTCTGAATTCAGGGCATCAGCTCCAGGAAAAGGCTTTCTGAGCCAGTTCTGGTGGAAGATCTTTGTCATCAATCTTCCTCTGGTCTAGGAGTTTCTCTGTGCAGGAACCCTGGGTCCAAAGGATGCACTCTGCTCCCAGTGCTGTTTTCTTGATGGTATGAGGTCCCCTTGTCTGTTCGCCTCTCTCTTTTATATCTCAAAAGAAATTGGCTTAAAACACAACCTAATCTTGTAGATTGAGTCCTCCCTCATTAACATAACTGCAGCTAATCCCACTTCATTAACGTCATAGAGGCAGGATTTACAGCACATAGGAAAATCACATAGGATGAGAAAATGGTGGACAATCACACTAGACTGGGAATCATGGACTAGCCAAGTTGACACACATATTTTCTGGGGACACAATTCAATCCATAACACACTGTAAATATTCAATAGAGACCGTATATTCTTTTTAAGAGTACAGAGAACATCCATGAAAATTGACCAGGTTCTAAGCCACAAAGGAAGTTACAATAAATTCCAAAAATCGTGTTCTCAGACAATAATGCAATTGAATTAGCAATAATGAATACATGCAAGCATATAAGAAATAATGTATTCCTATTTTTTTATACTACCTTAATAGTTAAAGAGGACATAACTTTGAAAACTATAATTCTTTTTATAACTAAATGACCAAAATAAAAATTACATAACTGAATATTTGTAGTACAGCTAAAGTAGCACTTGGAGGGACATTTACAGCATTAAAAAAAAAGAATTACAAATAGTAAACCTGCTGTGTAACCATTCTTGACACAATAAATTCAAAACGGTAGCAGAAGAAACCCAAAGTTGAAGCAAACAAATCATAAAAACCCAGATTGGAAGTTCACAAAATAAAATAAACACCCAAATGAACATGAACCAATGGATCATCAAAACCAAAGTCTATTTTTTTAAGTTATTATTAAAATATATATTAAAAAATACTTTTTGTAAGACTGGCTAAGAAAACTAAAGATGAAGAAAAGTAATATTAATAATAATTACAGCTGCTAACCAAAAGGGCAGCAGTTTGAAACCACCAGCAGCTCTGTGGAAAAGAAGGCCTGGTGACCTACTCTCTAGGCCAGCCTAGGAAACCCTTTGGAGCAGTTCTACCCTGTCCTATAGGGTCTCTGTGAGTTGGAATTGACTCAAGGGCACACAACAACAATAACAGCATCTTTTGCTTTATTTTAGGAAAGATCATGTCCTTTGGAATTCTTTTATGACGTGACATTGAAATTTTTCTGCATAGTTCTGGACTGACCTCAGGCCAGCTTAAGGAGAAAAATCTTTCTAGTGTTTACATTCTGACCATACCAAAAAAAAAAAAAAAAAAGCAAACCCATTGCCATCAAGTCAATTTTAACTCATAGCAAACCTATAGGAGAGAGTAGAACTGCCCCATATGTTTTCCAAGGAGCAGCTGGTGGATTTGAACTGCCAGCCTTTTGGTTAGCAGAAGAGCTTTTAACCACTGCACCACCAGGGCTCCATTCTTATCATAGGAGACATAATATTAACTCCTTTTACTTCTCAATCTAGAACCAATGGTCCTATAAGGTGGAAATATAATAAAATTATGTTTTGCCACTCACTGGATCACCAGGAAAAGGAGCCCTGATGACACAGTGGTTAAGCACTTGGCTGCTAACCTAAAGGTCTGCTGTTCCGAGCCATCAGCCACTCCATGGGAGAAAGATGTGGCAGTCTGCCTTGGAAACCTTATGGGGCAGTTCTATCCTGTCCTGCAAGGTCATCATGAGTCGGAATCTACTCAATCACCATGGTTTGCTTTTTCAGCTTTTGGATAACCAAGGAGAAATGAACTTTTATGAAAACACAGTTCTGTTCCCTGACACAAAGTGTTAAGAAACCTTAGCAGTATCACAGAGCATAATGGTACACTGCAACGTACCAGAGGGTTGTGATTGCATTACCTCTTTTTACACAAGACTTGATTCCAATTCTTCTTATAAAACACAGTGTGAGGAGACAGCATAATAGTTCAGTTACCCACATTTACTTTGTTTTAGATTCCCTCACCTTTTTCAAAGTTACATACAAAACCATGTTACTTTTATAGTATCCCTCTTTTATTTTTTTTATCTCCCCAGCACCTATTCCTCTACTTCTAATTATTTATAACATGGCGCTCAGAAAGAATGATAATACTCCACTGGCATGAGTGAAGTGATTTTAGGGCCAAACCAAAAACCCACTGCCGTCGAGTAGATTCCAACTCATAGCGAACCTGTGGGGTTTGTTTCCAAGGTTGTAAATCTCTACGGAAGCATCCTGCCACGTCTTTCTCTTGCTGAGCCACTGGTGGTTTTGAATCGCTGACCTTTTGATTAGCAGTCCATCAATTTAACCACTGCACCACCAGGGCTCCTTACTCAGGCTTTACCAGGATGATGTCAGGGTGTTGGCTAGGGCTGTGGTTCTCACCTGAGGTTCAAGGTCCTCTTCCAAGCTCACAAATTGTTGGAAGAATTCATTTTCTATCAGCTGTGGGATAGTGGTCTCCATTTTCCTGTTAGCTCTGGGCCGGGGATCACACTCGGTTCCTACAGGCCACCTTATTTTCCTTGCCATATAACCCCCACAGGCAGTTCGCAATATAGATATTTGGTTTCAGTGAGGTCAGCTGGACCACAACCTTCTTAGTTCTTCATATGAGACCAGCTGGAAGAAATGTCTGCTTTTAGAAGACTCATTTGATTAGATCAATTACCTCCAGGATTATCTCCATTTTGCTATGTAATGTAACATGATCACGGAAGTGATAGCTCATCATATTCACATGTTCCACCCTTACTCAAATGACCGATTATTACATAAGGGTGAATGTAATTGAGGGTCATCTTAGAATTCTGCCTACCACACACCCCTTCCTTACTCTCAGCTAACAACTTTACTTCTTAATTCAGTAATTTAAAAAAAATGAAGAAGCCCTCAGAAGAGAACTGTATCTTTTCACTGGCAGATCTAACAACGTACCTTCATGTAAACTGTATACCTATCTTTACTCCTGAAACTCTGAGTGAACTTTCCATTCCCCTACCTAAGGGTAACTATACCTTTAATTCACTAGATCTTATCCCTATTCACTTACTCAAGGTCTTTTCTATTGTAATTAGCCCTGTACTCACCTGCATCATCTGTTTTAGTCCACTTATAACTAGATTATTCCTACCCACATATAACAGTCTGTAATATAGCCCATCTAAAAACAAAAACTAAAACTCTCTCTTGACTCACATCCCCTTCCAGCTGTGACCACGTTTCTGTATTTCCCTTTAGAGCAAAATTGTCAATCGTAGTTATCTCATCTTGCTCAAATGCCATTTTCTGCAGAACGCACTCAAATCAGGCTTTCCTTCCCATCACCTGGCCAAGGGCATAAATGACCTCCTTTTGCCAGTTGCAATGATCAAGTCTCAGTCCTGATCTAATATGAACTCTCAGCAGCATTTTTGATCATTCCCCCTTTCTTGAAATACTTCCTGTCTCTTGAGTTTCTGGACATCATTTTGTTCTGTTTTTCCTCGATGACAGTTACTTTTATATTGTTTGTGAATCTTTCTCCTCATCAAACCTGTAAATATAAGAGTACCCCAAGTATATTTGTTTTATATTGCCACAATAATCCCTTAAGAGGATCTCTAAAACTCGATGCTAATCAGCAATAAATATTTATATCTCACTTTTCTGTAGGGTTCAACTGATCTAGACTGGGCTCAACTGGGCTTTCTCATGCATAGGTGGATTGACCCTGTATCAACCATCCTCCTTCTGGAACTGGTGAGCTAGCCTGGGTATGTCTTCTCATGGTAATGGCAGAGTGTAAAAGCACAAAAAATGTACAAGTAGCTTTTCAAGTCTCTGCTTACATCACATTTGCTAGTGTAACATCGGTAGAAGTAAGTCTCAAAGGCAAACACAGGGTCAGGATGAGAGGACCCCAAAAAGTTACATGGCAAAGAGCATGGGTGGAAAGAGGGATGAATATTTGAAGCCTTTAATTCAACCAATTGATCACATTAGGGCTCAGTCTTCGTGCCTCTTCTTTGTTTATAGCCACCACTTAAGGTGACCTCATCCAATGCCATTACTTTAAATATCAATTCTATTGTTGACTCCAAATTTAAATATAAATCTCCACCCCGATCTCTTCCCAACTAATTTATCTAATACCTACTTAATAGCTCACTCCATGTGGATGTTTAATAGATATATCATACATAATACAGTCAACGCCAAACACTTGATTTTTCTACCTAAACCTGCTCCTACTTCATCATTCTCCATTTCTAAAAACGGCATCATCATTCACTTACTTGGTCAGGACAAAAACACTGGAGTTATTCTTGACTTCTCCCTCTTATACATTTACAATGAATATATCAACAAATCCTTTTGACTTCACTTTCAAAATATACACCTCATCTGATTCAGGTCCACTGGTACACCAAGTCCACTGGTACCATGTAGTGCAAGGTATTTTCTTCTCTCATCTGAATGACAATCACTTCTATCCATAAGGTCACTCTGTGTGACAGTTAAGGTTATGTATCAACTTGCCTGGGCCATGACTTTCAGTGGTTTGGCAGATATTACACAATCATCCTCCATTTGGCAATTGGATGCGAGCAGCCAATCAGTTGAAGGGCCAAATAGTTAAAAGCCAATCAGTTGAAAACCAATCAGTTGAAAAGCAGTTAGTTTCCTTGGGGGTATGACTTACATCCAATAACCAAAACCAAACCCAGTGCCGTCGAGTCGATTCCGACTCATAGCCACCCGATAGGACAGAGTAGAACTGCCCTGTAGGGTTTCCAAGGAGCACCTAGCAGATTCGAACATCCGACCCTTTGGTTAGCAGCTGTAGCACTTAACCACTATGCCACCAGCGTTTCCTTACCATATATATGTATATATATATGGGTGTTCTGGCAAAGCTCTCTTTTGCACCCTGCATCTGACTTATCATCCTCTCCCCTCCATTCTTGGGACATGAGTCAATAGTCTTCTGCCTGACTTGCCAGTTTTGGGTTCTTCAGTCCCTGCAACCATATGAGTCCAGAGAAGCCTCCAGCAAAGATGCCTGACCCATGGATTCGGGACTTGTCAGCCTCCACAAGTATGTGAGCCATTTTCTTGAGATAAATCTCTCTATATGTATTTATGTATATACACTTTATTGGTTTTTGTCTCTAGAGAGCTCAGCCTACAATACCTTGCTTCTACCCTTGCCTGCTACAGGTCCTTTGCCAAATATCACCCAGTATAATATTTTTAAAACATAAACTGTATCATGAAACTAGCTTTCCTGTTCAAAATCATCAGTTCCTTTCATTAACACCTAGAATAGGTGAGAAAGTCTGCTAAAGCCTATAAAACCGTGCCTGTTAGCCTTGTCCTAACTTTCTAACATTATGTCCTATCCTTCTTCCTCTTACCAATTCTATTTACACAATATATTCCATCCATAATATAATGACATTCTAACTGGTTGTCAAAAACAATTAAAATGCTCCACCTTAAGGTCTTTGCAGTTCTACCAAGAATGCTCTTGAAATGTATGCATGAACTTTTACCTGTCTTCGCTGAGGTTCCTGTTGAAATGTCACCTTTTTAAGGAGTCTCTGTTACTTAAGCCATCTAAACTGGAAGCTCCATTGTTTTCCATCCTTTTATTTTGCTATATGTTTATCTTCAGTACTACCACTACCTATTATCATGTTTCTTACTTCTGTGTTTAGTGTCTACAGTCCCCAGGAGAATGAAGTCCCCATGACAGCAGTCACTGCATCTATTTTATTGACCCTGATGGAGCAACAGTTAAGCGTTTGGCTGCTAACCAAAAGATTGGCAGTCCAAACCCACCCAGAAGCTCCTCAGGAGAAAGACCTGACAATCTGCTCATAACCAAGAAAACCCTGCAGAGCAATTCTACCATGGGTCGAAAATTGACTTGATGACACCCAACAACAAAAAATATATCCCATATACATAAAACACTGCTTAATACATAGGAATACTCAAAAGATATTTATTGAATGTTGAATACTAAATAAGTTGATTAAACTGAACTAATACTTCTTTTCAATCTGCAGGGTCTATCTATAACCCTTCTCAACTCTGTTATTCACACTATTAATCTTGTTGGTTGTAACAATAGTATGTAAATATTAAAGATCAATTCCAAATAGTGATATAAGTAAACAATAAAGCTCTTATAAACAAATTTTTATATATTTCTCCTGGAATACATATGCAAGGACTTTCCCAGAAATAGAACTTCTGAGTTATAGGATATGTATATGTTCAAATTTAGGATAATACCAATTTGTTTTCCAAGCTATCAACAAAAAAAATGGATAAATGAAGTTTATTTATGAACAGGAATATTACACAATGTAGAAGTAAATATTAATGCTATAAACAGCAATGTAAATGATTTCTAGGAAAGTTATGTTAGATGAAAAAAGGCAACCTCCAAATGTATACTTAATTATAATATATTTCTACAGTTCATAAGAAAACAAGCTGAACAATTTATTTTTAAGGACACATACATATGTGGTAAAGAATAAAAATACAAAATTGGTTGGACTGGGAATGGAAAAAGAGGGATAAGATTTAAGTGGCACATAGATAGCTTTGAAGGTATTGTTCATGTCTTAGCTTATAAGCTGTATGATGGATTAATGAATGTTAATTTTATTTTATGCTTCATTATTTGTATGTAGATTATGCATATCCTTTCGTACAGATCAAACTGAATACACCCACTACTCACTTATTGACATGGTTAGGTTCCAAAGACCAGATTGTCACATGAAAATCAGTGTTAAGCAAAAATGGAGGATTACTACATCAGATCACAAGATGGAGGATGACTACATCATTATATAACTGTCAAATTATATTATTACATAACTGCCAAACTACTGAGAATCACGGCCCAGCCGAGTTGACACATAACCTTAACCATCACAGCCAGCATTACTCTCGCCTCACACCTCGGCATTCCTTACTGCCAAAACATATGTTGTAAATGCACAAAATAGTTGGATAGGGGATTTTTACTATTGTCGTAAATGCAAATTGTCAGATAACAAGATAGTTGATAAGTCGATAAGTGAGGAGTAGGTGTACTTTTTTTTGAAATACATAATTATTGGCTATTGAGCACTTACTCTGAGTTCCCCACTTAACTACATTTACACTACACCTGACTTTTATAAACCAACAACCACAAAAAATTTTGAGAATATTAGGTATCCTAGGTCAGAAGACAATTACAAAGCTTTATTTGTAAGGTTGCAAAGAATGACCCACACACAGCACATAAAAACCTTCAGAAGATCATTAAACAACAAACAGTGATTACCTGCTCGTCTCCGCCCTTTCTTCACTGAGAACAAAGGAGAGAGATTCTATATTTTAAAATATCATTTTGAAATATTTTCCAAACATAGACAGTGACTGGTATGTGTCCTCTGAAGATCCCAGAAAGCAGGGAAGATTCTTATGCAATTCATGTATACATAGGAGAATGGGGTCTATAGTTTCTTTAATCCTTTTGAAATCAAAAACTTCTGTGGTTCGGAAAGTCCTGGGACCACTATAACCTAAAATTGAGCTGTTTTGCTTGTGTGGGTGCTGACCAGCACTTAAAGTGCTGAAATGATAGGGAAAGCCAGGTTTGGCTACATTTCCTCTTTGCTTTGTAATATGGGGGAAAGATCCATGAAGAAGACATTTTCTATTATTATTATATGTCCCATTTCTCAGAATCAAAGGTTTAGTTTAAGAAAGTCCTCATACTTCATGGAAAGGCATCTATTTTGCCTCTCAGATTCAGTCACCACCAGCTCTCACTACCTTTCTGCCCTCTCAGGCTCAGAAGCAACTCCGCTATCTAAGCCATTTTCACATGTCCCTTGGCAGTGATTACAGAGCCACACATACAGTATGGTATAAATTAAACTAAGTGAAAAATTAACTTCCTGAAGAAAAACCACATGCTGTCCTCCTCCAAAATATGTGTTCGCCCTGACCTTTTGGAGGCATCAAGATGTCCCAGCCCTTTAACTTCATGAAAGTCTTTTTAGATCACTTACTCCCAGGGCAGATTTATGTCTGGAAAATTTGGAGTTGCTTACCAAAAGGATGAGAGTCATTTATTTTCCTGTTACTGGTCTGCCACATGAATGAGATAACATCAGCTAAAATATTCAGCAGAAGCTATTCCTGGTTTTTTCCCTTTCCCTCTTTGAGACCCGTTACCTATTTAACTCCATCCTGTCAATTAAACCAGAGAAAAAACGCAAAGAACTAATTAGGCAACTGTGTAATTTTAATTAGCTGTTTTGATAATTAAACTAATTAGTTCCCCTGTGTTTCCACAATATGTGGTGGACTGGTTTTGATATCACAGCTTCAGAGTTCCATTCCATTAGTTAATTAGTCACTTTTGCATTAGAAAGCTTTATTAATGGCCTTAATTTGCAGTTGAAATGAGAAATCTGCTGTCAATAATTTGGAAAATTGCCTACTGTTTGATTATAAAGTACAAAAGTAGCAGCACACCATTACATATGCAAATCCCAAGGGTTATTTCCTGGATGCTTAGCTTTCTTGATCTACATTTCATCCTCTCTCGCTTTCTGTTTTTTCTTGACCCTGTTAGGGGAAAGAGAATCCAGCTTATTAAGAAAATGAAGGCCTGTTTTTTTTTTTTTTTTTTCTTTTCCCCTTGTCCTGTACTGCATGTATGCTTGTGCCTGCAATTGTTAAAGTTATTGCTTGCTTTGTACCTAATTAGTGTCCTTGGAATTAAATGAACAGCTCTGTATACACCTCTAGCTCCTGCAGCCATGTTTGTGCATTGAATAATTGATTCTACTCTGCTAATCAGATAGGGACATAATGAGCCAGTTTAATTAAATGGGGATCTAACCTGGTGAACACTGGGAAAATATTTGCTCATTTACTTAGTAAAAGGCCACAGTTGCTTTTCATTGGATAGAAGGGAAGGTTGTGGAAAGTAAGTAGGCTCTCAAAGCAGAAACAGTTCAGTGGTTGTCTACCACTACTTGAATAGCAAAAAGGTTTAGTTAGTTTGGGAGTGGGGGTGGGGGTGGGAAGAGTTTAATCAAAGGGCCAGAAGACGCTGAAACCGCTGACGGGTACCCAGCCTCTCTCAAAGGTGTCAGCATCGCTGTTCCACTGTGTTCCAAGAGACAGATTTCCTGGTTGTACATGGTTTTTAGTGATTTGCAGAAGGAATCTCAACTCACTTACTGCCAGTTGGTGCCTGTGTAACTGCATAAAGGTAAGGAACTGTGGTAGTTTATCTTCTTGGTAAGTGACGGGACATACTTGTTTTTTCTCCAATGATCATGTGGATTTATGTTGAGGATTACTGCTAGAAACTAATAATCAAATGTGTAACTTGTGTAACCTTATTACTGTGCTGTGAAAATAGAGAGGGGGGAAAGACTACGCCAAGGCGCAGGAGGAGTTTCAAGTTCTCTGTGAATTTTGAAAAGGAAACTTAGGACTTCAGGGATAGCAGCTGATGCTTTTTCAAACTTTGAACTCACTGGACAAATAATTGTGCTTGAACACAGATGAAATCTTTGGAATGGGAAGATGATTATGGTCTTAAAATGTAAAAGAGTACCTACATTTTTAAAGACAGCTTAAGTGAAACCACATTCAATATAATCTGCAAAGCCCAGCTCCAGTTAAACGACGGATGCGTACATCTCCTGTAATTCTAATTGCACGTCAGACTAACTTTACCTGCAGGGAGAAAGTATCGCAAGGCCAATATAGAAGCAACATGGTGCTCATCTGCTCTGGTGTACTAGGATGAAATAGCATATTGACCCTGTATCTATACTCTGAGTAAAAGCGATTGTCATTCTGCCACTGTAACACCTTGTTGCCAGTGGCGATGTAATTAAAGCTGTGAGGACTCATTTTCCATTCTTATCTCTTAAGCTCCTCTGAATCAGAAACTATTTGTCTCTGGTAACTGAGAAAACCTACTACAAGGCTACATGTTTATGTATGAATTTTTGGTAGCTTTTCCTTTTTAAGGGACTGAAGTTATATACATGATTACCAACATTCACCCAAATAATGTTTATATACAAATGTTGGTATGTGTGTAATATGCACATATTTGCATGTATATACTGTGAGTATATTTATATATGTGCATACAGCATCACATATATAAAAGTATATATACACACACATAGTCTAAATTTTACTCACCCCCTTTTCTCCTCTATTAAAATTCCAAATGGCTAAGAGGATTTTCTCAATTTAGTCATACTTTTAATCTTCACTGAAATGAGTGATGACTTCTTATAATAAAAAGTTGACAGGCTTACATTGCGCACCGGTGGATTAGTTTCCCTTGGTGATGAGGTTTTCTTTTGTGCGCCGTGTGTCTGTTTGATGGAGGTTTAACAGAAAGCATTTTGGCAGAAATTGGATGCAGCAGGGATCATCTGGAGATGGCTGCTGTTCGATAATAACTGCACACAGTAACTTTTTTTTCTCTTCCTTTTTTTTTTTTTTTTAATTCTTCAGCCAGGTGACAGAGAGAGCCAAAATATTTTTTCCTCTTAAAAATGAAGAATTTTTTTTTTCTTTTTAAGAAGAATAAAGCATGTGCCTATTCTGCAGGTACCTCAAAATATTTAATGTTCTTAGGCCATTGTTTAACGTAAGCCTGGCAAAAAGCTTTCCCTGTCGGGAGATATCTACCCGGAAATATCTGAAAAGTGTATTTCTAATAACCAAAGTCTTTAATCCTCCAGAAATCAGCATAAAAACAGGAGTTGGCTAATGGGAAAATTAGATGTTTTATAGAAAATACACATTGGATACTTTCCTAAATTCAAAGAGACTCGTGTGCCATAATTTGCATTATTCCTCCCCATCCTCACCCCTTCTTGTAATTCCATTTTATTACTCATTGGAAGCATTGAAAGTCTCATAATGAAGACTTTCCAGATGTCGAATGTAGTGGAACATGCTCCAAGCATATGTATATATTTATACTTGTGAATATATACACACAGAGCAAGTAAATAACGGAAAGAACACAGCTCATTCCACAGGAAAGCTCTGACCAGGTGGGTGGCAGCTAATAACATTCACTAGCCTCTGAGCACTACATCCAGCCATTCAATGCATGTCAATCTACGTTTGATGTGAATAAAGTTGAGATCTAGTATGCGGTACAAATGAGAATTTCCTTTAATAAAGGGATGAGTATATATGTGTATGCATATGAGTATATATGTGTATGCATATATGTATATATGTATATATATATATATGCACACATATAGATGCATTTAATACTGTCATTTTGTGATTCTGTCCAATAGCAAATAGTTATTGCTAAGTGAAAAGTGGGAGGGTTTAATTATTGCTTTGATTTGCCAATAATAAAGAAAACCTTCAAGTCTGCTCACAGTGTGAAGCTCTTAGATCCTGGCAAAAGGCTTATGATAGAGATAGGACCAGCCTAATCTGTACTTACCTCTGCTTCAGACAGGAGCGGTGACAATCCTGCCTGGCTTGTCAAGTTTCAAGAACTCGCAATCCTTAATTTAAACACTTGAGAGATCTATGGAGCCTGTCAGTCTGGTTAATTAAGCTCTGTCTTCTTTTACTCCTCCTCCCCACCAAAACAAAATCTGGCTTTTTTTTTTTTTTTTTTAATGCTTCTTAAGACTTTATCTACTGATTAAGCAAACAGGTTCTAGCCTAAGTACTATGATCCTAGAAGCCTTAAGTGGAATGCTTTTTGCTCTTAAAGGGAACATACTTCAAAATCTTCCCTTGGAAGTGTCATGTATAGATTGGTCTTAGTGTACTCAGATTCCCTATTTCAGAACTAATCAAAGAAAACCTTGGAAAATTCAAAGCAATAAATAATACAAAAATGATGTGTATATTAGAATATATGTCAGTACTTAATTTTTAACATGGATTACTTCACACAGAAATATGTAATACTTCAAAGTTGATAGTATCAATTCTTTCTAAACCATGAGAACTGGGTTTCTGAAAATCTTTTAGAAGAGAATTGTGAATAAGATCTTAGTATCCTATGGGAAAAATGAGGTTAGGCAATTAAGGGTCTCAAGTATACCTATGAAAGTCTCAAAATGCTATATATTAACTACTATATCTTCCCACCGGCCTGGCCTGCAGGATACCAGGGAATTGCTGCTTCTGCTTTTTCTTTTAATGTTTTATTGGAAAATTGAAAACAGACTCAAAGATAGAATAATATAACAAATCTCCATGTATCAAACCAGACTCAGCAATTACCAACCAATCCATAACCCTGGTGGTGTAGTGTTAAGAGCTACAACTGCTAACCAAAAAAGATCAGCAGTTCAAATCCACCAGCCGCTCCTTGGAAACTCTATGGGGCAGTTCTACTCTGTCCTATAGGGTCACAATGAGTTGAAATCAACTTGACAGCAATGGGTTATGGGTTACTGTATAATGAAGAAAGCGGGCTAAGAGTGGCATTTCATATATTGCATTTTATATATCTTAAACTAAGTTAATGAATACTGTATAATCAATTTCAATTTACCTTCCTTTGATGGCTAAATTGGTTTTAGGGTCTTACTCTCTCTCATTTCGGTAATATGCTCATAAATTTTTGATTTTGTTTTTAGATAATATTTATAAGAGCAGATGTTTTTCTCATTTTTGTCTTCATCAAATATTTAGTGACTTTCTGATTTTAGGCTCTGTAAGTCATGCTTCCATGTGCTTTTGTGGTCCCAGAGACAGAGGCTTGGGTATTGCTCTGCATTGTTTCAGATTTCTCGCTTCTTCCTCCACTCCTCCACCCAAAGTAATTACCCTAGCTGAGTCACTTCAGGCGAAAACACACCCTATCAAGCCTCCTTAAACATCTCAGTTTCTCCCACAAAAATCATGCAGGAATATCTGCGTGTCCTCTTGCTTGGCTACATTTATCCTAACGCTCCACTTCTGAAAGTCTTATTCTATATTGCTCTTTGCCTTATTGATTTTATATTGGTTCCAATCTCCCATCATTTCTAATAATCAACGGAAGTGAGCCACAGTTCATAGACATAGAAATTGGAATTCTTAAGGGTGGGAGGGTTATATATTACAGTAAATCCTATAGACTAAACATTCTAGTATGGCAAATGTGTGATTTGGGAGGGATTGCTGAAAAATTACATTCCACTGATTCTCCTTGCTTTTTCTCTTATCGACTTCTACTTTTATGACTTTATGGTCAGAAAACATGCTTTGTAATATTTCAAAGCTTTGGATTCTGTTAAGGCTTGCTCTATGGCCTAATATGTGGTCTATTCTGGAGAATGTTCCATGTGTACTGGAAAAGAAAGTATACTTGGCTGCTGTTGGGTGGAGTGTTCTGTATATGTCTACAAGGTCAAGTTGGTTCGTTGTGGGATTTAGATCTTCTGTGTCTTTATTAAGCTTCTTTCTGGATGTTCTGTCCTTCACCAAAAGTAATGTGTTGAAGTCTCCTCTTATTATTGTGGGGCTGTCTATCTCTCTTTTCAATGCTGTTAAGAGTTTGTTTATGTATTTTGGAGCCCTGTCATTGGGTGCATAAATATTTATTATGGTTATACCCTCCTGGTATATTGATCCTTTAATCGTTATATAGTGTCCTTCCTTATCCTTTGTGATGGATTTTACTTTAAAGTCTATTTTGTCAGAGATTAATATTGCCACTCCTGCTCTTTTTTGATTGTTGATTGATTGATCATTTTTTTTCACTCTTTGAGTTTGAGTTTGTTTGTATCTTTAAGTCTAAGGTGTGTCTCTTGTAGGCAGCATATAGAGGATCATGTTTTTATTTTTATCCATTCTGCCACTCTCTGTCTATAGCTGCATTTAGTCCATTTACATTCAGTGTAAATATTGACAGGAATGAGTTTAGTTCTGTATTTTGATGTCTTTGTGTGCGTGTGTGTGTGTGTGTGTGTGTTCTTGACAGTTTCTTTTTTCCACTTAATTTTCTGTGCTGAGTCGTTTTTCTTTTTATATTGTCGTTCCTTTTCTTCATTGTTGTTGCTTTTGTATTTGCCGAGTCTTCATGTTTTTCTATTTTGATGTGTAGAATTGTCAGTTTCCTTTGTGGTTACCTTAATATTTACCCCTATTTTTCTAACTTTAAACCAAACTTTTATTTTTTTATATTGCCTTGACTTCCTCTCCATATAAAAGATGTATGACTACAGTCTTTAGTCTCTCTTTATTGATTTAATTGTTGTCACCTTTTACATAATGATGTCTCTGTTTCCTTGTTTTGAGTATTTTCGCTTTGATTTACTTTTGTGATTTCCCTGTCTGGGTTGATATCTGGTTGCTCTGCCTTGTGTTCTAGTCTTGAGTTGTTATCTGATGTTACTGATTTTCTAACTGGAGGACTCCTTTTAGTATTTCTTGTAATTTTGGTTTGGTTTTTGCAAATTCTCTAAACTTCTGTTTATGTGGAAATGTCCTAATTTCATCTTCGTATTTGAGAGGCAGTTTGCTGGATATATAATTCTTGGCTGGCAGTTTTTTCCCTTCAAGGCTTTATATATATGTCATCCCATCGCCTTCTTGCTTCCGCGATTTCTGCTGAGTAGTCCCAGCTTATTCTTATTGACTCTCCTTTGTAGGTGACTTTTTGTTAATCCCTAGCCACTCTTAAAATTCTCTCTTTATCTTTGGTTTTGGCAAGTTTGATTATAATATGTCTGGGTGACTTTCTTTTGGAATCACTTTGTGTGGGGTTCGATGAGTATCTTGGATAGATACCTTCTCTCTCATCTTTCACGGTATCAGGGAAGTTTTCTGCCATTAAATTTTTAACAATTATCTCTGTATTTTCTGTTAACCTCCCTTTTCTGGTACTCCAGTCACTCATAGGTTATTTCTCTTGATAGAGTCCCACATAATTCTTAGGGTTTCTTCATTTTTTTTAATTCTTTTATCTGACTTTTCCTCAGATATGTTGGTGCCAAGTGCTTTATCTTCAGCCTCACTGAGTCCCATTTTCTCAATTCTGCTCCTACGACTTTCTATTGAGTTGTCTAATTCTGAAATTTTATTGTTAATCTTCTGAATTTTTGTTTGCTGTCTCTCTCTGGATTCTTGCAGCCTATGAAAGTTGTCATTATGCTCTTCTCTAATCTTTTTACATTCCTCTAATGCTATATCTGTGCATTCCTTGCCTTGTTCTGCCTTTTGCCTGATCTCCTTCCTGATCTCTTAAAGAGTTCTGTATATTAATCTTTTGTATTCTACCTCTGGTAGTTCCAGGAAATTCTCTTCATCCAGAAGATTTCTTGATTCTTTGTTTTGGGAGCTTGCTGAAGCCATCAAGATCTGCCCTTTCGTATGATTTGATATTGACTATTGTCTCCAAGCCATCAATAAGTTATTGTATTTATTTATTTATTTTAAGTTTGCTTACTGTGTCCTAACTTCTTGTTTTGTTTCGTTTTGGTATGCCCAAATAGGCTGCTCATGTGAGCTCGTTTGATTATTGGCACCCGTGAAGCTCTAATGTCCTGTTACCAGATGGTTGGAGTTGTTACTAGGAATGTGAGCCCAGGAGTATGTTTATTTTTCTTGTGCGGATTCAGCTCAAGTGTCCAGGTATTTGGTCACCAAGTATGTGGTGCTCGCTCTCACCTACAGTCTTAAATGAGCAGGGATGACTCATGTAGGCACAGATATCTGACTGCAGTAGGGGGTCATGGGCTGAGTAAGGCAGGGGACTGACAACCACCCCTAAGTGTCTGTGAGGAAAGCATGTCTCTGTTCCCTAGTGCACCTAGGTGGGTGGGTTTTGCAGCTGGACTATGGGCACCAAATGCTGTTGGCCGTAAGGACTGGGAAGCACCCCTTATCCTTGGAACTCTGTTGAGGGTGTCTAGGTTATGTGGGTGAAGCCACCAGTCTGCAGGCCCCTGATGTGGGTAGGTGAGGACCCTGCTTAATAGGCAGAGCGACGCCAAACATCATGAACCTATCTCTCCACCATATAGCTGAAACAGTTTAAGTTAGACTTCCGGTATATACCCTGTTGTACTGTGCTAATGAGGGCCTACACTGTAGAAGTGGGCCCACACAGGTCTATACAGGGGTGAAAGGCATTCAAAATCCATGGACAGCTTATGCCTATGCCTAGGCAAAGGAGCTGTTTCTGTCCTGAGTTCCTAGCTTAGGGGAGCTGGCAGATTATTTTTTCCCTGTTTGCTAATTTGTTCCTTCTCCAAGGCTGGGAGGATGAATCAGGGCTCACGGCACATCCTACTTCTGGCCCAGGGAAAGTGGCTATCACTGAAGCCAGCTCGGGACCCAAGGAGGAGCAGGGAGGGATCAGTTAAATGAGAGAGAGTTTCCCCCCACAAAGGGGTGTTTTTTGCTCTGCGAGGTAGATTAGACACAAATACTTATCTTCTGCCAAGAGTGCTGCTTTTTGCTGATTCTGGAGGCATGAGTGAACTCTCTGCCACTCAGTCTCTCCTGATGTAGAAAACGCATCCTGAACACCACCGCTTGCCTCATTGTGCTTGCACCAGTGGATCCAGCCCGCAGGATGCCAGTTCCCGCTGGGTCAGGTCTGGCATCTCCGTGCTGCTTCTGAAGTGTCTCTCCCTCCCCCTGCCACTCTATCAAATTCCTCAACTTTGCTTTTGATGTTCAGGCTCCTAGATTGTCATATATATTCGATTCCCTTTTTTTTTCAGGTCTTTGTTGTAGAAGAGACCACTAGAAGCATCTGACTAGTCCACCATCTTGGCCTCACCTCTCAACATTCCACTGATTCTACAGTAACTTAAAGGGATCCTTTTTCCAATTTAAAATCTGAATTACAAGAACAAATTTAAGATAAAAAGTTTGTTTACTGACTGGGATTTACCACAGATATACACGTGGAGTTATTTTCTCCTCCTTCTCTCCCTCAGCCACCTCCAAATGCCTAGGTGGGCAGCCCAGATTCACTGAGCTGCCATATAATGTATAGCATTTTAACATAGGTGTATTTGTAACAGTTTGAAACATGCTCATGGATAGTTTACACAATTCAGATGCTGTTACTACACTTACAGATTTTGAATGTGTGCAAAGCTATCTCATATTCACCTCTTATCCTGTTTTCACTAGTGTCAAACATTTATAGCTACTACAGGGTCACTGTGAGTCAGTATCAACTTGATGGCAACGGTTTGGTTTTACTCTTTAGTTGACAGATATTAAAGGGAAGTTTTAGTTAGTCTTCTGTTAGTAGGGATTCTATCAAAAGTTACAATAGCCATAATTAGGTAATTTCTGAGAATAGATCCACAACTTAGATTGGTCCAGACAAATCAGTTTCTTGAGATATAGCCACAATGAACTCTTTTCCTTCTGTGTACTTAAAAATGAAACAGACTTCAACACTGTCCTCGTTTTAAATTCATAAATAAAGAGAGAGAGAATTATATTAGTAGTACGTATGTAAGTCCTGGGCTACTAACTGAAAGGTTGGTGGTTCAAACCCACCCAGAGGCACCTCAGAGGAAAGGACTGGCTATCTGCTTCCAAAATGTCACTGCCATGAAAACCCTATAGAGCACAATTCTACTCTGAAACACATAGGGTTGTCAAGAGTCAAAATGGATTCCACAGCAACCAGTTTTACCTAAGTTTTTAAGCTCACATGATCTTTCCTAGGGTATGCTCCTTACCTTAATGATCCAAGATCGCAACTAGAATTTCAGCTCTCACATATAAGTTCCATGTAGTAGCATGGAAAAAGGATAAATAGTGCACATCTAGCATCTTTTATCATTTAAAGGAGTCTTTGGTAAGCTGTCATACCAAAATTACATTTGCACCTCCTTCACCAGGACTTAGTCAAGTGAAGGGAGGCTGGTACACATAGTCTTTATCCTGGGCTGCTATTTGCCAACCTAAAAATGGGGAGTTCTATTGTGAAGAAAGAAAGACTGAGATTAGTAACTAACAATCTCTGCCATAGCTTCTAACCTCTCATTCTTAATAGTCTCTGTAAGAGTGAGATAAACTGTTTTGCAGCTACCATATTTGCCATGTTTCGACAGTCAACATTCAAATGGGCCTTAATTTTTTAAAGCATCCCAGACTTATAGCAAATTTTCACCAGCAACATTTCACTACTTTCTCAAACCAATTCCAAACTTTATTTCTGAATTCAATTTAACAGGCAGCCAATGTTGATGCTAAATCTCAGATCACACATTCAAAAGGCTTTTTTTTAACAATTATTTTTTCTATTTTCCTGCATGATTCACCATTTCTCCTTCTCTATTCGCTATTGAATTATTTATGCTATAGCTTTGTGCAACATTCATTATTTTCTCATCAGTTTTATTTTTAATTATTTTTATTTTTTTCTTTATTGTAATAATGCACTTCTTCCTATGAGTACTTTAAACAAATTCATTGCTTTTTCACATATCAAATATGCTACACTTCAAAACTAAGCACAAACAGAACAAACATATTACTGACTAGTAAAACATTCTATGATCTATGTTAAAACAACCAGATGTGACCTCTCACTCAATCTATTAACGAATAATTATCTCATTTTCTCTAAGGCATAACTTTGTTCAAATGAAAGTTTATAAATTGGGATTTTATAAGTAAAGAAGTTTCTCCACTTAAAA
This sequence comes from Elephas maximus indicus, assembly GCF_024166365.1. Taxonomy (NCBI): domain Eukaryota; kingdom Metazoa; phylum Chordata; class Mammalia; order Proboscidea; family Elephantidae; genus Elephas; species Elephas maximus. Next base: position 75,654,846 of record NC_064822.1, on the reverse strand, counting down.
AAATAAAAATGGTCATATTAATTAGGACTAAATTACCCTTAAGTATTGGAAAAGCCAGCTTAATAAAGGCTTAAGTGATAAATAAATTGTTTTTTTTTAGCATTACAAGCAGTCTGAAAGAGCTAGTTGAGGTGTAATTTTTCAACGACACCATTGATGAATGAGCCAGTATCTTCTTGTCTTTCTGTTCTATCATCCTTACCACACTGGCCTTTCATTTGTATCTTGTTGCCTAGCCTCATGGTGCAAAATGATTATCCCAGTTTCATTCAGCAAGTCCAAGTACAAGGAAGGAAGAAGGGGGAGAGCATGGCATCAATAAGAGCTGTCCCTTTTATTACAGCAGAAGAGACAAATCTCTGTATATGTTTCATTCTCTAGAAATATGTAATATAGTTACCTCTACCTGTAAGGTAAACCAAGAAAATAAATATCAACTATTCCTGACTCTACATTGGCAAAGACAATCGAAGTGAAGTTGGCATCGCTAACCAAAGAGCCTACCACAGTAGTATTTAAAACAATTTTGTAATTAACCCATCAGACAATAAATACCTCAAAATTTGTGTCTAAAACTGAATTCAATATTATAAAAAATAACCAATTTCTTACACCAATACAATGACAGAAGCTTACATTGAGTTTTGACTGATCCATATGTGATAGGTTAAAGTACTCATTAGTAAAAATTTAAGTGTGCAGATATATACAGGCCTAAATGTAAAAAAGAAAATAATTACACCCTCTCCTCATTTATCAACCTGGTTAGGTTCCGAAGATCAAGTCATTATGCAAAATCAGTATTATGCAAAAATGGAGGATGACCACATCATAACATATCTGCCAAATTACATCATTACATAACTGCCAAATTACATCATTACATAACTGGTAAACCACTGAGAATCATGGCCCAGCCAAGTTAACACATAACTTTAACCATCAAAGCCAGCGTTACTCTCGCCTTGCACCTTGGTGTTCTTTACTGCCACATGTATGTTGTTAACGCACAAAATAGTCACATAGCAGATTTTTTGCTGTTGTCATAAATGTAAAATGTCAGATAACAAGATAGTCAACAAGTAAGGAGAAGGTGTATTTGAATTTCAAAAGTATACATTAATAGTAGAAATTTTAATCTAAGGCCTTCACAAAAATTAGCTCACCTGGTAGCTTATTTTAATACATTGATTAACACTGGTGCATTACGGCTTGGTATAGACTATATTTGAATTTGAGTGTTTTGAAAATAGTATTTACCAGTTAAATTTTGGAGAGTATAAAGGACTGCTAATTCAAACTCTGTGCCTTCCTAGGCTTTAAGTTAGCATCATTTTGTAAAGACAAATATCTTAATAATCTTCATAATTCATGCTGACTTATTCAGGGCAACTTTATTATTGAGTGACCCACTGAACCACTTTGATCTGTATTTAGTGCATTTTGAGCTCATTGTTACATGATTTTTCTTGATACTGAGACTTTTTTTTTTTCACTTGGATTTGACATGAACCCAGAATCAAACAGCACTAGTGAAATGTGAGTTGGTATTAGAATAGCTATATACCAAAACAAATAACTTAGAGAAATATTCCATGGGTGGAATTTGAGGATTGTTGTTCTTTGCTTGAGTTAATCAATTCAAATTAGAATTACTAGATTGCATGACACAACTCTGAAATGATATTTAGACCATGTTGGAAATGTCCAGATGATGAATAGGAAGAAATTACTATGAGGATGTGTGGTATGTGCATGTATTCCTCACTTAGTGATCGTTTTCCGATAAACTCATTAATGCTGTTCTTGCTCAAATTTATCGCTTGAGATTTGAATTATCCAATCACAAATGATATGCTCACCTCTAAAATACTAAGAGCTTTGTAGATGAAACTTTTCATATTATTATATCCAAATAAATGTGAACTAAGTTGCGTTGGATGACTTTTCATCAAATTGATGACTTTCGTCAACACTTGCAAGGTGTAGGTAAAGTAGAGAATTCACTGGGGTTGTTGGTATTCATTGAGGTGTCCTATATCACAGTAATCCCTAATGAAATAAACTCCTTTATATTTACAAACTATGTTACCTCCTTTGGTGAATTTAACCAATCAGAAAACACAAAATATTCCCTAAGCTTTTTCTTGGAGTGATGACTGATGATAATTATAAACAAAAGTGCTAGTGTTCCTCTACATAAAAGTCACATTTTGATTTTTACTGCTAACTATCCTCATGATCCATTCAAATAGACAGATACTTGAATACATCTTCAGAGAAGCCCAGGGTAAATAGGAAGTATAACTTGAGTTGAGACGGGCCTATAAATACAATGGTTTTAGGTGATATCCATTGCTGTGCACTACCAAAAAGCAAATAATTACAGTTGACATACATAATGAAAACAGAAGATGTAGATTTGAAATGAGAAGAAAGAGGAGCAGATATAAGTCAGGTAGTTCTCAGGGGAGAGCACTAATGACTGGAAGCCACATAGACAGTAATGAAAGTCAGAGCAGATGCTAATATAGAACAACAGATGAATGTGCCAAAATTTATGGAGGGAGTCAACACTAATAATAGACTAGTGATTAGTGTAAAAGATGAAATAACTTACTAAAAGAAGCAAGTGAGCAATGAGAAGAGCAAACAGATACAGGTTTATGTGCCTAGGCATCCCTATATGTGAAACTACTCTCTAGGTAATATAATAAAACTGTATTTTGCAATACTATCTTTTTCTTCTTTTTCATGTATTAATTTTTTTTCTATTGGTTTCTTAGTAATTTAGTTTTATCACATTTTTTTTTTCTTTTTGTTCTTCTTTTTCTAGTTTCTTATGTCCGAAACTGAGGTCATTGATTTAAAATATTTCCAGTGTAGGCATTTCCAGCTATAAGTTTCCACTAAATACTACTTTAGTGAAATCCTACAAATTTTGGTATGTTGTATTTGCATTTTCATTTAGGTGAAAATAGTTTCTAATTTCCCTCTCATGAACTATATAGAAGTGCATTGTCTAGTATTATTTAGTCAATTCTCTTTTAACAGTATTTAAACAGAAAGAGGAAAATTTTATATATTTACCCATGTAGTTGCCATTTTTGGTGCTTTTAATTTGTGTAGATCTTTATTTCCTTCATGTGTTATTTTCTTTCTGCCTGAACCAGAAAGCTATGTCTGCTGGGTATAGAATTCTAGTTTGACAGATTGTTTTATGTTTTTGTTTTTCTAGCACTTCGGAGGTGTTATTTCACCATCTTCTCCCTTACGTGGCTTCTCCGAAAAACTTCTGTCATCCTTGTCTTTGCTTTTCTGTACATAACATGTCATTTTTCCTCTGGATGCTTTTAAGATTTTTCTCTTTATTTCTGGTTTCGAGTAATTTGATTTGAATGTTTGTTAGTGTGTTTTCTTTACATTTGTTTGAGGTTCGTTGAGTTTTTGGGTCTGTGGGTTTATAGTTTTAATCAAATTTGGAAAATTTTTCTGCACTTTTCATTATAATTTTTTGTCCTTCCTCTTTACAGGAACTCAATTATACGTACAGTAGGCTGCTTGAAGTCATCCCTCAGCTCATTGTTGACCTATTCACTTTTTGTCTTGTTTTTTAATTCTCTTCAGTTTCATTTTGAAATTTTTTTTATTGTTATGTCTTTCGGTATACTAATGTTTCCTTCTGCAGTTTTTAATCTGCTGTCAATTCTATCTACTTTATTTTCCATCTCAAACATTATAGTGTTCATCTCTAGGAATTCGATTTCCCTATCTCTATTTAACTTTTTGAACATGTGGAAATCAGCTATGATGACCGTTTTAATGCTAATTCTAATATCTAGGCCAGATTTGAATGATGGATTTTACTTCTTGCTATGGTTTATATTTCTCTGTTTCATTTCATGTTTGTTGACTTTTGATTGGATGGCACATATTATCATTTTTAAATTTTTGAATGACATTTCTGTTCCTGTAAGTATTATTGAACTTTCTCTGAGATGCAGCTAAGTTACTTAGAAACTGTTTGGTACCATACAGTCTTGTTTTTAAGATTTGTTTGGTGGGACAGAACCAATGCTTGGGGTTTGGGGCTAATAAATCATCACGACGGAGAGAAGACTTTTCTGAGTACTGTCCATTGCCTCAGGGATTATTATGAGGTCTTCCAGTCTGCTAATTGGAACAGGCCCTATTCCTAATCCTGAGTGAGCATGATGTACTATTCCTTCTCATCTTTTTGGGTGAATCTTTCCTTGGCCTTCTCAATGATGATTTAATTTTTTTTTTCGTTTGTCTATCTTGTTCAAAATTATTAAGATGGCAGTTTCTATGTAAACAAATGATATAAAGTGTTCCCAACCTATAGCTATCCTGTTGCCCAATATTTGCAAAGCCCATATACTATCTATCTAAATATTTAAAGATTTTACATAAGCCTACCAAGCTCTTAAATACACTGTATTTCTGTCTACTTACCTTGACAAATATACCTGCCAGGTCTGAATTTAAAATTTTCAAACCTCTTGGAATTCATTGTAAGAACATGGTGGCAGATTGAGGAGTACCAACTGCCAGTCACTTGCCTCTGACCAATTGCCCCTCTCACTTTTCTTTCAACCTTAGGTTTTATCCCATACCTCACCAGGTTCCATGATATGTGTGTGAACACCACAGTCCACATGTAAACTCTGTGCACATCCCCTGCAAACAATGACCCCTTAACTACTCCTCAGGTTTAGAGGTACATGCACCAGGAGTATTATTCCCCCCGAGAAGGCTGAGCCCAGGAAATGGGGCTTGCAGACCCTGAAAGCCGTCTTAGAGCCATTTGGGAAGGGAATTTCAGGGGGGCTTAGTACTCTGAGTATGGTATAAAAGTGTATCTGCAAGCTCAGGTGGGCACATCTCCTTGGTCCTGAAGACAGTTTATTCTTCATCTTATAATGGGATCCTCTTTCTTGTGTGTAAGAATATTATTTCCCATAATCAATGTAGAAATAATTTACATTTTGTGTTTTGGAATTTACATTCCTCTGTATAACCCAGTAAGTAATACTTACAGTGCCTTGTATAACAAATGTTTTCACAATGATCTGCAAAATCACTCAACATTTTTCTCCTTTTTCCTTACTATTTTAATGACTATTTTCTACACATTTAATCAAATCAGCTGTTGAGTCAGTCCAATTCAATGCTCCTCTCTCTGTTCTCAAAGATATGATGAAGGGTGAGTAAAAAAGGAGTCCACAATTAGAAATTAATATTCATTTATTGTTTATCAGGACCAAGAAAACCTGGCAATGATGGAAGATGGTAACTAGACACAGGATAGCCAAAGACAGGAGTGAGGGGAGGTTCTATATCTGTCTTGATGCACCATTCCAGAATGAAAATCAGCACCCAGCAGGGGGTGACTTTCACCCCTAGCAGGAGCCCTTCCACAATTTTTCTACTTAGAGACACCTGAAGATATTCCATTCTTCCTCTTCTGCCTCTGGGATCATGTATACTTCCTCACGTTTAGGATGGGCTTAAGTTGGAACAACAACCATATGGAAGACAGGATTCATTCTTACCACTTCAGAGCCCAAGGTGTAGATTAAAGGATATCAAGAAACATTTCCCCATCTGGTCCCTGCTGATGGATACCAAGCACTTGAGGCAAGTCCTTCTATCAGTTGGAGTCTCAATATCTTCATAAATAAAAATGGAGGACTTCCCCTCCAGCTCTAAAATTCTGAGAATCTGTGACATAGTGATAGTGGAACAACTGTTTTCAGTCCAAGGTTTTGTTTTTTGTTTTTTTCTGGAAACACAAATTTAGCTTCCATACTAAAAACAAATCATTTCTTTTAAAATTATTTTTCAGTTCAACTGTCACACTTACATGCCAATTGTGATTACAGTCTTAAACATAAGTAATCTCTATTTTCGAGAGGGATAGGTTGAGGGAATTTTTACCTTTAATGGGTATAATTATAAAAGCTTCTCTTTGATGACACATGGGCTTTTTGGGGTCCACAGCTGCCCCTGAATGCAGTGAATATAAGAGTGGTGGAAGGAGGCTCATTAGTTTCTCTCTGTAAGTGCAGCATGCTGGGGACTGTACAAGTTTAAAGGAGGCATATTCTCAGTTGTCTCTGGGCCCATCTCCCTGTCTTGCCACACCCCATCCTCTTGCTGTGCCCCACACTGATTTCTCTGGGACTCTCTACTCCTCTGACAGCACTTGCCCCCAGTTGTGCCTTACCATAACCCATTGAGGTTATGAGCTCCCTGAAGGCCCCATCAATGTCTGCTTGATTTTTGTTTTCCAGCTCATGGTCTGAAGTAGTCTTTCAGTCAAGTGTGCTAACTTGGTGTATGGCTGATCAGATGGATGAAGCTTCTGGAAGTAAGAAAGGGGGAGGAACAGAATGGAGACAAAGTAACCTGTTAGACAAGTGATCTAAGTTTGCACCACCTATCATATATAATCAAAACCAAACTTAACCTGTTGCCATAGTGTGGATTCTGACCCATAATGATCCTATAGGACAAGGTAGAACTGCTCCATAGTGTTTCAAGAGTGACTGGTGGATTCCAACTGCCAACCTTTCCGTTAGCTGTTCTAGCTCTTAACCACTGCACCACCAGGGCTCCCCACCTATTATAAAATCTAATAACATGTACCTATTGATGTGATACACGGAGAAGGATACGTCGCCTATATAAAATTTTTGAAGAAAAATGTTTAACCTGAATGTAATCAAAGCAATCCAGAATGTGGGACATTCTACAACAGGAGTGGCCTGGGCAATTCAAAACTGACAATATCATAAAAGACTTCTAAAATGGGGTGGGAGGATGGAGATTGTTCCATATTGAAAGAGACATAATTAAAAAAAGAAAAAGAGGAGTATTTTATTATTTGTTTATGATTAGTTTTGTTCTGGACCTATCCTCCCACTGACACTGGTTCTAGAGGCTTGTCTCTGTGACTTATATTGAGAATATTCACCCTTTTTTTCTGAATGCCAACATATCATCTCACTGTGCTTTTTAACAAATATGCATTAGTGACATTAGATAACCTGTTCAGAGCAGCAAGCACACACTGTTTTTCTCCTTTTCCTTAATCAGTCAGAAGGCTTGCTGCATAAGCCTTAGTTTCCTTTTTCTCTGCTCCTCAAAAAGTGGCCTAATGGTAAAAAAAAAAAAAAATCTGATATTTTCTATTTAAGTAATTTGTGGTTTCAAGTTTAGCTTTCTGGCCTCTTTATTTATCACTTCTGAACTCAACTCTTCTTATTACTAGGAAGGTTTCCTAATGTTTCACTTCTCCTTCTTTCTTAAAAATATCAACATTGCTTCTATAAAGCAGCTAATGTTCTCACTGGGCAAATGGAAAGAATCCCACATCACCCCAAAACACATTCTTCCCAATAGAAAGTATATAAATGGACTCTAAGCAACGTTATACTTTTTCCCGATGAGTGATTTCCTTTAAATGTATTCTACTTTCTTTCATATAGCCACCTGCCATTTTTGCTTTATTGCGGCCAGAAGGTTTAAAGGCATTTGCTTTTAAATATCTTGAAAGTTTTCCATTGATAAGAAAAGGTAGTGAAAGCACTTTTAAGTGAACAATAGCATACACATCACAAATCAGGCATTTTGATACCATCTAGGTTCACACCGTGTGGTATAAGGAACTCCAGTTATTGTGATTTAGCTGGGATTCTAAGCTGTGTGTAAGGGATGTGGGGGAAATGTACTGTTGTTGTAGTTATTGAATAGGTCATGGGTTGTGTTGTGTGTGTTTGCAAACAGTATGTATGTATGTGTATGCGTGACAGGCAGGAGAGTGATTTAAATACAAAATATCCAAACATACCTTAATTGTCATATTACATTGAAGAAATAAGCCAGAAAAATATTTGCAAATGTTCGGTTAATAAAAGAATATTTCTCCCTTTATTGGGATGACATTTATTAGCTATTCATTTATAGTACATTATTGAAATGAATCATTTCATCTTTGGAAACAAAACCATTTTAAGGTGCTAGTTCTATTTCACTCAGTTTAAAAGGCTGCAAAAATAGATACCAACAAGATTTGAATGTAGGCACAAACCAGCGGCAAAGATACTTTCTGATGATTGAATAGGAGAGAACCAGGTTTGAAATCAAAGACTTGCCGTTGATCAAGTCTTTATTAGTCTGGGACAAGGCTTTATAAACATCTTCTCATTTTCCCTTTGAGTTTGAATACAGCATGAGCTCAAATGAAAGTGTGCCTCTGGTCTGGTGGGCAGAGGAGAGGACCTGGTATATCTGTTCCTAGAGTTAGCTGTGAACCTGGCCTCCCCTGCTCTGCTCCTTTCACCATGGGAAGAAAGATTTTAGCAATTTTGACCACGTGAGTTTGAGAACTTTAGGGTAAAGTTTTATCTTGTTTTCATGGTCCTGAACAGTATAGATGTACTTTCAAGGAACACTTTAAATTAAAAAAAAAAAAAACCATTGCCTTCCAGTCAATTGCGACTCATAGCGACCCTATAGGACAGAGTACAACTGCCCCATACAGTTTCCAAGGAGCACCTGGTGGATTCAAACTGCTGACCTTTTGGTTAGCAGCCATAGCTCTTAACCACTATACCACCAGAGTTTCCTTAAATAAAAAAAGTGGTTGGAAAATACACATGGATTTAGTGACATTGATTACATCTGACTTAACATGTAAAGGCAAGTTGTTGAATTCTTTTTTTTTTTTTTTCCCATCCACCTATTTCTGATCCTTTCAGAGCAGTGTATATGAACATGTAAAAGACCGGGTGCCTATGAGGAAGAAAAGTAAAATCCATTTTTAAAGTATGCAATGTACATTAAAGCATGGTGAGACAAGATGAATATTTTACAGGGAGCTAAGTGGGCCTAATCTGGGTTGATATTCCACAGCTCCAAAATAATAAACATACTCCTGTTGATTTTGAAAGAAATCTTTTCTTGACAATTATTCAAATCTCGACCACTTATCGATTCTATAATCAAGATTATCTCAGTCAATAAGATGATGCAGGGAAGTGTGTTATTTGTTAACGAATGTAATTTTGGGTGAAATAAAAACTCCTGAGACAAAACATGATCACGTACATATCAAGTGCTTTGCTTGAACTCACATCACACTCAGTGGGCTAATGGTGAAAATAATGCCATCGGCAGTCAGAGCACACTAATATGGAAAGATGAGACATATTTTATCCAAGGAGAATAGGTATTAATCTTTATCTAAAAAATGTTGTGTTGGTAAGTTTATATTTTTCCCTAGAATGTTTAGAGGAAAAGAGAGTATCAACCACATTCTTTAAACACCGCCATAGGCCAGCTCTGCAAATGAGCAACTCCAATGTGAAAACACTTTCAAAGTTCTAAATGAGTTGTCCCTGCGGTAATAAAGCAGGAACATTTTATAGTATGACAGTATGTAAGACAGCATTGTCAGCTGTAGTTTATTTAAAGCATGAGGACTGTAACAGGAAAATAATGACTTTAATAAAATTTACTATTGACTTTGTAGGCTAAAATCTTTCTGTCATCAGGAATACAGAAAAACAACCTGTCTGAAAACCCTTCAGTTAAATATATTCCTTTAATATTTCAAAGCAACCTGTTTTTTTTTAAATATACACGCTACTTCAAAAGATACTGTAGTTGGGTGGAAATTAGTATTTTTAATAGAAAGTTGGTATTGCTTACAAAAGGAAAAAATTGGTAATGACCTATGACACCGTCAACTGAAAGCAACATTTGAGGAAACTGCAAACGCAGTTAATGCAGTTCCTTAAAAGGCTGTATGAAGCTGTGTCGCCAATGAATGATTTATAAATTACCCAGTGTCCTTCTCATCTGAAGGATATCTTTTAATCATGCGGTGTAGTTTCTTGGTAAGAACGCCAATGAGCTTGCTGGGTATACATGAAAATCTACAGCATGTTAACAAGGTTGGGGTCATTTCTGCAAATTGGGGAAAGTGGGGAAACATATGGCCTGATTTGACTCTCCAGCCAATTTGATTAAATGCGGTATAGATTGCTTGTAGTGTGTAAGAGAGGTCATGCCCATTGTACCAAAAGCTGAAGAAATTCCATTCCTTTAGTGTTTTGCATAGTTGAAATAAACTGTGGTAAGAAGTTTCCCAACAGTGTATGACAGCTCAATTTAGAGGTGAAGGCTTTTAATAAGACCTCATGAAATGAATACTTTGGTTTATGCACTCTGTTTGTGTTTCCCACTGGAGTGCTTAGCATTATGAAGCTGAGGCTACTTGCTTTACTACTGCAAAATTACATCCTGAAAGGAGAGACCAGAGCTTTGTATCCAAAAATATCCAGAGTGAGTAGAAATACTGATGGAGGAATCTTAATTTAGAGCTAAACTGCTTTCTTATTTACTTTTAACATGCTATTTTAAAGTATATTGGCTTGAATTACAGGATATTATTTAAACAAAGGGAAAAATATACAGGGGTTTTTACACATTAACCTATAGCTTACTTAAAGGGAAATTGTGAAACTTGGGATCACATGCTAGTAATTCTTTTTCTAAGCTTTAATAACACAGGAACTTTAAACCAAAGCATGTTTTTTAAATTAAGTATATATGTTGGTAGTATTTGGAAGAGGGAGAATGCAATGGAAGAATAAAAAGTGGTTCATTTGTGTAAAGATTCTGGCACCAACACTCCATGTGGAGACAGAATTCTACCTCAATAACATCTAAATCTCAAAAACAATTCTTCGGGGACCTATGGTGTCTTAAACCAATTAAATGTTCAATATATTAGCATTAGCAGGCATACTGCTTCCAAGAGCAATCTTCGTTTTGATCATCTTTCTTTCTAGCTAAACTCTCTGGCTCACTCTGGAAGTATCCCTAATGTGAGGAAGGAGATCAGGAAAGCAAGTCTGTTGTTCCACTGATCATTACAGCCTTAACATCTTCCAGAAGTCCTGAGTATTTGGCTTGACTGCAACTACCGTAAGATTTAATTCGATATTTTATTTTACATACAAGGGTGTCTTAGTTATCTAGTGCTATCATAACAGAAGTACTGCAAATGGGTGGCTTTAACGAACAGAAACGCACTTCCTCACAGTTTAGAAGGCTAGAATTCTGAATTCAGGGCACAGGTTCTAGAAGAAGATTTTCTCTCTGTCAGCTCTGGAGGAAGGTCCTTATCTCTTTTCAGCTTCTGCGTCTGAATTCCTTGGTGATCAGGATTTTGCATCTATCTTCCTTCATCTCTGCTTGCTTAATCTGCTCCTTTTATATCTCAAAAGAGTGATTCAAGACATACCCTACCCTAATACTGCCTCATTAACATCACAAAAACAACCTACTCTCAAATGGGATTATAACCACAGGTATAGGGGTTGGGATTTACAACATGTATTTTGGGGGGACACAATTTAATCCCTAACAGTGGGTATCAAAGAAATATTGAGTATGGCATGCAAAGATGTGTAAATTATCAAGGATGTTTATGCAATTATGAGTTCCCAGACTTACTTGGGAAATATGGGTACCTTACAATATGCGTTAGTTGATTATGACAATATATGTTGCAGTCGGTGAGGTACCACATGTCCTGAGAGGTGTAACTTCTGTTCTGGTCACTTATGAACTTCCCAGTTGTTCCATGTGGGAACTAGTGTTTATGACAGTCAATGACTTGGGAATATAATTGATAGCCATACTGATGACAGAGGAAAACAATCTATTTCTTAGCTCTTCTGGGAAATGGCAGGTGGTATGCTTATTTATGCCAACTTACCCAGCAGAGATGTAGGTAGTATATGAGTAGTGTCTTTGGTCATAAATAAGATTGTCATTATTATTTAAGAAAGTTGTGTGATGGGAATACAAATATGAATATGCTAAGACTTTGTTTTATGGAAAGTTTCAATGAGTTGTCCTCCTTTACTTTCCCAAGAATTCTTGGTCCCATATCTTCATACAGTGTTCAATAACATGATTCTGCATCCTAATTAATTCTAATTTGATCTACTCTTATGTAAGTATGGAAACCCTGGTGGTGTAGTGGTTAAGTGCTACGGCTGCTAACCAAAGGGTCGGCAGTTCGAATCTGCCAGGCGCTCCTTGGAAACTCTATGGGGAGGTTCTACTCTATCCTACAGGGTTGCTATGAGTTGGAATCGACTCGATGGCACTGGGTTTGGTTTTGGTTTTTTGGTGTGTAAGTATACTATTAGACTGGCCCAGTTGAAGCAACAACAAAGATATCATAAAGCTATTATATTAATAAAAGACCAAGAAATACTTTTTCTTTGTTCATCGATTCTACAAATACTGATTGAGTGTGTTCTACTGATCAGGCACTGTGCTGTGTGGTAGGGTTAGAGTAGTATTCAAAACAAAGCCCCTGCTCCAGAGGTGCTTATTTTCTATTGAAGAGACAGAAAGTAAACAGATATATAAGTTAACACATGTTTCCAGGTGGTAAAATGATCTACAAAGAATAATAAAGCAGGATAAGCAGAACAAGCCTATGGGGGTGGGGGTGGGGGAAGCAAGCAAAAGTTGAGAAAAAAGCACAGAGGAAGTTAGAGACTGGCTGACACACCCTACACATGGGGCAAAGTGATAGCAGAGGTGGAGCAGAGCTGCCATCTGAACCAAAAGCCATTTAATTTGGTCAAAAAGAGAAACTAATAACTCCATTAGTCTTTTCAGTAACCCAATTTTGTAGTTAAATCCTAAACTTGTCAAGAGACCTGTCTATGTAAAAACAGCTTTGTTCCAGTTAGCATCCAAACCAAACTAGTTAATTTGGGTTATATTGTTCTCAATCTAATCACCCAACCCATAAAGTTATGTGGTTATAAGGGATATTGGCACATCAAAAGAATATGTTTCTATATGCATATTATGGTGCTAAAGATTACAGATAAAAGGCACAATACCCAAATGTTATTGCAATAGATTTTGTCAAAAAAGAAAAATAAATACATTGCTAAGCATATTACTAATTCATAAAATTTAAGTATCAACAATCGAAAGCCCAACAACTTTACACAGAATTAATGGCAGAGGAAAGAGTACTGGGAGAAAGGATACCGATGTTTTTACATCACAGCTCTGATTGAGGAAATTAGTTTCTTTTTCTTATGTTCAACTTCCAAATAATTCCATACTGCGGAAGAATTCTTTAGACACTGTGGGATAAAAAAAAAAAAGCAAGCATAGATTCACACGTTACGAATGTGCCACACCTTTACCCTGGAAGCATTCATGATTTGGATTGATAGATTGTTCTGTTAGGTTTGCTTTAGGTGTTTGGGATGTTTAAAATGGAGGACGAGGTCTCTCTGACTTGAAATTATACTCTTGAACCAATTTCTATGCTGCTGGAGAGCATATAAATTAGTAAGTTAACATTAACATTTCCAATGTAAAATTTCTTACATTCACTAGGAGTAAAGTTGGATTTTCATAAGCGAGCAAATGCCTTATTAATCCGTATTAAAAGAAAATGATAATCATATTTATTTTAGTCTGAATATAAATACCTCAACTAGAAAGTATGCCTACATAATTTATCACAAAACTATTTAAAGAAAAGAAAAAAACCATAGATGGTCTAGCCTAGATTTCTTGGTGGAGATAGTACCTCCCCCTAGGGAGGTCACAATGATTGGGGGAAGGGCCACTACTGACATTTAATGAGTGGAGACCAGGATGCTGCATGCCTTGCAAAGAGTAGAATAATTCCACACAATGAAGCATATTTTCTCACAGTGTTCACAAAATTTTGAATATACCATCGAAATCCATATAGGGAAAAGCCTATCTATAATTATCTGAGCCTGGAACTTATCTCCATTTGATATGTGCAATTTTTATATAGGCTAAATTTTCCAGAAATGTAACTATGGTGAAAATCTATGAAAGATTTTACTTCGTTCAGCATGGTATTTTATCACAAGGTGTCCACCATATTTGAAAATCTTGTCCCCTATGGCAATCATGCTCATGCTATATAAGTTGTCAGTCTTCGTTTTTATCAGTCTCCATTTGTCGCTGCTACATATAAATATGAAATAAAGGCTAACTGAGACTTCTTTAAACTGTATTATAACCAAAAATTATTAAATATCAGAGATATCAGAAATGCAAGTATGACATTAATAAAGGTGGTATTTTATATTTCACATTCATATTTTATATTTATTTAATATACCATAAGAAATATTGTAAAGTTTATGTATTGGATTTGTGTTCTTATCCTTGTGTGGCCAGAAGTTTCTCACTCTTATTCTGATACTGCCTTTATTAGTTTCCTAGGGCTGCCATAAGAAATTATCACAAACTGGGTGGCTTAAACCAACAGAAATCTATTTGCTCACGAAATCGACATGCCGGCAGGGCCATGCTCTCTTTGAAGGCTTGAGGCAAGAACCTTTCCCTGCCTCTTTCTAGCTTCGGGTGGCTCCTGACAACCTTTGTTTTTCCTTGGCTTATACATGCATCATTTCAATCTCTGCCTGTCTTTCTACATGGCCCTCTTCTTTGTGTGTATCTTCATCCTCTCCTCTTCTTATAAAGTTACCAGTCATCATATTTTATTTAGGGCCCGCCCTAAATCAAGTATGGTGTCACTTTCTTAACTACTTACATCTGCAAAGATCTTGTTCCAAAATAAGTTCACCTTTTGATTTTCTGGTAGACATGAATTTTGTGCGGGAAGCACTATTCCATCCACTACACTCTCCATAGAGAGATCTACCACATCATTACAGCTTCTTGTATTATAGGCTGTATTCCAATCCATCATCTCTTTCCTATCACTTATCAAAGACTAGGGGCCCTGGCGGTGTAGTGGCTAAGAGCTCAGCTTCTAACCAAAAGGTTGGCAGTTCAAATCCACCAGCTGCTCCTTGGAAACCCCATGGTGGAGTTCTACTCTGTCCTATGAGGTTGCTACAAGTCAGAATTGACTTGATGGCAACAGGTTTTTGGTTTGGTTTATCAAAGACTAGGGTTCTCAAGGTCTGTTCAAGAACTAGAGTGTGACTGTATGTCTTGACATGTAGAAGGCAGAGGATATGCTTTGTGTGATTCTTCAACGTTATTCTATCCCATGTTACAATATAAACCCAGTTCTTGGCTTCTATACTTTGAGGAATTTATCACTACATCAGTGGGGTCATTGGTGGGTCAGTTGGTAAAATTATCACCAATGCACCTTATGTGCAGCTACCACCTGTCCATCACCTGTGTTGCTGCTGTGAAGCTGAACAGTTTTTGGCAGCACTTCTAGACTAAGATGGACAAGGAAGAAGCCTGGTGTTCTATTTCCAAAAATCAACAAATCAAAACCCCATGGATTACAATGGTCCGATCCACAACCCATCATGGGGATGGTCCCGGACTGGGTATTGTGCATGGGGTTTTCTTGAGTTGGAGGCAAGTTGAAGGCAGATAACGGCAACAACCCTGCATCAATTAAGATAACTTCCCATTTTCTCTTATCATATACAGCTATGTGTCGTTTTATAGTAGTGTCCTAACATCTTTTTTTATTCTAGCTTCCACATGGACATTCTGTACTTTTATTTTCTTATGCTTCCTGTACAGAATTACATTTTAAAATATCCATTATTAAAAGAAGATATTGGGTTGAATAAGGTTGAACCACAAGGCTAGACTGAGAAGCAAAAGAAAATGAGTAATTAATATTTCAGGCTCTTCTTATAAGAAGTCTTTCTGGGTTTATATTTTTTCTAACTATTGACGTGGAGAGAAATTGAGTGCTATGTACACAGGAGACACTAAATAAATGCCTGTGAATGGACAGAGTTAAGGATCAATCATATAGAAGACACTACATTCCTCCATTTATGAGAAATTCTTTTTTGTATTATTTGAGCACTGAAATAATAATTGTAGGGCTCTATCTTCTACATGTCAACAAACACACGACCAATAGCATTTACAAAGTTTTGGGCCTGGCTTCCACATTTCCCTGTGACAGATATACATATGGAAACAATAACCTTCTTAAATAATCAGATACTTGAAATATAAAATATAGAAGTATGCCAGATTTCTTAATTTTCAAAGTTTAGAATAGCTCTGTTAAAACAGATGTAACTTTAAAAATAGAAACATGTGAATATAGCAAGCAATTTCGCAACAGATAGCTGAGCCTGCATTAATCTATTTAAATATATATCAGTCTATGAGATTCTGGAACCTGGTTATCACTTCAAACCGATAAAATTTGGATCCACTATTTGAGCAGTCTCAAATCTTTGACCCTGCCTTGGCACGCAGTCACAGGATAAAGTTAGCTTTACTTGCCTTAAGTGAACAGGAACAGTCTTTTTTCAATCCCTGCTCATTACCCAGAGAATCATTTTGAGCCAATTCATAGCCACTGCTTTGCTGTATATCACTCTAAATCATGGGTATAAAAAATAGTTTGGAGGGAAAAAATTTTAAACGGTAGCAAAATGTCGGTTTCAAGGGGTGTTAAAAGGAAATTTAATCAACTTTCAACACATTGAACACCACCTTGGCATTAGACATCATAGATTTCCTTCTTACCTCCCAACTTCTGAGGCTTATTATTAAATACTTTCACAGCAGCAAGATCACAAAAACATTAGACTGCTTGCTTACAGGTATATCCGATTTAGTAAACTTAAAGGGACACTGCCAAGGCTGGTAAAGCTGAAATTAGACCTATCGGCTTTATTCTGAAGCTTGGGTGTGCACAGTACTCTATCTGATTCACTTTGCCTGCCAGCTTTGTTCTCTCGAGCCAGCAGGAGGGATTGACACTTAGGAGAATCTCTCTCTTTCAACCCATGCGCTGCTTCTGACAGCTAAGCTGGGCAAGTGGAGCCCGGCAGACAGCTAGGACCCTAGGTTTGTTGTTCATGGGGAGCTGTTTAGAAATTGGCATTTTAGCTGGAAATTGGCGTTTTAACCAAGCACTCCTTAACCATTTCTTCAAAATCAGGTGAATTGCTTAAATTATGTGCACGCTTGGCTACATAATTTGCAGAGACCACTGGAACATGAAAATTTTAGGCCTCTTGTTGAAAAATTATTAAGATTTTCAAGATGGTGACAACAGAGCATTAAACCAAGTGAAGAATCTTCAAAATATAGGGCTCTGGGTGGCTGGATAGACCAAACACCCATGAAGCTGGCCCTGATTGTTCACTTGCCATGTGGCCAATATACACTTATATATTTGCTGCAGAAAACACCTCAGTGTGGCTATATTAAAGCTTAACAAATAAACATATAAAAAGTATACCAAAATAATTTGCTTTTATTGAACTCTTGCTATGTACAAACCTGTGGCTAGTGGAAATAGGCCTAAGGCAAGGATAAGGAGTCAGGGAAAATAGAAGCTTTAATTTAAAAATATCAGCTCATAACTAGGACAGTTTCATATTTGACTAACATGAAGTTATATGTTAGTCTATCCAGCATGAAAATTCTGAAAAATCCTGAATGATGCAATGTTAATTCCTTCAGAATTCACATTCTGAAATTTTAGAATAAATGATAAAAAAAACCTTTTTAAACTTTTGTTGGGAATATTTTAAAAAGTTGTGCAATTTTTCCCCCCATTTGTGGGATATTTTTAAATCCACAACCAACCAAAGAATTGTAACAACTGAGAGATTTTTTAAATGTGACAAATTGTTAAAATTTATTTATTTTATGGCCAAGAACCTGAACACTTTAGAGCACATTTGTCGACTAAATTCAGCCTTTCAATGCTTGATAAATTGCATATTTACCAAAACCGAGCTATTCATTTATTCATTCAGCATTGGTTGATTATTTGCTGTATATGTTTTAATCACCAATTATTGTAAAAATGTTATCTCTTCAATAGTCAAAAATTATATTTCAGAGGAACTTCTTAAATTCTTAGAAGGAACTTAAGCTTTAAAGGTCAGCAGGAAATTAATTATGAACTCCATGTCAACTTAAATATTCCTTCTACTCTGTGTCCTTCTAAAGAGTTGTCATGGACTAAAATGTGGAAATTATAACTGATGGACGCTAAGATCAGTTTTGTCCCAGTGGATTTAAAAAAAAAAAAAAAGTGTGTTGTCTTCATTCATTCAGTAAAGAAAACGTTGAACACCAAATATACATGGAAATGTAGATAAATGGCATAGAACATAGTCAAATGAGAGTGTATTTTTGAGGGAGAATAAGACTAGAGAGTCTGGTAGGGGAATAGATACAGTTTAATGTGAAAAGTGCTCTGATAAGGAGACAGGTTTCTGTGGGGACAAGGCGATTTAGTTGTATTGAGGCATGACAAAAAGTTTTTTAGAGAATACAATATTTGGCCTAAGTTTAGAACTAAGTCTTAAAGGATGAGTTGCCATTAACCTGGCAAAAGAGGTAGGAGAAGCATCCAGACAAAAAGAGCCAAAAAAAAAAAAAAAGTTGCCATTGGGTTGATTACAACTCATGGCGACCCCATGTGTGTCAGAGTACAACTATGCTCCTTATGGATTTCAGTGGCTGATTTTTCAGACATAGATCACCAGGCCTTTCTTCTGAGGCACCTCTGTGTGGACTGAACCTCCAACTTTTCAGTTAGCAGCCAAGTGTACTACCAGGGATTCCACAGTTAGAGCAGGTATAAAACACACAGATGTGAACGAGAGCCTGTCACCATCCAGGGACTAAAAAATTCATGTTCTTGGAGGACTGCGAGGGTGTAGAAAAGTTAAGACTGGAGAAATGGACATAAAGCAGAACATAAAATGGTTTTCGTGCCCTGGTAAGCAACTTGAACTTTACCTTTGAAGGCTTGCGGGAATCGCTAATGGATTTATTTATTTTCTCATGATTATAAAATCAATATATGCTTATTTTAGAAAATTTGGAAATAAAAGAAAGCAAATACCACTTCTAAATTTTAAATAGGAGATTGACCTGATCGTATTTGTCTTTTAGAAAGAGCATACTCATTTAAAGTTGTGGGGTATGGATTGGAGCAAGACTAGAATTAGGGAAACTAATCTTATGACATTTTTAGGGTACAGTCTTAAGATGCTCTAATAAAACCCTAAAATACTATGTTCTAAACTAGATAGAAGAATATTTCTTTCTCGGCTAACCATCTAAAAGTAGGCAGAGTGTCTATAGCACAAAAGAGCCGTACTCCACAAAGTCCTTCAGGGACCCAAGTGGCTGTTGCTGCATTTTTTCACTGTTTCCCAGACAATAGAAAGAGGAAACAAAAGTCCAGAGGAAGTGATTTTCTCCCTGGAGAGATGACTGCGAAGTTGCACACATCAGTTCCACTCATAGACTTTTGGGTTAAACTTGGGCCCACAGCCAGCCACACACTGCAGGGCAGTTTAGGAAATATTGTCAAAAATTAGGAACCAGAAGTTTAAAAGGGGTACTAGTTGCCGTGGAGGCCTCATGTGTGTCAGGGTAGAACTGTGCTCCATAGATGTTCAATGGCTGATTCTTCAGAAGAGGATCACCAGACCTTTCCTTTGATATGCCTCTGAGTGTACTCAAACTTTCAACTTTTCGATTAGCAGCCAAACATGTTAACAGTTTATACTACTCAGGGACTCCTTTAAAGTGGGTATTGGAAGATAATTTACACAAGGACAGGTACTACAGTAAACTGTGGGGGAAATAAGCAGTTGAACTAAGATAGTGGCACTGAGAATGGAGAAAGAGAAATAGTGTGAGTAAGAAGAAAGGGAAGAAGTTTCTGGATTGTGTGGGGGTCATTATCAAGGGTAGATAATAAGTAGTAGGGTATAATTATCAGTGGAAACTAATTCAATTATGGACAGATTAATACGAAATGAAGCATCAAATAAAGATGTTAGACATTTTAGATATAGAATTCTGGGCCCCAAAACAGAAGCTTTGTCTAGAGATAAAAATGAGGGAGCCATCAGATTTGGGTGGTTCCTGAAGCCAGAGATCTTGATGAGTGTCTTAATGAGTAAGAACAGAAACCAAGACCAGATTCTGAGTCAACATCAATGTTTCGAATGGGTGAGGAAGAAAAGAAATATCTGCATGGAAGAATGAGAAAAAATGGGTAGAGAAGAAGGTTAAGCGGGAGAAGCAGTGTAATGACAAAGATCACAGACTGTTGAGTCAGATAACTCTAGGTTTGACCCTCTGCTCCATTATTTAGTATTATGTGATCTTGGATATATTCTTATTTCATTCACTAACTCAACATATATTAGTTCTTACTATGTGTTGAAATTTGTGTAAAGCTGTAGGGATAAAATAATTAAAAAAAAAAAAATGCACCACCTATGCCCTTTTGAAATTCACAGATTAGTGGTCAGGCAAAAGTTAAACAAATAAGCTCTAAAATTATATAGATAAATATGTATATGAAATACATATAATAAATAAAATATAATAACTAATACAGGTAATAAGTACAAGATGTTATGAGAAATTACAAACATCATTCCCTGAAATACTGGGCTAATAGTAGTGTTTACCTCATAGGGTGTTATAATGATTAAATGAGAATTGCATAAGAAAAGGTTTACACAATCCCTGACACATATTATTTGCTAAATAATTGACTTTAATTCAGAATCATTTATGATTCCAAAGTCCATCCTGTAACCGTTATATATTTTAAGTTACATTCTCAGAAATATCAGACTGTTAGTAAAATAGGTAGCACTACTTATTATCGCCTCTCAGTGATAACAATGGAAACATGGAGAGTTGTTTGTTTAATATTTATTCCATCCCAACTTATTGGATACCTCCCTATGCCTGATACTGGGCTAGGAGCTGGAAAAGCGACAACGAATGAGACATACTACATTGCCCTCAAGAAATTCCCAGTCCAGTTGAATATTCTGAATAGTGAAATTTTCCAAGAAACGTCTAAGAATCTGATTTTAAAGAAGTTCATAGTACTTTTTTAAGAAGGTAGTTTCATTTGTCCTGATAGAGAAGGACTGAAAGCTTTCTCCATAAGATAAGCAGCAAGTCAAGTGCACCCATTCTCACCAGAACAATTAGGCAAGAAAAAGAAAAAAAGTACCTAAATCGGAAAAGAAGTAAAACTATCTCTATCTGCAGATAACATAATCCTATATATAGAAAATCCCAAAGAATTCAAAGAAAGATACTGGAGCTAATAAATGAATTCAGTATAATTGCAGGGTGCAAGATCAACATGCAAAAGTTATTTGTGTTCCTCTGCACCAGCAATGAACAACCTGAAAAGGAAAGTAAGAAAACAATTCCATTTACTATAATATCTGAAAGTATAAGTTACCTAGGAATAAATTTAACCAGAGAGGTGAAAGACTTGTACATTGTAAGCTATAAAATGTTGTTGAAAAAAATTTACAAAGACCTAAATAAATGGAGGAAACCCTGGTGGTGTAGTGGTTAAAAGTTTGCCTGCTAACCAAAAGGTCGGCAGTTCAGATCCACCAGGTGCCTCTTGGAAACCCTATAGGGCAGTTCTCCTCTGTCCTGTAGGGTCACTATGAGTCGGAATTGATGGCAATGGATTTTTGTTTTGTTTTTTTAAATAAATGGAAAGATATGCCATGTTCATGGATTGGAAGACTTAATATTGTTACGATGTCAATATTACCCAAAGTGATGTATAGATTCAACACAAGCCTTAGCAAAATTCCAACAGCCTTTTTTTTGCAGAAATATAAAAGCCAGTTCTCAAACTTACATGGAATTGCAAGGAGCCCCAAATATCTACAATAATCTTGAAAAAGAAAAACTAAGTGGGAGGACTCACATTTCCCAGTTTCACAATGTACTATAAAGCTACATTAATCAAAGCAGTCTGAAACTGATAAAAGGATAGACTTAAGAGCTAAAACCATAAAACTCTTAGAAGAAAGCATAAGAGCAAAGCTTCAGGACCTTATTTTTTACAATAAATTCTTAGAAACGCCACCAAAAGCGTGGTCAACAAGAGTCAAAATAATAAAATGGACATCATCGAAATTAAAACCTTTTGTTCATCGAAGGACTTTATCAACAAAGTGACGAGACAACCTAAAGAATGGGAGAAAATATTTGGCAACTATATATCTGATAAGAGTTTAATATGCATGATGCATACTGAACTCTGACAACTCAACACAAAAGACAACACAATTAAAAAATGGACAAAGGACTTGAACAGACATTTTTCCAAAGAAGATATGCAAATGGATGATAACCACATGAAAGGAGGCTCAACTTCAATAGCCATTAAAAATAGGTAAATGCAAATTCACAGAAACCAGACTTGAAGTGTTTAAGCCTAAGTCTGGGACTATTTGTCAGGGCAATATAAAGGGGATCAAGAAACCTAAAAGTGAGTTTCTTCTTTTTTCATCCCTTCTTATGAAAAGATATATCATCTTCCAGGAGTCTTATTTTACTTCAAATTTAGGATTTATTCCATCCAAAATGATTGACTGAATATTATCTATTAACTGAGAGAAGAGTCTGTAAAGAGCTAAAGTAAATATAAAAGGAAATTTTTAAGTCCTCCATTTGGTGTTTTTGCACCAGCAGTTTAAAAAGTAAAAAATTATAAAACAAAACAGAAATATATTCAAACCTCCCATATATAGGGCATTGGCAGGGTAGAAAACTAGCAGATCACCTTTCTACAGTACACAAGCATCAAATATTTAGAACTATTTCATTGTACTATTATCATTTCAATTATAGTAGGTGAAAAGATTATTCATTGTTGTTCCAAATAAACATAAGCTTCAAACAACTCCTAAATAAACCCATTGCTGTCAAGTTGATTTTGACTAATAAAGGACAGAATAGAACTGCGTCCTAGGGTTTCCAAGGCTGTAACCTTTACAGAAGCAAATTGCCACAGCTTTCTCCTGCAAAGTGGCTGGTAGGTTCAAACCGCTGACCATTTGATTAGCAGCCTAGAGAGCTTTACCAGTGTGTCAGCTCCTAAACAGCTGTCTTAAAACAGGCCCTAGCTAATCATACCGAGACTGAACTCTTTGTTCTGTTATTGGAGGGTGTCTATAACTGGCATACATTTTGCCTGTTGAAAATTATTCACCCAGTCTCCCCAGCATGAACTCCCCAGTCACATTAAGGATGCCCACCAATCGTGCCCCTGCATGGTCTACAACCTGTTGCACATCGGTGATACCAAGTTCTAAATTCAGCGTTCTTGCCATAGGGGCGATTTCTCCACCAATCTCTTCCATCATATTATCCTGATCAAATGCTTGGACTGTGTTCACATAACTCAGCATTCTTTTTTCCATATCCGCTGCATGCATTTTCCTGTAACTTCCTCCCAGGCATTTGTACTAAGGATAACATTCACCAAAAAAAAAAAAAAAAAAAAGCGGGACGGGAGGGCGGTGGACAGCGGTAACTGCAGTTTGTGGTAGCTCGAATATGTCCTAAGTCAGGGCAACCTAGTCGTTTTTACCCCATTTATGGCAAATATGTGTGGACTGCCAACCTAAAGACTGGTGGTTCGAATCCACCCAATTGATGTCCTGTATTAAAAAAACCCAAAACCAAACCCACTGCCTTCGAGTCGATTCGGACTCATTGCGACATAGGACAGAGTAGAACCGCCCGATAGAGTTTCCAAGGAGCGCCTTGCGGTTTCAAACTGCTGACCTCTTGGTTAGCAGCTGTAGCACTTAACCACTACACCACCAGGGTTTCCTGATGTCCTGTATAGATGGGGAGAATTCTACCCCCGAGGGAGGCATTAATGCCTCATAGTCTTCATATGAACACATGTAAAACCTTTACCTCCTTGGTAGACACTACTCTATTAATATTAAGAGTTTAATAAATATTTGCTGATTTCTTACCTCCTGAATAAAATTCAAACATTTTAACCCAGCATTGAAGATTCTCTGTGATTTATCTCAAATAACTTAATGGCTTTTTCTTTTGTGTTTCTCTTGTACAACTGAAGTGACAGCTAAACAGAGTGTTCAATTCTCTTGAAATCTCTCTGTTTTAAATTTCCTGTCCTTTAAAGTTGCTGTGGCTATGAGTCGGAATTGACTCCAAGGCAGTGGGTTTGGTTTTTTGGGGGGTTCTTCTTGTTGGGATATAACCCCACCTGTCTTCCCTCTTATCTATATCCTAGTCTATTTGTCATTTAAAAATATCTGAAATTAGCTCCCATTGTAAAAATCATTTCCTTATCTTTTTTGTCTGGAAGAAATCTCTCTTCTCCCAAGCCTCTAATTTTATCAGCATCTTTTAAAAAATCATTTCTTATATTCTACCTTATATAATAGCTATTTATACACATATCCTACCTCCTTAAAGAAAAAAAAAATAGAATCTTAATCGTAAGTTAATTAATTAGGGAAAACATATGATTTATTTCAAATTCACATACCACCTTAGACATACTCTTCCAAAAACAATCAAGTTTGTTAATTTTCCTCTTTAACTTGTAACCAAGAAACAAGATAAAATCCAATGAAGAATACGGAATATTTCATACATTATAAATCTTCTAATTTAACCTAAAATGTGTGTATAAATATACATGTATGAATGGACAGATATGCATATATACAAATATTCACACACATGGAAAATAAAGAGAAAGAAGGAAATCCTTCACTAATAATTCATATTGGCTTTTTAATCAACTAAGTTTTTTTTCATATTTTCTGCTGTTAACCCTTATTTTCTATATTTTATACTTGGCCTAGTACAATGACTTGAATCTAATAAGAACTAAATAAATATTTGCTGAATTAAATTGTGCTGCTGAATATATTGACCTAACTACAATAAAAATAGTTGGTATTTATTTCTAGCAATTTGATCCCCAATTTGGCCTGTAAATCTTGTCTTTTAAGTTTTTTTTTTTTTTTGATCCTGGAACTTTCAACCAACATGTTTGCTCTTCCTCTCAAAGTATCTAAAAATGTGATTAGCATGTTTTCATATGTCCTCAAACAAGCCATTAGTAAAAAGGCTGACATATCCTATAATATCGACAGCAGTGGGTTTACTGGGTAAAGGTATCCCTCTGGGATGATAATATATTCATAATCAGAACTCTTGAAGTGCAATCATTCCACTATCAAACAATTTGATTATTCTATCAATATATTTCCCTTTTTGTTCATAGTTTGGTTGCTGCTTGGAAGTTTAGTTTAGTCAGGGGTTGTATTTCCCAGATCCTTGCATCTGGATGGAGGCCAAGAGGACAAATGACTAGCTCTCTCTGGTGAAAGGTGTCTGAAAGCAGTGTGCATGACTTCTAGGCTAAAGGGCTTAAGAAGCTGGTATTCCTTCCCCACTCTCTTTTTCCTTCAGGTGGCTTGATGCAAACTAACACAGTGACCTTAGAAGATATTTCGTTGAGTTTGAGTGAGCCGTTAAATAACCCCATCATTTTCTGTTTAGTTTGTAAATAGGTTCCAATCCCATATTTTTTTCTGCCTGAAATCTGCTATTAAAAAAAAAAAAAGCACTCCTAAGACTTCTTAGTTGTCTCAGATTATTGAGTTAAAGGGACAGATATCTCCCGGAAAAAAAATCTCAGATTCTCAAGAAAAACTATCTTAGAGAACATTTTACTCAATCGCCTGTACTCTCCTTGAGTCTTTTCTAGACCATCAGCTGTCCAGTTGATAGGTAAACATCTCTGTCCACTAACACCCCCCCGCCCACACTTTTGAGACAGTCATTCCGTTTGTTGAAAATATCAACTGTCAAAATGTCTGTGCTTAAGTTAAGCTGGATTCTCTCTCCTCACAGTTTATAACCTTTGTCTCAGTGGTACAATTTCAGACCAGAAAAACTGCCTCACAGTGAGAAAACAGCATGCGCATGTGTCTCTCAGTGGCTAAGAGAGAGCATATGTTTTCTAGAAAGTGAATGAAGTTCCACATACTTGGAATGGGAAAAATAAGGAATGCAAGCAGAAAGGTAAATGGTTTGACAGGAGCAGGGTCTTTGGAGTCAATTCTCTTTCTGCCACTTAATGTTTGAATAAACTTTTATAAACATTTCAGTTTCTCTGAACCTCAGTTTATTCAACTGTAAAATGAGAATCAAGAGGGATTAAATTATATGATATAAGAAAAGCATGGGCATTCAAGGGAAAGCAGTGATTATTATTATGACATTCCCCAATTCTCATTATCTATACTTTAGGTCATATTCCCAAAGGAATTCCTACTTGTCGGCATATTATTACCTAATATTTGTCTAATTGTTCTAATTATATACTGGCATGAAATGCTAATTTTTTAAAAAACTGAATCAAAATGAGGTAGTTTTCAAATAAACTTAAAATCATTGTTTCTCTTTTAAATCCCAGGAAAAATAAAACAATTTCCCAAATTGTATGCTTTTCTCTCATGATTTTTCCTCTATATATTTGGTGCTGGTGGAGTTTACCAGTAGCATAAGCAGATGACATAATAAAGCAACAACTAGAAAATTAATAGAAATAAAAAAAAATTGAATGAGGTCATTTCTTAAAAATAGCTTTTATTATTTTCTCAATGCAGACATTTGCACAAATGTAATATTTTCAGCTAATTACATTGTTCCTAGACTATCTGATAAAATTATATACATACACATATTCAGAGCACCATGGTTTTGTGATACTTTGTTTTTAAAATGAATCCATCATTCAGATTTTTCACAAATTCAAAATTATCTCTCCCATTGGTACATGTTAATAAAGATTATCTTTTAGGAAAAAAACTCCTAACTTAGAAAAAATTTCTCCAACAAAATACAATTAATTCAGTTTTCTTAATGACCCCTGTCTTAAAGAGGATAGTAAAAGAATAGAAAAACAAGTATAAAAATAATTTAAAAAATTAAATCTTACTAAGTAGAAAACAAATTTGTTTTATCAATCAACTTTTGGAATGTGTTGTAGTATATTTTTATAATGAAATATTCATATACATAAAGATTCATAAAGAGAAACTTGCAGAACAAGAGAAACTTATCCTTTTTAATCAGTGACCTGATAAGTACAAAAAAATGACCAAAATAATTTTCAAAAGGCAATTGTGAGGCAGGCAACAAGACCCCATCTTTTAAAGATTATATTGCCACCCAGCCTTAAAAAATTGGGCCCTATGTGAAGCAGTAAGCCTTTAATGGAGTGTACATCCTAAGAAACAGAAGTCATCCTTTTATCCCATGGATATAGCCAAAGTGATGAAAACTATGAATTCTGCAACCACGGGAGACTAGGTCACCACAGAATAAAAAACTATCTTTAAAAAAAAAAGTTTTTTTTTTTCTCCCAAAAGTTGCTTTATTACTTTACGGTTGACTATAAGAAATCACTTAATAAATTACATATGTATTTAAAAAAAAAAGTTACTGTCAGGTTGATTTCTACTCATGGCAATCCCATGTGCATAGTCATGATTAATTTCTAGCAATTTAAAATATTTTTATATTTGTAAATAATTTATAGTAAGAATTTTTATGAGTATAGATTCTAATTGATCAAGCAATTTAAAATTTTTCTACGTATTCTATGACCTCTAATGTTATAGAAACATTCTCTTTAAGGAAATTCCATTTAACTTTTTTTTTTAATTAATTTTACATATAAGTATGAAGTAAAGAGATTTTTTAAGCAGAATTACATTTAATAGGTGTTTTTTTATGCATAATGTTTAATAGGTGTTATGTATTAAATTCTGCCCCCCAAAATGTGTGCTGAAATCCTAACCCATGTACCTGTAAATATGACCCTGTTTAGAAATAGAAATATTCTTTTGTATGTTAATGAGGCCATACTAGAGTAAGATGGACCCTAAACCTAATCAGCTCTAAGTTATAAAAAGAGCAGAATAGACCCAGATACACAGGCAGGGAGCAGAGGAAGACAGACAATAGAAGATGAATCTACAAGCCCAGGTACGCCTAGATCGCTGGCAGCTACTAGAAGCTGAAATAAACAAGGACGGATCTCTCCCTAGAGTCACCCCCAGAATTTGGACTTCTAGCCTTCTGAACTGTGAGAAAATAAATTTTGACTCTTTAAAGCCACCCACTTGTGGTATTTCTGTTTTGGCAGCACTAACTTTTTTTTTTTTTTTAATGTTACTAGGACTATATGTTACAAAATAGTCAACTATATAGAGTATGTATTTTTTTAAAAGATAACCATTTTTCTGTGGACTTTAGGTAAAACCAAAAAACCCATGCCATCAAGGTGATTCCAACTCATACCAAAAACAATCTTTATTATTTGATAATTCCTGTTTATAAGAACATTAAAAAATTATAGATTATTTAGCAGAAAGAAGTAAAATGAAAATAAAAAGTGAGAAGATTATGTTAGGAAAATCTGAACAAATGATCTAGAATTAGAACAATAATTTGCCCGTTGCATATAAAATAGTTGTGAACTTGATGGCTCCTCTCCTTTACCACTGGTAGAACAACGCAAGAGACTAAGATTAAAAAGAAGAAAAGATCACGACAAGAGGGAGGTTGGCAATCTCCCCCATTTATCTTCAATTAAGAATGAAACAGTCATCTCACCTAAGACTTGCTCAGTTACAATGGTTTCCCCAAAGTTAGAAGTTTTAGTGCTTTTTAAAAGGCGTAAGGTTTCATTTACCTAGTTTTAAGGCATTAACCAAACACTTCACCCCACCCCCATTTAACAAAGAATAAAATCATGAAACAGGTTTTTCTATGTTCTATGCACCCCTTCAGATGGAGATGGTTTCCAGGAATCCTTGAGGCCACTTTGCCCAGGCCATACCGCTTGTCGCTTTACTGACTTTTCTGTTTCTGTTTCCTGAATTGAAGAAAAATACCCAGTGTCCAGAAGATGATAGTTTTACAAGAAGGCTTCTCTGTAAACCTCCAACTTTGGACTTGATGGGGGAAGAAGAGAATGATATGAAATCTTCTGGAATTAATATTTGGGGAAGAACATTTCATTTGCACCAAGTCCATAATAAACTTTGCCATCATTTACCCCATTTTCAGAACCCCTGAGTGTTGCTTGACAGAAGCTTACTTGGTTGCCTTCGCTTGTGTGTATGGGAGAAAGCAACGATTTTGGAGTCTGAAAACTCACAAGATCAAGTCAGGATTAAAGGAGACAATGTGTGCAAGCTACCTAGCACAACAATTAGCATTACTATTATCACCATAGCAATAACCATGGCTACCAAAGAACCCATTTCTGAACGCTAGCATGACCATCTACAAGGTTTGTGATGTTGAATAAATTCTGGTTCTCAGTTTCTACTTCTGTAAACTGGGGAGGATATCTAACAGAAAGGTTGTTGCAAAAATGAATTTGCCCTGGATTTTGGTAAGTGCTCAATAAGTTGAAACTGCTATTTGTTGATGCAGGGGGGCAAAGAGAGGATTGAATGCCCATTAGGATGAAGGAGTTTGTAGTATAGATAATAGTAGATTCTTTAAAAACAAAAGGTCAGTTTATTATCCTGAAGATCTCACAAAAGGTAAGGGAAAAGAAAGATGGAAAATGAAGAGAAAAAACAGCATTAACATGCGGTGTACAAAATACATTCCTTAATCAGCCATCTGTATTTATTAGATTTCTAAAAAGCATCCAGTGCCTTGAAAGATTTTTGAGAGCTGTGCTGTTTTTTATTAAGTCTCATGTGTAGCATCACATAAGCTCTTAAAAACCCTAGAAGTACAATTCCATTCAATTTCTATCAATAGGAATTGCCCAGGTGTGATATGCTTCATGCAGCGCATATTCAGGGAGCAAGCCTACTGCATTCTTCGCAAGTGAAGGCTTCAAGGTGCCCTTCGTGGGGAGCCATTCCCAGGATATGTTGGAAAAGACCAGACAGCAGATATGGAAATCACTAGCATCTTTTGATTTTGAAATACGCCTTGTTGTGCATTTGTCTGGTTGACATATGAATGAAGAACTCAAACAAAATATCAAGTCTCATTGAGTAAGGTTTCCTAATAAGTACTTTTTCTTCCCAGATGTAACACAAATAGCTTACCTGTTACCAGCTGTTTTTTTCTCACTTTTGTGATTTTAGGAGAGGAAATAGATTAATCTTTGAAAGCAGACCAGTTTTTAAAATATAACCTGTTTAGATATACTTTTATAAACATTTGGTTCTTTTTATTCCGAGAAAATTTGTTCTTACATCTTAAAAATGCTTCACTTCATCTTTTTAAACATCGATGTTACTAGTATCTTTGACAGCTTCATACTTCCGGATGGATCTAGGAATGTTCTTTTTGATGATGAATGCAGTGTTATTTTTCTTCAATTTGTCATTCCTGACATAGTGGACCATATGATTGTCCAGCTAGTATGAAGACCAGTTAACACGACTATTGTTCAAATTTACCCACTAACCACTAATGCCAAAGGTGAAGAAACTGAGGATTTTTACCAACTTCTGCAGTCTGAAATTGGTCAAACATGCAATCGAGATGCATTGATAATTACTGGTGATTGGAATGCAAAAGTTGGAAACGAAGAGAAAGGATCGGTAGCTGGCAAAT
This sequence comes from Elephas maximus indicus, assembly GCF_024166365.1. Lineage (NCBI taxonomy): Eukaryota > Metazoa > Chordata > Mammalia > Proboscidea > Elephantidae > Elephas > Elephas maximus. Next base: position 75,624,282 of record NC_064822.1, on the reverse strand, counting down.
ATGACTTTGGTGATAGAAATGATGCCGGAGACCATGTGATAGAATTTTGCAAGACCAATGACTTCTTCATTGCATATATCTTTTTTCAACAACATAAACAGTGACTATACACACACACAGATCTCACCAAATGCAATACATAGGAATCAAATCGATTACGTCTGTGGATAGAGATGATGGAGAAGCTCAATATCACCAGTCAGAACAAGGCTGGGGCAGACTGTGGAACAAACCATCAATTGCTCATATGTGGGTTCAAGTGGAAGCTGGAGAACATTAGAACAAGTCCATGAGAGCTAAAGTACGACCTTGAGTATATCTCACCTGTATTTAGAGACCATCTCAAGAATAGGTTTGAAATGGATCAAACACCTAAATATAAAATCTAAAACGATAAAGATCATGGAAGAAAAAATAGGGACAACGTTAGGAGCCCTAATACATGCCATAAACAGTATACAAAACATTATAAAGACTGTAGAAGAAAAACTAGATAACTGGGGCTCCTAAAAATCAAATACCTATGCTCATCCAAAGACTTCACCAAAAGAGTAAAAAGACTACCTTCCTACAGACTGGGAAAAAGTTTTTAGCTATGACATTTCTCATCAGCACCTGATCTCTAAAATCTACATGATACTGCAAAAACTCAACTGCAAAAAGACAAATAACCCAATTAAAAAATGGGCAGAAGATATGAATACACACTTCACTAAAGAAGACATTCAGGTGGCTAACAGATATATGAGAAAATGTTCATGGTCATTAGCCATTAGAGAAATGCAGATCAAAACCACAATGAGATTTCATGTCACTCCAACAAGGCTGACATTAATCCAAAAAACACAAAATAATAAATGTTGGAGAGGCTGTGGAGAGATTGGAACACTTATATACTGCTGGTGGGAATGTCAAATGGTACAACCACTTTGGAAATTGATTTGGCACTTTCTTAGAAAGCTAGAAATAGAACTACCATACGATCCAGCAATCCCACTCCTTGGAATATATCCTAGAGAAATAAGAGCCTTTATACAAACAGATATATGCATATCCATGTTTATTGCAGCACTGTTTACAATAGCAAAAACATGGAAGCAACCAAGGTGCCCATCAACGGATGAATGGATAAATAAATTACGGTGTATTCACACAATGGAATACCATGCATCGATAAAGAACAGTGAGGAATCTGTGAAACATTTCATAACATGGAGGAACCTGGAAGGCATTATGCTGAGTGAAAGTAGTCAGTTGCAAAAGGACAAATATTGTATGAGACCACTATTATAAGAACTTGAGAAATAGTTTAAACTGAGAAGAAAACATTCTTTTGTCATTACCAGAGGGAGGAGAGAGGGAGGGTGGGAAGAGGCATTCACTAATTAGATAGTAGATAGTAGATAAGAACTACTTAGGTGAAGGGAAAGACAGCACACAATACAGGGGAGGTCAGCACAATTGGACTAAACCAAAAGCAGTTTCCTGAATAAACTGAATGCTTCAAAGGCCAGTGTAGCAGGGGCAGGGGTCTGGGGACCATGGTTTCAGGGGACATCCAAGTCAATTGGCGTAATAAAATCTATTAAAAATACATTCTATGTCCCACTTTGAAGAGTGGCGTCTGGGGTCTTAAATGCCAGCAAGCAGCCATCTAAGATGCATCAATTGGTCTCAACCCACCTGGATCAAAAGAGAATGAAGAACACCAAGGACACAAGGTAATTACGAGCCCAAGAGACAGAAAGGGCCACATAAACCAGCAACTACATCATCCTGAGACTGGAAGAACTAGATGGTGCCCAGCTACAACCAATGACTGCCCTGACAGGGAACGCAACAGAGAACCCCTGAGGGAGCAGGAGAGCAGTGGGTTGCAGACCCCAAATTCTCATAAGACCAGACTTAATGGTCTGACTGAGACTAGAAGGACCCCGGTGGTCATGGCCCCCAGACCTGCTGTTGGTCCAGGACAGGAACCATTCAGACATGGATTGGACTGGACAATGGGTTGGAGAGGGATGCTGGTGAGGAGTGAGCTTCTTGGATCAGGTGGACACTTGAGGCTATGTTGGCATCTCCTGCCTGGAGGGGAGATGAGAGGGTGGAGGGGGTTAGAAGCTGGCAAAATGGACATGAAAAGAGAAGAGTGGAGGGAGAGAGGGGGCTGTCTCATTAGGGGGAGAGTAATTGGGATTGTGTAGCAAGGCGTATATGAGTTTTTGTGTGAGAGACTGACTTGATTTGTAAACTTGCACTTAAAGCACAATAAAAATTATATATATATATAAAAAAAAGAATAGGTTTGACACATTCTATACTAGTGACCAAAGAACAGACAAAATGTGGAATGACTTCAAGGACATGACACATGAAGAAAGTAAACGGTCATTAAAAAGCAGAAAAGAAAGAAAAGACCAAAACGAATGTCAGAAGAGACTCCCAAACTTGCTCTTGAACATAACATAGCTAAAGCAAATGGAACAAATGATGAAGAATTGAAGAGAAGATTTCAACGGGAGGCTCATGAAGACAGTGAAGTATTATAATGACATGTGCAAAGACCTGGAGTTAGAAAACTAAAAAGGAAGAACACACTCAGTGTTTCTCAAGGTGAAAGAACTGAAGAAAAAAATCAAGCCTCAAGTTGCAATATCGAAAGAGTCTACGGGCAAAATATTGAATGACACAGGAAGCATCAAAAGAAGATGGAAGGAATACACAGAGTTACTGTACCAAAAAGAATTGGTTGAGATCCAACCATTTCAGGAGGTAGCATATGATCAAGAGCTGACAACCTTGAAGGAAGAAGTTCAAGGTGCACTGAAGGCACTGACAAAAACAAGACCCCAGGAATTGATATGATACCAACTGAGATGTTTCAACTAAAAGATGCAAAGCCAGAAGAGCTCGCTTGTCTATGCCAAGAAATTTGGAAGACAGCTACCTGGCCAACCAACAGAAAGAGATCTGAATTTATGCCCATTTGAAACAAAGGTATCCAAAAGAATGCAGAAATTATCAAACAGCATCATTAATATCACATGAAAGTAAAATTTTGCTGAAGATAATTCAAAAACGATTGCAGCAGTACATCGTCAGGGAACTGCCAGATATTCAGGCCAGATTCAGAAGAGAACGTTGAAGGAGGGATATCACTGCTGATGTCAGGTGAATCTCGGCAGAAAGCAGAGAACACCAGAAAGACGTTTACCTGTGTTTTATTAACTATGCAAAAGCATTCGACTGCATGGATCATAACAAATTATGTATAACATTGCAAAGAATGGAAATCCCAGAACACTTGATTGTGCTTGTGCAGTACTCATTAATAGACGGCCAAGAGCCAGTTATTCCAACCTAACAAGGGGATACTTCGTGGTTTAAAATCAGGAAAGGTGTGTGCCAGTTTTGTATCATTTCACTATCCTTATTCAACCTGTATGCTGATCAAATAATCCGAGAAGCTGAATATATGAAGAAGAATGGGGCATCTGGATTGAAGGAAGAATCATTAACAACCTACAATATGCAGATGACACAACCTTGCTTGCTGAAAGCCAAGAGGACTTGAAACACTTACTGATGAAGATCAAAGACTGTAGTCTTCAGCATGGATTATACTTCAAAATAAAGAAAACAAAATTCCTCACAATTGGACCAATAACCGACATCATGATAAATGGGAAAAAAGACTGAACTTGTCAAGAATTTCATTTTACGTGGATTGACAATCAGTGCCCACGGAAGCAGCAATCAAGATATCCAATGATGTATTGCATTGGGCTTATCTGCTCCAAAAGACCTTTTCCAAGTGTTAAAAAGCACTACGGTAAGCCTGATCCAAGCCATGGTATTTTCAATCACCTCATATGCATGTGAAAGCTGGACAATGAATAAAGAAGACCAAAGAAGAATTGAAGCCTTTAAATTATGGTGATGGTGAAGAATAGTGAATATACCAGGAGTTGCCAGAAGAATGAACAAATCTGTCTTGGAAGAAGTACAGCTGGAATGCTCCTTAAAAGCAAGGATGGAGGGACTTTGTCTCATGTACTTTGGGGATGTTATCAGAAGGGATCAGTCCCTGAAGAAAGACATCATGCTTGGTAAAGCAGAGGATCAGAGAAAAAGAGGAAGACCCTCGATGCGATGGATTGACACAGTGGCTGCAACAATGGGCTCAAACAGAGCAAGGACTGTGAGGATGGTGCAGCACCAGGCAGTGCTTCTTTCTGTTGTACGTAGGGAACCGACTCAAAGGCATGTAACAACATGTTATTGGTGTGTGTCTGATATAAGAGGAGTGTTTTATAATTAAGGAAGTATACATATACCCAAACCTAAATTTAGCCTAAATAAATTTTCGGAAAGTTTTAAACTACTCTGTTCAGATTCTGTTCTCTCCAATGGATTAATCTGAAAAACAACTGGGACCCAATTTAGAATTTTCTGGCAGCGAGGAAGAGAAATGTCAAACTCACAGTTTTATTTTATTGAAGGCCCTCTTAGGAGTCCAGTGGAAATAACTGTATGTGCCTAGTAGCTAGAGATCAGTGGGAGGTAATATTTAGTTTATTAATGTGTCTTTGATTTTTTTCATAGTGTTGTTGCCTCATATTAAAAACCAAGACCTTGATCCAGTTTTCCCTTTGCCCTCCCTCTGATGGAAAAGAGCTATGAAAACAAGATAAATTTAACAAGATGTTGCATAAAATCAAAGTGCATTTTAGTAATCCCAAGATATTCAATACATTCCATTTGCTTCTGCATTGGAATAGCTCAGTAAATTATGTTCCACTTGTAAATACTGAATTTTAATATCTAAGTGCCAACAGTGCACAACATTCTGTATACATAAGACAACATTCTTGTCCTCTGGAAGCTTAAGTTTTATAAAAACAAAGCTAGTAATTTGATCTCACAATATCTATCTTATTTTGCATTTTATTAACATGGCAAGTTGCCATGTATTTATTAGTGGTGTATTGGATCTGAGCATATGAAGGATATATTGAATTAGACTATATTTTTGAAAAATCTGCAATAGGGTGAAGGGCACATCTGGTGATTAAGAAAATTACATTGCTAAGTAGAAGATAAATTCTAATATTTAAAGGGTTAATAAACCATTGGTGATATCTTAGACAATTGATGCAAATTCAAATATCCTAGAGTTCTTGCTGTGTTTTATCCCTCAGTAAACTCAAGAAGCAGCAATAGCCACCCAAGTATCAGTTAAACATATGAGTGTTTTGTTGAAATAATAACTCGATTGTGAAAGGTTAATTATGTTATTTAGTGATTTACTAATAATATTTTAGTGGGATGAAACAAAGAAGATTAAATGATATGGCTATGTGCTTGAAGCATAATTTTCATATATTAAGAACCAGCTATATAAGAGGAAGCATGCTGTCGTAACGTGGATATTGCACCCAATGTCACAGTGACAGTGTGGCCTAGATGACATAAATGTCTAGAAAATTCTCTCTGTTCTCAGGTTATTATGGTCATGGTGTTGAGTTTTGTTTTGTATTTGGTATATCTTGTAGGCTAATACTTAGCTTTTTTTTTTAACTACTTCAATAACTTAGAAAAACCATATTGTTTAAAGCAATATTATGTTTATAGTATCGCCTTTAAAACCATATTCTGCCCACACTGTCCTTTATACCAATGCTTAAATTCCAACCCTTTCTGAACTCTACTTCTCACCTCTTTTTCCCCTATATTTTGGAAGGGTTTTTTTCCTCTGACTTACATCATTCCAGGTTGTCATAACAAAGCATGCATTTGTATTCAATGAGGAAAATAGTCATGCTCACCTAGCTAACTTCCTTTGCTCTTTAGTGCTTGAAATAATTTAGATGATACAACAAAACTTAGTAGAAATGACCATTGCACACTTTCCTACAACCTTTCTGAAGAAGGATCTGAGAGGCAAGTGCCACATTTTGTACTCTTCTTGGCCAAAATAATACAACACAAATGGCAAGAGGTTGAGTTGGGACCCTGGAAAGTCAAAATCCATTAGCAAGTCTAAATTACAAGGAAATAGATGTAATGACTAAATAAATAAATAGACTGTTCTTCCAAGAAGAATGAGATAAAAGTATGGAGACAGTGAGAGAGAGGGAAAGATAGTCAAACAGAACAAAGAATGAGACAGAGAGTGAGCATAGCTTTGCAGATCCTGGGAGAGATATGGGGAGATTAGTTACTTTTTTTCCTGATGACTTTTGAATTCACATTTCAATATGAGTGTCTTTTTATTAAACTCATCTTTACTCAAGGTAATCTCAGCCATTGTTCCGTGCAATTAAGAAATGTCTTAACAAAAGCAATAACAGTGGACAATTGAAGAATGAGTCTAAAAATGTTAAGTCGGAAAAATATAGAATCACAGAACTTTAGATATCGTCTTCCAAAAAAAAAAAAAAAAAAACCACACTCATTGCTGCCAAGTCCGTTCTGACTTATAGTAGCCCTATAGGACAGAGTAGAACAACTGCCCCATAGGGTTTCCAAGGAGCAGCGGGTTGATTCAAACTGCTGACCTTTTGATTAGTAGTCGCCCTCTGGATTGCTACAGCATTAGTGCTCCATTAGAGCACTAATGGAGCATCTTACACAACTTCAAATTATACCAAATAAATGTAGGAAAAAATATATATGTATATATTGTAGTTACGGATTGAATTGTGTCCCCCCAAAATATGTGTTGTAATTCTTAACTTGTATGCTTGTTGTTATAATCCCACTTGGGAATGGGTTGTCTTTTTTGTGTTAAGGAGGCAATCTTGAGTCAATCGCTTTTGAGATATAAATTAAAGAAGCAAGCTAAGAAGCAGAGATGGAGGAAGAGAAATGCCAAGCCACGTGAAGATCACTCAGGAGCAGAAGCTCAAAGGGACAAGGACCTTCCTCCAGAGCCAACAGAGAAAGAAAGTCTCCCCCTAGAGCCAGGCACCCTGAATTCAGACTTCTATCCTCCTAAACTGTGAGAAAATAAATTTCTGTTTGTTAAAGCCATGCATTTATGGTATTTCTGTTATAGCAACACTGGATAACTAAGACAGATATACAAGTTTTCCCTGCTGTTAGAAAGAAGAGTGTTCCTATAAAAACTTTTGTAAGCCAAAGTGGCGTAGAAGGGAAGAAGTAATTACCATTAATTTATATGGGAAAACTTTTTCAGTGTTCCCAGACTCAAAAAATAATTCATCAATCATAACAAATAATATATAAAACCCCAGGCAGGACTGTGGAGGGTGATCTGGCAGGCCAGCTTCCCAGGGATCAGTGGAGCATGCCCCAGCCATTGGGTGACACCAACTGAAGACAAGGAACCAGAGGAAGAGGAGGAGGGGATAGTGGCACCAGAGGAAGCCTAGTAGGAGACGGTGGCATTGGGGGAGGAGCTCCTGGGCTTTCTAACCAGGCTGCCCCTGGCGTGGTCCGCCTGGACAGCAGCGCCTTGGACATAAACCCAGACCTGCCACCCCCTTAGGGCATGTGGCATTTTGAGTTCCCAGACTACTGCATCCATGAGGTTACCGAGATGATCACAGGGGACTGGCACCCATCTAACATCACAGACCTGGTTTTCACTTACTGAGCCCACCACCAGCAGGGCACACACCCCTTCAGACCAGCTGTTAACATATAGGAAGCTATTTTCTCTTTTTGCCTTTTTGCGTAAAAGTGAAAATCCTCTTCAGATTTCTTTCAGTTAGCAAACACAGGTACTAATGTAGATCTTTTGTAAAAGTGAAGTGATCTAAGGTGAACTTTTGGATAGCGGGGGATACCTGTATTTAGGTGATCTACGTATTATAAACATTTCAATAACCTTTACTCATATCCTTATGGGTGGTCATCAGCATGCCCATTCTGCAGATAAAAAAATAGTTATTTGTCCAAGAAAACATGAACACTGTTAGTATGTAGAAAAGATGGGCATCTTTTTTCTAATAAATTAAAATTCTGTGTAAATGAATTAATGAGAGGCATGTTGACTGTGGAATTCATTCTGTTATTATAACGTGCTTACCTTCCAAAACTAGATAAAACCAAACCTGAGGCACCGGATTGCAATTCATACTGACCCTAAATGACAGAGTAGAACTGCCCCATAGGGTTTCCAAGGAGCACTTAGTGGATTCAAACTGCCGACCTTTTGGTTAGCAGCCCTAGCTCTTAACCACCAGGCCACGAGGGTTTCCAAAAAACTAGCCAAGATATTTTAAGTAGTTTTAGAAAAGCAACGATCCCGCACGTCTCCAGAGAATGTTTCAATTTTTTATACTTACACAAGGGATTTACTCAAAATTCCCTAGTAATTTGGTTTGGATAATGAGGAGGACAAGGATGACAAGAATGATGATGATGATGACGATGGGAATGATGTTAGTGTTAGGGGAGCAACAGGAGGAGGGGAAGAAAAGGTATAGAAAAGAGTAATATTTTGACTGAGTATTTTTTTTTTACTTATGCAAATTCTACGCTGAATTCCTTACATACTTCATTTCATCCCACATTATTCCCACAACAAACCTCTGAGGTAGATATTATTATTGACTCATTTTTACAGATTAAAATTAAACTTTAGTGATTTGCTGAAGTTGACACATCACATAAATGGCAGATCCAGAATTTTAACCCAGGCTCAGAATTTGTGTTTCTGAGCATTATATTATATTATACTACAAAATTACATGTCAAAAATCCCATAAAAACAGGTGCAGAAATATTTGTAACATATATATGTCTAAAAATGGATTACCACTTTTAATATACAGTGAGTTTTTACAAATGAATAAGAGAAAATCATGATAAAAAATGAAAAAGGGGTACAAAAAATCAACTATTAAAAGCTGAAATATAACTGAAAAAGAATTCAAACTTTCTAATAATTAAATAAACCCAACGTTTAAAAATTATGTCCCTTTTTCACTATTTTTTTTCTTTTAAATTATTTTTGTTTTAAAGTATTATAAATTGTAGTGTTCCGTAAGTGTCCTTTGTAGATCATAGCATTTATCTCTGCATGTGGCAAAGTAAATTGGTACAAACTTACTAAAATTTGCATTAGCTTGACAATTCCACTTCAGGAGTTGTATGCCTAACTGCCTACTGTACATCTCAAATGCATGTTCCTCAGGCACCTAAACTTGTCATTTCTAAAACAGAATCATCTTGCTTCCCCAAACTGTGCTCTGCCTATACTCCCCAAGCTCAGAAACACAGTTTTTTATTGCTTCCTCCTCTTAGCTCAACCCCTACATGCAAATGGTCACCAGTCCTTTGTACAATCTGTCTTCTAAATGTATCTCGGAACAGTCACCCATATTTATGCTTACACCCACTAACTCTGTTTAGGCCATCAGCATCTTTGAGTGTCTGAATCAACCTTCTAACTAGATTCCCAGATTCCAGCCTCCCCATCCTGGCACAGAATGCTTATTAATCCTTTTCATCCCTGGTCAAGGCGAGCTATCTTAAAGGAAATTTGATAATTTCACACACCTTCTTATAATGAATCAGTGGTTACAATCTATCATCCTTAACGTGAATTACCAATCTTCGTACCAACTCGCCGCACCCAAGCCTTTCACTCTAGCCCTAGCAAAACCATGTGCTCCAGATGTGCTACATCATCTCAGAGTGCTGTCTCAGGGTTCTATGAATTTGAACTTTCAACTGCTACCAATTAGTACTATTTTCAAGGGTCCTGACAACACAACAGTCAAGTGCTTGACTGATAACCAAAAGGTTGGTGGTTTGAAACCACCCAGCAGCTGTGTGGGAGAAAAGACCTGGTGATCTGCTTCTGTAAAGATTACAGCAAAGAAAACCCTATGAGACAGTTTTACCCTGTCACATGGGGTTGCTGTGAGTCGAAAATTGACTTGATGGCTCCTAACAACAACAACTATTACCACTACTGCTAATAACTATTACCACTGTTACTACTGCTCTATTAGTCAGTAGCAGAAAATCCAAATTAACAAGGCTTTATAGTGTTGCTATGAGTCGGAATCCACTCAATGGCAGTGGGTTTGGTTTTTTGGATTTTTATTCTCTCATGAAAAAGCTCAAAATAAGCACTCCAGAAATAAGTCAATTGCAAAGGGACAAATATTCTATGAGACCACTACTATAAAAACTCATGAAAAGTTTTACACATAAAAAGAAACAATCTTTGATGGTTACAAGGGAGGAGAGGGGTTGGGATGGAAAAACCCTAAACAGACAATAGGTAAGTGGTAACTTTGATGAAGGGGAAGACAATACACAACACTGGGGAAGCCAGCACAATTTGTACAAGACAAGGTCATGGAAGCTCCATAGACACATCCAAACTCCCTGAGAGACCAAATTACTGGGCTGAGGGCTATGTGGACCATAGTCTCGGGTAACATCTAGTTCAATTGGCATAACATAGTTTATAAAGAAAATGTTCTACATTCTACTTTAGGGAGCAGCGTCTGGGGTCTTAAAAGCTTGTGAGCAGCCATCTAAGATACTCCACTGGCCTCACCCCTTCATGAACAAGGGAGAATGAAGAAAACTAAAGACACAAGGGAAAGATTAGTCCAAAGGACTAGTGGACCACATCTACCACAGCCTTCACCAGACTGAATCCAGTACAACTAGATGGTGCTCGGCTACAACCATTAACTGCTCTGACAGGGCTCACAATAGAGGGTCCCAAACAGAGCTGGAGATAAATGTAGAACAAAATTCTAACTTGAAAAAAAAAAAAAAAAAGACCAGACTTATTGGTCTAACAGACACTGGAGAAACCCCAATACTATGGCCCCCAGACACCCTTTTAGCTCAGTAATAAAGTCACTCCTGAGGTTCACCCTTTATCCAAAGACTAGACAGGCCCATAAAGCAAAAGAAGACTAAATGGGCATGCCAGCCCAGGGGCAAGGACAAGAAGTCAGGAGGGGACAGGAAAGCTGGTAATAGGGAACACGAGGTCAAGAAGGGGACAGTGTTGACATGTCATGGGGTTGGCAACCAATCTCATAAAACAATGTGTGCTAACTGTTTAATGAGAAACTAGTTTGTTCTATAAACCTACATCTAAAGTAAAATAACAAAAGAAACTAGAAAGAGAATAGCAAATTAAATGCAAAGTAAGCAGAAGAAAATAATAAAAATAAGAGCAGACATTAATGAAACAGGAAAACAATGAAACTAAGGCTGTTTTCTTTGAGAAGATCAATAAAATTCGTAAACCTTTAGGCCAACTGATGAGGAAAAGAAAGAAAAGACACAAATTACCATTATTGGGAATGAGAAAAAATCCTATAGATATTAAAAACATAAGAGACTATTATGAATAATTTTATGCCAATAAATTTGACAACTTAAAAAAAAAATAGGCACCCCAGGGCTCCTAGGTGATCTATGGAATAAAAAGCTGTACTCCTTTTTTTCTTAAAGCTCAGCCATCCATCTCCTGATCCAAAATTGCTCCTTAAGTTCCAGCCATCACTTTCCCACTAGCCTCCCGCTACACCGAACTTACTCATAGTATTACACCTGGACCCAAAGTAGATGGGAAACATAATCTTAATTTTGAGAAGTTACATACTTAGCTAAAAATGAGGTGTTCTTTTGTTAAAATAGAAGGATAGAGTATATATTGACTCATAGAAACACTATAGTACGGAGTAGAATTGCATCATAGGGTTTCTAAGGCTGTAATCTTTACAGAAGCATACTGGCACATCTTTCTCCTGAGGAGCAGATGGTGGGTTCAAACTGCTGAACTTTCAGTTAGCAGCTGGGCGCTTTAACCACTGTACCACCACGGCTTCTTATATATACATTAATGGGCAACTAGCAATATCTGCCACCCACCCAGACGGGTACCATTTATTGCATACTTACTGTAAGATAGGAACTGAAATCTATACTTCAGATTCATTATCTCATTTACTCCTTGTAACATCCCTCAAAGATAGGTACTATTATTCCCTTCTTACAGATAAGGAAACTGAGTCTTAAAAAATTATATAACTCATCCTGTGTCATACTGCACTAGGTCTAGGTATGTCATACTAGTGAGTGCCAAATATGGAATTCAAGTTGGAAATATACAAATGAAGATTGTGTTCAAAGAGAACAAATCCAGATAGTTGAGACATGAAGGCAGGAATGCCTATTGATGGAATAAGGAGTTAGAAATCGGAAAGGGATTTATGGAATGTATGAAGATTGTACCTGCTCTTCTCTTTGTCTGGCAAGTTTCCCCTTGCCTGTTTACACCAATACTACCATATTTTCCCAGCCAACTTCTGCCCACATGTCAAATCTCAGCATCAACATCAGTGAGTCTGGATTAGTCATGAGTTCCCTTGGGGCCTATGCACTCCTCTATCGCAGTAGTTACCTAACCAAGTTATATATATTTTTTTTCTACAGGTGCTAGCTCCCAGTATATTGAGGTCAGCAACTTTTTATAACATTAGCCCCTAAGTCTCACACATGGAAGCGAATCTTTTCCAATGCGAAAGACCTTTCATAATATGAGTCATCACATACTAATTTTTTTGCATAAATATATACATGAAGCCAAAGTATTTTATTGCACAACAGTGAAAAGAAAAATATGTATTTATCATTAGTACATACATTTTGTTCCACTGCTATTCATAAGGTTTTCACTGGCTAATGCTTTTCAGAAGTAGATTGCCGAGTCCTTCTTCCTAGTCTGTCTTAGTCTGGCAACTGAAGATCGTTCAAAAACGGCTGCAGCAGTTTATCAACAGGGAACTGCCAGAAATTCATGCTGGTTTCAGAAGAGGATGTGGAACCAGGGATATCATTGCTGATGTCAGATGGATCCTGGATGAAAGCAGAGAATACCAGAAGGATATTTACCTGTGTTTTATTGATTATGCAAAGGCATTCGACTGTGTGGATCATAACAAACTATGGATAACACTGCGAAGAATAGGAATTCCAGAACACTTAATTGTGCTCATAAGGAATCTTTACATGGGTCAAGAGGCAATTGTTCAGACAGAACAAGGGGATACTGATTGGTTTAAAGTCAGGAAAGGTGTGGGTCAGGGTTGTATTCTTTCACCATACCTATTCAATCTGTACGCTGAACAAATAATACGAGAAGCTGGACTGTATGAAGAAGAACGGGGCATTAGGATTGGAGGAAAACTCACTAACAACCTGTCTTATGCAGAGGACACAACCTTGCTTGCTGAAAGTGAAGAGGACTTGAAGCACTTACTAATGAAGATCAAAGACCATGACCTTCAGTATGGATTACAGCTCAACATAAAGAAAACAAAAATCCTCACAAGTGGACCAATGAGCAACATCATGATAAATGGAGAAAAGATTGAAGTTGTCAAGGATTTCATTTTACTTGGATCCACAATCAACAGCCATGGAAGCAGCAGTCAAGAAATCAAAACGCGCATTGCACTGGATAAATCTGCTGCAAAGGACCTCTTCAAAGTGTTGAAGAGCAAAGATGTCACCCTGAAGACTAAGGTGTGCCTGACCCAAGCCATGGTATTTTCAATCACATCATATGCATGTAAAAGCTGGACAATGAATAAGGAAGACCGAAGAAGAGTTGACACCTTTGAATTGTTGTGTTGGCGAAGAATATGGAATATACCATGGACCGCCAAAAGAACGAACAAATCTGTCTTGGAAGAAGTGCAATCAGAATGCTCCTTAGAGGCAAGGATGGCGAGACTGCATCTTACATACTTTGGACATGTTGTCAAGAGGGATGAGTCCCTAGAGAAGGACATCATGCTTGGCAGAGTACAGGGTCAGTGGAAAAGAGGAAGACCCTCAACAAGGTGGATTGACACAGTGGCTACAACAATGAGCTCAAGCATAACAACGATTGTAAGGATGGCACAGGACAGGGCAGTGTTTTGCTTTGTTGTAAGTAGGGTTGCTATGAGTTGGAACTGACTCAGTGGCACCTAACAACAACAACAACATGTATTTTAAACTTCATTTTCTTTAAAAATTAAAGAAAAACTTGAATTTCATCTGGTGTTGCAAGCTTAGATCTGGAATAAGCTTGCACTTGATGGTACAATTACACCACAATTACTCTTGATAAATGCAGTGTTCATAATTTCCTATAAGCTTAATTATCACCTGTTCCCTGTAATAGACACTCTCATCTAAATGATTAATTTTGAGAATTTTTATGTATAGAACTATGCTGTTGTTAGGTGTCATCGAGCTGATTTCAACTCATAGCAACCCCATGTAACAGAAAACTACTATCCCATAGGGTTTTCTAGATTAAAACCTTTATGTAAAAATTACGTCCTTTAAAACCCTGTGGGGCAGTTCTACTCTGTCCTGTAGGATCACTATGAACTGGAATAAACTCCATGGCAATGGGTTTGGTTTGGAATCTTTATGGGAGCAGATTGCCAGGTCTTTCTCCTGCAGAGCAATTAAAAAAAAAAATTGGGTGGGTTCAAATGCCAATCTTTCAGTTAGCAGCCAAGCACTTAACCATAGCACCACCAGGGCTCCTTTTGAAACATATACATAAATATTAATGGCAACTCAATATTATGCAGTATATAAAAAGAAGTAAAACTCAAATTATTTCACTATCTTTACTCTTTCTGTGTATGTGTTGTTTCATTACTTGTAAATTATTGCTGGCACTTTGGATACATTTTGTTGTCGTTGTTAGGTGCCTTCGGGTTAGTTCTGACTCATAGTGACCCTATGTACAATAGAACAAAACGCTGCCCAGTCCTGTGCCATCCTCATAATCATTGTTATGATCAAGCCCATTGTTGCAGCCACTGTTTCAGTCCACCTTGTTGATGGTTTTCCTCTTTTTCCCTGACCCTCTACTTTACTAAGCACGATGCCCTTCTCTAGAAACTGATCCCTCCTGATAACATGTCCAAAGTATGTGACAGGCAGTCTCACCGTCCTTGCTTCTAAGGAGCATTCTGGTGGTAGTCCTTCCAAGACAGATTTGTTTGTTCTTTTGGTAAAAAAAAAAGGAAAAAAAAATTTTTTTTTCTTTTGGCAGTCCGTGGTATATTCAAAATTCTTCTCCAACACGTTTCAAAGGCGTCAATCCTTCTTCGATCTTCTTTATTCATCGTCCAGCTTTCGCATGCATAAAAAATGAGGCGATTGAAAACACCATGGCCTGAGTCAGGTGAACCTTAGTCTTCAGGATGACACCTTTGTTTTTCAACACTTTGAAGAGGTCTTTTGCAGCAGATTTTCCCAGTGCAATGTATCTTTTGATTTCTTGACTGCTCCTTCCATGGGTGTTGATTGTGGATTCAAGTAAAATGCAATCTTTGACAACTTCAGTATTTTCTCTGTTTATCATGATATTGCTTATTGGTCCATTTGTGAGGATTTTTCCTTTTTTTTACGTTGAGGTATAATCCATACTGAAGGCTGTAGTCTTTGATCTTCATTAGTAAGAGCTTCAAGTCCTCTTCACTTTCAGCAAGGAAGGTTGTATCATCTGCAAAGCGCAGGTTTTTAATGAGTCTTCCTCCAATCCTGATGCCTCCTTCTTCTTCATATAGTCCAGCTTCTCGAATTATTTGCTCAGCATACAGATTGAATAAGTATGGTAAAAGGATTCAACCCTGACACACAAGCTTCCTGACTTTAAACCATGCAGTATCCCCTTGTTCTGTGTTGAAGGACTGTCTCTTGATCTATGTACAGGTTCCTCATGAGCACAATTAAATGTTCTGGAATTCCCATTCTTCACAATATTGTCCATAATTTGTTATGAACTACACAGTTTAATGCCTTCGCATAGTCAGTAAAACACAGAAAAAATCTTTCTGGTATTCTCTGCTTTCAGCCAGGATCCGTCTGACATCAGCTATGATATCCCTCATTCCACTTCCTCTTCTGAATCTGGCTTGAATATCTGGCAGTTCCCAGTCGATGTACTGCTGCAGCCGCTTTTGAATAATCTTTAGCAAAATTTTACTTGCATGTGATATTAATCATACTGTTCAATAATTTCCACATTTGGTTGGGTCACCTTCCTTGGGAGTAGCAAAATTTTACTTGCATGTGATATTAATCATACTGTTCAATAATTTTCGCATTTGGTTGGGTCACCTTCCTTGGGAGTAGGCATAAATATGGATCTCTTCCAGTCTTTTGGCTAAGTAGCTATCTTCCAAATTTCTTGGCATAGATGAGTGAGTACTTGCAGCACTCCCTTGTTGAAACATGTCAATCCTTGGAGCCTAGTCTTACGCCAATGCCTTCAGCGCACCTTGGACTTCTTCCTTCAGTGCCATTGGTTCCTGATCATATGCTACCTCCTGAAATGGTTAAACATTGACACAGTGACTCTGTGTATTCCTTACATCTTTTTTTTTTGATGTTTCCTGCATCATTTAATATTTTCCCCATAGAATCGTTCAATATTGCAACTCAAGGCTTGAATTTTATTGTTTTCAGTTCTTTCAGCTTGAGAAATGCTGAGCGTGTTCTTTCCTTTTGGTTTTCTATTTCCAGGTCTTTGCACGTGTCATTATAGTACTTTATTTTGTCTTCTCAAGCTGCCCTTTGAAATCTTCTGCTCAGCTCTTTTACCTCATCATTTCTTCCTTTTGCTTTAGCTACTTGACTTTGAAGAGCAAGTTTCAGAGTCTCTTCTGACATCCATTTTGGTCCTTTCTTTCTTTCCTGTCTTTTTAATGACTTCTTGCCTTCTTCACTTATGATGTCCTTGATGTCATTCCACAACTATCTTGTCTTCGGTCATTAGTGTTCAATGCCTCAAATGTATTATTGAGAAGGTCTCTAAATTCAAATGGGATATACCTTAGCTCTCGTGGACTTGTTCTTATTTTCTTCAACTTCAACAACTTGCTTATGAGCAATTGATGGTCTGTTCCACAGTCAGCCTCTGACCTTGTTCTGACTGATGATACTGAGCTCTTCCATCGTCTCTTTCCACAGATGTAGTTGATTTGATTCCTGTGTAGTCGGCCTGGCAAGGTCCACATGTTTAGTCACCATTTATGTTGTTGAAAAAAGGTATTTGCAATGCAGAAATCATTGGTCTTGCAAAATTCTATCATGAGATCTCCAGCATCATTTCTATCACCAAGGCCATGTTTCCTAGCTACCAATCCTTCTCCTTTGTTCCCATACATGAGTTCACATTTTGGACAGTTACACATAAAGTTCTTGTTGTTGATTTTAATGCTAGCATCTTCTAAATTCTAGGCCATAATGAGAAAAGTTGTTACAGTACAGCATATTGTACTGTGTTTCAAGGTGTCTTGACCTTTTGAAAGATACCCAGTTCAAAAGGAATGAGTTCTTTGACAACTTAATTTTCTAGTAAACTTTTTCTTGTATATCCTGAACTTTTTATATATTTTTATTTTTAAAGACTGTAATTTTGCACGTGTTAGATCTAAGGTACTTGAGGGAATTAAGAGAACTTTTTTTTTCCTTCTTTCCCCTTTTGTTTTCCTTCCTTTCTTTCTCTCATACAGTTAAGCAGACAGAGGTACTGCTTTAAGAAATGTATTTTCCAAAATCAAGCAATAATAACGAAAATAAATTGAGAGTAAGTTCTAAGTACAATATACGATTTACCTGAATTTCAAGTGATAATACCTTTAAAAAAAAATAAAGCAATAATTAACAAAGTGCTTTATTTAAAAGTACATTTTTAATTTTATTTAACTGAAATAACAATTTCATGAGACAGAGTTGTTCTCTTTACAGATAAAGACTAATCTGTGATAATTTGACTGGGTTTCCAAAGTTGTGAAATCAGCATTAAATCCTGGTTTCAGACAAAAAACAAACATAAGAAAAATGACTAGGACTCGTTCTAGTTCATAAAGGAGAATGCATCCTGACTCAGATTTTAAGCTCTATGCTTACCTCACCCCCTCAGTTTAGCTCAATCAGTGCTAAAAAGAATTTTTCATGGTATGGTGTTTGAACTCCTATGTAAAGTTTAAAAAATTATATTACTAGTCGGGCCCTCTCATTTTGAAGATAAGAATTGAATATCACAGAGTTACTATAGGCTTACATCCTGAGGTTGCCCTTCTTTCTGAATAGAGAGATAGTGTTAGTAGATTTGGGTATAAGATTTTGAGTGGTACTGGATTAGGGAATCTAGCATATATGTCGCTTCTCAGTTACTATAACTTTAGGAAGACTTTATCATATCAAGCTCCAGGATATTTGCTTTCCTTCACAAACCCATATATATTCATCATGTACTTTTCTGAACCAATTTAAATAAATGAAAATTTCTTAAGATGACCATGCCCCTTATTATATTTAACAGTTAATTTTCTGAAAACAATGAATCACTCATCTTAGGAAAATGTAATAAATGGAAAAATATAACATATCTCTACCCTGAAAATGCCTAACCCAAAAATACAATCACCCCCTTAATCTGAAGCATTCTATTTCCATATACCATACCATAACCATTCCTGATGAGTTGATTCTGACTCATAACAACCCTACAGGACAGAGTAGAACTGCCCTATAGGGTTTCCAAGGAGGGGCTGGTGGATTCGAACTGCCAGCATTTTGGTTAGCAGCCTAGCTCTTAACCACTGTCCCACCAAGGCTCCACGAACCTTTCTAATAGCCAGGATGGCATGCAGTCTGCCATGTTGGCCATTTTGCCTGAGTGCCACCATTCTCCTGGGATCAGTGAAATAGACTATTGAGGGGTAAGTGTAAGAAGTGCAAAAGGAGACAAAAAAAAAAAAAGCATCATTTTGGGAGTAGCATATGCTTGTTATATCACCTATTGTACTTGCCAGCATATTGCCCCAATTAAAAAAAAAAATACGAAATGGAGAAAACTACAGCCATGAGATAGGTGTAGGGTAGAGTGTCAGGCATTGTGAGATTACAAAGAAATAAGCCAAGGAGCTTTGGAATAGGCCGCAGTTGCCACTTGCCAGTAATACCTACATCTTCCATTAAAATACTTATAAATTGTCACAGGCGGTAAGCCTTTCCGGCATTCAAGAGCTGGTAGGTAATGAGTGAGTTTAAGTGTAAGGAGCTTTTATCCCACAGTCTGCAAATGAGGATGTTGATGTTTTTGTAAGTTACCCTTGAGTGGATTCTGACTCATGGCACCCTCATATGTGCAGGGTGGAATGATTCATAAGGTTTTCAAGGATGCAACCTTTAGGAAGCAGATCATGAGGACTTACTTCTGAGGTGCCAATAGATGGATTTGAACTGTCAACCTCTTAGTTAGTAGGCCAGTGCTTAAACTCTTGTGCAACCCAGGGACTTCTGCAAATAGAAGTATGAGAGTTTACTGGGGACTCTAGTTTACAAATTACCAGAACCAAACTTTGTGTGTGTGTGTGTTTCTGAAGATTAAATCTTCCATATAGACGTATGTTTTAGTAATAGTAAAATGTTATAGTAAAATTTGATTTTTCCATGTAATACAAAGCCCTGATACTAGCTACCTTCCAAGGATCTAAATAAATCATTTTTTAATTAAATAAACCAACAAATACTTAGAAAAAAAAAAATAGCTCATTTGAACCAAAACCTAAAAGACAGAACTCTGAACCCCTGGAAATTCAGAGGACACGGCATTTTTTTTGTTCTGCTTTGTTTTAACTGTTGTATTTTTTTGTTTTTCCTAATTTAAATTCTAACATCATTAACCTCTATCCCAATCTTTTATGGTTATATAAATATTCAGTTTTAAACTCTGTTACTATGTCAATCAAACCAATGATTTTATATTGACTTAAGAGGATACAATATAAGTCTTGAACCACTCCAGAAGTATTTAACTGCTGACTATCTTGCTCAAGAGAAATCTTTGTCAGAAATCATTGATTTAAAATAAGCTTAGGCAGTAAAGAGGCAAATCTTGCCCTAACAAAGTTCCACTGCGGAAGTTGAAGAGTCTGCCTTCTCTGCGAAGACAGGTTGGGGTGGTCTAATCAATCCCAGAAGTCCAAAAATTTCACTGTAAGTGAAACCTTACTTGGAAATTTTTTTTTCTGTTTTTGAAAATAAAATCAACAAAAGGAAATACTAATAAAACAGAAAAAAATTAATTCTAGAAAAGATATTGGAACACAGTGGAAAGGTTCTTATTCAGCCTTATTTAATCAACTCATGTATAAGGAACAAAGAAACAAACAACACGGTGTTTTCAGTGCCTCAGATGTTTGTCATATTTCAGTCTCACACTGATCAAACTGCTCCTTTACTGGGGGAGAAGATCTGCTGTCTGTCTCTTAGTCAGAATCTCAGGGCAGATTGTTCTCCAGGAATTACATTGTGACTGTGATTAGAAATCTAAAGGGTAACCCAAAGCATAAAATCTATAAAAGTGGGAAGGATGTTTATGATATAAATACCTTCGCCATTCTAATACACAGCTCACTTTTTCAAGAAGCTTCAATCACTCCTTAAAGTCTGTTGGCATGTTTTGTTTTTTTGTTTGTTCCTGAATGTAACCAAAAATGTTTGGCTACATAGCCAACTACATAGTGTCCTCTACATTCAGATACCAAATTTGAACTAAAATTTAAAAGGTAAGAAATTTTGAAATTCCATTTATCATTGGATTTTCAAAACAATAATAAAGGTTTTAAGAAGATTGCTGTGCTTAATAAGAAAATTCAAAATATTTTACTCTTTAAAATTGTCGTGTATTTTAGAAAAAGCATCTATATACTCAGGATGCATTTGACTGAATACTAGCTAGTGTCTGGTAAGTGAAGTATGTTGTTATTGTCCTTAGGTGCCATCAAGTCCTTTCCAACTCATAACAACCCTATGTACAACAGAACAAAACACTGCCTGGTCCTGCACCATCCTCACAATCGTTGCTATGCTTGAACCCATTGTTTCAGCCACTGAGTCGATCCATCTCTTGAGGGTCTTTCTCTCTTTCGCTGACCCTCCAATTTACCAAGCATGATGTCCTTCTCCAGGGACTGCTCCCTCATGATAATGCATCCAAAGCACACGAGACAAAGTCTCACCTTTCTTGCTTCTAAGGAGCATTCCAGCTGTACTTCTTCTTAGACAGATTTGTTCATTCTTCTGGCAGTCCATGGTATATTCAATATTCTTTGCCAACACCATAATTCAAAGGCATAAATTCTTCAGTCTTCCTTATTTCTTGTCCAGCTTTTGTATGCATGTGACACCGTTGAAAATAGCATGGCTTGGGTAAGGATCATCTTAGCCCTCAAGTTGATATTTTTGTTTTTAACACTTTAAAGAGGTCTTTTTCAGCAGATTAGTCTAATGTAATACATTGTTTTATTTCTTGACTGCTGCTTCCATGGGCATTGATTGTGGATCCAAGTAAAACGAAATCCTTCACAACTTCAATATTTTCTTCATTTATCAAAATATTGCTTATTCGTCCAGTTGTAAGGATTTTTGTTTTCTTTATGTTGAGGTGTAATCTATGCTGAAGGCTATATCTTTGATTTTATCAGTAAGTGCTTCAAATCCTCTTCACTTTCAGCAAGCAAGGTTGTGTCATCTGCATATCACAGGTCGTTAATAAGTCTTCCTCCAATCTTGATGCCCCATTCTTCTTCATATACCCCAGATTCTCTGATTATTTGCTCAGCATATAGATTGAATAAGTATGGTGAAATGATACAACCCTGATGCACACCATTCCTGACTTCATACCACACAGTATCTCCTCATTCTTTTCCAATGACTGCCTCTTGATCTACGTACAGATCTACATACATTTAATTATAAGCAGAATTAAATGTTCTAGAATTCCCATTCTTCACAATGTCATCCATAATTTGTTGTGATCCACACAGTTATATGCCTTTACATAGTCAATAAAACACAGGTAAAAATCTTTCTGGTATTCTCTGCTTTCAGCCAAGATCCATCTGACATCAGCAATGATATCCCTTGTTCCACATCTTCTTCTGAATCTGGCTTGAATTTCTGCCAGTTCCCTGTCAACATATGAATCTCTCCCAGTCAGTTGGCCAGAAAGCTGTCTTCCAAATTTTTTGGCACAGACAGATGAGAACTTCCAGTGGTGCATTCTTTGTTGAAACATCTCAATTGATATTTTCTCAATTCCTGGAGCCTTGTTTTTCACCAATGTCTTCAGTGCAGTTTGGACTTCTTCCTTCAATACCATTGGTTCTTGCTCCTATGCTACCTCCGGAAATGGTGGGGTAAAGAATAGTATATTAGTAATAATGATAAAAATAGCTAATATTTATTGATACCTCAGTATATGTCAAGCATTACATTAAGAATTTTACATAGACTATTTAACTTAATAAAATAGCTCTATGAGATCGTATACCTAAGATATACATCATAAAACTATTTTAAGATGAGGAAACTGAGACTTAGAGAAGTTAAATAATTTGCCTAAAGTCTCACAAAAATGAAGTAGTGGAATTAGCTTTCATTCCTGAATAGTTTAACCCTTTCGTGAATCATGGGGTATAATGTCCATGTTACATTTTCCACCCCTGGAGGTTTATTGAAAGATATTCGAGCCACTTTAGTACATTCGGGCATCATGGTGGGTACTGGTGCAACTACCTAAAAAACAAGGAAGTTAATCCGTACCATATTTGAATATTAGAGACATTTGTATGAGGGGATGGTTCCCAGAGCAGTGAGTGTGTAAAACTTCTGTCTTTTGGCTTCTGTACAGCAAGATAAGGCTTGCAAGTATGTTTACTATTTCCTTTGTCTTATTGAGGAGGTACTGCCACCAGCATTTAGAAATATTCAAGTAACTGAGTTATTTTGGGGGTGAAAGTGTTCGTGATGCACTTCCTGGGCCATGTGACAGGTATGTCCTGTGTGTGTGGTGTGCTTCATGAACATGCTGCCAATATGGCCCATTCTAAATCAAACGATAACAATTATGTGCAGCAAATGCAATGTTTATGTAGTATATTTTTGAGTATTTTGGTGTTTTGGGGAAAGTTGAGTAAGATATTTTATGGCTCAAGTGTAACCAGGAAGTGTGACACACAATGGGACTGATATGTCCCCTGTGTGTGATGTACTTCATGGAATATGGGGCTAATATGTCCTACTGACAATTGGCACCCCATTTTTCAAATACTAAAAAAAAACTACCAGCAATGATTCAGCATCCATTCCATTAGTAAAGAAAAAATATGGCATCACCAAAAAATTCTAATAGTAATAATAACAATTTATCCATGAATGGGTTAAATTCAGGGCCCCATCTTTACCGACTTTCATCACAAGCAATATGTGTTTTATCATTAAAATTTACTGAGTACTTATATACCAAATGTGATTTTACCGAATTCTTTATAGTCGTCAAGCTAAGAAGAAAAACAATACGTAGAACTACCTTTTAATTACATATTAAGAAATAAGAACACCTGCCCGTCTGTATGCAATTGTCTTGTGTCTTTTTACCTGTTGATTTTAAGAGCCTAATCAAGTTACTCAGAGTTCCACCCTTAAGGGCTCTGAACACTGAGTGAAGGCTGGCATCAGCCGCCCTTACATTGATATGGGTAAAACTGGCCTGGGCAGGCTAGATCTGTCCTTAAGGAGGGAATTTCCCCCATCTGAGCGCCAATATTTTATGTCGCTTGCAACTTTTGCCTTAAAAGTAACAATTAATTTCATTATTGTTTTTATAAATACATCTTGAAGACTAAGGTGTGCCTGACCCAAGCCATGGTATTTTCAATCACATCATATGCATGCAAAAGCTGAACAATGACTAAGGAAGACGGAAGAAGAATTGATGCCTTTGAATTGTGGTGTTGGAGAAGAATATTGAATACACCATGGACTGCCAAAAGAACAAATAAATCTGTCTTGGAAGAAGTACAACCAGAATGCTCCTTAGAAGCAAGGATGGCAAGACTGCGTCTTACATACTTTGGATATGTTGTCAGGAGGGATCAGTCTCCAGAGAAGGACATCATGCTTGGCAGAGTACAGGGTCAGCAGAAAAGAGGAAGGCCCTCAACGAGGTGGATTGACACAGTGGCTGCAACAATGAGCTCAAACATAACAACGATTGTTAAGATTGGCGCAGGACTGGGCGTTGTTTCTGTTGTGCATAGGGTCACTATGAGTCGGAACCGACTCGATGGCACCTAACAACAAGAACAACAGGCTATTCACAGCCTACCCTAGTCTTTAAAAGTGCTTAAGGTTCCAAATCACATTTTTAAAAAAGAAATACAATAATCAACTGGCTACACTTTAGTATAGAGTCCCTGGTGAGTTGTTTAAACAATAAAAAAGTCTTATTTATGCAAATAGACATGCAAAAAATAAAAATAAAAACTAGCTACCAAAATCTATAGGGCAATGATAACAAATTACTTTTAAAACATTGCAGTGCCCTGAAGGACCCAACCTGCAGTTTCCTTTCTGAGAAGGACAATATGTTTTTCTAGAAGCCAAGGTAAAATATAAACTACTTTTGTTAATTGATGAATGACAACTTGTATGTGAACAATAAATTTTTAGATGTCAATGTTCTCTGACAATTACTAAGTCTCTTAGTCAGCTATCCTCCTGAACATTAAAAAAAAAAAAAAAAAAAAAAAATTACTTGAGAGAGTGGCTAATATAGAGTCTGAGCTGTGGCTAAAAAACTCCCCAGTATTTATTTATAGTAAACATGTTAATTTTTTTTTATTTTAGTAGAAGACACTTTGCCAAGGTTTAGTGAGAAGTAAATGGGAATATGTACTTGGATATATTGAATATTTTGCTTGAAAATGTTTAAAAATTCCCTTAATTATAATTGATTCTACTTCGTTTTTGCTCAATCCTCTAAAAGCAATATATAATTTATTGTTCTATTATTTTAATATTATATTTATTCATTTATTCACTTATTTGATATTTACTGAGCACCTTCTATGTGACAGGTAGTGTTCAAGGCACTGGAAATGTGTGAGTGAACAAAATAAACCAAAAGCCCTGATCTCCTGGAACTTAACATTTTAGAGGAGTTAAGACAGACATTTTTAAAAATAGGTAAATCATAGGATATATTGTAAGGTGGTGAGGGCTGAGGAGAAAATTGAAGCAGAGGAGGACCCAGAGAGCAAAGTTTGGGGAGTGCTGGGGTGCTATTTCAAGGGACTGATAAGAAAGGCTTTACTGAAAAGGTGGCATTTGAGCAGAGACCTGATGGAAGTGGGAAAAGAGTCACTTAGTGACCTGAGGGAAAAGCACTCCAGGCAGGTTTTACATGGTTGCGTTGGTCTAAGTTACTTCACCCAAAGAAATTTTATTTTCACTTCTCCTTTCCCAGGCGAGATAAAACTAAGTGTGCAGTGACTTCTCAGTCCTCTAGACTGTGAACTCCTTGAGGACAAGAGCAATGTCTAATTGATATTTTCTATCCTCAGAATCTGGCCCAGTGTGTAAAAATGGCATAGGGGTGATGTCTGACTTCCTCTAACTTTACAATGGGGATGAAGAATCAAGATCAACAGCCCAAGGCTGATTCCCATGAGGCAGAGATCAGACATACCTCCTCTCTTCACCTTATCTGTCAATTCTGAAATGAGCTCTCCCTCCCACAGCACTCTCTACTTTTGTGCTGGATTTGATAACTCATTGTAATGGCCACACAGAACTCACAGGCAATACTCATGATTACAGGGTTTATTAGGGAAGTAACAGGTTACAACTTGGGCTCAGGAACACTCAGGATGCAATTCTTCCATCAGGACAGTCTTCCCTCGACTATGCTCGCAGGCACGCCTCTCTGTCCCTAGGCCTCTACCCTGCTCAGGCAAGTGTTACAAAGCACGTTTAGCTTGGACAATAAGTGCCCAGAGTCATCCCACACCGCCAGTAAGCCTAGGCCCCAAGCTGCTCAGCTTTCTTGCTCTGTGGGCCAGGACGTCCACTATGCTATCTCTTGTCAGTCTCTTCTGCCACTGTTTCTCTACCACTGCATCTTGTAGTCTTGTGTTACAGCTCTCTCTCTGTCTCCTGGTTCCAGGATCTTCTCAGTGGAAAAATCCCAGGTCCAAAGGACGCGCTGTCCACTCCTGGTTGTTTTTCCTTGGTGGTAGTGGGATCCACTCTTTCCTGCCTCTGGGGTGGCTCATTTCAAGCCCAGAACAATGGCAAAACTGATGAATTCCTTTGGTGGGCCACAACGACCCTATTTTCACAGTCCCACCCAATCACTTGGATGGGAGTTACAAGACCGTGGCGAGAAAGGCCACACAAAATCAATCCAACACACCACACAGTGACTGGCATAATAAACATCAGTTGAAAGCAGCAAAGAGGAGAGAATGTAAAACTAAATAATAATAAAATATACGGACACATACACACAATAATTTCACCCAGTTTCCCATCTCCATTTTTATTATTTTTCTGAGAATTATTATATTTTACATAATCTATATGATAATCACCTATGAGTCGGAATCGACTCGACGGCACTGGGTTTGTTTTTTTTTTTTTTTTTTGGTTTTATATGATAATCTATTTATAGTTTAATTTTCCTTTTCATAAATCAAGTATCTTCAAAGATAATAAAAGTGTCATCATTCAAAATCACTTATTTTCTCTTTATTTTAATTATTTTCTGCCTGTTAGGCAAAAAATAGAATCCAGTTTTGCTGCCATTAGGCTCTCTTTATACATTCTTTAGTGCCTTGAAAATTCTTTGCATGCTAAGTGTTTGTTCATCTCTATCATATCTCTGTATTTGTTTCCTTCATTACCCTTATCACGGACTGAAATTATCTTGTGTCTTCATGTGTTTACATATACATTGTACTGATGGAACCCTGGTAGTGCAGTGCCTAAAGCACTTAGTTGCTAACCGACCAGTCAGCTGTTCAAACCCACCAGCCACTCCGTGGGAGAAAGACATGGCAGTCTGCTTCTGTAAAAATTTTCACCCTCTAAAACCCTATGAGGCAGTTCTACTCTGTCCTTTAGGGTCCCTCCCTATTAGTTGAACTCAACAGCAATGAGTTTGGTTTTTTGGTCAGGTGTTTTACTACTTGTCTTCCTGAAAGTTCCATGAGGGATGGCATCTTGTCTGTCTCATTAAACATTGTAATCTGAGGGCATGGCATAGTACCTTCCTTGAACAGAGTAGATAAACAGTGAATATATATGCAAGAAAGGAAGGAAAGAAGGGAGGGAGGGAGGAGGGAAGAGTTTTCCAAACACAAGGCAATGTATTTGTCCTGGGAGTCTTATTATCTTTGTTGACCATGTCAAAATTTATTTAGAAACGTTCAAAGAAAATGATAAAGTTCTCAAGTAGTTCACTGATTTTTTAAAAATGTATAGTTGGCCAAAGCCCAGATATATGATAGACGGTTACATGGTTTCCTCAAAATGTACATGCCTATAGGGCTTTCCTACTGAATACTGAAACAGAATAGTTCCCCCACTAAGCAGCATTAAAAAGTAAATTTATATACATCCATTAGTATTAACAATCTTGGGAAAAATGAATTGGTTAGTGACCTTCTAATCTTGTTTCGGATTTTTAAGATACATAATAAAAAAAAAAAAAATTTTTTTTTAAAGTCACTACTAATCTGGAATATTAGTAACTAAGCAGCTCTAATCTACCAAATTTGTATTAGTAATACTTTTAATCAACACTTAATTATCTTTTCACATTGGTCTTTTTTGTTTTTTAATCTACCCCCAGCATTTTTAAATAACTTTGAAATCATGTGTTTGAGATATTTTGGTTCTTTACCAGTTGAAAGAAAATCCATTCACAATTTTTATGAAGGGTCTGCCAAGTGTAAGGAACTGTGTAAGGAAGAGGTTATCAGTATTTAAAGCTACAGGTCATTTTCCTTATATTTTCCTTACCCAAAAAAAGAGGAAATTTATAGCTATCTCCATAGTATGAATTGGTCATAAGTAGCAAATTGGTAAAACAGGCAAGCAATACAAAATTTGTGTTTTCCAGGAGGGTGGTATCATCAGAATTTTAGCTTTGGGAGATTTAGAAAGGTAAGTCGGAGAAGAATATTTCAGGTACTAAGAAACGGTAAAATCAGAGGTGCAAATAAGAAAAAGTCCAGATGTATTCTTGAACCAAGTATAGAGTAGTGGATAAAGAGAATATTTGGAGAGGAAATCTGAAATTGGGTTGTGGCTAGAATGAAGGGATCCAGAACGGTCAAGCTAAAGATTTTAACTGTATGCTTTTGCATAAAATCCAAAAACATCATAAAAATAAAAGTTTAACATTCTAAATGATACTACGTGAGTGCATAAGAGTAGAATGGAAATTTAGGCATGCATCTCTTAATGACTTCCATTTCCCAGCAGTTCAGGAAAAAAATTCAACAAATACAAATCAAATTGAAAGTGGAAACTATATCCAATAAAAGTATTGCCTTGGATTTATATAGCATTTTACCATCTAAGAGCACAGAGCTGTAACTAAGAATTATTCACTCTGTGTAAGCCCCATGCATTAATATGTCTATGTATGTGTGTATACATATGCATGTGACCATTCTTCACCTTAATATAGATGTTAGTTAGCGACGTATTATGCTAACTGAGCTATAACACATTTTTGAAACATATTAATATGAAGAAAGAGCTGAGATTAATTAGCAAAATTCATATGTGCACAAATATAGGTATGATTTTTGAAACTGGTAGTGAAAGATGGGAAAAGGGAGCGAGACAAATAATATTTACTGAGTACCTATTCTACACTGTTCACTGTGCTGGAAGCTTTACAGATGTTACTCTGACATAATATTCCAGATAAAAAAAAAGATACCAAAACCCTGCAGTAAGGAAGTTTGGAACTGCTGCTTTGCTCTAGCAATGTGAATTCCATCCACACTCCAGGCATAATTTCCCCTCCCACACAGGACTATTGGACTGTGTACATGTTTGCCGGAGGCATCCGGATGTCGAAGTTTTAACCACTCAATGAAATGGGTAAAGTAAACTACATTATGAAGGTTGATTATGCTTTGTCATGTTGATGGAAGCTTTAAGTCAAACCAGTTAATTACAGTTTGTGAAAGTCAGCTGCATGGTCTTTGGGCCCTATCTTTTGCCCTGGCATTTGTGAGAACATTCAAATTGGCCAGCAGTTAAAATGAGTCTTGCCTAATCGACAGATGTTAGCTCTTCAGAGGCCAAGGGTGTCAGGCGCAGCCTCAGTAAAAACCCAAAGAATGAAAATCTCTGGGTTTGCATTTTGCCGGTTGCAACTTTCTCTAGGCAAATAGCAAAAACCTTGCTAAAGGAAGCTCTCCCTTCTTGGCAACAACGACAACAAAACTGTGGCTAGAGAATCTTACCAACACAGAACGTTGCTCTTAAATAGGCAATAGAGGGATAATAGAAGCACTTGAGGTAAAAAGGGAGAATTATTAATAGGAGGTCAGAGGCAGCAAAATTCTCCACAAAATGACTGTGCATCCTGGGGTTCTGTCCTCTGGGACAATTTCACCTTCTCCTTAACTCTTCCTACCACTCAAATCCTTCTCATTCTCGAATCTAGTTCTTAATCTCAAGCAAGTATTCAGGCTGTACTGCTCAGATGTCCCCAGATCAGCTCAAACTTATGTAGGTGACACTGGACTTGGTATCATCTCTATGGTGGAAAAAAAAAAATGAGGGGAAACTTATTTTCCTCTATCCTGAGATTATTGCATCAAAGGACTCTCCACCCATCACCCAAATTGGAAACCTGAGAGTCATTTTAAATTTCTCCCTATTTTGTATATACTACCTTGAATCACTCCCTAAATTCTGCCTATTTAACCTCATCCACTCTGGATATTTATTTGCTGCATTTAGTATGTAAGATCAGATATTTTTACTCCAATAAAACCATTTTTTAAAAGATCTCCACTCTCAGAAACTACTCCTTTCTTTCTGTCTTTTTGTTCCCTTCTAGTTTCACGTTCTTCTTTCTTTAGCTCACGAGTCATCATTGAAATAATTCCTTTACTAACATCTACCCTCTTTTGTCCAAAAATATCCCTTCCATTTTGTTCCACAAACCCCAAAACCAATCAATCTGATTGATCAATATTATTGATCATTCACTTTGGGGAGTGCTGCAGGATTAAAACAAGTGGGCTAATACTCTGACAAATTCATGAATCTTGGGCCTCCCAGTGCACTGATTTGACAATTTTGTACTTTTGTGAGCAGCTCTCTCTCTCTCTCCCACCAATTTATTTATTTGTGAGTTTTCCTATTGTTCCTAAGCTTCTACACCATGTCCCACCTCCTTATCTGCAGATGGCCTTGTTTACCACTCCACAGGGGAAAGTATGTGTGTGTGCGTGTGTGTGTGTGTAGATATAGCTATATGAGGATGGCAAGACTTTGTCTCACATACTTTGGGCATGGTATCAGGAGAGAGACCAGTCCCTGGAAAAGAACATCATGCTTGGTAAGGTGGAGGGTCAGTGAAAAAGAGGAAGACCCTGAATGAGATGGTTTGACGCAGTGGCTGCAACAATGGACTCAAACAGCAGTGATAGTGAGGATGGCACAGGACCAGACAAGCTTTTCGTTCTGTTGTATATGGGGTTGCTATGAGTCAGAACCAACTCGACAACAACATATAGAGATAGATAATTAATCAAAAACTCCCTCAAGTTTCCACCTCTCCTAGAAACTTATCAATACACATGACTAAATTTGTTCCTTTTAGTTCTTATATGAAACACAGTTCCTCTTCTTATCCATTCAGTCACATGGTTTTAAAAACCACTTACAAACTAATTATTTTCAAATTGTATTTCCAAACTTACTAGCTCTAAACTCACCACTGGAATTGCACTCCAATGTGTTATCTGCCCCAGTCAATCTTCCTCACCTCAGTAAATGGCACCTAACTCAGGAATCATCTTCACATCTCTCTCCCTCATCCTACATCAATTCATAAACAAGCCCCATATGTGTTGAATCCATTAATTTACCTCTATCTCTGCAATTACTTTGTCTTCTCGAGCCACCCTTTGAAATCTGTTCAATTCTTATGCTTCATCATGTCTTCCTTTAGCTTTAGCTACTCAACCTTTTGGAAAACCAAAAGGGAGGAACACACTCAGTATTTCTCAAGCTGAAAGAACTGAAGAAAAAATTCAAGCCTCGAGTTGCAATATTGAAGAATTCCACAGGAAAAATAACAAATGGATGCAGGAAACATCAAAAGAAGATGGAAGGAATACACAGAGTCACTGTACCAAAAAGAATTGGTTGACGTTCACCGATTTCAGGAGGCAGCATAAGATCAGGAACCGATGGTAATGACAGAAGAAGTCCAAGCTGCACTGAAGGTGCTGGCAAAAAACAAGGCTCCAGGAATTGATGTAATACCAATTGAGATGTTTCAACAAATAAAAGCAGCACCAGGAAGCGTTCACTCGTCTATGCCAAGAAATTTGGAAGACAGCTACCTGGCCAACCAACTGGACCAAAAACCAAACCCGTTGCCGTCAAGCAGATTCCCACTCCTAGCAATGTGATAGAGATCCATATTTATGCCTATTTCCAAGAAAAGTGATCCCATAGAATTTGGAAATTACTGAACAATATCATTAATATCACACACAAGTATAATCTTGCTAAAGATCACTCAAGAGTGGCTGCAGCAGTATATCAACAAGAAACTGCCAGAAATTCAAGCAGGACTCAGAAGAGGACATGAAACTATTGCTGACATCAGATGGATCATGGCTAAAAGCAGAGAATACCAGAAAAATGTTTACCTACGTTTTATTGACTATACAAAGGCATTCGACTGTGTGAATCCTGACAAATTACGGATAGCATTGTGAAAAATGGGAATTCCAGAGCACTTATTTGTACTCATGAGGAACCTGTACCTAGATCAAGAGTCAGTGTTCGAAAAGAACAAGAGGATATTGCGTGGTTTAAAGTCAGGAAAGGCATGCGTCAGGGTTGTATCCTTTCACCATACCAATTCAATCTGTATGCTGAGCAAATAATCCGAGAAGCTGGACTATGTGAAGGAGAACACGGCATCAGGATTGGGGGAAGACTCGTTAACAACCTGTGATATGCAGATGACACACCCTGGCTTGCTGAAAGTGAAGAAGACTTGAAGCACTTACTGACAAAGATCAAAGACCACAACCTTCAGTATGGATTACACCTCAACATAAAGAAAACGAAAATCCTCACAACCGGACCAATAAGCAACATCTTGACAAATGGAGAAAAGATTGAAGTTGTCAAGGATTTTATTTTACTTGGAACCACAATCAACATCCATGAAAGCAGCTGTCGAGAAATCAAAAGATGTATTGCATTGGGCAAATCTGCTACAAAAAAAACTTCTTTAAAATGTTGAAAAACAAGGATGTCACCTTGGGGACTAAAGTGCACCTGACCCAAGCCATGGTGTTTTTGATCACCTCATATGCATGTGAACGCTAGACGATGAATAAGGGAAACTGAAGAAAAATTGAAGTCTTTGAATTGTGGTGTTAGAGAATAATATTGAATATACCACGAACTGCCAAAAGAACAAACAAATCTGTCTTGGAAGAAGCGCGACCACAATGCTCCTTAGAAGCAAGGATGGCAAAACTACATCTCACATACTTTGGACGTGTTGTCAGGAGGGATCAGTCCCTGGAGAAGGACATCATGCTTGGTTAAGTGGGGGGGGGGTCAGGAAAAAGAGGAAGACCCTCAACAAGATGGATTGACACAGTGGCTGCAACAGTAGGCTTAAGCATAACAACTATTGTGAGGTGGGCGCAGGACCGGGCAGTGTTTCATTCTGTTGTACATCGGGTTGCTATGAGTCAGAACTGACTGGACGGCACCTAACAACAACAAACATCACCACAACAACCACATGGATTCAGTGCACTATCATCTCTCACCTAGAATATGCTAATGACCTTCTACCTCATTTTGCTGCTTTCAGAGTTATTTGTTCTAGTTCATTCTCCATATGACAAGAATAATATTGAAACTCATATCTGATTCTGTTGCTTCTCAGTGGCTTTCTATTGCACTTTGATTAAAATCAGTCTTCTTTTCCTGTGTCATAAGGCTCTGTGTTTTCAGATCCCTACTTTTACTCCTCCCTGCACTTATAATAAACTGCTGTAATGTGCTTACCAGAATCTTTCCTGCACAGAAATTTTGCAAATGCTATTTATTCTTTCTAGAATGCCTTTCCCTGTTCTTCACATATATTACTTATTTCTTCTGTCCTTTCGTATCTCAACTTAAATGCCATCGATCAAAGAGATATTCCCTTATCATTTGCTCCAACTAGATCTCTCAATCTGCCCCCACAAAGTTATTTTGTGTTTTAGCATCTTGTTTCTTTTCTTCACAGCACTGATCACTATTTGTTATAATTTTGTTTGTTCAATTATTTTGACTCCATACCCTACTACCCATCACCCACTTGTTAATTTGTTGTATTATGGCGGCTTGTGTGTCACTATGATGCTGGATGCCATGCCACTGGTATTTCAAATACCAGCAGGGTCACCTATGGTGGACAGGTTTCAGCAGAACTTCCAGTCTAAGATACACTAGGAAGAATGACCTGAACATCTACTTCCGAAAATAAGCCGACGAAAGTCCTATAGATCACACCAGAATGTTACCCAGTATAGCGCTGGAAGATGAGTACCCTAGGGTGGAAGGCACTGAAAAGACACAGTGGCCACTAGAATGGACTGGAGCATACCAATGATATTGAAGATGGCACAGGGCTGAGCAACATTTTGTTCTATCGTACATGAGATTGCCTTGAGATGGAGTTGACTCTAGGGAAGCTAGTATTAACAGTCGTACTACATCGCTCCAGGAAGACAAGCCCATCTTCTTCAGAACCCAACAACTTCCTTCCCACCTGAATGTCCTATTTGCCTCTCAAAATTAAAATATCTAAAAATAAACTCCTCATCTCTACCCTGGCCTCAAATAACTCTTCTTCATGTATTTTCCTGTTTCCCTGTACTATACAACAAATCACAAAAAGGTAGAAAGCTTGGGGTTATTCGGAATTGCTCCCTTTCTCTCACTCTCCTCCTCCACACCCCAAGAGCCAAAAAAAACAAAAACCAAACCTGCTGCTGTGGAGTTGATTCCGACTCATAGCGACCCTACGGGACGGAGTAGAACTGCCTTATAGGGTTTCCAGGGAGTGCCTGGTGGATTTGAACTGCCGAACTTTTGGTTAGCAGCCGTAGCTCTTAACCACTATGTTACCAGGGTTTCTTTTCATTAGCCAGAGAGTCCTAAATGCCTTCTCTCTGCACCAATTTATATTTCAGATAGTTTTCTGTTTTACTTCTTCCTCATTCCCCCCACCCCAGAAAAAAATAATTAAGTGAGAAAAGAATATTCACTATTATGGCAGAGATTCTTTGTTTAAAAAAAAAAAACCTGATCAAGAAACTTCTCAGTTTAAATTTTTTAGTGGTTCCCCACTTAGCATGACACACAAGGTCATCTTTCACTCTGTAGCTCCTATTTATTTTTTTTTTTTTCACCTTATTTTCCAATCACTCTTCCATAAAAGTCCTTAACTTTAGCCAGGCGGCTAAACCAGAAGTTCTCTGAAACCAATATGCTCAGTGCCCACTGCCTAGTCCTCTTGTGCAACTGGCAAATTCCAAGGTATCCATCAATATTCAGTTCAAATGTCACCTTTTCCGTAACCCTCCCTGAATTCTCATCTCTTTCATCCCTGGAGGTGACTTACATGTATTTATGGCAATGATTGGGTTTTCCCCTTAATAAAATGTGGGTACTTAAAGACAAGAACCCTATCTTCACCAGCCTTATCTTCACACAGCACTTAGCACAAAGTAAGTGCTCAATCAATGCTTGCCAAACAGATAAATAAGTGAGTGAGAAATGTCAGAGAGCAATTAAAGCCTACCCCTCACTTGCTAAAGGTGTGTTGAGTTAGAGTCCATACAAACATGAAGATTTAGGAATCATGCAGATAGCCTCACCTGAGGAAAAGAGTGGGAGCTTTGGAACAAGACCTGAATTTCAATCAATACCAGCCCGGCAATGTACTACTCTCCTGAAGCTTCTGTTCCTAGTCTTTATATCAGGGATAGTAGTACCTGCTTCATAGACTTACTCTGAGGACTGAAAAATGAGGTATGAAAAGCATTTAGCACAGTGTTTGGCACATAGTAAAGGCTCAATAAATGGCTGTTATTATTACTATAAAAGCAACTGTTGGAAAATATCCTCATGATGCTGTCAGTATTGTCAATGTGTGTATTCCATTGCTTCTGCAGTAGATTTAGGACTCAGATGAATAGAGTGAATTATCAGTGCCATAAAGACAAGGTCACCAAGGAACACTATTTACTTTTCCATTGATCTATTTTACATGCTCCATGTCAGTCTCTCCTCTCCCAAGAAATATCACCTTTTAAATATCACTCCACTCAGAGTGTTCCATGAATTCTCATCTCTTTATCAATTTTACCATCAAGTGATGAAATATAATTGTGAAATCATTGTCACTTTAAACACTTTCTCTAACTTCTCCAAGCATTTTTTTTTTTCCTTTTTATTTATCTCAGACCTTTGAGACCAGGGTCTATTTATTTGAATCCATTCATAGCCCACCTAATACCCCATGCAGTGTTCTGTACAAGCAGATATGAAATACACTTTTGTTGAGTTAGAAAGAGATATTAAAAATATAACTTCATTTCTCATTTCATAAGTATTTTTAATATGTTTATAAATGTTTTCCATCTGTGGTCATAATAAAATATACATGTGCATCTGTATAATTTTAATACATATAAAACAAAATTATTTTTATACTCAAGTCTTCTATGTGCAAGTCAAGTAAAATGAGCATTTTATCTACATTTAAAAACATAGAGCATTTAACATATAAGTAACTACTCAGTGGGGTGACTAGAAATGAGCAATTTTAATATTTAAGGGAACAGTAAATACAAGAAAAAGAAAAAATGCAGTAATTTATTTGTATATATTTTTTTTTAATTTCAAGGTTGTTCTTAAAGAGTAAAAAAAAAGGAACGACCCCAAAACATAAGTGTACAAAGTGATTATGTAGACTGCCTAGCCCTCAACAAACCTTTAATTTAACTGGGTTACTGGAAACGAGGCATACCGCACAGAACGGTGACTAGACTGTAGGGAACCTGGAGCAGACAGATTTTTTACATGTATCGGGAGATTTGATTGTACTAGTTACCTGCTCTCTGGAAAGTAGAACAGTGCTAGGGAATAATAAAGGGTAGATAGTGGGAGAGGGCATAGTGGGTAGCCATGTTTCATTGAACTATTTAGCCAGCCACTCTCTTCCGCCCTAAAGGAAGTCAGACAACTTGGGATGCTTTAAGATTAATTTTATCTAGCATATTGCATTCCCTGGGTTTTATCTGAATTCTGGATATTTAAAAGGCTAAATTTATTTCCTTAGTTCTACATCTCAAGTATCTTTTTACATTATCCAGTGCCGTATAGGTGCTGTATAAAAAGGGAAAATGAAGCCTCGACATTTCAGACCAGGCGCCCCTGTTGTTGAGCAGCAGAATACAATAGAGTTTTGAGCTAGCTCTAAGGAGGGTATGGTGTTAAATTTTTTTTTTTAACAGACACCTGTAGGATGTGTTCAGTTATGCCCATTCTTAAAACCCACCAAACCCACTGCCATTGAGTCGATTCCTCATAGCAACCCTATAGGACAGAGTAGAACTGCCCCACAGAGTTTCCAAGGAGTGCCTGGTGGACTCGAGCTGCCGACTTTTTGGTTAGCAACTGTAGCACTTAACTACTACGCCACGAGGGTTTCCAGCACACTCTTAAAAAAAAAAAAAAAAAATTTTTTTTTTTTTTTTCTCTTAGAAGCCATTATTTTCAACTACTAAACTGGATAACCCCTGACGAAAATAATGTAACTCATAGCTTGTACTCAGGCTTCTTAATCCCTTTCGAACCTGTTTTCCAATGGTCTGGATTCCCCTTATCAGGCATCAGTCCCCAAAACAATTGAAAGAGAGTTTTCCTGGTCTCCCAAGAATCATGCTTCATCTATTCCATCTACAATGAGGCCAGCCCTGTTTCTAATTTAACTATTTACTATTACACAGTAGAACTTTAGAGCTGCTCAATCAAATGATGTAGCCACACAGCAAGAAATATCCAAGGCCTCTGAACCCAGGACTTTATTGACCATATACCTTTTACAGAGATAAAATTTCAAAAGGCTTTTCCTAGACTAAAAAACCCACAATCAAACTATAGAGGGCAACAATAAACACAAAATGTATTTTCCTCTTTCTACAACATTTTTTTATCCTATCTATTATTTCCAATTAGATATGCTGTTGGATTTGTAAATTCCTAAGATGGTATTCAAAGGCAAATTCAGTTGACCTTTAGGAGTTCTATATATTAAAGTAATGTAATACTGGAATTGAACCTGTTAGTGGGTATGATAACAAAAGTACTTATTTTAGAGGAATATTTCTGGAATTGCTAGATTTGCTACCTGAAAAAACTGTATTTACATTGATTATAGAAGGGATTTGGGGGCCCATAAATGTGATATATTTGCATTTTTCAGTCTTTTATGAAAGCTCTAACTGTAGCCTCTTTCCCAAAGAAAAGTGAATGACTATTTAGTTGTGTTCACATCATCATAAAAGTTTTCTATCCAGAAATATATTCTTTTTAGTGAGCTAAAATAGTCAATTTTGTTGGCTAAGATTTTGGCATAAATACTGTTAACCTGTGTTTCAACTTTCACCAAGGGTTAATAAAGATGTTGCTAAAATTTTGTTCTGTCTAAAGAACTTAAAACTATGCAACAGCCTTTTTGACATCTCAGCAGAGATGTGTATCATAAACAGATATGTAAAAAACTTCCTGAGTCTAAAATAAGGCAATTTATATGTAAATCGGCAATAAAGCAGAACTACTGCAAATGCATAAAACATCCCATTATTGACATTTTCTGTTCTGAAATAGTTAAAATGCTGGATAATTTTCCCTTTATCTCCTCAAATATTTGCTTACCTGCCTTTTATTTCCAGGTCCTGGTTACATTAAGCCATCTATAGACTAGATTAATATCTCTTAGCTAGCTACTTTAGCATTAGATTATTTAGTCAGGTGATTCTCTTATAGAAATATTGCAATACCAAAGCTTGCTGTACAGCAAGATATTAACTGAAAGCAGAATATCATACATGCTGAAATTTCAGATTAAACGAGAATGCATTATTGATTGTGTGGTAATTTAGTTTCCTGAAAATAAGTGCCATTGGGTTATTCTTTAATATGAATGATAATGCAATATCTCCATGGACGGGAAATGAGGTTCTTCAGTTCTGATGATGTGCAGTGTTACTTTGTCAAACATTTTCAAATTGCTTCCTTTTGTGTGAGTGGATGAGGGAGGTATAGTGGGGTCTTTTCATTAGTTTACAATTGGAGATTTATTAGAATAGAACTCAACCGTAAATTTGCCCGGAGTATTGCTTTATTAGAGTGGAGCAAGTCTTTATTGGGATGACTTAGAACTCTATAAAATGCTGAGTTTTCGAGGTACAATGAATTGCAGCAATATCACTAGTATGCTGGTACTTTAATAAATTGGTATTAAAATATCTTATCAAAATGTCCTGGGAGTTAGGGTAACCCTTTCTCTTCCAATCAGCATTTTTGTTCACCCAAACATTTCCATTTCCAGAGTGGTTTTATAGGAGAGGAAGAAATTAGTGTTAAAAGGACAGCCAGCTTAAAGGAATTTTTGTCATCCAGTAATGAGGAGAGCAGGACCAAGGAGTAAAAATATTAAACCTATTAAAATTTCCTTGGTGTTTAATACATGTAGCTTCTGGATATATTATATTTAAACTGGACATACTGCAGAAAGGATATTTCCACACGGCTATAGTAGGTGAAGTCTACAAAGCTCCTTGTGACAAATCTATAAGGGCAAAAATTGTTTCAGCAATTTTAAGGTTAATAAGTGCATATCTTTGAACAGCTGCCATCCATAGTGAAATACAAGAGATTTAAAAGTAATAAAGAAGGCTTAAATTTTAATGCTGTTGGGACTTTAATAACTATTTTAACTATGGGCAGCTCAGCACTTAGAACCTGCTTATTTCAGATGTGTATATAAAATTATTCAGTGTGTCAAAAATGTTTATTGTATATTTTTAAAAAGTTGATTGACTTCCTGAAAAGAAAAAAGGTTAAAGCAAAAGACATGCGCTTTGTCTTATCAGTTAGAGTAAGTTGATAAGGTAATGTTAGCTTTAAAGTCTGAGTCATGCAAGATGGGAACAATGCTTTGGAAAACCATTGTGCTTTCTAAACAAATGATGGCACAAATGATGAAATGTGAGCAAGGTTTTACACACAATGGTCAGAACACTTTAAGTAACATTATTGTCATATCAGTTAGCTATCTAACCACTTAAAAGATCTATTTTCATATTTTCACTGTGCTTCTATTCAGCTAATCAGTAAGTTATATTTTGTCTGTAAATGATTCTGAGAAATTCGGGGAAATGTTTAAATTTAGAAGTTTAAAATTATGAATATTTCTAGAAATTCTGTATTTTAAACTGTCATTGGATAGAATTTGCCAGCTTACTTGAACATTTTTTCACTTTTGTATCTAACTTTGTATTTGTAAAATTTCCAATCTTTCATCTGAAATAATAATATTCCAGTTAATCTTGGTATCTTAAAAGGCTAGTGGCAAAGGACTCAGACTTTGAAGTAATTTAAACTTATGGTTTAGAATCAGAGCTCCACCACTTATTAGCTGTGCATTCAAGGAGAGGTTATTTAAACTTCATTTCCTTATAACTTAAATGGGTATACTCAAAGAGCATGGCTCTGATGTGTTGTCAAAACCTAATGAGGTAATGACTATAAACTGTTTAGTAAAGTACATGACTCTTGGTAAGTGTTCAGTAAACATAATCTAATATTATTATTATTATTATCAATATTATTACTGTCCCATGATTTGATGTCAGCGAGTCATACCTGATTACATTTTCTTACTTCGTTGTACACGGTGCAGACATCATCCGAAGAATTCAGGTATTTAGTTTTATGCTACTGGAGCGCAGACGAGAAGTCTGGCCCAGACGTAGAGTTATCAACACGTGGGGAATACTTAAAGCTATGGGGCAGAATGAAGCAGAACAATAGAAACGAAGACAAGGGCCTGGAATTGAATCCTAAATACACCAGTATACCAGAGGAGGAAACTAAGAGGGATGATTAAAGAGTAACCAGTACCATAAGACAAGAAGAAACCTTAAAGAGTGTGGTGTCAAGGAAACAAGAGTGGGGGTGGGTTCTAAGGAATTTTATGGTCATGTATGTTTAATGCGGCTGAGGGATAAAGGCTAAGGCAGAATAACAAAACTATTGTTTCATGCAACTCTAATCCTGCATACTAAGAGATGGAGGAAAAGAGGAGGAGCAGGTTTGGGCCATGCTGAGTTTCTGATTCCGCAGTGCTACTCATGAAGATCTTATCCCCAAGCCTGTCACTTATAATGTTTCTAACACTTTGTACTAAACTAAGTTCTGTATTTACTTAGAATAACTAAAAGCTGAGAAGTGGTAGCCTCAATTTTATTTGTGTTTGTAAGTTTGGAAGAAACATAACAGAGGTGATTCTATCAGATGGAAGAACCTGAATAAAGTAACCAGAAAGTTTTGGTTGGTTGGCACAAGGGAGAAGGAAGTAACATGAACAGAAGAAGAAAGGGATAAAGCACCTACTAGGTTGAGCACCTACTAGGTACCAGATACTGTGCTAAGTGCTCCTATTTATTATTTAGTTTAAACCTGCCTAAAACAAACAAACAAACCAAACCAAACCAAACCTGTTACCACTGAGTTGATTTTGACTCATAGCAACCCAATAGGACAGAGTAGAACTGCCCCATAGGGTTTCCAAGGAGCAGCTGGTGGATTTGAACTGCCAACCTTTTTGTTAGCAGCAG
This sequence comes from Elephas maximus indicus, assembly GCF_024166365.1. Lineage (NCBI taxonomy): Eukaryota > Metazoa > Chordata > Mammalia > Proboscidea > Elephantidae > Elephas > Elephas maximus. The sequence goes on along the minus strand of NC_064822.1, from coordinate 75,583,204 downwards.
AGTACTTAATCACTTTACCACCAGGAGAGGTAAATATTATAATATTTAAAAAAAATATAAAACTAGGACTCAGTGAAATTATTAACTTGGTTAGCAGTATGTATTTGGTAAGTGTGGGAACAGGAATTTGCACCAAGACCTGCCTGACTCCAAATCCTGGGCTCACTCTGTTATGTGTTGCTGGCTAGCATGGCCAGGGCTTGCAGTGAAAGAGCTCCATCATGTGCATGGTGGAGAATTTGGAAGTTTCCCAGGAGTGGTATGTGGATACCATTGTGCTGGATTGAGATGCTGCTGGCTGTCTTTATCACTGGCCAGTCTCTCTCTTGTGGTACCTTCCCTGGGTGTTATCCCTGCCACTCCCATCTTTGGCATCATTGCTATCGTCTTCTTCCCCAGTGACATCTACCGTCTCTGTGCCCCATCTCTTCAGACCCTCTGACTATACCTGTGATAGAATAAGGGCTCATTACCTACCTAGCTCGGTGATAGTGGCTAAATTATTTAAACATTTGAGCTTTAACTTTCCCATTCACCAGTTGCTCCTTTGAAACCCTGTGGGGCAGTTCTACTCTGTCCTATAGAGTCACTATGAGTCAGAAGTAACTCAACAGCACAGAGTTTTTTTTTTTTTTAATCTGTAGAAATGAGTATTCCTACTTCATAAAGTTTGAATATTTGTACATTTTTTAAAAATCCAATGCTGTCTCTGCCATATAGAAGGCATGTAATACAGGTTCGAATGTGAAAATATCAGAGGATATATAGCTAAATCTAATAAACTGGTTTATATTAATGCATAAAGAAAACAATATGTTGCTAAATAAAGAGAAGTCTAATCTGGTGTCTCATCTCTGAGGTAGCAATCATGAGCTTTCATGTCAAATATCTCTAACAAGATAACTCAAGGCAAAGATCATAATTTCTAGTGTATACTTATCCTCACAATGCCTAATGCTTCAAGGAGAAGATGGTGCATTTTGATTTATAATGATAATTACTTTTGGAAAATTCTTCTTGTCTAAAGACATGGTATAATTCAGATCAGATGGGAATGGAAGATGAAATTGATTAAGCTATGAGGACAGAATGGATTAGTGGCACCCTGGAGCCTCTCTGAGACCATGCAGCACATGTAAAGCTGGAAAGTTGTGATAAGAAGAAACCCTTAGCTACCCTGGACCTTGGAGAAGCTCTTTGGGATGCTCCTTGTGAGGACAGGCAGTCACCAAAACAGTTTTACATGCACTGGATGTCCCTAGGCAAATCAGAGCATTGATAGAGACACCTGGGCTTCACAAACTCTTTCAGCACCAGGAGGTGTCATTTCCATGCTTTTGCTTTTGGAACCAACAAAGAAAATCCATGTTAGTGAATCTTATTAAAGGGGGGGAGGGGAGACCATGTCTCAAATTATCTCAGAATTACAATGACCTTTGTTAGAAAAAGACATTGTATTTGATTTTTGATAATGTGATAAGCTTGAAAATTTTTCTTCTTCCTCTATGGCTTGATACATGACATTCAGAAATGCTCTTTAGTGAATTATCATGGCACCAGACCATTAGCAAAAGATTAGGCAGGAGCACACATGACTGTGTATTTGTGTATTTACCAATTCAAAAAAAAATGAAAGTTGTCCTACATGTACACTGATTAATTTACTGAACAAAAATCAAGACCACTAGACAAATGCTAAATTGTTCTCTGGATGGTTGAAACCTATAAATAGCCTTACTTGAGTTCAAGTAAATGAGTAGGATGACTGGCAGGGAACCAAAAGGTCTCCATCATTTGAATAAAGAGCAAGTAGAATAGCAAGCAAAGGAAAATTTAGTATCTTTTTGAGGTGATCATGTAATCAGTGCGCCATCACATTGATTCTGACTCATAGCAACCATATAGGGCAGCGAAGAATTGCCCCATAGGGTTTCCTATGCTGTAATCTTTACAGTAAAGGAGCCCTGGTGGGGCAGTGGTTAAGCATTCGGTTGCTAACTGAAAGGTCAGCGGTTCAAACCCATTAGCTGCTGTGTAGAAGAAAAGGCCTCTACTCCCATAAAGAACAGCCTAGAAAAACCTATGGGGCAATTCTGTTCTGTCCTATGACTCACTATGAGGCAGAATTGACTCAGCAGCACACAGCAACACAATCTCTATGGGAGCAGATCATCAGGTCTTTCTCCCAATGAATGGCTGGTAGGTTGGAACCATCGACTTTTTGGTTAGCAGCTGAGTGCTTTAACCTTTGCACCGCCATGCTCCTTGAAATAGCCTTAAAATCCATTTACAAAGGTTAGCTAACAATTTAAAACTGATTTTTTTTTTTTTTTTAATTCTGAATGGTTCCATTTTTAAAAGCCAAATCACTGGTAAAGAAATGGTTTTTACCATACCAGAGATAAATTTTCTCTGTGCAATGCAAAACAGAGAGTAAATAGTGTAACTGTGTCCATGAGTGGGCTTTTAAAGGATAGCAATGTAAGATTGAAAGGGACAGTAAGCGTGGCACTGTCTCCTACTGTACGTAAGTCTTTGCTTTGTCAACTAGAAATTTATATTCATACAGAAAGAACCTCTTTTGGGGGAATAAATCAATAAATAAATCCCCATTTGAATTTATCAGGAAACTACGTTTGCTACATAGGAAATGCTTAGTCTTATTTATATGTTTATTCATTACTATTCACTTGTAGTTTTGATTCTAATCTGACCATAAACTTTCCAAACTGAACTTCTGTCCTGATTATAAGTAACGGCAGTGTGTTTACTAAAGTCAGCAAATCTGTGATTCAAAAAGACACCTTACTAAAGGGTCAGGATTTTATATTAAGAAAGAATGTCTGAAAGCATGGAAGAAATGCTACTCTTTGGGCAAAGGTATTCTTTTGCTGTGAAAATCAGACATTAATAATTCATTTTTCATAGAATCTGCACTTCTGGCTCTTGGAAAGGCATAAGAGTTTGAAAGGCCTACTAGGGTGAGAAGGAGCAAAATGTGCCTACTTGAAGCACACTTTAAAGTTAACTGACCCCTCTGTACCAAGGTGCAGAAAGCAACCCTTGAAACATAGTACAAAATTTCCTCCTATTTAAAATCACTCTGAATTAACGTTTTCTATTAGCTCCAGCTTTAGAAGAGCCCATATTGAATTAATAAAACAAAGCAAACAGGGAAAAGAGAAGGGTTCGAAGAGTCTATAATTCATGAACTGTGTAAAAGAAAAGGGAAACCCTGGTGACACAGTGGTTAAGTGCTACAGCTGCTAACCATAAAGGTTGGCAGTTCGAGTCCACCAGGCTCTCCTTGAAAACTCTCCGAGGCAGTTCTACTCTGTCTTACAGGGTCACTATGAGTAGGGATTGACTCGATGGCAGTGGGTTTTTTGGGGTTGGGTAAAAGAAAAAGGGAAAAAAACTTCCAGGGCATTCCACCTTTTGGTTCCGTTTATTCAACCTTCAAAAACATAAATTAGTTATTATGATAGGATAGGTTCTTGGGTCCAAAGATGAGACAGACCTAGTGCTGGGCCTCTGAAGCCTCACGCTCTGGTGGAGGGGACAGTCACATAAGAGGCCATTATGAGGATGGAGGATACAGACATGCACGGAGTATTATTTGAACAAAAAAGGCAAGTAGTTATCCAAGCTTGCCCAGGCCAGAAAAAGATGACCTCTGAGCTGGGTGATGTCTAGGAATTCATCAGGAAATGTGGATGTGTTCTGGAAAAGGGCATTGGCATTCAGAGAGAAGGATGATGCAGGGAAAGACTGGTTAAGCAAAAACACTGATAGGAAAAGCAGTGTGTTGTGTTAAGGGAGCTAAAAATGTTTCAAAAGCATAAAATGTGAGCTCAGGGGGTGAATAGGAGTGAGAAAGTACATTTAAGAAAGGACTAGATATTGGGAATTTTATATATCAAGTTAAAGAGTTTGGAGCTGTAGGGGCTGGGGAGCCATTGACTGTGAGCAATTGAGTGAAGTGATTCTAGCCAAGTGGAGGCAAGAATGCAAGATACCGGTTTTGTCAGGACATATTATTAATACATCAAAATAACAGTTCACATTTCAGTGATCCTCAGTTTCTCTTGTGAACAACACAGACATTGAATAAATGTCTAAAACTTCATTTTTACATGTAAATCTGGGGAAAACATATGAAACATCTAAGTAAAAATTTTAGACAATATGATTATGGACCTAAATTTTAAAAAATGTGTACTAAGATAGTAAATGTTAAAGAAATCCCCCCAAAATGAGGAGATGAAGGTCAGAGCAGTTAGGAATAACTTCTAAAGTGAACTTAAATTGAACTCATACACATACACACAAACACATACTCCTCTTCATTTTGTTTCTCTGTTTGTGTTAGAGAGTATAATGACCACCGAATATTCTATTTGCTCCCCTACATTTTTCAGCCATCTTGCCATTAGGTAGGGTCATGTGACTAGTTCTGCCAAGGCAAACAGAGCAACAGGGATACATGTCACCTCCTGACAGTGAAAAGCCTACATGTGATTCTCCAGTTCTCTTGCCCTACCATGGTGTCTGGCAGTGATTCAAGGGGTTGAACCTCTATCAGCCTTGGCTCCTGAGTGACTATGTGGAGCAGAGCTCCTCCCCTGATCCACACATACACCACCAAGCAAACTCCTGTGTAGCATAAGCCAGAAATAAACCTAGCCTATTCAAACAAATACACCATTCCTTCTTAATCCTTGCCCTTCTGTCTCATGCTTTGCCTGGTTTACACCTCTAGTAATGTTTACCCAAGTTGTCTCTCTTCTGCATTACGAACTCTTCCAGTGTGGGTACCACTACTTTTCAAGAATAAAGATGTATCTTATGTTTATGCAAATAACGCACCCCTTCTACATTTGTTGGCTGCCTAGGCCCTCCCCTGCCCTCCTCCCCACCCCCAGGTATTTTCCTAGCCTTTTTTTTTTTTTTTTTTTTTTACAGCAACAAGTAGAAAAGGATTGGCATGGTGGCACTTGCAAGGATGCCTCCTGAGGAGGCGGGGGGGGAGGGGAGTGGCTGACAAACAAGTGTAGAAGGTGTGGTTATTTGCATAAAAAACAACAATCACTAAAATAAAAACAACAATAGTAAAAAAAAAAACCTCAAAACCAAACTATATTTTGAAAAAAATATTAAGGAAAATATACCAAAATGCTAGCAACAGTCCTCTCTGAGAAGGACTTGGGTGGTTGTTTTATCTTACTTTCACTTTAATATGTTTTCCAATTTTTCTATAATAAACCTGCATTATTTTTATAATAAAAAATAAACCCTCTTCAAATTAAATTTTAAACAAAATGATTTGGAACTTTGCCAAGAATTAGTTCCCATGAACACCAAACAGAAATGAAGTAGTAAAGAGGAACAGATGAGATTTATCTGATTTTTTTAGACTCTAAACATATGTGCGGGTTTTTATTTTCAACTCCTGTCCAATACTTGCAATCCTTTTCCTATCTATTATCTGGTGAAAATGATCAAATACTATATTATTATATCAACTTATGATTATTTTACAAAATATAATATTTAAGCTATTTCTTAGCATTGAGAACAAATGAGATATTGTGTTGTCTAAATTGTATTTGAATGCACTGGAAGTGAAACATTCATTTTATTTGCTTCATATTTCTTTTCCCCAATAAAAATTTCCCATATATGTCATTCAAAAAGATTCCTATAGAATGTTTAGGAATCTTTAATCTATAATAGTAAATATATTTCTTGCTCTCTGAAAGCTAGTATTCAAAGAAAAAATATTCATAACATCTATTATTCTCAAATACAGACTTACAATTGAAACGTATTTATTGAATTATTTTTGTTCGTGTGTTTTGGTTTTTCTAAGTTTTGAGATAAGAGGCAAACATCGCAGAGAAACTAAATAGTACACAAGGTTATAAAGGTTACAAAGGAAGGTTGATTGCTTACCTATTAATATTTTTTTAATTAAATCTTTTAACAATTTAATCTCCCAAAAGAAATATTCTGAGTCCAGTTTGAGTTAACAGCTTGCTAAAACTGAAGAAAATTTGTGTAGAAACAAAAAAGTTTCAGTATGTTTAAGATCTAAGGACTTGGGGTTAAGTAGTATTTTTGCTGAAAATACCATGGATATTTATAGACAACAAAATGAACATGAAATTTTAAGCATAATTTTGACCTAGATTCTTTCTTTTTTTTTTTATTTCACAGGTTACCTAGAACTTCAAATGTTTAAGATCTTGATTCTCAAAGCTGGTGAGGGTGGGGACCAGGGTATAATTCATAAAGCAACACTTTGCCCATTGCTTTGATTTGATTTTTTCACAGTATTAATTTTTTCCCAGTATCATTAAACTAGGGTATGGGATGTTTGTGTTTACTAAAACAGAATATGTATTTCAAAGGAGATTGAGAGACCCTGTTTTACTTTCTTAAGTAAAATGTCACCTTATTTATCACCAGTAAAATAGAGTAGCATCCTAGTCCTGGATATCTCTATAACAAATCTGAGAGTCAAAGCAGTGCAAGTAATTTTGTAAGCTCATGGAGAACCTAGGGTGGGCCCAACCTGAATATCTTATTGCATCTTTTTAATATACTAATGTTTATGAAATAAATAATACCAGGGCTGCCATTGCTGTCTAATTATTGTTGATTATTTCATTTATCTTTTGTCACTGTCACCAAAATAATAATACGATAGAATAAAAGTGTTTCAAAGGCCCTCTGTTTCCCTATTTTAAATATTTTAGTAGAGGAAAGGAAACCCTGGTGGAGCAGTGGTTAAGTGCTATGGCTGCTGACCAAGCGGTTGGCAGTTCGAATCTGCCAGGTGCTCCTTGGAAACTCTATGGGGCAGTTCTATTCTGTCCTATAGGGTCGCTATGAGTCGGAATCGACTCGACGGCAGTGGGTTTGGTTTTTGGTTTAGTAGAGGAAAATGCACAGCCCACTGCATCTTTAGTAGAAGCCCTCTGTTATCCTATCACTCAACATTTTATCAAATACACCTATTGAGTACTAGACATTGTGTTGGGAACAGAGTGGAGCACCCAAGGGAAAAAATGGCTTCAAAATCAATCTTAAACCTCTATATCATCTTCTTCAACAGTATATTCCTATCCTTCAAGTTTTCTCACTCTTCTACAGACCGTGGACTCAAAAATCAGACAATCTAGTTCAAATCCTGCTTTCTCCACTTATTAGCTATGTGACCTTGGCAAATAATTTGACCTCTCTTAGCCTCAATTGTAAAATTGTGGTAACAGTAAGATTCATTTCATAAGACTGTTGTGAGGATTAAATGTAACAATAAAAGTAAATTGTTTAGAACACTGCTTGAAATACAAAAAGCACTCAATAAATGTTCGCTCTTATCATCCTTGTTACTGGTAATATTATTATTGCTGTTATTAGTGGCCATTGAGTCAGCTCCGACTCATGGTGACCCTTTGCATAATTAAACAAAATGCTGTCTAGTCCTGCACCATCTTCATGATCTTTGGTATGTCCGAGTCCATTGTTGCAGTTATTGCAGAGTGACCTCTAACCTAGGTGGCTCATCTTCCAGCCCTACTTCAGACAATATTCTCTTGTGATCCATAAGCCTTTCTTTGGTTAATTTTCAGAGGTAGATTGCCAGGCCTTTCTTTCTAGTGTTTCTGGAAGCTCATTGATACCTGTCCACCATGGGTGACACTGCTGGTATTTGAAATACTGGTGGCATATCTTCTAGTATCATGGCAACATGCAGGTCACCACAGTACAAAAAAGTGACAGGCAGATGGCGGAGTATATTATTATTACTATTATTAGTTTCAGTGTCATCAAGACAGCCACTTCTTTGTTTTCATTAGTCATTTCATGACATCTTTCATTCCACCATCATTCATTTTGCCATATAATGTGCTAAACTTTGGAGACATAAAGATCAATAAAACACATCGACTCTAAGGAATCTGAACCCCTTTAACCACTTCACACATTTTCTTATAAGGGCTTATCATTTTATCAGTTCCTTGCTTATTTACCATTTTAAATGCAAAATTTTGTGGATTAGTTTTACCATCCACCTTTACATAACTTGGATACACAAGCACTGTGGATGGTGCAACTACAGAGTAATGGTTTCCAGCTTCCTATGAGTCATCAGTGTCCATTTCAAACATTTGGCACTTAACTTCAGGTACCTAACATAGTCCTGCTCCTCTCAACCTCAACAAATGGCCTTGCTTATTTCATGGAATAAATAATGCAGACTTTGAGATACAGGTTCTGCCCATTCTCTCTCAACAAAGGACCAATTATCTATGTTTACACACATTTTTATCTCCTTCCTTCTGTCTCAGGGAAAGAGAATGCCTCCCAATCAAAACAAATTCCACCACCTTGGCTCAGGAAGCCAACCTTTCCCATCTCCTTCTAGATCTCAGAAAACCGATGGAGCAACTATTACTGTTTTCCCTTCTCATATCTTGAAACTGTCTTTTCCTTCTCTATTCTCCATCTAAGATTCATTCCCCTAAATACTGTTCTAACTTGCTTCTTTCATGTACACCCAAGATACCTGACCCATTGTCATTGCCTCGATTCAGACTCATGATGACCGCATGTGTTATAGAGTATAACTGCTTCATAGGGTTTTCTTCACTGTAATACTCACAGAAGTAGATAACTAGAACTTTCTGGGTGAGTTAGAACCACCTACCTCAACAGGTTTGGCTTTTTTGGGTTTTAGGTCAGTAGTTGGAAGGCACTCAAAAGATGACTGGGAAAGAGCTGCCTCCTCAAAGTACAGTCCACCTTAATGATGTGGATGGAGTAAAACTTTTTGGAACCTTCATTTGCTGATGTGGCATGACTCAAAATGAGAAGAAACAACTGCAAACATCCATTAATAATCGGAACCTGGAATGTAAAAAGTATGAATCTAGGAAAATTGGAAATCATCAAAAATGAAATGGAATGCATAAACATCGATATCCTAGGCATTAGTGAGCTGAAATGGACTGGTATTGGCCATTTTGAATCAGACAATCATGTAGTCTACTATGCTGGGAATGACAACTTGAAAAGGAATGGTGTTGCATTCATCATCAAAAAGAACATTTCAAGATCTATCCTGAAGTACAACGCCATCAGTGACAGGATAATATCCATAAGTCTACAAGGAAGACCAGTTAATACAACTATTATTCAAATTTACACACCAACCACAAGGGCCAAAGATGAAGAAATAGAAGATTTTTATCAGCTGCTGCAGTCTGAAATTGATTGAACATAAAATCAAGGTGCATTGACAATTACTGGCGATTGGAATACGGAAGTTGGAAACAAAGAAGAAGGATCAGTAGTTGGAAAATATGGCCTTGGTGATAGAAACAATGCTGGAGATCGAATGATAGAATTTTGCAACACCAAAGACTTCTTCATTGCAAATACCTTTTTTCACCAACATAAATGGTGGACCTCGCCAGATGGAACACACAGAAATCAAATTGACTACATCTGTGGAAAGAGACGATGGAAAAGCTCAATATCATCAGTCAGTACAAGGCCAGGGGCCAACTGCGGAACAGACCATCAATTGCTCATATGCAAGTTGAAGCTGAAACTGAAGAAAATCAGAGCAAGTCCACGAGAGCCAAAATATGACCTTGAGTATATCCCACCTGAATTTAGAAACCATCTGAAGAATAGATTTGATGCATTGAACACTAGTGACCAAAGACCAGACGAGTTGTGGAATGACATCAAGGCCATCATCCATGAAGAAAGCAAGAGATCACTGAAAAGACAAGAAAGAAAGAAAAGACAAGACGGATGTCAGAGGAGATTCTAAAACTTGCTCTTGAGTGTCGAGCAGCTAAAGCAAAAGGAAGAATTGATGAAGTAAAAGAACTGAAGATTTCAAAGGTCCTCTCGAGAAGACAAAGTAAAGTATTATAATGGCATGCGCAAAGAGCTGGAGATGAAAAACCGAAAGGGAAGAACACGCTCGGCGTTTCTCAAGCTGAAAGAACTGAAGAAAAAATTCAAACCTCGAGTTGTAATACTGGAGGATTCCATGGGGAAAATATTAAATGATGCAGGAAGCATCAAAAGAAGATGGAAGGAATACACAGAGCCCTTATACCAAAAAGAATTAGTCGATATTCAACCATTTCAAGAGGTGGCATATGATCAGGAACCGATGGTACTGAAGGAAGAAGTCCAAGCTGCTCTGAAGGCATTAGCAAAAAACAAGGCTCCAGGAATTGATGCAATATCAATTGAGATGTTTCAACAAACAGATGCAGCACTGGAGGTGCTTACTCATCTATGCCAAGAAATATGGAAGACAGCTTCCTGGCCAACTGACTGGAAGAGATCCATATTTATGCCTATTCCCAAGAAAGGTGATCCAACCGAATGTGGAAATTATAGAACAATATCATTAATATCACATGCAAGCAAAATTTTGCTGAAGATCATTCAAAAAACAGCCACAGCAGTATATCGACAGGGAACTGCCAGAAATTCAGGCTGGTTTCAGAAGAGGACGTGGAACCAGGGATATCATTGCTGATGTTAGATGGATCCTGGCTGAAAGCAGAGAATACCAGAAGAATGTTTACCTGTGTTTTATTGATTATGCAAAGGCATTTGACTGTGTGGATCATAATAAACTATGGATAACACTGCGAAGAATGGGAATTCTAGAACACTTAATTGTGTTCATGAGGAACCTTTACAGAGATCAAGAGGTAGTTGTTCGAACAGAACAAGGGGATACTGATTGGTTTAAAGTCAGGAAAGGTAAGTGTCAGGGTTGTATTCTTTCACCATATGTATCCAATCTGTATGCTGAACAAATAATCTGAGAACCTGGACTATATGAAGAAGAACGTAGCATCAGGATTGGAGGAAGACTAATTAATAACCTGCGTTATGCAGAGGACACAACCTCGCATGCTGAAAGTGAAGAGGACTTGAAGCACTTACTAATGAAGATCAAAGATCACAGCCTTCAATATGGATTACACGTCAACATAAAGAAAACAAAAATCCTCACAAGTGGACCAATGAGCAACATCATGATAAACGGAGAAAAGATAGACGTTGTCAAGGATTTCATTTTACCTGGATCCACAATCAACATGGGAGCAGCAGTCAAGAAATCAAAAGGCGCATTGCATCGGGCAAATCTGCTGCAAAGAACCGCTTCAAAGTGTTGAAGAGCCAAGATGTCACCCTGAAGACTAAGGTGCGCCTGACCCAAGCCATGGTATTTTCAATCACATCATACGCATGTGAAAGCTGGACAATGAATAAGGAAGACCGAAGAAGAGTTGACACCTTTGAATTGTGGTGTTGGCAAAGAATATTGAATATATCATGGACTGCCAAAAGAACGAACAAATCTGTCTTGGAAGAAGTGTGGCCAGAATGCTCCTTGGAGGCAAGGATGATGAGACTGTGTCTTACATACTTTGGACATCTAGTCAGGAGGGATGAGTCCCTGGAGAAGGACATCATGCTTGGCCGAGTACAGGGTCAGTGGGAAAGAGGAAGACCCTCAATGAGGTGGATTGACACAGTGGCTGCAACAATGAGCTCAAGCATAACAACGATTGTAAGGATGGTGCAGAACTGGGCAGTGTTTCGTTCTGTTGTGCATGGGGTTGCTATGAGTCAGAACCGACTCAACAGCACCTAATAACAACAACAACAGTTAAGCACAAACCACTTGCACCATCACCTTGGATATGAAGGGAGTTGAAAAGGGTGTTAAATTTGTCTTACTTTTTGTATCCAGTCAACTCATTATAGTCTAGCTTTAGATTATGCCGATTGTACTGAAATTGCTCTTCTACTTGTGAAATCTAACAGGTGGTTTTCAATTCTTAGCATTCAATACTGTTGATCACTCTTCGGGTCGCTTTCACAAGTACATCTCACTTAGCTTCTCTATTCCTTAAACTCATGTTCTCTAGGTTTCTCAGCTTGGCTTCTTTGCTGTCTGAAAATTCTTCTAGAACACTATTCTCATACTCCATACTTTCCACACTCACTGCTCTAGTGTCCATCTGTCTCAAATCAGATACATCAAGACCATTCAGCAGCCACTCACCTTGTGAGGCCACATCCAGAGGTAAATCCTGATGAGTTTTCAGTAAAATAAGGCCACTTTTAACATGTGCCTGGATATCTCACCTTATTAAAAATGAAATATATAGTGGACTCTTCTCCCCTCCTCCATATACTCTACTTGTCTACTTTGGCTGAATACTTGATGGGAAACTAATAGTATAAAAAGAACAGAGGAGAAAAAAAGCATTTCCTTTAAGTAAATATGCAACATAAGATTTGTTCACACCTAAGCATTCAGAGTATAGTGATTTCAAGGCTCCAAATAAATGGCTAATTTTTCCTGGCAAATGAAATTGAATTATTAAAATATCATGCTGGCTGTAGCCATTTGTAATGGAAGGGAAGGTAAACCATCTATTTATTTTTCCCCTCAAGGCCATATTATGTTTGAATGTTTCCTGCTTAATAGCTGCACCTGCTAGAAAGGACAAAGGATGCACTGCAACTTGTTTTTGTAAATAACTTACTGCAATAGGCTGAGAATTTGTGTCGGACCTAATGGCACATTGCCTCCTTCTCCTTTGATTGCTTTCCTTTTTATACCATTTAAAAGGAAAGGGTTTACTGTTGTGTATGCTAGCTTAAATCTGTTTTTGTTACTGCTTGAAACTATTTCTGTTGTCATCTCAACCATTGTCAGCCAACTGTTGGTAAGGTTTCTTTTCTGAATTTAGGGTGAGTTTGCTAAGTGAAGCTGTCAGCTTGCTCAAATACACAGTCAACTTTATTATTTGGAGTGTTAAAGAAATGTAGTCATTCCCTGGGCAAAGCTTGTCAAGGAATAAAAGGAGCATAGTTTTAGAAATGAAAAAAAAGAAATAAATAAAAGAAATAGTTTCTGATCAACTTAATTTGGGGTAAATTTTAAAAAAGAACGTCTCAGGAACAAAATTTAGGGTAGGTCTTTGATGCTTTACATAGGAGGAGTCCAAGATAGAAAAAAATGAAGAAAAAAAATAGGGAAATATAAAAAGACACTTAAAATTTGTTATTATCTATTTTTCCCCTTAAAATGGTAGTAGAGTTGGTACCCACAGCCTTGAAAATATATTTTACACTCTTATGTTACCTTAAGAGCTCAGTCTAGAGACCTAAAGAATCATGTGGTTAGTCAAGTATATGTAGAAAATAGTCCTTACCATTCTTAATTAATAAAATACCATTTAATTTTGCATTAGTAGTCTAAGATGAAGGCTACATTCTTTTATTTCATGTGTCCATATTTAACACCATGAAAATAATTGTTTTTGTGTGATTTTATTTTTCTCTTTCAAAATATGCCAATGCTGGCTCTAAACAAAGAAAAATGGATTGTGAAAGCTAAATCCACTTCTTTTTTATTGCTTTTTAATTGATCCCTTAATGAGAGAGTGGGGGGGAGCTTATGGCATCCATGTACTGAAAGCTTGGCTAGAGGACATATGCCACGGGACCACGATCTAGATAAAACACAGATACCATGGTCCTGCTAGCACAAATACATCCTCTTTTATTTGCTGTTGATGTTAGTTTCCATCAAGTTAATTCTGACACAAAACGACCCAATGTGTGGACAGCAGAACTGCTCCATAGGGTTTTCAAGGCTGTGGCCTTTCAAGAGCAGATAGCTAAGCCTGTTTTCCTAGGTGTCTCCCAGTGGGTTTGCATCTAACCATGTGTGCCACCCAGCCACCTGACCCACTGATTTCGAACCTATTTAATGACGGTTTACTCTATGCTAGACACCTCCATGGATGCTCCTGAGCCTGTCACACATGCATATGTGTATGTCCAGGGGAGAACAAACCTTAAGACCCCTTGTCCTAAGACTCCATCTTTGGCCTTTTGCTCATTTCCTAATATTTCATTTTAACTGTTATGGCTCAATCTACAGGACTGTATTATGCCTTTCATGAGCCCTAGGCATTTTTTGTCTTCAAGTGTCCCTCCCTCCACAGAACAGAATATTAAAAATTTTATTTCACAATTGTTTTGGTATAAAGATAAATATGTTAATATTATATAGTAAAGAGGAGCACTGGTGCCACAGTGGTCAAGTGCTCAGCTGCTAACCAAAAGGTCGGCAGTTCGAACCCACCGGCCAGTCCATGGGAGAAAGATGTGGCAGTCTACTTCCATAAAGATTACAGACTTGGAAACACTATGGGGTAGTTCTACTGTCCTACAGGTTCGTGTCCTATATTAGTTGGAATCAACTTGAGGGAAACAAGTTTATACATATATATATATATATATATATATATATATATATATATATATATATATATATATATATATATATATACAAACACTTTTCTTGACCCAGAAGTTCATTTGTTTTCTCTTATTAAAAAAAAAAAAAAATTCTAGTGATCCCCAAATATTGTTGGTCCTAGGCACTGTGCCTACTATACATAATGGCTGAGTCATTCCTGTATAGCTCTTATTAACTGCCAAATCTATAGCTCTCACCTTAATCTCTTGTTTGCATGCCTGAATTGCCAAACTGCCAATAGACACTTTCTATTTACTTGTGTTATTATTACTTTAGATTATGAAAACCAAATTCACAATTGTCCCTAAACTGTCTCTTTTCCAACTTGCATATTTCCATTATTGGTCATATCTTTTCTCCATTTTTTCAAAAATAGGCGCTCAGGAGCAATCCCGCCTTCCTGCTTTTCCTCATGTTTCATTTCGAGTGCTCAATTTGAACAAACTGTTTTTTCTTCCTGTGCATACTTTTCCAAGAGATTCTGTCAGGAACGGAATACTCAAATAAGCAAGGTAAAACACAGGGACACCAGTTGTTCAAAGCAAAGGCCCATAGATGCCAAGCAGACGGGATACAAGGAAAAGTAAGACTGCAGTGGAAGGGACACTAAATGAAGTTAATACCAGCTCCAATACGTAAGAATGCGCTGGCTGGAAATAAAGTTCATTCTGAGTCATGAGGGTGCCCCTGTGCAAGGTTGTTTAAGCTATGAGGCCTCTACCACTTCAACACCTTCTTTGACATCTGTTTCCTATAGTCCCCTCCCATGTAATTGAAACTGTTTATCTCAGTGGGTCTCTTGAAAATATACTATTTCTTTCTAATAAACAAGAAGTGGGAGTGGGCTGTCTAGTCTAACTCTTGCTGCATTCACCCAATATGTAGCTGGAGCCAACATGAGGTATTATTAGACAAGGACGGATTATATTAATAGATAGCAGAACTCTGACCCATTTTGAGAGAACTGTCCCCTACGTCCACGTCTGTTGATCCAGCACCTCCAGCCAGCAGAGCCAGCAATGCTCTTTGCCATGACACAAACACAAGAGTATGCTCTTACACACGTCCTGGTAAACAGCCAGTGGGAACTCCAGTCCCAAATGATGCACAAAAGTGAAGAAACTTGAATGAGTCGACACATTGCAATGACTCAATCAAGTCACTTTTTGACTGAATACCATTTATGTACAGCTATATCCTAAATTCTATAAATAATAATATTTATAACTCTAAGTTCTATAAATAATAATATTTGTAACTCTAACTTTAAAATATGTTTGGCATACACACAGATGCAATCTAGCACACATTTAAATAATACTAACGTGAGTAATAACAATATAATACTAATATAGTCAGTGTCCAAGAAATACTGGAAATATTAATATTTATCTAACACAAAAATTTTAATTTATATATCAAGTGAGTTTCATTTTTTTATTGTCTGTTGAGCAAGACACAGTGCTTGATATTACTCTACATATGCTAATAGGTATTAGGCACATTAAGAGGACACAAAATTCAATATTTATTCATCACCCAAAATATGTTTCTGTTTTGCAGCAATGAGTGTGCTTTTAAATGTGTCATCCAAAAAGCAACAAAGGGCATTCATTAGAATATTACATTTATATTTTATCAGAATATTTATGGATCTCTGTGTAAGGAAATTAAACAATTCCTTGAGGAAATAAGTGAATATTTAGATAATAAAAATTATATAAATGTATTTTAGTTTCCATTTCCCTTCAGACTAACTTTCTTTTAAGAAATATTGATATTGTTATGACTCCCAAAACAAACTTGCTCATGGAAAAGTGGTGCTATTGTTACATCAATTATGTACGTATCTCCAAATATGGGAGTTGAACAATCCCACAAAGAGATAAAATATACATTTGATAAATACCGTATACGATAACAATTATATTTCTCTTTTGTTTTGGATTGATCGGCTGTAAACTCACATTCAGTTCTCTCTCGTGGACCACATAAGAACGTACCAGCCGCACTATAATCATGTGACTCGTGACTTACTGGTTCTGTTCTGTGCAAAAGGAACCAAAACGTGTCTTCAGATTGAGCACACTTGAATCATGCTCTTTGCAATCACTATCGCCCCTGTCAGGAAACCCTGGCGGCAAAGTAGTTAAGTGCTATCTCTGCTATCCAAAAGGTCAGCAGTTTGAATCCACCAGGTGCTTCTTGGAAACCCTATAGGGTGGTTCTAGTCTGTCCTAAAAGGTCGGAATCAACTCGACCGCGACGGTTTTTTTTTTCTTGCCCCGGTCAGCATCAGCGGACACAGCATCGGTGGACGAAAAATGAGTGCACAAGTTTTTAAGAATTCTTTCAAGATAAAGACACTCGTGGAGATCTTCCAAGGGTCCACTAACAAACATCGTATGACAAGCAAATTATTTCCGACTAGCTTGTCAGTACTATTTCTTTTGACTCTCTCAGACTTGAAGAAATCACGTTCCAAAACCATTTTTTTACTTACTAATTATCAAATATAAATTTTTTTGTGTTAACTTCCAAATTTGAATGTAAATTTTATTTTATAAATTTTATTTATGTTTAATTATTCAAATGTATTTGCTACAGTAGAACCAAATTTAAAATGTGACATAATTTTTTATCCAGATAAAATGAAACAGCAACAACTAAGTAGACTGCAAAAACAGAAGATAGAAGGAAAAGGATTTGTGAATCCCTAAAGACAATTCCAAAAGTAACTTCCTTTTTAAAATGTAATGAATCAGAAGAGACTTCTTCCATTGAATGCTCAAGTTGAATGGGTGCATATCATTGTACTAGTACCATCATGACTGCTGAAATTCATAATAGCAATATGAATATAACAGAATTTGCCCCCAAATTCTTCATCCATTCCTTGCTGTAGTAAAAAAATAATAATGATGTAGTCAGTGAGACTATTTTATAGTTTATTTATGCAGATCCCATAAATAACAGACATACAGATCCTACTTTTTGTAATAATTTTCTTCTAGTATGTAAATTATTGGCTTAAAAAAGGGTCAAGTGACTGTCAACATCACAGTGGACCATCTGAAAATTTGTGTGAAAAATTTCTGAATGGTACACAGAAAAGTTTCTGTAGCCAGAATATATTTCTAGGGAGCCAAGTGTGGAGAAAATTGTAAGAGGAAGTGGCTACTGTGTTGTCCATCAGTTGGCTCTGTATATTGTTTTGTTTGCAAACTATTCAGTCCTAAATCATTTAACTCTCAATTTGCTACAGATGAATTTAGCGATTGGCTCAACTGGAAAATGGTTGATAAACATGAAAACAGTTCAATTCATAGAGATTATATGTTGTCATATTTAAACCAAAGTCCTGGTTTTGGCTTAACTTGTGAACTGGAAGCGCAACTTAATGAAGAATGGCAGTATTGGAAAGCTGTTTTACAATGCATTGTTTCTATTATAACAATCGCTGAATGAGGACTATCTTTTCAAGGAAGAAATGAAGTGTTTGAGTCCCCATAAAGTGGAAATTTGGGGGGTTTACTTGAACTTGTTGCTCAGTTTGATCCATTTTTAGCAGGTCACATCTCAAAATATGGTAACATAGGAAAGGGCAATGCATTGTACATGTCTAAAACAACATGTGAAGAATTAGTAAAGTTAATAAGTGATAAAGTTCAAGCAACTATTTTCAGTGAAATAAGCATAGCTCGATATTTCAGCTTGTCTGTATATTCTACTCCTGATCGTTCCCATACAGATCAGCCAAGTATTGTTTAAGACACGCATCTCCAAGAGATGGAAAAACTGTGGCGTGATTTAGTGCATTTACTAGATTAAAAAGTCATACCAGTGAAGAAATTGCAAGTCAAGGACTTCACTATTTATGTGAAGTTTGAAAAACTTATTTTTCTAAGTGCAGAGGCCAGTCCTATGAACAATGCTGCCAATATGTCAGCATGTTATAAAGGCATGCAACAGAAAATTTTAGAATGTAATGAATAAGCCATTATTCTACACTTTTTTTTGCTTCCTCTACTAACTAACTGATAAAACAGTCTTAAAACATGTATAGGCAATGAGTATTAAAATGTCTTTCTAATACACATTGGGAAATACATGCTGTAGCAACGAGTGCAATTCTGGAATAGTATACTCAGATGCTAGATGCCTTAGAAAATATTGCTAAAGACCAAACATGAAAAGGAGATACCAAATGAGAAGCTGAAAACGTTACCAACGAAATGCAAACACTGGTGTATTTATCAGTCATTAACAGGGTATTTACATATTTTAAGAGAAGATTTTAAAAAGCTTGAAAACACAACAAAACAAATATTGCCAAATACTGATTATCAAGCAGTTCACCATCGCTGAAGCATTAGAAAGAAACAAGTAAATGATGGACATGCTCCAGAAGTATTGAGTGCCAGAGATCAATTTCACATAACCACATACTATACCATCATTGACACACTTTGATCTTGCTTGAAAAAATGGGCAAAAGCTTATGAAGTTTTCTCAAATACATTTTCCTTCTTAAAAAATGTGAATATACCTGATGAAGAATGTATGAAGGCATCCAGGAATTTAGTGCAGACTTATCCTGATGACTTAAACACAAACCTTTACAGAGAAGTGAGACAATTGCATTATTACACGAGAACTAGTGTGACTATTATTCAAATTTACATACCAACCACTAAGGCCAAAGACAAAGAAACTGAAGATTTTTACCAAACTTATGCAGTCTGAAATTGATCGAACATGCAATCAGAATGCACTGATAATTACTGGTTACTGGAATGGGAAAGTTGGAGACAAAGAAGAAAGACTGGTAGTTGGGAAAGATGACCTTTTGATAGAAACAATACTGGAGATGGAATGATTGCACTTTGCAAGACCAACGACTTCTTCACTACAAATACCTTTTTTCAATAATATAAATGGTGACTATACACATCAGCCTTGCCAGATGGAATACACAGGAATCAAATCGACTCCATCTGTGGAAAGAGACAAAAGAAAAGCTCAATATCATCAGTCAGAACAAGGCCGGGGCTGACTGTGGATCAGAGCATCAATTGCTCATATGCAAGTTCAAGTTGAAACTGAAGAAAATTAGAACAAGTCCACAAGAGCCAAAGTACAACCTTGAATGTATCCTACTTGAATTTAGAGACTATCTCAAGAATAGATTTGATTCATTGAACACTAATGGCCGAAAACCAGATGAGTTGTGGAATGACATCAAAGACATCATATATGAAGAAAGCAAGAGGTCATTAAAAAGACAGGAAAGAAAAAAAAGACCTAAATGGGTGTCAGAAGAGATTCTGAAACTTGTTCTTGGACATCAAGTAGATAAAGCAAAAGGAAAAATGATGAAGTGAAAGAGCTGAACAGAAGATTTCAAAGGTCAGCTAGAGAAGACCTGGAGATAGAAAACCAAAAGGGAGGAACACACTCAGCATTTCTCGAGCTGAAAGAACTGAAGAAAAAATTCAAGACTCAAGTTGCAATACTGACAGATCCCACAAGGAAAATATTAAACGACGCAAGAAGCATCAAAAGAAGATGGAAGGAATACAGAGTCACTATACCAAAAAGAATGGGCAAATGTACAACCATATCAGGAGGTTACATTTGATCAGGAACCGATGGTACTGAATGAAGAAGTCTAAGCTGCACTGAAGGCATTGGAGAAAAACAAGGCTCTGGGAATTGATGGAACACCAATTGACATGTTTTGACAATTGGATGCAGCACTGGAAGTGCTCACTCATCTCTGCCAGACTGGAAGAGATCCATGTTTGTGCCTATTCTCAAGAAAGGTGATCTAACCAAAACTGGAAATTGTCGAACAATATCATTAATATCACGAGCAAGCAAAATTTTGCTGAAGATCATTCAAAAGAAGCTGCAGGATTGTATCGACAGAGAACTGCCAGATTCAAGCCAAATTTAGAAGAGGACATGGAACCAGGGATATCATTGCTGATGTCCAATGGATACTGGCTGAAAGCAGAGAATACCAGAAAGATGTTTACCTTGTGTTTTATTGACTATGCTGAGGCATTCAACTATGTGGATCATAACACATTGTGGATAGCATTGCGGAGAATGGGAATTCTGGAACACTTAGTTGTGCTCATGAGGAATCTGTACATGGATAAAGAGGCAGTTTTCGGAAAAGAACAAGGGGATACTGCATGATTTAAAGTCAGGAAAGGTGTATGTCAGGTTTGTATTCTTTCACCGTACCTATTCAATTTGCATGCTGAGCAAATAATCTGAGAAGCTGGACTATATGAAGAAGAACATGACATCAGGATTGGAGGAACACTCATTAGCAACCTGCATTATGCAGATGACACAACCTTGCTTGCTGAAAGTGAAGAGTACTTGAAGCACTTACTGATGAAGACCAAAGACCACAGCCTCCAGTATGGATTACGCCTCAACATAAAGAAAACAAAAATCCCCACAACTGGACCAATAAGCAACATCATGATGAAAGGAGAAAAGATGGAAGTTGTCAAGGATTTCATTTTACTTGTATTCAAAATCAACACCCATGAAAGCAGCAGTCAAGAAATCAAAAGACACATTGTGTTGGAAAAATTGGCTGCAAAAGACCTCTTTAAAGTATTGAAAAACAAAGATGTCACCTTAAGGACCAAGATGTGCCTGACCCACACAACGGTGTTTTCAATCACCTCATACACATGCAAAAGCTGGACAACGAATAAGGAAGACTGAAGAAGAACTGACACCTTTGAATTGTGGTGTTGGTGAAGAACATTGAACATAGCATAGCTGTCAAAAGAACGAACAGATCTGTCTTGGGAGAAGTACAAGAATGCTCCTCAGAAGCAAGGATGGCGAGACTACATCTCACATACCTTGGGCATGTCATCAGGAGAGGTCAGTCCTGGAGAAGGGTGTCATGTTTGGTAAAGTAGAAGGTCAGCAAAAAAGAGGAAGACCCTCAAGGAGGTGGATTGACACAGTGGCTGCAACAGTGGTCTCAAGCATAACAACGATTGTGAGGATGGTCCAAGACCAGATAGTGTTTGAGTCTGTTGTCCACAGGGTTGCTGTGAGTCAAAATCGACTCAAGAGCACCAAACAACAACACACTTCTCTGCATTCTACCAGATTTTCAATGTCTACTATTACTTTTTTTTTTTACTATTACTACTCATATTAGCCATTTGTTGATAGGTTTGTTCATTTCATAGGTGTTATTTGCATCTCCCTCATTTTTTCTTATAGTTTCGGTATTCACTTCAGTACCTGGAGCAGTGCTAGTTATAGTGACAAGCAGTTAATATTTATTGGTAAATTGATGAAAAAACTAACACTTTTTAAATTAAAATTTTAAAAATAGTGAAAGATTATTCAGAATATTTGTAAGCAGGAAAATTACTATGTAAAATGAAAATAATACTGCTAACCACCCCTAAAAAAAAGCCATTGCCGTTGAGTCAATTCCAACCATAGTACTTTTTTAATGCATATTTTGTAGGGAGATTTTAAAAATTCATTTGGATAGATTGTGCAGTAGCATCCTATAATAAGGAATCAGTAATTTTTCAGTCACATGTGATAGAAACCAAATTCAAACTATTATATGAAAAAAATCTGTTGCCTCTCATCCAATTTTCCCACAAATATTTACTGAGCACCTGTTGGATGCCAGCCCGTTGCTTATTGTTCTGGAAATACAGAAATGAACAAGAAAGCATGTTCCTTTCTCTCCTACTCACAAAGCTGACACTGTAATAGAGGGGGACACACAATGCCAGGTAGTATGACCTTCTTTGAAGGAAATACAGAAGTGTGAGGTCATAAACAGTGAATGGGGATTTGTTTAGATTTAATGATCCTGGAAATCCCCTCTGTGTAGATGACAACTCAAATGGTATCTAAATAACAACGAGGAGAGAGCAGTCATGTAAATATTAGCAGGAAGGAAAGCATAGGCTGTGGAAATCAGAAGTGCAAAGGCACCGAGAAGTAATAAAATTGGCGTGATAAAGTATCAAAAGGAAAAGAGGAGTGAACAAGAAGAAAGAGCAAGGTAAGTAAAGTGAACAAGAGGATCGACTGGATCCATGGGATCAAATATGTCACCAGGACTCATCTCTTCTTTGTTTCTAAGCCTGACTTCATGTATCCCGTTTTTTACTCAAGCTTTCTTCCTGTCACTACCAGATGGTCCCTGGCTGCTCTCGGCTTGTATGTTCACCGATTTTAAATTCCAGGGAAAGAGAAGCTGTGTCTTTCGCAGCTTCTGTGCCAATCCCCCTAAAAGTTCTCAGTCAGACTGTGTTGGGATCATGGGTCTACCCCTGGACCAATCAGCAAGACCACTGGATCAATATTATGATTGACCACTAAGAACCATGCATCTATTGCCCTAACAGGTGAAGTAGGGTTCTTGATTAACAGCTCTACCGGAACTGCAGGCAGAAGGGAGAGGGCTCTTCCCAAGGGGAAAGGAAGTAAGACAAGCAAAAGAACAGATACCCCTGCACATTTCTAAAAAATATTTTAATAATATGCAGTGAACTCCGGGTTCAGGATTACATGTAACAATAGAGGCTCAATCTTCCTGGATTTTCCATTTACATCACTTATGTTTTATTCAAACTTTAGTAAATGCTTATTCCTTATGAAAATTTTAAAATTGGTCATTTTAATAATTCTCTCGTCTTTTCAGAAAAATAGTGCATTCTTCTTCAGATCACAGTTCTGTTACTAGGTCACACGGGGAGAACTACTTAACCTCTCACCTTGGAATTTTCCAGTGCATAGAAAAATGATGCCCAGGCTCCTTTTGTACTGAGGCAGCCCAGCAGAGTGGGTATGAGCTCAGGCTCTACAGGTACACTTCTTTGGTTCATGTCTTCACTCTGCCTTTAATATCTGTGTGACTTTGGGCGTGTTAATTAACCTCTCTGTGCCTTAGTCCCCTAATCAGTAAAATAAGGGTAATAATAGTACCTGCCTCATAGTGTTTGTTTTGAAGATTAAGCAAAATGAGCTTAGAACACTAACAGGCACATAGTAAGGACTCCATAAATATTAATTACCATTGTAATTATTAACTTGAAAAATCACTGAAAAATGGAAAGCTTCATATAAAATGTAGATGCCCAAAGACATGCTATAAATTCAATGGAATTGTTTTGAGATTATTCACATTACACTGTTCTAAGTTTTCCTTAATTTTATAAACAAATAAAAAAGATTTTGGCTCCAACTGCAATACCTAGAATCTTTATTATGACTAAAATAAAATATAGAATAATATTGAGCTGGTTAGCACATGAACACAATTGCAACTAAGAATCAAAACTAGATACTGGATGGAAAGTTTACTATTGGCATTTGCTATGAGACACAATTATTTAGAAAACCTGCATGAAGACACAACGTGAAAGGCACTGTGTGTTGATAGTACAGAAGAATAAGAGGACAGAAGTAGGAAATGTGTCGTGATGCAACGAAATGTATGTTATTTAGAAATTGTAAGTTGTCAATTCTAGCATTACACTAGCTGTCGTGGTCTCTTTTATGAGTTTATTGGGATCCCTTTTTACCTAAAAACAGACAACTTTTTAAGACTACTCGTGAGACACCAATACTACCTTGACCATATTCTTTCAGCATACAATGTTAAAATACGAAATCAGTATTAGCCCAATGAAGAACATCTTCTAACTTACTAACCTAATGTATTTTACTAGAAAGTTGTTAATAGACACACGTGATAACTTTTTACCTATTCTTATAAGAATATCATTTTTTATTGATTTTTTAATTGATTCATCTGTGTATTCCACATAGCCTTTGAATGTACCAGTTTGTTTGGCACAATATAAAAGACTTGCATAAATAAATGAGGAAAGGAATATATGAAGAAGAATAAAAACAACTTTAAGTTGAAAAAACACCTGCTCATTCTTACTCGGATTGCTGCACGAAAGGAAGGAAGAGAGGAGAGGAAATGAATATTACTGTGTGATGTGAAAACCCTCGTGGAGTAGTGGTTAAGAGATAGATAGGGCTGCTAACGAAAAGGTTGGCAATTTGAATCCACCAGTCGCTCCTTGGAAACCTTATGGGGCAATTCTACTTTGTCCTTTAGGGTCACTATGAGTCAGAATTGACTCGACAGCAACAGGTTTGGCTCTTAGTTTATGTGACATGCTTTACATATATGCTATTATATTTTATTTCCTGACCAGCTCATCAAGTCAAGTACTAAAAAAACAAAGTCACGCCCATTGCCATCGAGTCAATTCCAACTCATAGCAACCCTATAGGACAGAATAGAACTGCTCCACAAGGTTTCCAAGGCTGTAAATCTTTACGGAAGCGGACTGCCATATCTTTACCCCACTGAGCGGCTGGTGGGTTAGAACCACAGACTTTTCAGTTAGAAGCCAAGTGCTAACCACTGTACCACCAAGGATTCTTGGTTGAGTACTACTAGCCCTATCTTCAGATGAGAAAACTGAAGCTTAGACAAAACTTACGCCAAAGCCAACAGGTGACATATGGCTGAGCCACTATTGATACCTGGGTCTGGACAAAGCCAAGCCCTTTTCAACACCACACTGTGCTGCTTCCTTGTAATTAAGGACATTAAGTGCTGACATCATCATTTTCCCACCAACCTTCACTTTCAACATCCTATAAAATACACAAGTGACTGAGTCCGCAGGTAAAATTATTTTTTGTGAGTATTTTTGCATTTTTTCAATTCTTTTGTTAATTTTAAGAATATTTCCTTCTTATGTCCTATCATCCTTCCCTCAACTCTTTTCCTCCACCTGAATAAATAAAGAAAGAAATAGGGGAAAAAAACAGGTTTACAGTAATGTCTAGGATCCTTGACTTTTTACTAATATTGACAGGGCACAGAATTGAACTTTAAATTTGTGTTTCCAAATAAACATCTAGTTATAAGGACTACATTGAAAGGAAACTAATGAAATTCCAAGGTGCTCTGGGGTGGCTGTTTTATTCTGATCGGTGGTAGATTGCACTATTGACCAAATGTCAGACACGGAGCGATACAATGATTGAATAAAAGTGTATACATAATCGGAGCAGAGAACTTTGCCAGGACCAGCTTTGTCGCATCCCTCGTAATACTAAAGGAAATTCTTTTTTTTTTTTTTTCTTCCTCCCTGAGTGCAAATAAATTTTTTTTCTTTCTGGGCTTCCTCTTCCTTTTATTGGTGCCCCCAGATAAAATAATGCAAGGTGCCTTAGCCAGAGACGCTGATGAAATATTTTCAGCCTAGATATTAATCTGTTATCAGTTCTGTAGGTGTGAAATGTGATGAAGATGACAGAAAATCATGCTCTGCAGGCCTCAAGTAATTTGCACCAAAGATATTTAGATCTGTCTTTGGACACTGCAGATCAGTTATTATGGGAGGGGAAAAGCCCTTGGGGAGTCTACCTTGAAACATATTTCAAATGCCAGGGGAGTTGCATGAAAATTTGGTAATGAATGAAACTCTGATTGCAGAAAAATCACTTTGGAAAGTGACTGCTGCAGCATGCCACTGCTCTGTGTAAACCTCAAATGCTTAACAACATGGACCGAGAAGTGCGGATTCTCTAAGTCACTCACATACTACCTTCTATCTTTACACCTCTTGCACCATTCAGTTTGGGGATGAATAAATATTTGTCATACAACCTGGTAATTTTTTTTTTTTTAATTAATTGAAAAAGTGGCCATGGTGTATTCATAGTTTATGAGACCCTGTGCTTAGAAGTTTCCCAGTTGTAGTCAATTCCAACTCATAGGGACCCTACAGAACAGAGTAGAACTGTTCCATAGGACTTCCAAGGCTGTAATCTTTATGAAAGCAAGCTGCCCCCCATCTTCCTCCGGCAGAGCAGCTAGGGGGTTCCAACCACCAACTTTTTGTTAGTACCTAAGCGCTTAACCACTGAGCCACCAGGGCTACTTCTTATAAGTTTACCAAAGAAATTTTATCTTCCTTTGCTTATAAACCTGCATAAGTCAAACATTGTTTCTTGAACTCTGTAAGTATTTGTGAATATCTATAAACTAAACCAGGAAACCCTGGTGGCATAGTGGTTAAGTGCTGTGGCTGCTAACCAAAAGACCGGCAGTTTGAATGCACCAGGCGCTCCGTGGAAACTCGATGGTGCAGTTCTACTGTGTCCTATACGGTCACTATGAGTCAGAATTGACAAGACAACAACAGGTTAATGGTATAAATTAAACCCAGTTCTAGGCAAGACTGAGTGTCTCATTCCCAATCATCAAGCTGGGATCAAAGGCCGTTTATAAGTGCTTCCTTTTGGCGATTCCTCTGAAATTGCCAGAAATTATTTACCTATGATAATCATCTTGGTGAAGATGTCAGTGTACTCATTCCTAGTTCTAATTTAGGAATTTAACTTGAGACAAAGAATCCATGGTTGCTTACGTCATGCAGGGAGCTGTGAACAACAGCATGGGATTAGAAGCTTTAAAGTAACTACTTAGATTGCATTGATTTAAGTTATGGATAGGAGTCTGTCTATATAAAAAAAAAAATATAAGCCCACAAAATCTGAATGTTCAAGGTAAAATTTAAAATATGTTTAATAATGGAAATATACAAGTAATTATGTTTATAAGGTATAAGAACTGTACTTTCTTTGTACTCCATTTAAATATGTATAGATTTCTCTCATAACTCCTAAAAGATACTTTTATACTTGACTGTTTAAGCCTTTTAGAGTGTAACCTCTACAGAGGGAGAAAGTGTGTCCTCATCTAGGCCTGTCACATGGCAGCTGCCTGACAACTATTTGTAGAATGAGTGTATAATGAAGAAAGGAAGGGAGAGAAGGAGGGAGGGAGGGAGGGAGGGAGGGAGGGAGGGAGGGAGGGAGGGAGGGAGGGAGGGAGGGAGGGAGGAAGGGAGGAAGGGAGGGAGGAAGGAAGGAAGGAAGGAAGGAAGGAAGGAAGGAAGGAAGGAAGGAAGGAAGGAAGGAAGGAAGGAAGGAAGGAAGGAAGGAAGGAAGGAAGGAAGGAAGGAAGGAAGGAAGGAAGGAAGGAAGGAAGGAAGGAAGGAAGGAAGGAAGGAAGGAAGGAAGGAAGGAAGGAAGGAAGGAAGGAAGGAAGGAAGGTAGGTGTTTTTTAAGGTAAATGGTGTTATGTATAAGAAAATCACCAGTAAGGGAGAAAACAGGCTTTCCTGTTGCCTTTTTTTTTTTTTTGCATATTATAAATGGCAAAAATTTTTTTTAAATAAGAAGAAAATAAGAGAGACACTCTAAAATAATTTACATCTGTTATGGAATCAAAGAAGAGTAGAATGAAAACTGCCAAAAGTAGAAACATTTCTATACTTTCTATCAGCGTCAGAAGGTCATCTACCTGGTGACCTCAGAACCAGATAGATTAACTGCAGGCCTTGGGGGACATGAGTCTGTTGAAAGGTGAAGAAGTAAATGTCTTAATTAAAGCTGATCAAGTCACTTCATTTCAACTTTCAAAATGGTGCCCAGATGGACCTCAACTATACCAGTGGCTCTTATCCTCTCCAAGATGATTTTAAGACAATTAAGTTTGATATTGTCATTACCTGAAATGTCTGTCCCAGATAGACCTAGTGTAGATTAGACTCCTTTGTGCATTTCAGAACAGAGTGGACCTCAGTGGAGAAAAAAAATCCCTCATATCAAACAGCAAACTTTCAGATGGCTTCAAGACTAATGCATTTCTCATTAACATATAATATTGATATTGGTTTATCAGGTTCATCAGAAAATGAAATTTGATCATTAAGTGACACATTTCTTGCTTTAATCTTTTTTATATTTCAAAAGAGATTGACTCAAGACACACCCTACACTAATACTGACTCATTAACATAACAAAGACAACCCATTCCCAAATGGGATTTTAACCACAGGCATAGAGGTTAGGATTTACAGCACACAGTCTTTCACATGCTTCAGATTGTAGAATCTGTAAAAGAATAAATCTTGGTTTTGCTATCGTGGCATAATATATGTTACTGTTGTGTGCTGTCAAGTTGATTCCAACTCATAATGACACTATAGGGTGGAGTAGAGTTGCCCCATAGGGTTTCCAAGGCTGTAATCATTATGGAAGCAGTTTACCACATCTTTCTCCCATTTTTCTCTCATGTAGCAGTTGGTGGGTTTCAACCGCTGAGTCCAATAACAGTGCAGATGTAGCCTGAAGTCATGGCTGATCTGAATAGTTACTGTGGACAGGATAAAGAAAATGCAGGAAGGACCTGCAAAAACTCATGATGGAAGGGCAGATCAGAACGGCACTATGTACACAGATGCCAAAGTAGGTAACAATGACACCCAGGCCAGGATACACACTATGTACACTGACCCCTGTGCCATGGAAGCACAAAAGTCCTTCAGAACTACTGAGACATAAGTAAAGGGAAAAAAGGGAGAGACAAAGATTGGGATGAGGTATGGAGGAACACTGAGTTTTTAAATTCAACTTTCTGTTACGTAAAAGAGCAACCTGTGAAAACATCTTGAAGTAGGGCATGCTCAGAAACGTGGAGGAGGACAGGATGGCTGGAACATGTGAGTAAGCAGGAGATGATAGTAGCAAGTGAAGTGTGCAAAGAAATGATGGTGGCACTGAATATGCCCTATGGACATTATAAGAACTTGGATTTTATTCAGTGTTTGGAAAACTACTGAAGGGTTTTAAGGAGAGTTGTTCCATGGTCTGCCTTATAATTTAATATAAATGTTCTGGCTAATGTGTTGAGGATCAACTTAAGAGAAGCAAAGGTAGAAGCTGGACAGAAAAAAAAAAAAAAGCTATTACAATATTCCAAGGGAGAGAAGATTTCCGCTCTGATTAAGGTGATAGTGATGGAAGTGATGATTGTGGTCAGACTCTGGATTTTTTTTAGAGATGGAATCTTGGGATTTGATAATAGAATGGGTGATGGATGTGTTAGAATGACTAGAAGGTTTGGGGGTTAAGCAAATAGGTGTGAGTAATTTTGTACATGCTAAGTTTGAATGATGCCTAAATGTAAATGTAGATTTCAAATTAAAAAAAAAGTTCTTGCTTCCATTCTGACTCATAGCAACTCAATAGCACAGAGTAGAACTGTCCTACAGAGTTTCCAAGGAGCTGCTGGTGGATTCAAACTGCTGACTTTTAGTTAGCAGCTGAACTCTTAACCACTACACCACCAGGGCTCCAGATTTCAAATAAGTGGTTGTATATTCACGTCTGGAGTTCAGGGATGAGCCCCAAACTAGACAGTTATCAGTGCATAGATATCATTTAAAACTATGATACTGGATGAAAGCAAGGAAATGAGTACAAATAGAAAGGAGAAAAATGTAAGAGATTGAGCTCTGGGACACTCAAATGTTATGGGGTTGAAGATATGAAGGCAAATCAGAAAAGGAGACTGGAAAGGAACACTCTGCTATAGCAGCAATAAAGTATTTCAAGAAACAGAAAATTGCGAGGTTCAATTGTGTCAAATATTGTTGACAGGTCAAGTAAGATGAGGACTGGAAATTTACCACTGGATCTAGCAACGTGATGATCACTAATGACATTGAAAAAGACACTCTTGGTGGAGTAGCGGGTACCAAAACAATGGATGGACTCAAGAGACGTTGTACTAGACAGGAAATGGAGACTGTGGTTACAGATAACCCTTCTGATGAATTTTAACATAAATGGAAAAAAAGAGAGTGGAGAATAAGTGGGATAAAGAAAGGGATTTTGTTTTTTTAATGGGAGAAATAACGACATGTAGAGAGAGAGAGAAATTAATTGATGCAGGCAACAGAGGGGAGAATCCTCAGAGTACTGACCTTGAGTAGACAAGAGGGCATAAGATTTAATGCACAGAAAGAAGGTTGGCCTTAGCCAGATGCACTAGCCACTCATTCATGAGACAAACAAGAAGACAGAGTGTGCAAACACAGATGCAGGCAGGTAGATAAGTGTGGTGGACGTGAAATTCTCTACACTGTCTCTATTTTCTCAGTGAAATAGGATGCAAGGCCATCATGAAGATACGGTCATGTTTATGTTTCATATACTCTGCAGTGTACAGCACTTTGTATGTAGTGGTGTTGTGTTGTGCCATTGAGTCAATTCTGACTCCTGGTGACCCCATGTGACACAATAGAACTCTGCAGGATGTTCTTGGCTGAAATCTTTGTGGAAGCAGATCACCAGACCTTTTCTTCCACAGTGCTACTGGGTGAGTTCTAACAGCCAACCTTTCGGTTATGTGTCAAGCCCAAACCATTTGTGCCACCCAGGGGCCTCATATGTGGTTAGACTAGCTATTATATAAACATGGTGGACTGATGTTCCTCAAAAGTTCTTTGTAGTAATGCAGACAAATCTTAAGATAATATCAAAACAGACTTTACATCTCAAGAAATGTCACGTATTCATGAATTTCACAAATATGTAATGATTCCTACTAAGTGCAAATACTCTTTGCTGTTTCAGAAGAAAGAATGAAGACCTAAATACAAACAAGAATGAAAAATATTCCCCTGGAGACCCACCTGAAAAACAACAACAACAAAAAAAAAAAAACAGTATAACATCCCAAGGTAGATACTTTGCTAGGCAAAAAAGAAAGGCAAGCTAAATTGAATTTTCCATGACATAAGTAGACAGGACTTAATTTTTATTTTAGGTAACTTGATGTTTGCTCAATTTGTTTTTAGTTTTTAGCAGGAAGCCTTAGTCATAGTGTCTCATTGACAGAAAGAAAGACACCACTGGGTGGAGATGAAACATGAGATAGTAGGAAAAACATTCTCCTGGAGTCTAAAGACCAGAAACAGGTCCGACAGCCAGGATTTAAATTACTCTGTGTTCTTGGGCAGTGTAGACATCTCTTAAGTTTACCCATCATTATTATGTTTGAAAAGAAATAAGTTATTGGATACAAAATGACCAAGAAAACTATTATGTCATTTTATCACTTTAAACCTGTTTTTGCATTAAAAGGAAACCCTGGTGGCGTAGTGGTTAAGTGCTACAGCAGTTCGAATCCACCAGGCACTCCTTGGAAACTCTATGGGGCAGTTCTACACTGCCTGTAGGGTCGCTATGAGTCAGAATCAACTCGACGGCAGTGGTTTTTTGGTGTTTGCATTAAAATTTGCTTATTGCTTTTATTTTTTTCTGTAAATACATTATGTTCTTCATACTCTTCTTAGATATGATAACATATTTTGCAGAACAAAATTAAAACTACAGGATGAAATATTTAGACAAAATAGATTTAATATTTTAAAAAATACTTTATTATTATTATTATTTTATTATTATTGTGTACTCTATTTCAATGCAAATAACACCTAAGTTCAACTGTGGCTGCCAGCCACTCCCTCCCCCTGAAAGGTATTTTTGTAAGCATGTTATGCTAATTTTTTATAGCAACACATAAAAAATTAGCATAGTGGCACTTATGAAAATACCTTGGAAGGAAGCAGTTGGCAAACAAATATAGAAAGCGTGCGCTATTTGCGTAAAAACATGGTACATTTGTTCCTGACAAATTACTATAAAACTACTGACCTTTTCGGTTTTCCTAAAACAAACAAAATCATAATGGGTATCTAAGACCTTGGGGAAAATTATACCTCCAACCAGATGCAAGTTCTTACGTCAGAAGTGTTGATTTAGCTTTTACACCAGTATGAACGATAGATCCAGTCATTAGGGTTATTCTAAAAGCAGTTTTTAAACTTCTAAAATCTCTACTTAAATTATCTCTGAAAAAAAATGCCTTCTACACTCTGAGGAAATAAAATGCAGAAATGTTCACATTCATGAGACAATAGCTTCGACTGAATGCTGTAAAATGAAATCTGCTCTTTCAGTTTCTCTTTCAAAAGAAAAATTGCATAAATAATACATTTGGGCCTTGCAATACCAAACAAGCACAATAGCTACTTTACAGCTTTCATCAAAATGAAGGCCATCTTTTTCATTTTATTATGGAACCGTTAATACAATATCATCAACTCTGATTGGTTGTAAGGCACCAGATGAAAGACATCATGCCAAATGTCAATGGAGGTGCTAATATCACTGGGATATGGGGTGGCAGTAGCTCAATGATTGGTAAGTTGATCAAATCTAAAGAAAGAAAGAAAAAAATCTAAAACTTTTCAAAACTGGGGGCATGGCCCCTTTTAGAAAATTTCATATAAGGCCATCTTCATGTATGCGCCCCCCAACTCTCCTAAGAATCTCTGAAATAATGACTGACAAATAGACTTTTAGATATAGATTACCTTCCTCATTCAGTTTTTGGAATGCCTTTGAATGTATTTCTATATCAATTAGCCTTTCTACCAGTCAGGCTTTGTCAAAAACATAAAATAAAAACAGTTAATGTTTAAGTCTATATTTCTACCTATTTTCAGTTCAGAAAAGAAAGATTTGTTAGGGGGAGGGATGAAAATAATGGCAAAATTAGACTTTCTAATTACTCGTGGGTTTAAATTCTCCTTGCTCTTGTGGTCTCCATCCTGTGACGACTTATAATTGAGAGCTGGCTGTAATTGACATATTGAGGTTTTCTTTTATTAAGGCAAATAGAAGAAACAGTTAAACATTAGGTTTACCCTCCAGGTAAAAAGAGCACATGGCAGAAAGCCACAAAATGGGAGCTTAAAAGGATTTACTTACTTGGGATAAATACAGTGCTGTAGAGGGAATTTCAAGAAAATTCAAAGCAACCCATGGATAACAGTTTTATGTTAGATGGATTTAGCACATGGTTTAATTTCCCATACAAGGGAATTAAGCAAGATAGTATAACCTGTGATTTCTTTGCATTCTTGTTGCTGTTTTAAAAGAAAATTTAGTTTTTCCCTCTTATGAAAGTGATTTTTAAAGGTCTTTAATATATTTAAATTTCCCTTTATCTTTAGGACATAAAAAAATGTAAATGTATTATGGCGTATCAATAGGAAATGAGTCAAAAATTGTCAAACAATCTACTTGATATGAACAACTATTATGCATTTTCAGGCTTCAGTACATTACATTGTGTGCTTGTTAAGAGTACAGATTCTGGAACCAGGTTGCTACTCATTACCTGTATAATGCTGCTTAAACCACTTAACCTTCCAGTGCCTCAGTTTTCTGTTCTATGAAATGGGAATGATTATAGTTCCTATTTCATAGGGTTTTTTTGAGGTTTAAATGATCTAACTAATATATATGAAGTACTTAGGGGTATGCCTGGCTTATTAATATTCAAAAAGTGTTCACTCTTTTTGCTACCCAACAACATTCCAACTGATATAAAAATTGCAGTAAATTAAAAAGTAAAAACAGTTAACGTTTTGCTGTTGTTGTTGTCGGCATTACATCCTGGTAAGATTCAAGAAAATCCTATTTAGTTACAAATTACTGCTGCTGAGATTGACCAAATTAGATTTGATGAATTTAAAATATAGTCAGAATCAAGTATTTGTGTTTTTTTTTTTTTTTTTTTAACAAGCAGACTAAAACATTGGCAAGTGCCTTTTAATTTAATTTTTAATTCTTATCCCTTAGGAGACTACACATAAAATATTCATTTATCTTCAATTTAAGTTTGGTAATATATGCTTGGCAATTAAGAACTTGATGTACTAAGAGATAAATGTATTTAGGTTAAATGTTACTTGCTTTCTATAAAGCCTGCTTTGCAGGATTGTGCTACAGTTCTTATTCTTTGAAAAGAGATGAAACAAACTCCTAATTTTTAGAGCTTTAGAAATACCAATGTCACCCTACCCTCTTCAATGATGTAGTTGGCATTAAGCACTCCACCTTAATTTTACTGTTCAAATGCAAAATGCTAAGCACTTAAAAGACTCACAGTTTACTCTTCATTCATTGCACTGATATCACTGATTTGGTTGTGGTAATTCTAAGACACCCTAAGTTTGGCTTTTTCTGTTGTTGAATTGTGATAATTAGGAATCACTGATGGATTTAACTATGAGTAGGAATCGACTCAATGGCAACTTGGGGAATGGATTTAGCACGGAGCCCTGGTGGTGCAGTGGTTAAGAGCTTGGCTGCTAACCAAAAGTTGGCAGTTTGAATTCACCAGCCTCTCCTTAGAAACCCTATGGGGAAATTCTACTCTGTCCTATAGGGTTGTTATAAGTCGGAATCGACTCCATGGCAATAGGTTTGGTGTTTGGTTTGGAATGGATTTAGCAGGGAGCCCTGGTGGCACAACAGTTAAGAGTTCGGCTGCTAAAAGTCACTGGTTCAAGCCCACCAGTCAATCTGAGGGAGAAAAGACAGGGTGATCAGCTCCTATAAAGATCACAGCCTAGGAAACCCTATAGAGCGTTTTATTCTGTCTTACGGGGTCACTATGAGTCAGAATTCACTTGACAGCACACAACAACAATGAATTTTGCGTTTTCAATATTGATGTTGACCATGAGGATCAGCCCAAGTTTTCTCTTTATGTTAATCTCATTTACTTTCTCCTTCCAAAAAAAAAAAAATCACCCACCTTATAGGAAGACAGGTAAATCTTAACAAATTCACCTGCATATACATATAAAATATGTATATTTGCAACAGCACAATGGCATACAACTAACATCTGTAATAATGGTATGCATTGGAGTTATAAAGTCAATGTCGCCTATACCTCAACTGTCAACATATTTTCCTTGATGGGTATTTCCTTTTGCTATAATTTTATTTGTTATAATTTGTCAATTATTATAAATAATTCAATTACATTGTATTTGAATTACCAAAAAGATAACATGGGGAATTGATAATGTAATAGAGTAGAAGCCAAGACATGTGTTTTTGTTCAAGACATTTGCCCTTCTGAAAATCAGGCGGCTCTTACATTAAATGAGTGAGTGGTTCTTTGAAATAATTTCAATGGTTCAAGAATCCCTATGAAAGTTTACATTTCTGGGGCAAAATTCTGCACAATCTGTAACCCGTTGCTGTCGAGTTGATTCCGACTCAGCACCCCTATAGGACAGAGTTGAACTGTCCCATAAGGCTTTCAAGGAGCAGCTGGTGGATTTGAACTGCTGACCTTTTGGATAGCAGCCAAATGCTTAACCACTGCACCACCACCGGGGCCCCAATTCTGCACAAGTTATCTGAAATAGCACTTTCTTTGACTTTTGTCCTTCTTTGCCTTTGTATCAACTCATCCTGATCATATTAGTTATCTTCCACTACCCAGAAACGATGATTGAAAACTTTATTTCTTTGATAAACTTTTAATGGGAAGATATTTATGACTTAATAATGTAAGTTTTGTAGGAAAACCCATAGTACAGGGAAGGGGTTTGAGATGAAGAGGCTGGGAAGTCAGAAACAATCAAAGGAGTATTTTTTGGGTGGAAAAGAAGTTCGAGAAGTCTGAAATGTTCTTCTAAGTTTTCTTTCAATTACATGAATCATTATAACTTATTATCTGAATTTTCTAATCATACTTTCTCATCCTGATGCAATCAAGGTTAAGGCCCTTACTTCTTTTAAGAATGGCTATATCTCAAATCAGACATATAAACAGAATTTTTCTTCCCCAATGTAGACTGTATTCTCAATGGGGGTATAACATAAAGGAATTCTGTGTATAAATTAACGATACTGATGTTCATGTGTAATTCATAGAATTAGGTTGATTGCTTTATAATTACACCTCATATATGCATACTTGAATGCATGCATTTCTGAATATAGATTATCAGGGCTGTTGGAGGCTTAGCTGATAAGACTATCATGTAACGAACTGCATGTGTATGAGTGCTCTGCACTGAGTGAATG
This sequence comes from Elephas maximus indicus, assembly GCF_024166365.1. Taxonomy (NCBI): domain Eukaryota; kingdom Metazoa; phylum Chordata; class Mammalia; order Proboscidea; family Elephantidae; genus Elephas; species Elephas maximus. The sequence goes on along the minus strand of NC_064822.1, from coordinate 75,546,941 downwards.
TACTATTATTTGTTTCATCTTTTTTAAAGCTCTCCAACTTCTGTTGTACCTATACACCCAGATCTATTTGACTGATTTGATTAATATCCATGCTTATGTAAAGTCAAGATCATAAGGAAAATCTTTCCATAATCAAGTATGCTGAGGAAGTAAGCTTTCGTAAAAAAAAAATGTGTCATTAAGTTTATTTGAAGTAATAGAGAATGGAACACATTCTAAATGGCCAATGACAACTAAATAAAGTACAGAAAGGCTATTGAGGAGAATGTTCCCATCCATTAAAAATGGTATTTACCAAAAAAATGGACAAATCTATGTTAAAATGTCAAGTGAAAAAAAAAATGCCAGGATGCCAGATTTTATATACAATAGGAACATAACTACATAAGAAGAAAACCAAGTAATGTATCTAGAATAGGCAAATTCATAGAGACAGAAAATATATCAAACATTGTCAAAGGCTGGGGGGAGGGAGAAATGGGGAGTTATTGCTTAACGGGTACAGAGTTTCTGTTTGAAAAGCTGAAAATTTTTGGAAATAGATAATGATGATGGCCACACAACATTGCAAATATCATTAATGCCCCTGAGTTGTACACTTAAAGAAGATTATAATAACATATTTCATGCAATAGATTTTACCACAAATAAAAAAATAGTAAAAACAATTATAAGAAAACAAAAGAGATATCATGAATCAGGGAAACACTAGAAATAAATAAAGACACCAAAATGTTAATGGTGGTTACCTCTGGGTATCAGGGCCTTGAGGAAACGTCCTTAAGCATCCTTCTATTTTTCTACTTTTTCTGTAGTAAACGTATGTTGCTTTTTGTAACCGATAATTATATACACTTTATTTTTATAAAAACCACCTGTTTATTTTAAGAAGTGACTTAAAAATATAATATTTAGTACTTATATGCTGCTAACCATGTATCAGCCATCATATATTTAATCTTCAACAACCCAATGAGCTAATTTATTATTACCATTTTGTAGATGAGGAAGCTTAGGGCCAAAAAGTTAAATAACTTGCCCCAATGATACAATTAGTAGCTTGCAAAGCTAGGATTCAAAATTAGGCAGTATAGCTTTGGTCTGTAGCTATACTGCTACTATTAATTTGCAGAACTAAATTTTCTTTATATTTTTATTTTTTTTAATATTTAAGCATGACAAAAACAGAGATAGTATTATAGACACCCAAGTACCCACCACTATGGACTCATTTTTTAAAACGATATCATAACATACTTATTTCAATCAACATTGACCACTTCAAATATGGCTATAGACCAATGGGAATATGTCACTTTCGGATGATGATGATGATGTCATTTTTATTATTTTAGTAAGTTTACTCGTTGCTTACTAAGGGCATAAAACAGACAGAGCAGTATGGTAAGAGCAAAAAAAAAAAGAGCATCACATGTTTATCTCATGTAATCTTCACCACAATCATATTAATAGAAACTGTTCTTTACTGATATTACCCATGAGATAATTAAGACACAGAAAATTATAATCACCCAAAGTCACCAGACTCCAGAATGAATACTTGTCATCATCACAAATTCAAAACATTTTTTTGAAACTTCCTTGGAAGTTTACAACTGATTCTTTTTGAATATCATCAAAAAAGTAAAATATTCATTCTTTAAAGACAGTATTATTTTCTTTTTAATAATTAGATGCTATTTTGAGAAAAGCATAGTAATGAAGTTGGATGATAAAGTTAACCTCGCTGCCATTGAGTCAATTCTGACTCATGGTAACCCTATAGGACAGAGTAGAACTACCCCATAGAGTTTCCAAGGAGCGCCTAGTAGGTCTGAACTGCTGACTTTTTAGTTAGTAGCCATAGCTCGTAATCATTACGCCACCAGGGTTTCCAAGGTAAAGCTAGATAATCTGTTTTGGATGAAAAACTTGTTAAAGCGAAGTCGCCAACTTGTTCTTAAGCCAATTTTGGCCACTGAATATTCCGTGGTTAGCCACCACAACACTGACCTGCAGCCTGCATCAAGTTGTTTTGTTTTTATTTCCAAGTTTGAATTAGTTGTCAATATTTAGAAATCAGAAGATTTTATATACAAATCCAAATAGCAGGTTCTCATTAAAAAAAAAAAAAAAAGGTGCCCAGATTCAATGCGGTATCAGTGAAATAAAGATGAGTGTGGCTTGCCCTCTTTAGATGACACATGGTCTCTTCAATCTCCCAGTTTTCATCACCCTCTATTTGTTTCCCTGTCACTGAGACCAACTGTCAGTTACTCTTTATCATAGCACTTGTGCTGTTATTTTTCATCTAGTAGAATTGGGGGAAATTTTCTTGTATTCTTGTGTCTACGAGAAATATAAGATAAAGACAAGAGGATGCCTTGTTTCATGATAAATGGGAAATGTATATTTGTGGAAATGATGAATATTCTTATGTGTTTATTATGCCAATATATTGTGTCTATGTCAAAAGAATACCCCTTAATTAACTGGTATATAAGAAAAAAAAAAAAAAAACCACAATAAGAATTCTGACAATCTGTGGAAAAATATGTGGTAAAAGTTTAATTAACTAAAAAAGAAAAAGATATTTAAGCAGGGTTTATATTGAAATGCAAATAAAAGAAGTGGTACTACAGTCAAATGCAAACGTGTATTGACTGAAAAAAAATGTTCAGAGATAAGAGCATTTATCAGTAGTTAAATTTATAAAGAACTGTCTATACAGTATAACAGAAGTTTCAAACAGAAACAAGAATTTGCAGATGTAAGCCTAACTAGATATGCAATTTGGAATCTAGAAGATATACTTGAGAATTTACATGGCAAATTACATGAAAAAATTAAAGTACTTTCTAGTTTTCACTGCAGCTGATGAAAACGCAAATATGAATAATATCACATATTGGCCATATTGGGAGCAGTGGTGTTTCAGTGGTAGAATCCTCGCCTTCCATGTGAGAGACTTGGGTTCAATTCCTGGTCAACACACCTTAAGTGCAGCCCCCATCCATCTGTCAGTGAATGCTTATATGTTGCTATGATTCTGAACAGGCTTCAGCAAAGCTTCCAGACTAAGACAGGCTAGAAAGAAAGGCCCAACAATCTACTTCTGAAAATTCAACCAGTGAAAACCCTATGGATCACAGAGGTCCAGAGCTGTTGTGCACTGGGGCACCATGAGTTGCGGGCCGAACTGACAGCAGCTAACAACAACATCCAACTATATTATTCATACTGTCGGTGAGAATTTTGATGGGCATGGTGCCATGACAGGCACAGTCTCAGAAAATGATTTATTTTGTGAGAAAAATCCTGAAGAGTTGAATGTAGTAATTTAATTGGTAAGCATGACTAAGGGTATCACTCCTACATTTAGTATGAAACTTAAATCCAAGGCAGAAAGGTTTTACTAGAACAGAGGCTTTACATGTATTCAGTGTGTCATTTGCTAAATATCTCTTTGAAATAAAACATAGTAATGAAGAACTTCCCCTGGATATGCCACAATGGCTTGAACCAAAGTTTTCGTGCTTTTCTTGAGGTAATGGAGGCCCGGTTATTAGTCTGCTGTACTAAGCAGAGGTTATCAGCTTTGACATGGCATGCTGCTGATATTTATATATATATATGTCACATGCATACACATACATGTTATTATTAACTGCCATTAAGCCCTCAGCTTATGGCGACCCCATGTGTTACAGAGTTGAACTGCTCCATAAGGTTTTCTTAGCTGTAATTTTTATGGAAGCAGATCACCAGGACTTTTCCTCCATGGAGCTACATGGTGGGTTCAAACTGCCAACCTTTTGGTTAACAGTCAATTGCAAACTGCTTGTGCCACCCAAGGTTGAAAAGAATTCTTGTTCTTGACATTTAAATCAAAATTTCCACTGGTCACCAGTGAAAACCCCAAAAAAACACTTGGCTTTTTTTGGTCGATATTTTAATCCTCAAAATTGTTTAAACTCCTCTGCAAGAATTCTTGCAAGTAGTTGCACAAATACACGATCTGAGTCACTCATCCTTAGAGAAATTGCATCTTCCTGAAATTCAGATGACACAGAACACATGTCTCCTTTTCCTCTGCTAAGATTATTCTACAAACTCAAAAAAAAGGATGACTTGAAACACATTTCCCAAATTCTGGATTTAAAGAAAAAATTCTTCAAAAACAAAAAGTTACTTAATTTCAAATTTGATAAAAATGAACTAATTTTTCAGCTCACTTTTATGTTTATATGGATAATTCATAAATGGGATAGCATGCATGAAGTGTTACAAAAGGGTTCCTTCTGAAGCACCGCACACTACAGTTCAAAACACTAAATACTGTGACACCGAAAACCTGAATTCTGTATTTAATAAAAACTCTTCTGTAAAGATTCTATACATGTTTAGAAATAGCACCATTTGAGAACATCTGTTTTCCATTGTGAATTGAAGATAACTTAACCGTCCCTTAAAATTAAAAGACACGCTGCAACAGAATACACAAAGCCCAGTGTTAACGCTAGAACAGACGAAGAGATGAAATATTCTTTTGGATACAAACCAAGGGAGTAATGAATTATAAAAGGTAATTTTAATCATTAAGCATATCTAACATTTCATGTATTTGTTTATGTTTTAATAAAAATTAAAATAAAATATCTAATGTTGTGCGCGTTTGTGTAACATTTGTTGGAGGTTATTCAAAAGCGGCTGCAGCAATATCTCAGCAGGAAACTGCCAGAAATTCAGGCCAGATTTGGAAGAGGGCTTGGAATCAGGGATATCATTGCTGATGTCAGATGGGTCCTGGCTGAAAGCAGAGAATACAAGATGTTTACCTGTGTTTTATTGACTATACAAAGGCATTCGACAGTGTCAATCATAACAAATTATGGATAACATTGCAAAGAATGGGAATTCCAGAACACTTCATTGTGCTCTTGAGGGACCTACACATAGATCAAGAGGCAGTTGTCCGAACAGAACTAGGGGATACCACGTGGTTTAAAGTCAGGAAAGGTGTGCGTCAGGTGTGCATCCTTTTACCATACCTATTCAATCTGTATGCTGAGCAAATAATTCCGGAAACTGGAGTGTATGAAGAAGAACAGGACATCAGGATTGGAGGAAGACTCATTAACAAGCTGTGTTATGCAGATGACACACCTTGCTTGCTGAAAGTGAAAAGGTCTTGAAGCACTTACTGATGAAGATCAAAGATTTCAGCCTTCAGTATAGATTACACCTCAACATAAAGAAAACAAATATCCTCACAACTGGACCAATAAGCAATATCATGATAAACGGAGAAAAGTTTGAAGTTGTCAGGGATTTCATTTTACTTGGATCCACAATCAACACCCATGAAAGGAGCAGTCACAAAATCAAAAGATGCATTGCATTGGGCAAACCTGCTACAAATGACCTCTTTCAAGTGTTGAAAAGCAAAGATGTCACCTTGAAGACCAAGGTGTGCCTGATCCAAGCCATGGTATTTTCAATCACATCACATGCATGCAAAAGCTGGACCATGAATAAGGAAGACTGAAGAAGAATTGATGCCTTCAAATTGTGATGTTGGCAAAGAATGTTGACTATACCATGGACTGCCAAAAGAACGAACAAATCTGTCTTGGGAGAAGTAAAACCAAAATGCTCATTAGAAACGAGGATGGCAAGACTACATCTTACTACATCTTACATACTTTGGACATATTATCAGGAAGGATCAGTCCTTGGAGAAGGACACCATGCTTGGTAAAGTACAGGATCGGCGAAGAAGAAGAAGACCCTCAACATGGTGGATTGACACAGTGGCTGCAGCAACCGGCTCAAGCACAACGATTGTGAGCATGGCACAGGACTGGTCAGTATTTTGCTCTATAGTACATGGGGTTGCTATGAGTCGGAGCCGACTCAGCAGCACCTAACAACAACAACAACAATGTACAAGAAAAAAAATCAGATTATATTTCTGATAGTTGGCTTTTTTCCCCTATTTATACAATTTTACTCATTTATATTGTTTGGCTATCTTCGGTAGCTCAGCTCTAAAGAAATGAGACATGGGAAGTTTCAAAGAAAGGGTTGTATTATAACTGAAAAAATAGTCTATTAATTTAACTGCTTAGAAAGAAACCACGCAAATTTGCACGCAATTTGTCATAATTTTAGTGTATCTTTATTTTATAGTCATATCTCTGAAGTAGTATAATAATGTAGCTTTGTTAAAATTTTAGGAAGGTTAGAGAAAGGTAAAAATATTAGGTTTTTTTATTTTAAACTTTTTGAAATTGAACTAATACTGTTCAGTTCATCTTTATGAACAGTGATAATTGGAAGGGTGACAATGTGTAGGTAGAGTTACAAGTGTGTTACTGAATTGCAGCACAAACTGTACTAAACCCAAATATGAAGGCACAGAAAACCACAACTCTACAAATATCTCAGAAGTAGCTGCTGTGATAATAACAACTGTTTTGTAAACATTTTACCCAATTTTTTCTTTATTATTATGGAAAAAAGGTTAGTTACCCTTCCAAAGGTGGTGCTATCTTCTCATTAAAACAAAAGGGAGGTATTTCATCTTTGTCTCCAGTTGGTCTCAAAATTCACAATTATATTTTTATCTTACATTGACAATTTGTGTTAAAATCTCTCTTTAAAATTATAACCACAATATTCTTTATTGTCAAGGGAGAGTGTCATCTTTTCTTTCATATATAAACAATGCTTGGACTATCAAGGTTATGATGAATTATACTGCAAAAGGTAATATCCATGTCTGCTAAAGATAAACTAAATTAAATGAACAAATTGATTAGATATAAAGGAGGATATTAAGAGATTATGGGATTACTTCCCTCAGGATCTTTAAAAACAGTCCAGATATACATCTGCCTACGATAATTTAGGTAAAGTTTGCCTGAAGCCGGAGGATGAAGCAGAAAGATAACCTCAAGAGGTTTCCTTCAACCATATTTTTCCTACGATTTCACTCCATTGCCCTCTAACTCTACAGGCATCTTCTCAGTTTTCTGATGAAGATTCTGGGCAGCATAATCCCCCTCCCCAACATTAACAGTGTTATTCTGAGTTTTAAATTATATTTTTCAACGTAAAGGAAAAATAACCAAGAGAAAAGTATAACAAAAGTTCAGACTGTGTAAAAAAAAAAAAAAATGAAATATGGTGAATCTAGGTAAACGACACTAGAAGTGCTGGACTGCCAATTTAAATTTTTTTTAAACCTACTACAACCTTCATTATTGCAGCCACACTGTTGAGTAATCAAATGATTCAAGATTTCAAACAGAATTCTAAACTTTTCACTATATAAATTGAAAAAAAAAATTTTTTTTTAAACAAATTGGGGTGTATTCTCTCAGTGCTAAAGACTCATTGCCATCCAGCCGATTCCAACCCTTAGTGACCCGTAGGATAGAGTGGAATTGCCTCATACGGTTTCCAAGGCTGCAATCTTTACAGAAACAGACTGCCACATCCCTCTCCCACGGAAAAGCTGGTGGGTTCCAACCATCAACCTTTCAGTTAACAGCCAAGCATTTTAACCACAGAGCCACCAGGTCCTCTTTCTTAATGCTAAAAGGGGGATTTAAATATCCGCCCAGTCAAAAAAAAAAAAAAAAGTTTTCTTGGGTAGTCTTAAGTAATAACAGAATCCTGTGCCACCACGTAAAGCCAGAGGGAAAAAGGGGAGGCAATATATACAAAATCAGCAAGTGAATGGCGCCCCCTTGAGTAAGGGGCAGTGCCCTGGAATGACTATTTGATCATGGCCCACTCCCTCTTTTCATAATTTGCATGTTGATTCAGAGAAAGTCGGTTTTACTAAGTGCTGATTATTTAATTTAAGGGGCTGAAAATAATACAGAGAAATTTTGAAAGATATTGGTTCTTTTGTAAAAGCACCGAGAATGTTTTTGCCTTTTTAAATTTTGCTCATGTATTTTTCCTAGTAGTCCTTCATTCATGGAAACATAGAAAATTCTATTCTAAATTATTCGTGCCACTGATAACATTTTTACCTGAGTCACAACCCTGAAATTGTGATATTTTACAAGTATTCTGATATTTTTATTAGCTTCACAGGCAGAAGAAACCTCTCTTTCCACAACGTATATAAGAATAGCTTACAAAATGAATTTTTACATAACTGTTAATGGGTATGTGGCATTTTTTCCAATGTGCAATAGTTTGTTAAATCTTTATAATTGTAATTACTGTTTAGAACTGAGGTTTTCTATGGGCATGTTTGGTTTATTCAATGAAAACTTTATCACTACAGATTGCAATCAAACACGAGTCAACTACTTAGGAAGCGTTGTACAAGAAAGGCCAAAGGAAGAAAAAATATGGATAGTTCAACGTGTTTCTCCTAGCAAAAACTATGTGACTTACAGAGGTAAAATACTTGAATTTCATATGTGGGTAATATTCTTCAGTGAAGGGGCAGGAAGCAAGAAAATCTTCCAAAGACAGATAATTTGATTGACTTTAAATAAATAAAGTGCCCTCAGTTACTTAACTTCAAAATACTTCTCTAGCTTTGTGACAGAAAAATAGAAGAATGGTACCTAGGGAAAAATGTGTAGGAACCACTATCTAAAAAAAACACGTTATCGTTTTTAACAGCTACTACAATGTTCACATATGCTTTTAATTCATCAGAAGAAGAAAACATTTGCATTTCTGAAAATAAATATGTATGCATGACTCATAACAATCTACACATTACCATTTCACAGCTATCGGTAACATATAATAAAGGATGGATTGGCTGCTTTTACTAAATCATTTGTAATATTTACTAAAAGTAAAACAGAATATTTAGATTTCATATAAATGCCCCAAACTCATGTTTATTGATAAACTGGTGGCGAATAAATAACTCTTTAACTGAAAAGTTTACAAAAGTTTATTCTGAAATTTTCTTTTTGAAAGAAAAATTCCATACAGCTGTACAAGACTATATTTTATCTTAATGAAGACAAGAGAAAGAAATGCCTACAGTAGTTCATATACAGCTGCAGAAAAGGTTTATGTGTCGAGGGCAAGGTAAACTGCCTTGTTTCTCTTTCAATTATGCTGTAATCACTCAATAAGATGAAACATTTATCACATCTCCGAACCAGTCCAAGAAAAGACCAGTTATCCTGGTTTCAAGTTTTATCCCTTTTTTCAGAATATACTGAATATATTTACTGGACTCATTATAGCTACTTTACTATTTTTACATAATGCGTACATCCCTTTCTGCAAAGAATTCAATAAATTAACAATATTCCCGGCCACTAAAATTTCAGAGTAAAAAAACTCCAGCATACTTTATAAATCACCAGTCCAGTTTAACAGTGTCTCTGGAATTCTGCCCCAAACACATTTCAAAACCACGAATAAAGTAAATGTGATGTTGGTTTGGTTTGTGAAACATTCTCTTTTCCTCCATGTTTCCGAAAGATAATAAAGCTTGAGTCAAGTGATAAAAATAGTTTAAATTTAAGACTGACAGTAGGTCTGTTTAACAGAGTTGAAAACTGGCAGGAGGCTGAGCCATTTTATTTTTTCATTTCTTGTTGTTAGAGATTCCATTGTAGTACCTGGAAATTGTGTGTACACGCTAAGAAACATGCAGTTTGTAGCACTCATTTTAAAACAGTTCGCATTTGAAAATAATGTTTGGCACAAGAAATTGGTGAAGACATAGAAAAAATATTAAAATCATGGTGGGAGTGACAGCAAAAAATGGAGTGAGACAGATTCCTCCTGTCTGTTCCTTTATGATTCTTTTCTGGTTATTGAGTATATAAATTTCAATCCCCTAGTACAACTGAAGGGGGAAAAAACATGATTATGGTATCACTCAAAGCAGCACAACTTTCGCTTCAGCTCTGATATAAATTCACTCTGTATAAAATGACTTTTAATATTTTTTCCTTTAACATAAATTTTGTATGATTAAAAATTTATTTACTCTCTCTTCCTTAATTTAGGTTTCTATTAGCTGTTATTGCCATCCCTAACCAATCCTGGAAAAATATCTCTCTGTATATCACAGCCAGGAAAGTTTTAAAGCAAAGGCTAACATTAGCCTTGGCCCATAATTAGGCTTTCAAAGCCAATCTTTGCTAAAATAAATAATATGACCGGAAACTGTCGTGACCACTTACTTCATCCTCTCAGATACAAATCATGATGTTTGCAAGGAAAGAGAATGAAGATATAAACAGTCAGACATCACTGGAATTACGTATTTTTAGAATTTACTTCCTAAAATCATTAGCTCATTGGCAGCTAGAGGACCCAGTGATGGATTCCTAATACATCAGAGCCCAACACAGAAGACCTCCTTCACCCCCACTATTATAAAGAAACCCTCTAAATTGTTTTTAAAAAGAAGAATAGGCGGCAAAAAGAGACAGTTTCTCGATTTTAAAAAATAAATAAAAGTTTGCATGCAAAAACTGGGGCAGAGTTAGACACAAGTTGGTAGGGAGCAATTTGGTAGTTCATGTTCACTTATTTTTCTAAAAGTGCTATAAAACCATCAATGGCTACAAGTATTTGACAGTATTTTCAGAACAGCTTTTGGTATAACCAATGACAGTGTTTTCAGAAGCATGGTTTAGAGGAGTATCTCTTATTAATTGAATCGGCTACACCTTTCCGTACTCTGCTTAAAATGAAGGTGATCATGAAGAAGGTGCTATCAAAGTCGAGACATTTTGAGTATCATACTTTTTTTTTTTAATATATTTAATGTTCCTTGGATCTTACAGTCTGTTCTGCCTTTGATACATGTTCTTGGATCTCATCAGTGATAATGGGAATTAACAACAAAACGGACCCTTAATCATTTATCTTACATTATGGAAAGGCATGATTTGCGGACTGATTAGGGCTGCAACTGTACAAGATTGTATAAAGATTTAGTTCTCTTCAAAGCTGTCCATTGTAAGAATTCAATTGGAAACTTATTTTTCTCAAATTTTCTTCTACATATTTTACCATTGTGATCATTATTTAAGTATATGACTAAACCCTTATAAAAACATTGAAGTATCTGAACGCTAGTTATTTACAAAATCAAAGACATATATTCATAGTTCATTCTACGTTTGTTTAGTATTTACTTGGTATACATCAGTTTATAATACTTAGAGATTTTGAAAACAAGTAGTTTCCTTATTTGTCCAGAAAGTATTGTACGAAAAAATACTTTCATTTGTTTTTACTAGTAGTTTAAAGTTTTTAAGAGTTTCACACTTTTAAAAAATCTTACAGCTGTGTGACACATTTAAAAATTCAAGCTGAGAAAAACACTAATCTATATAAATATACCGTAGGCAACACAGGATGTGTATCCCTTGAAGCAAAAGCAAAGTGAGATCTGGGAATTTTTGTGGACTTTAGTTTTCCTGATACCGATTATCTGAGAATGCCTGGTTTCCATGTGGCTTCTTGCTGTCTTTATCTGTACTGCTTTTCTCTACCCAAAAGATACACAGTTTACTTCCCTGAAGACATCTCTGTTTCTACCAAGTAACATTCTTTCACAATCACAAGTCAGAGATTTTTACCGTTACCAGAAATAATATATCTGACTTCCAGTCTTCAGTTTCAGTGTCTCTCATTGCAAATATTATACCACCATTACATCATAGTAGAAAAGAATTAGGTAAAGAATACAAAATTTCAGATGATTGTGAACTTGGTGGCTCAAGGTATTTGTGCACTTGTTTATTTTTGTGCTTTTTTAGAGAGAGTTATTACCTGATATGATTTTACTTAACTGTTTAATTTCAACTCCTTATAAATGTTTATGTAAAATAATTATGCATGAAAAAGAATCAAGACTATAATCTATATTTGTATTCTAGAAGTTCTGCTATAACATAACCAAAATAATAATCACCTAATTATCAGAAAGATCGCTGCAAGTTTGTGCACTTTTTTCATCATCCATAATTTTTTAAATATGCAAAAGTAGATACCATAATAAAATGAACCCTCATGTACTCTGACACAAACCTATAAAACATCAACTATGTCCTACCTATTTATCCTCTCCCATATTACTTTCCACCACTCCACTTGTCTGTCAGTTTGTCATACTGTAGCAGCTTCAGTGTTGCTGTGATGCCGGAAGCTTTGACACCAGTATTTCAAATACCAGCAGGATCACCAATGGGGGACAGGTTTCAGCTGAGCTTCCAGATTAGATCTGGCAAGAAAGAACTGAAGACTTACTTCTAAAAAAAATTGGCTAGTGAAAACCTTATGAATAGCTGCAGAACATTGTCTGATATAGTGCCAGAAGATAAGCCCCTCAGGTTGGAAGGCACTCAAAAGATGAAGGGAAAAGAGCTACCTCCTCAAAGTAGAGTCGACCTTAATGACATGGATGGAGTTAAGCTTTCAGGATCTTCATTTGCTGATGTGGCATGACTCAAAATGAGAAGAAACAGCTGCAAACATCCATTAATAATTGGAACTTGAAATGTATAAAGGATGAATCTAGGAAAATTGAATGTCATCAGAAATGAAATGGAACACATAAAGATCTATATCGTTGTCATTAGTGGGCTGAAATGGACTGTTATTGGCCATTTTGAATTAGACAATCATATGGTCTACTATGCTGGGAATGACAAATTGCAGAGGAAAGCATTGCATTAACTTTCAGAAAGAACATTTTGAGATACATCCTGAAGTACATTACTGACTGATAGGGTAATACCCATACACCTACAAGAAGACCAGTTAGTATGATTATTATTCAAATTTACGTGTTCACTTGTATATGCCAAGAAATTTGGAAGACAGCTACCTGGTCAACCAACTGGAAGAGGTCCATATTTGTGCCCATTCCAAAGAAAGGTGATCCAACAGAATGCGGAAATTATCAAACAAAATCATTAATACTACACGCAAGCAAAATTTTGCTGAAGATAATTCAAAACTGGTTGTAGAAGTACCTCAACAGAGAAGTGCCAGAAGTGCAAGCCAGATTGAGAAGAGGACATGGAACCAGGGATATAACTGCTGATGTCAGATGGATCTTGGCCGAAAGCAGAGAATACCAGAAGATGTTCACCTGTGTTTTATTGACTATGCAAAAGCATTCAACTGTGTGGATCCTAACAAATTATAGATAACGTTGCAAAGAATAGGAATTCCAGAACTCTTAAATGTACTCATTTAGAACTTGTACATAGACCAAGAGGCAGTCATTGGAACAGAACGATGGAATACTGCATGGTTTAAAATCAGGAAAGGTGTGCCTCAGGGTTGTATCCTTTCACCATAGTTATTCAATCTGTATGCTGCGCAAATAATCTGAGAAGCTGGAGTGCATGAAGGAGAACCAAAAACCAAAAAACTAAACTCAGGGCCGTCAAGTTGATTCCGACTCACAGACTTGACGGCCCTGAGCGACCCTATAGGACAGAGTGGAATTGCTCCAGAGTTTCCAAGGAGTGCCTCGCGGATTCGAACTGCCAACCCTTTGGTTGGCAGCCATAGCACTTAACCACTATGCCACCAGGGTTTCTGTGAAGAAGAACACAGCATAAGAATTGGAGGAAAACTGATTAACAATCTGCGATATGCAGATGATGTAACCTTGCCTGCTAAAAGTGAAGAGTACTTGAAGCACTTACTGATGAAGATCAAAGACCACAGCCTCAGTATGGATTACACCTCAACATAAAGAAAACAAAAATTCCCACTAGATCAATAAACAACATTATGATAAATGGAGAAAATATTAAATATTGAAGTTGTCAAGGGTTTCATTTTTCTTGGATCCACAATCAACACCCATGGAAGCAGTCGTCAAGAAATCAAACAACTTATTGCACTGGGCAAATCTGTTGCAAAAGAACTCTTTAATGTGTTTAAAAAAAAAAAAAATGTCACTTTGAGGACTAAGGTGTGCCTGAGCCAAGCCATGATATTTTTAATTGCCTCATATGCATGTGAAAGCTGGACAATGAATAAGGAAGACCGAAGAATTGATGCTTTTGAATTGTGGTGTTGGCAAAGAATATTGACTATACCATGGACTGCCAGAAGAATGAACAAATCTGTCTTGACAGAAGTACAGCCAGAATGCTTCTTAGTGGCAAAGATAGCGAGTCTTCCTCTCATGTACTTCGGACATGTTATCAGAAGGGACCAGTCCCTGAAGAAGGACATCATGGTTGGTACAGTAGAGGGTCAGTATAAAAGAGGAATACCCTCAACAAAATGGATTGACACAGTGGCTGCAACAATGGTCTCCAACATCGCAAAGATCATGGGAATGGCATGGTGTTTTGTTCTGTTATGCATGGGATCACTATGAGTAAGAACCAATTTGACGGCACCTAACGACAACAACATATAACTCTGCCAAATCCTAGACACCATATCATTTCATGCATAAGTATTTCAATATACCATTCCAAAAAATAAAGGCTTTTAAAAACTGTTATATCATTATCACTTATAAAATAAAACAATATTTTTAACACTATCAAATATCCAATCAATATTCAATTGTCTTATAAATGCCATGATTCATGATTTTAGTTGGTTGATATGCCTTTTAAATCTCTTTTAATCTTTAGCAGAGTTTTTCATCCTCAGTACAAGTAATAATTTGAGCCAATTAACTTTGTTGTGGGGGCTGTCCTGTGCAGCACTATCCTTGTCCTCTATCAACTAGATGCCAGTAGCATCTGCTCAGTTATGACAAACAAAAACATTACCAGATATAGTTGCAAAGCACTAACCTATAGGCTCCTCTTTCTTGCAGATTATTTGTTGCACAGGCTGGTTGGTTTCTTGTGCAGAATATCCCACCATCTGGATTTTGCTGAGTGTATCTTCATGGTGTAATGTAATATATTCTTTTGTCCTCTATACTTATTGTAAACGGTTGGATTTAGAGAACAGGTCATGTCAAAGATGCCTACGATCATTTTTAATTCCACCCTGCCTCCCACCTGCCAAATCCAACCAACCAAGCCATTTGTATTCCAGTCTCCATATCCTTCAAATTCGCCCATTTTTCTCCTTTCTACAACTACCCTAGTTCTCTCACTTAGGTTACTACCCCAGCCTCCTAACTGGTCTCTATTCTTCCAGTCTTGCCCCTGTCCAATCTCTTCTTCACACAGCAACCAGAGTGATCTTTCTAAAATACACACCTAATCATGCCAAGCTTGCCCCTGCACAACTCCTCAAACACTTAAAACACTTTAATGGCTCTCCATTGCCCTCAGGATGTTGACTGAATTCCTTCCTGAGGTTTACTTGATATGATGTGATTGGACGCCTGCATACCTTTCTGGTCTCTTTTGCTCCCTCTACTTGCATACATGTTTCTACTTTTCCCGTCTGTACGATGAATCAGAACTGACTCAATGGCACCAAACAGAAACAATAACATGATTCATAAGCAATGTATACTCTTATTTCATGCGTTTAAAATTTTGTACAAATGATAGCATATTGTTCCTGTTGTTTTGCAACTTACTTTTTTCCTGAACCTTTATATTTTAGTAATTACTTGTTAATTAATGTAGACCTAGTTGCTTTAATTTAACTGCTCCATGGTATTCCACTGTTTAAATAAACCAGTTAATTTATCCATACTTCTACTTTCGTATCTTTGTATCTTTAATAACTAGTATAAGGTTGGTTTGCACAAATGTTGATATGTTTGAAGAGTAAAGCTAAAGGAAATAGCAAAGTTAAATAAAATAGAGAATCAAAGTTGAGAGAAAAAAAGGTAAAGCTCTATATTTCTCAAGTTTTACACTTGTATCCATTTTTCCATTTAACATTTTTGCAAGAAAATCTAATTTGAATAAATTTATTTTCACAGAATTGTAGTTTCTTCTGTTTTTGAGCCATGATTCCGAAATTCCACTCTGTATTGCCCGATTACATCACTAAGAAATCTCCAATATTGTCATGCAATGCAAGCAAAATTAAATTAGACCTATATTATAATAAATGTTTACCAAATAGCACATTTAAAAAGATGTGGAATATATTTTTACAAACCCAAATAAGCAATAAAAGATGGAGCAACTTCAAATATTGAGAAATCTTTATTTTTAAAATATAAGGACTTTTTCTTTATTATTTATTAATAATTGTGGGGATAGATTGGCCAACAATCAAGGGCAAAGAATATAATGATAAAGTACTTTGGGAAGCATCCCCATTAATTATTCTTCCAATTCTTTAACACAAAAATATTCTACAGCCTCAACTAACCTTACTTTTTCATTTATTATCTATTTTATATTTACCACTTAAACACAGGAAAATGCAAACATCAATCCCCTTAGGAAAAAATATAGGATGCTTCTTTAGCATTCAAAATAGAAGTGGTTGGTGCCCTATTAAATTATAATTTAAATAATAAGGGAATTTTCAATAAATAGAATAAAAATCCATTCATTAAATTAAAAAAATAGGAAAAGACAGACTTTTAGTATGTTTCTCTAACTCATTTAAGATCAAATCCAGTAGTAACAAATTGGTGAAACCTGACAAATTTCAGATAGCTTTTTGATAAATTTTGATTTATTCTGAACTTGTTGAGGGCATCCAATCAAACTCTCCATATTTTATTCGTGTGTTAGAGAATCAATATTGACAATTTAAGAAACCAAACCGGCTGCCATAGAGCCGATTCCAACTCATAGCTACCCAGTAGGACAGAGTAGAACTGCCCCAAAGAGTTTCCAAGGCATGTAATCTTTATGGAAGCCAACTCCACATCCTTCTCCTGTAGAGCGGCTGGAAGGTTCCAACTGCTGACCTTTTGGTTAGCAGGCAAGCTCTTAACCACTGTGCCAACAGAGTGTTATCAACAATTAACATCTACTAATTCCAGCTCTAAGGAGCCCTGGTGGTGCAGTGGTTAAAGCGCTCAGCTGCCAACTGAAAGGTTGGTGGTTCTAAGCCACTAATGGCTCCATGGGAGAAAGTCAGCTTCCATAAAGATTTACAGCCTTGAAAATCCTGGGGAGCAGCTCTACTGTGCCCTATAGGGCTGCTGTGAGTCAGAATTGACTGGAGAGGAATGGGTTAATTCCAGCTCTGTTAGCTTAAAAATTCCTTTCATTTACTTAGATTTACTTGACTTTATTTACAGAGAAGACCTTTGAAAACCAAACACAACCACATGTCCAGATCCAGGAAAGGTCTGAAAAGGTAGGTCTTGCACATGATAGAGGGAGAAGAGAAAATTCTCAGCATGAAATGCATTGCAGAGAACTAGATAGAAGATAGATAGAGATGATAGATATAGATAGATGATGGATGGATGGACAGACGGAAGGACGGACAGACAGACGGACGGACGGATGGATGGATGGGTAGATAAGCAGAGAGAGACAGATCGATAGATACCTGCATACACAGACATACAGATACATACATAGATGATGAAGATCATCTTCTAAATCATATTTTCCATGTGCCATAATTATTTTTTGTAAAGGAATTGTTCAAAATACAATGGAGCCTTTTATTCAACTGTAAGTACAAAAATATAGGCCAAATTCAAATTGTAAATAATTTTAATAATCCAACATTTTAAATTATCAGTGCCTCTGTTGCTTCTACTATTGCAAATAATTAACCTGTTTTATAATTCTAGAATTCCATTATATATTCAATACCTTTCTTTAATTTGGATGGTATGCATTTAATCAAAAATTTAGGTGTTATATTTAGTATCTATCTATCCAATATAAAGAAATATAGCATTAAATCTACAAATTCATTTTAATTCAATGCTTTTGCTGTTAGGCACCATCAAGTCAATTCTGACTCATAGCAACCCTATGTACCACAGGAGGAAATGCCTGATGTCCTTCTCCAGGGCGTGGTCCCTCCTGACAACCTGTCCAAACTATGTAAGACTCAGTCTTGCCACCCTTGCTTCTAAGGAGCATTCTGATTGTACTTCTTCCAAGACAGATCTGTTCATTCTTTTGGCAGTCCATGGTATATTCAATATTTTTCGCCAACACCACAATTCAAAGGCATCAGTTGTTCGTCAGTCTTTCTTACTACATGCATATGATGTGATTGAAAATACCATGGCTTGGGTCAGGTGCACCTTAGTCCTCAAGGTGATATCCTTGCTTTTAATAGAACACCTTAATTCTTATTTCCATGATAAGCAGGATTATCTTTGTCGACTTCCTCTTTACCTCCAATCTCACAATATGGATGAGTCCTGCTTATTCAGTTGTGTTTAACCTTGTCTATTTCATCACTTTCATAAATATCCTCTCCCATGTGTTCCTCTCAATCCTTCTGCTTCAAATTCTTTCATTGTATGGTATCATTCCTTAAGTTCAACTCTCTCCTCTTTTAATAGATACATCTATAGATGATAGATAGATGATAGACAGACAGATAGAGAGATACATAGATAGGTTGGTACATAGGTAAAGAGAGAGAAAGAGAGAGAGACATAGTGGATAATTATTTTTCTTAAAGAAACATTCTTCCCTTATCTTCATGTATTTTTAGTTACTATTCAATAGATTTTCCTTTACTCAAAGTTGTTGAAACTTTAGTTTATACTGGATGATCCTTTTTCTCTCTATAATTTGGCTTCTTTCCCCCAATGTTCCAATGAAATTATTTTCAAGAAAATTATTAGTAATACTAATAAAGTAAAATCCTATAGACATTTTATGCTTAAAATTACACCAACAACCTTGACCTATATCTTCCCTCAATTTCACATTCTCATATCAAACTTATCTATTAAAAATATGGATAGCAGTTCAAGCCAGATTCAGAAGAGGATGTGGAACCAGGGATATCACTGCGGATGTCAGATGGATCCTGGCTGAAAGCAGAGAATATGAGAAAGATGTTTACCTGTGTTTTATTGACTATGCAAAGGCATTCCACTCTGTGGATCATAACACATTATAGACAATATTGTGAAGAATGGGAATTCTAGAACACTTAATTGTACTCATGAGGAACCTATACATAGATCAAGAGGCAGTCATTCAAACAGAACTAGGGGATAATGCACTGTTTAAAGTCAAGAAAGTTGTGCTTCTGGGTTGTATCCTTCCACCATACCTATTCAATCTGTATGCTGAGCAAAAAATCTGAAAATATGGACTATATGAAGAAGACCAGGGCATCAGGATTGAAGAAAGACTCATTAACAACCTTCAATATGCAGATGACATAATCTTGCTTGAAGTACTTGCTGATGAAGATCAAAGACCACACCCTTCAGTATGGATTGCAGTTCAATATAAAGAAAACAAAAATTCTCACGACTAGACCAATAAACAACATCATGATAAATGGAGGGAAGATTGAAGTTGTCAAGGATTTCATTTTACTTGGATCCACAATCAACACCCACAGAAGCAGCAGGCAAGAAATCAAAAGACACGTTGCACTGGGCAAATCTGCTGTGAAAGACCTCTTGAAAATGCTGAAAAGCAAAGATGTCACTTTGAATACTAAGGTGCACGTGACCCAGGCCATTGTGTTTTCAATTACCTCATATGCGTGCAAAAGCTGGACAATGAATAAGGAAGACCAAAGAAGAGTTGATCCCTTTAAATTTTGCTTTCAGTAAAGAATACTAAATTTACCATAGACTGCCAAAAGAATGAGCAAATCTGTCTTGGAAGAAGTACAACCAGAATGCTCCTTAGAAACAAAAATGGCGAGACTACATCTCACATACTTTGGACATGTTATCAGGAGAGATCGGTTCCTGGAGAAGGACACCTTGCTTGGTAAAGTAGAGTTTCAGCGAAAAAGAGGAAGACCTTCAATAAAATAGATTGACACAGTAGCTGCAACAATGGGCTCAAGCATAACAATGATTGTGAGGATGGTGCAGGACCAGGCAGTATTTCGTTCTGTTGTAGATAGGGTCACTATGAGTCAGAATCAACTCGATGGCACCCAACAACAACAACAACCCTACTCTAAAACTAATCTTCACAGGTTTCCCTTATACTCTCATCCAATTAATCTTAGTATCTTTTGAGTCCAGTTTCAATCAGAGAAACTTTTGTTCCTCGGCTTAGGGATTGGTTGCTCTCTGTCTGGGGAGGAGAGGCTGGAGTTAGTGAGAT
This sequence comes from Elephas maximus indicus, assembly GCF_024166365.1. Lineage (NCBI taxonomy): Eukaryota > Metazoa > Chordata > Mammalia > Proboscidea > Elephantidae > Elephas > Elephas maximus. The sequence goes on along the minus strand of NC_064822.1, from coordinate 75,526,779 downwards.
GCGGGAGGAAGGTGCACATCAGTGATTCTTCATCCTGACAGTACATTGGTATTACTTGGGGAGGTTTCCAAACATGCCGATGGAACACCCACCACCAACTGAGATTCTCATTTAATCTTTCTGTAGCATTCATGCCAAACACCATGCTAGTCACCTAGGTTAAACTGTTGCACAAGCCAGGTATGGTTTCTGCCCTCATAATGTTTTTAGTCTAGTGGTGGCGACAATTAAATAGGCAATTACTCTTTAGGATAATAAACACTATGACAGAAAGTGTATGGTGGCTGTTATAGCACCAAGCAGACTACCTAACCTGCATCAGGAGGTGAGGAAAAGCCTTCTGGAAGAAGTGATTTCTGAAAGAAGACCCAAAGGAATTAGCTAACCGAAGACGAAAAGATTCTCTGGACAGAAGGAATAGTGTCTGCAAAGCTTTGAGGCAAGAGGGGAAAATATGGCTCACAGAAATAACTGAAATCAATTCGGGCTTACTAAACTTGGGTACAAGGTAGGAGCACGAAATTGTTAGAAATGATATCGGAGAAGTAAGCAAGAACCATATCTTAAATATATCTGAAACACCAGGGGAAGTCCTTAAACGTTCCTAATTAGTGGCAAAGTGATCAGTTTTGGGTTGACTGCTAATCAGGTTATGGCCTAGGTAATCATAGTGATAGGGAGAAACTGAAACTGGGGGGGACTATAAAATGTTACAACAGAAGGAAAAAACTTTCTATGTCTTTTGCATTTTAAAAAAAGCCTTCTTAAAATTTTCCGTTTTTGTGTTAGGTCAGAGATATCCATGTTATGACCTCCAAAGTATTTAGCCAGGAATCAAGACATCAATAAATTCTAAAAGTCTATGAGCCAGCTTTTTGGTTTGTTTCTTGATTATACTGTTCCTTAAGAGCCATGAAATTATGTAGGAAATATGAATGGATTTCTCACTACCAAGTCCTCCAGCCAATAATTTGGAGCTTTTTATAAACTTATTCCTCTTCCTTACCCTTGAAGTCACCAATGCTTCATACACACGTCTAAACACAAAATTGTCTGTATTTTCCCTTCTAAATACTTGTGGAATCCATTTTCTTCTTTTCATCCTTTTACTACATCCCTGATTATGGTAGGCAGAATAATGGTCCCCCAAAGACACTCATGTCCTATTCCCTAAACCTGTGAATATGTTGCCTTACATAATAAAACACATTTTGTATGTATGATTATATTCAGATAGACCCAATTATATCACATGAGTCCTTGAGTTCTGATACATGCTACAACATGGATGAAATGAAAACATGCTCAGTGAAATAAGTCAATCACAAAAGGACAAATATTATATGATCTCACTTATATAAAATATCCAGAATGTGTCAAATGTATAGAGACCAACATTTATTAGTGGTTACCAGAGGCAGGAGGAAGAGGGGAAGGGGAAGTTATTGCTTAGGGGGCACTAAGTTTCTATAAAAGGTGATGGAAACTTTTGGAAACGGATAATGATGATGGTTCAACAACATGATAAGCCAAATTAAGGACACTGAATTGTACATATAAAAAATGTTGAAATGGAAAATAGTTTGATAGCTAGATAGATGATTGATAGATAGATAGACATTATATACATATGTCACCAAAATAAAAAAAGTGAGAGCCTCTCCCAGCTGTAATCCAAGACAGAGCTATGATGATGGAAGTAGCTTCAGACAGATGCACTTTTGCTGGCTTAGGAAACGAAAAAAGGGGGCCATAAGCCAAGGAATATGGATAGCCTCTAAAAGCTGGAAAAGTCAATGATATTCTCCTGGAGCCCCCGAAAGAAATGCAGCCCTGCTAATACCTTGATTTTAACCCAATGAAACCCAAGTCTAATATACAGAACTATAAGATAATAACTTTGTGTTGTTTTAAGCCACATTGTTTGCAGTAATTTGTTATATTAGCAAAATAAAACTAATATACTGGTTCAGGTTTTTAATACTTCTCAGCTAAAATAGCCTACTAATTAATCTTCTCACCTCAAGGCTTATCCTCTTCAAATCCGTCTTCAACACTTCTGTCAGAGTGATTGATCAAAAACTAAATTTTGACAATGATCTAGGAATGGTCTTAAAACCCTGTAAACTACATAATAAAGACCAAGCACCATAGCATGGCATATTAACCACTTCGTGACTTTGCCCCATCTATCTATTTACCTTAGGTTTTCATCTCACACTCAAACTTTATCCTCCCATAATATCAAATTGTTTATAATCTATGTTAGAGAGTATCTTAGACTGGGTTCTGTACAGAACCAAAACCAGTAAAGCATATATAGAGAGAGATTTACATCCAGGAAATGGCTCATGTGGTTGTAGAAGCTGGAACCTCCCAAGTCCATGGATCAGGATAGAAGCTTCTCCTGTTTCATGCACCTGCAGAGGCTGGCGATCGCAAAATCAGTAGGTCAGAAAGTAGGGCTCTTGCTCACAGGCTGTGAAGGTTGACAAATCCCAAGATCTACAAGCCAGACCACAGGTAAGCTGCTAGCTCAAGTCCCAAGAACCAAGGTCAGATGAAGGGGAGCCAGAAGTAAGACCTAGAGTGAGCAAAAGCCCTGAGCCTTGCCAGAATGTCCACTTATATTTGATGAAGGCCACATGCCCAAGGAAACTCCCTTTCAACTGATTGGCTACTCAAGGCAGATCCCATCATGGGGGTGATCACAACATCATATGACTGCCGAACTATATAATAACTGCCAAACCACTGAGAATCATGGCCTAGCCAAGTTGACACAAAGAAGTTTTTTGGTTGTAAGCAAACAAATAAAATCCGGTTAACCTAAGAAAATATGAAATTCATAAAAAATGGTTTCAGATTAAATAATACAGAGCCCTTGGAAAATGAGAATTGTCTTTAAAAGCTGGGATCCAATGCCTCAGTACCAGTAACAACTACTGTTTTTTTGTCAAATGTTTTTATGTCAAGAATCCTCAATTTTCCTCATTACTACTACCGCCATGGACCTACCATGTGCAAGGAAGAGTGGTAGAGACTGGCCTGTGCCTTTGGTCCTGGAACTGAGATCTGTAACCAGAAAGAAAGGAAAGAAAAGCTACTGGGCAGACAAAAGATAGAACTGTTATACATATTATGTGGTTCACAACTTCATGCCATTTCCATCCTTCTTCACCTACAACTCTAAAACTAGGTTCCCTCCTCACTGCTCTGATAATGCCTTAGGTTTAAGTTTATCCTAAACCTGAAATATTATGTAGACATTTTCCACGTAGATGTCAGTTTCTTCCGCTAGGTTTTAACCAGTTTTACCACACTGTTTCTATAAGATTACAGCTTATCCTTCCTTCCTTTTTTCCCTCCTTTTTCCTTCCCTCCTTCATTCCATCCTTCTTTCCTCCCTTCCTTCATTCTTTCCTTCCTTCCTTTCTTTTCTACTTTCTTTCCTCTTCCTTTCTTTCTTTACTTCCTTCCTTTTTTCCTTTCTTCTCTTTCTTTTAATGCATAAGTGAGCTTTCCACTTCCGTACACTGAGTAGGTTCAGGTTGGTCCAGATAGGTCCAGGTTGTCAAGGATTACATTTTACTTGGATCCGCAATCAATGCCCATGGAAGCAGCAGTCAAGAAATCAAATGACACAGTGTATTGGGCAAATCTGCTGCAAAAGCAGATTTAAAAAGCAAAGATGGCATTTTAAGGACTAAGGTGCACCTGAACCAAGCCATGATATTTTCACATGCCCCATATACATGTGAAAGCTGGACAATACATAAGGAAGACCAAGGAATTGGCTCCTTTCAACTGTAGTATTGGTGAAGAATATTGAATATACCATGGACTATCAAAAGAATGAACAAATCTGTCTTGGAAGAGGTACAACCAGAATGTTCCTTAGAAGGAAGGATGGTGAGGCTACGTCTTACATGCTTTGGACACATTAGCAGGAGGGATCAGTCCATGGAGAAGGACATCATGCTCGGTAAAGTAGAGGGTCAGTGAAAAAAGGAGGACTCTCAATGAAATGGATTAACACAGAGGCCACAACAATGGCCTCAAGCATAGCAATGATTGTGGGGGTGGCACAGGACTAGACAGTGTTCTGTTCTGTTGTACATAGGGTCACTATGAATATGAACCGACTTGAGGGTGCCTAACAATAATAACTTCTTCACAGAACGTTCATAAGCTTTCCTATATCTTTCGCAAGTAAAATCTACTCACTGTTCCATGTCTCAAACACAATGAAGTATGGAAAGAAAGTAGACATCCATCTTAATTCCTATTTCTTCTTTTAAGCCATCATTTCACCTCCTTGTAATTATTTATATTTTAGGCTTATGACACCTGGGTTTACCACTTTTAACATCTCTTTATCCTGTCATTTATTATCCTCTTGGTCACATACCCAAATTTATTGAGGACAGTTGTACTTCTTTTATCCCAAATCCTGCTGCCCTGATCATAGATATCTCCAACATTCATGTGCACATTTTACCCAGCACCCTAGACACACAGACCTCCTCAATTCCAGTGACTGTATATCCGCTCTGTTTTAGCAACCCAAAACCAAAGGCAAATCACTTTAACTTGTTCCACCTCTGAAAACAAAAATCTCTAGTATCTCAGTTTTTTTTTTTTTTTTAATTCTGCATTAGTCGGGGTATCTAGGTACAAAAGAAACTGACTCTAGCTGATTTAAATGGTAAAAAAAAATATTTATTTATTTCAAGAATATTGGATCACTAAGAGAATAATCAGGAAGGCTAGAATGAGGCTCATAAAGTGGCAGGGTAAAGTAAACCTAGACAGACAAAATGGCAGCTGTAATCATATTTAATCAATCTGGTAAGGACACCGCTGCTTACTACCAATGTCTCTGATAACAGGATATTGATGTTTGATTCACCGCCACTACTCCCTTGAATACTGGATATGGCTTCTGCCACTTCAAAAAGGGTTTTCTATTGTCTCCAATTCTTGGAAAGACTAGTTCCTTATTCAAAGTTCAAAACGAGTATATTCCATGCTCCTATGCTTTGGCACAAACTCTCCATTGCTTTCTTCTTCTAGGGAGTTTATTTTTCAAAACCCAGTTCAAAGGTCTCTTGTGAAGTTTTGTCTGTCTTATCCAATCAAGTTAATCACTCCTTTGTGTCTTCTATGTACCTAATACCTCAATTTACAGCGTTTTAAATATTCCATTGCAATTATTTATTTGAAAGTCTTTCTTTCCTACCACGTAGCCAATGCCTTAAACATAAACACCATAATTACATATCTGTGCATACTCTAGCACAGTGATTTAATACTAAGAAGATCAAGTTCTTTTCATTTTCACGCTAATATTAAGGACTCCCTAATGTGTGGTTTTTTTTTTTTTTTTTAATGTGTTTTAGAAAAGATTTCTTTATAATTATTCTTACAAATGACTGGAGCGGATTTTTTTTTTTTAATTATTTTTAATGAATTATTGTGATGTGGAACAAGCAGAGCTGTCCTGATGTGTTGGCAGAGTGGGCTAAGGCTTAAGGGCACAACCCCAGCTATGACATCCTCTAGCCCATTGGTTCAGGAACAGTCCCTATTAAAATCCGAGAAGCTGGGCTATATGAAGAACAGGGCATCAAGATTGTAAGAAGACTAGTTAACAACCTGCATTATGCAGATGATACAACCTTTCTTGCTGAAGGTGCAGAGGACTTGAAGCACTTACTGATGAAGATCAAAGGCCACAGCCTTCAGTGTGAATTACACTTCAACATAAAGAAAACAAAAATCCTCACAACAGGACCAATAAGCAATATCATGATGAGCGGAGAAAAGACTTAAGTTGTCAAGGATTTCATTTTATTTGGATCCGCAATCAACACCCATGGAAGCAGCTGTCAAGAAATCAAAAGACGAATTGTTTTGGGTAAACCTGCTGTAAAAGACCTCTTTAAAGTGTTAAAAAGCAAAGGTGTGTCACCCTGAAGACTAAGGTGCACCTGACCCAAGCCATGATGTTTTCAATCGCCTCATATGCATGTGAAAGCTGGACAATGCATAAGGAAGACCAAGGAAGAATTGACACCTTTGAACTGTGGTGTTGGTGAAGAATATTGAATATGCCATGGGCTGTCAAAAGAATGAACAAATCTGTATTGGAAGAAGTACAACCGGAATGTTCCTTAGAAGGAAGAATGGCGAGACCGCGTCTTACATACTTGGAACATGTTATTGGGAGGGATCAGCCCCTGGAGAAGGACATCATGCTTGGTAGAGGGTCAGCGAAAAAGAGAAAAAGCCTCAATGGGATGGATTGACACAGTGGGCTTAAGCATAGCAACAATCGTGAAGATGGTGCAGGACCAGGCAGCGTTTCGTTCTGTTGTACATAGGGTTGCTATGAGTTGGAATGGACTCAACACACCTAACAACAAAATGCAAGTGATGACACACATAGTCAGTAGGTATCTTAGTCATCAAGTGCTGCTATAAGAGAAATACCACAAGTGGATGGTTTTAACAAAGAGAAATTTATTTTTTCACAGTCTTGTAGGCTAGAAGTCCAAATTCAGGGTGTCAGCTCCAGGGGAAGGCTTTCTCTCTCAATCAGCTCTGGAGGAAAGTCCTTCTCATCAATCTTCCCCTGAACTAGGAGCTTCTCTGCGCAGGAACCCCAGGTCGGAAGGATGCGCTTTGCTCCCAGTGCTTCTTTCTTGGTGGTATGAGCTTCCCCTGTCTCTCTGCTCACTTCTCTCTTTTATATCTCAAAAGAGATTGGCCTAAAACACTATCTAACCATGTAGATCCCGTCAACGTAACTGCCGCTAATCCATCTCATTACATCATAGTGATAGGATTTACAACACACAGGGAAATCCTGTTAGGTGACAAAATCATAGCCAATCATACAATACTGGGAATCATGATCTAACCAAGTTGACAGATATTTTGGGGGGACATAATTCAATACATGACAGTAGGTTATTAGACTAATGTAGAACAGAACAGTGTGTAAGAAATTAAATCAGAGAAAGGAGAATAGAAAAGCTCTGAGGCTTAAGTCCTTCAAGAATGCAAGTGAGTAAGTGCCCCAGTGAGACAGGTTCCCATTCCAGAAATACCCATGCCATTGAGTTGATTCCGACTCATAGCAGCCCTATAGGTCAAAGTAAAACTGCTCCAGAGAGTTTCCGAGGCTGAGAATCTTTATAGAAGCGGACTGCCACACCTTCCTCCCACAGAGTGGCTTGGTGAGCTCCAACCACTGAACTTTCAGTTAGCTGCTGAGCGCTTAACCATTGCACCAACAAGACTCCTATTGGGAAGGGCTAGGGCCAATTTTAGGGCCAAAACAAAACAAAAAAAAGGCTCTGGGTAATTAACAGAATGCCAGGGTTTAACTTCACCTCTGTCACAATTTTACCCAGGTAAAGGCAGTCCTTAGCAAAGACAAGTGCCAAATTTGAGAGTCTAAAAAACAAATTCCACAGTTTCTTGAATCTCCAAAATGAGCACACATTTACATTTTGAATGTTAACACAGTACTTTCAGTTTGCCTTTTAATGAGACAGAATAATACTAAGAAAAGTTTGTAGTCACAAGACTATGAAATTGAAATTTTAAAAAGCGGTCTAATGGACTTGTCATTGTAGGGGCCCAGTTTTGAAAAGAAATCATGAGTTGAGCAACCATGAAGTTAAACTCTCAGTACAATGAGGAAAAGCTACAATGAGATTTAAATAGAAGTGGGAGGTACCTTTCTGTCTTTGGTATCCAACACACTCTTACGATAATAGAAAACTAAAAAAGAAAAAAAAAAAACCTAATGGAAGTTTTAAAACCCTAATTAATTTCTGTGTTTTCCTACTATGAAAGGAACCCTGGTGGGGCAGTGGTTAGGCACTTGGCTGCTAACCGAAAGGTCGGCATTTCCAACCCACCAGTCATTCCACGGGAGAAAGATGTGGCGGTCTGCTTCTGTAAAGATTACAGCTGTGGAAGCCTTATGGGGCTATTCTACTCAGTCTTACAGGGTCACTATGAGTCAGAATCAACTTTATGACAATAGGTTTGGTTTGTTTTTTATGGACACCTAAATAAATAGAAATTATACAGCCATGACCCTTCCCCTTCCCTCCAAAAAAACATCAGTTTGTCAGCACATTTACATGCAGACTACAAACAATAAATAGAAGATGGAGAAAGTACTGTCAAAAGATCACTATTTAAACCAATAAGTAATTAAAGCAAAGACCAGGCCCTGTTTTATAAAATGGGTATAAAACAAACTTTATGCTTAAAGAAATATCTTGGCTGGACATATTTTCTTTATATTTACACTAGTTTTCATTTAATAATGACAAAAGGAGTAAAATTTTTCCTAACTGTTAACACAGAATATGGGTGAAAACTTTTAAAGCAACAAATGAATAAACATGAAAATGTAATATTTTAATTAAAATAAAAAACAAATTTAGAGTCTAGAGTTGTATGGGTTTTTGAACTCATTTAGTCCAATCATCTTACTTTGTAAAGGAAGAAACGGAGGCCCAGAAGAATGCTACCTGCCCGGGGTCACACATTTACAAAGCAAGGGCTGAGCCCAGAATTCTTGAATCCAAGACTCATTCTTTTAAGACAAGCAAATTATGGTCTGTGGATTACATCCAGCCCACCATCTGTTTTTGTTTAGCCTGAATTGTTTATACATTTTTAAGTGGTTGAAAAAAGTTTTTAAGGAAAGTATTTTTGTAATATATTAAAATTACATGAAATTCAAATTTCAGTGTCTGTAAATACTGTTTTATTGAAACATAGCCATACACATTCATTTGTATATTGCTTTCAGCTGCTTTTGCACTATCAGAGCAGAGCTAAGTGTGACAGAGACCGTATTGCATGCAAAGTCAGAAATATTCACTATCTGCCCCTTTACAGAAAAAGTTTGTCGACCCTGTTTTAAGACACGAGTTTGAGAAATAAATTCTGAAGCCAGCATTCCAAATTCACTAGTTAAAAAAATAAACTGTACATAATTTCTGATTCATCTGTCTTTCTATCTATATTCAAAAAACTCTTTGTATTAGTTACTATGGTCACTGTAACAAAGTACCACAAACTGGATGGTTTATAAGAATAGAAACTTACTGTTGCACAGTTTTGGAGGCTGAAAGTACAAATTCAGGGTGTTTGTAGAGGCACGCTCTCTCTGAGGGCTCTAGGGAAAGATCCTTTCCTGTCTCTCCCAACTTCTGGCAGCCCCAGGTGTTCCTTGGCTTGTGGCCGCAGGACTCCTATCTGCCTCTGTCTTCATGTGGCCATCTTCTCTCCATGTGCCTAGGTCCCTTTTATAAAGACATGGCTCAGCTTGGATAACTGATAACATCTCTAAAGACCCTATTCCCAAACAAGGAAGGTTACATTCACAGATACCAGGGGTTAGGATATCAACATATCACTTTGGGGGACATAATTCAATCCATAACAGTCCTTTAACACTTATTCTCTCCACTCTTCAGCCTTGAATCATTCTTTTTTCAAGCAAATTAATTTGGTTGCATGGAACACAGACAATTCAAGTGAGTTTAAGCAAAGGACAATGGACTATGGTTACACGTGGAACTATGGAAATCCAGAAACAGAAGATATAATATTCTGGTGTAAAAAGTTATGAATATAGCATGTAATCCTACAGAAAAACAGGGATTTGAGAAATGAGTTAAAAATAAAGTCAGAGGAGTAGGTTGTGTATTTTTCTTTTTAAGTGAAAGAATAATAATAGAGAAGAAACTGCCTAACTGATGTTAGCACATAGGATGTCTCCAAATTTGAGAACTCTGATCTTTGGTGGCCCTGGATCTGAAGCTTTTCTTTCTAAGAGAAGCTTTTAATAATAGTGAATGAGTTTGTAAATGCAATAATAATTTATACTGAAATTCAAAAAAGAATCATCGTTCAATGGAATTTTTATTTTTTCCTTCACAAAATTTGTGACCAACATAATCCAGAATTTGTAACAGATAAGGTGAAGAGTTTCAGATGTTAAAACACTGAGGTAAATATTTCAGGTAACATCTCCACCTAATAGGATTAAATCTACATTTCAAGTTAAAAATAAATATGATTTTACAATACTATGTACTCCTTTGCGTTCCATAGTTTATCATTTTTTAAAGTGTACTTTTAATAAAATACATATTATAACATAATCAGGCCCATTCTAGACTTTATATGTATACTCTACCAATAAAATTCAAAATAGTGGTGGCTATAGAACAATGAAAAGTTAACCTAAACTCAGCTTTTTCAAAATGATTATACCTAGACTCAATAAAGAAACAAAGACAAATATTTAAGTCTGTATATCTAATTGTAGATTTTTTAAACTGATTTCGGTAACTAGAATAATAATAAGTTGTCACACATAATGTTATAGTTTTTGAAGTACAGAATATGCTCACCTATATTGTAAATAGTAAAACTGGTCCTCTTTTAACGGAGCACCAAAATACGTGACAATAGTGATTATATGTCTATTCCATAATATCACTTAAACATATCCATCTCTTTCTGACATATAAATAACACAAAATAGCATTATTCTTCCTAAAAGAAACGGACTATATGAAAGTTCAACATATGGGGAAATAATAACATGCCTACAAAAATAAAAGGAGAACCTCTTATGATATGACATTAAATTCTAGATCTGAAGTTGTTCTGGGAATAGTTATTTACACTGCTGGTAAATTTCATATTAGAGGTCCTAGTCTATTGAGTACTTTCCTCCTATTCCCATCATAAGAAAAAATAAATAAAACACATAAAATAAACACTTCTCTAAATACAAAAATCCTGTCCTGGACTTCTAATATCTCTGTGTTAAAAATCCCTCAAACCGCCTCTTCCTGTAATAAAATATCTATATATATTCATAGTTATCTAATCATTTATACCATTGTTCTGCTGGCTTTCTTTTATTGTAAATTTTATAAGAAAGATTTTAAAACCAATTTGTTCAAAAAGAAGAGCTGATATTTTCTGGAGGATTTGTAGAGAAAATCTGTGCCAGCAGTTCATAAAACATTATTTTATTAAATCTAAACATATTTTAACACAGAGTTGGACTTAAATGATTTAGATCATTCTATTTTTCATGTGGCATATGTTTATCTTAGCGTTAATATAACATTACAAAGAAATGTAAGACACGTCAATGAACAATCAAATCCTGTCTTTATTGCACAAATTTGAGTTTATCATTCACCATATTCACCCCTATCCTCTACCTTCCTTCTCCAACATAGCTACTTACTGGAAAAGCTCAATATCAACATAGTTTACCAGGCACAAGAAACTTCTGTTAGTCCTCTCCATACACATGCCAATAAAAGACTCTCTATCTATATAAGATACATAGAAATATTCTAGTAATTCGGGTATTTACACATTGTGTGTGTGTGCCTGTGTGCATATAGGGGCCCTGGTGGCACAGTGGTTAAAGCCCTTGGCCGCTAATAAAAAGTTCAGGGGTTGGAACCCACCAGAGGCTCTGGAGGAGAAGGACGTGGCAGTCTGCTTCCGTAAAGATTTAGAGCCTTGGAAACCCTACCCTGTACTAATGGTCACTGTGAGTGGAAATTGACCTGATGGCAATGGGATATACGTAATCATATTTAATCATTTTATTTGATATTATAAAATATCAAGTTCAGAAGTTTCTGCCTTTCTGCAAATATTTGCCCTCACAAATATTTGAGACAATTCGAAATATTTGGCTTAATTTTTGTGATTATCAATTCCTATTAAAGCAAGAGAACCTCAAGGGATACAAGAAGAAAAACTATCACAAAGTGGTATGTACAAAAACAAGAACTGTGACCATACTGAACTTGATAATTTTTTTGGAATGTTATGTGCATTGAATAAAGACAATAAGTTTGCCAGCCCAGCTGGTTTAACCAGCCTACTTTCTTCCACCCAGGTCGTGAATGAAACAAATAGCTGCTGCCTTTTCTCTCCCAATATAAATTCTCACTCACTCTATACAAGTAGGCTGGTATAACAAATGTAATTTTCTTTTAGACAGCAGAAACCTAAGTCCTCCCCAGTCCCACAAATTGGGAGTACCCTGTGCCGTTAAGTCGATTCCGACTAGTAGAGTAGAATAAAACGTAGGGCTCCGCCATGTTGCTTTGGCTTTTGCCATTAGCATTATATTTATATTTATCTACTTTCAGAAAGTTCAAATACTCAGAAAAGTAAATAAGTGAGAGAAGAGTAAAGTTTAAAACTTACCCCTCGAACTTACACAAATCTAACTGAATGAATTGTTTCTTGTCAGTTATTTTGCTTAGCACCTTATCCAATGTGAAATGTGGGGAGGTTTTCTGGGAGACCCTACACTGTTTTTGTTCTAACACACATGTAACTTAGTAAGATTGTCCACAGGATTTTAAAATTTTCAGATTATGTATTCAAAACATTCCCTACAAATTTTGTGTCTTTTATGTACAAGGGATAAGCAGACAGTGTTAAAAAATCAAGACACTGAGGGAAAAATAAAATGGGGGAAGGGGCCAAATAAGGCAAAATCAGGAAACACATTGTCCATTGTGACAAACAATCAATCATGAACCTTTGTTTGGAATTCCTCTCAATAGGCCAGGCACAGGTTTTTGTTTGCAGAGCTTTTTTTTTTTTACTCAGTGACAAGCAGGTCCCCCTGTTAGCTAACTATGATCCTTACCCATGTGATTCTTTCATTAACTGGTGGTTGTCTATCACAGAAATATAGTCTTTGGGGAACTCTTTTCTCTATCGAGCACGTTTTTCAAAAGAGTGGACATAATTTTTTTCTCTAACTTTCTAGCTTATTTTTGTCACTTGGTCAGTTTTGTGTCAAAATGTTAATGTCTATTTTCAAGAAAAATAAAGCTTCCCTTTTTTTTTTAATGTAATAAGTTGAGTCTCCTATCCCTTGGTTCCTTAACCAGGTGGTCTACATAAAGTTTTATATAGAGATAAAGACATAGACATAGGTATATATACAGATATAGGAGCCCTGGTGGCACAGTGGTTAAGAGCTCAGCTGCTAACCAGAAGGCCAGCAGTTCAAATCCACAAGCCAATCCTTGGAAACCGTATGGAGCAGTTCTACTCTGTCCCATACTGTCACTATGCATTGGAATTGACTCAAAAGCAATGGGTTTTATAGGTATACATATATATTTTTTTTAAAAAATGGTTTTCTGAGGCATTGTGCGTTGTTTTCTCTGGGCCCAAAGGTTTATAGTGTTTGCTGACATTTTCCATGCTATGTGACTGACTTGTGATTTGGGGAATTAACTGTTCAGAGTGGGTGAGCCAAAGAGCAGGATCTCATTCAAGGTTCTTCTGGAGGCTCCGTTAGTAATCTGTGGTCGCTGTGGGCATCAGGAGTGGAAATTGTAGGTCCATTGTGGTCTGTGGGAGTAAGATGATGATGACTGTCATGCAATCCTCCATATTATGGCTGAATCACAGGAAGATACTCAGACCTGATCTGCCCTCAGACAGTAAACTCTCATGGCCCTGGTGACAGACCTAGAACCTGAATGTGGTGCAGTGGAAAGAATGTGATCCTTGAAGTCTAGCAGTTGACTCTAGGTCCCACTTCTAAATCAGAGTTATAAACTTTGACAAGGTATTTAAACTCTCTGAGTTCTAACAGTTTTTATTAAAGAAAAATGACGCTGATGTCATGAAGTTGCTGTGAGGAATCAGATCCTGCTCTTTGGCTCACCCACTCTGAACAGTTAATTCCCCAAATCACAAGTCAGTCACATAGCATGGAAAATGTCAGCAAACACTATAAACCTGAGGGCCCAGAGAAAACAATGCACAATGCCTCAAAAAAACATTTTTTAAAAAATATATATGTGTATACCTATAAAACCCATTGCTGTTGTGTCGATTCCAATGCATAGTGACACTATAGGACAGAGTAGAACTGCTCCATACGGTTTCCAAGATCATGTATGGAAAGTGGCTGACACATAGTAGGTACTTGTAGAGAGTACCTTCTCACAGTTAAGCACTAGACTACCAATGAAAAGGTTGCCAGTTTGAACCTACCCAGAGGCACCTCGGAAGAAAGACCAGTCGACTTCTGAAAGGTCCCAGCCTTGAAAACCCTGTGAATCAGTTCTACTCTGCACACATCATGAGTTGGAATTGACAGCAACTGTTTTTTGTCTTATTTTTTCTTTGCTTGTGTTTTAGGTGTTTAGGAAAGAGGAGTTTAAGAAAAACTAGAAGGCCATTCTCCATTTTCAAGAGATCATGAAAGGAACTTTTTAAAGATTGCATTTCCTGTTAGTTAACCAATGACATTAATGTTGTTGTGTGCCATCTAGTCAATTACGACTCATAAAGACCCTATAAAACAGAGTAGAACTACCCGACAGGGTTTTCTAGGAGCCCTGGTGGCACAGTGGTTAAAGTGCTTGGCTGCTAACCAAAAGGTCGGCAGTTTGAACCCACCAGACTCTCAGCAAGAGAAAGATGTAGCAGACTGCTTCTGTAAAGATTTACAGGCTTGGAAACCCTGTAGGGTGGCTATGAGTCAGAGTCAACTCCACGGCAGTGAGTTTGGGTTTTTTGTTGTTTTGTTTTTTAATCTTTACAGACGCAGATAACTGCGTCTTTCTCCTGTGAATCTGCTGGGTGAGTTCCAACCGCCAACCTTTCAGTTAGCAGCCAAGTGCTTAGCCACTGTGCCACCAGGGTTCCTTAATTGACTTTAATATGAGAGGAAAATGTATTAACATGGTAAGAATATGCACAACCAAGGTGGTCTAGAATCATAAGGGAGGGAACTGTAGCACAGTATGACTGGAGTATTCATGGAGAGACATGGAATAATAGGAAATAAGACTTGAGAGGGTGGCCATTTACCTAAGAACAGCGTTGAAGAGTTTTAAAGAGGAGAGTTAATTGTGTCAGATTCAGATTTTAAATAGATAACTCTGGAAGAATGGAACTTAGATGGGAATAGTAAACAAAAATGAGGGAGGAAAGCAAAATATTCAATAGCTGACCTAAGGAATAACATCAATTCAGATCGTATATGCAAATTTCTTACTCGATTAGTCACATTATACGTTTCATTCAGGGTCCTTGGACTACTTCTCACTTCCTTGAGAGATTCCTGGCAACACCAGCTTTGTGACCACGGGCCAGTTACTTAACCTCTCTATACATCAGTTTCGTCATCTATAAAATAGAATGATACTACCAAAAACAAACAAACCCATTGCCATCTCATAGTGCCAACTCATAGTGACCCTACAGGACAGGGTAGAGCTTCCCCATAGGGTTTCCAAGGAGTGCCCGGTGGATTCAAACTGCCGACATTTCGGTTAATAGCAGAACTCTTAACCACTATGCCACCAGGCTTTCCAGAATGACACTAATAGCTACTTACTATGATTGATTGGTCAATGTGGGTGTCTCAAACAGTTAAGGACTTGACTACTAGCTGAAAGGTTGGTGCTTTGAACCCATCCAGAGGTGCCTCAGAAGACAGGCCTGGCTAACTGCTTCTGAAAAGTCACAGCCTTGAAAACTCTATGGAGCAGTTCTACTCTGCAACACATGGGGTTGCCATGAGTGGGAATCCACTCTCGATGACAACTAACAACAACAACCAGATTGATTGTGGGGATCAAATGAACTAATTCTTGAAAATTCTTGTAAAGCACTTACAATAATGCATCATACTGTGTTTGACTAAAGTTATCACTACTATTTTAGTATAGTATGGAAGTTAGAGTCAGAGTGGAATTCATATATCTGGCTCCAACGCTTAATGCATGAACGTTGGCAAACTACTTCAATTCTCTGCATCTCACAAATCCTCTTCTAGAATATAAACAGAAGTCTACCCCATAGTGTTTAAAAGAATAAAAATGTAAGTCAAGGGCTTGGAACACGTTCATTGAGGTGGGGAAAAAAGGAATGCTAAATGTGATAGGCATAAATAGTATCACTGGAAGGAAGAAAATGGTTTTCGTCTCACCTACCTAGGTTAGGTGAATTTAGACTTTAAACATTCCTTGTTTATAACTAGGGAATGATAGTCAGGACCTTGGAGATTATAGTTCAATTAATATTTAATGGGGATGAGATGCAGCAGTAAGTAATAAAATACAACACTAATATGTTGTTATATTAGGCCATGAATAAAATGCCCATGTTTTCTGGACCTAAAAGCAGGACATGTGGTGTTATAATAGACTTTTTTTCCTCCATGCTCATTTTGCAAACCTAATTATATAAAAATAGTTCAAAATGTGAATTACATTTAATTATACATTTAGAGACTTTCCTTTATTAAAAGAGAACATTTCTGTGAAATATGGACTGCTCTGGAACATATAGAATATACAATCACCAACCAAAGAAGAATTGAACACTTAAATAGGAAACATATAAAAACATAATTTTAGTCATAAAACCTTCATCCATTTCATGAAAAACACATGTATTTCACTGGGACTGAGCTCAACTTAGTTGTTAGAAGTATATACCTGAACTTTGGAAATAACGCTGTGACTTAACATAACTTTCAGTGAGCTTTCATGGCCTTGGTGACAGGTCTAGAACCTGAATGTGCAGCAGTGGAAAGAATGTGATCTTTGAAGTCAAATGGTTGATTCTAAGCTCCACTTCTAAATCAGAGTTAAGAACTTTGACAAGGTATTTAAACTCTGTGAGTTCCAACAGTTTTTATTAACAAAAGAAAAATGATGCCCATGTCATGTTATATGTATGTTATACCTTGAGATACTAACACTAGTTAGAGAATTAGTTCTTTCCCATACCCAGTCTTGGCATTCACAATCCAGATACTACTTTTACCATAAGATACCACTTGGTCTAGAGAAGCTTTGAGTAATATAAAATTTTTGTTGTAACTTTTTTTCATTTTTTGCTTCTTTTCCTTTCCTCCCCGCCCACCGCACCCCCCCCCCCCCCCCCCCGCCGAGAAATGTGGAACCTGCATAGTTTCCTTTTAAAAGCTGTAAACTAATTGCAGGGGGCTTTCTGTGCTAATAATATTTTTTTTGAATTATACCCTCACCTGTTACTAGTCCTAGATTTTATGAAACTATTTTAAAAATTGTACTATGATATATTGTAATATTTTTCACAAGTTTATTTGGTGTGTATTATACCAGATGGAGCCCTGGTGGCATAGCATTTAAGAGCTTGGCTGCTAACCAAAAGGTCTGCGGTTCAAATCCACCAGCCACTCCTTGGAAGCCCTATGGGGTAGTTCTACTCTGTTCTCTAGGGTCGTTATGAGTCGGAACCAACTCAACGGCACCTAACAGCAACATTATACTACACAAGCAGAAATATCCAAAACTTAGGTTGCTCAGCTTTTAATGTCTCTAGTTACATAAGAAAACTTTCATGTGTGATTAAACTATATGGTTGAACTACGACTGTCATTTAAGTTGATTATAATTTCTTGAATGTGGATTCATTGATATTCTTAGAATATACATATATGTGATGAAATCATCTGAAGAAAACTTTAAATGGGAAAAATTTCCTGTCAGACAAAAGCAAATGCTTGAGATAATGACTCTATTGCACTGATTTTAATAATGAGCATGATTACCATTTTTAAAAGTGTTATCCTTTAAAAAAAAGAAATTAATATGCCTCTTTCCCATGCATTGAATTCACTCAAATACTTTCAACAGTTATCCTGGGCAACAAAATTTATTCTACTGAATTATTCTATTCCAAGTTCCAGTGAAAATAAAATTGATCACACAGCTAAGCCACGGTCACTGTAATTTAGTTGCTCCTTGAAGTTATATCTTAAATGTCATCTGCATTGTCTCAAATATAAAGTATAGGATAGCTCTCTGTTCCTTCTTCTTTGCTCTTATTTTACTGCTGCTTAAAACTTTCAATTAATTTCACTCATTTATTTAAAGCTTTGGGTTTACTATAAAACAGAAAACCGAACCACACAACTTCAGTGACACTAATTCAGCTGGTCACTGAATCTTTACCTTTGCCAGAAAAGCAAATCGTCAACGAACTACATCTGGCATGCCATTTACAAAAGTTTGTTTGAAGAGGAAAACAACATTTGTGTGTCATGTTTTAATGACTCACATATCAAAAATCTTGGAGTTGCAATAAATTTTTACCCTACCCACAACTTCAAAGTAGAACTCCTTAAAATCACTTTATTGGATTTGTAAAAAATCTATTTCAAATGATATCACTAAGAAGTACACAAGAGAAAAAGGTGTAACAAAGGATATGACACATATAATCAAGCAATAATACCAACAACAACCAAAAAGTATGTGTGTTATTATGTATGCATGTATACATGCATAGGAAACCCTAGTGGTGTAGTGGTTAAGTGCTACGGCTGCTAACCAAAGGTTCAGCAGTTTGAATCTGCCAAGCACTCCTCGGAAGCTCTATGGGACAGTTCTAATCTGTCCTATAGGGTCGCTATGAGTCAGAATCGACTCGATGGCACTGTTTTTTTTTTTTTATATCTATTTTTTTTATATATATATGCATATATGAGTATGGCTATGTATGTGTGTGTACATGTGTGTGCACATATAAGTGTATATGTATGCATATACACATGTATCTGTGTTTACACATATATATTCGTCTATATAATAAACAGCATAAGGAGCACAGTCATGGAGACTTCTTAGACATAACCAAACGTGTTGCAGGAGTGATTTTCTGGGTTTGAAGGCTTAGGACTGTAGTCTCATGGGACAACTCAGTCAACTGGCATAATATAGTTCATAAAGTTTATGTTCTACATCCTAGTTTGGTAAGCAGGGTCTGGGAACTTAAAAGCTTGCAAGTGGCCATCTAAGATACAGCTATTGGTCTCTTGTCCAGAGCAAAAGAGAAAGAAGGAAACAAAGACTCAGAAAAGAAACTAGTCTTATAGGACTAATATTCTACATGAACCATTTACCTCATCCACATGCCTCATCTACCCTGAGACCAGAAGACCTAGATGGTGCCCAGCTATCACTAACAACTGTTCCAATCAGAGCCACAATAGATGGATACTGATAGAATGTGAGAAAAATATGGAACAGAACTCAAATTCTTAAAAAGTCCAGACTTACTGGGCTGGTTGAGACTAGAAGACTCCCAGAGACTATCACCCTAAACCCTGAAGTGAAACTATCCCCTGAGGTCATCTTTTAGCTAAATAACAGATTGGCTCATATAGTAAAGAATATTATCTGTTAGTACTGTACACCTTTAAAAACTCATATACATGAGACCAAATTATGACCAAATACTCTAAAGCAAAGATGAAAGTGTAAGGTGACAGGGAAACGAGATTACTGGAAACAAAACATCCAAAATGGAGCTAATGAAAATGTTGACACATTGTGAAAAATGTCACCAACGTCACTGAACAATTTGTGCAGTAATTGTTAAATGGGAGCCTAATTTGCTGTGTGCACTTTCCTGAAAACACAGAAAATATTATTTTAAAAAAATCAATTTCTGCAAATTTCCAGAAATGTGTCTACTATATGAAGTGAGCTAATGCTATAACTGAAGAATCATTGAGGTGTGACACTGATTTGGTTGTGACATTTGTGGTTTGATTGATTAGCAGGTTCTGTTTGACTCCTGTTGTCATGATCCACAGAGTGTCAAAAGTAAGTCACAGGCTTCAACCCCAGAATCCTGAAGACCTGGATTTACTGGTCAGGCAATCAACTAGCAATGTCTAGAAGGCAGTTTAAGACATTAAACAGCTCTTTAAATTTGACAAAGCACTTTTATAGTTATAATCTCATTTGATCTCCACAAAATCCATATGAACTGGTCGGCAGAATAGATATTATCAAGCTCATATTATAAATGAGAAGATTTTGGGAGAGAAACTATAGATTTGAGAAGAATAAAAAAATATATTGATCTTACTGTTTTTACACCACCATTCTGGTGGGTGAATATTTTGAACCGTAGCTTTGACATTTAAACACTTTGACTTGCTCTTTATGAATGCTAATATTTTATCTTTGTAGAAACATTGATGAACTTTTACTGGGAACTTACTTTTTAGAGTGAATAGTTTTTACTCTTTTTAGAGTAAATAGTTTAATTCCATGATCAGCTTCCTATAAACTGTACTTAAATAACTTTCTTTTTACCATTGTCATTTTTCCTTTACTGAAAATATTTTTTATTGGGATCAACTATTTCTAAATTTTAAAAGGAAGGTTTTATTAATCTATAATTTTTTTCCACATCAAAACTTCTTAGTGATTATACTGTCTAATTGTTGTTTGTGGTTATTATTCTACCAAGAAAATTTTTCCTGAATTTAGTATTACCCAGAAACCCAGTGCCGCCGAGTCGATTCCGACTCATAGAGACCCTATAGGACAGAGTAGAACTGTAGTATTATCAATAAAAATTTCAGTGGTATTTTATTCTTTGTCCAATTTTAGTCAACAGCAATTTTTCACTATGGTTTTAACCAGTCTCATATTTACTCTGTGTTGATTGTTTTTAGCAAGTTCACTTACCAGTCAAAATGTGTTTTGGGTTTAAAATGGTAGCATCGAAAACAGCTTGCTTTGAATTGGAGCCTATCTGCATTTAAGTGATACTTAGGGCAAAATCTTGAGTAATGGTCATCTTAGACAGCAAAAAGAGAAATGAATCAGAGAAGGATATAGAGATCACTAAATTTTAAGTCTGGTTTATGGGAAATCTCTAGAAACCAATATTTCTTCAACAAGTTATATTTTCTACACCGTTGCACTTCCTTTATGTGAAGAAGTAATGAGTGAAACGTACGCTCTCCAACCAACAGGCATGAAGTCGAAATCCTTTATTGGGTTAGGTATAAGGTATAATTACTGGTATAAAGAATTTCAGATGAAAAGTTTAGCATTGAAAAAAAGATGGAACCAGTTGCAATTAACAAAAGATGTCCACTTGAATTGCTGAGCAACATTATCTCTCAGTAGCTATATTCAAATTTTGTTAAAACACCATTCAAATCTTCTAAGTCCTTAGACTAGTTTCTGCACTTTTTCAAGTATAATAATTCCATACTTTTTCTAAAAATATCTCTAATCTTTTAGCAACATTAACGGCATTCATTATTTAATATATAGAGCTTATGGCATTAAGATAATTAGTGAAATGACACCAAGAGAAAATAAGTGACAGTTTTGACCCAGAAAGACAGTAACGTAGAGGTTAAGAGTACAGGTTTTAAAGCCACACCGATCTGGATATCAGTGCTTCCTCTACCGCATTCAAATGTTTCCAGCCACTAGTGAGATGTCTGATGTGAGGCATTCTCCCTCTTTAGACCTCGATTTCCCCGTCTGTTAAATGAAATAAGGAAACCCTGGTGGCATAGTGGCTAAATGCTGTGGCTGCTAACCAAAGGGTCGGCAGTTCAATCCGCCAGGTGCTCCTTGGAAACTCTATGGGGCAGTTCTACTCTGTCTTATAGGGTCGCTATGAGTCGGAATCGGCTCAACGGCACTGGGCTTTTGGTTTGGGTTTTAAATGAAGATAGTCGTAGTTACGGAACACCTGGTGGCATAGTGGTTAAGTGCTACAGCTGCTAACCAAAAGTTGGCAGTTGGAGTCTACCAGGCACTCCTTGGAAACTCTAGGGGGTCAGTTCTACTCTGTCCTATAGGGTCGCTATGAGCCAGAATCAACTGGACAGCACTGAGTTTAGTCATAGTTTCTACTTCATAGGTTCTTGTGATGATTAAGATAATGTATACAGAGCAGTTAGGCCCGTGCAAGCAATATATTAGATACCTAATAAATATTATTTTTGGAAAAAACAATATGTGTTTTAAAAAAGTTTAAAATATTTAAATCACTACAGATGAAAAGTTTTTGCACTGAATTGTATGTTTTTGATATTTTCATAGGCATTGCTTTCTATTAGCATAAACATGATCTGTAGAATCTAGAAAATGGTGCTATAAAACCCCACAGTCCTACATGTTACAAAAAATACGATATTTAAAAAATATACTTGCTAAGGAAGAACATAGAATTGTTTATGCAGATATATTCTAGTAGAACTGGTTTTGTGTAAATGTATAGTTTAGTAAATGTATAGTGAGAGATATCAGATATTTCCCACATTGTGCTTTAAATTCAGTGATGGTCAAATTATCATTGTAGACCACATATAAGATCTTACAAAGCAAATATTGTCATTTTTTTTTGTAAAATACAGCATGAATATTGACCACAGAAGTCTTTAGAAAGTTTTTTGGTGCCTGTGAGCTGCCTAGAGTTTCAGTTCCACAGTATACTACAGAATATTTCTTAGCCTTTATGTACACAGAGGAAACCCTTGGTGGCATAGTGCTTAAGAGTTACAACTGCTAACCAAAAGGTCAACAGTTCAAAACCACCAGGCGCTCCTTGGAAACTCTATGGGGCAGTTCTACTCTGCCCTATAGGGTCACTATGAGTCATAATTGACTCAACGGCAATGGGTTCAGTTGGTTTGGATGTACACAGAGAGTCATTTTAGTATCAAGAAAGATAAATTACGAAAACATGTTGAAGAAGAAGAATTAAGACTGTTCAGAAATCAACCTAATCTTGCAGTTTTTCTATTAATCCATTATACTCTCACGGAGTTGTGAATGGATATCAGAATTAGAGCCAAATTTAAGAAGCTCTGCATTTTTAATTACTCCTCAAAGAGTAGTTAGTTTGCCATATAAGCCCAATTTTACCTGGGCTGGCTGGGTGATAATATCAATATCTAATAAACACATTTTTAAAATAGATCAAGGTGATAAAGAACAGATTCAGTAAGAAAGGGGAAAATAAACTACTGAAATAGACAATTGTTTTCAAAATAGTTATTTCTAATTACAGTAAAGCCTCATTGATATATTTCACCCTTGGGGAAAGCAATGTGAATTGAGGGGGGAAAAAAGTCTACTAAATATAGACTTTAATAAATGCAGATGTATTACTTTCAAATTCACACTATAAATTTAGCTGCTAATAAAAGTACTTCTAAGTAACAGACTTACATGGCATGCTTTAATAAATAGTTGGGAATCATTTGAAATTAGTTAGACCCATTTATATCACACAGTGTGTTAAAATCTTTAAGAACAGCTTGGTTAAAAGCCTCAAGCAATCTTGTTTACACTATTAGCAAATCCTTGCTTCATAGATCATACAAAAGTAAATTTCAGCCTAGCCTAGTTCAAATTATCATAAATTCTGAATTATGTTTAGAATTGTAAAGCTGGAAAGGGCCTCAGAGATCTTCCAGTGAAGTCTACAATAATGAGGTTTTCCTGGCTGTTACACCTAAAATGTACGCCATATGTATAAAAAAATTCTAGATATTGTTGACTATTTTCAATAATGTTAGTGACATTGTATTGTTACTTCAAAATGGTGTGTGTTTTCATAGTTAATAATTTTACATGATATTCATGGATGTTTTGTCAGGATGATTTAAAGTCATTAGCAGTGTTTTATGTTGTTTTTGTTATTTGTTTTTATCAGTTGTTTTCTTGTTCTACCCTGTCCTAAAAAGTTCAAGAATAATAGTCTTCACACTAATAATTTGAATAGATATTTTATAGACTGCCATAGCCAACAATTTTCAAAAAGTTGTAAAAAGTCAAAACAGAACTATTACACAGATCTAAAATCACTAGTGGTTGGAGCCACCATGTGGCTTCCTAAACACATGAGAGAAAGCTTAGAATTTCTCTCCTGTACTCTGTTCTGCTTAGGTGTGTTTTTTATTGGGAGGAAATCAGAGAAACATGCACATGCAACACTGCTGAACTACACACAGCAATTTCCACGAAACAGTTTCTGTCCTTGCTAACCTCCCCTAACTGCACATTCTAGTTCTCAGACTTTTCTGGAAACTTAAAGAAAAATTATCAAAATATCCCATCATTTCCAGGAGGAAGAAGTAGGTCTTTTGTCATTTGGGTACCATCTGCCCAGTTAAATTGCTCCTTCATGTAACCTACTTTATTTATCCATGTAATAAACACTTATTAAGCAACAACCAGGTGCCCGGCATATGCTATGCTGCCAAGAAGAATGCAAAAGAAATGTTAGACACAATTTCTGACCTCCAAGAGTTTCGAGTCCGATCATTAAGAAAAACATACACTTATAAACCAGCTAAATTACAATGCATAAAAACGTGCAATAAATGCCAAAGGAGTAACACAATTAATATTAAAAGAAAGCGTAGAATAGACATAGATATAGATTCAATGTCAGGAAGGTACCCTATAGAAGATAAATCTAGATCTTGACCTATTAGAATAAGTAGGATTTTCTGGACTGATGGGATACTAGAAATATCCAAGTGTAGGAAAGTAAAAAAAAAATTTTTGAACACAAAATGAATATTCTCTCTGCATTGTCCATCATGGAGGACATTAGCCATACATGACTAAGTTTAAATATGAAGTGATTAAAATTAATCAAATTAAAAATGTACTTTCCCAATTGCACTAACAACATTTCATGTGCACAATAGGCACATGTGGCTAGTGGTTAGAATATTAGACAACACAGAGAAGATTTCCATCATCCTAGAATGTTCTCTTGGACTGCTGTGTGTGTGTTACTCAATTCACAGCAAGTTGAACCTAAAGGAAGTTGAAGAAGCTCAGTTCGGGTCACAGAAAATTTAATTGTTAGTGACCCAAAGCAAAAAAAAGAATCCTGCATGGGAATTCTGTTATGGATCCAAAGCATATTTCAGCACTTTATGAAGCCCATACACTGTATAGAAATTTACTTCTACAGGAGAATGGATCAATTAATATGAGGGACATAGGATAGAAGGAGGTAGAAAAGGGGGGAAGAAATTGACTAGTTTATTTGAAGATACAATGTTCACAAAGGTGAACTAGTATAAAAATTTAGCAATGTCCAAGGTTAAGAGCCACCACGTGTCTGTTTTTCTTACTATGGTAGCTTGGGGGTTGCTGTGATACTGGAAACTTTACCACTGGCATTTCAAATACCAGCAGAGTCACCCTTGGTGGGCAGATTTCAGAGGAGCTTCCTGACTAAGACAGGCTAGGAAGAAGGGCCTGGCCATCTACTTCCAAAAAAAAAAATTAGCCAATGAAAACCTTATGAATAGCAGTGGAACACTGTCTGATATTGTGCTGGAAGATGAGACCCTCAGGTAGGAAGGCACTGAAAATATGACTGGGGAAGAGCTACCTGCTCAAAGTAGGGTTGAGCTTAATGACCTGAATTGAGCCAAGCTTTCTGTGCCTTCATTTGCTAATGTGACACAATTCAAAATGAGAAGAAACAGCTGCAAACATCCATTAATAATTGGAACATGGAATGTATGAAGTATGAATCGAGGAAAATGAGAAGCTTTCAAAAATGAAATAGAATGCATAAGTATTGATATTCTAGGCATTAGTGAATTGAAATAACTGGTATTGTCCACTTTGAGTCAGACAATCATAGGGTCTACTATGCCAGGAATACAAATTGAAGAGGAATGGCATCATGTTCATCATCAAAAAAGAACATTTCAAGATGTATCCTGAAGTGCAACTCTGTTAGTGATAGGATAATATCCATAAGCCTACAATGAAGACCAGTTAATATGACCATTGTTCAAATTTACACACCAATCAGTAACACCGAAGATGAAGAAACTGAAAATATTTACCAATTTCTGCAGTCCTAAATTGGTCAAACATGCAATCAAGATGCATGGATAATTACTGACAATTGGAATGCGAAAGTTGGAAACAAAGAAGAAGGATCGGTAGTTGGAAAATATGGCCTTGGTAATAGAAATGATGCTGGCAATCACATGATAGAATTTTGCAAGACCAATGACTTCTTCATTGAAAATACCTTTTTTCAACAGCATAAATGGCAGCTATCCACATGGACCTCACTAGATGGAATGCATAGGAATCAAATCAACTACATCTGTGGAAAAAGACAATGGAAAAGCTCAATATCATCAGAGCAAGACCAGGGGCCGACTGTGCAACAGACCATCAATTGTTCATATGCAAGTTCAAGTTGACATTGAAGAAAATTAGCACAAGTCCATAAGAGCCAAAGTACAACCTTAAATATATCCTACCTGAATTTAGAAACCATCTGAAGAATAGATTTGACACATTGAACACTAACAACCGAAGACCAGATGAGTTACAGAATGACATCAAGGGCATCATACACGAAGAAAGCAAGAGTTCATTAAAAAGACAGGAAAGAGAGAAAAGACTAAAATGGTTGTCAGAAGAGCCTTTGCAAGTTGCTCTTGAACATAGAGGAACTAAAGCAAAAGGAAGAAATGGTGAAGTAAAAGAACTGAACAGAAGATTTCAAAGGGTGGCTCAAGAAGACAAAGTGTTATAATGAAATGTGCCACCACTTGGAAATAGAAGACCAAAAGGGAAGAACACACTCAGCATTTCTCATACAGAAAGAACTAAAGAAATAATTTAAGACTCAAGTTGCCATATTGAAGAATTCTATGGGGAAAACATTAAACAACACAGAGAGCATCGAAATATGATGGGAGGAATACACAGAGTCACTGTACCAAAAAGAATTGGTCGACATTCAACCATGTCAGCAGATAGCATATGATTAAGAACCAATGCTACTGAAGGGAGAGGTCCAAGACGCACTGAAGGCATTGGCAAAAAACAAGGCTTCGGGAATTTATGGAATACCGATGGAGATGTTTCAACAGATGGATGTAGCTCTGGAAGTGCTCACTCGTCTATGCCAAGAAATTTAGAAGACAGCTACCTGGCCAACCAACTGGAAGAGATCCATATTTGTATTCATTCCAGAGAAAGGTGATCCAACAGAGTGAGGATATTACCAAACAATATCATTAATATCACACACAAGTAAAATTTTGCTGAAGATCATTAAAAAGTGGCTGCAGCAGTACATCAACAGGGAACTGCCAGAAATTCAAGTTGGATTCAGAAGAGGACATGGAACAAGGGATATCATTGCTGATATCACACGCATCTTGGCTGAAAGTAGAGAATACCAGAAAGATGTTTACCTGTGTTTTACTGCCTATGCAAAGGTATTCGACAGTGTGGATCTTAACAAATTACGGGTAACATTGTGAAGAATGGGAATTCCAGAACAGTTGGTTGTGCTCTTAAGGAGTGTATACATAAGCCAAGATGCAGTCTTGCCAACAGAACAAGGGGACACTATGTGGTTTAAAGTTAGGAAAGGTGTGTGTCAGGGTTGTATCCTTTCACCATACTTATTCAATACATATGTTCAGCAAATATTCTAAGAAGCTGGACTAAGGTGTGCCTGACCCTAGCCATGGTGTTTTCAATCACCTCTTGTGCATGTGAAAGCTGGACAATGAATAAAGAAGACCGAAGAAGAATTGATTCCTTTCAATTATGGTGATGGAGGAGGATACTGAATACACCATGGACTGCCAAAAGAATGAGCAAATCTGTCTTGGAAGAAGTATAGCCAGAATGCCCCTTAAAGCAAGGATGGCAAGACTTCATTTCACATCCTTTGAACATATTTTCAGGAGGGACTAGTTCCTGGAGAAGGACATCATCCTTGGTAAAGTAGGGGGTCAGGGAAAAAGAAGAAGACCCTCAAAGAGATGGGTTGACACAGTGGCTACAACAATGGGCTCGAGCATAACAATGATTGTGAGGATGGCTCAGGACCAGGCAGTGTTTCATTCTGTTGTACATAGAGTCACTATGAGAACCCACTCCACAGCACCTAACAACAACAAAGGCAAGAAATTGAAGAAAGGAACAATAAGGAAGCAATTTATAGGTTTGACTAATATTCCACCTTGCAAATAGCAAATAAGGTCTGAGATCTGCAGACAGATCAAGATAATGTCTTAGATTGCTGTAAACTTAGGGTAGTTCTTTTGTAAGAGTAGAGGAAATCAAAACTAAATGACTGGAAGAAAAAAGAGAAACTAACTGGAGCGTCAGGCGGATGGGTGTGGCAAATTCAACACATTCAGGCACTCAGGATGGTAAGGTTGAAAACCTGGAAAAGAAATTATTGTAAAGTAAGAAACACTTCTTGTACTATATTTCTGATGACCAGGGATCGCCAAGTATTCCTTGGCTCCCACCATTTTGGGGCAATGTGACCTTCCTCTCCTTTTTTTTAAATCAAGTTTGCAGATTTTCAAAGGATATCCTCTAGGTCCTGCCTAAGAGCCTTGTTTATTATTCATTTCTAAACATGATGCAATGTGGTAATATCCAATAGAGCCAAGACCACAGAAACACTCTCTGACCAAGTTATCTGTTGTGATTGCGATTTAATAGGCAACAGAAAGGGCCCAATTTGATGAATTAGAATCTTAATAAGCGCAAATTGACATTTACAACGTTGTCACAATCTCTGATGTAACTGATTGATTGATGAGGAATATTTGGGTTATGTTTTGTTTGTGTGTGTGTTGTCAATGGTACATAAAGCATTTTTTAAAAATATAGGGCAAATCTTAGAGTTGGTGGGATGCTGAGAGATAATATAGTGCACGATATTTATTTTAATAAGCAAAAGACTGGGGCTTAGAAAATTTAAATGACATCCGAAAAGTCACACAGCTTAACAGCAGTTGTAGACTTACAAACCGTGCATTCTATTTTCTAGCCCAGTTTCTGTTTTACTACACTATGATATTAGCTATCCTATTAATTCTAGTACCCAGTATTTTTTTTTTTATATTAGAAACATCAAGAGTCTGAGTTCTAATCTTAGCAACTCAAATAATATGTAATTTCAGCTAAGGTAATTAATTTCTTTAGCCACAAAACTAATGTGTGCCAAACAACATTTCTAAGCATTGTATAAATATACACTCATCCTCTTTATTTGTCTTCACACTTCACCAAGACAAGCATTATGCAGAGGAATGATCAGGTGCAAATAATTGGCCAACACAGACAGAAATGCTTCTTAATTCTTCCCCTTGTGGTAGAATGTTACACCAGTACTCTGAAGAACCACACCTGATAATATGCATACACTTTTATAGCCCTTTCCCACTCTAGCCTTGGCCATGTGACTTGCTTTGGCCAATGGGACAGTAGTAAATGTGATGTAAGCAGAAGCTAAATAAATACTTGCACGCTGCCTGTCTTCTTGGAACATTCTCTCTTGGAAGCCAGCTGCCATTCTATAATGAAGCTCAAGCTAGAGGGTAGCTTCATGGGGAAGACCCTGAAGGATGAGGGGCTGTCTTGGATGTTCCAGCCTCCAGAAACTCCCAACTGAATGCAGTTACATGAGTAATCTCAGCTATAGAAAAAAAAAGTAGAAAACTACCCACTGCCATTCCAAACCTGTTTCATAACTCCCACAGTGCCTTATGATATGGTAATCATGTAAACATAATAGAATCCTAGAAGTATAAAAATGTAATTTTTTTCCCTTAAACTGCAATTCTAGGGGTAATCCAGAATGTCAACTCATACATATATATATATATATTTGGATACTTAAACAAAGATTACATGATTGTCCTTTGAACTAACTAGTGCTTTCAGGCTTTACTGGATTTTATTTTTATCTTTATGCAATTTTTAAAAATCATGGAGTGTCAAAATGGACTTAGATGGAGCTTTTAATATACAATGTTTTTTTTATTATCATTAGTCTTTATCTTCTAGTAAATATAGTTAAGTAGGATTATTTTTAGACGTCAAGGACTCACCACTATGTAATTTTTATTTCCTCAGAGTACGTCTTATTCGACCTGGTTAATCATCATCATCTCCATTATTATAAGTCATTTGTGTGGCTCTTCATTAGTCATTTGTATTGTTCGTGTATAATTCTCTTCATCAATTTTATTCTCTGTGGGGCTTTGTTGGTAATACCAGTAGTCTTTTGCTTATACGTAATTCTAAACTAAGGACTGGAGGAGGAAGCTATTTCTTTATAATTTTGCACTTGTGAAAGTCTTAAAAAATATTACCCATGTCATATGGAGCAGTTTTTCAGAATTTAATGCAACTTCTAAAGTCAGTCAGACAATGAAATTGATATGCTAACAAGCAATCTTCAAAAAAAGTTAAGTGGTCAAGCAAATTGGGGAAATGCTGTGTATACTTGCAGATTCATGATGGATTTTAATATACTAAAGGCTCTGAGGAAGAAACTAGATTACTTTTGTTCTTCAACTTTATATGATCACAGAAATGTTTCCTTGCAGGATAGCTCATGAATGTTCAAGAAACAATTAGACTTTTAGGGATCTTAAAATGATGAAAGCCAAGTGAGCTTCTTTGTTTTACTCTCTCCAGAGTTATTTTTGTTAGCTGCGCTTTGGGGGTAAATATTCCACAGTAGCTTCTGAAAAGTCTTCACCTCGTATGTCGTCCTTCTGATCAGTCCCTCCCTCTCTCCTATATTACGTCTTTGGCGCTTGCCTCCTTGGGTTACCCTCCCTCTCCAAGTTTTCCATTGGTTGACCTCAGTTATTACAAACGTGGACGATCATTAGAATTGATAGGTCTTTTGAAGAAAAAGATAAAACAAAACAAACAAACAAAACAGGTCTGGGCCGGCACTTCCCTGGGATTATCAGTCAGCAAGGGTGGCGTGGAAAGGGAAAAACTATTTTGCAAAGTTCCCCACATAAATCTTAATATAAGCCAAGATGGAGAAAAAATGATTGGCCCTCAATCTTCACAGATCATGAGAATAGTTTTTGGACTTCAAAGTGTTTTCATAAAGAAAACTTCTTCATACAGGAGAGATAATCCCCAATGCCATCGAGTTGGTTCTGACTTATAGAGACCCCATAGGGTTCCAAGGCTGTAAATCTTTATGAAAGCAGACTGCCATGCCTTTCTCCTGTGGAGCACTGGTGGATTCGAACCACCAACCTTTGGTTAGCAGCAGATCATTTAACCACTGTGCCACCAGGGCTCTTTACAGGAGAGATACAACTGAATGCAGTGCACTATCCTAGATTGTATCCTGGATGGAGGTAGGATGGGGGTTAGGCTATAAAGGGCATTAACAGAGCAATTGATGAATTCTGTGTATGAACTATGGAGTAAAAAAATAGTAATTCGGAGATGTTTAATTTTCTGATTTGGGCGATTAGATTTTGATTATATAAGAGAATGTCCTTTTTTTTTTTCAGAAACACACACTGAAGTATTTAGGGATAAAGGAGGATGATGTCTTCAGCATATTCTCAAATATTACAATGAAAAAATGCATATATATATGGAATTAGTGAACGATAAAGTAAATGGAGGTAAAGTATAAATAACTGGTGAACTTGGGTAAAGGCTATATAGAGGTTCCTTGTACTATTCTTAAAACCTTTCTGATAGTTTGAAATTATATAAAAATTTACCAAAAAAAAAAAAGGTTCTATTGTGGCTGAAACTAAGCCAACCAAAAAAAAAAAAAAAAAAAACCACCAAACCTGTTGGCATCGAGCCAATTCCCACTCATAGCAACCCTATAGGACATAGTAGAACTGCCCCATAGGGTTTCCAGGAAACTTTGTCTTTACACAGTCTTTACAAGAGCGGACTGTCACATCTTTCTCCTCCTGGAACAACTGGCATGTTCGTACCATCGACCTTTTGGTTAGCAGCCCAGTGCTTAACCACTGTGCCATCAGGGTTCCTTGGCTGAAACTAAGGGTCCTCGAATTTATCTCCAAAAGTATAATGCTGGGTTAATGTGTGAATCAGAGTAATCAAAGAAGGAGATGTCAAAAAAGCAGAAAAAATCTACTATCACCAATCAGAAATTAGAAAGTGATTTTTCAGAGATAAATATCATTATGTAGGATAATTGTACACTCTGGAGTTGAAAAATATAGGTTAAACTAATTACAAATATTAAGTCATATTAAGATTTTTAAAATTTTTTCAACACTATTGGTGAAATAAAACCAAGAGAAAAATATGATATAAAATACTATTTTCTGAAAATCCATGAGGCAGTCATAAATTATAAAGTAATGGAGCATCTGATTTGATACAAATTCAAATTTATTTTTTACTCAGTGTTGGAACTTGAAAAAGTCAACTAACTTTACTGAGTATCAGTTTCCTAATCCGTAGAACAAATCTAGTTATAACAAAAGCCCTAATAATGAGAAAAAATAGGTAAAGTTTCCAATATATTCCTTTATATATAGCAAATGGTCAAGCATAACATCTCAACAATATCAATATAAATTTTTAACCATCTCACAAGTGCCAGTTAGTGTTCCCAGGTTGATGGGCTGTACAAAAGATCCCATCGGAACTGTGAGATGAAAAATGAGGCATGAGAAATATGTTTCCTGATGATGGGGAAGGTGTTAGAGTTGAAGAGAAACAAATGAAAGGAACACTGGCTTACAGAATCTTCCTACTGATGCATCATCTAATCGGATCCAAAAAGAGCAAGGAAAGACCTCAAAATCCTTTCTATCATTACCTTCCCATCACTGGGTTTTTAAATCTAATTTCTTGAGATAAATTTGGCAAAATTCTTCAAGAAATTTGTTTTGTAAAGTATGTGAATGCTATTTTTCTTACCGCTAATGTGTCTAGATCCATCCTAAAATGGTCTTCACACAGAAGTACAACTTGTTTGAATACGAAATTCTTAGGTCACAATATTATCTTTTCAGAATTCTTAGATATTTTTCATTATTTTACAACATTTAAATTGCAATGCCTGAGGCTAGCCAGATGCTTTTTTTCCTTGTGAATAATCTTTTTTCTTCTTCTTTTTTTCCCCTTATGTGGATGACTGCTGGATTTTTTTTATTATTCTTTTCCCATGCCATTCAAAATTTTGTCAGTATGAGTTTTGTGAGTTTTTTTAATGTTTTATCTCGAATTTAGGAAAGTCTTTCAAATCTGCATATTCAGGTCAGCCAGTGAAATTTTCTTCCATCCTATCTTTATTTATTGCTTCTCTTTCAGATATTTCAACTCCTTCAGGAGCACTAATTAGTAACATGTTGAAGTTCCATTTTAGGTCTTATTAACAATCAT
The DNA here is from genome assembly GCF_024166365.1 of Elephas maximus indicus. Classification (NCBI taxonomy): domain Eukaryota; kingdom Metazoa; phylum Chordata; class Mammalia; order Proboscidea; family Elephantidae; genus Elephas; species Elephas maximus. The sequence continues at coordinate 75,493,666 of NC_064822.1, read as the reverse complement.
GCTCTCCTTCATAATATTTGTCTCTTTGTCCTCTTCCTGTACATTCTATGATAACTCCTCAAGTCCATTTTCCACATCACTGGTTTATGCTTCTTCTCTGTTATCATTACTAGAGTTCAATATTTTCAATGCCTTTTAAAAGGTATGTTTTAATTTTCCTTTTATATATTTAGTTTTATTGAAATTCTTCTTTAGTTTATCTCTCTACCTCTTGTATCTCAACCTGCTCATTACTGCCTACTGATCCTGTTTAATAGAGTCTCATTCTTCTTGTGTATATTAAGTATACCAAACAGGTTCTGGAAATGTTCTCTTGAGTCTCACAGCAAATCATTTTTAGAAGCATGCTCTTCCTTTGAAGGTTTAAGTTGGTAATTATTTTCCCTTGTTCCACTGTATTTTTGGGGGGCGGGCGGGGGTGGAGGTGCTTCTTGGTTTGTTCTTTCCCTTTACAAATTATTGAATGGGGCAATTCCTAAACTCAGTGGCTCTCAGAATATAGGCTGGATTGATTTCCCTCAGCCAGCACTGGGTTTTTTTTTTTATACTCTCTGATGGATCAGTGACTTTGAAATCTCCTTCTCAGATTCACACCTAGAGAGTAAGTTGATGGGCCCAGGTTTCAATATGAGTTTCAGTTTATAGCAAGTATTTATTAAGGTGGTGATCACTCTTTTATCTCCTGCCCAGTCCTCTGAAACTCTGAGGAGATGTAATAGACAACAACCTAAAAGTCCCAGCATCCACTGTTTCAGGATATGGATAACTTTGTCACCATCTTCAGACCTTTGCTTATGGAGACACGGCAGCCAGTATGCAATGAGCAATCAGTTCTCCCTCTACAAAGCTCCTGCCCAGTTTTTTCATGAAAGTTGCTTTTTCTGAATGGTGAGAAAAATGGCACTTGGAACAGGAGAGGAGGAAAGAGTCTATGAATAGACCTTTAAGTACATCAAAAATCAGCACATGGGCAGCTCTGTTTCTTAGCCTGGTATATAACCTGGGTATAGATTCATGACGACCTGTGTATTGCAAAGTAGTGCTCTCTTCATAGGTTTTCAAGGCTGGGACCTCTCAGAAGCAGATCAGCAGGCCTTTCTTTTGAGCATCTCTGAATGGATTCGAACCATCAATCTTTTGATTAGTAGTTGAGTGCTTGACTCTTTGTTCCACGTAGGGACTCCACAAGTATAAACTAACTCCACAACAACTGGTTTGGTTTTTGTTTGTTTGTTTTTAAATTTTATTGCGCTTTGGGTGATAGTTTACAGTGCAAATTTTCGCATTCAAAATTTACACACAATTTGTTTTGTGATATTGGTTGCAATTCCCACACTGTGTCAATACCCTCCCCCTTTCCCTTTACACCCTAGATTTCCCATGTCCATTCAACCATGTCCCTTCCTGCCTTCTTGTTTTTGCTTTTGGGCATATGTTGCCCTTTGGTTTCCTATACTTGATGGAACTAAGAAACACATTCCTCACATGTGTTATTGTTTGTTTTATAGGCCTGCGTATTCTTTGCTTGAAAGATGGACGTTGGGAGCAGCTTCAGTTCTGAGTTAGCAAGGCATCCACAGGCCACAGTCTCAGGGGTTCCTCAAGTCTGTGAGACCAGTAAGTCTGGTCTTTTTTTTTTTTAACTTGAATTTTGTTCTACATTTTTCTCCCACTCTGTCTAAGACCCTCTATTGTGATCCCTGTCAGGTTGGTCCATAGGGGTAGCTGGGCACCATCTAGTTCTTCTGGGCTGTAGCTAGTGGAGGCTGTGGTTCATGTGGCCTATTACTCCTTTGAACTAATATTTTCCTTCTGTCCTTGTTTTTCTTCATTCTCCTTTGGTCCTGTTGGGATTGGACAAATAGATGTATCTTTGATGGCCATTTGCCAGCTTTTAAGATCCACAATAATACTCACCAAAGTGGGATGCAGAACATTTTCTTTATGAGCTGTGTTATGCCAGATGACCTAGATGTCACCTGAAACCCTCGTCCCAGCACTCAGCCCCAGTCACTCAGTCCCTCAAGGTGTTTGGATGTGTCTAGGAAGCTTCTATGACTTTGCCTTGGTCAAGTAGTGCTAACTTCACCTGTGTTGTGTGTTGTCTTTCCCTTCAGCAAAATTAACAATTGTCTACTATCTAGTGGTTTTCCCTCCTCACCTTCCCTTGTAATCAGCAAACACTGTTTTTTTCAATGTGTAAACCTTTTCTTCCCCACATGTCTGTCAGTTTGTCATACTGTAGTGGCTTGCGTGTTGCTGTGATGCTGGAAGTTATGCCACTGGTATTTCAACTACCAGCAGGGTCACCCATGGTGGACAGTTTTCAGGTGATCTTTCAGAATAAGACAGACTAGGAAGAATGACAAACTGAAGAGAAATGGTGTTGCATTCATCGTCAAAAACAACATTTCAGGATCTATCCTGAAGTACAACACTGTCAGGGATAGGATAGTATCCGTACGCCTACAAGGAAGACCAGTTAGTATGACTATTATTCAAATTTATGCACCAACCACTAATGCTGAAGATGAGAAAACTGAAGATTTTTATCCACTTCTGCAGTCTGAAATTGATCAGATATGCAATCAAGATGCATTGATAATCGCTGGTGATTGAAACGTGAAAGTTGAAAATAAGGAAGGAACAGTAGTTGGAAAACAAGGCCTTGGTAATAGAAACGACGCTGGAGATCACATGATAGAATTTTGCAAGACCAACCACTTCTTCATTACAAATACGTTTTTTTAACAACATAAACAGCAACTATGCATGTGGACCTGGCCAGATGGAACACACAGGAATCAAATTGAGTAAATCTATGGAAAGAGGAGATGGAAAATCTCAACATCATCAGTCAGAATAAGGCCAAGGGTCAACTGTGGAACAAACTATCAGTTGCTCACATGCAAGTTCAAGTTGAAGCTAAAGAAAATTAGAACAAGTCCATGAAGGCCAAAGTATAACATTGAGTATATTCCCCCCGAATTTAGAGACCATCTCAAGTGTAGGTTTGACTAATTAAACTCTAATGGTCAAAGACCAGACAAGTTGTGGAATGACATCAAGGACATCATACATGAAGAAAGCAAGAAGTTATTAAAAAGACAGGAAAGAAAGAAAAGGCCAAAATGGATGTCAGAAGAAACTCTAAAACTTGCTCTTGAACACAGAGTAGCTAAAGCAAAAGAAGGAAATGATGAAGTAAAAGAGCTGAACAAATTTCAAAGGGCAGCTGGAGAAGACAAAGTAAAGTATTATAATGAAATGTACAAAGACCTAGAGTTAGAAAATCAAAAGAGAAGAACTCACTTGGCATTTCTCAAGCTGAAAGAACTGGAGAGAAAATCCATGTCTTGATTTGCAATATTTAAGGATTCTACAGAGAAAATATTTAATGATGCAGGAAGCATCAAAAGCATCAAAAGAAAATGGAAGGAAGACACAGACTCACCGTACCAAAAAGAATTGGTTAACCTTCAATCATAAAAAACCAAAAACCCGTTGCCATGGAGTCAATTCCAACTCATAGCAAACCCGTAAGAAAGAGTAGAACTGCCTCATAAGGTTTCCAAGGAGCAGCTGACCTTTTGATTAGCAGAGGAGCTCTTAACTACTGCGCCAGCAGGGCTCCAAAGGTCAACCATTACAGGAGGTAGCATGTGATCAAGAACTGGTGGTACTGAAGGAAGAAGTTCAAGCAGGGAACTGCCAGAAATACATGCAGGATTCAGAAGAGGATGTGGAACAAGGGATATCATTGCTAATGTGAGATGGATCTTGACTGAAAGCAGAGAGTAAGAGAAAGATGTTTACCTGTGTTTTATTGACTGCACAAAGGCATTCCACTGTGTGGATCATAACAAATTATGGATAACATTGCAAAGAATGGGAATTCCACAACACTTAAATGTGCTCATGGGAACCTGTGTATAGACCAAGAGGCAGTCGTTTGGACAGAACAAGGGGATACTGTGTGGCTTAAAGTCAGGAAAGACATGCATCACAGTTGTATCCTTTCACCATACTTATTCAATCTGTATGTTGAGCAAATAACCCGAGAAGCTGGACTATATGAAGAAGAATAGGGTATCAAGATTGGAGAAAGACTCATTAACAACCTGTAATATGCAGATGACTGTGAAGAGGACTTGAATTTTGCTGAAAGCGAAAAAGACTTGAAGCACTTACTGATGAAGATCGAAGACCACAGCCTAAGGTATGGATTACACCTCAACATAAAGAAAGGAAAAATCCTCACAACTGGACCAATGAGTAACATCATGATAAACAGCAGAAGATTGAAGTTGCCAAAGATTTCATTTTACTTGGATTCACAATCAACACCCATGGAAGCAGCAGTCAAGATATCAAACGATGCATTGCATTTGGCAAAACTGCTGACCTCTTCAAAGTGTTAAAAAGCAAAGATGTCACTTTAAGGACTAAGGTGCACCTGATCTAATCCGCGGTGTTTTCAATTGCCTCATATGCATTTGAAAGCTAGACAATGAGTAAAGAAAACCAAAAAAGAATTGACGCAGTTGAATTATGGTGTTAGCAAATACTGAATATACCATGGATGACCAGAAGAACGAACAAATCTGTCTTGGAAGAAGTAGAGCCAGAATGCCCCTTAGAAGCAAGGATGGCAAGACTTCGTCTCACGTACTTTGGACATGTTATCAGGAGAGACCAGGCCCTGGAGAAGGACATCATGCTTAGTAAGGTAGAAAACCAAAAAAAAAAAAAAACCCAAACCCATTGCCGAAAAGTCAATTCCAACTCATAGCAACCCTATATGACAGAGTAGAACTGCCCCATAGGGTTTCCAAGGAATGGCTGGTGGATTCAAACTGCCAACCTTTTGGTTAGCAGGCAAGCTCTTAACCACTATGCCACCAGGGCTCCTGGTAAAATAGAGGGTCAGAGAAAAAGGGGAAGACCCTCAACGAGATGGATTGACACAGTGGTTGCAACGATGGGCTCAAGTATAGCAACAATTGTGAAGATGGTGCAGGACCAGGCAGTGTTTCGTTCTGTTGTGCATAGGGTCACTGTGAGTCGGAACCGACTGGATGGAATGTAACAACAACAACAACAAATCTTTTCTTGAGTTCTTATAATAGTGGTCTCATATGATATTTATCCTTTTGTGGTTGACTTACTTCACTCAGCATAATGCACTCTAGATTCATCCATGTTGTGAGATGTTTGATGAATTCATCATTGTTCTTTATCATTGAGTAGTATTCCATTGTATTTTTTTTTTAGTATTCCATTGTGTGTATGTACCATAATTTTGTTATCCATTCGTTTGTTGAAGGGCACCTGGGTTATTTCCATCTTTTTGCTTTTGTGAATAATGCTGCAATGAACACGGGTGTACATATATCTGTGTGACAGCTCTCATTTCTCTAGGATATATTCCTAGGTGTGAGATTGCTGGATTGTATGGTATTTCTATTTCTAGCTTTTTAAAGAGGCATCATATTGTTTTCCATAGTGGTTGTACCATTTTACATTCCCACATAAGAATTCCAGCCTCCCTGCAACCTCTCCAATATTTGTTATTTTCTGGTTTTGTTTTTGTTTTGTTTCGTTTTGGTTAGTGCCAGTAATGTCAGGGTGAGATGGTACATCAGTGTAGTTTTGATTTGCACTTCTCTAGCGGCTAACGATCACGAGCATGTCCTCAAATTCTGTAAGCTGGCTGAACATCTTCTTTGGGGAAGCCTCTGTTCATATCCTTTGCTCATTTTTTAATTGGATTATTTGTCTTTTTGCTGTTGAGGTGTTGAAGTATTCTATAGATTTTAGAGGTTAGACCCTTATCAGACATGTAGCAGCCAAAAATTTTTTCCCACTCTGTAGGTTCTCTTCTTCCTCTTTTGGTGAAGTCTTTTGATGAGCATAACTGTTTCACTTTTAGAAGCTCTCAGTTGTCTATTTTATTTTCTGGTGTTTCTGCATTGTTAGTCATGGTTTGTATTCTATTTACATCATGTGTTAGGGCCCCTAGTGTTGCCCCAATTTTTTCTTCCATGATCTTTATCATCTTAGGTTGTATATTTTGTTCTTTGGAAAACCTGGTGGCCTAGTGGTTAAGTGCTGTGGCTGCTAACCAAAAGGTCAGCAGTTCGAATTGACCAGGCATTTCTTGGAAACTCTATGAGGCAATTCTACTCTAGGTATGGGTTTTTTGGGGGGGCCTTTGACACATTTCGAGTTAGTTTTTGGGTATGGTGTGAGGTATAGGTCCTGTTTCATTTTTTTACAGATGGACATCCAGTTGTGCCAGCACCGTTTGTTTAAAAGACTGTCTTTTCCCCATTTAATGGACTTTGGTCTTTTGTCAAATATCATCCGACCATAGGTGGATGGATTTAAGTCTGGGTTCTAGATTCTGTTCCAATGGTCTATGTGTCTGTCATTGTGCCAGTACGAGGTGGTTTTGACTACCGTGGCAGTATAGTAGGTTCTGAGATCAGGCAATGTGAAGCCTCCTACTTTGTTTTTTTCATCAATAATGATTTTCTTATCTGGGGCCTCCTTCCTTTCCATATAAAGTTGGTGATTCATTTTTCTATCTCACTAAAGAATGCTATTGGTATTTACATTTGTTTGTTTTTAATAGGCCCATAAGCATAATATAAGGCAACTACACAGTGTCTCCTTATTCTTTTAGATGTTCTCATTGTCATGACATAAAACCTGAGAATACCAAGAATATTGGCCTGCCTATTGGTTAGTGAAGTTCCTCCCAGATTCTGGACATAGGTTATTTAAGACTTGATGTTATATTTTGTCTTTTAGTTTTTTCTTAAGTATTTTAAAATATGATTAGGGATAGCTACATCTTAGCAGTATTTTAAATGTTATCCAAGATGTCCCTTCATTACTAAATCCCTTAAAGGTGTGAATTAATACCTTATAGTAATAACTAATGACTATCATCTACCTGGAGCCCTGGTGGTACAGTGGTTAAGCATTCGGCTGCTAGCCAAAAGGTTGGCAGTTTGAATCCACCAGCTGCTCCTTGGAAACCCTATGGGGCAGTTCTACTTTGTCCTATAGGGTCACTATGAGTGGGAATTGACTCAATGGCAACGGGTTTGGTTTTTTGGGTTATCATCTGCTTAGCCATTCTTACCACTGCAAATCTGAGGAAAATCCCAATACTTCTGTGCATCGCACGAAGGAGATCTAATTCTAGTTTTTGTTTTGTTTTGTTTTTATTAACTTTTATTGAGCTTAAAGTGAACGTTTACAAATCAAGTCAGTCTGTCACATATAAGTTTATATACATCTTGCTCCATACTCCCACTTGCTCTCCCCCTAATGAGTCAGCCCTTCCAGTCTCTCCTTTCGTGACAATTTTGCCAGCTTCCAACTCTCTCTATCCTCCCATCCCCTCTCCAGACAGGAGATGCCAACACAGTCTCAAGTGTCCACCTGATATAATTAGCTCACTCTTCATCAGCATCTCTCTCCTACCCACTGTCCAGTCCCTTTCATGTCTGATGAGTTGTCTTCGGGGATGGTTCCTGTCCTGTGCCAACAGAAGGTTTGGGGACCATGACCGCCGGGATTCCTCTAGTCACAGTCAGACCATTAAGTATGGTCTTTTTATGAGAATTTGGGGTCTGCATCCCACTGATCTCCTGCTCCCTCAGGGGTTCTCTATTGTGCTCCCTGTCAGGGCAGTCATCGATTGTGGCCGGGAACCAACTAGTTCTTCTGGTCTCAGGATGATGTAGGTCTCTGGTTCATGTGGCCCTTTCCGTCTCTTGGGCTCTTAGTTGTCGTGTGACCTTGGTGTTCTTCATTTTCCTTTGCTCCAGGTGGGTTGAGACCAATTGATGCATCTTAGTTCGCCGCTTGTTAACATTTAAGACCCCAGACACCACATTTCAAAGTGGGATGCAGACTAATTCTAGTTTTATTGAAATTCCATTGACCTCTATTTTTTGTCCCCTTATTTACCTGTCTCACAAAGCTCATGATTTTAAGTAGTGATAATTCTATTTATATCTGCTTGTAACTGTAGCCTTTGAGTCTTACTACTTCATTCATTTAGCTTTTTTTTTTTTTTTAGTTTAGTCATTCGTGCAGTAAACATTCATTAAAAACCTGCTATGTGCCAGGCACAATGATAGACCCTACAGATACTGAGATGTAGGTTCTGTCTCTAAAAACTTATAGTTTAATTATGAAGACAGACGAAAAATCAACCTTTATACTATGCTGTGATAAATCTTTTTGAAAGTAGGCACAGTGTGGAAAAAATCTAAATACTAGTTACAGTACTATCTGATTTTAACTGGCTTAGAATTTGTATTTTCATCAACAATGTAGATTCAAAATCTCACTTTTAAAATTTTTCTACAGGACCGTGTCTCCTTTGTTTAATTCAAATCAATTAGATCAGCATTTAATGTATGTCTATTGTGAGCAAGACGCTCCACTTGGCACTGTGGAATGTAAAGCTAAATAAAAGAAAATGAGTATCCTCGAGGTTTTTAACAGTCTAGCAGGGAATGCAGACATATACACCCCAACTATAATTCAGTTGCAATAAAGCACACAAAGTGACATCTTGGAAAATGAAACAAACAAACAAAAAATAGTTTTAACTTGGCATTGCCTGTATCAATTCAGAGGGTTTAACAGAAACGGAAGGACATGTAGTTGAACCTTTCCTTGAAAATCTTTTTACCCATTTCTTTGGGAGTTTTGTAGGGCGATTAGGCCATGCAAACACACAGAAAGCAGAGTGCTTAGAGAAAGGCAGGGCGGAGGATGACCTGTATTAGGTTTGGCTCCTTTGGCAGATTGCATTGCCTGTCAAACCTGGCTTGCAGCCACATTAAGACATAAACTTGCCAACTAGCATTTAGACTCGTAACGAAATAGTTTGAGGCTTGTAAATTAAGTGTCATCCTCCTTTACGTTGTATACATCTACCCTCTAGAAGAATTCAAGCAAGGTAAATATATTAAATTTGTTCCTGAAATATGAAGAGTGGCTAATGTTTTCCATATAAGAATTAATTACTATAGTTAAAAAAAAAAAAAAAAGACCACTTTAAATCAAAATGAAGAGGCACTAGCAATAACCAGAATTGTGGCTGGCTCAGATCCTTAAAAGACAAGATCATTTTAAAGTCTCAGATAAGTTTTCTTTTATCAGTGGCTGATGACTCTTTTCCAAAAGTGGAAAACTGGAACAGAAGAGTGCAATTGTGGAGGAGAAATTTGATTTGAGAATACAAACTTGCAAAAATTTGTATATGGGGTAGAAAAAACCAAAAACCAAACCCAGTGCCATCGAGTCGATTCCGA